>NC_089988.1:18750000-20000000 GCF_036417845.1 Apteryx mantelli
TCCTATTTTTGAAATGTTGTTCTTCCCTGTTTCAGTCAAAGCTCAGGGGTCCACCCATGAGCACCCAGGGGCACTTGTAGAGGCCCCTAAGTCTCCGAGGGACCTGCCTGGGCCTGGCAGCTCTCGCAGGGAACCTGCGGGAGACCAGAGCCCCTTGGAGCTGCAGAGGGAGGCTGTGCAGAGGGGACCAGGGCACCTACAATGGCAACAGCCATCCATGACCCTGTGACTGCATCCCACCCCAGCTCTGAAAATCACTTTCCCTTTCAAAAAAAGAAAGAAAAGAATCTCCCCAAAAGGCCAGTGTATCAAAAAAGAACCAAACAAAAAAGATAAGTAGAAAAAGAAGAACATAAGAACACAATGATAATAAGAAAAATAAGAACACAAAGAAGTTTGTAATGCTGAAAAGTCTAACACATCTTTTTTTTTTTTACTTTAGATAATTATCTAATTTCTTTCTTGTTCCTTTTTTTTGGCAGTTTCTAAAGATTTCTTCTATAATAAGGCCTACACTATTAAAAATGATAGTTCTGTGTCTCGCACAAGTCCACTGCCCTCAAACCACTCCCTGCCCAGCATGTTCCTTGCCACTCCTCAGTCTTTGCACACAGCAAGTCGCAAGATGAGATGTCGAGCTCTCACAACTGATAGAAGAAAGCAGCCTGATCAGCTTCAGTGAAAATGCTCTATTTATCAGTGGCCGAAATAGCATCAATCTCAACGTACCTGTGTTAGAGTGACATCTTAAAAGAGTCCCTACACAGCTAGCCACAAACCCTTTTCGGTCCCTGCATAGTCATGAAGTGCGATGCCATTTTTGCTGACAACAGGGATGGGAATTATTTCACCCAATGCCAGACCCCTTCAGTGCAGATGTCTCTGGCTAACCCAGTCGTCTGCACTTCCCTTTCTAGTCAATGGAAAGAAAAAAGTTGTCCCACTCAGAGGTCTTGAGATGCTTCTCCTGGGGACCAGCCAATGCTCCAGAAAGGCTCCCATAGTTTCTGGCTCACATTTCCTGGTGCCACATGGGAACACAGCTACACAGGGCATCTCAGGCAGCAATGGCCTCTATATGTGTCTGTAAGGGCCTGAATGTAAAGTCCTTGTCATTGGGTGAAATCTATGCCAAAAAACAGCTCTATGCAAGAACTGAAAAAAAATCTTCATTTTCAGAACTTCAAACATTCTTTATCAATTCTAATGAACATTTTCTTTCTCTTTGATTGGCAGCACCATATGCATGCACTACAGAAATTACTCTATGTGAGTTTACATGTTTACATAGATGTATATGTTATTCTTCATGCTACGTTTCCTGTCAACACTCTGAATGGAGAAACCTTGTTCTGAGAAACTACTGTATTCCAACTGACATGTCTCCTCTCTATTCTTCTGCCTCTCTGCCCTCTCCTCCTCTGCCTAGTCTGTCTTTACAGAGGCCTCATGGCCCCTCTTCCCTCCAGGGAAGTCTCCTGTGGGATCTTGCAAAACAGATCCCAAATGAGCTGAAACACTACCAGAATGTCACCCATACTGCTGTGTCCTCTTATCCTTACCACAAGGTCTCAACTGGCTCATCACCTGCTCCAACACAAAGCCCTGTGCACTCCAGCCACCCCTCCTTTTCTCAGAGCGCACATGCACCTCCTCACCACACCAGCCTGCCTTCCCCAGGAACCCAGTTTCACCCTGCCACGTGAGCTGTCCAACCACATGTGTGTAATTCCACAGGGACAGGGGAGAGGAAGGTGCCAGCAAAGGGGACATGGCTGGGATGCTGACTGTGGGGTCCAGAAGAGAGGACGACTCAGAAGAGGGGCACGGGAGAAAATCACAGAAGTGACACATGTGCAGTGTTGATGGTGAGGTCACCTCTTGTACAGGAACCTCATGGGCTGGGTTCTGGTAGGAGCCATTCTGAGGACAAGAAGAGAATCACACCACCACTCATCCCACCAGAGATGATATATGGGCAGGAGGATGGGGAGAGGCGGGCAAAGGGGACATGGCTGCAGTGTTGATTGTGAGGTCACTTCCACTGCAGCTGCCTGATTGGCCCTCAGCAGATGTGCTGGCCAGCAGGCTTTGGGATGTCACCCAGTGCCTCAGAGAGTCCACCCAGCAGAAATGACTGCCCTGGGGAGGGGAGGCGGTGATGGAGGTGACAGGGACCCATCTGGGTGCTGATTGTGAGGGCACCTCTGCTGCAGCCACCCCATGAGCCTGCGGCTGGCAGGCATGCAGGTACGGCTCATGGCCACCGTGCTCAGGACTAGCCTTCTAGAACAGACCTGCCACCAAGCAGTGCACAGCTCCTCACCTAGGTCTCCTCTGAGCCCAGTGTGCTGCCCTGTGGACCACAGACTCCATGGACATTATCTGGAGGCTTCCTTTGGCAGATCAACCTTCCCAAAGTAACACATGATGGATTATTACCAGCCAGAAGGGTTTTTTTTATACTGTGATGCCAAGAAAGAGTCATTCTGCAGGCTCCAATGTACACTGTGATGATGGGTGGGTGACCTGAACTGTGCAAGGCATGCTGGGACAACCTTGTACCATGCTAGAAGGAAGTGACCCTCCCTTGCTTTTATCCACACCTCCTTGCCAAGAGGGGACCTTTGTCCAAATTAGCCTCAGATCCACACTTGCGATTTCATCTCAGAGCGGGTTGCTAGCAAAGAGTCCATGAGTGAGCTAATATGCAGGCTGTGCATGAATTGGTCAGGCAAGAGCTTCAGAACCTGCAGGCTCCCAGCTGGGGGGCTCTTCGGGGACCCAGACATTCCCATCCCACGTTTCTGGATCCCAACCTGCTTTTCACACCAGTGCCTGCATCACCAGGAGATGGACATCTCGCCGAGCCCACTGTCACTGCCAGCAGTTTGCAATGCAGGCAGCCAAAATGGTACACCGGTGCTCCAGCTTCTCAACTCCATCCATGGTTGGAGTTGCAACCTCCTGGGTCAGTTGGCAAGCCCCCTTAGCCGCTTTGAGATCACTTTCCAAACGCCCATTTCACTGGCACTGCATCAGCAATGCCTTGTCCAGGGTGCAGAGAGCAGCCAGTAGGATCCACCCCAGATCCCCCACTTCCTTTCACCCTGCCAGGCCTACTTTTTTCAGCCAGAGCTTGGAGACCAGTTCCAGGAGCCGCTCTGGGGATACCTCCGGCTCACTCTCTAGCTCTGGCCATGCTGCGGGGGCAACTCACCCCACCAGCTTGCAAGCCATGGGTGCCCATCGACCTGTAGTGACCACCGGGGACTGCAGCCACCCGCCTCCCCCTTGTCCTTTCACCCCCAAAGAGGCATCTCCACATCAGTATTCTGCCGACTACGTCAAATGTGACCACAAGGCAGGCAAGAGAAGGTTGGATACCGGCGGAGAGAGACACTCAAGGTTCATAAGGGGTTAAACAGGGTAGATTTAATAAAGGACTTTTACAGTCCAAGCTGCATGTGGAGCCCTGGGAACTGCATGGAGGGGTCACCGATGGGAGTCTGCTGGAGGCATGGGTCGGACGCAGGGGTCGGATGTCCAGGCGGGGCTCAACTCGTCATATCCTATGGGCCCCTTAAATCTACTACAACTATTTCCTTATCTCAGCTGTGCTAACCTTGAGCAGTTACTGTCTGGGAAATGCTGTCCTACTATTAATCTTTTGGATAGATAGGAAATGCTAGATAGAAACAGAATTTAGGACTTGCCTAAAGGGACAAACTACTGAAAAGCAAGCTTTAAACTCCCTGAAGTGCAACTCAGTAACTAGGTTCAGCTTTGTTCATTTGAATGCGGAAAGAGCAAGGGGAGGTGTCACAGTGGTACAGTGTTAGGATGTCCAGCTAGTGTGCTGTAAAGGAGATGTTAGGAATTGTCTATTTAATCAGGGCACGTGGAACTAGAAGAGAGAGTCACACAGCTCCTGGGGGTCCTGGGCCATGCCAGGGGCTGCACTGCTCTTGGGGATCTTGGACCAGGCTGTGTTTCTGCACAAAAGTCTGGAAAACACTTTATGCAAGTCCCCAGAGAAGAGGGATTTTCCTGGGCACTCAGAGATACCCATGCTGGACTCAGCACATGTTGAGGGAAACCCATCCCACCGTACTAAGCCCACTGCTCTCCTTCCTGGAACCTTCCTGGGTGCTCAGGTATGGAACAGGAGACGAGGAAGAGCAATAAGGTTGGGTGTAGGGACATTCTCAAGCTTCAGCAGTTGCAGAGCTGGGAGCTGGTCACGTCACAAACTTCTGAATGAGCCCAAATGCAGATCCTGAGGCATTGCACTGCCTTCCAGGCTCTGCACTGGAGCCTGGGCGGCAGCACTGCAGCATGTGGGCGTGTCCTGAGATGCCCAGGGTCAAACCTGTGGGAGATCCAGGGAGACAGGGCTGTATAGCCCCCTTGGGAGAGCCAGGGTGCCTATGGTGGGGGGCTCTGGGGTGCCAGGGCTGTACAGCCCCGAAGAGAATGGGGGTCCCAGGGTGGGTCCAGGGTATCAGGGACTGTACCCAGGGGAGAAGCACTGCCTCGAGGTCATGCTGAGAAGCCCAAGGATCAGCTGAGCCCCAGAGAGGAGAAACAGCTTTCCCCAGGCTCAGCCCAAAGGAAAGTTGGGCAAAATTCATGGAAAAACTTCCCTAAATTTGCTACTTGGCCTGGCCCATGCCTTTGGAGCATGGCAGGGACCCGGGTTCCAGAAAAAGCCCTCCAGATGATGTGTGTTAAGGGCAGGTTTGCTCTTTTCTGGTGCATCATCTCTATCTCAAGCACTGCAGACCAAGAAACCTTGCTGAAGACTTTTAGAACCAAAGAGCCTGCTTTGGTGCCTCAAGGAGGAAGGTTGCGTCCTGTCCCAAACTGTCCTACATCCTACTTCTACAAAAAGAGCAACCCACAGTAGTTATCAGTTTTGAAGCTCACCAAAGCATCTCAGCACATGGCCAGGCTCTGTGCTGTTTCATCCCACATGACTTTGATCCTGACTTTGAAAAACGCCAACTCCCAAACCAACCCCCAAGCCCTAGGTTATTAAACAGCTCTGCCCAGTGCAGAGACCTGTTGGTGCAGGGGCGCAGAAGTGACCTCTCCAGTGCCCCATCTGAGATTTTTCACAGCCTTTGGCACTGTCTGGAGACGTTCCAGAAGGATTTATCAGCAATTTTGGGACATAACTGGGAACTGAAGGGAGGTGGCTGCTTTCCAGGACATGAGGGGAAATCTCTCTGCTCTCTCCTGGTCTGGGCCATCTCCATGGCACTGACCTAATGAGCCCCCAGATGACACCAGCTGAGGTCACAGTGGGATGTGCCGCATCACAGGGAGGTCTCCCCGGTGCCACAGGAGTGTCCTCACTACCATGCGCCACTGGACACTGCTCACGTGTTCCCTATCACTGCCCTTTGGAGCTGCTCCATGGCAAGGGGTGCGGACAGGAGGCAGTGGGGCCACACTGGGGCCACTCACTGACAGGCAGAGGAGCAGGGACGTGTTGGAGAGCTGTTCTGGGTTATTGGACAGGAAGAGCGTCCTGTTTCCCTGGCTGGGGAGGCGAGCTGAGAGTAAGGGGGCAAGCGAGATGGAGAACTGCTGAACTGAGACCATCAGCCCACACCACAGTTCCCTGTTCCCATCGCTCCTGCGGCTCTCCACCAAGGGTAAGGGCTTCATGACCTCCTTCCCCAGGGGCTGTACAGAGACTGTTAATTCCCAAAATGTCTGTGGGTCCTGGGCTGTGGGGGTAAATGGACAGGGTGGGGGCTGCCTCAAGAGCCTTTCCTGAGGGTCCCACGTGGCTCAGGGGACACTGTGGCAGCCAGGACTCCTGGGTCCTGGGGATGCCCTGAACCCCAGCCCTATCCCCTAAAGGCAGGGGGCAATCCAGGGCCAAGTTTCCCTGGGAGGGGGTCCCCCTTTGGGATCTGGCTCTGGCACGAAAGGGGTCCTGCGTCCTGGAGGTTGGGGTGTCCTGCAGCTCCTGTGGGGCTCTCAGGAGCCTGCTGGAAATGCCCATATGGGAATGTGTGATATGTGCTAATTTGTTACATCAAAGTGAGAAACAGCCTTGGGAACAGCCTGGATTGCAATATGTGCTAATTTGTTACATCAGAGTGAGAAACAGCCTTGGGAACATCTGTGGGAACATCCTACATCCTGTGGTGGGGGCATGTACCCCGCCTGAGAAAATTGAGCTGAGCTAGCAAAGCGGCAATGTTAGTTTAGATAGCCTAATACGGCGATGGCGAGGTCACACAGTTGTAAAATATATGCGTGACCTGAGGGTCACCACTCACAATGCAGAGGAAGACTCCAGCCTTCATCCCCACGACCACCAGAGGGCTGAAGAAGACCCCCTAGCAACAGCCGGCGCAACCGCAGAAGTTACAGGAAGTGCCATGTATACCCGGAACTGGAATCGCATACAAGGAGACTGTGGGGGGGGGGTGCGCGCACCGTTGGTGGAGCAGGAGACTCCCCGTCCGCCCAGCGCTGTTTTGCTTACTTGTGACTTGCTCAATTATTCCATTAAATTGGATTTTATGCAAACCAATTGGAGTGGTCGTGTTTGCCTAAAACAAATGGATCCTTCATCTTGTAATAACCCCAAGGTGTCTGCTCCTTTGGGAGAACCTCTGCTCCTTCCCCCTGGATCCTTTTATGTTTCCAGTTTGGCAGAGCATGTTTTGGGCTCAGAGGTGTTGTCCTCAGATGGCCTCAGACCCTGTCCTCCTGCAAATTGGGGTCAAACCTCTGCACCCAGAAGACAGCATGTTTGGGAGAGCAGCTTGGAAACAGGTGGGGGTGTCATCACCACCCCACAAGTCCCTGCAGCAGAGCCCAGCCACGGCGGGGCAGTGGCCATGCCCTGCGGCCCCGCACTGCCCGGCCACACGGGGCCACGCTGCCCCCAGGCCCTGCGATGTCTCGCACTGCCTGCGCTGCCACCCACAATATGGCGCCTCACCGCGGGGGAGGGGGAGGAGCCACCCGTGGGGTCATACAGGGCCGCAGTGTTGCCATGGCATCGCCCCCAGTGCTGCCCTCCTATTGGCCGGACAGGGGAGGAGGGTAGGGCAGGGTTTGACTGGTGGCTCTGTCAGCCAATCAGAGTGCGGCATGTGGAAAAAAAGTGGTGAAAGGGGAGCGGGAGCCAAGCCAGAGGGAGGCAGCGGGCGAGAGCGGGTGTGAGCGGGACTGGCGGGGCTGCGGGCGCCTTCAGCTGCTGACAGGTGCCCTCCCGCCGGGGCAGGGGCAGCGGTGCTGGCAACGGGGCTGCTTTCCTGCAGGAGCTGCAGCAGGGGCTGGTGGGGCCGTGAGCACGGCACAGAGCAACTGGGGACAGAGCGGGGAGCTGCCCTGCAGCCAGACGTGGCGGCCTGCCCCGAGCAGCTGGGCCGGGGCAGCTGCTGGGGTTGGGGGGCAGGAAGCTTTGCCCCTGCTGGGGGTCGGAGATCCATTTGGAAGCGTTTCCCTGAGCTGCTGCTGCCACCTCAACCCCCAGGTGCTGCTCCGAGCTGCGTTTGGGAGGTGCTGGGCAAAGTGTGAGCAGGCTGCTGGTGTCCTCGCCAGGGCCCTTCCCAGTGGTGTCTTTTGTTCTGAAAACAGCATTTCTGAGTGGCTCTGAGAGTCCTGGAGGTGGGAAGTGAGCAGGCACCGGGTTGTGAGTGGCTGTTCGGAGGCAGTGCCTGTTGCAAGGCCTTGGAGGCCTAGAAGGGAATGGAAGGGCTGGAGAGTTGGGCTTTGTGTGTTGTGGGGCACTTGGGGGTGCCCTGTGTGCTGCCATGTGTGGTGCTGTGGGCTGTGTGTTGCTGATGCAGAGGCATGTGTTGGCTGCCAACCCTCTGTGAGGTGTAGGGTAGCGGCGTGTTACAGTGCGAGATGCCCTGTGGTGGAGCCAGGTGGTGGCCCCAGTGTTTTGCTGCTCAGCCTGGGAGGAGGTGGCTGGAGAGAGCAGTGCTCTGCTCCCAGAGACCAGCCTGACATCACGGTGTCCTTCTGGGAGACCTGGGTGAGGACTGTTGGTGACCGTGTTGCCTCCTTGGAGCATCGTGGTGCGAGGCAGGGCTGCTCACAGTTTGGTGGTTTCTGTCAGCTGAGGTTCAGGCTTGCAGTTTCGGAAGGTCTTGATGCTTCCGTGAGTCTTTGGGATTTTACTGACTCCCCTGGAGAAAGTCATCTTCTCCCTCCTTAAAGGCTTTCTGTTGCAGCTGGACCCTCATTGCATCTTCCCAACCCAGACCCTAATCCATTCCGATCCCTCAGAGAGATGGGTAGTTAATCAAAGCAGTCAGAGCCATTTCTCCACTTTGTGCCTACGCAGAGCCTTGCAGAGAGGGGAGATGCCACCTCATGAGAAGTCAGGCCTCTCAGGACGATGGGTGGCTCTGAGACACCTGTCCTTGGTGAGCGGTGGCGGCAGCATCTCCAAAGCTGCTGGTGTCTTTGGAAAGAGTCTCAGTATAGGAGATTCCTTGAGGCTGCAAAAGGGGAGACGTGGAGGTAAGGATCCAACGGCCTGCTCAAGGCAGGTGCCAGTAGATGAGGTGTCTTGGGTCCTTTTCCAGGGAAGTTTTGATCAGGCTCTCACCAATACAGCTCAGCATGGAGGGGAGACATTTGCCCCTGCCTGTTGAGACTCTGTAAGGCCAGCAGAACTGACAGTAACACTCCAATTCTTTCTTTCTTTCTTTCTTTCTTTCTAGGTTGCTCCACTCCTGGAGGTTCCCAGTGCAGTCCTGGAGCCCCTGAGGGTGGAGGCAGGATGCCAGGGTGTGCCCTATGCCTGTCAACATCTTTGCCAACATCGTGAGCCCTCTGTGAAAGCAGCTGCAAGAGAATGAGGTGAGGCTACATATGGATGCGAAGGCTTCCATAAATGCGCCTGGCTTTTTTGGGAGACTTGGGGTGTGGCTTCACCTCCTGGTACCTCTCCTCTCCCACAAATTCTGCCTCCCACAACTGCTGTTAGTGCCGGCCTGCTCAGCAAATGCTGTAGTGCCCCGTCCTTTTCCTAAATGATTGTGGTGCCGTGTAGAACGAGTGCAAGACCCTTATAATAAATGCCCACATGTCTTGGGTGCCTTTGTGTGAGGGCCGCAAAGCCTCCGTAGCTTGACCTGAGGAAGTCTGACAGCTTTTGGGCTCCTGGCTGTGCGAGGGGTGAAGATGTGTCCAGGGCCAGGTTGCCCGTGGCACCCAGCCCTCAGTGCTCTGTGAAGCCAGCTGTGGAGCCCGGACTGGTGCTGCAGAGCCTGCGCAGCCAGGACAGCTGGCATTTCAGGAGAAGTCCAATGTGGGGCTGTCTCATTGCTTGGGCCTCATGTCAAAGCCTCTGCACCCTTTGTCCCTTCCACGGAGCTCCTTGTCCAAGTAAGTAAAGGAAAGGACCCGAGGTTCCTTTGGGCTCAGGAGCCCTTCTGGACTCTCTACTGTTTCTACACTGTATCTGTATCTTTTGTATTACTAAAGAAAATCCCCATTCCCCCCATCCCTAGGTGGAGGTTCCTTAGGGGATGGAGGTGGAAAGCAGTAGCCTGCTGTGCCCAAAGAAAGCAGGATCCTTCCCTCGGAAAAGAGCAGCATCTCCCAAGGAGCCAGCTCTGTCCCCGATCTTGTGCTGCTCATTTGCACAGGCCTTGTGAGCCCAGAGTGCCTTGGCCACCTTGTGGTGTCACCGCAAGAGCTTCGCTGTGTGTCTGGGTTGAGGAGCCAAGGGAAGGCAGCGAGCAGAGCAGTGGCTGGGGAGTGTGCAAGTGGCGAGTGTCCTGCATCCATGTCTTCTTGCTGGCACCTGGTTGTATCGAGCAGAAGAGGCAGCTGTGTGTGGCAGAGACAGTGTGTTTGTAGACTAGGGGGCAGAGCAGAGGTCTGGCGTCAGGTTGATGCCTGGTGCAGTGCTGAGCTGATGTGACAGTGTCAGCAACCCTTTGCAGTGCAGCTGCTCCCTCAGCTGGTCTCTGTCCCTAGAAATGCACCAGAAATGGAAGTGGTGTCCTGCTGTCATTGTGTAGGTGCTGCAGTGCAAAGGCTCCCAGCTGGGACTTGATGGCACTAAAGGAAAAGCAAGACCAATTGTTCCCTTTTGTGATTTGTGCGCAGGGTGACAGAGTGGAGCTGTGGCATGACCTGGAGAGAGTCTTGCCAGGAGATGAAAGCCGTTTGCAGAAGACTGTTCTGTACGGAGTGCTAACAGCGTAATCAAGGGACATGCAAGTGGCCCAGGTGAGCTTCTCCTCTCCTCTCACTTCAGCCTCAGCACCTGACAGACCAGCTCGATGCAGATTGCTGATGTTTGTGTTTGTGAAGTCATTGGGGCTCAGTATCTCCTAGGCCACCAGCAGACACATTGCTTCTTTTTGTACAGGTGCAGGAGCACTTGGTAGAGCAGCAGTATGGAGATTAGTGCTGTTTGTGCTTCTGGGGATGGTGTGCCTCAGTCCGTGCTAGGCCAGCAGCAGGCACGTGGCTTCAATGCAGGCTGTGAGGTCACTTTTGTTTCAGTATTGAGAGGCCAGTGGTGGGCACATGGCTGCTGTTTTCGCTTGTGAGGTCATTCTTGCCTTCCTATATAATAGGCCAGCAGATAGCACATGGCTTTGCTGAAGCCTGTGAAGTCACTACTTCCTCGGAATGGGATAGGCAAGCAGCAAGCAACTTCCTGTGATACACACTGTTAGGCCAGTTCTGCATCTATAAACGACAGCCAACAAGGAAACACTATATCACTGTTTGTGGTTGTGAGGTCACTTGTGGCTCAGTGCCTGACAGGCCAGTGCTAGGTGCGTGGGTGCTGTTTGTGGTTGTGAGGTCAGTGGTGTCTCAGTGCCTGCTAGGCCAGTGCTAGGTGCGTGGCTGCTGTTTGTGGTTGTGAGGTCAGTGGTGGCTCAGTGCCTGCTAGGCCAGTGCTAGGTGGGTGGCTGCTGTTGGTTGTTGTGAGGTCAGTGGTGGCTCAGTGCCTGCTAGGCCAGTGCTAGGTGCGTGGGTGCTGTTTGTGGTAGTGAGGTCAGTGGTGGCTCAGTGCCTGCTAGGCCAGTGCTAGGTGCGTGGCTGCTGTTTGTGGTTGTGAGGTCAGTGGTGGCTCAGTGCCTGCTAGGCCAGTGCTAGGTGCGTGGCTGCTGTTGGTGGTTGTGAGGTCAGTGGTGGCTCAGTGCCTGCTAGGCCAGTGCTAGGTGCGTGGGTGCTGTTTGTGGTTGTGAGGTCAGTGGTGGCTCAGTGCCTGCTAGGCCAGTGCTAGGTGCGTGGCTGCTGTTGGTGGTAGTGAGGTCAGTGGTGGCTCAGTGCCTGCTAGGCCAGTGCTAGGTGCGTGGGTGCTGTTTGTGGTTGTGAGGTCAGTGGTGGCTCTGTGCCAGATAGGCCAGTGGTAGGTGCATGGCTGCTTTTTCTGCTTTTGAGGTCACTTGTGGCTCAGTGCCTGATAGGCCAGTGCTGGTCATGTGCCTGCTCTTTTCAATTGTGAGGTCATTTGTGGGTCAGTGTCTGATATTAAACTATCTTTTCTCTTTTGTTCATTCTCGGTCACTGTTAATGAGCCGAAGCAGTTAGAGTCTTTTTTTTTTTTTTTAATTTTCTTGGTAGCAATACGGTGCCTCCTGGTTGGAGCACAAGGAGGGACCCCAAGCAGTTTTTTTTACACCTTTTAAGGAATAGTAAGTTGTTACATATTCAGTACTTCAGTTTACATAACTACCACATCTATCCACGACTCTTATTGCTACCAATCCCCTTGCCGTGTTATTGCATGTTGTAGATCCATGGTAGCCTTTATGGTCCATCTTATAACTGTTCATTAGCTGATTTGCACCTCTTCTGGTGGTACCTTTGAATAACTTTTGTACAGCTGCCTGGGTTAAACTGGCTTCTTTGCAGTTCTTCAGCTTCGAACGAAAACCAGGGCTAAGACAAGGTCAGATAAGATGTTCTGCTTGCAGGGCACCGTGACTTTGCCTGTTCTTCCTCTGCAAAAGCTCGAGTATAGTGGACATTTTCTTAACATTCCCTCCTTTTATTTTTATGCATACCTGCCTTCAATGTTATGCTGGTCTAGACTTATGTCCCCTTACACACGAGACGCAAGTGGAACATATTAGACGCATGCAGGAGACACAACAGAAAAGCACAGTTCCTAATGCCAGAATTAACATTAAAATTATTCAAACACCTCTGGTCCACACTCCCAGATGCGGTAGCCATGACCACAGCCACGACCAGTCTGCTGCTAGGGCATTAGACAGGGCCTGCTCTTTGGGTATTCGATGGAAGGTACGAACATATTGTTGAATGACGTTTACAGCATATTCAATTTGTTTTGATATGTTTGCATAAAAACAACAGGCGGTGTTTACCAGCACACACACTCCTCCCTGTGTGGCCAACAGGCAATCTAAAGCCCATCGATTTTGGACGGCAAATTGAGAGAGAGAGTTCACTTCAATTTGTAGATTTTTTGAGACATTGAGGCGTTTTGATAGGCGTAAGGGACCAGGCGTCCAACGGTGCAGGTGTCAGCCCATAATGGTGGAAAACTCTTGTAGGCGTTGGTTCCACGTAAGCAGAATGACACGGATGTCACAATGGTTGGTTTCCCTACTAGGATGGTCTTGTTTCTCTGCCCTGTCCCCTATCAGGCATTGAGGCCCAAGTGACCTCACAACCACAAACAGCAACCACAGGACCACAACTGAACTATCAGGCACTGTGAGATAAGTGACCTGATGTCACGCTACGAAGATCTGATAGTAACGACTGAGACAGTAAAGTAATAAAAAACTACGTTTACTTCCTCACGCAAGCTCTTAGATTAGTAACATCCGTTAAAATAATGCGATTACCAATTTAGAAAGGATAGCCTGAAAAAGGATAGCCCGAAATCATCGATTATTGATTTAGAAAGGATAGCCCGAAATAATGCAATTACTGCTTTAGAAAGGATAACCCGAAACCGTCAGTTACTGCGCTAGTAATTGGAAGCACTGCTTATCCCTACTTCAAAGCTTTCTTGTTCACTCTCTTAGTGAGAGGACTCTCAACCTCGAGGAGTTACCTTCACCCAGTGTCCCAGGAAAAGGGGAGGGGGGGATACTCATAGTCCAGCCGGAGAGGATGGTCAGGTCACATTCCCGTCCCTGCTCCAACTCTCTTAGCTGCCAAGTCTCTTTTTATATGGCTGGGGCTCTGGGCAAACACTGCTTTTGCTGACCTCTGCGAGTTTCACAATCACAGGACTGTTTGCTTGGAAGGACCCTGCTAGCGAGGCAAGACCACAACACCTCCGTATCGCTTCTCCCCTCCCTGCGGGTCCATGCAGATTCCTCGGCCTTGTCAGGTGGCAGAGTTCTTTAGTCCTGTTAACTCTTCTAGTCTGCAGCCTTGAGCATATCAGTTGGAAGACTTTTTCAATCCTGTTAACTCTTAACTCACTTGACAGTCCTTGTTGAATTCCATGAGGTTCCTGACAGCCCGTTCCTCCTGCCTCTCTAGGTCCCTCTGAATGGCAGCCCTCATCTACAACCCATCCAGTTGTCTGCTCTTCTAGACTCCAACGTTCTAACGTGCATGCAAGAATATTGTGGGAGACAGTGTCAAACACCTTGCTAAAGTCTAGGTAAAGGACATTTACTCTTCTCCATCCACAAATACAGTTATTTATTCATAGCAGGCAATCAGGTCGGTGAGGCAGAATTTACCCTGGGTAAATGCATGCTAACTGTTCCCAGGCACCTTCTTCTCCTTCATGTGCCCAGAAATGTGATCCAAGAGGATTCATTCCATGACTCGCTGCTAACCAAAGTGTGGCTGAACTGCCTGCAGCTCCCCAGGTTGCCCTTGTGGCCTTTTTGGAACATGGATGTAACAATTGTCTTTCTGCAGTCATTGGGACTTCACCCCATCTCCACAACCTTTCAAAGATGATAGCGAGTGGCCTTGCAGGGACTGCAGTCAGCTCTCTCAATGTCCTTGTCCAATGTCCTCATCTGCAGCCCATCCAACCTCTTTGACTTGTATCGTTTGAATTCTCACAAGTAATCCCTCACTAACCTCATCCACTGTTGGCTGTTTTTCTCCTCTGGAGTCCTGACTCAAGGCACAACAGCCCAGGAGACCTTCCTTGTGGAAACAGAGCTGACAAAGGGTGGAGCTACTCAAGCCTATCTGCATCTGCTGCTACAAGATTCCCTGTCCCATTTAGCAGTGAGGCCACATTTTCTTTTTTTATTCTTTGATTCTTACTTGAAGCAGTAGCAGGTCATCTTCATGCCCTTGACATCCCCTGCAAGTGTCAGTCCTCGGGGAGCTTTTTCTTCCCTAACACCAAGCCTATGACCCTGGACAATATTTCTAAATGCCTCCTTTGCCTCTCTCTTCTTCCCCCTTCTGTATGCTGCCCTATCACCCTGGAGCTAAGGTGTGAGGTCCCTGTTTAGCCAAGTTGGTCCCCTGAGAAATCTGCTAGTTTTACTGAGAATAGGGATGGTCCATCCTTGTGTTTGGCAGGTGCTGTCCTTAAAGACCTGCTGGCTTTCCTGAGCTCCTGGGCCCTTGACAGCTGCCTCCCATGGGTTCCCCCCCAGCAGTCCCCTGAAGAGGCCAAAATCTGCTCTTTTCAAGTCCAGGGTCTGTATTCTGCTACTGTCCTTCCTCACTCTCCTCAGGTTCTGGGAATGCACATTTTCATGGTCACAGTAGAGAAGGGTGACGCTTACTATCCCATCCCTGATCAGTTCCTCCTTGCTTGAAATTTTCAGGTACAAGAAAGCATTACACTTCTCATCCCATCTGGTAGCTGTGTGAAGAAGTTGTCCCAAGAGCAAGAAGAGGAGCAGCATGAACAGGAGGGGAAACAAGGAGCAACACCATGATCCTGGTGCTGAAGGAGGCAAGTAGAGAGAGACAGAGGGCCTTGGGAAAGCCTTCAGCTTACCCAGCTGGGCATGCCGCTTCACAGACAATGACATGGCAGGGCAGTCACCCTCAGCCCCCTTGTCAGGCAGCATGAAATGGGCCTGTGGCAGGAGAGATGCCCCCCTCCTCTGGCAGAGGTCTGGATGCAAAGGAGGTGGCTCATGCCCTGGACTCCAGGTATTGACAGCCCATTGCTCCTGCCTGCCTAGGTCTCTCTGAATGGCAGCCCTCAAGCATATGGCTGGGCCCCCCTGCAGTTTCTTTGTCCTCAACAAGCATAGTGAGTACTGCCTCTTCCATGTCACTAATCAACCATCTGGTGGTCCACCCGTCTAGGCGGTACATTTCTAAATTGTATTCCACAAGGATATTGTGGGAGACAGTATCAAACCCCTTGCTCAAATCAAGCTGAAAGACATTTTCTGCTCTCCAAACACAAATAGAGCTATGGAATCCTAGAAGGCAGTCAGGTTGGTGAGGCACAGTTTACCCTGGGTAAATCCATGCTGACTCTTCCCTATCACCTTCTTCTCCCTCACGTGCCCAGAAATGAGTGGACTCACTCCATGACACACTCCTCAACCAGTTGAGGCTGAACGGCCTGTCGTTCCCTGGGTTGCCCTCCGGGCCTTTCTTGAGAGCGGATGTAACATTTGCCTTTCTGCAGTTATTGGGACCTCACCCCATCTCCACGACCTTTCAAAGATGACAGAGGGCGGCCTTGCTATGACAGCAGCCAGCTCTCTCAGTGTCCATGGGTGCAGCCGTTCCAATCCCACTGGCTTGTAGGGGTGGAGTTCTTGCAAGTCTTC
Organism: Apteryx mantelli; assembly: GCF_036417845.1. Lineage (NCBI taxonomy): Eukaryota > Metazoa > Chordata > Aves > Apterygiformes > Apterygidae > Apteryx > Apteryx mantelli. Next base: position 18,765,717 of record NC_089988.1, read on the forward strand.
CCTCACTCAGCCCTCATCCCCTGCTGGTTGCTTTTCTTGCCTGGAGCCCTGAATCGAGGCACAACAGCCTGGGAGACCTTGCTGGAGAAGACAGAAGCCAAAAAGGCACTGAGCTCCTCAGACCTACCTACATCTGCTCTTACTAGGTTCTCTGCCCCCTTCACCAAAGAGCCAACATTTTCCTTTTATTCTTTATCGTTCCTGGAGCAGTAGCAGCTCTTCTCCTTGCCTTTGATGTCCCCTGCCAGTGTGTACCCTCTGAGAACTTTGGCTTCCCTAACACCATCCCTACTTTACTGGACAATATTTTTGAATTCCTCCTTTTCAGCCTCTCCCTCTTTCCACTTCTTCTGTGCTGCCTTATTGCCCTGGAACTGAGTTGTGAGTTCCCGTTTTAGCCTGGTTTCCCCTTCTCATGTTATTTACCTCTACCAAGAAGAGATCCATGATCTCTTCAAGCACTCGGAGGCTACTACTGTACTGCCCTTCGCCTCCATTTCACCAGGCTGAAGAAGCCCAGGTCCCTCAGCCTCTCCTTCAGGCCCCCAACCCCATCTTGGAAGACTCTTCTGGACCCTCTCCAGTTGCTCCCCATTCCTCCAGCACTGGGCAGTCCACACACTTGGACACGCTATTCCAGATGCAGCCACACCAGGGCTGAGTTGAGGGGGATGATATTTCCACTTCTCTGGGTGGCCACACTCTTCCTGAAGCAGCCTTGTATGCAGCGGGCCTCATTTGCAGTGAGCATGCACCACTGGCTCATATGGCATCCCTCGTAATGTCCAGGCCCTTCTCCTCAGGGTCACTCCTCTGACAGTCAGGTGCCAGCCTCTCCTGATGCATGGGCTGGTCTGTCCCCGATGCAGGACCTACCACTGCTCCTTGTACAACAGCATGAGGTTTCTGTTGGCCAAATCCCCAAGTTTCTCAAGGCCCCTCTGGACTGAAGCTCCCTTGTGTCAGCTGTAAATGAGTGTTTGCAGATGGCTCATCCTGTCTTGCGGTGCCTCTGACAGGATAACAGCAGGAGGACCTGCAGGACACTACACATAATGAAAGGAGGTAGTCATTTAAAGGGACTGCTGGCAAAGGTAGGTGTCACCATGGCAAGCATCTCAGAAAAGCCAAGTGAATGTAAAAAGAAAGCAAATCCAGGGTCAAGGGGGAAAGGGTAAAGAGGGGTCAGCTGACTTCATGGGAGGGTATCAGGATGTTAAAAGAGAAGAACTAGGAAGGTGAAAAAGAGGTAAAAGTTCAATAAAAGGTGAAGCAAAAGAAAAACCATGGCTATTTGGGGGTAGCTGCCAAGCAGTCCGGAACCTGAATGACTCTGATTGGAGCAGGACAAGGAACATGCAGTTGATCTGATCATACTTTTGTGAGATCTGCTTCCACAGTCACAGGCAAGCTGAATGTTTTCTCAAGGTCAAGAGAAGACTTGAGGTGGAAGGAGATGCACAATCATTCCATCTGGAAGGGATCCCAGGATGTCTCTGGCCCAACCTCCTTCCCACAGCAGGGTCAGCTAACAGGTCCAATCAGGCTGCTCAGGGCTTTACTCATTTTGGACTTGAAAACCTCTGAGGATGGAGATGGCACAGTCTCTCAGGGCAACCTGCCCCCGTGCTTGACTCTCTGGATGGGTCAAAGGTTGCTTCTTACACCTAGCCCGAACCTCTCTTTTTTCACTTAATGCCCATTGGCCTTCACCCTTGCATCATGTACAACAGTGAAGAGCCTGCCTCCATTTTCTTGGTAATGTCCTGGTGGGTACGGGGAGGCTGTTATTAGGTGTCCCCAAAGCCTTCTCTTCTCCAGGCTGAACAAACGCAGCTCCCTCACCTCCCAGAGGGACAAAGTCAACATTACCTGTGCGTGCCTAGGAGCTTTAAGGCTCTTTCAGTCCTTCTGGATATTCTTGGATCAGCAAAGGACCTCATGGATGTTAGAGTGCAATCACCCTCATGCCATGACTTTCTGCATTTGTCACACTCATTTGGCATTGTGTTGTAATGTACAGGTGTTGTAGGCTGTGGAGGGAGCTCACTCTGGACAAGCAGTCACTCATAATGAAACCTTGAACTGAAAACCTTTCAGGCCCAAGAGGAAACCTCACACCACTAGGAGGGGCTGGCTCTGGGGAGGCCATGTCAAGTGCTAACCCACATGCAGCAAAGGATTTGCTGCCTGCGAGAATTGCAGTGGCTATCGCCAGAGAGGACAAAATCAAGAAATCATTCAGGCTGGAAGGGACCTTGGGAGGTCTCTAGTCCAACCTCCTGCTCACATAGGGATCAACACTGAGTTCACACCAAGTTCCTCAGGGCTTTGTCCAGCTGCATCCTGCAAGCCTCCAAGAAGAGAGTCCCTAACTCCTCTGGACCCCACTTCAAATGCTTCAGGATCCTCATTGATTTTTCTTCCTCATATGCAATTTTGACTGCACTTGTTTCAGCTTATAACCGTTGCCTCTCCTTCTTCTGCCATGAATTCCTGTAAAAACCTGGTTCATTATCAGTGGTAACCTTCAGCTGGGAAGCTGCTATGAGTCCTCCCCAAAACCTTTCCTTCTCAGTGCTGAACAAGCCCTGTTCCCTCAGCCTCTCCTCACCGGGCAAGTGCTGCAGCCTCCAACCACCTTGGGGGCCTGCCACTGAATGCACTCCAAGTGACAAACAGCGTTCTTCTACAGGGAGCCCCAACTGGATGCAATATCTAGAGGGCTCTAACAATGCTGAGTAGAGGGGAATAATCACCTCCTTTCATCTCCTGGCTATGCAGCCCAGGACACTGTGGCCTCCTTTGCTGCCAGGGCATGCTGCTGGCTGATGTTCATCTTGCTGCCCACAAAGACTCCCAAGTCCTTTTTCTGCAGAGCTGCTGCCCAGCCGGGCAGTCCCCAGCTCATATCACTGCAGGGTGTTGCTCTAGTCCAGGTGCAGAACCTGGCATTTGTCCTTGTTGACCTTCTCAAAGTTCCTGACAGCCCATTCTTCCTGCCTGCTGAGGTCCCTCTGAATGGCAGCCCTTGAGCTTATGACTATTCCACCCAATCAGGTGTCATCTACAAATGTGAGGGGATTTCCATTCTGCAGGTCACTGATGAGCCTTTCAAACAGGACAGGATGTGGAGTATAGACCTCTGCATACCCCACTTTTACCTGGCTTCCTGGTAAAGCATGACCCATTCATGAAAACCCTCTGATCTCATTCATCCAAGCAGTTTTTTGCCCTTCTGGATGTCTACTGGGCATCCACCACTCTCCTCTCCTCCACAAGTACTGGTCTTTTATCACAGAAGGCAATCAGGTTGCTGAGGAATGTTTTACCTTGGGTAACTCCATGCTGACTGTTCCCAGACACCTTCTTCTCCCTCATGTGCCCAGAAATGTGATCTGAGAAGACTGGCTCCATGACACACTCCTCACCAACATGAGGCTGGATGGCCTGCAGCTCCCTGGTCTGTCCTGGGCACCTTTTTTTGAAGATGGGCACAACTTATTCCTTCTTTTGGTCTTTGGAACTCCCCCCGCCACCCCGCCACAACCTTTCAAAGATGATAGAGAGCAGCCATGCTGTCACAGCAGTCAGCTCTCTCAATGTCCATGGATGCCAGCCATCCAATCCCATAGACTTATAGGGGTTGAGTTCTTGCAAGTCATTCCTCACTTGAGACTTAGATGCTGCAGGTTGGTTTTCTCCTCAGGAGTCCTGACTCTAGGCACAACGGCTCAGGAGACCTTGGTGGTGAAGGCTGAAGCTGGGAAGGACTTGACTTCCCCAGACATATGTACATCCGCTTTTGCTAGAATCCCTGCCCCGTTCAGCAGTGAGCCCACATTTCCTTGTTTATTCTTTTACTGTTACTGAAGCAGCAGCAGCTCTTCTTCCTGTCCTTCACATCCCCTGCAAGTGTCTCTATCGCAGAGGAGCTTTGGCTTCCTTAACACCATCCCTACTTTGCTGGACAATATTTCTAAATTCCTCCTTTGCAGCCTCTGCCTTCTTCCCCTTTTTGTAGGCTGCCTTATTGCCCTGGAGCTCACGTGGGAGCTCCCTGTTTAGCCAAGCTGGGCTCCAGAGATGGCTACTAATTTTACAAACTGTACGTTACGGAGCATTCTTGTGCTTGACGGGTGCTTAATGACCTGTTGGCTTTCCTGAGCTCCTCTGCCCTTCAGAGCTGCCTCCCTTTGCCCATCCCATGGAAGAGCTTCATACATCCAAGCTACCCCTTCATACATAGGGTATCCCCCTCCTCATCTTCCCTGGTAGTCTCTCCTGAAGAACTTGCACCCTGCCTTTGAAGGACTGCAGTCATGTGTGTGATCCCACCACATCTCGGTTATTCCAACCATGTGGCAGTCTTCTGACAGCTTGTGCATCTCCATCTGCTCCTGGCTGCACCCCAGGCTGCATATGTTTGCATACATTTGGGTGGCAGAGCATCAGCTGTGGTGCCGACTGAAGATTTGTCACAGGGAAACATGTTATCAAGGACCATATGGATACAAAGGCTTTGACTGCAAGTGGTGACATGCTGGCATAGATAGCAGGTTGCAATGTAATGGTGAAAGGAGGTTCCCACTAAAAGAGCAAAACCTGCAGTGCCCAAAGCCATGGAGAAACAGAGCTGGGCCATGCAGAAATGGCCGGAGAGGGGTTTGCTGCCTGAGCTGACTTTGCAGCACCTTGGGGCATTTGACAGGCTTGAACCAATCTCCAGGAAGGACAAGGTGCTACTGAAGAAGTCCCTGGTTCCGTGATCCAGCCACCTTGAGGACATCATTAGCCCAGTCCCTGTTCATATCATCCTGGGGGGTGAGAATGGGTTCAGGAGGAGGAGAGCTGGAAGGGTTTCAGAGCGCAGAGACTAGAGTGGAGCCCTTGGTGGGATGTGCCTCCCATTTGTGCAGCATGCTTGGATGTAGACAGTGCAGACTGTGCCTAAAGGCAGTGGTGGGATTCATTTGTTTGGGCACAGGTAGGAAACCCAAGATGCCCTGGGGCACTTGCCCAGCAAGCACTCCAAAAAGGCATGGCTTCCTGTAGGTCCCATGCTGGAACTACTAGAGACATGTGGATGTGCTGGACACCCCAGGCATCCGACATGGCCCTGCAGGCCTATTTCTATGTCATTAAATCAAGTGTCTGCCCTGAATTGCATTAGCTGTTTGTAACATTGGGATCTTCCTATGTCTCAGCTTTATAGTGAGTGGAGCCCTAGTAGTAGGAGGCATCTAGTGTCATTTCAGATGGTGAAGGGAATTCTCCACCTGTCCCCCAACTCATTCTCTAGAAGGCTGGGGGTGTCATAGTTGCTCCATCCGAGCAAGAAGACTCTGGCACATGCCTTGGTCCACCTCTGTCTCTTCCAATGCCACCAGGTGCTTCTGTGTGAGCAACTGACTCCCACTCTCCATCTGCAGGGATTCATGCAGACATCTATGTTGTTCCCACTTCATTTTTTTGCAAAGGGAATCCCACCTCCTGTGTGTTTTTTGTGTCGTTCACAGGAGGGATCTGCATCCCACTGCATCCCAGGGGCTTCTAAGTGGGCATGCGATGCCCAGACTGAGTCATCTGAATGAAAACCTGAACCATGGGTGAATGACCTCCCTTCTTGTCTGCTTCTAGGTGTCCTGCCTAGTGGAGACATGGGAATATGGATTTCAAGGGTGGAATGCTTCTACCTCTCACAGATAACCATCCTCTGATGAAACAAGGGACAATGCTGTAACTGGTCTCTCAGTATTGTTTCGAGAGGGACCATCAGTGATTATTTTAGTTTGTTGCAGTGAACATTTCCCAGGAGGAGGGAGCACAAGGTACAGAGAAATTCATGAGCTCAGCTGGGCCTCTGCTCCTCAGTGGGGCCAGGCTTCGGGGATGGAGGGAGCTCATGGCAACGGGGCAGCACTGCCCAGAGACAGCTGTGTGCAGGAGCAGCTCCTCTGCAAAGAGCAGCAGGGCTCTGGGCACTGCCTGCTGCTGCTGCCATGAGAGGAGAGAAGGCAGAGAGAAGTGCAAGGCAGTGTGGAGTGGGGGGATAGAGAAGAGCTCCTTGTGGGAGAAATCTTCACAGCCCTTAATACGGTAAGTCTCTGGTGCAGGGAAATGCTACTGGCGTTCCTGGAAGGGTCCTCTACACCTATTCTATCCCATGACTGAAAGATTTTTGAAGGATCGCTCTCCTGGCTTCTCCAGTGTGGGGGAGGAGGAGATGCTTCAGAGCAGGCATTCCCTGCCACACCGTCACAGGGACAGGGCATGCTGCTACTTTCTCCCAAGGATGGCTGCAGGGATGTGAAGTTGGGATATGCACACAGGTCTGTGCAGGGCTGTGATTCAGAGCAGTGTCCCTGCACCACAGAGGAAGGTGCAAAAAAGGGTATTTGAAAGGGAAGGAGCTTTCCTTCCAGGGCTTTCAGTTTCCTAATGTTGGCAGGGAGAAAAAAGGAAAGAGTTTTCCGGTTTGGCAAGGACCTGGGACTCACTGACCTTCCCTCTCAGAGATCAGGAGGTCTGTGAGAAAGCTCAGCAAACCCTTTCAACCCCACCTCCACCTACAGCAGCACCAGCAGCACCTTTATGGACTTATCAGGACTTATGTGACCTGCTCCTTAGGACCCGTGAGCACAGAGATGCCCTGGACGGTGCCCTGATCTGGGAGGTTTCTGCAGGGCAGAACTGTGCACAGAGAGGGTGGGACAGGGTCTGTGAGTACGGACAGGGAAAAGATGTTGGGAGAGAGAAAACTCCAGGAAGCAGGAGCAGCTCCAGGCAGCAGAGATGGGCAGGGAGTGAGAGGGAAGTGCCAACAGAATCGTCATGGGAGGATGGATTTGGGCAAGTCACGGCCAGTGGTCAGTCCCTCCGATGCAGACACCTTCCTCTGAGCAAGCTCCCTGTGTCTCCTCTCCCCGCCAGCAGAGCCTCTGCCCTGACAGCCATGGGGTCCAGGGCATGAGCTGCCTTCTCTGCAGCCAGACCTCCAGCTGAGGAGAGGGGTATCTCTCCTGCCTCAGGCCCATTTCATGCTGCCCCACAAAGGGGCTGAGAGCAACTGCTTTGCAATGTCACCATCTACCAGGTGGCATGCCCAGCTGGATAAGGTGAAGGCTTTCCTGAGTGCCCCGTCTGTCTCTCTCCTTGCCTCTCTTGGCAGAAGGATCATGGTGCTGCTCCTTGTTTCCCCTCCTGTCCATGCTGCTCCTCTTCTTGTTCTCGGGCTCTCTGGGGTGGGAAGTTTCAGCTGCAGTTCAGACATGGATGCTACAAGTTGTGCAGCAGAGGGGTCTGCATGGGAATGAGGTTGCCCCAGCCCTCTTCTAAACTGTGCGGCTCCAGGAAATGCACTCTGTAGGGTGGGGGAATGAGCTTGTCACACTTTTCATCACTGTCTCCATATCTGGGCTGAGAAAAGAATTTGAAAATCTTTCCTGTGAAACTAAATCCCTCTGCTCTTAGCTTAGTCCAGTCTCTTTCTGAGAGGAACGTCTGAGTGTGATTGTCCTTTAGCTGAGAGAGGTGCAAGCACAAGGCAGTGAGGGGCAAGACTCATGGACAGACCAGATCCCATGACTCTGTACAAAGTCACAGTGAGCCCTCTTTTCCCCTTGGGATGCACAAGTGCTCATGCTGAGAACAACTGAAATGCGAAAGATTTCTACCCTGTCAAAGAATGCTCCCATGGTGAGATGGGGGCATCTAAAAACTAAATCAATGTGTAATCAGACTCCTCCACTGAAGATTATTTTCTGGAGAAAATAGGTGCCTAAATGTTGAACTGCCCTTCCATGTAAGGGGCGGACGCAATCTGCTGCAGCATGAGTGCATCAGAGCTAGTCACTTCCCACTCCCACTACGGTGCCTGGAGAAAGAGCACAGATGGTAAATTGGCATGAGGACAGGGTCTATCTCATTGGGACAGAGATGTCTAGAAAGGATTGGGACAGCCCCTGCCTTCACTTGACTGTTTCTCTCCCTTGCTGGAGTGGGAGCTGGTGTGACTGATCCAGATACAGACACCTCTGTTGAAGAGGGCAAGAAGATAAAACCCTCACAAGGATCTTCCCTTTCTGAGACAGCTGGCACGAGTGCTTGTCAGAGTCCGATAGTGTCTGAGCAGGTTCTTTTAGATATTCCACAAGTGGAGAGTGTACTGTTTAATATCAAAATTTGCTTCTTTGATGATATTTGATGTTACATGGGATTTTTGATTTAGCAGAGTGATCGAGCAGTGTACTGAAATCACAGTACAAGCGTAAGTTGCGCTTAGCAAAATACAGCAATTGCAATATATAGCTCAAGCACAATAAAAAGGTGATCCCCTTTCCTGGCCTCTATAATATGCTCACCATTACAATGCTGGGAGATCCCCAGTCACCGGGAAGGAATACGTTGGATGAAACCAGCTCAAGCCTGTTGCTCTCTCTGAAATTCTTTGTTCGTTGTTCAGTTTTTGTACTTTATGTTAGGCTGAGCCACAACACACTTCTGCCCATGCTGCTCTGGGAACTCAGGGAGACATTCACACTGTTTTGATTAAATCAGGAGAAACATTTACACCTGCTGATCCACTCAATTGGGATGTAGTCAGGTGATCCACTCAACTGACATAGCTGTTTACCTAAAACAAAGGCCACCCTGTGGTCCCCTTTGTGTGGAGATGAAGCCAGCTTTCTGTGCCACAGCTGTACTAAGTCACACTCTACCTTATCCCCTGAGCTTCATGGGCACATCACCCTTGCCCATCTCCCCTGAGCCTTCTTCTGTTGTGGGGGTTTATTGGTTGGTCACAGTACTATATTAATCTCTCCTTATGGTAACTAGAGAAACTTCCCACTGGGTCACTGGACCATGTCTCCTTAGTTCAGCTCATGGCACCCAAGCTGCTCCTATCCCCACTGAATACCTGGGAATGTTTGTCACCTCCCTCCTTTTACACCAGCTGCAGAGCAGAACAACCCCACTGAAGATCATTGGCAGAGGCCCCTGCTCCACATGGCACACTCAGTCAGTGCAAGCTAGAGCTCAAGACAGAGAGCTGAATGAAGGTAAAGGACAGAGGACGTGCAGGAGGTTCCAAGAGAAATGCAAAGGGTTTTACTCAGAGAAGCCTGTTCTAACTTGTCAATGTCTCTTCTTCCTCAAACAGTCCCCCTGTGCCCCAAAGGAGCAAATGTCCAACAGCAGCTCCCTCAACGAGTTCCTCCTCCTGGCATTTGCAGACACACGGGAGCTGCAGCTCTTGCACTTCTCGCTCTTCCTGGGCATCTACCTGGCTGCCCTCCTGGGCAACGGCCTCATCATCACAGCCGTAGTCTGCGACCACCACCTCCACACCCCCATGTACTTCTTCCTCCTCAACCTCTCCCTCCTCGACCTTGGCACCATCTCCTCCACTGTCCCCAAATCCATGGCCAATTCCCTGTGGGACACCAGGGCCATTTCCTACTTGGGATGTGCTGCCCAGGTCTTTTTCTTCTTTTTCTTCATTTCATCAGAGTATTATCTCCTCACTGTCATGGCCTATGACCGCTGTGTTGCCATCTGCAGACCCCTGCACTATGGGACCCTCATGGGCACCAGAGCCTGTGTCAGAATGGCAGCAGCTGCCTGGACCAGTGGTTTTCTCAATGCTCTCCTGCACACTGCTAACACATTTTCAATACCACTCTGCCAAGGCAACAGAGTGGACCAGTTCTTCTGTGAAGTTCCCCAGATCCTCAAGCTCTCCTGCTCAGACTCCTACCTCAGGGAAGTTGGGCTTATTGTGGTTAGTGTTTGTGTAGGCTTTGGGTGTTTTCTTTTCATTGTGCTGTCCTATGTGCAAATCCTCGCTGCTGTGATGAGGATCCCCTCTGAGCAGGGTCGTCACAAAGCCTTTTCCATGTGCCTCCCGCACCTAACCGTGGTCTCCCTGTTTGCCAGCACTATCATCTTTGCCTACCTGAAGCCCCCCTCCATGTCATCCCCAGCTGTGGATCTGGTGGTGACTGTTCTGTACTCAGTGGTGCCTCCAGCAGTGAACCCTCTCATCTACAGCATGAGGAACAAGGAACTCAAGGAGGCACTGAAGAAACTGGTTCAGCTGGTGCTGTTTCAGCAGCAATAAGCTGCCCATCTCTCCTCACAAGTGATCTCCAAGCCATTTCAGGGAACATTTTTGGTTGGGGCACTCCATCTGTGATAAGCATGCTTGTACACAAATGTCTGAATTCATCTCTCTCCTCCAGAGGCACAAACCCCATCTGTCTGACCCAGAGGCTTTGTGTAAATCTGCTGACCACTGTGTCAGAGCTGGACTCCCAAGTAGCATCTCTGTAATAAAAGGGGATCTCCTCAGCACAGTGCCTGAAGTTTGGGCTCTTCTTCCCAAGGTGGAGCCAAGAATGCACTCGAAAAGGCCCTGTTGCCATGCCTGGGTTTTCCATGGGCTAAGGACAATGCGCTCATAGGGTGATGTGTTAGGGTGCCCAGTGGGCGTCCAGGGCCGCTGGGGAGGGTTAGTGGTCAAGAGGTATCTGCCGGGGACTGTCCCACATATTATCAGGGTGGTCACAGATGCCCATCCTTCTGGAAGGGAGTATGGAGCCACCCGGAGAGCAGAGGGGATCTCCAGGGCAGCATGTGCCTGGGACGGGCAGCGAGTGGAGACTCCCAAAACCAAGTGGAGTCACCCAAAGGTAAAGGGCCAAACTGAGGAACGTACCAAATCTCAGGAGAGGTGTGGCGGATTGAATGGCATGGACTCAGGAGGGTTTGTGTCCTGAGACCTTTATTTTTTGTTTCTGAGCATATTTAAAAAGTTAGCTGCTTCAGTGGTTTCACAGACACACTTTGCTAAGCCAATCATCATGCAGATTATGTCACAGGTAGCCAATCATTACACCGATCACGCATGCAGCGATCATGTCTTGTACCTTGCTACTTGTTTAGAAAAGCTGTCTTGCCCTTAACCTTGGTTCCCACTGGCTTCTGCTAGTTTATCTGTACTTTCTCAGGATGTATCATTCCCAGCTGCACCGGTGTCCTTGGGTACGTTTGTCTGAGGCTCCTGTTGCTTGCTACCTGCAACTTTCCACCAGTTTAACCCTGTCATGACCCTCCACATCTCCCCCTTCTTTTAATAATTGAAGAGCTAAGGCTGTATGGATCTGCAGGGTCATGACTTGTCTCATACTTTGGTCAATCATCCTTCACACACAGCTCAACAAGCATGGTACACAGATTAGTATTGCAACAAACATAAAACCTATAACAAGTCCTAGAATCAGTGTGCGTTTTAACCAAGGCCCTATAGCAAGCATATTCAACCAATCAGACAGTCCCCACAAGTTTTCACCATCATCTTCTTGCAATTGTTTTGTTAACTCCTTCAACTTCATAATGCTTGTATGTATTGGCTCAGAATGATCACTTAGGTTCATACAACACATTCCCTCAAAGTCTTGACAGCCATGGCCTTGGGCTAATAGCAGAAAATCAATTGCAGCCTGATTTTGTAAAGTGGCATGTCTAACGGAATGTACGTCTGTTAATAAGGCACTTAAAGCAGTAGTAGTAGCATTTGCTTCTTTTGCAAGACAACATCCTAATTTGTTAAGCTGTGATAAAGCGTGAGCAGTTCCTACTCCTGCGAAAATACTACTCAAAACACGTTCCGTTGGATTCCAAAATTCTACGTTGCTATCGCAACCTAACGTAAAGCTGTGGGTGGATCGCTTTGCTCGAAGATGGACCGTTCCATCAATTGAACATTTTTCGGGATGGAATATCGTCAAAAGTCCAAAGGTACATGGTCCCCCCACAGCTTTACCTGGTACGCCTTTCCAGGCTCTCTGGCCACAAATTAAGAATATCTTAGCAGCCAACCCTATGGGTTGTGGTCCAGGTGTTATTTGACCTGAGGTGGTGTGATTACACCATACAGATGTATTGGCATAAATGCCTGAGGGAGATACATCAACGTCACCCCCTTTGGTAGGTGCCCTTGCAGTATAATTTAGATAAAAGCAGACTGCAGCCTGTGTAGTTCCCAATAAGTCAAGTTCTTGTGGCTGCAGTGGCAAGGCAGGAAAATTGTGTACATTGTGCATATTGTTATACCACGTGGAAATTTTCCCACTCCTGCGTCTCCATTCTGCATCGCACCACCATTTGGGCTGAAGTGTACCTGGCGCACTACAATTTGCTAACACAGTATCACTGTAAAGAGACCCCATGCGCTGTATATCAAGAGGAAGTCCGGTCAAGCAAGTGTGGAAAGGGTCTGATGGCATCGTCATTGATAAACAAGGTGTCCGTATTGGTTACATTCGCAAGAGTCACCCAGACGTTGCCACGCTTCCAGGTGCCTGGTCCGACGGGCGTGCTTGTTGCTCCGAGGATGAGGCAACATAAGGTCATACACGTCGCGACGGCACCCATCATAACCGTGTTCCTGTAGAAACACAAGCATTTCCCCTCCCCCAGGTTATCAGTTCCATTGGTCCCACCCATTGGCCAGAAACCAAGTCTTTGACCAAAACTGGGGGCTTTTGTATTGATCTCATGTCTGTGGCTTGCTGACGTTCGAAATTATTATGACCTGTTTCATCACAATTCAAAAAATTAAGGACATATATCGCTTTGTGTAGTCATTCTTGTGGGGTGAGCAGTGTCTCCCCCTTTTTTTGTTTTTGTAGCATGTCTTTCAGGCTGCGGTGTGACCGCTCAACAATGGCTCGGCCGGTTGGGGAGTGGGGTATGCCTGTTACATGAGAGATGCCCCATGTATTGAGGAATTGACGCACACAGCCTGAGCAATAGGCTGGGCTGTTGTCCATTTTGATGGTTGTTGGCACCCCCAAGACCGCAAAGCAGGCAAGCCAATGGCGAGTCACATCCCTTGCCTTTTCACCAGTGTGGGCGGTGGCCCACAAAATTCGAGAATGGGTGTTGAATGTGATGTGTACATATTTGAGATGTCCAAATTCTAAAATATACGTAACGTCTGTTTGCCATAATTCATTAGCCTTTAAACCTCTAGGGTTCACCCCCTCCTTTGAAGGCATTGGGGCGAACTACTGACAGTCTGAACAAGACAAAATATGTCTCTGGCCTGCTGGATGGGTAGTTGAAACTGCCTCTTCAGCGAGCAGGCGTTTTGATGAAAGAAGGAGTGAGACAGTCTGGCTTGTTCCAGAAGGTTGAGTACCACCGCTGGCACGGCTGCAGCATCAGCGCGTCGATTTCCCTCAGCGATGGGTCCGGCCAGGTCCATGTGTGAGCGTACATGTAAAACATAAAAGTCATGTTTTCTGTGATTAATAAGAGTCCAAAGAGCATAAAGTTCTGCAAAGAGCAATGGATTGGAGACCTCACGGAGAAAGGAAGCCTCTAACCTTTGCACAGGGCCTGCAGCACAACAGGAATCAGTAACAACATTTACAGGTTCCTTGGCACAAAGTTCAAAAGCCATATGGACGGCCACCATCTCCAGTACCTGTACTGACCCTCGTTCCTGTGTACGTATGGTTGTTCTCCATTGTTGCGTGACAGGGTCCTGCCACATGATAGCAGCCCTTTAAGATCTGCCCGAAGCATCGGTGAAGACAGTTAAACCAGGAACCGGGACAGGGCGACAGCGACTAGGGGTAGGCTGCCAGCCTCTGCCCATAGCCTGTGCCGAGGATAATGAATGGAAAGCTGCCCAGTGAAATCAGCAAGGGCGATTTGAAAACCCCAATCTTCTGAAATTAACCAGTTCAGGTTGTCTATAGTGGCTGGGATTTAAATAACTTCAGGGTCACAGCCATTCATGGTTTGCAGTCTCTCCTGTCCCTTAATGATAAGCTTAGAATACATTTCTGTAAGAGTCCATAAGGTTTTCGGTGGAGTATGTTACAGAAAGATCCATTCCAAAATGTGCAAGGGATCTGTGCTTCTTGTATCCCATCGAAATAATACTGCAAAAGGCTGGAAGCTGTTGGCAATCAGAGCTAAATAAAAAGGCAACGAGAAGTCATGTCGCCAACTCTGGCATTCCTCCAGAGCACGGGCACATAACTGGAGTGCCTTTCTCGCTTCAGGTGTCAAAGTTCGAGTGGAGGTTAGGGAGGTGTCCCCTTTGAGCTTTTCAAAAAGGGGGTGTAGCAGTCCCGTGGAAAGTCCTAGCACTGGTCAGAGCCAATTAATGGCTCCTAATATTTTTAGTAGGTTATTAAGCGTGACAATATCGTTTAATTGCAGTTGGACTGGCTGCAATTACAACAAGAAGTGAAGGAAGAGAATTAGAGCCATTATCTCTGAGGGTCATAGTCAAAAGGTTGTAGCATTACTTTGAATTTGAGGTCGGTGGGTGGATCGAGCACCAGGATCTGCTCGTGCTTAGCCAGAGCCCTGGTGGCCGGCATCTCGCTCGCTCGCTACCGTGGGGGGGGGGGGGGAGGAGCGGGAGGGGCGGGAGGGGGAGGCGGGGAGGCCGGGCAGCAGCTCGGTGCTGGTGCTGGCGCTGAGGGGCGGCCGCCACGTCGTGCCCCCCCCCCCCCAGCGCGGTGCTGCCCCACAACGGGAACATCCTCTTTTTTTTTTTTTTCTTTTTGTTCCCCCTTGCTCGTACCTCTGAGCCGCCAGTGCAGCGGCAAGGGATTCGGTGCTGTGGTGTTTAGAGCCTGCATTTTGACAAGCCCGCACCATCTCTGCAATAGTGCAAGTTGCTCGGTTCTTAATCGCCTGCAAGGCTCTCGCACAGTCAGCATTCGCGTTCTCAAAAGCAAGCTGCCTCAGCAACAACGCCCGAGCCTCCTCATTCTCAATCTGTCGCTCAGTTGCTGCATATAACTGATCAACAAATGCAGGGTACGGTTCAGTAGGTCCCTGTAATACTTTTGCAAAGGACAAACTTGAGTCGGCGTTTGTACCTGCCAGTCCGCGCAAGGCTTGTAAAACGAACTTTGCAATCCTCTCATGTGTTTCTGTATTGTATTCCGTCTGGGTTGCTGGATCCGCACGCAGCCCCTCTCCAGCCAATTGGTTATAGCCTACTCCTCGTCCGTTATTCAGGTTATCAACCGCCTGTACGGGACATTTGTCTCAAAAGTCCGAAAGCCACCCAGCATACTGAGTGTTAGTCAAATCCATTTTCATTAACGCTTTCCAGTCACAGGGAGCCATCATATATGTAGTAGAAAGCACTTCTAGGAATGTGATAGTATGAGTAGATTGAACTCCGCTTTCTTTTACCAATTTCTGTAGTTCCTGCCACTTATTCAAAAACACCAGCAAAGAGGTGGGCCCCAGAATCAGTTTGGCAAGGGCGCGGATGTCGCTCGCCACCAGGTTTTGATATTTCACCAGGGCTCTCAGCTGTGCTTGCACTTCGTGGTTGTTTATCCCGTACTGCATTACCAGCTGTTGCAGCTTTGTTACCACTTGCCAATCCAGAGGCTCCCACCTCGTCTGTCCCTGACCCGTGGTCACCACCGGGGCTACTATAGGGAAAAACTGCATGTCCCCAACCAGTTCAGCATTCTGAATGATCCCGCGCCACCTTTTCGCCATGTCAAAGTCAGGGTCCCTAGGTGGCAGGGCTTTCTCCGGTGCTCTCGGTAAACGGTCCAAAATCGTTCGATACTCCTTTTGTGTTAAAGGGTTTTTTTTTCCAGGCTTGCAGATGCTGCTCCGCCTGCTCAAGGGACCACGTCCCTTTGAGTACGTTGGTAATCCCCCAGTCTCTGGGGGCGATCTCTTGGTTCTCCTGGGATCCGCTGGCAGGATCCCCGGAGAACCGTTCCTCAACCGCTTTCAGGCCGTCCACAATGGCCTGATGCACCTTCTTATACGCCTCCCTCACATGCGCCTTTTTCGACCCCCTATCCAGCCTCCTCATTTCCTCCAACAGTTCCTCCATTTTTTTTGAATATTCAGTCAGATCAACGCTTTCCTCCTCAGGTAATGGCACAGCGGCCGGATCCACTTCCATGGGGGGAGCGGACGGCTCAGGGGGGGCGGCAAAGGCATCAGCAACGTCCCCTTTCTTGTACGGTGGCAAGTCCTCATATCCTGTGCCAGTCCCCCAAGCCTCCCGCTCTAGCTTAGAGAGAGGTGCCGCACATGGCGGGGAGGGCTCATCTATCACCGAGGGCCCCCCCGAGGATGGTGTATCAAAGATGGGCACCACATACTCCGCTCCCTCGTCCTCATTCCCTGGCAAAAGTGCCGCCGCAGAGGGCTCCGCCTGCAGTGCCCTCCGTATGGCGGCGGTCGCCTGTGCCTCCCCGTGCAGCTGTTCGATCATGAGCCGCACGTCTCGATATGTTTTGGCCAGACGCCTGGCCTCTTTTTCTCTGTTCTGGATGGATTCCCACAGTTCCTTCCCAACCTCCTTCCAGGCTTCCTCGCTGAAGACCTGGCTGGACTCCCGTAACAAACCGCGCCGCCTCCTCCACCACAGCAAGTCCACCAGCGCCTGGCGCTCCACCTGGCACTCTGTTTGTGCTGCCACTTGTAACAATTTTTCCAACGTGGCCTTTTCTACCACTGATACAGCGTTTCCCATACCGCCCGCCGCCTCACAAGGGCGCCTGACTCACCGGTCAGAAGAGTTGCGTAGCTACGACTTTTCTTTTCCCGTCTTCTTTCAGACGGCCAGGCTCGTTTTCCCCGGGCACGAGCCTCCCGGGCGGTATCCACTCCCGTTACTCGAACTCTTAGCAAAGCCAGCTTCTCCTCTGCAGTATCACGTCGGGGTCGCCAGATGTCGCGGTCCGCGGGAGTGACGGGAAAGAATCATACGCATTCACAGAATGCAGGTTCAATTCCAACTTTATTCGGCAATTTGCCCATCTTATATATGTTTGTGCAGTCGTACACTTTGCTAGGCCAATCACCATGCAGATTATGTCACAGGTAGCCAATCATGGCACCGATCACGCACGCAGCGGTCATGCCTTGTACCTTGCTTCTTATTTAGCAAAGCTATCTTACCCTTAACCTTGGTTCCCACTGGCTTCTGCTAGTTTATCTGTACTTTCTCAGGATGTATCATTTCCAGCTGCACCAGTGTCCTTGGTGGACTACTTCAAAGCATGTAGCAGCGGCTATAGCCTGAGGCCTAAGGCTTCAGCAAATTTAGCTACTAATGTTAAGCAAGTTGTGCTAAGCAATTAATCCTAAACAGTGTTAGTTCCATACTCTATAACTCATATAGATTATTGTTCTGAAGCACCGCAAGGGCCCCAACAATTTCCTTCTCAGGATGTGCTGCACAAGTCTTTCTATTTGTCTTCTTGTTAGGAGGAGAATATTCTGTTCTCACAGTCATGGCCTATGATCGCTACATTGCCATCTGCAGACCCCTGCACTATGGGACCCTCATGGGCAGCAGAGCTTGTGTCAAAATGGCAGCAGCTGCCTGGGGCAGTGGTTTTATCAATGCTCTCCTGCACACTGCTCAAACATTTTCCATACCACTCTGCCAAGGCAACACAGTGGACCAGTTCTTCTGTGAAATCCCCCAGATCCTCAAGCTCTCCTGCTCAGACTCCTACCTCAGGGAAGCTGGGCTCATTGTGTTTAGTCTTTGTTTAGTTTTTTTGTGCCTTGTTTTCATTGTGCTGTCCTATGTGCAGATCTTCGCTGCTGTGCTGAGGATCCCCTCAGAGCAGGGCCAGTGCAAAGCCTTTTCCACATGCCTCCCTCACCTGGCTGTGCTCTCCCTGTGTGTCAGCACTGATATGTTTGCCTACCTGAAGCCCCCCTCCCTCTCCTCCCCAGCTCTGGATCTGGTGGTGGCTGTTCTGTACTCAGTGGTGCCTCCAACAATGAACCCGCTCATCTACAGTATGAGGAACTAGGAGCTCAAGGATGCCCTGAGGAAAGTGATTTCATGGACATTTTCCAGCAGTGGTAACATTGCCATTGCTCTCCACAAATGACTCCCCTTGTGTCCCGTACCAGGACTGAGCTGTGTTTGTTCACTTTGTTTGTAACATTACTACTATTACTGTTGTTATTATTATTTGTCACCATGTTGCTACACAAATGCTTGGATTCATTCCACCTTCACTGAGACTGCTCTGTCTCACCTGGTGCCCGTATAAATTGTGTCTAACACTGGGTCAGAGCTGACTCCTTCACAGTATCTTTGTAGTGAAGTAGGTTCTTCCAGGTGCAGTGCCTGAAGGCTGTCCTCTTTCTCCAAAGCTGCTCTCCCTTTTGCCATGTCCTCAGCACATTTCCTTGAGACAATCTTGCCCAACCTGCATGCTGATCCTTACCCCAAAAGTCATCCTGCCAGACAAGGCTCCATGCCCAGCTGGAGGACTGGATGTCCAGCTGTGAGCCCTGGGAAGACGAGCCCTCTGCTGGGTCCTCTGCAGGGCTGGCAGGGAGCATGCAGAAGTCCTGGGGCGATCTCCTGGGCCTGTAGACCATCCTCCTCCCATGGCGGGACTCAGACAGGGTCTGTCAGAACACAGATGCAGCCCAGCTTGTTGCTGCATGAACAGGGAGGAGAAACTGCCCCAGGAAATTCCTCACACACCCAGCCTCTTGTACCAGCTCTTTCCAGCACCAACCATTCCCTGTGGTCCTGGTGAGGTGTGATCTTTGAATGTGACCAGCTCTGTCTGCCTGTCCAGCCTCAGTATGTGTGTGGAGACAATGTCCAGCCCTGCCTGGCCTCTCTGTGGGCTCAGACCTCAGCAGACCATAGAGCACGGCATTCTGCTAACGCTGAGGCGAACAGGTACAGGGCTGGGCAGGGGTTGGGGACTGCTGGGAGGCTGCCAGGCAGGAGGGCTGAGGGGGACAGGGCATCAAGGGCTGTCCTGGGGACCGTGCTGGGGGGATATTTCCCCACCCCAGAACGCACACTGTCCTGTGCCGTGCCTTCACAGTGGGACCGTGGGGCCACGTGCAGGGCATCAGGGCTGGGCCAGTGGAGGGATGAGGTGCAGATGGGTGCCATGACACTCCAGAAGCTCTCGACGGTTATGGAAGGGACTCGCTGCTGCTAGCAGGATCGGGGGGTTTCTCAAGGGCTACAGCCACCAGCACCACCTGCCAGGACTCCCAGACCCAGCACAGATGGTCAGTGCCCAGCACTGCAGCTCGCAGTATCCCCCATCCTGTGTCACTGTCCTCTCTCAGGAGCACTGCCAGGTGCATCATTCCCTGCCCAGGTTTGAGAAGAGCTGCTGGAGGTCTTCTCTTCTCATGCCTGCTGATCCCAGCTCTGCCCTGGCACTGGCCCACAGGTTCTGCCCTGGGTCATGTTATGTCTCCACATGTTCTCGTCTGAGACCATGTAGAGATCTGCAGCACATAGCTCTGCTTGCAGCTGGCCACCATGGCCGACCTGCATAGTCCCAGGAGATCCCAGCAAGGCTGTGCTTGGAGACGAGGATGTGATTGTCCTCAGTCAAAGTTGGTGGGGTGGTCTGACTGGGGCAAGGGGAGGAAAGGACAAGAGACAACAAGGAGAAGATGCAGGAAGGGAAATTTCAAAGGAGTTGAAGGATAAATAAAGAAACAACCATGGTAGTTGAGTAGCACTGGGGCAGGGAACAGGAAATCTTTAAAAACTCTCCTGGAGAAAGCACCTACCAACCTGATCTAACTTTCAAGTTAGCCCAGCTCAGAGGAGATCTTGGTCCTGGAGATCTCTGGTGGTCCCTCCCAACCCAAATCCTCTAGGAGAAAAGGGCTGGACAACCTTTTTCCCTTGGTAGACTGGAAAGGGAAGTCTGGAGAACTGGATTAGCCAAAGATGTCTGAACTGACGGGGAGTGGCCTGGGGTGAGATCAGACTCCTCCTTGTTGTCCCCCAAAATGAAGTCACTTCGTTGACCGTGGAGGGAATGAAAAGGATGCATAGTGAGATATTTTAGGGACTCCTTTAAAAGACCATGGTAACACAACTATGTTGAGATTTGTGCAAATTTGGCCATCGAAAAGTAGAGGCCTTGGTGGCAGATGCACCAGCCATAGGGAAAGGGAAAAAGACCTCCGTTCTTTTAGAGGCTTTCAGCCTGGGCAGTACCCTCAGTCGTCTACAACACAGGCTGTCCTAAGCTGTCCCAAACCTGCACCTCTTTCCCTGCAGCCTGTAGACACCCAAGCTGCTTCCGCACCTTGCTCTCACTGCACGATCTCCCCACCTTTACTGAAATCCTTCCGTCCTTGTTGGTGGCTCCTTGAAACACAAAGCCCAGGACTGATCACGGAGCTCCTCTGGGTGTCCAGTTGCACCACAGCACTACCTACAAGTGACGTTCCTTTTACCTGAAGTGCAGTCTGAACCTCTCCAGATGCACTTTGTGGCTCTTTCCCCTTCTCATGCTGTTTCCCACTGCCAAGAAAAGCTCCATCATCTCTGAAACCACCCTTCAAGCAGTCATAGGTGACTACCGTATTGGCCTTAGCCTCCACTTCAGCAGGCTAAGGAAGTCCGGGTCCCTCAACCTCCCCATACAAGTTATGTGCTTCAGACCCCCAACCCCATCTGGGCAGACCTCCCCTGGACCCTCTCCAGTTGCTCCTCATTCCTCCAGCACTGGGTACCCCACACTGGGACACGTTCCAGACGTGGCCACACCAGTGCTGAGAGGAGGGGGATAAGGACTGCCCTTGCCTGGGAGGCCATGCTCTTCCTAACACAGCCCTGCATGCAGCTGGCCTCATTTGTGGTGAGCATGCACCACACACTCATATAGCATCCCCCATAATGTCCAGGGCCTTCTCCTCAGGGTCAATCCTCTGTCGGTCAGGTCTCTGCCCGTCCTGATGCACAGGTAGTTCTGCCCTGCTGATGAGTCTTTCAAACAGGACAGGATGTGGAATGTAGACCCCTGCATAACCCACCTTTACCTGGCTTCCTGGTAAAGCATGACCCATTCATGAAAGCCCTCTGATCTCGATCATCAAAACACCTTTTTGCCCATCTGGATGTCTACTGGACATCCACTACTCTCCTCTCCTCCACAAGTACTTGTCTTTTTTCACAGAAGACAATCAGGTTGCTGAGGAATGGTTTACCTTCAGTAAATCCATGCTGACTGTTCCCAGGCACATTCTTCATGTGCTCAGAAATGTGATCTGAGAGGACTGGCTCCATGACACACTTCTCACCAACGTGAGGCTGAATGGCCTACAGCTCCCCAGGCTGTCCTTGCGGCTGTTTTTGAAGATGGGCACAACATATTCCTACTTTTGGTCATTGGGACCTCCCCTGATCCACACAACCTTTCAAAGATGACAGCGAGCAGCCTTGATGTCACAGCAGCCAGCTCTGATGCCAGCCATCCAATCCCATAGACTTGTAGGGGTTGAGTTCTAGAGGCTTGGGCACTGCAGGTTGCTTTTCTCCTCAGCAGTCCTGACTCTAGGCACAGCAGCTCAGGAGACCTTGTTGGTGAAGACTGAAGCCAGGAAGGACTTGACTTCCTCAGACACATCTACATCTGCTTTTCCTAGGATTCCTGCCCCAGTCAGCAGTGACCCCACATTTCCTTGTTTATTCTTTTACTGTTACTGCAGCAGCAGCAGCTCTTCTTCCTGTCCTTCACATCCCCTGCAAGTGTCTCTGTCCCAGGGGAGCTTTGGCTTCCTTAACACCATCCCGACTTTGCTGGACAATATTTCTAAATTCCTCCTTTGCAGCCTCTCCCTACTTCCCCTTTCTGTATGCTGCCTGATTGCCCTGGAGCTCACGCGTGAGCTCCCTGTTTAGCCAAGCTGCGGTCCAGAGATGGCTACTAGTTCTACAAACTGTTCATAGGGAGCATTCTTGTGCTTAAAGGGTGCTTAATGACCTGCCAGCTTTCCTGAGCTCCTCTGCCTTTTAGAACTGCCTCCCTTTATCCATCCCATGGAAGAGCTCCATACATCCAAGCCACCCCTTCTCACATAGGGCATCCCCCTCCTCATCTTCCCTGATGCTCTATCCCGAGAACTTTTACCCTGCCACTGAAGGACTGCAGTCATGTGTGTGATCCCACCACATCTCAGTTATTCCAACCATGGGGCAGTCCCGTGACAGGCTCCATATGTTTGCATATATTTTGGTTTCAGCATCTCAGCTGTGGTGCCGACTGAAGATTTGTCACAGGGAAACATTTTAGCCGGGACCTCATGTATGCAAAGGCTTTGATTGCAAGTGGTGACACGCTGGCCAGCGAGAAACAGAGCTGGGCCACACAGGAATGGCAGGAGAGGGGTTTGCTGCTTGAGCTGACTCTGCAGCACCTTGGGGCCTGTGACAGAAGTGAGCTGATCTCCAGGAAGGACAAGGTGCCACTGAAGAAGTCCCTGGACCTGGGTAGCCTGTGATCCAGCCACCCTGAGGTCATCATTAGCCCAGTCCCTGCTCATATCATACCGGGGAGTGAGAAAAGGTTCAGAGGGCAGAAAGCAAGAGCCTGAGAGTGCAGATACTGGAGTGGAGCCCTTGGTGTGATGTGTCTCCCATTTGTGCAGCATGCTTGGATGTAGACAGTGCAGACTGTGCCTAAAGGCAGTGGTGAGATTCATTGGTTTGAGCACAGGTAGGAAACCCAAGGTGCCCTGGGGCACTTGCCCAGCAAGCACTCCAAAAAGGCATGGCTTCCTGTAGGTCCCATGCTATGACTACTAGAGACATGTGGATGTGCTGGACACAACAGGCATCCAACATGGCCCTGCCAGCCTATTTCTCTGTCATTAAATCAAGTGTCTGCACTGAATTGCTTTAGCGGTGTGTAACACTGGGATCTTCCTATGTCTCAGCTTTATAGTGAGTGGAGCCCTAGGAGGCATCTAGTGTCATTTCAGATGCCCAAGGGGATTCCCCACCTGGCCCCCACATCATGCTCTAGAAGGATGGGGGTGTCGTAGTTGCTCCATCAGAGCAAGAAGACTCTGGCACATGCCTTGGTCCACCTCTGTCTCTTCCAGTGTCACCAGGTGTTTGTGTGTTGAGCAACTGACTCCCACCCTCCATCTCCAGTGATTATAATGGGAGCTTAGACAAGGAGCTCCCATGCAGACACCTCTGTTGTGCACACTTCATTATTTTGCAAGGGGAATCCCACCTCCTGCGTGTCTGTGAAGTTCACAGGAGGGATCTGCATCCCACGGTATCCCAGGGACTTCTAACTGGGCATGCGATGCCCAGACTGACTCATCTGAATGAAAACCTGAACCATGGGTGAATGACCTCCCTTCTTGTCAGCTTCTATGTGTCCTGCCAAGTTAAGACATGGGAATATGGATTTCCTGGGTGGGATGTTTCCACCTCTTGTAGATAACCATCCTCTGATGAAACAAGGGACAATGTTGTAACTGGTCTCTCTGTGTTGTTTAGAGAGGGTCCTCTATAGTGATTATTTTAGTTTGTTGCAGGGAACATTTCCCAGGAGGAGGGAGCACAAGGGACAGAGAAAGTCATGAGCTCAGCTGGGCCTCTGCTCCTGAGTGGGGCCAGGCTCCACGGAAGGAGGGAGGTCATGGCAAGTGGGCAGCACTGCCCAGAGACAGCTGTGTGCAGGAGCAGCTCCTCTGCAAAGAGCAGCAGGGCTCTGGGCACTGCCTGCTGCTGCTGACATGAGAGGAGACAAGGCAGAAAGAAGTGCAAGGCAGTGTGGAGTGGTAGGACAGACAGCTTATTGTGAGAGAAGTCTTCACATCCCTGAACACGGTAAGTCTCTGGCTGCAGGGCAATGCCACTGAGGTTCCTGGAAGGGTCTTCTAAACCTATTTCATCCCATGACTGATAGGTTTTTTAAGGATCGCTCTCCTTTGCAGAGGAGGGGGAGATGCTTCAGAGCAGGGATTCCCTGCCACACCGTCACAGGGACAGGGCATGCTGCTACTTTCTCCCAAGGACGGCTGCAGGGCTGTGAAGCTGGGATATGCACCCAGGTCTGCCCAGGGCTTTGATTAGAGCAGTGTCCCTGTACCGCAGAGAAAGGTGCAAAAAAGGCTACTTGAAAGGGAAGGAGCTTTCCCTCCAGGGCTTTCAGTTTCCTGATGTTGGCAGGGAGGAAAAAGGAAAGTGTTTTCTGGTTTGGCAAGGAACTGGGACTCACTCACCTTCCCTCTCAGAGATCAGTAGGTCTGTGAGAAAGCTCAGCAAACCCTTCCAACCCCACCTCCACCTACAGCAGCACCAGCATCACCATTATGGATTTATCAGGGTTTATGTGACCTGCTGCTTAGGACCTGTGAGCACAGAGATGCCCCTGGACAGTGCCCTGATCCGAGAGGTTTCTGCAGGGCAGAACTGTGCACAGAGAGGGTGGGACAGGGTCTGTGAGTACGGACAGGGAAGAGATGTTGGGACAGAGAAAGCTGCAGGCAGCAGGAGCAGCCCCAGGCAGCAGGGATGGGCAGGGAGTGAGACAGAACTGCCAACAGAATCATCATGGGAGGATGGATTTGGGCAAGTCATGGTCAGTGGTCAGTCCCTCTCATGCAGACACCTTCCTCTGAGCAAGCTCCCTGTGTCTCCTCTCCCACGCAGCAGAGCCTCTGCCCTGAGAGCCATGGGGTCCAGGGCATGAGCTGCCTTCTCTGCAGCTAGCCCTCCGGCAGAGGAGAGGTGCCTGACAAAGGGACTGAGAGTGACTGCCCTGCGATGTCACTGCCTGTGAGGCAGCATGCCTAGGTGGTAAGGTGAAGGCCTTCCTGATTTCCCATCTGTCTCTCTCTTTTTGCCTCTCCTGACAGCGGGATCATGGTGCTGCTCCTTGTTTCCCCTCCTGTCCATGATGCTCCTGTTCTTGCTCTTGGGCTCTCTGGGGTGGGAAGTGTCAGCTGCAGTTCAGACATGGATGCTACAAGTTGTGGAACAGAGGGATCTTCATGGGAATGAAGTTGCCCCAGCCCCCTTCTGACTTGTGGAGCTCCAGGAAATGCAGAATGTGGGGCTGGGAAATGAGCTGACTCTCCCTTAAGGAGAGCCCATCTCCAGTCTTAAGAGTCCTTTGACCGTTTCCCTGTGGTGTCCTGCCAGGCTGCGCGCTGTTCTCTAGAAAGGCAGTGCTGTCTCATAGCACCTCTGTGATATCTGAGAGACCCATGAGGAAGGTGCAGAGATGCTGAGAGTATGGAGATGGTGGTGGGAGGCTGTATGTGGGCATCTGCAAAGAGCCCTGTGTGTCCTTGGCTAGAAGGGGAGTGTGGAGAGCTCCCTCAGGTGCCCAGAGAAAGGGTGAGAAGTTTGGAGCTGTGCACTTTGAAACTGGACTCGTGTGCTCTCAGCAGGGGCTGGTTTGTTTTTAGGGCAACATATATGAGTGTAATCATCCTCCAGCTTAAAGAGAGAACTGCAACATTTGGGAGTTTCTTTGTTTGAAAAGTCTCTCCTAACTTCTCAATGTTTTTCTTCTTTGTACAGTCCCCCACGCCCAGAGACAGCAAAATGTCCAACAGCAGCTCCTTCAACGAGTTCCTCCTCCTGGCATTTGCGGACAAGCGGGAGCTGCAGCTCTTGCACTTCTTGCTCTTCCTGGGCATCTACCTGGCTGCCCTCCTGGGCAACGGCCTCATCATCACAGCAATAGCCTGTGACCACCGCCTCCGCACCCCCATGTACTTCTTTCTTCTCAACCTCTCCCTCCTTGACCTTGGCTTGATCTGCACCACTGTCCCCAAATCCATGGCCAATTCCCTGAGGGACACCAGGGCCATTTCCTACTCAGGATGTGCTGCTCAAGTCTTTCTGTTTGTCTTCCTGATTTCAGCAGAGTTTTATCTCCTCACTGTCATGGCCTATGACCGCTTTGTTGCCATCTGCAGACCCCTGCACTATGGGACCCTCATGGGCAGCAGAGCTTGTGTCAAAATGGCAGCAGCTGCCTGGGCCAGTGGTTTTCTCCATTCTGTGCTGCACACTGGGAACACATTTTCCATACCACTCTGCCAAGGCAACACAGTGGACCAGTTCTTCTGTGAAATCCCCCAGATCCTCAAGCTCTCCTGCTCAGACTCCTACCTCAGGGAAGCTGGGGTTCTTATGTTTAGTGCCTGTGTAGCCTTTGGGTGTTTCATTTTCATTGTGCTGTCCTACGTGCAGATCTTCACTGCTGTGCTGAGGATCCCCTCTGAGCAGGGCCAGTGCAAAGCCTTTTCCACATGCCTCCCTCACCTGGCTGTGCTCTCCCTCTTCATCAACACTGACCTGTTTGCCTACCTGAAGCCCCCCTCCATCTCCTCCCCAGCTCTGGATCTGCTGGTGGCTGTCCTTTACTCAGTGTTGCCTCCAACTCTGAACCCGCTCATCTACAGCATGAGGAACAAGGAGCTGAAAGATGCCCTGAGGAAAGTGATTTCATGGACATTTTTCGGCAGTGGTAAAATTGCCATTGCTCTCCACAAATGACTCCCCCTGCGTCCCGTACCAGGACTGAGCTTTGTTCACTTTATTTTTGTCATGAGTATTATTACTATTACTAGTAGTACTTGTTATCAATGTTGCTGCACAAATGCTTGGGTTCATTCTACCTTTACTGAGACTGCCCTGTCTCACGTGGTGCCCACATAAAGTTGTGTCCAAACCTAGGTCAGAGCTGACTCCCCCACAGTATATCTGTATTAAAATATGTTCTTCCTGGTGCAGTGCCTGAAGGCTGCGCTTCCTTCAAAGCTGGTGGCAAGAATAGCCCCAAGGAATTGTACTCCAGAAGGGCCTACTGCACAGGACTGTCCATGGGTTCAGGAACAAAAAGCTCATAATCATGTAATGATCTTTTAGAGACCAAGGACTGGCTTTAGGACTCACCAGTCGGTGTCCTGCGACAGTGGAGGGGATGAATGGTCACTGATTTACATACCCACAGCTGTCCCACATTTTAAGGCCCAGTGTCAGATGTCCATCCTTCTGGAGGGCAATCTGGAAGTGCCAGGAGAGCACAGGGCATCTCCTGGGACAGCATGTGCCTGGCATGGGCGGTGAGTGGAACCTTACAAAGGGAGAGATCCTCCAAGGTGGAGTCACTTAAAGGTAAAGCACTAAACGCAGCGATCTAAAGGCAAAAGGGGACTCTGCAATCCCAGGAGAGGCAGTTGGGACCTAGCTGGTATGGGGAAGGGAGACTGGAGAGTGACATGTCACCCTCTGTGAAATACCAGGGGCAAGATCTAGAGGTGCACCTGGACACAACTAGTAGCTTTGGAAATACTCCACAGCCCCTCCAAGCACTTACCACATCTGCAGACCCCTGGAGGGATTAGAGGCCGTGATGCACGTTTGGTTGGATCTGCCTCCCACCCTGACCAGCACAGCCAGTGCAGAGTCACCCTGTGGTCCTGTGGCCCCCCAGCCTGCTCACTCTGCAGAACAGCACTGTCAGCTTGGTGCCCAGTGGGGAGAGCAGGGAAGGATGTGCAGAAATGGCCAGCGAGATCAGAGGAGGGATTGGGAGAGATGAGAAGGAAGTGGAACTGGCCTTGAAATTGTCTTGGAGAGAGAAATGCCAACTTTAAATCCAAGACAATGTTTAGAGTGTGGGTACATTAAAGCAAGCTCATGGTGCAGAGCCAGAAGTCCTTGTTGTCCTAGCTCTCCACATGGCCTCAGAAGTGGCTGAAGAAGGATGAATGCTCCCCACTCTCCCAGCTCCTAGTGCCATCATCCCTCCTGAAGGGAGGCACCAAAAAGAAGGCTGGGACCCCTTGTGGGAGCTTGCGTTGAAGGAAGCAGGACCTGGGAGCCATATCAGTTTGCTGCTGTCCCTCACGCCCTGTCCCCAGCACATCTCCTTCACACAGTCTATCTCCCCCAGCCTGTGTGCTGGTCCTTACCCCAAAAGTCATCCCCAGACAAGGCTCCATGCCCAGCTGGAGGACCGGATGTCCAGCTGTGAGCCCTGGGAGGACGAGGCCTCTGCTGGGTCCTCTGCAGGGCTGTCATGGAGCATGCAGAGGAGGTCCTGGGGCCATCTCCTGGGCCTGTAGACCATCCTCCTCCCATGGGGGCCCTCAAGCAGGGTGCCTCAGTGCAAAGATGCAGCCCAGCTTGTTGCTGCATGAACAGAGGGGAGAAACTGCCCCAGGAAACTCCTCCCAGACCCAGACCCAGACCCTCATACCAGCCATTTCCAGCACTGGCCATTCCCCACAGTCCTGGTGAGGGGTGATCTTTGAATGAGACCAGCTCTGTCTCCCTGCTGGGCTCAACGCCTGTATGGGGGTAATGGCCAGTCCTGCCTGGCCCTTCCCTTTGGGCTTAGATCTCAGCAGACCTTGGAGCATGGCCTTCTGCTAACCCCGAGAGGACAGGATCAGGACTGAGCAGGACCTGGGGACTGGTGGGAGGCTGCCAGGCAGGAGGGCCATGGGGGACAGGGCACCAAGGGCTGTCATGCAGACCATGCCTGGAGGACATTTCCCCACCCCTGAATGTACCTTGTCCTGTGCAGTGTCAGTGCAGTGGGGCCATGGGGCCACATGGAGGGCAGCAGGGCTGAGTCAGCACAGGGACAGGAGGGAGATGGGAGCCATGACACCCCAGAAGCTCCCACCAGTCATGGAGGGGACTCACTGCTGCTAGCAGGGTCGGGGGTTTCTCAGGGTCTGCAGGCACTGGCACCGCCTGCCAGGACTCCCAGACCCATCACAGATGGTCAGTGCCCAACACTGCAGTTCACAGGGCCCCCCCGTCCTGTTTCACCATCCTCTCTCAAGAGCACCACCGGGTGCATCACTCCCTGCTCAGGTGCGGAGAGTAGCTGCTGGAGGGCTTCTCTTCTCATGCCTGCTGCCCCAGCGCTACCCTGGCATTGGCTCACAGGCTCTGCCCTGGGTAATGTTATATCTCCATACACTCTACTCTGAGACCATGTAGGGATCTGCAGTGCATAGCTCTGCTTGGAGGTGGCCACCACAGCCTGCCTGTGTGGTCCCAGGAGATCCCAGCAAGGCTGTGCTTGGAGGTGAGGCTGTGACTGTCCTCAGTCAAAGTAGATGGGATGGTCTGTCTGGGGCCAAGGGGAGGAAAGGAGAAGAGACAACAAGGAGAAGAGGCAATAAAGCAAATATCAAAGGAGTTGAAGGAAAAAATAAAGAAATAACCATGGTAGTTGAGTAGCACTGGAGCAGGGGACAGGAAATCTCTAAAAACTCTCCTGGAGAAAGCACCTACCAACCTGATCTAACTGTCAAGTTAGTCCAGCTCAGAGCAGATCACGCTCCTGGAGATCTCTGGTGGTCCCTCCCAACCCAAATCCCCTAGGAGGAAGGGGCTGGAAGGCAGAGTCCTGGGCGGGGGACACTGTTGTGATTTTGAGGCCTTGCTGGCCTTTGTACTGCCTGGTCAAGCTTTTCCTCAGAGTCACAGTGAGCGAGTTGATCCTCAAAAGGAGTCTCTGCTCCATGGGCAACAGGAGTCAAAACAGTGCTGGGAAACTACAGAGAAGTTCTTAGTAACACGCCAGGCATTCAGGCCCTTTGACTGCTGAGGTGTCCCCAGACCAGTGCTTTGCATCCTGGGTCTGAAAGGCTGAGAAATCTTTAGAGCCAGAGCAGATCAGAGTCCCATCTCCTGGACTCACGAGTTACAGGCCATCAGCAGGGCTGTAGCGACTGCAACAAGGGAATCACTGCCCAGGGCATGAGCAGATCCCCCTCTGACCTCCCCTCTCTCTTCACACCCCGGAACAGACATGGTGTTTCCCGTGTTGTCCCTCTCTGCCAGGCTGTATTCCCAGCTGGAGGGGATGCAGCCTTAATACTGGGGAAATGCAGGAGAGACCAGTCTCATCTAGAGGAGCAGGATCGCACCACACCTGCTTGGTGGCCAGGGCTGCAAGCTGCAGACCCCACTCTCTTCCCCGCACACCTCCTGCCTGGGTCTGC
Source organism: Apteryx mantelli (assembly GCF_036417845.1). Classification (NCBI taxonomy): domain Eukaryota; kingdom Metazoa; phylum Chordata; class Aves; order Apterygiformes; family Apterygidae; genus Apteryx; species Apteryx mantelli. The sequence continues at coordinate 18,795,543 of NC_089988.1, forward strand.
AGGGTGCCCAGCAGCAAGGCAGGCATGCCTGGGTGTCTGGTGCCATTGGGGTGGTGGCCTTTGGAGCAGCCTCTGTCAGTGAGGGACTCAGGAGCTTCTTTGGCTCCATGTTAGTGGCAAAGTTTGTGTCCCAGCTTCTTCTTTCTGGATAGCCGAGGATTTCATTCTCGGAAGAAGGGGAAAAACCCTTTTGTCCTTGGGATCACCCCATCAACCCTCTACTGTCTTCTTCTCTATCACCCCCAAAATCCTTTGACAGGAGTATTTTTTTGGTTTCTGACCCTCTATCTGACCCTGCTTTGAGCAGCAGGTTGCACTACGGGTCTCCTGTGGTCCCTTCAACCTGAATTATCCTGAACACCTATGATCTCAGGCCCCATTCCAAGCACAGAGCAAATGTCTCTGGGACAGGAGTCCTTTGTGCTTTATGTGACCATCTAAAAGAAGGCAGGTGAACAACTTCTCCTCCCCGTTGACTGCAAGGGCAGCCTGGCAGGCACTGCCTCAGGCATAGCTACGTTACTCCGTTAATTCTTTGAATGCACCTTTAACCACCTGAAAGGCCATTGCCTGGATCCCCTCAGTGGTGAGGGGAGAAGAGCAAGTTTTTCTGCAGTGTGATTTCTGTACCTCTGTAGTTTGTGCCTCTAAGTAGATGGTGCCATCCTCCCCTTGGTTTCTTGCCTGAAGCTCAGGCTGGATGGGGATGTGAATGTGGAGGTTGCCTGTCACTGCAGTGCCTGTGAGATGGTGGAGAGGTAGGAGGAAGAACAGAATGACCACCCTGGACTGCAGCAGAGATGATTTCATCTTGTTTGGGATGGAGATAGGCAAGCCAAAGCTCAGCTGGAGCTAGAGCTAGGAAAGGATGGGGAGGGTAACCTGAAGGGCTTCTGCAGTTATGTTGTCAGCACAAAGCAGGCAGCCAAGGAAAATGTGGTGTCCCTGCTCAGTGGGACAGGGGACGTAGTGACAAAGAGAGGGGAAAGGCTGAGGAGCTCATTGCCTCTTTTACCTTGTCTTTTCCTGGTCTTGTTTACTGCCAGGCCTCCCTGGCCCTCGAGTCCTTTAGCAGCACCCGGGTTGGCAAAGCTTCACCCATGGTAGAGGAAGACGTAGCTGGGGAGAACTTTTGCCCAGTGGTCACACACAAGTCCAGGGGACCAGACGGGAAGCACCCCAGGGTGCAGGGAGAGGTGCCTGGAGTCACTGCAATGCTGCTCCCAATTGTCTATGAAATGTCAGGGTAATCAGGGAGGTTCCTGATGACTGGGAAAAGGCAGACATCACACCCATTTTGCAGGAGGGCAGGAGGGAGGGTCTGGGGAACAACAGGCTGGTCCTCTTCATCTCAGTCCCTGGGAAGATGGTGGAGCAAATCCTCCTGGAAACCATCTCCAACCATAGGAAGGAGAAGGCCTGGAAGAGGCAGCATGCTTTGACCAAGGGGAAATGGAAAGCATGCCTGACCAACCTGATTGCCTTCCACTGTCAGATGAATGTCTGCGTGCACAAGGGGAAAGCAGGGGATTTTGTGAACTTTCACTTTAGCAAAGCCTTTGGCACAGTCCCCCAGAGTCTCCTTAGAGGCAAATTGTTGAGCTCTGCCCTGGATCAATGGACCATAAGGCCAGTGGAAGATTGGCTGGACCATCAGGCTGAAACGCTGTTATCAGTGGTACAAGTTCCAAGTGGCAGCCGGTTACCAGCAGCATCCCTCAGTGATCAACCTGTGGGGCAGGATTGTTAACATCTTTATGAATGGCCTGCACAGTGGATGGAGCGCACTCTCAGCACCCTTGTGGCCAATGCATAAGTGGGGGGAGCCCCTGGGCAACCTCATCCAGTTGCCTCTGCATTGACCAGTGCGGCTGGGACTAGGTGACCTCCAGAGGTCTCGTCCACCGCAAGTGCTGTGATTCAGTGCACTGTTCCCTGGAGAGCTCTGTGAAGAGAGAAGAGGCCGAGGAAGAAGAAAGGCCAGAGAGGCAGAAGAAGAGAGCTGAAACATTACAGTTTAAATAAAGTAGTTCCTCCGAACAAAGTTTCTCCATTCAGAGTGCTGGTAGCAAAGGTATTTTGATGAATAATGTGTATATATATATATATATATATATATATATATATATATTCACTCGCATAGACAGGCTAATTCCTGTAGGGCGTGAACATGGTGCTGCCAATTAATAAGAAAGAAAAAAATGTATGGCAATGGTAAAAACTGTGTGAAATTCTGGAAACGAGGATTTCTTGTCAATTGTTGCAGTGAGTTATTTTTTGAGATCTCAACTTATGACTAGGATCCACTTTTGGGGCTTCATTCATTTGACCACAGAGAGAGGCTGTTGCTGCCTGAGATGCCCTGGGGTAGCTGTGTTGCCATGTGGTGCTGGAAATTTTGGAGGCAGCTCCTGCAGTACCTGAGCTTGTCATTAGGAAAGGTATCTCAAAACCACTCAGTTGAGACAACTTAGTTCCCTCCATAGAGTAGAAAGGGAAGTGCAGAGAACTGGATTTGACAGAGACATCTGCACTGACGAGGTCTGGCCTGGGGTGAGATCAGCGTCTTCCTTGTTCTCAAGGAGCTCTCTTCTTGCCCTGTTCTATGTGTCCTGCCTAGTTAAGAGATGGGAATCGGGGCTGCCAGAGCCGGACATTTCCATGTCTTCCACATAACCATCCTCTGATGCTACAGTTTGTAATGCTGGAATCAGTCTTCCTTCAGTGCTTAGAGAGGGCCCATTGGTGATTATTTTAATCTACTTCAATGAACATGATTAAAGAGTGGACATCTTCAGGAAGGGTATTAATCTGGGTCGAAGAAATCTTGATCTGCCCTTGACCTTGTGTTTCCACTGCTCTGTCCGTTAGGCTGTGGATAAAATCTTAGTGATCTCTCACAAATCTCCACATGTCCTGATTAAATTGGTCATTTCTAAAGGCATCTTTGCATCAGACTCTCTGGACATATGCACTTCCCATAGTTTCCCAGTTATCCTCCTCCCCTTGCTCTTTATCCTTTCAAGTACCTCTCAACTCTCCAGGTGCTGCTCTGAGCTGCTGGGAGTCTGAAGCTTGCCTCGTCTTTCAGCAGTCTCCTTGTCTCTTTAGCCACCTCCTTTGTTGTGTTTCTAGTCTATCCTTTCCTATCTATCTGTGGAAAACATTTCAAGGAAGGTTATGCCTTGTGGGCAGTGGACCTCACTGGAGGCAGCTTGGACTTGACATACAGTGGACGAGTTGTTTTTTTGTATCTTTTATTAACTGTTCCAAATTATAATTTGTTTGTTTCCAATTAAGAAAAACCCTTCTGTGTCTGCTTGCAACTACTTCTCGAAGGAAAGCAGGTGGGAATTGGTGCACATGAGCTGTAACATTCTGCTGCAGACTTGAGAGGAAAAAGATTTGATTTTCACAAGAGTGATGTGAAGTCCCCAGTGGCTGATGAGGGAAATGGCAGGGCTGGGGAGCTGGGGAGGAAGGTTCTCCATGCAGGTCTCCTATCAAAAATACTGCTTTGCCTACATGCCCTGACTTCATTAGGAGACACTGTGGGTCAGTATGAATTGGGGAATGTGGGTATGACTTATTCTGAAAGCTGAAGAATGAAGAAAGCTTAAGAAGCAGACATCTTTCTGTTCAGGTGCTCATTGAAATCTTCCTAATTTCAATACTCTCCTGAAAACTTTCCAATTAGTGACACAAGAATTGAAGAGCTGAAGAAAGTTATGGAAAGAGGCATGGCTCCTTTGGAATTTTTACATTTGAATGACCCCTCGGGTATATTTGGTGCTGAGCCCATGAACTTCAGATCCTGAGAGGAGGCTGAAGCAACCTCTCAAGCAGTTAAAGTCAGAAGAAGATTCCAATTTTCTTGGAGCATTAATGGGTTCCACTGAGGGCCATTACCAACAAAGGCTCCCCAGGGGCTGATTAGAGCCGAAAGTTGGAGGCCCTGATTGCAGGTAGGCAAAGGCAATGTGAGGGTGGCTGTGATGCCAGGTCAACGTTGATGTGTGTTATCAAGCAGAGTGACCAGGCCCTGACAGACAGCCCCTGGGTAGGGTGATGATTTCCATCACGCATTGGTCAGGGCTCTTCCTGGGGGCAGTGTGCAGGTGGGGGTGCACAATGCCAAGTGCAGGAGCATGATAGGGCACCTGCTGGGCTCCCAAGGGACAAGGAGGCAGCAAGGCCACAGTGCTTTATGGAAACAGCATCTTCTCGGGGGCCTCGGTGTCAGAGACACCAGCCATAGCCAAGAGGACAAAGATCTATCTGTGCTGGGATCTTTCAGCCTTGGCAGTGACCTCAGCTATCTCCACCACAGGCTGTCCTATGCTTTCCCATGCCTGTGCCTGTTTCCCTGCAGACTGTACACACCCAAGCTGCTTCCCCACCTTGCTCTCAGTCTGGGATCTCCCCAGCTCTCCTGATGTCTTCCTGTCCTCACTTGCTTTTCCTTGAAACAGAAAGCCAGGGGCTGATCACAGACTCCCTCTGGGTGACCTGTTGCACCTCAGCACCTCCCTAGGAGTGACATTCTTTTGACCTGGAGTCCAGTCTGAACCTCCCAAGATGCAGTTTGTGGCTCTTTCTCCTTCTCATCCTGTTTCCCACTCCCAAGAAGAGATCCAAGATCTTTTCAAGCACTTGGAGGCTACTACTGTACTGCCCTTCGCCTCCATTTCACCAGGCTGAAGAAACCCAGGTCCCTCAGCCTCTCCATACAGTCCATGTGCTTCAGCACACTAACCCCATCTTGGAAGACTCCTCTGGACCCTCTCCAGTTGCTCCCCATTCCTCCAGCACTGGGCAGCCCACACTGAGACACACTATTCCAGACATGGCCACACCAGGGCTGAGTCGAGGGACATAACAATTCCACTTGTCTGGGTGGCCACACGCTTCCTGCAGCAGCCTCGTACGCAGCTGGCCTCATTTGCAGTGAGCGTGCACCACTGGCTCATATGGCATCCCTCGTAACATCCAGGCCCTTCTCCTCAGGGTCACTCCTCTGACGGTCAGGTGCCAGCCTGTCCTGGTGCATGGACTGTTCTATCCCCTGATGCAGGACCTGCCACTTCTCCTTGTACAACAGCATGAGGTTTCTGTTGGCCAAATCCCCAGGTTTCTCAAGGTCCCTCTGGACTGAAGCTCCCTTGTATCAGCTGTAAATGAGTGTGCGCAGATGGCTCATCCTGTCTTGCGGTGCCTCTGACAGGATAACAGCAGGAGGACCTGCAGGACACTACGCATAATAAAAGGAGGTAGTTGTTTAAAGGGACTGCTGGCAAAGGTAGGGATCACTATGGCAAGCATCTCAGAAAAGCTCCATGAAGAAAGCAGAGCCAGGGTCAATGGAGAAAGGGTAAAGAGGGGTCAGCTGCCTGCATGGGAGGATATCAGGATGTTAGAACAACCTGGAAGGTGGAAAAGAGGGAAAAATGCAATAAAAGGTGAAACAAAAGAACAATCAGGGCTATTTGGGGGTAGCTGCCAAGCAGTCCTGAATCTGAATGACACTAACCGGAGCAGGAGAAGGAACATGCAGTTGATCTGATCATACTTTTGTGAGATCTGCTTCCACAATCACAGGCAAGCTGAATGTTTTCCCAAGGTCAAGAGAAGACTTGCGCTGGAAGGAAATGCAGAATCATTCCATCTGGAAGGAACCCAAGGATGTCTCTGGCCCAACCTCCTTCCCACAGCAGGGTCAGCTATCAGGTCCGATCAGGATGCTCAGGGCTTTACTCATTTCGGACTTGAAAACCTCTGAGGATGGAGATGGCACAGTCTCTCAGGGCAACCTGTCCCAGTGCTTGACTTTCTGGATGGGTCAAAAGTTTCTCCTTACACCCAGCCTGAATCTCTCTTCTTTCAGCTAATGCCCATCGGCCTTCACCCTCGCATCATGCACAGCAGTGAAGAGTCTGGCTCCATCTCCTTGATGACGTCCTGGTAGCTATGGCGAGACTACTATTAGGTGTCCCCAAAGCCATCCCTTCTCCAGGCTGAACAAACGCAGCTCCCTCACCTCCCAGAGTGACAAAGTCAACATTACCTGTGTGTGCCTAGGAGCTTTAAGGCTCTTTCAGTCCTTCTGGCTATTCTTGGATCAGCAAAGGACCTCATGGATGTTAGAGTGTAATTACCCTTACACCATGACTTTCTGCATATGTCACACTCATTTGGAATCGTGTTGTAATGTACAGGTGTTGTAGGCTGTGAGGAGGACTCACTCTGGACAAGCAGTCACTCATAATGAAACCTTGACTGAAAACCTTTCAGGTCCAAGAGGCAACCTCACACCACTAGGAGGGGCTGGCTCTGGGGAGGCCATGTCAGAAAAGGATTTGCTGCCTGCAAGAATTGCAGTGGCTATCGGCAGAGAGGACAAAATCACCAAATCATTCAGGCTGGAAGGGACCTTGGGAGGTCTCGAGTCCAACCTCCTGCTCACATAGGGATCAACCCTGAATTCACACCAAGTTTCTCAGGCCTCTTTCCAGCTGCATCCTGCAAACCTCCAAGAAGAGAGAGTCCCTAACCCCTCTGGACCCCACTTCAAATGCTTCAGGATCCTCATTGATTTTTCTTCCTCATATAAAATTTTGACTGCACTTGTTTCAGCTCCTAATTGTTGCCTCTCATTTTCCTGCCATGAATTCCTGTAAAAACCTGGTTCATTATCAATGGCAACCTTGAGTTGGGAAGTTGCTATGAATCCTCCCCAAAACCTTCCCTTTTCTGCGCTGAACAAGCCCTGTTCCCTCAGCCTCTCCTCACAGGGCAAGTGCTCCAGCCCCCAACCACCTTGGGGCCTGCCACTGGACTCACTCCGTGTGATCAACAGTGTTCTTCTACAGGCAGCCCCAACTGGACACAGTATCTAGATGGGCTCTAATGAGTGTTGAGTAGAGGGGAATAATCACTTCCCTCCATCTCCTGGCTGTGCTGCTGTTCATGCAGCCCAAGACGCTGTGGCCTGCTTTGCTGCCAGGGCACGCTGCTGGCTGATGTTCAGCTCGCTGCCCACAAAGACCGTCCGGTCCTTTTTCTGCAGAGCTGCTGCCCAACCGGGCACTCTCCAGCCTGTATCACTGCAGGGTGTTGGTCTGTCCCAGGTGCAGGACCTGCATTTCTCCTTGTTGAATTTCACAAAGTTCCTCACAGCCCATTCCTCCTGCCTGCTGAGGTTGCTCTGAATGGCAGCCCTCAAACTTATGACTCTTCCTCCTGATGAGGTGTCATCTACAAACGTGATGAGAGTTGCATCCTCCAGGTCACTGGTGAACCTGTTTGTTAGACAAGACAGGTCCCAGTAGAGACCCCTGCATACTCCACCTTTACCTGGCTTCCTGGTAAAGCATGACCCATTCAAAAAGTCCTCTGAGCTCAATCATCCAACCCGGGTGTCCACCCATCATATTGTAATGCCTTATTGTATTCAAGAATATTCGTGGAGACAGTGTCCAACACCTTCCTAAAATCACGGTAAATGACATCCAGAACTTTCTGCTCCTGAACAATCACAGGTCTTTTATCACAGAAAGCAATCAGGTTGTGCAGGAATGATTTACCTTCAGTGAATCCAGTCTGACTGTTCCCAGGCACATTCTTCATGTGCCCAGAAATGTTTTCCAAGAGGATTTGCTCCATAACACACTCCTCACCAAAGTGAGGCTGCAGGGCCTGCAGCTCCCCGGGTTGTCCTTGTGGCCTTTCTTGAAGATGGGCACAGCACATTCCTTTTTCTGGTCATTGGGACCTCCCCTGATCTACACAACCTTTCAAAAGGTGATAGAGACTGGCCTTGTTACGATGTTGGCCAGCCCTCTCAGTGTCCTCATGTGCAGCCCATCGCATCCCAGAGACTTGCCTGGGCTGAGTACTTACAAGCAATCCCTCACTCAACCCTCATACCCTGCTGGCTGTTTTTCTCTTCTGGAGTCCTGACTCAAGGCACAACAGCTCAGGAGACCTTGCTGGTGAAGACTGAAACCAAGAACGCACCGAGCTGCTCAGACCCATCTGCATCTGCTATTACTAGAGCCCCTGCCCCATTCAGCAGTGAGACCAGGTGTTCTTTGCTTAGTCTTTCTGTGTTAGTGGAGTAGTAGCAGCTCTTCTTCATGCCCTTGACGTCCCCTAAAAGTCTCTAGTCTCTGGGAGCTTTCGTTTCACCATCCCTACTTTGGTGGACAACAGCATCCTGTTGAACCAAGCCAATCTCCCAAGATGTCTCCTAGTTCTAATGGCTATCGCTATGGACCATCCTTGTGCTTGGTGGCTGCTGTCCTTAAAGACCTGCTGGCTTTCCCAAGCTCCATTGCCCCTCGGAGCTGCCTCCAATGGGATCCCCCACCAGTCCCCTGGAGAGGAGTTTCCCCCTTTCATGGCTGGAGTCTGTACACTACTATTGTCCTTCCTCACTGCCCTCACGATCTGGGACTCCACTTTTCCATAGTCACTGCAGCCAAGGTTGCCACAGATTATCACAGCCCTGGTCTGTGCTTCCTTATGTGCGAGTACCAGATCCAGGTGAGCGTCACCCTTCCTGACCCATCAGGGAGCATTGCTTGGAAGCTGTCGCTGACAGCCTCCAGAGATCTCCAGGACTGCTTGCACTCTGCTGTTTGCCCTTCCAGTGAATGTCAGGTAGATTAAAGTCCCCCCATAAGAACCAGGCCCTGTGACCCACTGACTTCCTCAGGTTGCTTAAGGGAGACTGCATCCACCTCCTCACCCTCATCGGGTGGTCTGTAACTCCCATCACAACATCACCTTTACTCTGATGCTCATGCACAAGCTCTCACCCAAACCCTTGTCCATCCCATGCAAGAGCTCCATCCATCTGAGCTGTCCCTTCACACCAGGGGCATCCCCCCTGCTCATCTTCCCTAACGGTCCTGCCTGCAGAGCTTGTACCCTGCCATCACAGCCCTCCAGTCATGGTAGTGGTCCCACCACTTCTCAGTTATTCCAACCATGTTTCAGTCCTGTGACAGCTTGTGCATCTCCATCTGCTCCTCTCTGTGCCTCTCAGGCTGCATGCACTTGTGTATATTTGGGTTGCAGAGCCTCAGCTATGGCACAGAGAGCAGACTGGTCATGGTGAAACCTGTTACCAAGAGCCAAGGACACCGTGTGTGCAATAGCCCCACTTCAGAGCAGAGCCATGCTGGCATAGATAGCAGGTGGCAATGTAATGGTGAAAGGAGGTTCCCACTAAGAGAGCAAAGCCTGCAGTGCCCAAGGCCAGCGAGAAACAGAACTGGGCTGAGCAGGAATGCCAGGAGAGGCGTTGGCTGCCTGAACTGATTTGTAGCACCTTGGGGCCTGTGACAGAGGTGAAGTGATCTCCAGGCAGGACAAGGTGCCACTGAAGAAGTCCCTGGGCCTGTGTGGCCTGTGATCCAGGCACCCTGAGGTCATCTTTAGCCCAGTCCCTGTTCATATCATCTTGGGGGTGAGAAGAGGTTCAGGCAGAGAAAAGCAAGAAGGGTTTGAGAGTGCAGAGACTAGAGCAGAGGCCTTGGTGGGATGTGCCTCTCTCATTTATGCAGCACACTTGAATGCAGTCAGGATGGACTTTCCCGAAAGGCAGTGGTGGGATCCAGTTGTTTGGGCACTGGTAGGAAACCTGAATTACCCTGGGGAACTTGCCCAGCAGCCACTCCAAAGGAGCCATGGTTTTCCTTTAGACCCCATGGTGTATCTGCTAGAGACATGCGGATGGGCTGGACACCCCCAGGCATGTGACATGGCCCTGCAGGCCTATTTCTGTGTCATGGAATCAAGTGTCAGCACTGTGTTTGCAATGTTTGCAGCTGTTTGTAATGTTGGGATCTGCATGTGTCTCAGCTTCCCAGTGAGTCGAGCTCTGGTAGCAGTGGGCATCTAGTATCATTTCAGGTAGCCAAGGCAGTTCCCCTCCTGGCCCCCACCTCATGCTCTAGAAGGATGTGGGTGTCACACTTGCTCCATCAGAGCAAGCAGACACTGGCACGTGTTTTTGACCACCTCTGTCTCTTCCAATGTCACCAGGTGTTTCTGTGTGAGCAACTGACTCCCACCCTCTATCTCCATTGATTGCAATAGGAGCATGGACCAAGATCTCATATGGAGACATCCATGCTGTGCTCCCTTCTGCCTGGGCAAGGGGACTCCCACCCCCTTTGTGTTTTTTACGGAGCTCACGGGAAGGCTCTGAATCCTATGTCAGCCCAGGGCCTTCTAAACCAGCCTGAGAAACCCAGACTGACTCAGGTGAATCAATACCTGAACAATGGGAAAATCAGCTCTGTTCTTGTCCCCATCTAGGTGTGCTGCCTAGCTAAGACATAGGAATAGGGGCTTCCTCAGTGGGACATTTCCACTTTTCATAGATAACCATCCTCTGATGAGACAAATTGTAATGCTGGAATCAGTCTTCCTTCAGTGCTTAGACAGGGACCATCAGTGATTATTTTAGTCTACTTCAGTGAACATTTCCCAGGAGGAGGCAGCAGAAGGGACAGAGAAAGTCACGTCTTCAGCTGGGCCTCTGCTCCTGAGTGAGGCCAGGCTGCAGGAATGGAGGGAGGTCATGGCAACCAGGCAGCACTGCTGAGACACTGCGCTGTCAGGAGCAGCTCCTCTGCAAAGAGCAGCAGGGCTCCAGGCACTGCCTGCAATTTCTGCCAGAAGATGAGACAAGACAGGGAGAAGTGAAAGGCAGCGTGCAGCAGAAGGACAGAAGAGAGCTCCTTGTGGGAGAAATCTTCACAGCCCCTGACACAGTAAGTCTCTGGCTTCAGGGCAGTGCTACTGCAGTTCCTGGCAAAATCTTGAAACCCATCCGGTCACACGACTGGATTTTTAAGGATAGCTCTATCAGTTTCACTTTTACAGAGGAGGAGGAGATGCTTCAGAGAAGAGATTCCCAGTCACAGTGCCACAGGGACAGGGCATGCTGCTACCTTCTCCCAGGGACGCTGCAGGGGGGTGAAGCCTGGGTGTGCTCACAGATCTGTCCAGGACTGTAATTCAGAGCAGTGTCTCTGTGCCGCAGGGTGCTGTGAGCCTGGAGCAGTGACCCTGATGCCTGCGAGGGTCAGCACTCAGCCTGCCCGGGGAGCTCCCCACAGGGAGAAGCTCTGGGTGGGAGGAGAGATCCCTGGAAGGGCAGCTTGAGCCTCCTGTCAAGAGGATGCTGCATGAGTCAGGTCTGCCTACAGCTCCATCTCACTCGCAGGACATTTCTGGAGGAGACTTTCCAAATGGTAGGTCAAGGCAGGGGATACATGAAAGGGAAGGAGCTGTCATGAGTCTGTGCTTTCAGTTTGATTCTCTTTGGGTGGGGTGAAATGGGATTGGATCTGTCAGCTTTAGACAGGGGACGGAGGCTCCAAAACAGTGACAGTGAGAGAGGAGCAGTTCTGGGAGGGACTCAGCAAATGCCTTCGTGCACCCCTCAGCCTAAGGACAGAAGCAGCATCATCTTTCCAGCCTCAGCAAGGTTTGTCTCACCTGCTCTGTAGCACCTGCAAACACAGAGGTGCCCTGGGCAGTGTCCTGCTCCCTCAGAGGTTTTTGCAGGGCAGAGCTGAGCACCCAGCAGGTGGGATGGGGTGTGTGAGCACTGAGAGGGGAGAGATGTGGGGACAGAGAAACAGGTCCCCACAGGGACTGCTCCATGCAGCAGAGTCATGCTCCAAGTGTGAGAGGAAACTGTCAACACCATCTCCTTTCCTCCCCCAGCCAGCACAGCCCTCTGCTCTCAAGGCTGGGGGGTCCAGGGCAGGAGTCGTTTCCTTGGCAGCTGGACATGCAGGAGAGGAGACACCCCTGAGTGCCCCTCTGCCCCTCCCTGTTCCTGCCTCCCTCACCACAAATATCATGGTATTGCTGCATGTTTCCCACCTGTCCATGCTGCCCTTGTGCTTCCCCTTGGACTCTCTGGGCAGGGGGGTTTCTGATGCAGTTCAGACACTGAGACCCTGCGGGTGCTGCCGTGCAGACGTGTCCTTGACAGTGAGGTGCTCTTCTAACCTGTGGGGCTCTGGGCAGTGCAGTGTGTGTGGGGGGTGCTGGGAATGAGCCAACTCTCTTGTTGGGACACCCCATCCTTAGGACATTCCGCCATTTCCCTGGGGTGTCTGGCTGGGCTGCAAGCTGCCCTCCACAAGGACACAGCTCTCCCATTGCAGCTGTGTGTTATCTAGGTGCCCCAGGCAGAAGCCACATACATACTAAGGCCATGCTGGGACATGCTGGTGGGAGGCTGGATGTGGGCAGCTGGAAGGAGCCCGATGTGTTGCTGGCTAGAAGGGGAGGGCTGAGACCTGCCTCACGTCCCCTCAGAAAGAGTGCTGATGGGCACTTTGCAAGTGCATTCCTCTGCTCTCCGTGGTGTTGTTTCTTTTTGGGGTAACACGAGTGCAACTGTCCTCTACCTCCGAGGTGGGAGCACAGGGCATCTGGGAAGAAGGCAGATGGACAGGCCAGCTCTGCTCCCTCTGCACTCAAGCCAGAGTGAATCCTTTTGCCTCTCCAGAATCACAGCTGCTCACTCTGAGTGCAGCAGCAATGCTCAATGCTGAGGATTTCTACCTCCAGGCATGCTCCTCAGGAGTGACAGGGTCAGCTAAAAAAAACAAAAGAAGCCTTAAAACTACTAATGTACCCACATTATTTAGAAGTTGCAGTGAAGATGCTGAAAATCCCTTCAGCATTAGGAGTGGATTAACTCTGACTGGATCTGGGAATATAACAGTTTATTCACCCCTGTTCCCATGTCTGCAGTGCTGTTGGTCAGGGCTGGCTCCTTTGGAGCCCACCGGCACAGGCCCCTGCTCCTCATGTCAAACTCAACAAGCACAAACCAGAGCTCAAACGATGGAGGTCAGTGACATTGCTGCTGTGATAGGGAGAGGTAATGTGTGTTTGTGGGAGGTTATGAGAAAGTTTTGCTCAGAGAAGTCTGTCCTAATTTGTCAATGTGTCTTCTTCCTCAGACAGTCCCCCTGTGCCCTAAATGAGCAAATGTCCAACAGCAGCTCCCTCAACGAGTTCCTCCTCCTGGCATTTGCGGACACACGGGAGCTGCAGCTCTTGCACTTCTCGCTCTTCCTGGGCATCTACCTGGCTGCCCTCCTGGGCAATGGCCTCATCATCACAGCTATAGTCTGCGACCACCGCCTCCACACCCCCATGTACTTCTTCCTCCTCAACCTCTCCCTCATCGACCTTGGCTCCATCTGTTCCACTGTCCCCAAATCCATGGCCAATTCCCTGTGGGACACCACAGCCATTTCCTATTCAGGATGTGCTGCACAGATATTTTTCATTGTCTTTTTCATGTTGGCTGAGTATTCTCTTCTCACTATCATGGCCTATGACCGCTATGTTGCCATCTGCAAACCCCTGCACTATGGGACCCTCATGGGCACCAGAGCTTGTGTCAGAATGGCAGCAGCTGCCTGGGCCAGTGGTTTTCTCAATGCTCTCCTGCACACTGCTAACACATTTTCAATACCACTCTGCCAAGGCAACAGAGTGGACCAGTTCTTTTGTGAGATTCCCCAGATCCTCAAGCTCTCCTGCTCAGACTCCTACCTCAGGGAAGCTGGGGTTCTTGTGGGCAGTGCCTGTTTAGGCTTTGGGTGTTTTCTTTTCATTGTGCTGTCCTACGTGCAGATCTTCACTGCTGTGCTGAGGATCCCTTCTGAGCAGGGCCGGCACAAAGCCTTTTCCATGTGCCTCCCTCACCTGGCTGTTGTCTCCCTCTTTGTCAGCACTGTAATATATGCCACCCTGAAGCCCCCCTCCTTCTCCTTGGCATCTGTGGATCTGGTGGTGGCTGTTCTGTATGCGGTGGTGCCTCCAGCAATGAACCCCCTTATCTACAGCATGAGGAACAAGGAGCTCAAAGATGCCATGAGGAAACTCATTCAATGGGTACAATATCAGCACCAGTAACAATCCCATGAACATTTGCTCCTCATTTCCAGGGCATATTTTGCATCATAGCTATGTGTTGCTCGTGTCTTTCTTTCTTTCTTATTTTTCTGTTATATTCTTGTAAAAGAAAAGATATTCTGCTTTGTGCCACTTGTCCTCAGGAATGTCTCATTTGAATCTGACCCAGAGGCCGTGTTGAAGCAGGAAGCCAGGCTTCCCCCTTCATCAGCAGAGATGGGGGAACCTCAGAGCCCACTAGTCTGAGCTCCCTCCAATGCCCCCAGTGCAATGAGCAGGGTTTCCCTTTGCAGGGTCTCTTTCAGCACTGTCTCTTTTGACACCAAGGGAGCTCAGGGGCACAGTCAGGCTCAGATGAGCACAGGCAGGGTGAGACCATGACTCCGGTGTCCATTAGGAGAGCTCAGCTCCCCTGGCCACATTCAGGGTGTGATCTCACACCCCTCTTCTGCGAGGGTGGCAGCCGGCTGTCACTGTGGGCTGGTCCCTTCCCTCTACAGAGCTCCAACACTCCAAGTGGAGTGGGAGTGGAGGGGAGGAGATTCTGGACAGAACATGTGGGAACAGACCCTCTGCTCCTCAGGACTCTTCCTCCACTGCCACAGCAGGCATTTCCTTGCTGCAGCCTTTGCGTGGGGGCTGCAGCTTTCTTGGAGACACATCCACCAACAACAGCAAGACTTTCTCTTCTTAAGGCCTTTCCAAGTCTGCCCTTTCTTCAGAAGATGGAGTCAAAAATACACCCAAAGAAATTGCACCACAAAAGGGCCTGCTGCTCTGCTTGTGAACTCCATGGGATGCGGGGGACAAGCTCAGAGTCTCCATGTGATCTGTTAGGGACTGAGGGCTGGATCCAGGGTTCATCTGTTGGTGACCAGTGCCAGTGGAGCTGGTGAATGGTCTCTGAATTTTCTGCCCGAGGCTGTCCCACAGGTGACAGTGCTGATGAGAGATGCCCATCCTTCTGGAGGGGAATCTGGGCCCCCAGGAGAGCTCAGGGGATCTCCAGGGACAGCATGTGCCTGGGGTGGGCAGTGAGTGGAGCCTCTCTAAATGAGGGATAGTCCACAGTGGAGTGACCAGAAGGTAGAGCACTAAATCCAGGCACACATGGGGAAATGAGGGCTCTGCAATCCCCAGAGAGGCAGTGGGGACCCAGGAAGCCCAGGGAAGGGGCACTGGAGTGATTCCTGCATCCTCAGTGAAACACCACAGGCTGGAGCCTTGCCTGAGTTATGCTGTGGATGTGCCTGTTCCTGGCCCTGCACGTCTCACGTCCAGACCTGTCCCTGTGCCCATCCTGCTGACCTGACTCCTCATGTCTGCCTTGAACCAGTCTCTGCACTACAGTCAAGAAAGCCTTAGAAAGGGATGCTGGGACCTGAGCAGCACCCAGAGAAGGTTTTAGATGCAAAAGATGACCATATATCCACAGCAACACTTGCCTGACAGCCAATGTAAAGGTGTAAGGAGAGCTTCAGATTTGGACCCCTACTCAGTTGGGTCAGATTTTACGATGCATGGTTAGGAGAGGCACCTGCAGCTCCCCTGAGGGCGGCGCTGAAGACTTTCAGGAGTGGGCTGAGGTGGGGTTGGCACATGCAGGGGGGTCAGGAGAGGGCAGCTCCCCTCTGCCCTGCTGGGGCTGGGGCTGAGTCTGCGACTGGGCACAGCGTTTCCCTGGGGAGATCCCTGAGGAACGGCTGCAGGGATCCTCCACCTCTTCCCTGGCAGCAGCACCAGCACTCAGGGTGTTGGGGTGGACGTGCACAGAGGGTGGAAAGGGGACGGGCTGCCCAGAGGGATCATGCAGACATTGTCTGTGCACGTAGGGATGGAGTGAGGAAAGCCAGAGCACAGCTGGAGGTGCAACCAGAGACCTTGGACATGGAAAGGGCTGGCGGACTATTAAATGACTCTTAAAAATTCCCCTGGAGTCTGGAGGGCCCCTACTCAGCCTGACTTGTGCCCCACGTGGGGGTCAGCAAACAGCCATGCTCCAAGGATCTGCCAGGATCTGGTGCAGAAGAGAGGTTATGCAAGGCTGCCCTTTTCCCCTCCGTTGGGACAGAGAAACCTGCAGCAGGACGCAGCTGGCCATGGACAACCCCACAGCTGGGGTGAGCAGCCAGCACGGGAAAGGGGTGATGTGAGGGGCTGGTCTCGGACGATGGCCCTGGGGTAGCTTCCCCAGTGTGTCTGTGCAACACAGGGAACAACCTGGGCTCTTCTCTCCTGCACCCACCATATCCTGGTGCCTTTCCCAGGAGACCTGCATTTGCCCTGCAAGCACATGGCTGTGTGCTCCCACAATGCCTTCACACAGAGCAGCTGCCTGCTGGCATTCTTCCTCTCCTGGCCCCTTTCCAGCCAAACCCAGATCCTCCCTGACACTCGCCACCTCCCGTGCCCTCTCCCCAGACCACCCACCAGAGCAGCCCAGGCTGGGGTGGTCCCGCAGCAGTGCCTGCTGTAGGGTGCTGCAGAGCTCTGGGCACTCACTCCACAGTCACAGCCCCTCTGAAGGGCACAGCAGGTCCTGGGAGGCACAGAGGGGTGTCAGCCTCCCCATCAGCACCAGGGCTGGGGGCCAGCAATGGCACAAGGAAATGGAAGGTAGTCACACTGTGTCTCCACTGCTCTCATCACCAGGAGATCCTTAACTGTGGCTGCCTGCAGCCCCTCTGGGCAGCCCCTCTCCCCAGGACAGCACAAGAGTCCTGCCCCAGGGCTCCTCAGGCAGCTCCAGTGACAGGGCAGCCTACCCTGAGCTGACACACTCAGAAACAGGTTTTCGTTTATTCTTCCCCACAAGCAACCAATGGCTCCTTTGCTCTTCTCCAGGGATGTCCCTGCTCCCCAGAGAGCCTTTCCCCAGGTCAGTGTGTCCATGCTGGCCTGCCCAGCCATTCCTGCACCCCTCCACTCTGCTCCCCAGGCTGGTGGTGCTGCTCTGCAGGGCGAGCAGGCTGTGGGGCCCTGGGGTGACTCCACCCTGGCCGTGCTGGTCAGGGTAGACCCGGCTGACCCAGCATCACTGCACCTGACAACCCCTCTCCAGGCATCTGTGGCTGTGGAAGATGCTCAGAGCAATCACAAGGCATTTCCAATGGCTCAGGATGGGGTCAGGTGGGTCATTAGATCCAGCTATGGTTTTCATTGTAGGTGACATGAAGCACCGTTGAGGCTGCCTTCCCTGTGCCTGATGAGTCCCCACTGCCTCTCCTGAGGTTGCAGAGTCCTGATTTGGTGCATTCCTCGGTTTGGCCTTTTACCTTTGGGTGACTCCACTTGGTTTTGTGAGTCTCCACTCACTGCCCATCCCAGGCACATGCTGTCCCTGCAGACCCCCTCTGCTCACCTGGTGGCCCCATATTGCCTTCCAGAAGGATGGGCATCTGTCACCAGCCCTCTAATATTTGAGACAGCCCCCAGCAGACACCGCGTGAGCACTCACCCTCTCCAGGGCCACTGGGCACCCACCAGTGACAGCTGAATCCAGCCCTCATTCCCTCACACATCACCCTATGACCACATCCTCCTCAGAACATGGAAAACCCAGGCATGGCAACAGGGCCTTCTCGGCGGCAATTCCCTGAGCACATTCTTGGCTCCAGTTTGGGAAGAAGAGCCCAGCCTTCAGGCCGTGTACTGATGAAACCCCCTTTTATTTCGCAGATGCTGCAAGGGAGGCCAGCTCTGACACAGTGGTCAGCAGATTTATAGAAGGCCTCTGAGTCAGACAGATGGGGTTTGTGACACTGGAGAAGAGAGATGAATTCAGACATTGGTGTACAAACATGCTTATAACAGGTAGAATGCCCAAACTACAAATGTTCCCTGAGATGGCTTGGAAATCACTTGTGAGGAGAGATGGGCAGCTTATTGCTGCTGAAACAGGACGAACTGAACCAGTTTCTTCAGTGCCTCCTTGAGCTCCTTGTTCCTCATGCTGTAGATGAGAGGGTTCACTGTTGGAGGCACCACTGCATACAGCATGGCCAGCACCAGATCCAGAACTGGGGATGAGAGGGAGGGGGGCTTCAGGTAGGCAAAGGAGCCAGTGCTGACAAACAGGGAAACCACGGCCAGGTGAGGGAGGCACATGGAAAAGGCTTTGTGTCGTCCCTGCTCGGAGGGGATCCTCAGCACAGCAGTGAAGATCTGCACGTAGGACAGCACAATGAAAATGAAACACCCCAAAGATAAACAGGCAGTAACCACAAGAAGCCCAACTTCCCTGAGGTAGGAGCCTGAGCAGGAGAGCTTGAGGATCTGGGGGACTTCACAGAAGAACTGGTCCACTGTGTTGCCTTGGCAGAGTGGTATGGAAAATGTGTTTCTGGTGTGCAGAAGAGCAATGAGAAAACCACTGGCCCAGGCAGCTGCTGCCATTTTGACACAAGCTCTGGTGCCCATGAGGGTCCCATAGTGCAGGGGTCTGCAGATGGCAACATAGCGGTCATAGGCCATGACTGTGAGGAGATAATACTCTGCTGCAAATAAAAAAAAGGAGAAAAAGACCTGGGCAGCACATCCTGAGTAGGAAATGGCCCTGGTGTCCCTCAGAGAATTGGCCATGGATTTGGGGACAGTGACGGAGATGTTGCCAAGGTCAAGAAGGGAGAGGCTGAAGAGGAAGAAGTACATGGGGGTGTGGAGGTGGTGGTTGCAGGCTACCGCTGTGATGATGAGGCCGTTGCCCAGGAGGGCAGCCAGGTAGATGCCCAGGAAGAGTGAGAAGTGCAAGAGCTGCAGCTCCCGCTTGTCCGCAAATGCCAGGAGGAGGAACTCGTTGAGGGAGCTGCTGTTGGACATTTGCTCCAATGGGGCACAAGGGGTTTGTCTGAGGAAGAAGACACATTGACAAATTAGGGCAGACTTCTCTGAGCAAAACATTCTCATAAAACCCTCCCAAACACACACATTACCTCTCCCCATCTCAGCAACACCATCACTGAGCTCCATCGCTTGAGGTCTGATTTGTGCTGGCTGAGTTTGACATGATGAGCAGGGGCCTCTGCCCATGGGCTCCAGGGGAGTAAGCCCTGACCTACAGCAGTAAGTACATGGGAACAGGGGAGACTAAAATGTTGTATTCCCAGTTCCAGCCAGATTTCATCCACTGATAATGCTGAAGGCATTTTCAGCATCTTCATTCCCCCCCTCTAAATAATGTGGGTGCATTAAGGGTTTTAAGGCTTCTTTTGTTTTCTTTAGCTGACCCTGTCACACCTGAGGAGGAATTCCTGGAGGTAGAAATCCTCAGCATTGCTGCTGCACTCAGAGTGAGCAGCTGTGACTCCTCGGAGGCAAAAGGATTCACTCTGGCTTGAGTGCAGAGGGAGCAGAGCTGGTCTGTCCATCTGCCTTCTGCCCAGCTGCCGTGTGCTCGCACCTCGGAGGTGGAGGACAGTTGCACTCGTGTTACCCCAAAAAGAAACAACACCACGGAGAGCAGAGGAATGCACTTGCAAAGTGCCCATCAGCACTCTTTCTGAGGGGACGTGAGGCAGGTCTCAGCCCTCCCCTTCTAGAGAGCAACACATTGGGCTCCTTCCAGCTGCCCACATCCACCCTCCCACCAGCATGTCCCAGCGTGGCCTCCATATCTAGGTGGTTTCTCCCTGGGGCACCTAGATAACACGCAGCTGCAATGGGAGAGCTGTGTCCTTGTGGAGGGCAGCTTGCAGCCCAGCCAGACACCCCAGGGAAATGGCAGAATGTCCTAAGGATGGGGTGTCCTGGCGAGAGAGTTGGCTCATTCCCAGACCCCCACACTGCATTGCTCAGAGCCCCACAGGTGACAGGGGCACTTGGGCATCTCACTGTCAAGGACTTGTCTGTATGGCAGGACCCACAGGGTCAGTGTCTGAACTGCATCAGAAACCCCCCTGCCCAGAGAGTCCAAGGGAAAGGACAAGGGCAGCATGGGCAGATGGGAAACATGCAGCAATACCATGATATTTGTGTGGAGGGAGGCAGGGCCAGGGAGGGACAGAGGGGCACTCACGAGTGTCTCCTCTCCTGCATGTCCGGCTGCTGAGGAAACGACTCCTGCCCTGGACCCCCCAGCCTTGAGAGCAGAGGGCTGTGCTGGCTGGGAGAAGAGAAGAGGCCTTGGAGTTGATGGTTTCCTCTCACACTTTGAGCATGACTCTGCTGCCTGGAGCCGTCCCTGCAGGGACCTGTTTCTCTGTCCCCACGTCTCTCCCCTCTCAGTGCTCACACACCCCATCTCACCTGCTGTGAGCTCAGCTCTGCCCTGCAGAAATCTCCCAGGGGCAGAACGCTGCCCAGGGCACCTCTGTGTTTGCAGGTGCTGTGGAGCAGGTGAGAGAAACCTTGGTGAGGCTGGAAAGGTGATGCTGGTTCTGTCCTGAGGCTGAGGGGTGCATGAAGGCATTTGCTGAGTCCCTCCCAGAACTGTTCCTCTCTCAGTGTCACTGCTTTGGAGCCTCCGTCCCCTGTCTAAAGCTGACAGATCCAATCCCATTTTACCCCAGCCAGAGAGAATCAAACTGAAAGCACAGACTCATGACAGCTCCCTCCCTTTCATGTATTCCCTGCCTTGTATTTGCTTTTGGAAAGTCCCCTCTAGAAATGTCCTGCGAGTGAGATGGAGCTGTGGGCAGCCCTGACCCATGCAGCATCCTCTTGACAGGAGGCTCAAGCTGCCCTGCCACGGGTCTCTCCTCCCACCCAGAGCTTCTCCCCACAGTGCTGCGGGGAGCTCCCCGGGCAGGCTGAGTGCTGACCCTTGTGGGCAGCAGAGTCACTGCTCCAGGCACACAGCACCCTGCGGCACAGAGACACTGCTCTGAATTACAGTCCTGGACAGATCTGTGAGCACACCCAGGCTTCACCCCCCTGCAGCGTCCCTGGGAGAAGGTAGCAGCATGCCCTGTCCCTGTGGCACTGTGACTGGGAATCCCTGCTCTGAAGCATCTCCTCCTCCTCTGTAAAGCTGAAACTGATACAGCGATCCTTAAAAATCCAATCATGTGACTGGATGGGTTTCAAGACCTTGCCAGGAACTGCAGTAGCATTGCCCTGAAGCCAGAGACTTACTGTGTCAGGGGCTGTGAAGATTTCTCCCACAAGAAGCTCTCTTCTGTCCTTACGCTGCACACTGCCTTTCACTTCTCCCTGTCTTGTCTCATCTTCTGGCAGAAATTGCAGGCAGTGCCCGGAGCCCTGCTGCTCTTTGCAGAGGAGCTGCTCCTGACAGCGCTGTGTCTCAGCAGTGCTGCCTGGTTGCCATGAGCTCCCTCCATCCCTGGAGCCTGGCCTCACTCAGGACCAAAGGCCCAGCTGAAGGCATGATTTTTTCTGTCCCTTCTGCTGCCTCCTCCTGGGAAATGTTCACTGAAGTAGACTAAAATAATCACTGATGGTCCCTCTCTAAGCACTGAAAGAAGACTGATTCCAGCATTGCAATTTGTCTCATCAGAGGATGGTTATCTATGAGAGGTGGAAAGTCCCACTCAAGAAGCCCCCATTCCCATCTCTTAGCTAGGCAGCACAGCTAGATGGGTATAAGAATAGAGCTCCTTTTCCCATTGTTCAGGTATTGATTCACATGAGTCAGTTTGGGCTTCTCAGGCTGGTTTGGAAGGCCCTGGGCTGGCATAGGATTCAGATTCTCCCGTGAGCTCCACAAAAAGCACACAGGAGGTGGGATTCCCCTGTCCCAGGCAGAAGTGAGCACAGCATGGATGTCTGCATGCGAGATCTTGGTCTATGCATGACCATGCAGGTCTTCTGCTCCATCCTCCTGGGAAATGTTCACTGAGGTAGACTAAAATAATCAGCTATTGTCCTTTGCTAAAGAGTGGAGAGAGACTGATTCCAACACTGCAATTTATTTCATCAGAGAATGGCTATATCTATGATAGCTGGAAATGTCCCACTCTGGAAGCTCCTATTCCCATCTCTTAACTAGGCAGGACACCTAGATGGGGACAAGAAGGCAGCTCACTGACACGTGGTTCAGATGCTGATTCAGATGAGTCATTTTGGGCTTCTCAGGGTGCTTTAGAAGGCCCTGGACTGGTGTGGGATTCAGATCCTTCTCGTGAGCTCCATAAAAACCACAAAGGTGGTGGGAGTCCCCTTGCCCAGGCAGAAGGGAGCACAGCATGGATGTCTCCATATGAGATCTTGGTCCATGCTCCTATCGCAATCAATGGAGATGGAGGGTGGGAGTCAGTTGCTCACACACAAACACCTGGTGACATTGGAAGAGACAGAGGTGGTCAAAAACATGTGCCAGTGTCTGCTTCCTCTGATGGAGCAAGTGTGACACCCACATCCTTCTAGAGCATGAGGTGGGGGCCAGGAGGGGAACTGCCTTGGCTACCTGAAATGATACTAGATGCCCACTGCTACCAGAGCTCGACTCACTGGGAAGCTGAGACACATGCAGATCCCAACATTACAAACAGCTGCAAACATTGCAAACACAGTGCTGACACTTGATTCCATGACACAGAAATAGGCCTGCAGGGCCATGTCACATGCCTCGGGGTGTTCAGCCCATCCGCATGTCTCTAGCAGATACACCATGGGGTCTAAAGGAAAACCATGGCTCCTTTGGAGTGGCTGCTGGGCAAGTTCCCCAGGGTAATTCAGGTTTCCTACCAGTGCCCAAACAACTGGATCCCACCACTGCCTTTCGGGAAAGTCCATCCTGACTGCATTCAAGTGTGCTGCATAAATGAGAGAGGCACATCCCACCAAGGCCTCTGCTCTAGTCTCTGCACTCTCAAACCCTTCTTGCTTTTCTCTGCCTGAACCTCTTCTCACCCCCAAGATGATATGAACAGGGATTGGGCTAAAGATGACCTCAGGGTGCCTGGATCACAGGCCACACAGGCCCAGGGACTTCTTCAGTGGCACCTTGTCCTGCCTGGAGATCACTTCACCTCTGTCACAGGCCCCAAGGTGCTACTAATCAGTTCAGGCAGCCAACGCCTCTCCTGGCATTCCTGCTCAGCCCAGTTCTGTTTCTCGCTGGCCTTGGGCACTGCAGGCTTTGCTCTCTTAGTGGGAACCTCCTTTCACCATTACATTGCCACCTGCTATCTAGGCCAGCATGGCTCTGCTCTGAAGTGGGGCTATTGCACACACGGTGTCCTTGGCTCTTGGTAACAGGTTTCACCATGACCAGTCTGCTCTCTGTGCCATAGCTGAGGCTCTGCAACCCAAATATACACAAGTGCATGCAGCCTGAGAGGCACAGAGAGGAGCAGATGGAGATGCACAAGCTGTCACAGGACTGAAACATGGTTGGAATAACTGAGAAGTGGTGGGACCACTACCATGACTGGAGGGCTGTGATGGCAGGGTACAAGCTCTGCAGGCAAGACCGTTAGGGAAGATGAGCAGGGGGGATGCCCCTGGTGTGAAGGGACAGCTCAGATGGATGGAGCTCTTGCATGGGATGGACAAGGGTTTGGGTGAGAGCTTGTGCATGAGCATCAGAGTAAAGGTGATGTTGTGATGGGAGTTACAGACCACCCGATGAGGGTGAGGAGGTGGATGCAGTCTCCCTTAAGCAACCTGAGGAAGTCAGTGGGTCACAGGGCCTGGTTCTTATGGGGGGACTTTAATCTACCTGACATTCACTGGAAGGGCAAACAGCAGAGTGCAAGCAGTCCTGGAGATCTCTGGAGGCTGTCAGCGACAGCTTCCAAGCAATGCTCCCTGATGGGTCAGGAAGGGTGACGCTCACCTGGATCTGGTACTCGCACATAAGGAAGCACAGACCAGGGCTGTGATAATCTGTGGCAACCTTGGCTGCAGTGACTATGGAAAAGTGGAGTCCCAGATCGTGAGGGCAGTGAGGAAGGACAATAGTAGTGTACAGACTCCAGCCATGAAAGGGGGAAACTCCTCTCCAGGGGACTGGTGGGGGATCCCATTGGAGGCAGCTCCGAGGGGCAATGGAGCTTGGGAAAGCCAGCAGGTCTTTAAGGACAGCAGCCACCAAGCACAAGGATGGTCCATAGCGATACCCATTAGAACTAGGAGACATCTTGGGAGATCGGCTTGGTTCAACAGGATGCTGTTGTCCACCAAAGTAGGAATGGTGAAACCAAAGCTCCCCGAGGGTAGACACTTGCAGAAGATGTCAAGGGCATGAAGAAGAGCTGCTACTACTCCAGTAACACAGAAAGAATAATCAAAGAACACCTGGTCTCACTGCTGAATGGGGCAGGGGCTCTAGTAATAGCAGATACAGATGGGTCTGAGCAGCTCGGTGCGTTCTTGGCTTCAGTCTTCACCAGCAAGGTCTCCTGAGCTGTTGTGCCTCGAGTCAGGACTCCAGAAGAGAAAAACAGCCAGCAGGGGATGAGGGTTGAGTGAGGGATTGCTTGTAAGTACTCAGCCCATGCAAGTCTCTGGGATGCGATGGGCTGCATCCAAGGACACTGAGAGGGCTGGCCAACATCATAACAAGGCCAGTCTCTATCACCTTTTGAAAGGTTGTGTAGATCAGGGGAGGTCCCAATGACCAGAAAAAGGAATGTGTTGTGCCCATCTTCAAGAAAGGCCACAAGGACAACCTGGGGAGCTGCAGGCCCTGCAGCCTCACTTTGGTGAGGAGTGTGTTATGGAGCAAATCCTCTTGGAAAACATTTCTGGGCACATGAAGAATGTGCCTGGGAACAGTCAGACTGGATTCACTGAAGGTAAATCATTCCTGCACAACCTGATTGCTTTCTGTGACAAAAGACCTGTGATTGTGGAGGAGCAGAAAGTACTGGATGTCATTTACCATGATTTTAGCAAGGTGTTGGACACTGTCTCCATGAATATTCTTGAATACAATAAGGCATCATGTTAAGATGGGTAGACACTTGGGTGGATAAAAAGCTGTTTGGATGATGGAGCTCCGAGGGTTTTTTGAATGGGTCATGCTTTACCAGGAAGCCAGGTAAAGGTGGAGTATGCAGGGGTCTATACTCGGACCTGTCTTGTCTGACAGGTTCACCAGTGACCTGGAGGATGCAACTCTCATCACCTTTGTAGATGACACCTCATCAGGAGGAAGAGTCATATGTTTGAGGGCTGCCATTCAGAGGGACCTCAACACGCAGGAGGAACAATCTGTCAGGAATTTTGTGAAATTCAACAAGGACAAATGCAGGTCCTGCACCTGGGGTAGACCAACACCCTGCAATAATACGGGCTGGGGAGTCTGTGGGCAGGGAGCTGAACATCAGCCAGCAGCTTGCCCTAGCAACAAAGGAGGCCACAGTGTCCTGGGTGGCATGAACAGGAGCACAGCCAGGAGATTCAGGGAAGTTATTATCTCCCTCTACTCAACGCTCGTTAGAGCCCATCTAGATACTGTGTCCAGTTGGGGCTGCCTGCAGAAGAACGCTGTTGATCACATGGAGTGAGTCCAGTGGCAGGCCCCCAAGGTGGTTGGGGGCTGGAGCACTTGCCCGGTGAGGAGAGGCTGAGGGAACAGGGCTTGTTCAGCACAGAGAAGGGAAGGTTTTGGGGAGGACTCATAGCAGCTTCCCAGCTCAAGGTTGCCACTGATAATGAACCAGGTTTTTACAGGAATTCACGGCAGGAGAATGAGAGGAAACAGCTATAAGCTGAAACAAGTGCAGTTAAAATTGTATAGAAGCTAGAAAAATCAATGAGGATCCTGAAGCATTTGAAGTGGGGTCCAGAGTGGTTAGGGACTCTCTCTTCTAGGAGGCTTGCAGGACACAGCTGGACAAAGCCCTGAGGAACATGTTCTGAATTCAGTGTTGATACCTAAGTGAGCAGGAGGTTGGACTAGTGTCCTCCCAAGGTCCCTTCCAGCCTGAATGATTTGGTGATTTTGTCCTCTCTACCGATAGCCACTGCAATTCTTGCAGGCAGCAAATCCTTTTCTGACATGGCCTCCCCAGAGCCAGCCCCTCCTAGTGGTGTGAGGTTGCCTCTTGGACCTGAAAGGTTTTCAGTCAAGGTTTCATTATGAGTGACTGCTTGTCCAGAGTGAGTCCTCCTCACAGCCTACAACACCTGTACATTACAACACGATTCCAAATGAGTGTGACATATGCAGAAAGTCATGGTGTAAGGGTGATTACACTCTAACATCCATGAGGTCCTTTGCTGATCCAAGAATAGCCAGAAGGACTGAAAGAGCCTTAAAGCTCCTAGGCACACACAGGTAATGTTGACTTTGTCACTCTGGGAGGTGAGGGAGCTGCGTTTGTTCAGCCTGGAGAAGGGATGGCTTTGGGGACACCTAATAGTAGTCTCGCCATAGCTACCAGGACGTCATCAAGGAGATGGAGCCAGACTCTTCACTGCTGTGCATGACGCGAGGGTGAAGGCCGATGGGCATTAGCTGAAAGAAGAGAGATTCAGGCTGGGTGTAAGGAGAAACTTTTGACCCATCCAGAAAGTCAAGCACGGGGGCAGGTTGCCCTGAGAGACTGTGCCATCTCCATCCTCAGAGGTTTTCAAGTCCGAAATGAGTAAAGCCCTGAGCAGCCTGATCGGACCTGATAGCTGACCCTGCTGTGGGAAGGAGGTTGGGCCAGAGACATCCTTGGGTTCCTTCCAGATGGAATGATTCTGCATTTCCTTCCAGCGCAAGTCTTCTCTTGACCTTGGGAAAACATTCAGCTTGCCTGTGATTGTGGAAGCAGATCTCACAAAAGTATGATCAGATCAACTGCATGTTCCTTCTCCTGCTCCGGTTAGTGTCATTCAGATTCAGGACTGCTTGGCAGCTACCCCCAAATAGCCCTGATTGTTCTTTTGTTTCACCTTTTATTGCATTTTTCCCTCTTTTCCACCTTCCAGGTTCTTCTAACATCCTGATATCCTCCCATGCAGGCAGCTGACCCCTCTTTACCCTTTCTCCATTGACCCTGGCTCTGCTTTCTTCATGGAGCTTTTCTGAGATGCTTGCCATGGTGATGCCTACCTTTGCCAGCAGTCCCTTTAAACAACTACCTCCTTTTATTATGCATAGTGTCCTGCAGGTCCTCCTGCTGTTATCCTGTCAGAGGCACCGCAAGACAGGATGAGCCATCTGCACACACTCATTTACAGCTGACACAAAGGAGCTTCAGTCGAGAGGAGCCTTGAGAAACTTGGGGATTTGACCAACAGAAACCTCATGCTGTTGTACAAGGAGAAGTGGCAGGTCCTGCATCAGGGGATAGAACAGTCCATGCATCAGGAGAGGCTGTCACCTGACCGTCAGAGGAGTGACCCTGAGGAGAAGGGCCTGGATGTTACGAGGGATGCCATATGAGCCAGTGGTGCACGCTCACTGCAAATGAGGCCAGCTGCGTACGAGGCTGCTGCAGGAAGCGTGTGGCCACCCAGACAAGTGGAATTGTTATGTCCCTCGACTCAGCCCTGGTGTGGCCATGTCTGGAATAGTGTGTCCCAGTGTGGGCTGCCCAGTGCTGGAGGATTGGGGAGCAACTGGAGAGGGTCCAGAGGAGTCTTCCAAGATGGGGTTAGTGTGCTGAAGCACATGGACTGTATGGAGAGGCTGAGGGACCTGGGTTTCTTCAGCCTGGTGAAATGGAGGCGAAGGGCAGTACAGTAGTAGCCTCCAAGTGCTTGAAAAGATCTTGGATCTCTTCTTGGGAGTGGGAAACAGGATGAGAAGGAGAAAGAGCCACAAACTGCATCTTGGGAGGTTCAGACTGGACTCCAGGTCAAAAGAATGTCACTCCTAGGGAGGTGCTGAGGTGCAACAGGTCACCCAGAGGGAGTCTGTGATCAGCCCCTGGCTTTCTGTTTCAAGGAAAAGCAAGTGAGGACAGGAAGACATCAGGAGAGCTGGGGAGATCCCAGACTGAGAGCAAGGTGGGGAAGCAGCTTGGGTGTGTACAGTCTGCAGGGAAACAGGCACAGGCATGGGAAAGCATAGGACAGCCTGTGGTGGAGATAGCTGAGGTCACTGCCAAGGCTGAAAGATCCCAGCACAGATAGATCTTTGTCCTCTTGGCTATGGCTGGTGTCTCTGACACCGAGGCCCCCGAGAAGTTGCTGTTTCCATAAAGCACTGTGGCCTTGCTGCCTCCTTGTCCCTTGGGAGCCCAGCAGGTGCCCTATCATGCTTCTGCACTTGGCATTGTGCACCCCCACCCTCACACTGCCCCCAGGAAGAGCCCTGACCAATGCGTGAGGGAAAGCATCACCCTACCCAGGGGCTGTCTGTCAGGGCCTGGTCACTCTGCTTGATAACACACATCAAGGTTGACCTGGCATCACAGCCACCCTCACATTGCCTTTGCCTACCTGCAATCAGGGCCTCCAACTTTCGGCTCTAATCAGCCCCTGGGGAGCCTTTGTTGGTAATGGCCCTCAGTGGAACCCATTAATGCTCCAAGAAAATTGGAATCTTCTTCTAACTTTAACTGCTTGAGAGGTTGCTTCAGCCTCCTCTCAGGATCTGAAGTTCATGGGCTCAGCACCAAATATACCCGAGGGGTCATTCAAATGTAAAAATTCCAAAGGAGCCATGCCTCTTTCCATAACTTTCTTCAGCTCTTCAATTCTTGTGTCACTAATTGGAAAGTTTTCAGGAGAGTATTGAAATTAGGCAGATTTCAATGAGCACCTGAACAGAAAGATGTCTGCTTCTTAAGCTTTCTTCATTCTTCAGCTTTCAGAATAAGTCATACCCACATTCCCCAATTCATACTGACCCACAGTGTCTCCTAATGAAGTCAGGGCATGTAGGCAAAGCAGTATTTTTGGCAGGAGACCTGTATGGAGAACCTTCCTCCCCAGCTCCCCAACCCTGCCATTTCCCTCATCAGCCACTGGGGACTTCACATCACTCTTGTGAAAATCAAATCTTTTTCCTCTCAAGTCTGCAGCAGAATGTTACAGCTCATGTGCACCAATTCCCACCTGCTTTCCTCAGAGAAGTAGTTGCAAGCAGAAACAGAAGGGTTTTTCTTAATTGGAAACAAATTATAATTCGGAACAGTTAATAAAAGATACAAAAAAACAACTCGTCCACTGTATGTCAAGTCCAAGCTGCCTCCAGTGAGGTCCACTGCCCACAAGGCATAACCTTCCTTGAAATGTTCTCCACAGATAGATAGGAAAGGATACGCAAGAAACACAACAAAGGAGGTGGCTAAAGAGACAAGGAGACTGCTGAAAGACGAGGCAAGCTTCAGACTCCCAGCAGCTCAGAGCAGCACCTGGAGAGTTGAGAGGTACTTGAAAGGATAAAGAGCAAGGGGAGGAGGATAACTGGGAAACTATGGGAAGTGCATATGTCCAGAGAGTCTGATGCAAAGATGCCTTTAGAAATGACCAATTTAATCAGGACATGTGGAGATTTGTGAGAGATCACTAAGATTTTATCCACAGCCTAACAGACAGAGCAGTGGAAACACAAGGTCAAGGGCAGATCAAGATTTCTTCTCCCCAGATTAATACCCTTCCTGAAGATGTCCACTCTTTAATCATGTTCATTGAAGTAGACTAAAATAATCACCAATGGGCCCTCTCTAAGCACTGAAGGAAGACTGATTCCAGCATTACAAACTGTAGCATCAGAGGATGGTTATGTGGAAGACATGGAAATGTCTGGCTCTGGAAGCCCCGATTCCCATCTCTTAACTAGGCAGGACACATAGAACAGGGCAAGAAGAGAGCTCCTTGAGAACAAGGAAGACGCTGATCTCACCCCAGGCCAGACCACATCAGTGCAGATGTCTCTGTCAAATCCAGTTCTCTGCACTTCCTTTCTACTCTATGGAGGGAACTAAGTTGTCTCAACTGAGTGGTTTTGAGATACCTTTCCTAATGAAAACCTCAGGTACTGCAGGAGCTGCCTCCAAAATTTCCAGCACCACATGGCAACACAGCTACCCCAGGGCATCTCAGGCAGCAATAGCCTCTCTCTGTGGTCAAATGAATGAAGCCCCAAAAGTGGATCCTAGTCATAAGTTGAGATCTCAAAAAATAACTCACTGCAACAATTGACAAGAAATCCTCGTTTCCAGAATTTCACACAGTTTTTACCATTGCCATATATTTTTTTCTTTCTTATTAATTGGCAGCACCATGTTCACGCCCTACAGGAATTAGCCTGTCTATGCGAGTGAATACATATATATATATATATATATATATATATACACATTATTCATCAAAATACCTTTGCTACCAGCACTCTGAATGGAGAAACTTTGTTCGGAGGAACTACTTTATTTAAACTGTAATGTTTCAGCTCTCTTCTTCTGCCTCTCTGGCCTTTCTTCTTCCTCGGCCTCTTCTCTCTTTACAGAGCTCTCCAGGGAACAGTGCACTGAATCACAGCACTTGCGGTGGACGAGACCTCTGGAGGTCACCTAGTCCCAGCCGCACTGGTCAATGCAGAGGCAACTGGATGAGGTTGCCCAGGGGCTCCCCCCACTTATGCATTGTCCACAAGGGTGCTGAGAGTGCGCTCCATGCACTGTGCAGGCCATTCATCAAGATGTTAACAGTCCTGCCCCACAGGTTGATCACTGAGGGATGCTGCTGGTAACTGGCTGCCACTTGGAACTTGTACCACTGATAACAGCGTTTCAGCCTGCTGGTCCAACCAATCTTCCACTGGCCTTATGGTCCATTGATCCAGGGCAGAGCTCAACAATTTGCCTCTAAGGAGACTCTGGGGGACTGTGCCAAAGGCTTTGCTAAAGTGAAAGTTCACAAAATCCCCTGCTTTCCCCTTGTGCACGCAGACATTCATCTGACGGTGGAAGGCAATCAGGTTGGTCAGGCATGCTTTCCATTTCCCCTTGGTCAAAGCATGCTGCCTCTTCCAGGCCTTCTCCTTCCTATGCTTGGAGATGGTTTCCAGGAGGATTTGCTCCACCATCTTCCCAGGGACTGAGATGAAGAGGACCAGCCTGTTGTTCCCCAGACCCTCCCTCCTGCCCTTCTGCAAAATGGGTGCATTGTCTGCCTTTTCCCAGTCATCAGGAACCTCCCTGATTACCATGACATTTCATAGACAATTGGGAGCAGCGTTGCAGTGACTCCAGGCACCTCTCCCTGCACCCTGGGGTGCTTCCCGTCTGGTCCCCTGGACTTGTGTGTGACCACTGGGCAAAAGTTCTCCCCAGCTACGTCTTCCTCTACCATGGGTGAGGCTTTGCCAACCCGGGTGCTGCTAAAGGACTCGAGGGCCAGGGAGGCCTGGCAGTAGACAAGACCAGGAAAAGACAAGGTAAAAGAGGCAATGAGCTCCTCAGCCTTTCCCCTCTCTTTGTCACTACGTCCCCTGTCCCACTGAGCAGGGACACCACATTTTCCTTGGCTGCCTGCTTTGTGCTGACAACATAACTGCAGAAGCCCTTCAGGTTACCCTCCCCATCCTTTCCTAGCTCTAGCTCCAGCTGAGCTTTGGCTTGCCTATCTCCATCCCAAACAAGATGAAATCCTCTCTGCTGCAGTCCAGGGTGGTCATTCTGTTCTTCCTCCTACCTCTCCACCATCTCACAGGCACTGCAGTGACAGGCAACCTCCACATTCACATCCCCATCCAGGCTGAGCTTCAGGCAAGAAACCAAGGGGAGGATGGCACCATCTACTTAGAGGCACGAACTACAGAGGTACAGAAATCACACCACAGAAAAGCTTGCTGTTCTCCCCTCACCCCTGAGGGGATCCAGGCAATGGCCTTTCAGGTGGTTAAAGGTGCATTCAAAGAATTAACGGAGTAACGTAGCTATGCCTGAGGCAGTGCCTGCCAGGCTGCCCTTGCAGTCAACGGGGAGGAGAAGTTGTTCACCTGCCTTCTTTTAGATGGTCACATAAAGCACAAAGGACTCCTGTCCCAGAGACATTTGCTCTGTGCTTGGAATGGTGCCTGAGATCATAGGTGTTCAGGATAATTCAGGTTGAAGGGACCACAGGAGACCTGTAGTGCAACCTGCTGCTCAAAGCAGGGTCAGATAGAGGGTCAGAAAGCAAAAAAATACTCCTGTCAAAGGATTTTGGGGGTGATAGAGAAGAAGACAGTAGAGGGTTGATGGGGTGATCCCAAGGACAAAAGGGTTTTTCCCCTTCTTCCGAGAATGAAATCCTCGGCTATCCAGAAAGAAGAAGCTGGGACACAAACTTTGCCACTAACATGGAGCCAAAGAAGCTCCTGAGTCCCTCACTGACAGAGGCTGCTCCAAAGGCCACCACCCCAATGGCACCAGACCCCCAGGCATGCCTGCCTTGCTGCTGGGCACCCTGCAGACCCAGGCAGGAGATGTGCGGGGAAGAGAGTGGGGTCTGCAGCTTGCAGCCCTGGCCACCAAGCAGGTGTGGTGCGATCCTGCTCCTCTAGATGAGACTGGTCTCTCCTGCATTTCCCCAGTATTAAGGCTGCGTCCCCTCCAGCTGGGAATACAGCCTGGCAGAGAGGGACAACACGGGAAACACCATGTCTGTTCCGGGGTGTGAAGAGAGAGGGGAGGTCAGAGGGGGATCTGCTCATGCCCTGGGCAGTGATTCCCTTGTTGCAGTCGCTACAGCCCTGCTGATGGCCTGTAACTCGTGAGTCCAGGAGATGGGACTCTGATCTGCTCTGGCTCTAAAGATTTCTCAGCCTTTCAGACCCAGGATGCAAAGCACTGGTCTGGGGACACCTCAGCAGTCAAAGGGCCTGAATGCCTGGCGTGTTACTAAGAATTTCTCTGTAGTTTCCCAGCACTGTTTTGACTCCTGTTGCCCATGGAGCAGAGACTCCTTTTGAGGATCAACTCGCTCACTGTGACTCTGAGGAAAAGCTTGACCAGGCAGTACAAAGGCCAGCAAGGCCTCAAAATCACAACAGTGTCCCCCGCCCAGGACTCTGCCTTCCAGCCCCTTCCTCCTAGGGGATTTGGGTTGGGAGGGACCACCAGAGATCTCCAGCAGCATGATCTGCTCTGAGCTGGACTAACTTGACAGTTAGATCAGGTTGGTAGGTGCTTTCTCCAGGAGAGTTTTTAGAGATTTCCTGTCCCCTGCTCCAGTGCTGCTCAACTACCATGGTTATTTCTTTATTTTTTCCTTAAACTCCTTTGATATTTGCTTTATTGCCTCTTCTCCTTGTTGTCTCTTCTCCTTTCCTCCCCTTGGCCCCAGACAGACCATCCCATCTACTTTGACTGAGGACAGTCACAGCCTCACCTCCAAGCACAGCCTTGCTGGGATCTCCTGGGACCACACAGGCAGGCTGTGGTGGCCACCTCCAAGCAGAGCTATGCACTGCAGATCCCTACATGGTCTCAGAGTAGAGTGTATGGAGATATAACATTACCCAGGGCAGAGCCTGTGAGCCAATGCCAGGGTAGCGCTGGGGCAGCAGGCATGAGAAGAGAAGCCCTCCAGCAGCTACTCTCCGCACCTGAGCAGGGAGTGATGCACCCGGTGGTGCTCTTGAGAGAGGATGGTGAAACAGGACGGGGGGGCCCTGTGAACTGCACTGTTGGGCACTGACCATCTGTGATGGGTCTGGGAGTCCTGGCAGGCGGTGCCAGTGCCTGCAGACCCTGAGAAACCCCCGACCCTGCTAGCAGCAGTGAGTCCCCTCCATGACTGGTGGGAGCTTCTGGGGTGTCATGGCTCCCATCTCCCTCCTGTCCCTGTGCTGACTCAGCCCTGCTGCCCTCCATGTGGCCCCATGGCCCCACTGCACTGACACTGCACAGGACAAGGTACATTCAGGGGTGGGGAAATGTCCTCCAGGCATGGTCTGCATGGCAGCCCTTGGTGCCCTGTCCCCCATGGCCCTCCTGCCTTGCAGCCTCCCACCAGTCCCCAGGTCCTGCTCAGTCCTGATCCTGTCCTCTCGGGGTTAGCAGAAGGCCATGCTCCAAGGTCTGCTGAGATCTAAGCCCAAAGGGAAGGGCCAGGCAGGACTGGCCATTACCCCCATACAGGTGCTGCGGCCAGCAGGCACACAGAGCTGGTCACATTCAAAGATCACCCCTCACCAGGACTGTGGGGAATGGCCAGTGCTGGAAATGGCTGGTATGAGGGTCTGGGTCTGGGTCTGGGAGGAGTTTCCTGGGGCAGTTTCTCCCCTCTGTTCATGCAGCAACAAGCTGGGCTGGATCTTTGCACTGAGGCACCCTGCTTGAGGGCCCCCATGGGAGGAGGATGGTCTACAGGCCCAGGAGATGGCCCCAGGACCTCCTCTGCATGCTCCCTGCCAGCCCTGCAGAGAACCCAGCAGAGGGCTCGTCCTCCGAGGGCTCACAGCTGGACATCCGGTCCTCCAGCTGGACATGGAGCCTTGTCTGGGGGTGACTTTTGGGGTAAGGACCAGCACACAGGGTGGGGGAGATAGATTGTGTGAAGGAGATGTGCTGGGGACAGGGCGTGAGGGACAGCAGCAAACTGATATGGCTCCCAGGTCCTGCTTCCTTCAACGCAAGCTCCCACAAGGGGTCCCAGCCTTCTTTTTGGTGCCTCCCTTCAGGAGGGATGATGGCACTAGGAGCTGGGAGGGTGGGGAGCATTCATCCTTCTTCAGCCGCTTCTGAGGCCATGTGGAGAGCTAGGACAACAAGGACTTCTGGCTCTGCACCATGAGCTTGCTTTAATGTACCCACACTCTGAACATTGTCTTGGATTAAAAGTTGGCATTTCTCTCTCCAAGACAATTTCAAGGCCAGTTCCACTTCCTTCTCATCTCTCCCAGTCCCTCCTCTGATCTCGCTGGCCATTTCTGCACGTCCTTCCCTGCTCTCCCCACTGGGCACCAAGCTGACAGTGCTGTTCTGCAGAGTGAGCAGGCTGGGGGGCCACAGGACCACAGGGTGACTCTGCACTGGCTGTGCTGGTCAGGGTGGGAGGCAGATCCAACCAAATGGGGATCACGGCCTCTAATCCCTCCAGGGGTCTGCAGATGTGGTAAGTGCTTGGAGGGGCTGTGGAGTATTTCCAAAGCTACTAGTTGTGTCCAGGTGCACCTCTAGATCTTGCCCCTGGTATTTCACAGAGGGTGACATGTCACTCTCCAGTCTCCCTTCCCCATACCAGCTAGGTCCCAACTGCCTCTCCTGGGATTGCAAAGTCCCCTTTTGCCTTTAGATCGCTGCGTTTAGTGCTTTACCTTTAAGTGACTCCACCTTGGAGGATCTCTCCCTTTGTAAGGTTCCACTCACCGCCCATGCCAGGCACATGCTGTCCCAGGAGATCCCCTGTGCTCTCCTGGCACCTCAGATTCCCCTCCAGAAGGATGGACATCTGACACTGGGCCTTAAAATGTGGGACAGCTGTGGATATGTAAATCCATGACCATTCATCCCCTCCACTGTCACTGGACACCGATGGGTGAGTCCTAAATCCAGCCCTTCATCTCTAAAGAGATCATAAAATGATTATGAGCGTTTTGCTCCTGGACCCATGGAGAACCCTGTGCAACAGGCCCTCCTGGACTGCAACTCCTTGGGGCGATTCTTGACACTAGCTTTAGAGGAAGCCCAGCCTTCAGGCACTGCACTGGGTAGAACCTACTTTATTAAAGAGATACTGTGAGGGAGTCAGCTCTGATCCACTGTTAGACACAACTTTATATGGGCACCAAGTGAGACAGAGCAGGCTCAGTGAAGGTGGAATGAACCCAAGCATTTGTGTAGCAACATGATTATAAATACTAATAATGATAGTAACAACTGTAATAATAAAAATAAAGTGAACAAACACAGCTCAGTCCTGGTACGGGACACAGTGGGACTCATTTGTGGAGAGCAATGGCAATGTTACCAGTGCTGAAAAATGTCCAGGAAATCACTTTCCTCAGGGCATCTTTGAGGTCCTTGTTCCTCATGCTGTAGATGAGGGGATTCAGTGTTGGAGGCACCACCGAGTACAGAACAGCCACCACTAGATCCAGAACTGGGGAGGATATGGAGGGGGGCTTTAGGTAGGCAAAGATGATAGTGCTGGCAAACAGGGAGACCACAGTCAGGTGAGGGATGCACATGGAAAAGGCTTTGTGTCGTCCCTGCTCAGAGGGGATCCTCAGCACAACAGTGAAGATCTGCACATAGGACAGCACAATGAAAATGAAACACCCAAAGGCTACACAGGCACCAACCACTATAAGCCCAACTTCGCTGAGGTAGGATTCTGAGCAGGAGAGCTTGAGGATCTGGGGGACTTCACAGAAGAACTGGTCCACTGTGTTGCCTTGGCAGAGTGGTATTGAAAATGTGTTAGCAGTGTGCAGCACAGCATGGAGAAAACCACTGGCCCAAGCAGCTGCTGCCATTTTGACACAAGCTCTGCTGCCCATGATGGTACCATAGTGCAGGGGTTTGCAGATGGCAACAAAGCGGTCATAGGCCATGACAGTGAGGAGATAATACTCTGCTGAGCATAAAAAAAAGAAGAAAAAGACCTGGGCAGCACATCCCAAGTAGGAAATGGCCCTGGTGTCCCACAGGGAATTGGCCATGGATTTGGGGACAGTGTTGGAGACGGTGCCAAGGTCAAGGAGGGAGAGGTTGAGGAGGAAGAAGTACATGGGGGTGTGGAGGCGGTGGTCATAGGCTACGGCTGTGATGATGAGGCCGTTGCCCAGGAGGGCAGCCAGGTAGATGCCCAGGAAGAGCGAGAAGTGCAAGAGCTGCAGCTCCTGTGTGTCCGCAAAGGCCAGGAGGAGGAACTCGTTGAAGGTGCTGCTGTTGGACATTTTACTATCTCTGGGCATGGGGGACTGTGCAAAGAAGAACAGACATTGAGAAGTTAGGAGAGACTTTTCAAGCAAAGAAACCCCCAAATGTTGCAGTTCTCATACAAGCCCCCACATTGCCTCTCTCTTTACTGAGAGGATCTTTGTGCAGCTCCCTTGCTGGAGATCCGCTTTGCACTGGCTGAGCATTCTATGAGGAGCAGGGTCCTCTGCCCTTGGGCTCCAGAGGAGTCAGTCCTACTGTAAAGCAGTGGGCACGGGGGATCAGGGGTGACCCGCTCGGGATTTACACTTTCTGTCAGTTGAAATCCACTCATTGTGTAGAAGGGCTTTTCAGCATCTTCACCCTGAATTCTAAAGAATGAGGTTTGAGGAACAGAGTTTCAGGGGTTTTTTATTTTCTTTCAGATGTCCTTGTCACCACTGGGGAGTGTTCCTCAAAGGTAGAAATCCTTGGCATTTCTACTGAGTCCTGAGAAAAAGGGATTCACTGTCCCTTGTTGCACAGTGAGGACAGCTAGTCTGTCTATTAGTCTCATTCCCAGCTCTCCTGCGCTCGCAACCTCTTTGAGGTGGAGGATGATCACACTCATATGTTGCCCTAGAAGGAAAACAGACTCTGCTGAGAGTAGACCAGTCCAGTTTCAAAGTGCACATCTCCAAACTTTTCACCCTTTCTCCGGGCACCTGACGGAGCTCTCCACACTCCCCTTGTAGCCAAGGACACACAGGGCTCTTGGCAGATGCCCACATACAGCCTCCCACCACCAGCTCCATACTCTCAGCATCTCGGCACCTTCCTCATGGGGCTCTCAGATATCACAGAGGCGCTACAAGACAGCTGTGCCTTTCTAGAGGGCAGCACACAGTCTTCCAGGACACTATAAGGAAACGGTCAAAGGACTCTTAGGACTGGAGATGGGCTTGCCTTAAGGGAGAGTCAGCTCAGTTCCCAGCCCCATGGACTGCATTTTCTGGAGCTCCACAAGTCAGAAAGGGGCTGGGGCAATCTCATTCCCATGCAGACACCTCTGCTGCACAACTTGTAGCATCCATGTCTGAACTGCAGCTTACACTTCCCACCCCAGAGAGCCCAAGAGCAAGAACAGAAGCAGCATGGACAGGAGGGGAAACAAGGAGCAGCACCATGATCCTTCCGCCAAGGGAGGCAAGAAGAGAGAGACAGATGGGAACTCAGGAAAGCCTTCACCTTACCACCTAGGCATGCCGCCTCACAGGCAGTGACATTGCAGGGCAGTCACTCTCAGTCCCTTTGTCGGGTACCTCTCCTCTGCCGGAGGGATGGCTGCAGAGAAGGCAGCTCATGCCCTGGACCCCATGGCTCTCAGGGCAGAGGCTCTGCTGCGTGGGAGAGGAGACACAGGGAGCTTGCTCAGAGGAAGGTGTCTGCATGAGAGGGACTGACCACTGACCACGACTTGCCCAAATCCATCCTCCCATGACGATTCTGTTGGCAGTTCTGTCTCACTCCCTGCCCATCTCTGCTGCCTGCAGCTGCTCCTGCTGCCTGCAGCTTTCTCTGTCCCAACATCTTTTCCCTGTCGGTACTCTCAGACCCTGTCCCACCCTCTCTGTGCACACCTCTGCCCTACAGAAACCTCCTGTGACCGGACACTGTCCAGGCCATCTCTGTGCTCACAGGTCCTAAGGAGCAGGTCACATTAGCCCTAATAAGACCATGAAGGTGCTGCTGGTGCTGCTGTAGGTGGAGGTGGGGTTGAAAGGGTTTGCCGAGCTTTCTCACAGACCTACTGATCTCTGAGAGGGAAGGTCAGTGAGTCCCAGTTCCTTGCCAAACCACAAAACTCTTTCCTTTTTCCTCCCTGCCAACATTAGGAACCTGGAAGCCCTGGAAGGAAAGTTCCTTCCCTTTCAAGTAGCCTTTTTTTACACCTTCCTCTGCAGTGCAGCGACACTGCTCTGAATCACAGCCCTGCACAGACCTGTGTGCATATCCCAGCTTCACAGCCCTGCACCATCCTTGGGAGAAAGTAGCAGCATGCCCTGTCCCTGTGACGATTTGGCAGGGGATCCCTGCTCTGAAGCATCTCCCCCTCCTCTGCAAAGGAGAGCGATCCTTTAAAAGCCTATCAGTCATGGGATGAAATAGGTGTAGAAGACCCTTCCAGGAACCTCAGTAGCATTGCCCTGCAGCCAGAGACTTACTGTGTTCAGGGCTGTGAAGACTTCTCTCACAATAAGCTCTCCTCTCTCCTCCCACTCCACACTGCCTTGCGCTTCTCTCTGCCTTCTCTCCTCTCATGTCAGCAGCAGCAGGCAGTGTCCAGAGCCCTGCTGCTCTTTGCAGAGGAGCTGCTCCTGCACACAGCTGTCTCTGGGCAGTGCTGCCCAGTTGCCATGAGCTCCCTCCATCCCCAGAGACTGGCCTCACTCAGGAGCAGAGGCCCAGCTGAGCTCACGAATTTCTCTGTCCCTTGTGCTCCCTCCTCCTGGGAAATGTTCAGTGCAACAAGCTAAAATAATAACTGATGGTCCCTCTAGAAACAATGCAGAGAGACCAGTCACGACATTGTCCCTTGTTTCATCAGAGGATGGTTTCATCAGAGGATGGTTTTCTATGACAGGTGGAAACATCACAGAATCACAGAATCAACTGCGGTTGGAAGGGACCTCTGGAGATCATCTAGTCCAACCCCCCTGCTCAAGCAGGGTCACCTAGAGCACATTGCACAGGATTGCATCCAGGCGCGTTTTGAATATCTCCAGAGAAGGAGACTCCACCACC
Organism: Apteryx mantelli; assembly: GCF_036417845.1. Lineage (NCBI taxonomy): Eukaryota > Metazoa > Chordata > Aves > Apterygiformes > Apterygidae > Apteryx > Apteryx mantelli. The sequence goes on from NC_089988.1 coordinate 18,834,950, forward strand.
TCTCGGGGCAACCTGTTCCGGTGCTCTGGATCCCACATACCACCCTGGAAATCCATATATCCCTTCTCTTAACTAGGCAGGACACCTAGAAGCGGACAAGAAGAGAGGTCATTCACTCATGGTTCAGGTTTTCATTCTGATGAGTCAGTCTGGACATTGCATGCCCATTTAGAAGTCCCTGGGATGCAGTGGGATGCAGATCCCTCCTGTGAACTCCACAAAAAACACACAGGAGGTGGGATTCCCCTTGCGAAAAAATGAAGTGGGCACAACAGAGGTGTCTGCATGGGAGCTCCTTGTCTAAGCTCCCACTGTAATCACTGGAGATGGAGGGTGGGAGTCAGTTGCTCAACACACAAAGACCTGGTGACATTGGAAGAGACAGAGATGGACCAAGGCATGTGCCAGAGTCTTCTTGCTCTGATGGAGCAGCTATGACACCCCCATCCTTCTAGAGCATGAGTTTGGGGCCAGGTGGGGAATTCCCTTGGCCATCTCAAATGACACTAGATGCCTCCTACTACTAGGGCTCCACTCACTATGAATCTGAGACATAGGAAGATCCCAGTGTTACAAACAGCTAATGCAATTCAGTGCAGACACTTGATTTAATGACATAGAAATAGGCTGGCAGGGCCATGTCAGATTCCTGGGGTGTCCAGCACATCCACATGTCTCTAGTAGTTCCAGCATGGGACCTACAGGAAGCCATGCCTTTTTGGAGTGCTTGCTGGGCAAGTGCCCCAGGGCATCTTGGGTTCCCTACCTGTGCCCAAACAAGTGAATCCCACCTCTGCCTTTAGGCACTCTCTGCACTGTCTACATCCAAGCATGCTGCACAAATGGGAGGCACATGACACCAAGGGCTCCACTCTAGTCTCTGCACTTTCAAATCCTTCTAGCTCTCCTCCTCCTCAATCCCTTCTCACCCCCCAGGATGATATGAACAGGGACTGTGCTAATGATGTCCTCAAGGTTGCTGGATCACAGAACCAGGGACTTCTTCAGTGGCACCTTGTCCTTCCTGGATACTGGTTCACCTCTGTCACAGGCCCCAAGGTGCTGCAGAGTCAGCTCAGGCAGCAAACCCCTCTCCTGCCACTCCTGTATGGCCCAGCTCTGTTTCTCCATGGCCTTGGGCACTGCAGGGTTTGATCCCTTAGTGGGAACCTCCTTTCACCATTACATTGCCACCTGCTATTCAGGCCAGCATGTCACCACTTGCAATCAAAGCCTTTGCAGACATGAGGTCCCTGCTAAAATGTTTCCTTGTGACAAATCTTCAGTCAGTACCACAGCTGATGCTCTGCCGCCCAAATGTATGCAAGTATATGCAACCTGGGGTGCAGCCAGGAGCAGATGGAGATACACAAGCTGTGAGAGGAGTGCCACATGGTTGGAATAACTGAGATGTGGTGGGATCACTAGTACAACTGGAGTCCTTCAAAGGCAGGGTGCAAGTTCTTCAGGAGACACCATCAGGGAAGATGTGTGTGTGGGGGGGATGCCCTCTATGTGAAGGGGTAGCTTGGATGTATGGAGCTTTTCCATGGGATGGACAAAGGGAGGCAGCTCTGAAGGGCAGAGGAGCTCAGGAAAGCCAGCAGGTCATTAAACACCTTTCAAGCAGAAGAATGCTCCATAACAAACACTTTTTAAAATTAGTAGAGACCTGCGGATCCCAGCATGGCTAAACAGGGAGCTCCCACGTGAGCTCCAGGGCAATCAGGCAGCATACGGAAAGGGGAAGTAGGGAGATGCTGCAAAGGAGGCATTTAGAAATATTGTCCAGCAAAGTAGGAATGGTGTTAAGGAAGCCAAAGCTCCTCTGCGATAGAGACACTTGCAGGGGATGTCAAGGACAGGAAGAAGAGCTGCTTCTGCTTCAGTAACAGTAAAAGAATACAACAGGAAATGTGGTGGCACTGCTGACTGGCAGGGATTCTAGCAAAAGTGGATGTAGATAGGACTGGGGAAGTCAAGTCCTCCCTGGCTTCAGTCTTCGCCAACAAGGTCTTCTGAGCTGTTGTGCCTAGATTCAGGACTGCTGAGGAGAAAAGCAACCTGTAATGCCCGTCTCTAGAACTCAACCCCTACAAGTCTATGGGATTGGATGGCTGACATCCATGGACACTGAGAGAGCTGGCTGCTGTGACAGCAAGGCTGCTCTCTATCATCTTTGAAAGGTTGTGGAGATCAGGGATGGGGGGAGTCCCAAAGACCAGAAGAAGGAATATGTTGTGCTCATCTTCAAAAAAAAGTCCCCAAGGACACACCAGGGAGCTGCAGGCCATTCAGCCTCATGTTGGTGAGGGGTGTGTCATGGAGCCAGTCCTCTCCGATCTCATTTCTGGGCACATGAGGGAGAAGAAGGTGTCTGGGAACAGTCAGCATGGAGTTACGCAAGGTAAATCATTCCTCAGCAACCTGATTGTCTTCTGTGATAAAAGACCAGTGCTTGTGGAGGAGAGGGGTGTAGTGGATGTCCAGGAGGCATCCAGATGGGCAAAAAACTGCTCGGATGATCGAGCTCAGAGGGTTTTCACGAATGGGTCATGCTTTAATGGGAAGCCAGGTAAAGGTGGGTTATGCAGGGGTCTATACTCCACATCCTGTCCTGTTTCAGAGGCTCATCAGTGACCTGCAGAATGGAAATCCCGTCACGGTTGCAGATGACACCTAATTGGGTGGAACAGTCATAAGCTCAAGGGCTGCCATTCAGAGGGACCTCAGCAGGCAGGAAGAATGGACTGTCAGGAACACTGTGAGGGTCAACAAGGACAAATGCCAGGTCCTGCACCTGGACTAGAGCAACACCCTGCAGTGACAGGTGCTGGGGAGTGCCCAGCTGGGCAGCTGCTCTGCAGAAAAAGGACCTGGGATTCTTTGTGGGCAGGGAGCTGAACATCAGCCAGCAGCGTGCCCTGGCATCAAAGGAGGCCACAGTGTGCTGGGCTGCATAGCCAGGAGACCGAAGGAGGTGATTATCCCCCTCTACTCAGCATCATTAGAGCCCATCTAGATACTGCGTCCAGTCGGGCCCCCTGTAGAAGAACGCTGTTTGTCACTTGGTGTGAGTTCAGTGGCAGGCCACCAAAGTGCTTGAGGCCTGGAGCACTTGCCCGGTGAGGAGAGGCTGAGGGAATGGTTTTGTTCAGCACAGAAAAGGGAAGGTTTTGGGGAGGAATCATAGCAGGTTCCCAACTCAAGGTTGCCACTGATAATGAACCAGGTTTTTAGAGGAATTCATGGCAGGAGAATGAGAGTCAATGGTTATAAGCTGAAACAAGTGAAGTTAAAATTGTATATGAGGAAGAAAAATCAATGAGGATCCTGAAGCATTTGAAGTGGGCTCTAGAGGGATTGTGGACTCTCTCTTCTGGGAGGCTTGCAGGATGCAGCTGGACAAAGGCCTGAGGAACTTGGTGTGAATTTGATGTTGATCCCTAAGTGAGCAAGAGGTTGGACTAGAGAGCTCCAAAGGTCCCTTCCAGCCTGAATGGTTCTGTAATTCTGTCATCTCTGGTGATAGCCACTGCAATTGTTGCAGGCAGAAAGTCCTTTGCTGCACGTGGGTTAGCACCTGACATGACCTCCTGAGAACCAGCCCCTCCTAGTGGTGTGAGGTTGCCTCTTGGGCCTGAAAGGTTTCCAGTTCAAGGTTTCATTAAGAGCGACTGCTTGTCCAGAGTGAGTCCTCTTCACCGCCTACAACACCTGTACATTACAACACGATGCCAAATGAGTGTGACAAATGCAGAAAGTCATGGCATGAGGGTGATTGCACTCTAACATCCATGAGGTCCTTTGCTGATCCAAGAATATCCAGAAGGACTGAAAGAACCTTAAAGCTCCTAGGCACGCACAGGTAATGTTGACTTTGTCCCTCTGGGAGGTGAGGGAGCTGTGTTTGTTCAGCCTGGAGAAATGAAGGCTTTGGGGACACCTAATAACAGCCTCCCCATACCCACCAGGATGTCACCAAGAAAATGGAGGCAGGCTCTTCACTGTTGTACATGATGCAAGGGTGAAGGCCAATGGGCATTAAATGAAACAAGAGAGGTTCAGGCTAGGTGTAAGAAGCAACCTTTGACCCATCCAGAGAGTCAAGCACGGGGGCAGGTTGCCCTGAGAGACTGTGCCATCTCCATCCTCAGAGGTTTTCAAGTCCGAAATGAGTAAAGCCCTGAGCAGCCTGATTGGACCTGTTAGCTGACCCTGCTGTGGGAAGGAGGTTGGGCCAGAGACATCCTGGGATCCCTTCCAGATGGAATGATTGTGCATCTCCTTCCACCTCAAGTCTTCTCTTGACCTTGAGAAAACATTCAGCTTGCCTGTGATTGTGGAAGCAGATCTCACAAAAGTATGATCAGATCAACTGCATGTTCCTTGTCCTGCTCCAATCAGAGTCATTCAGGTTCCGGACTGCTTGGCAGCTACCCCCAAATAGCCATGGTTTTTCTTTTGCTTCACCTTTTATTGAACTTTTACCTCTTTTTCACCTTCCTAGTTCTTCTCTTTTAACATCCTGATACCCTCCCATGAAGTCAGCTGACCCCTCTTTACCCTTTCCCCCTTGACCCTGGATTTGCTTTCTTAGTACATTCACTTGGCTTCTCTGAGATGCTTGCCATGGTGATGCCTACCTTTGCCAGCAGTCCCTTTAAATGACTACCTCCTTTTATTATGTGTTGTGTCCTGCAGGTCCTCCTGCTGTTATCCTGTCAGAGGCACCACGAGACAGGATGAGCCATCTGCACACACTCATTTACAGCTGACACAAAGGAGCTTCAGTCGAGAGGGGCCTTGAGAAACTTGGGGATTTGGCCAACAGAAACCTCATGGTGTTGTACAAAGAGAAGTGGCAAGTCCTGCACTGGGGGACAGAACAGCCCATGTATCAGGACAGGCTGGCACCTGACCATCAGAGGAGTGACCCTGAGGAGAAGGACCTGGACGTTACGAGGGATGCCATATGAGCCAGTGGTGCATTGCTCACTGCAAATGAGGCCAGCTGCATACAAGGCTGTTTCAGGAAGCGTGTGGCCACCCAGACAAGTGGAATTATCATCCCCCTCGACTCAGCCCTGGTGTGGCTGCATCTGGAATAGCGCATCCCAGTGTGGGCTGCCCAGTGCTGGAGGAATGGGAAGCAACTGGAGAGGGTCCAGAGGAGTCTTCCAAGATGGGGTTGGGGGCCTCAAGGAGAGGTTGAGGGACCTGGGCTTCTTCAGCCTGGTGAAATGGAGGCGAAGGGCAGTACAGCAGTAGCCTCCAAGTGCTTGAAGAGATCATGGATCTCTTCTTGGTAGTGGGAAACAGCATGAGAAGGGGAAACCAGGCTAAAACGGGAACTCACAGCTCAACTCCAGGGCAATATGACAGCAAAGACAAAGCGGAAGGAGGGATATGCAGCAAAGGAGGAATTCAAAAATATTGTCCACCGAAATAGGGATGGTGTTAGGAAAGCCAAAGCTCTCAGAAGGTGCACACTGGCAGGCGACATCAAAGGCATGAAGAAGGGCTGCTACTGCTTCAGCTATGGTAAAGAATAGAAGGGAAAATGTTGGCTCTCTGCTGAATGGTGGGAGCTCAGTGACTTTTTGGCTTCTGTCTTCTCCAGCAAGGTCTCTCAGGCTGTTGTGCCTAGAGTCAGGGCTCCAAAGGAGAAAAGCAACCAACAGTGCATGAGGGCTGAGTGAGGGATGACTTGCAAGAACTCCACCCCTACAAGTCAGTGCGCTTGGAATGGCTGCACCCAAGGACACTGAGAGATCTGGCTGCTGTCATAGCAAGGCTGCCCTCTGTCATCCTTGAGAGGTTGTGGAGATGGGGTGAGGTCCCAATAACTGCAGAAAGGCAAATGTTACATCCATCTTCAAGAAAGGCCCAGAGGGCAAGCCAGGGAACGACAGGCCATTCAGCCTCAACTTGTTGAGGAGTGTGTTATGGAGTGAGTCCACTCATTTCTGGGCACATGAGGGAGAAGAAGGTGATAGGGAAGAGTCAGCACGGATGTTCCCAGGGTAAATTGTGCCTCACCAGCCTGACTGGCTTCTAGGATTGCATAGCTCTATTTGTGGCTGGAGAGCAGAAAATGCCTTTCAACTTGATTTGAGCAAGGTGTTTGACACTGTCTCCCACAATAGCCTTGTGGAATACAATTCAGAAATTTACCACCTAGATGGGTGGACAACCAGATGACTTGATTAGTGACATGGAAGAGGCAATACTCACTATGCTTGCTGAGGACAAAAAAACTGCAGGGGACCCCACCATGTGCTTGAGGGCTGCTATTCAGAGGGCCCTGGACAGGCAGGAGGAATGGGCTGTCAATACATGGAGTCCAGGGCATGAGCCACCTCCTCTGCATCCAGACCTCTGCCAGAGGAGAGGGGCATCTCTTCTGCCACAGGCGCATTTCATGCTGCCTGACAAGGGGGCTGAGAGTGATTGCCCTGCAATGTCGTTGTCTGTGAGGCAGCATGCCCAACTGGGTAAGCTGAAGGCTTTCCTAAGTCCCCCTCTGTCTCTTCCTCCTTGTCTCCTTCGGAACCAGGATCATGGTGTTGCTCCTTGTTTCCCCTCCTGTCCATGCTGCTCCTCTTCTTGCTCTTGGGACAATTTCTTTACACTGCCAGATGGGATAAGAAGCGTGATGCTTTCTTGTATCTGAAAATTTCAAAGAAGGAGGAACTGATCAGGGATGGGATAGTAAGTGTCACCCTTCTCTACTGTGACCATGAAAATGTGGATTTCCAGATCCTGAGGAGAGTGAGGAAGGGCAGGAGCAGAATACAGACCCTGGACTTGAAAAGAGCAGATTTTGGCCTCTTCAGGGGATTGGTGGGGGAACCCATGGGAGGCAGCTCTCAAGGGCCCAGGAGCTCAGGAAAGCCAACAGGTCTTTAAGGACAGCACATGTAAAGCCCAAGGATGGACCAACCTGATGCTCAGTAAAACTAGTAGATATCTCAGGGGACCAACTTGGCTAAACAGGGACCTCACACCTTAGCTCCAGCGTGATAGGGCAGCATAGAGAAGGGGGAAGAAGAGAGAGGCAAAGGAGGCATTTAGAAATATTGTCCAGGGTCATAGGCTTGGTGTTAGGGAAGGAAAAGCTCCCCTAGCACTGACACTTGCAGGGGATGTCAAGGGCATGAAGATGAGCTGCTATTGCTTCAAGTAAGAATCAAAGAATAGAAAGGAAAATGTGGCCTCACTGCTAAATGGGAAGGGAATCTTGTAGCAGCAGATGCAGATAGGTCTGAGCAACTCAACCCCTTACTAGCTTCCGTTTCCACGAGCAAGGTCTCCCGGGCTGTTGTGACTTGAGTCAGGACTCCAGAGGAGAAAAGCAGCCAACATTGGACGAGGTTCGTGAGGGATTACTTGTGAGAACTCAGACGATACAAGTCAATGAGGTTGGATGGACTGCAGTCAAGGATGCTGTGAGAGCTGACTGCTGTCCCTGCAAGGCCACTCTCTATCATCTTTGAAAGGTTGTGGAGATGGGCTGAAGTCCCAATGACTGCAGAAAGGCAATTGTTACATCCATCTTCCAAAAAGGCCAAAAGGGCAACCTGGGGATCTGCAGGCAGTTCAGCCGCACTTTGGTGAGGAGTGAGTTATGAAGCAAATCCTCTCAGATCACAGTTCTGGGCACATGAAGGAGAAGAAGGTGCCTGGGAACAGTTAGCATGCATTTACCAAGGGTAAATTCTGCCTCACCGACCTGATTGCCTTCTGTGAATAAATAACTCTATTTGTGGTTGGAGAAGAGTAAATGTCCTTTCCTTAGACTTTAGCAAGGTGTTAGACACTGCCTCCCACAATATTCTTGCATGCACGTTAGAACGTTACAGTCTAGAAGAGCAGACAACTGGATGGGTTGTAGATGAGGGCTGCCATTCAGAGGGACCTAGAGAGGCAGGAGGAACGGGCTGTCAGGAACCTCATGGAATTCAACAAGGACTGTCAAGTGAGTTAAGAGTTAACAGGACTGAAAAAGTCTGCCAACTGATATGCTCAAGGCTGCAGACTAGAAGAGTTAACAGGACTAAAGAACTCTGCCACCTGACAAGGCCGAGGAATCTGCATGGACCCGCAGGGAGGGGAGAAGCGATACAGAGGTGTTGTGGTCTTGCCTCGCTAGCAGGGTCCTTCCAAGCAAACAGTCCTGTGATTGTGAAACTCGCAGAGGTCAGCAAAAGCAGTGTTTGCCCAGAGCCCCAGCTGTATAAAAAGAGACTTGGCAGCTAAGAGAGTTGGAGCAGGGACGGGAATGTGACCTGACCATCCTCTCCGGCTGGACTATGAGTATCCCCCCCCCTCCCCTTTTCCTGGGACACTGGGTTAAGGTAACTCCTCGAGGTTGAGAGTCCTCTCACTAAGAGCGTGAACAAGAAAGCTTTGAAGTAGGGATAAGCAGTGCTTCCAATTACTAGCGCAGTAACTGACGGTTTCGGGTTATCCTTTCTAAAGCAGTAATTGCATTATTTCGGGCTATCCTTTCTAAATCAATAATCGATGATTTCGGGCTATCCTTTTTCAGGCTATCCTTTCTAAATTGGTAATCGCATTATTTTAATGGATGTTACTAATCTAAGAGCTTGCATGAGGAAGTAAACGTAGTTTTTTATTACTTTACTGTCTCAGTCGTTACTATCAAACCTTTGTAGCGTGACATCAGGTCACTTATACCTCAGTGCTTGATAGTTCAGTTATGGTCCTGTGGCTGCTGTTTGTGGTTGTGAGGTCACTTCGGCCTCAGGGCCTGATAGGGGACGGGGCAGAGAAACAAGTCCATCCTAGTAGGGAAACCAACCATTGTGACATCCGTGTCATTCTGCTTACGTGAAACCAATGCCCACAAGAGTTTTCCACCAGGATGGGCTGGCACTTGCACCATTGGACGCCTGGTCCCTTATGCCTATCAAAACGCCTCAATGTCTCAAAAAGTCTACAAATTGAAGTGAACTCTCTCTCTCAATTTGCCGTCCAGAATCGATGGGCTTTAGATTGCCTGTTGGCCACACAGGGAGGAGTGTGTGTGCTGGTAAACACCGCCTGTTGTTTTTAGGCAAACATATCAAAACAAATTGAATATGCTGTAAACGTCATTCAACAATATGTTCGTACCTTCCATCGAATATCCAAAGAGCAGGCCCTGCCTAATGCCCTAGCAGCAGACTGGTCGTGGTTGTGGTCATGGCTACCGGATCCGGGAGTGTGGACCAGATGTGTTTGAATAATTTTAATGTTAATTCTGGCATTAGCAACTGTGCTTTTCTGTTGTGTCTCCTGCATGCGTCTAATATGTTCCACTTGCGTCTCATGTGTAAGGGGACATGAGTCTAGACCAGCATAACATTGAAGGCAGGTATGCATAAAAATAAAAGGAGGGAATGTTAAGAAAATGTCCACTCTACTCGAGCTTTTGCAGAGGAAGAACATGCAAAGTCACGGCGCCCTGCAAGCAGAACATCTTATCTGACCTTGTCTTAGCCCTGGTTTTCGTTCAAAGCTGAAGAACTGCAAAGAAGCCAGTTTAACCCAGGCAGCTGTACAAAAGTCATTCAAAGGTACCACCAGAAGAGGTGCAAATCAGCTAACGAACAGTTATAAGATGGACCATAAAGGCTGCCATGGATCTACATCATACAATAACACGGCAAGGGGATTGGTAGAAATAAGAGTCGTGGATAGATGTGGTAGCTATGTAAAATGAAGTACTGAATATGTAACAACTTACTATTCTTTAAAAGGTGTAACAAAAAACTGCTTGGGGTCCCTCCTTGTGCTCCAAACAGGAGGCACCATATTGCTACCAAAAAATTACAACAACAACAAAAAAGAATTTAACTGCTTCTGCTCATTACCAGTGCCCGAGAAAGAACAAAAGAGAAAAGATAGTTTAATGTAAGACAAAGAGCCACAAATGACCTCAAAACAGAAAAGAGCAGGCACATGACCAGCACTGGCCTAGCAGGCACTGAGCCACCACTGACCTCACAACCACAAAGAGCAGCCACGCACCTAGCACTGGCCTAGCAGGCACTGAGCCACCACTGACCTCACAACCACAAACAGCAGCCACGCGCCTAGCACTGGCCTAGCACGCACTGAGCCACCACTGACCTCAGAACTGAAAACAGCAGCCACGCACCTAGCTCTGGCCTAGCAGGCACTGAGCCACCACTGACCTCACAACCACAAACAGCAGCCACGCACCTAGCACTGGCCTAGCAGGCACTGAGCCACCACTGACCTCACAACCACCAACAGCACCCACGCACCTAGCACTGGCCTAGCAGGCACTGAGCCACCACTGACCTCACAACCACAAACAGCAGCCACGCGCCTAGCACTGGCCTAGCACGCACTGAGCCACCACTGACCTCACAACCACAAACAGCACCCACGCGCCTAGCACTCGCCTAGCAGGCACTGAGCCACCACTGACCTCACAACCACAAACAGCACCCACGCACCCACGCACTGGCCTAGCAGGCACTGAGCCACCACTGACCTCACAGCAACAAACAGCACCCACGCACCTAGCACTGGCCTAGCAGGCACTGAGCCACCACTGACCTCACAACCACAAACAGCACCCACGCACCTAGCACTGGCCTAGCAGGCACTGAGCCACCACTGACCTCACAACCACAAACAGCAGCCACGCACCTAGCACTGGCCTAGCAGGCACTGAGCCACCACTGACCTCACAACCACAAACAGCACCCACGCACCTAGCACTGGCCTAGCAGGCACCGAGCCACAAGTGACCTCACAACCACAAACAGCAGCCACACGCCTAGCACTGGCCTAGCAGGCACTGAGCCACCACTGACCTCACAACCACAAACAGCAGCCACGCACCTAGCACTGGCCTAGCAGGCACTGAGCCACCACTGACCTCAAAATTGAAAACAGCACCCACGCACCTAGCACTGGCCTAGCAGGCACTGAGACACAAGTGACCTCACAACCACAAACAGCAGCCACGGACCTAGCACTGGCCTAGCACGCACTGAGCCACCACTGACCTCACAACCACAAACAGCACCCACGCACCTAGCACTGGCCTAGCAGGCACCGAGCCACCACTGACCTCACAACCACAAACAGCACCCACGCACCTAGCACTGGCCTAGCACGCACTGAGCCACCACTGACCTCAGAACTGAAAACAGCAGCCACGCACCTAGCACTGGCCTAGCAGGCACTGAGACACAAGTGACCTCACAACCACAAACAGCAGCCACGGACCTAGCACTGGCCTAGCAGGCACTGAGCCACCACTGACCTCACAACCACAAACAGCACCCACGCGCCTAGCACTGGCCTAGCAGGCACCGAGCCACAAGTGACCTCACAACCACAAACAGCACCCACGCACCTAGCACTGGCCTAGCAGGCACTGAGCCACCACTGACCTCACAACCACAAACAGCAGCCACGCACCTAGCACTGACCTAGCAGGCACTGAGCCACCACTGACCTCACAACCACAAACAGCAGCCACGCACCTAGCACTGGCCTAGCAGGCACTGAGCCACCACTGACCTCACAACCACAAACAGCACCCACGCACCTTGCACTGGCCTAGCAGGCACTGAGCCACCACTGAACTCACAACCACAAACAGCACCCACGCACCTAGCACTGGCCTAGCACGCACTGAGCCACCACTGACCTCACAACCACAAACAGCACCCACGCGCCTAGCACTGGCCTAGCAGGCACTGAGCCACCACTGACCTCACAACCACAAACAGCACCCGCGCACCTAGCACTGGCCTAGCAGGCACTGAGCCACCACTGACCTCACAACCACAAACAGCACCCACGCACCTAGCACTGGCCTAACACGCACTGAGCCACCACTGACCTCACAACCACAAACAGCACCCACGCGCCTAGCACTGGCCTAGCAGGCACCGAGCCACCACTGACCTCACAACCACAAACAGCACCCACGGACCTAGCACTGGCCTAGCAGGCACTGAGCCACCACTGACCTCACCATTGAAAACAGCACCCAAGCACCTAGCTCTGGCCTAGCAGGCACTGAGCCACAAGTGACCTCACAAACACAAACAGCACCCACACACCTAGCACTGGCCTAGCGGCACTGAGCCACCACTGACCTCACAACCACAAACAGCACCCACGCACCTAGCACTGGCCTAGCAGGCACTGAGCCACCACTGACCTCACAACCACAAACAGCACCCACGCACATAGCACTGGCCTAGCGGCACTGAGCCACCACTGACCTCAAAATTGAAAACAGCACCCACGCGCCTAGCACTGGCCTAGCAGGCACTGAGCCACCACTGACCTCACAACCACAAACAACAGCCACGCACCTAGCACTGGCCTAGCACGCACTGAGCCACCACTGACCTCACAACCACAAACAGCAGCCACGCACCTAGCACTGGCCTAGCAGGCACTGAGCCACCACTGACCTCACAACCACAAACAGCACCCACGCAGCTAGCACTGGCCTAGCAGGAACTGAGCCACCACTGACCTCACAAATGAAAAAAGCACCCACGCACCGATCACTGGCCTAGCGGCACTGAGCCACCACTGACCTCAGAACTGAAAACAGCAGCCACGCACCTAGCTCTGGCCTAGCAGGCACTGAGCCACCACTGACCTCACAACCACAAACAGCACCCATGCACCTAGCACTGGCCTAGCAGGCACTGAGCCACCACTGACCTCACAACCACAAACAGCACCCACGCACCTAGCACTAGCCTAGCAGGCACTGAGCCACAAGTGACCTCACAACCACAAACAGCAGCCACGCACCCATCACTGGCCTAGCAGGCACTGAGCCACCACTGACCTCAAAATTGAAAACAGCAGCCACGCACCTAGCACTGGCCTAGCAGGCACTGAGCCACCACTGACCTCACAACCACAAACAGCACCCACATACCCATCACTGGCCTAGCAGGCACTGAGCCACCACTGACCTCACAACCACAAACAGCACCCACGCACCTAGCACTGGCCTAGCAGGCACTGAGCCACCACTGACCTCACAGCCACAAACAGCACCCACGCACCTAGCACTGGCCTAGCAGGCACTGAGCCACCACTGACCTCACAACCACAAACAGCAGCCACGCACCTAGCACTGGCCTAGCAGGCACTGAGCCACCACTGACCTCACAACCACAAACAGCAGCCACGCACCTAGCACTGGCCTAGCAGGCACTGAGCCACCACTGACCTCACAACCACAAACAGCAGCCACGCACCTAGCACTGGCCTAGCAGGCACTGAGCCACCACTGACCTCACAGCCACAAACAGCACCCACGCACCTAGCACTAGCCTAGCACGCACTGAGCCACCACTGACCTCACAACCACAAACAGCACCCACGCACCTAGCACTGGCCTAGCAGGCACCGAGCCACAAGTGACCTCACAACCACAAACAACACCAACGCACCTAGCACTGGCCTAGCAGGAACTGAGCAACCACTGACCTCACAACCACAAACAGCACCCACGGACCTAGCACTGGCCTAGCAGGCACTGAGCCACCACTGACCTCACAACCACCAACAGCAGCCACGCACCTAGCACTGGCCTAGCAGGCACTGAGCCACCACTGACCTCACTATTGAAAAGAGCAGCCACGCACCTAGCACTGGCCTAGCAGGCACTGAGCCACCACTGACCTCACAACCACCAACAGCAGCCACACACCTAGCACTGGCCTAGCAGGCACTGAGCCACCACTGACCTCACAACCACCAACAGCACCCACGCACCTAGCACTGGCCTAGCAGGCACTGAGCCACCACTGACCTCACACCTGAAAACAGCAGCCACGCACCTAGCACTGGCCTAGCAGGCACTGAGCCACCACTGACCTCACAACCACAAAGAACACCCACGCACCTAGCACTGGCCTAGCAGGCACTGAGCCACCACTGACCTCACAACCACCAACAGCACCCACGCACCTAGCACTGGCCTAGCAGGCACTGAGCCACAAGTGACCTCACAATTGAAAACAGCAGCCACGCACCTAGCACTGGCCTAGCAGGCACTGAGCCACCACTGACCTCACAATTGAAAACAGCACCCACGCACCTAGCATTGGCCTGGCAGGCACTGAGCCACCACTGACCTCACAACCACAAACAGCAGCCACGCACCTAGCACTGGCCTAGCAGGCACCGAGCCACAAGTGACCTCACAACCACAAACAGCAGCCACGCACCTAGCACTGGCCTAGCAGGCACCGAGCCACCACTGACCTCACAACCACAAACAGCACCCACGCGCCTAGCACTGGCCTAGCAGGCACCGAGCCACCACTGACCTCACAACCACAAACAGCAGCCACGCACCTAGCACTGGCCTAGCAGGCACTGAGCCACCACTGACCTCACAACCACAAACAGCACCCACGCACCTAGCACTGGCCTAGCAGGCACCGAGCCACCACTGACCTCACAACCACAAACAGCACCCACGCACCTAGCACTGGCCTAGCAGGCACTGAGCCACCACTGACCTCACAACCACAAACAACACCCGCGCACCTAGCACTGGCCTAGCAGGCACTGAGCCACCACTGACGTCACAACTGAAAACAGCAGCCACGCACCTAGCACTGGCCTAGCAGGCACCGAGCCACAAGTGACCTCACAACCACAAACAACACCAACGCACCTAGCACTGGCCTAGCAGGAACTGAGCAACCACTGACCTCACAACCACAAACAGCACCCACGGACCTAGCACTGGCCTAGCAGGCACTGAGCCACCACTGACCTCACAATTGAAAACAGCAGCCACGCACCTAGCACTGGCCTAGCAGGCACTGAGCCACCACTGACCTCACTATTGAAAACAGCAGCCACGCACCTAGCACTGGCCTAGCAGGCACTGAGCCACCACTGACCTCACAACCACCAACAGCAGCCACACACCTAGCACTGGCCTAGCAGGCACTGAGCCACCACTGACCTCACACCTGAAAACAGCAGCCACGCACCTAGCACTGGCCTAGCAGGCACTGAGCCACCACTGACCTCACAACCACCAACAGCACCCACGCACCTAGCACTGGCCTAGCAGGCACTGAGCCACAAGTGACCTCACAATTGAAAACAGCAGCCACGCACCTAGCACTGGCCTAGCAGGCACTGAGCCACCACTGACCTCACAATTGAAAACAGCACCCACGCACCTAGCATTGGCCTGGCAGGCACTGAGCCACCACTGACCTCACAACCACAAACAGCAGCCACGCACCTAGCACTGGCCTAGCAGGCACCGAGCCACAAGTGACCTCACAACCACAAACAGCAGCCACGCACCTAGCACTGGCCTAGCAGGCACCGAGCCACCACTGACCTCACAACCACAAACAGCACCCACGCGCCTAGCACTGGCCTAGCAGGCACCGAGCCACCACTGACCTCACAACCACAAACAGCACCCACGCACCTAGCACTGGCCTAGCAGGCACTGAGCCACCACTGACCTCACAACCACAAACAGCACCCACGCACCTAGCACTGGCCTAGCAGGCACCGAGCCACCACTGACCTCACAACCACAAACAGCAGCCACGCACCTAGCACTGGCCTAGCAGGCACTGAGCCACCACTGACCTCACAACCACAAACAACACCCGCGCACCTAGCACTGGCCTAGCAGGCACTGAGCCACCACTGACGTCACAACTGAAAACAGCAGCCACGCACCTAGCACTGGCCTAGCAGGCACTGAGCCACCACTGACCTCACAACCACAAACAGCAGCCACGCACCTAGCACTGGCCTAGCAGGCACTGAGCCACCACTGACCTCACAACCACAAACAGCACCCACGCACCTAGCACTGACCTAGCAGGCACTGAGCCACCACTGACCTCACAACCACAAAGAACACCCACGCACCTAGCACTGGCCTAGCAGGCACTGAGCCACCACTGACCTCACAACCACAAACAGCACCCGCGCACCTAGCACTGGCCTAGCAGGCACTGAGCCACCACTGACGTCACAACTGAAAACAGCAGCCACGCACCTAGCACTGGCCTAGCAGGCACTGAGCCACAAGTGACCTCAGAATTGCCAACAGTGATATAGTGTTTCCTTGTTGGCTGTTGTTTATAGATGCAGAACTGGCCTAACAGTGTGTGTCAAAGGACGTTGCTTGCTCCTTGCCTATCCCATTCTGAGGAAGTAGTGACTTTACAGGCTTCAGCAAAGCCACATTCCATCTGCTGGCCTGTTATATAGGAAGGCAAGAATGACCTCACAAGCAAAAACAGCAGCCATGTGCCCACCTCTGGCCTCTCAATACTGAAACAAAAGTGACCTCACAGTCTGCATTGAAGCCACGTGCATGCTGCTGGCCTAGCATGGGCTGAGGCACACCATCCCCAGAAGCACAAACAACACTCATCTCCATACTGCTGCTCTACCAAGTGCTCCTGCACCTGTACAAAAAGAAGCAATGTGTCTGCTGGTGGCCTAGCAGATACTGAGCCCGAATGACTTCACAAACACAATCATCAGCAATATGCATCGAGCTGGTCTGTCAGGTGCTGAGGCTGAAGTGAGAGGAGAGGAGAAGCTCACCTGGGCCACTTGCGTGTCCCTTGATTAAGCTGTTATCACTCCGTACAGAACAGTCTTCTGCAAACGGCTGTCATCTCCTGGCAAGACTCTCTCCAGGTCATGGCACAGCTCCACTCTGTCACCCTGCACTCAAATCACAAAAGGGAACAATTGGTCTTGCTTTTCCTTTAGTGCCATCAAGTCCGAGCTGGGAGCCTTTGCACTGCAGCACCTACACAATGACAGCAGGACGCCACTTCCATTTCTGGTGCATTTCTAGGGACAGAGACCAGCTGAGGGAGCAGCTGCACTGCAAAGGGTTGCTGACACTGTCACATCAACTCAGCACTGCACCAGGCATCAACCTGACGCCAGACCTCTGCTCTGCCCCCTAGTCTACAAACACACTGTCTCTGCCACACACAGCTGCCTCTTCTGCTTGATACAACCAGGTGCCACCAAGAAGAGATGGATGCAGGACACTTGCCACTTGCACACTCCCCAGCCACTGCTCTGCTCGCTGCCTTCCCTTGGCTCCTCAGCCCAGACACACAGGGAAGCTCTTGAGGTGACACCACAAGGTTGCCAAGGCACTCTGGGCTCACAAGGTCTGTGCAAAAGATCAGCACAAGATCAGGCACAGAGCTGACTCCTTGGGAGATGCTGCTCTTTTCAGAGGGAAGGATCCTGCTTTCTTTGGGCACAGCAGGCTGCTGCTTTCCACCTCCATCCCCTCAGGAATCTCCACCTAGGGATGGCAGGGATGGGCATTTTCTTTAGTAATACAAAAGATACAGTGTAGAAACAGTAGAGAGTCCAGAAGGGCTCCTGAGCCCAAAGGAACCTCGGGTCCTTTCCTTTCATTACTTGGACAAGGAGCCCCGGGGAAGGGACAAAGGGTGCAGAGGCTTTGATATGAGGCCCAAGCAATGAGGCAGCCCCAGCCTGGAGGTCTGCTGAAATGCCAGCTGTCCTGGCTGCGCAGCCTCTGCAGCAGCAGTCTGGGCTCCACAGCTGGCTTCACAGAGCACTGAGGGCTGGGTGCCACGGGCAACCTGGCCCTGGGCACATCTTCACCCCTCGCAGAGTCAGGGGCCCAAGAGCTGTCAGATTTCCTCAGGTCAAGCTACGGAGGCTTTGCAGCCCTCACACAAAGGCACTCAAGACATGCTGGCATTTATTATAAGGGTCTTGCACTCGTCCTGTATGGCACCACAACCTCCTAGGAAAAGGAGGGGGCACAACAGCATTTGCTGAGCAGGCTGGCAGTAACAGCAGTTGTGGGAGGCAGAATTTGCAGCACAGCAGAGGTACCAGGAGCTGAACCCACACCCCAAGTCACACAGGGAAGCCAGGCCCATTTATGGAAGCCTTCGCATCCATACGAAGCCTCTTCTCATTCACTTGGAGCTGCTTTCACAGAGGGCTCACGATGTTGGCAAAGATGTTGACAGGCACAGGGACACACCCTGGCATCCTGCCTCCACCCTTAGGAGCTCTAGCACTGCACTGGGAACCTCCAGGAGTGGAGCAACCTAGAAAGAAAGAAAGAATTGGAGTGTTACTGGCAGTTCTGCTGGCCTTACAGAGTCTCAACAGGCAGGGGCAAATGTCTCCCCTCCATGCTGAGCTGTATTGGTGAGAGCCTGATCAAGACTTCCCTGGAAAAGGACCCAAGACACCTCATCTACTGGCACCTGCCTTGAGCAGGGCATTGGATCCCTACCTCCACATGTCTCCCCCATTGCAGCCTCAAGGAATCTGCTCTTCTGAGACTCTTTCCAAAGGGACCAGCAGCATTGGAGATGCCGCCTCCACCGCTCACCAAGGACAGGTGTCTCAGAGCCACCCATCGCCCTCAGAGGCCTGACTTCTTGTGAGGTGGCATCTCCCCTGTCTGCAAGGCTCTGCGTAGGCACAAAGTGGAGAAATGGCTCTGACTGCTTTCATTAACTACCCATCTCTCTGAGGGATTGGAATGGATTAGGGTCTGGGATGGGAAGATGCAATGAGGGTCCAGCTGCAACAGAAAGCCTTTAAGGAGGGAGAAGATGACTTTCTCCAGGGCAGTCAGTAAAATCCCAAAGACTCAGGGAAGAACCAGGAGCTTCCGAAACTGCAAGCGTGAACCTCAGCTGACAGAAACCACCAAACTGCGAGCAGCCCTGCCTCACACCAGGATGCTCCAAGGAGGCAACACGGTCACCAACAGTCCTCACCCAGCTCTCCCAGAAGGACACCGTGATGGCAGGCTGGTCTCTGGGAGCACAGCACTGCTCTCTCCAGCCACCTCCTTCCCTGCTGAGCAGCAAAACCCTGGGGCCACCACCTGGCTCCACCACAGGGCAACCCGCACTGTAACACACCGCTACCCCTACACCTCACAGAGGGTTGGCAGCCAACACTTGCTCCTCATCAGAGACACACAGGCCACAGCTCCACACATGGCAGCACACAGAGCACCCCCAAGTGCCCCGCAATACACAAAGCCCAACTCACCAGCCCTTCCATTCCCTTCTAGGCCTCCAAGCCCTTGCAACAGGCACTGCCTCTGAACACTCACTCACAGCCCGGGGCCTGCTCACTTCCCACCTCCAGGACACAGAGAGCAAGTGCTCTCACAGGGGCTGATCAGGCCAGCCCTTTCCTCTCTCTTGTGCCTCAACTCCTCTGAACAAGAAATCTCTTGGAAAATGTGACCGATACATTTTTTTTTTTTTGGGGGGGGGGGTGACACTCCTTCTGTCTTCTCCAACAGCCTTTGCACCCATTCCCTAATGACTGCATACGTGGACAGAAATCAGAGACCTCTAACGTGTTACAGTCCCAAATGTGTCACAAAAGCTGGTGGACACCTCAAAGATAGAGACAGCATTCAGACCTGGCAGGAAAATCTCACAAGCTCCCTGCTGTTTTGGCCGGGACGATTTTTAAAGCACACACACCCTGGGAACGAGAGATTACTAACACCACTGCTCACACCAGCACTAGATGAATTTAGCAGCCTCAAAAGTCTAGCTGGACTCCCTAGCTGACCAGCAGGAGGCTGCAGGCTTCTACTTAGCAACAAGTGGAAAGTCAAATTCCATGTCCATGTTCACCACAGAACATCATCCGCATATTAAACGTAGCAGTACTAACTCATGATGACGGAGTGGAATAAAATGTGTGTCAGATGATGGGCAACATCTACTTCTGTTTGATTAATGAGTTGCATTTCTGTATTGCTGTGGAGCTCTGCAGGGCTCAATCCCTCCTCTGAGCATACGCAACAAACCCAGAAGTGACCTCACCACCAGCAACCAAGCCATGGGTCTTCTCCTGACCTGTCAACTGCTCAGGTAGAAAGGACCTCACAAGCACCTTTCCAGCCACATCTCTGCTGCTATCCAACCAGTTCATCACTCAGAAGTGACCTCACAATCAACAGCCAAGCCTTCTTCCTGCAGCTGGCCTATCAGCTACTCCGGCAGAAGGGACCTCAGAATCAAGAGCTGAGCCATGTGCCTCCTGCTGGCCTATCAGCTCCTGACAAAGAATTGCTTTGACATGGGTGATTTTCTGGCATAGCTCTCTTAGTCACTAGTGACCTCACTGCCCACACCCTGACCATGGGGCTCTTGCTGCTTGCAGGTCCCTCTGCCCTTCCCCAAGGCTCACTCAGCTCCTGAACGGCCTCCCTGATTCGTGGCTTCACAATGCTCAGAGTGAAGCAAAACACCCATTACGGACCAGTTACTGCCCCAAACTAAGATTAGCTTTTGCCTAGGGAGTCTCTACACATACACCATAAAACTTAGGAATTGGAAAAAGGCCGCAAGTAACTATTGGCAACAGTTTTGAAAAAGATGCTTTCATGGGAGGAGCAATCATGAAACTGAAGACAGCAGGGCCTCATGTCCCAGGCAGAGGGAGAAGCCTTCCCGCAACTCACAAGTCTGGTTCCTTCCCCAATGCTGAACAAACCTAACAAATCCTCTACACATCCAGGACAACCAGCATTCTCCTGTTTTATGCCCTGACAATTGGAGACACACGGAAGGACTCAGGCCAGGGCATCTCAATTGGTGAAACCAGCAGAGCCACAAGTCAGCAACTCTTCACCCTGACCTAGGAGCATGGAAATAACAGCAGCAAGTGGGAGCACTGGCCGTTCAGCCACTTTCAAGGCCCTTGACAAGCAAAACAGCTCACACTTACAGAGCTGCTCTGCAAACACCCTTCAGGCTGCTACCAGGGTCACAGGTCTCGGGGCAAAGCAAGAGTCAGGGAGCAAAAACAACAGCTAAGGCACGGCGTCACATGCGGGGACAGCCTCTCTCAGAGCCACTCGGAAATGCTGTTTTCAGAAGAAAACAGACCACTGGGAAGGGCCCCTTGCGAGGACACCAGCAGCCTGCTCACACTTTGCCCAGCAGCTCCCAAACGCAGCTTTCAGCAGCACCTGGGGGCTGCGGTGGCAGCAGCAGCTCAGGGAAATGCTTCCAAATGGCTCTCCAACCCCTGGCAGGGGCAAAGCTTCCTGCCTCCAAACCCCAGCAGCTGCCCCGACCCAGCTGCTTGGGGCAGGCTGCCACGTCTGGCTGCAGGGCAGCTCCCCACTCTGTCTCTGGTCGCTCCTTGCCATGCTCATGTCCCCACCAGCCCCTGCTGCAGCTCCTGCAGGAAAGTAGCCCCAGGGCCAGCACCGCTGCCCCCACCCCGGCGGCAGGGCACCCGCCAGCAGCTGAAGGAACCCGCAGCCCCGCTGGGAGGGCACCCGCCGGCAGCTGAAGGCGCCCGCAGCCCCGCCAGTCCCGCTCACATCTGCTCTTGCCCGCTCCCTCCCTCCAGCTTGGCTCCCGCTCCCCTTTCACTGCTTTCCCCATGCCGCACTCTGATTGGCTGACAGAGCCATCAGTCAAAACCTGCCCTACCCTCCTCCCCTTGCTGGCCAATAGGAGGGCAGCACTGGGGGCAATGCCATGGCAACACTGTGGCCCTGTGTGACCCCAAGGGAAGCCCTCTCCCCTCCCCCACGATGTGGAGCCATGTTGTGGGCAGCAGCTGGGGGTGTTGTGGGGCCTCGGGGCAGCGCGGCCCCGTGGCCGGGCAGTGCGGGGCCCCAGGGCGTGGCCGCTGCCCTGCTGGGGCTGGGCTCTGTCACAGTGGCCCTGCAGGGCTCCTGGCTGCCCTGTGCCTGGGGGCCATGCCGGGCGCGGGGGGGCAGCGCTGGGGCCTGTACTGGTGCCGGCCCTGGTGCCAGTGCAGGGCCCTGGGCTTGGCCAGGGCGCCGGAGGCCACGGGCAGCATCCTGCTGCCCCCAGGGCAGGGCAGGGCAGGGCAGGGCAGGGCAGGGTCATGTCACCCCTGGGGCCCTGGCCCCCTGCCCGTGACAGCCCCAGGGCTCGGCAGCCCTCGCACTGC
Source organism: Apteryx mantelli (assembly GCF_036417845.1). NCBI lineage: Eukaryota > Metazoa > Chordata > Aves > Apterygiformes > Apterygidae > Apteryx > Apteryx mantelli. Next base: position 18,856,973 of record NC_089988.1, read on the forward strand.
ACCCAGCAGGGCTGGGCTGTGGCCAGACAGGGGCTGCTCTCTGTGGGGCCGGGTTGGGCCCTGGTGCCTCGCTCCACAGGGCTGAGGAGCCCCGGGGACACGGGGCAGCCAGGGGCAGAGCAGCTGTGGGCCTGCCAGTGCTGGGCAGCAGAGGTGTGTGGCCGAGAGGGGGCTGGGGCAGATGGCCCTGCTGGACTCCCCCCAGCCCTGCCCCCCATGGCTCAGAGAAAAATGCTTGGGGTCAGCAGGGACTTGTGGGGTGGCGATGGCACCCCCACCTGTTTCCAAGCTGCTCCCCCAAACAGGCTGTCTTTTGGGTGCAGAGGTCTGACCTCCATTTGCAGGAGGACAGGGGCTGTGGCCATCTGAGGACAACATCTCTGAGCCCAAAACTTGCTCTGCCAAGTTGGAAGTGTAAAATGATGCAGGGGGAAGGAAGAGAGGTTCTCCCAAACACGTAGTTGCCTTGGGGTTACTACAAGATGAAGGATCCATTTCCAACATGGGCATTTCCAGCAGGCTCTTGAGGGCCCCAAGGGAGCTACAGGACACCCCAGCCTCCAGGACCCAGGTCCCCTTTCCTGCCAGAGCCAGATCCCAAAGGAGGACCCACTCCAAGGGAAACCTCGACCTGGGTTTCCCCTGCCATGCGGGGATGGAGCTGGCCCCACAGGAGCCTTGGGGCTCAGGGCATCCCCATCCCCAGGATGCAGGAGTCCTGGCTGCCACATTGTCCCCTGAACCAGGCGGGACCCTCAGGCAGGGCTCTTGTGGCAGCCCCCAGCACTGTCCAGTCATCCCCACATCCCAGGAACCACAGCTGTTTTTGGAATAAAAGGTCTGTATGCGACGGCTCGGTAAGGAGCTCCCAAAGCCCTTCCCCTTGGTGGAGAGCCGCAGAAGCGTTGGGAAGAAGGAACTGCGGTGTGGGCTTATGGTCTTGGTCCAGCAGTCCTCCATCTCACTTGCCCTCTTGCCCTCAGCTCACTTGTCCATCCGGGGAAAAAGGACAATCTTCCTGTCTCATTACCCCAAAACTCATCTCTAGTATGTCCCTGCTCCTCTGCCTGTTGGCAAGGGGCCCCAATGTGGCCCTCCTGCCTCCTGTCCCCACTCCATTCTGTGGAGCAGCTCTGAAGCTCGTGTGAGCAGTGGCCAGCAGTGCGCAGGCCTCACAGAGAAGTGAGGACTCTGCCATGGCACCAGAGAGACCTCCCTGTGATGCAGCACATCTCATTGTGACCTCAGCTGGTGTCATCTGGGGACTGCCATGGAGATGGCACAGCCAGGGAGACAGCAGAGAGATTTCCCCTCATGTCCTGGAAAGCAGTCACCTCCCTTCACACCAGTTGTTCTTCTTCCTTCCTTGTGTCTCAATCTGTCAGGGCATAAAATAGGAGTCACACATCACCACCATGTGCCAGTGGTGGGGTGCCCTGTGGTGGGGAAGGGCAGTGGCCACAGGGTCTTGCTGCTTGGAATGGGAGAAAGTGTCTGGAAAGAGCAGTGTTCTGCATGTGGAGTGCCGCCAGGATGGGGAGCGCTGCGAGGTGAGGAGGTGCCTTGGCTCGCAGGGCCCAGGCTGCCCTGGTGGCGTGAGACAAGGATGCTGACAGCCTGCTGCCTTGCGTGCGCTGAGGTTCAGCCCTTGTGTTTCCTCAGCTCTTGCCAGGATGTGCAGGCAGATGTCCAACATAGACTGGGAAATACATAGAAATATGCAGCTTAGACTATTCGGAGTACAAGAGGTCATCTTTCAGAAAGGGTTCCTTGTTGGGGATTCATGAAATTAACACTTCCGGATCTGTCCAACCGCAAGTTTTGCTAGGCTATACGTGTAGCAGTTGCCTCCCTCACCTATTAGCAAAGGCTAAGTGGGGATACTACCTGTATCCATACTTGATGCAGACACTCTTTTCTTCTCATGTGGCAGGACCCTAGAAACTCTTTGCTTATAATGCAGTAATATCCCCCAAATAGCCCTTACTTAACCATCCAGTTTAAACTGCCTCCAATCCAGTGAACTCTAGAGAGGGTCTTGAGGCCTTCCTGCTGAAAGCCTCACTGTTTTGGGGCTTCCTGCTGCACCCTGCACTCTGCCCTGGGCTGTGACACAAGACATCCAGGGGCTGACATCCAGAGGGAGGCCTCAGAGAGCAGTTTGGATCACATGGGACTTTTTTCACCCACACAGTTAACAAGGAAATGGTCTTGCCAAGGTGCAGCACTCAGAGGTGCCCTTTCAAGTGGCAGTGCCACAGTCATTAGCTTTTCAAGTGGGCAAGATAAGGGAAACTCCCAAAGACAAAGTATTTCTTCAGAAAAGAATTGGCCTTTAAACACACTTCTCCCAGATGTGCAGTGACTACAGTGAGTAGTGATGCTCAAGCACTTGCCTGCAAGTCAGCAGGAAATACTTCACGGGTCATAGCTGAGAAGCAGCTTGCAAAGCAGAAGGTGTTTTATGCAAATAACTTGCAAGCCCCCTCAGAATGATGTCCCTCACCTTTCCACATGCTCCTCTCTTCTCTAAGGCAGTCATGTTTGACCTGACAGTTCAGGTGTCCAACTCAGCTGAGCACTTTTTGCACTGTGTCGCTGATCTGGTTGAGGCCTGCAGGTTCAGGAGCTCTTGCCTGATCAGCTCAGGCACAGCCTGGGCATTAGCTCACTCGTGGACTCTTCTTTGCAAGTGAAGCCCCTCTGAGATGAAATCACAAGTGTGGATCTGAGGCTGACTTGGACAAAGGTCCCCTCTTGGCAGTGAGGTGTGGATAAAAGGAAGTGAGGGTCAGTTCCTTGTAGGGTGGTGCAGGGCTGTCCCAGCAGGCGTTGCACAGTTCAGCTCCCCCACCCATCATCCAAGTGTCCATTGGAGCCTGCAGAATGACTCCTTCTTGGTATCACACTATAAAAAAATCCTCTCACTGGTACTAATCCATCATGCACTACTTTGGGAAGGTTGATCTGGCAAAGGAAGCCTCCAGATAATGTCCATGGTGTCTCTGGCCTACAGGTACAGCACACTGGGGTCAGAGGAGACCTAGGTGAGGAGCTGTGTGCTGCTTGGTGGCAGGTTTGCCCCAGAGGGCTAGTCCTGATCAGGGTGGTCATGAGCCCTGCCTGCCTGCCTGCCAGCCGTGGACTGGAGGGGTGTCTGCAGCAGAGGTGCCCTTGCAATCAGCAACCAGACAGGTCCCTGTCACCTGTGACACACGTGATGGGACAACACACAGGGCAGGATGAAAATGGGCTCCTGGGGAAGGCAGGCTGCGATGGCAAGGAAGTGCAGGTGTGCTCTGTGCAAAGGGGTGGCTGGAGTGCACAGGGCTTTTCCTTGGAGCAGGTGATGAGCCAGCTGAGACCTTGTAGTAAGGATAAGAGGCCACACCAGTGTGGGTGACATTCTGGTAGTGTTTGCTAACGGCCGCCTGAGGAGGGAGGGAAGCAGCCGAAACCTTGTATAGGCAGCTGGGGGAAGCCTCATGGTCACAGGTCCTGGTCTTCACAGGGTAGTTTAAGCACCTTGAAATCTTCTGGAAGAGCAGTCGGCCTGGGCACAAGCAGCCCAGGAGATTCCTGGAGAATGTTGAAAACGGTTTCTTGGCACAGGCAATCAGTGAGCCAACAATGGCTGGACTCTGTCAGTCAAAAACAAAACAGATCCAGATGGGGATGTAAAGGCTGAGGGCAGCCATGGCTGCTGTGATCGTGAGATGGTGGAGAAGTAAGACAAAAAGGCGAAGCACAGCCCAGGGCTGCAGGAAAGCCAATTTCAGCTCGTTCAGGATCTGCTTGGCAGGATCCCACAGGAGACTTCCCTGGAGGGCAGCGGGGCCATGAGGCCTCTGTAAAGACAGAGCAGGCAGAGGAGGAGAGGACAGAGAGGCAGAAGAAGAGAGAGGAGACTTGTCAATTTAAATACAGTAGTTTCTCAAAACCAAGTTTCTACATTCAGAGTGTTGGTAGGAAACGTCTCATGAAGAATAACATATACATCTATATAAACATGTAAGCTCACATAGAGTAATTTCTGTAGTGCATGCATATGGTGCTGCCAATAGAAAAAAAAAAAGAAAATATTCATTGCAATTGATAAAGAAGGTTTGAAGTTCTGAAAATGAAGGTTTTTTTCCATTCTTGCATAGAGCTATTTTTTGCATAGATTTCACCCAATGACGAAAACTTTACATTCAGGCCTTTATAGACACATATAGAGGCCATTGCTGCCTGAGATGCCCTTTGTAGCTGTGTTCCCATGAGGCGGCGTGAAATGTGACCCAGGAACTATGGGAACTTTCTGGAGCATTGGCTGGTCAGCAGGAGAAGCATCTCAAGACCTCTGACTGGGACAACTTTTTCCTTTCCATTGACTAGAAAGGGAAGTCCAGACAACTCGATAAGCCAGAGACATCTGCACTGAAGGGGTCTGTCATCAGGTGAAATAATTCCCATCCCTGTTGTTGCCTAAAATGGAGTCGCACTTCATGACCATGCAGGGAATGAAAAGGGTTTGTGGCTAGATGTTTAGGGACTCCTTTAAGGCATCACTGTAACACAGGTACGTTGAGATTGGTGCATTTTTGCCATCGATAAATAGAGTGTTTTCACTGCAGCTGAACAGCCTGCTTCCTCTACAGTAGTGAGAGCTCGACACCTCATGGTGTGATTCGCTGTGTGCAAAGACTGAGGAGCAGCAAGGAAGGTCCTGGGCAGCGAGTGTTTTGAGTGGGATGGGACTTGTGTGAGACACAAAAATATCATTTTTAATAGTGTAGGCCTTCTTATAAAATAAATCTTTAGAAACTGCCAATAAAAATGAAAGAATAAAGAAATTGGATAAATTATCTAAAGCAAAAAAAAAGGTTTTGTTACAATTTTCACTATTTCAAACTTCTTTGTGTTCTTACTGCCCTTTTTTGTTTGGTTCTTGTTTGATACACCGATCTTTTGGGGAGATTTTTTTTTTTATTTTGAAAGGGAAAGTGATTTTCAGAGCTGGAGTTGGATGCACTCACAGGGTCACAGACTGCTGGTGCCATTGCAGGTGACCTGGTCCCCTCTGCCCAGCCTTCCCCTCCAACTCCGAGGGGCTCTGGTCTTCTGCAGCTCCCCTGTGAGAGCTGCCAGGCCCAGGCAGGTCCCTCACAGACACCGCGGCCTCTCCAAGTGCCACTGAGTGCTTGTGGTTGGACACAAGGGCTCTGCCTGGAAAGGTGAAGAACTGTTTTCAATACTTCAAAAATAAGAACACACTTTCATCAGCTCAAATGATTGGCCAATTTTAATGTCAGTGTTTTCCTATGATGAAAGAGTGGAAATCTTCAGGAATGGTATTAAAATGGGGAGAAGAAATATCGATCTGCCCTTGACCTTGTGTTTCCACTGCTCTGTCTAGTAGGCTGTGGATGTGGTGTAAGTGATCTCTCACATATTTCCACATGTCCTGATTAAATTGGTCATTTCTAAAGGCATCTTTGCATCAGACTCTCTGGACATATGCACTTTCCATAGTTTCCCAGTTTTCCTCCTCCCCTTGCTCTTTATCCATTCAGGTACCTCTCAACTCTCTAGTGGCTGCTCTAAGCTGCTGGGAGCCTGAAGCTTGCCTCATCTTTCAGCAGTCTCCTTGTCTCTTTAGCCAGCTCCTTTGTTGTGTTTCTTGTCTATCCTTTCCTATCTATCTGTGGAAAACATTTCAAGGAAGGTTATGCCTTGTGGGCAGTGGACCTCACTGAAGGCAGCTTGGAATTACCATAAAGTTGATGACTGTCTTGTATCTTTTATTAAACTGTTCCAAATTATAATTTGTTTGTTGGCAGTTAAGAAAAACCCTTCTGTGTCTGCTTGCAGCTAGTTCTCGAAGGAAAGCAGGTGGGAATTAGTGCACATGAGCTGTACCATTCAGCTACAGCCTTGAGTGGCAAAAGGTTCGATTTTCACAAGAGTGATGTGAAGTCCCCAGTGGCTGATGAGGGAAATGGCAGGGCTGGGGAGCTGGGGAGGAAGGTTCTCCATACATGTCTCCTATCAAAAATACTGCTTTGCCTACATGCCTGACTTCATTAGGAGACACTGTGGGTCAGTATGAATTGGGGAATGTGGGTGTGACTTATTCTGAAAAGTGAAGAATGAAGAAAGCTTAAGAAGCAGACCTCTTTCTTTTCAGGTGCTCATTGAAATTTGCCTAATTTCAATACACTCCTGCAAACTTTCCAATTAGCGACACAAGATTTAAAGAGCTGAAGAAAATTATGGCAACAGGCACGGTTCCTTAGGGTTTTTTTGCATTTTAATGACCCCTTGGGTGTATTTGGTGCTAAGCCCATGAAGCTCAGATGCAGAGAAGAGACTGAAGCAACCTCTCAAGAAGCAAATCCCAAGTTTCTTGGAAAGATAATGGGTCCCACTGAGGACCATTACCAACAAAGGCTCCCCAGGGGCTGATTAGAGCAGAAAGTTGGAGGCCCTGATTGCAGGTAGGCAAAGGCAATGTGAGGGTGGCTGTGATGCCAAGTCATCCTTGAAGTGTGTTATCAAGCAGAGCAACCAGGCACCGACAGACAGCTCCTGGGTAGGGTGATGCTTTCCCTCACGCATTGCTCAGGTCTCTTCCTCGGGGCAATTTGCAGGTGTGGGTGCACAATGCTAAGGGCAAGATCATGATACGGCACCTCCTGGGCTCCCAAGGGACAAGGAGGCAGCAAGGCCACAGTGCTTTAAGGAATGTTGTCTTCTTGTGGGCCTTGGTGTCAGAGGCACCAGCCATAGCCAAAAGGACAAACACCTAGCTGTGTTGGGAGCTTTCAGCCTTGACAGTGCCCTCGGCCATCTCCACCATAGGCTGTCGTATGCTTTCCCATGCCTGTGCCTGTTTTCCCTGCAGACTGTACACACCCAAGCTGCTTCCCCACCTTGTTCTCACCCTGCGATCTCCCCACCTCTCCTGATGTCTTCCTGTCCTCGCTTGCTTTTCCTTGAAACACAAAGGCAGGGGCTGATCACAGACGCCCTCTGGGTGACCTGTTGCACCTCAGCACTGCCCTACAAGTGTGGAGGAAAAAGGATGAGCAGGGAGGCACTGCGGGGCGGAACATGGGAAGGTTGTAACGGGCGGAGCACTGCTGCCGGAGAAGAAGGCGGGGCTTTACAGCATTATAATAGAGTAGGACACGCTTCATTAAACGCCATTTTGCCACTCCTCATATTGGTGTCTGTGTGGTGATGGTCCGGGGCCTGGGGAGAAGGCCCCGTGCCTCCTCGGTAAGAACGAGAATGGTAACAAGTGGTGACCCCGACGTGATACCGAGGAGGCGGCTCGGCCGGCGTAGGCACCGGGAGCGTGAGGAAGGGATCCGGATCCGGAACTATGGAGGCCATATGTAAGGTAGTAATGGCCTGCGCCAAGGAATGGCGGGCGCCGCTGAAGGCGAGCGCGATACGAGCGTGTGTAGAGAGGCTCGTGAAGGAGGGAGTGATTACTTCTCCTATGGAGATTCTGCGGGAGGAACTGTGGCTGCAATGCACAGCAGCGCTGGCGGAGTTCCCGATGAACGGGGGATCCGCGAGGGAGTTAAAGGTGTGGGGGCTGATAAGAATGCTCCTGCGGAGAGCGAGGGAGGAACGGGAGACGTGGAAGGCGGCTAGAGAGGCACTTAGAGGGAGTGGGATACGCGTGGGGTCGACGGAGATAGAGGGAGCGGCGGAGGAGACGGCGCCAGAGGGGGGAGAGGAGCGGGTCGAAGAGCAAGGGGAGGAACAACGGGACGGAGGTCTGGTGATGCCAGCCGGGCTGGGAGAAGAGGCTTCGCGTGCCCCTCCACCACACTACCCCTGGGACGAGTTGCGACAGGCAGACAGAGCAGGACAACCTTGCCCTGTCGCGCCCAGTGAGCCCGAGGGGGAAGGAGAAAGGGGGGAGAATGAGCGAGAGAATGAGCGAGAGAATGAGCGAGAGAATGAGCGAGGGAGAATACGAACACCGAATGAGTGGCTCCCCGGGGCACTCATGGTACCTGATAAGAGCTGGAATCAGGGCGAGTCAGCGGCCAAAGATGGCGCCGGGGACAGAGAAAGAGGGCGGAGGAGAGTCACCTTCGATAGTACGAGACGAGCCAGTGGGAGGGAACGGGTGAGCGAGGATGAGATGGACAGCCTTACAAGGCGGTTTCAAGAAGTCTATCGGGGGGGGGAGCGTGAGGGAGGCGTGAGAGCGGAGGAGGTGGAGGAGGATGTGGAGACAGGACTAGAGCAGGCGCTGCGGCTCATGCGGAGGCTGGAGAGAGAAGTACAAAAACAACAGCGGATGCTGCAGCGACTGGCCGACACACGATCCCAGGACGGTTCCAGTGGCGAAAAGCCCCGAGCCGAGTTATACCTGCCAGATTGGCAACTATCAGCGGGGGCGGTGACATTACGGGGTCTTAAACTCACGGCACCCCCTGAAACGCCGTCGGCGCTGCCGGTACGCCTGGCGCCCGGAGGGCTCATAGAATGGACGCCCATCGACCCGAAGGCAGTGAACCATCTATCGAAGTGTATTGCGGAGCAGGGCCTGAGACACCGGGACACACAAGCGGCACTAGACACGGTGTTCTCAGCATCCCTGACCCCCTCCGACTGCCGAATGCTAGCACGCGCAGTACTGGCTCCCTCCCAAGTTCTCCTATACAAGGACATGTGGGTTGGCCGATTGCATCAGGAATTGACACTGGGAACTCGCGATCCGAATCATCCACTTTACGGGTCGACCCTGAACCGCCTGAAGGGGAGTGATAATGCCATGACCACTTCGCAACAGCAGGCCGCCTTACTGACGGCCGGTGAAATACGAGCCATCACAACGGCAGCGCGCGCGGCGTATGAAGACTTAGCGCGCGTGGTGACAAAGACGGACCCATGGGTGGCAGTAAAGCAGAAGCTGACAGAATCGTTCTCTGCCTTCTGCGATCGACTCTATGCCGCCATTGAGAGCGCTGAAGTCCCTGAAGCGGTGAAGGCGTCACTGATGCTCGAGTGCCTGAAGAATCAGGCCAATGACGACATAAAAGAGATCATCCGCCGAGCCCCGAGGGACCTGGGGCCTACCCAGTTAATGAAGTACGTGCTGGAAGAACAGAACCGGTTGCCCGTGAGAGAGATCCGAACCGTTGTCGCCACAGCCATGGCGGCACAGGCCGCGGTCGTACGATCAAAGACATGCTTCGGATGCGGCCAGCTTGGCCACATCAAGGCGGCCTGTCCGAAGGCGCGTCAGGGTCCGAGCACCACCCATGCCCCGCAGATAACATGCTGGGCCTGCGGCAGGCCGGGGCACCGGGCACGGGAGTGTCGCCGCATGGCGCCGGGAAACGGGAGGTGGGGAGGCCAGTCGGGGACCCCTCCCCACCCCCAAAGAAAAGCCCCGGCCACCGTGTATACCCAAGAGGAGAGGGGGAGCTCGACCGGCGAGAACCCGGAACAGTGGCCCTGGTACTAGACTGCAACCACCGGCCTGGGGCCATGGTCACCCTGGAGAACCCCTGGGCCTATCCCCAGAACACACAGCTAAAGATGTTGGTGGATACTGGGGCTGATGTCACGTGCATCCCTCTCCGCATGTGGCCGAAAAACTGGCCGACGGACCAGGGAGGAAGTCTCACCGGGGTGGGAGGCAACGCGAAGGCGTACCGCTCGCGGTTCGCATTGAAACTCACCCTGCATGATCCTGACGCAAAACAGCATGGCGCGCCAACACAAGCGATAATCACACCTTATGTCACCGAAATTGCTGACCCGGTACTGGGCCGGGATGCGCTCAGCCAACTCAACATCAAGATCAGAAATTTTTGATGGGGGCCACTGGGACCGCCGCTAGTGAGATCAGGACTATACCCTTAAAATGGAAAAGTGACGACCCGATATGGACTGACCAGTGGCCCCTGACTTCAGAAAAATTGGAAGCGGCGCAGAAGATAGTGGCTCGCGAACTGGAGCAAGGGCACCTAGAGCCCAGCAATAGCCCTTGGAACTCTCCGATTTTCGTGATCCTAAAAAAGACTAAGGACAGCTACCGGCTATTACATGACCTGAGACGGATCAATCAACAGATGTGTGACTTTGGACAGTTACAACCGGGACTGCCGGTGCTGACGGCACTTCCTGAGAATTGGCCGACTATGGCAGTAGACATCAAAGATTGCTTCTTTTCTATCCCGCTGCACTCACGGGATAGGGAGAGATTCGCATTCACAGTCCCATCGGTGAATAAGCAGGAGCCGGCGCGGCGCTACCAATGGACGGTGCTCCCACAGGGCATGAAGAACTCACCTGCAATTTGCCAACGCATTGTAGCCGACGCAATAGCCCCGGTACGAACACAACATGCGGCGGGGGTCATGATCCACTACGTGGATGATATCTTGATGGCAGCACCCAGCGCAGAAGGGCTGCAGGAAATGGCAGCCGACCTGAGGCGGTGCTTGGCTGCAGCCTCGCTGGCGATAAATGAAGCAAAGGTCCAGAAGGGACCAGGCATTAAGTTCCTAGGGGCGGAGATTGGACACTCGCAGATAAAGCCGCTGCCTATAACTTTGAACCCAGACGTCCGCACCCTACATGACGCTCAGGCGCTAGTGGGGAGCCTCCAGTGGCTCCAGAATATGGTGCCCATAACACCGAGCCAGATGCAACCGCTGTATGAAATGCTGAAGGGCAGGAACCCATGGGAGGAGAAGCGACTGACCGCAGAGGCCAAGGAGACTCTGAAGAACATCTCTGAGATGCTGAGCCACCCATCGGTGCAGCACTGGGACCCTGCTGATAAGATCACGCTCTACCCAGTGCTGAACCGGCAAGGTGGCATGGCTGTGCTCGGACAAGGACAACCAGAGCGGATGCGAGTGATCTGGTGGGTCACGCCCACGCGGCCGGCTGGAGCGTTTGTGCCGCATTCCAGCCTCTTAGCACGAATGATCACTAAGGGGCGGAAGACATGTATCTCTGCATTCGCACGTGAACCGGACGCGATTGCCCTGCCTTTCAAGAAGGGCACCGATGCACAGACAGAGACCTTCGCCGCGGCGATGGCAATGGCCATGGAAGGATTTCCAGGAGAAATCCAGCACCTCCCACACCTCCAGCCGTTGAGGCACCTGGACATCATAGAGGTTGGCGGGCCTGCTCGAGTGCTTCCTACTCCGAAACCGGGAAACACTGTTTTCACGGATGCCTCCTCAAAGACCCAGACAGCGGCCGTCGCCTGGCAGGAGAATGGAGAATGGAAGGAGGCCACCTTTCGAGCGGCAGACGTCAGTGTTCAGTACCTTGAAGCCAAGGCCGTAGAGATGGCCTTGAGAATGTTCCCTGATGACCACCTGAATATCACCACAGATTCCATCTTCACGTACAACCTGGTGAGGCAAATGGCCACGCAGGGTTGGGCGGGCACGCCGATCGCCACAATGCTAGAAGACGCCTTGCAGGCGCGGACTGGCACGGTTTGTATTACGCATGTCCGGAGCCACAGCAAAATACCGGGCTACTATCAAGAAGGCAACGCGGAAGACGATAAGGCGGCCGGCAGAGTGATGACCCTGCGGGAGGCCAGGGACCTCCATGAGTGGTTGCACGTCGGAGCCAAAGCCCTGGCCAAGACTTGCCACATCCCCATCTCTGAAGCCAGAGGCGTGGTCGCCACATGCCCGTACTGCTGCAGGCGGCCTTTGCAGGAGGGAGGGACGAACGTCCGAGGCCTGATGGCGAACCAAGTCTGGCAGACCGACTTTACCTTATGTCAGAGGCTCCGACCAGATCCCTGGCTGGCAGTCACGGTGGACACATACAGCGGCATGATCGTAGCCACGCAGCACAGGAAAACCACGAGCCGAGCGGCCCAAAAGCACTGGGCGTACGCTATAGCTGTGCTGGGGCTACCTCAGACCATCAAAACCGATAATGGATCCGCATTCACATCGGCGAGCACCGAAGGGTGGGCGCAGCGATGGGGAATCAAAATAATCCACGGCATACCGTACAATAGCACGGGGCAGGCCATAGTCGAGAGAGCCAACAGAACTCTTAAACAGAAAATTGACGTGTTGGGAGAGGGGGAGGGCATCCCCGAGCACTCAGCCATCCCCAAAGAGAAACAAACAGAAATTTTACAAAAAGCACTGTACGCCCTAAACCATCACCTCCGAGGGGAGAATAGTCATGAACCGGTAGCAAAGCATTGGGGAGGGACGAGCCCAACGGAGGGTCCCGAGGTGCAGGTCAAGAATCCCGCGACGGGGGAATGGGAGACCGGGTGGAGACTACTAACGCAGGGCAGAGGTTATGCTGCGGTCGCGAGCGCGGAAGGGGGCCCGGAGGCCGTGAGGTGGGTCCCCACACGCTGGGTAAAGCCGCTTTTACGCAAAATAGAAGCTCATCGAAACAGCTCTGACACCTGAACTATAGGCTGTGCTACCAGCGGACTGCCCCGTCTTCGGAAGGTGCATTGGGCCCGCCCCTATTGCTTTTAATGGTCGAGGTTATATATGTGTCTCTGCAGATCGTGGTCCAGTGAAGGTACTCAGCAAGAGCGTGAAGCCTGTCTTGACTCGCTATGACTCATCTACTGAACAAGACGGTGAAGATCCTGATTCTGGGGATACTGTTCCCAGTGGTAATGGCTCTCTACCAGATTGAGCCCAGGCAAAATATGTGAGTTACCTGGGCGAACAGGACAGGGCAACACGCTTTCTGTTTGTCTCTAGCTTCCGCTACCCAACCTTTTAGAACCTGTTTAATAGGGGTCCCCAGCTATAATGTCAACAGCTTCCAGGAGTACAGCACGGGAAGCTGCAGTGGCAGTCTGTCGACTGCTAGCTGCAGTGCCACCCTCATTGCAGGCCTAAACAGAACGCTGCCATGGGACCCACAGGAGTTAAACCTGTTGGGGTCTATGAGAATTGGAAACACATCAGGCAATTGGACTCAAACATGTATATATTTTGGGGGACGCATGCACCCTTACCGGTTATTTAACTGGACAGGGTGGACGAACGTCACTCCAACAGCAGTCTATTATGATTATCAAAACCGTGGTTCCTTCTGTGGCAGCAATGGCACCAGCCGCCAGGGGCTGGGAGCCTTTGGGGCTGAGGCCACAAAGGGGCACTTAATTTGGAACAATGGTACCCCAAAGGCCTTGCCACCAGACGTCTTTTTGATATGCGGTGACCGGGCCTGGCAGGGAATTCCAAAAAGGGTAATGGGTGGTCCATGTTATCTTGGTAAGCTGACATTACTAGCACCCGATCAAAATTGGTGGAAACATATCACAGAGAATGAGACCGCCGTCCGCAGTAAACGAGCAGCCATAGGGCTCTCACCTGAGTGTAATGATCAAGTTTCCCTCCGCAGTCCCACTGAAAGAGTGTTTTTGGCCTTCTTCGTGCCTGGAGCAGCGGCAGGCAACGCTCTGAACCAGATCGGCCGGTTAGCTTGCTGGGCTGAGAAGCAGGCTAACATCACCACTGAGATAATAGCGAGCCTATTAGAGGATCAAGGTAGTTTGCGACATGCTATTCTGCAGAATAGAGCTGCAATTGATTATTTGCTACTAGCCCAAGGCCATGGTTGTGAGGATTTTGAAGGTATGTGTTGCATGAATTTGTCTAATCATGGTGAATCAATTCACAAACAATTGCAGTGGTTGAAGGAACATGCCAGCAAAATCCGTCAGAACCATGGGTTTTTAGACGAATGGCTAACTAACCTGGTTGGCAATCTACCACCATGGCTAACAGGACTGCTCGCTGAAGGCTTGCGCATTTTGTTAATCCTCATAGTTATAGCCTTATGCCTGTGTATAGTACTGAGCTGTGTTAAGACAGCCTTGCTGAAAGTAGCGGGCCGCGTCTGGATTGCTCGACAACAAGAAGGAGAAATTCTGGAGGAATGGCTGGGCTTTGGAGGGGGGGGAATATAGTCTGTTGGAAATGAGCAATCCCGCCTATGCCTTTAAGGTTTTCCCTGAACCGACGAAGACAAGGACACCGCCTGCGTTAAGAAGCGGAAGAAGGGGAGGCAGCACACAGCTCTGCTCACGAAGCTACTAATGCAAGGAACCACCCGATGGCGGTCCCGTCGAGACACGCCGCACTTCCGCGTGTTTTGTTGCGTCCCGCTCGATATAACGAAACAACGTTGATGGGAGAGGGGGAGATGTGGAGGAAAAAGGATGAGCAGGGAGGCACTGCAGGGCGGAACATGGGAAGGTTGTAACGGGCGGAGCACTGCTGCCGGAGAAGAAGGCGGGGCTTTACAGCATTATAATAGAGTAGGACACGCTTCATTAAACGCCATTTTGCCACTCCTCATATTGGTGTCTGTGTGGTGATGGTCCGGGGCCTGGGGAGAAGGCCCCGTGCCTCCTCGGTAAGAACGAGAACGGTAACATACAAGTGACCTTCTTTGGACCTGAAGTCCAGTGTGAACCTCTCAAGATGCAGTTTGTGGATCTTTCTCCTTCACATGCTGTTTCCCACTGCCAAGAAAAACTCCATCATCTCTGAAACCACCCTTCAAGCAGTCACAGGTTCCGACTCTACTGCCCTTTGCCTCCACTTCAGCAGGCTAAAGAAACCCAGGTCCCTCAACCTCTCCTCATGGATGGGTTTATTCCTACCTAGGCACAGGACTTGACACTTCTCTTGTAAATCTTCATGAGGTATTTGTTGTCCAAATCAGCTGAATTTCTCAAGTTCCTTTCGGACTGAAGCTCATATGTGTCAAAATAAAACAAACAAAAAAAGAAAACAAATAAACAAACAAACCATCCCGTGCCAATGAGGTAAGGGTGAGCAGGGGTGGGGTGGGCTGTATTGAACAGGATCAGGGTGGTAAAAAAGACGGACTTAGAAGGAATGGAAGAAAAGAACAAGGAAATTAAAAGTGAAGTCAAGGATTGGTCAGGGCTGTCTTGGGGATTCCTGCCAAGAAGCCCTGCATCTGAATAGTTCTGACTGGAGGAGGACAAGAAAGCTGGCCTTCTTCCACTGTCACAGGGCACCTGCGTGCTTTCCCTGACATCCACAAGAGACGATTGAGAGTGGGAAGATCCATGGACATCTTCAGGGTGGAAGGGACCTCAGGAGGTCTCTATCCCTTCATGTGCCCAGTAATGTGATCTGAGAGGATTCACCTCATGACTCACTCCTCACCCAAGTGAGGCTGAACTGCCTGCAGCTCCCCAGGCTGCTCTTGTGGCCTTTTTCGAAGATGGCTGTAACAGTTGCCTTTCTCCTACTATCCCATCCCTGATCAGTTCCTCCTGTTTGAAATTTCCAGATACAAGAAAGCATCACTCTTATCGGCCCATCTGTCAGCTGTGTGAAGAAGTTCTCCTTGATGGCCTTCAGAAACCTCCTGGCCTGCTTGCACTCTGCTGTTTGCCCTTCCAGTTCATGTCAGGGGGATTAAAGTCCCTCCAACAAGAACCAGGGCCTGTGATCCACAGACTTGCTCAGGTTGCTTAAAGGAGACTGCATCCACCTCCATACCCTCACTAGGTGGTCTTTAGCTCCCACCATGATGTCACCCCTACTGTGGTGCTCACCCACAAGCACTCACCCAAACCCTTGCCTCTCCCAAGGAAGAGGTCCACACATCTGAGCTGCCCCTTCACACAAAAGGCATCCTCCCTCCTCATCTTCTCTGACAGTCTCTCTTGAAGAGATTGTACCCCACAAGCATTGCCCTCCAGTCATGTGAGTGATCCCACCACACTTTAGTCATTCCAGTGATGTTTCAGTCCTGTGAAAGCTTGTACATCTCCATCGGCTCCTGTCTCTACCCCAGGCTGCATACATTTGCATATATTAGGGTCGCAGAACACCAGTTGTGCACAGAGAGCAAACTGATCATGGTGAAACCTGTTACCAAGAGCCAAAGACACTGTGTGTGCAATGGCCCCACTTCAGAGCAGAGCCATGCTGGCATAGATAGCAGGTGGCAATGTAATGGTGAAAGGAGGTTCCCACTGAGAGAGCAAAGCCTGCAGTGCCCAAGGCCAGCGAGAAACAGAGCAGGACTGTGCAGGAATGACAGGAGAGGGTTTGGTTGCCTGAGCTGATTTGTAGCACCTTGGAGCCTGTGGCAGAAGTGAACCGATCTCCAGGCAGGACAAGGTACCCCTGAAGAAGACCCTGGGCCTGGGCAGCCTGTGATTTGGCACCCTGAGGTCATCATTAGCCCAGTCCTGGTCCATATCGTCCTGGTGTGAGAAGAGGTTCAGGCAGAGAGGAGCAAGAAGGGTTTGAGAGTGCAGAGACTAGAGCGGAGACCTTGGTGTGATGTGCCTCACATTTATGCAGCACACTTGAATGCAGTCGGGATGGACTTTCCCTAAAGGCAGCAGTGGGATCCAGTTGTCTGGGCACAGGTAGGAAAGCCTGAGATAACCTGGGCTGTCTGCCCAGCAACCACTCCAGAGGGGCATGGTTTTCCCACAGGTCCCAGGTGGTTGTGCTAGAAACCCCAGGCATCTGGCATGGCCCTGCCAGCCTGTTTCTATGTCATTACATCAAGTGTCTGCACTGAATTGCATTAGCAGTTTGCACTGTAGGCATCTCCATGTGTCTCAGCATCATAGTGAGGGGTGCTCTAACAGTAGTGAGCATCTAGTGTCATTTGAGATGGCCAAGGAAATTCTCCAGCTGGCCCCCACCTCATGCTCTAGAAGGATGTGGGTCTCCCAGTTGCTCCATGAGAGCAAAGAGACACTGGCACATGCCTTGGATCACCTCTGTCTCTTCCAATGTCATCAGATGTTTGTGTGTGGGGAATTGACTCCCACCCTCCATCTCCAGGGATTATAGCCAGAGCTTAGAGAAGGAGCTTGTGTGCAGACATCTATGTTATGCTCACTTCAGCTTGGGAAGGGGAATCCCACCTTCTGTGTGTTTGTGAAGTTCACAGGAGGGATCTGAATCCCCCTCCAGCCCAGGACCGTCCCAACCAGAATGAGGTGCCCACATTGACTCATCTGAGTCAGCACCTGAACCACGTGTCAATCAGCTCCCTTCTTGCTTCTTTCTAAAAGGCCTGCCTAGTTAAGAGATGGGAATAGGGGCTTCTAGAGTGGGACATTTCCACCTCTTGCAGATAACCATGCTCTGATGAAACAATCTGTAATGCTGGAATCAGTCTTCCTGCAGTGCTTAGAGAGGGCCCATTGGTGATTATTTTAGTTTACTGGAGTGAACATTTCCCAGGAGGAGGGAGCACAAGGGACAGAGAAATTCATGAGCTCAGCTGGGCCTCTGCTCCTGAGTGGGACCAGGCTCTGGGGATGGAGGGAGCTCATGGCAACCAGGCAGCACTGCCCAGAGACAGCTGTGTGCAGGAGCAGCTCCTCTGCAAAGAGCAGCAGGGCTCCGGGCACTGCCTGCTGCTGCTGACATGAAAGGTGACAAGGCAGAGAGAAGTGGAAGGCAGTGTGGAGTGGGAGGACAGAGGAAATCTCATTGTGGGAGAAATCTTCATAGCCCTTGACACTGTAAGTCTCTGGTTGCAGGGCAATGCTACTGAGCTTCCTGCAGGGGTCTTCTGAACCCCTCCCATCCCATAACTGATAGGCTTTTTAAGGATCGCTCTCCCGGCACATTCAGTGCATAGGCAGAAGAGAAGATGCTTCAGAACAGGGATCCTCTGCCACAGCATCACAGGGACAGGGCGTGCAGCTCCCTGCTGCCAGGGGTGGCTGCAGGAGTGTGAAGCCAGGGAGGACACACAGGTCTGTGCAGTGCTGTGTTTCAGAGCAGTGTTGCTGTGCCCCAGGGTGCTGTGTGCCCAGGGCAGTGACTCTGCTGCCGGCGAGGGTCAGCCCTCAGCCTGCCCAGGGAGCTCCCCACAGCACTATGGGGAGAAACTCTGGGTGAGAGGAGTGACCCTCAGCAGGGCAGGTTCATTCTCCCCTGCTGAGAGGGTGCTGCGTGTGTCAGGGCTGCTCACAGCTCTAGCTCATGCGCAGGAGATGTGCAAGGGGTCTTTTCAAGAGGAGATCAAGAGAAGGGCTGCTTGAAAGGGAAGGAGCTTTCCTTCAGGTGTCTGCACTTTCAGTTTCCTAATTTTGACAGGGAGAATGAAGGAACGAGGTTTCTGTTTTGGCAAGGAAGTGGGAGTCCTAAATCTTCACTCTCAGAGATTAACAGGTCTGTGAGAAACCTCAGGAAGACACTTAATCCCCACCTTAGCCTACAGACAGCATCAACATCACCTTTGTGACCTCATAGGAGTTTATGTGACCTGTTCTTTAGGACATGCATGCACAGAGATGCCCCTAGACAGTGCCCTGATGCGGGAGGTTTCTGTAGGGCAGAACTGAGCACACAGAGGGTGGGATGGGGTCTGTGAGCGCTGACCGGGAGAAGATGTTGTGACAGAGGAAGAGCTGGCAGCAGGGACAGCTCCAGGAAGCAGGGATGGGCAGGGAATGAGAGAGAACTCCAGGGCATGAGCCACCCCCTCTGCAGCCAGACTTCTGACAGAGGAGAGGGGCATCTCTCCTGCTATGGGCCCATTTCGGGCTGCCTGACAAAGGGTCTGAGAGCGACTGTGCTGCAATGTCACCATCTGCGAGGTGGCATGCCCAGCTGGGTAAGGGGAAGGCTTTCCAGAATGCCTCCCTGTCTCTCTCCTTGCCTCCCTTGGCAGCAGGATCATGGTGTTGCTCCTTGTTTCCCCTCCTGTCCATGCTGCTCCTGTTCTTGCTCTTGGGCTTTCTGGGATTGGATGTTTTCAGCTGGAGGTCAGACATTGATGCTGCGAGTTGTGGAACAGAGGGGTCTGCGTGGGAATGCGGTTGTCCCAGCCCCCTTCTGACTTCTGGAGGTCCAGAAAATGCAGTCAGTGGGGCCGGGAAATGAGCTGACTCTCCCTTAGGGAGAGCCCATCTCCAGTCCTAACAGTCCTTTGACCGTTTCCTTATAGTGTCCTGGCAGCCTGCGTGCTGCCCTCTAGAAAGGCACTGCTGTCTCATAGCACCTCTGTGATATCTGAGAGCCCCATGAGGAAGGTGCCGAGATGCTGAGAGTAGGGAGATGGCGGTGGGAGGCATCTGAAAAGAGTCCTGTGTGTCCTTGGCTAGAAGGGGAGTGTGGAGAGCTCCCTCAGGTGCCCGGAGAAAGGGTGAGAAGTTTGGAGCTGTGCACTTTGAAACTGGACTCGTGTGCTCTCAGCAGGGAATGGTTTCTTTCTAGGGCAACATGTGAGTGTGATCATCCTCCAGCTCAAAGAGGTGGAAGCACTGGCCAGCTGGGAACGAGACTCTTAGACAGACTAGCTGTCCTCACTCTGCAACAAGGGACAGTGCATCTTTTTTTCTCAGGACTCATAGTGGAAATGCCAAGGATTTCTACCTTTGAGAAAAACTCCCCAGTGGTAAAAAGACCATCTGAAAGAAAATAAAAAGTCCCTGAAACTCTCTTCCTCAAACCTCATTCTTTAGAATTCACAGTGAAGATGCTGAAAAGCCCTTCTACACGATGAGTGGATTTCACCTGACCAAAATTTGACTGTCAGAACTAATCATCCCCATTCTGTGCCCACAGCTTTACAGAAGGATTGAATCCTGTTCGGCCCATGGGATCTCTGCTCCTCACAGCACACTCAGCCAGTGTAAAGCAGAGCTCCAGCACGGGAGCTGCACAAAACTCCTCTCAGGAAAGAGAGAGGCAATGTGGGGGCTTGAATGAGGACTGCAACATTTGGGGGTTTCTTTGCTTGAAAAGTCTCTCCTAACTTCTCAATGTCTTTTCTTCTTTGCATAGTTCCCCATGCCTGGAGATAGAAAAATGTCTAACAGCAGCTCCCTCAATGAGTTCCTCCTCCTGGCATTTGCGGACACACGGGAGCTGCAGCTCTTGCACTTCTCACTCTTCCTGGGCGTCTACCTGGCTGCCCTCCTGGGCAACGGCCTCATCATCACAGCCGTAGTCTGCAACAACCGCCTGCACACCCCCATGTACTTCTTCCTCCTCAACCTCTCTGTTCTGGACCTTGGCACCATCTCCACCACTGTCCCCAAATCCATGGCCAATTCCGTGTGGGACACCAGGGCCATTTCCTACTCAGGATGTGCTGCTCAAGTCTTTCTGTTTGTCTTCTTGTTAGGAGGAGAGTATTCTCTTCTCACAGTCATGGCCTATGACCGCTTTGTTGCCATCTGCAGACCCCTGCACTATGGGACCATCATGGGCAGCAGAGCTTGTGTCAAAATGGCAGCAGCTGTCTGGGGCACTAGTTTTCTCCATGCTCTCCTGCACACTGCTAACACATTTTCCATACCACTCTGCCAAGGCAACACAGTGGACCAGTTCTTCTGTGAAGTTCCCCAGATCCTCAAGCTCTCCTGCTCAGACGCCTACCTCAGGGAAGTTGGGCTTATTGTGGTTAGTTTTTGTCTAGCTTTCGGGTGTTTCATTTTCATTGTGCTGTCCTATGTACAGATCTTCAATGCTGTGTTGAGGATGCCCTCTGAGCAGGGCCAGCGTAAAGCCTTTTCCACGTGCCTCCCTCACCTGGCCGTGGTCTCTCTGTTTGTCAGCACTGACGCATTTGCCTACCTGAAGCCCCCCTCCCTCTCTTCCCCAACTCTGAATCTGGTGGTGAGTGTTCTGTACGCAGTGGTGCCTCCAGCAGTGAACCCCCTCATCTACAGCATGAGGAACAAGGAGCTCAAGGATGCCCTGAGGAAAGTGATTTCTTGGACATTTTTCAGCAGTGGTAACATTGCCATTGCTCTCCACAAATGACTTCGCCTGTGTCCTGTACTAGGACTGAGCTTTGTTTGTTCACTTTATTTTTATTATGACTATTATTACTGTTGTTATTATTATTTGTCACCATGTTGCTACACAAATGGTTGGATTCATTCCACCTTTCCTGAGACTGCTCTGTCTCACCTGGTGCCCCTATAAAGTTGTGTCCAACACTGGGTCAGAGCTGACTCCATCACGGTATCTGTTTAATAAAGTAGGTTCTTGCAGGTGCAGTGCCTGAAGACTGGGCTCTTCCTCCAAAGCTGCTGTCTGTCAGGCCCTGTCCCCAGCACATTTCCTTGAGACAATGTCCCCCACCCCGTATGCTGATCGTTACCCCAAAAGTTACCCCCAAACAAGGCTCCATGCCCAGCTGCAGGACTGGATGTCCAGCTGTAATCCCTGGGAGGATGAGCCCTCTTCTGGCTCCTCTGCAGGGCTGGCAGCAAGCATGCAGGGGAGGTCCTGGGGCCATCTCCTGGACCTGTAGACCATCCTCCTCCCATGGGGGCCCTCAAACAGGGTCTGTCAGAATACAGATCCAGCCCAGCCTGTCACTGCATGAACAAGGAGGTGAAACTGTCCCAGGAAACTCCTCACACACCCAGCCTCTCATACCCGCTATTTCCAGCACCAGCCATTCCCCGTGGTCCTGGTGAGGGGTGATCTTTGTATGTGACCAGCTCTGTTTGCCTGCTGGCCCCAGCAGCAGGAAATGGTCAGCCGTGCCTGGCCTCTCTGTGGGCTCAGACCTCAGCAGACCCCAGAGCATGGCCTTCTGCTAATCCCAAGGGGACAGGATCAGGGCTGAGCAGGGGCTGGGGACTGCTGGGAGGCTGCCAGGCAGGAGGGCGAAAGGGGACGGGGCACCAAGGGCTGTCATGGGGACCATGATGGTGGGATATTTCCGCACCCTAGAATGCACCCTGTCCTGTGCAGTGCCTGCACTGTGGGGCCATGGGGCCACATGCAGGGCAGCAGGGCTGGGCCAGTGAAGGCATGAGGTGCTGATGGGAGCCACGACACTCCAGAAGCTCCGAACAGCCACGGAGGGGACTCACTGCTGTTAGCAGGATAGGAGTTTTCTCTAGGGCTGCAGCCACCAGCACCACCTGCCAGGACTCCCAGACCCAGCACAGATGGTCAGTGACCAGCACTGCAGATCACAGAGACCCCCGTCCTGTGTCACTGTCCTCTCTCAGGAGCACTGTCGAGTGCATCACTCCCTGCCCAGGTGTGGAGAGGAGCTGCTGGAGGTCTTCTCACCCCTGATGCTCCCAGTTCTGCCCTCGTGTCAGCCCACAGGCTCTGCCTGGGTCATGTTATGCCTCCATACACTCTCCTCTGAGACTACATAGGGACTTGCAGTGCATAGCTGTGCTTGGAGATGGCCATCTTGGCCTGCCTATGTGGTCCCAGGAGATCCCAGGAAGGCTGTGCTTGGAGATGAGGCTGTGATTGTCCTCAGTCAAAGTTGGTGGGATGGTCTGTCTGGGGCCAAGGGGAGGAAAGGACAAGAGACAACAAGGAGAAGAGGCAATAAAGCAAATATCAAAGGAGTTTAAGGAAAAAATAAAGAAATAACCATGGTAGTTGAGCAGCACTGGGGCAGGGGCCAGGAGATTTTTCAAAATTCTCCTGGAGAAAGCACCTAGCAACCTGATCTAAGTGTCAAGTTAGCCCAGCTCAGAGCAGATCGTGGTCCTGGAGATCTCTGGTGCTCCCTCCCAACCCAAATCCTCTAGGAGGAAGGGGCTGGAAGGTAGAGTCCTGGGCAAGGGACCCTGTTGTGGGATTGAGGCCTTGCTGGCATTTGGACTGCCTGGTCAAGCCTGTCCTCAGAATGACACAGTGAGCGAGTTGATCCTCAGAAGGAGTCTCTGCTCCATGGACAACAGGAGTCAAACCAGTGCCGGGAGACTGCAGAGAAGTTCTCAGGAACACACCAGGCATTCAGGCCCTTCAACTGCTGAGGTGTCCCCAGAATGGTACTTTGCATCCTGGGTCTTAAGGGCTGAGAAATCTTTAGAGCCAGAGCAGATCGGAGTCCCATCTCCTGGGCTCACAGGTTACAGGGCATCAGCAGGGCTGTCCTGGCTGCAGGGAGGGAATCACTGCCCAGGGCATGAGCAGATCCCCCTCTGCCCTCCCCTCTCTCTTCACACCCCAGAACAGAGATCGTGTTTCCTGTGTTGGCCCTCTCTGCCGGGCTGTATTCCCAGCTGGAGGGGGCACAGGCTCCACACTGGAGAAATGCAGGAGAGCCCAGTGTCATCTAGAGAAGCAGGGTCCCACCACACCTGCTGGGTGGCCAGGCCTGCAGGCTGCAGACCCCCACTCTCTTCCCCGCAAACCTCCTGCCTGGGGGTGGAGGGTGCCCAGCAACAAGGCAGGCATGCCTGGGGGTCTGGTGTCATTGGGGTGGTGGCCTTTGGACCAGCCTCTGTCTGCAAGGGACTCAGGAGCTTCTCTGGCTCCATGTTAGTGGCAAAGTTCATGTCCCAGCTTGTTCTCTCTGGAGAGTTGAGGATTTCATTCTCAGGAGAAGGGGAAAAAGGAAACCCTTTTGTCCATGGGACTTGTATCACCCCGTCAATCCCCTACTGACTTCTCCATCACTATCACCCCCAGAAGTCCTTTGGCAGGGGCATTGTTTGGTTTCTGACCCTCTATTGGTCCCTGCTTTGAGCAGCACGTTGCACTACAGGCCTCCTGTGGTCCCTTCAACCTGAATTATCCTGAACACCTATGATCTCAGGCCCCATTTCAAGCACAGAGCAAATGTCTGGGACAGGAGTGCTTTGTGCTTTATGTGACCATCTAAAAGCAGGCAGGTGATCACCTTCTCCTTTCTATTGTCTGTAAGGGCAGCCTGGGAGGCACTGCCTCAGGCATAAGCTACATTACAATGGAAATTCTTTGCATCCACCTTTAACCACCTGAAAGTCCATTGCCTGGATCCCCTCCATGGTGAGGGGAGAAGAGCAGGCTTTTCTGCGGTGTGATTTCTCTACCTCTGTAGTTTGCACCTCTAAGTAGATGGTGCCACCCTCCCCTTGGTTTCTTGCCTGAAGCTCAGGCTGGATGGGGATGTGAATGTGGAGGTTGGCTGTCACTGCAGTGACTGTGAGATGGTGGAGAAGTAAGAGGAATAACAGAGTCACCACCTTGGATTGCAGCAGAGAGGGTTTCATCCTCTTTAGGATGGAGTTAGACAAACGAAATCTCAGCTGGAGCTGGAGCTGGAGCTGGAGCTGGAGCTGGAGCTGGAGCTGGAGCTGGAGCTAGAGCTAGGAAAGGATGGGGAGGATAACCTGAAGGGCTTCTGTAAGGACAGTGGCAGCACAAGGCAGGCAGCCAAGGAAAATGTATTCTCCCTGCTCAGTGGGGCAGAGGACGTAGTGACAAAGGCAGGGGAAAGGCAGAGGAGCTCATTGCCTCTTTTACCTTGTCTTTTCCTGGTCCTGTCTACTGCCAGGCCTCCCTGGCCCCTGAGTCCTTTGGCAGCATCTGTGTTAGCAAAGCCTCACCCCTGGTAGAGGACAATGCAGCTGGGGAGGACTTTTGCCCAGTGAGCACACACAAGTCCATGGGACAAGACAGGAAACACCCCAGGGTGCAGGGAGATAGCTGGAGTCACTGCATTGCTGCTCCCAATTCTCTATGAAATGTCAGGGTAATCAGGGAGGTTCCTGATGCCTGGGAAAAGGCAGACATCACACCCATTTTGCAGAAGGGCAAGAGGGAGGATCTGGGGAACGACAGGCTGGTCATCTTCATCTCAGTCCCTGGGAAGGTGATGCAGCAAATCCTCCTGGAAACCATCTCCAAGCATAGGAAGGAGAAGGCCTGGAAGAGGCAGCATGGGATGACCAAGGGGAAATGGAAAGCATGCCTGACCAACCTGATTGCCTTCTACCATCAGATGAATGCCCGTGTGCACAAGGGGGATTTTGCAGGGATTTTGTGAACCTTCACTTTAGCAAAGCCTTTGGCACAGTTCCCCAGAGTCTCCTTATAGGCAAATTGTTGAGCTCTGCCCTGGATCAACGGACCATAAGGCAGGTGGAAGATTGGCTGGACCATCAGGCTGAAACGCTGTCATCAGTGGTACAAGTTCCAAGTGGCAGCCGGTTACTAGTGACATCCCTCAGTGATCAACATTTGGGGCAGGACTCTTTAACACCTTGATGAATGGCCTGCACAGTGCATGGAGCGCACTCTCAGCACCCTTGCGGACAATGCATAAGTGGGGGGAGGCCCTGGGCAACCTCATCTAGTTCCCTCTGCATTGACCAGGGCAGCTGGGACTAGGTGACGTTCAGAGGTCTCCCCCACCCTAAGTACTGTGATTCACTGAACCGTTCCCTGGAGAGCTCTGTAAAGAGAGAAGACGGCAAGGAAGAAGAAAGGCCAGAGAGGCAGAAGAAGAGAGATGAAACATAACAATTCCTCCAAATGAAGCTTCTCCATGCAGAGTGTTGGTAGCAAATGTATTTTGATGAATAATATGTGTATATATTCATGTGCACTCGCATCGACAGTCTAATTCCTGTAGTGCATGAACATGGTTCTTCCAAGTCATAAGAAAGAAAAAAATATCTGGCAATGGTAAAAACTGTGTGAAGTTTTGGAAAAGGATTTCTTGTCAACTGTTGCAGTGAGTTATTTTTTGGGAAGATCTCAGCTCATGACTAGGATCTCCTTTTGGGGCTTCCTTCATTTGACCACAGAGAGAGGCTATTGCTGCCTTAGATGCCCTGGGGTAGCCGTGTTGCCATGTGGTGCTCAAAATTTTGGAGACTGCTCCTGTGGGATCTTAGCTTGTCATTGGGAAAGGTATCTCAAAACAACTCAGCTGAGACAACTTAGTTCCCTCTTTGGACGAGAAAGGGAAGTGCAGAGACCTGTATTTGACAGAGACATCTGCACTGAGGGTGTCTGGCCTGGGGTGAGATCAGCCTCCTCCTTGTTGTCAATGAGCTGCCTTCTTGCCCTGTTCTGTGTGTCCTGCCTAGATAAGAGATGGGAATCGGGGCATCCAGAGCTGGACATTTCTACCACTCGTAGATGAACATCCTCTCAGAAAACCATCCTCTGATGAAACAAGTGACAATGCTGTAACTGGTCACTCTATACCATTTAGAGAGGGACCATCAGTGATTATTTTAGTTAGTTTCAGTAAACATTTCCCAGGAGGAGGGAGCACAAGGGACAGAGAAAGTCATGTTTTCAGCTGGGCCTCTGCTCCTGAGTGAGGCCAGGCTCCGGGGATGGAGGGAGCTCATGGCAACCAGGCAGCACTGCCCAGAGACAGCTGTGTGCAGGAGCAGCTCCTCTGCAAAGAGCAGCAGGGCTCTGCGCACTGCCTGCTGCTGCTGACATGAGAGGAGACAAGGCAGAGAGAAGTGCAAGGCAGTGTGGAGAGGAAGGAGAGAGGAGAGCTCCTTGTGGGACAAATCTTCACAGCCCTGAACACAGTAAGTCTCTGGCTGCAGGGCAATGCTACTGAGGTTCCTGGAGGGGTCTTCTGAACCCATCCCATCCCATGACTGTTTTTTGAAAGGATTGCTCTCCTTTGCAGAGGAGGGGGAGATGCTTCAGAGCAGGCATTCCCTGCCATGCTGTCAGAGGGACAGGG
Source organism: Apteryx mantelli (assembly GCF_036417845.1). Classification (NCBI taxonomy): domain Eukaryota; kingdom Metazoa; phylum Chordata; class Aves; order Apterygiformes; family Apterygidae; genus Apteryx; species Apteryx mantelli. The sequence continues at coordinate 18,883,400 of NC_089988.1, forward strand.
CTTGCTGCTACTTTCTCCCAAGGATGGTGCAGTGCTGTGAAGCTGGGATATGCACCCAGGTCTGCGCAGGGCTGTGATTCAGAGCAGTGTCCCCGCACCGCAGAGGAAGGTGCAAAAAAGGCTATTTGAAAGGGAAGGAGCTTTCCTTCCAGGGCTTCCAGGTTCCTAATGTTGGCAGGGAGAAAAAAGGAAAGAGTTTTGTGGTTTGGCAAGGACCTGGGACTCACTGACCTTCCGTCTCAGAGATCAGGAGGTCTGTGAGAAAGCTCAGCAAACCCTTTCAGCCCCACCTCCACCTACAGCAGCACCAGCAGCACCTTTATGGAATTATCAGGGTTTATGTGACCTGCTGCTTAGGACCTGTGAGCACAGAGATGCCCTGGACAGTGCCCTGATCCGGGAGGTTTCTGTAGGGCAGAACTGCGCACACGGAGGGTGGGACAGGGTCTGTGAGTATCGATAGGGAAAAGACGTTGGGAGAGAGAAAACTCCAGGCAGCAGGAACATCTCCAGGAAGCAGAGATGGGCAGGGAATGAGAGGGAACAGCCAACAGAATTGTCATGGGAGGACAGATTTGGGCAAGTCATGGTAAGTGGTCAGTCCCTCCCATGCAGACACCTTCCTCTGAGCAAGCTCCCTGTGTCTCCTCTCCCACGCAACAGAGCCTCTGCCCTGACAGCCATGGGGTCCAGGGCATGAGCTGCCTTCTCTGCAGCCAGCCCTCCGGCAGAGGAGAGGTGCCCGACGAAGGGACTGAGAGTGACTGCCCTGCGATGCCACTGCCTGCGAGGCGGCATGCCTAGGTGGTAAGGTGAAGGCTTTCCTGAGTTCCTGTCTGTCTCTCTCTTCTTGCCTCCCTTGACAGAAGGATCATGGTGCTGCTCCTTGTTTCTCCTCCTGTCCATGCTAAAGCGGAGCCCAAGCATGGGAGCTGCACAAAGATCTTCTCAGTAAAGAGAGAGGCAATGTGGGGGGGCTGTGTGAGAACTGCAATATTTGGGGGTTTCTTTGCTTGAAAAGTCTCTCCTAACTTCTCAATGCCTTTTCTTCTTTGCACAGTCCCCCGTGCCTGGACATAGCAAAATGTCCAACAGCAGCTCCCTCAATGAGTTCCTCCTCCTGGCATTTGCGGACACACGGGAGCTGCAGCTCTTGCACTTCTCGCTCTTCCTGGGCGTCTACCTGGCTGCCCTCCTGGGCAACGGCCTCATTATCACAGCCGTAGCCTGCGACCACCGCCTCCACACCCCCATGTACTTCTTCCTCCTCAACCTCTCTGTTCTGGACCTTGGCACCATCTCCACCATTGTCCCCAAATCCATGGCCAATTCCCTGTGGGACACCAGGGCCATTTCCTACTCAGGATGTGCTGCTCAGGTCTTCCTGGTTGTCTTCTTTTTAGGAGGAGAGTATTTTCTTCTCACTGTTATGGCCTATGACCGCTTTGTTGCCATCTGCAGACCTCTGCACTATGGGACCATCATGGGCAGCAGAGCTTGTGTCCAAACGGCAGCAGCTGTCTGGGGCAGTGTTTTCCTCTATTCTGCGCTGCACACTGGGAACACATTTTCAGTACAACTCTGCCAAGGCAACACAGTGGACCAGTTCTTCTGTGAGATTCCCCAGATCCTCAAGCTCTCCTGCTCAGACTCCTACCTCAGGGAAATTGGGCTTATTGCGGTTAGTGCCTGTTTATTCTTTGGGTGCTTTGTTTTCATTGTGCTGTCCTACGTTCAGATCTTCACTGCTGTGCTGAGGATGCCCTCTGAGCAGGGACGACACAAAGCCTTTTCCATGTGCATCCCACACCTGGCCGTGGTCTCCCTGTTTGTCAGCACTGTCATCTTTGCCTACCTGAAGCCCCCTCACTGTCCTCCCCAGCTCTGGATCTGGTGGTGACTGTTCTGTACTCGGTGGTGCCTCCAGCAGTGAACCCCCTCATCTACAGCATGAGGAACAAGGAGCTCAAAGATGCCCTGAGGAAAGTGATTTCATGGACATTTTTCAGCAGTGGTAACATTGCCATTGCTCTCCACAAATGACTCCCCCTGCATCCCATTCCAGGACTGAGCTTTGTTTTTTCACTTTATTTTATGGATTATTATGACTATGACTATTATGACTATTATTGCTGTTGTTATTATTATTTGTCACCATGTTGCTACACAAATGGTTGGATTCATTCCACCTTCACTGAGACTGCTCTGTCTCACCTGGTACCCATATAAAGTTGTGTCTAACACTGGGTCAGAGCTGACTTCCTCACAGTATGTCTGTAATAACGTAGGTTCTTGCAGGTGCAGTGCCTGAAGGCTGGGCTCTTCCTCCAAAGCTGCTGTCTGTCACGCTCTGTCCCCAGCATATGTCCTTGAGACAATCTCACCCACCCTGCATGCTGATCCTTACCCCAAAAGTCTCCCCCAGAGAAGGCTCCATGCCCAGCTGGAGGACCGGATGTCCAGCTGTGAGCCCTGGGAGGACAAGCCCTGGAATGGGTCCTCTGCAGGGCTGTCAGGGAGCATGCAGAGGAGGTCCTGGGGCCATCTCCTGTGCCTGTCAACCATCCTCCTTCCATGAAAGCCTCAAGCAGGGTGCTGCAGTGCAAAGATGCAGACCAGCTTGTTGCTGCATGAGCAGAGAGGAGAAACTGCCCCAGGAAACTCCTCACACACCCAGCCTCTCGTACCAGCTATTTCCATCACTGGCCATTCCCCATGGTCCCGGTGAGGGGTAATCTTTGAATGTCACCAACTCCATCTCTTTCTTGGGCTCAACAGGTGCATGGAGGCAATGTCCAGCCCTGCCTGGCCTCTCTGTGGGCTCAGACCTCATCAGACCCTGGAACATGGCCTTCTGCTAACCCCGGGGGGACAGGGACAGGGCTCAGCAGGGGCTGGAGGAGGCTGCCAGGCAGGAGGGCGGGGGGGATGGGGCACCAAGGGCTGTCATGGGGACCATGATGGGGGGATATTTCCCCACCCCAGAACACACCCTGTCCTGTGCAGTGCCTGCACAGTGGGGCCGTGGGGCCACATGCAGGGCAGCAGGGCTGTGCCAGTGAGGGATGAGGTGCTGATGGGAGCCACAACACTCCAGAAGCTCCTGACAGTCATGGAGGGGACTTACTGCTGCTAGCAGGGTTGGGGGCTTCTCAAGGGCTACAGGCTCCAGCACCATCTGCCAGGAATCCCAAAGCCAGCACAGATAGTTGGTGCCCAGCACTGCAGTTCACAGTGCCCCCTGTCCTGTGTCACCATCCTCTCTCAGAAGCACTGTTGGGTGCATCACTCCCTGTCCAGGCATGGAGAGGAGCTGCTGGAGGTCTTCTCTTCTCATGCCTGCTGATCCTGCCTCAGCCCTGGTGTTAACCCACAGGCTCTGCCCTGGGTCATGTTATGTCTCCATACATTCTCATCTGAGACCACATAGGGATCTGCAGCACATAGCTCTGCTTAGAGCTGGCCACCACAGCCTGCCTGTGTGGTCCCAGGAGATCCCAGCAAGGCTGTGCTTGGAGGTGAGGCTGTGATTCTCCTCAGTCAAAGTAGACGGGATGGTCTGTCTGGGGGCCAAGGGGAGGAAAGGACAAGAGACAACAAGGAGAAGATGCAGTAAGGGAAATTTCAAATGAGTTGAAGGAAAAAATATAGAAATAACCATGGTAGTTTAATAGCACTGGGGCAGGGGACAGGAAATCTTTAAAAACTCTTCTGGAGAAAGCACCTACCAACCTCATCTAACTGTCAAGATAGCCCCACTCAGAGCAGACCGTGGTCCTGGAGATCTCCAGCAGTTCCTCCCAACCCAAATCCTCTAGGAGAAGGGGGCTGGAAGGCAGAGTCCTGGGCAGGGAACAGTGTTGTGGGGTTGAGGCCTTGCTGGCATTTGGACTGCCTGGTCAAGCCTGTCCTCAGAATGACACAGTGAGCGAGTTGATCCTCAGAAGGAGTCTCTGCTCCATGGGCAACAGGAGTCAAACCAGTGCCGGGATACTACAGAGAAGTTCTTAGTAACACGCCAGGCATTCAGGCCCTTTGACTGCTGAGGTGTCCCCAGAATGGTGCTTTGCATCCTGGGTCTTAAGGGCTGAGAAATCTTTAGAGCCAGAGCAGATCGGAGTCCCATCTCCTGGGCTCACAGGTTACAGGGCATCAGCAGAGCTGTAGTGGCTGCAGGGAGGGAATCACTGCCCAGGGCATGAGCAGATCCCCCTCTGCCCTCCCCTCTCTCTTCACACCCTGGAACAGAGATTGTGTTTCCAATGTTGGTCCTCCCTGCTGGGCTGTATTCCCAGCTGGAGGGGGCACAGGCTCCACACTGGAGAAATGCAGGAGAGCCCAGTGTCATCTAGAGAAGCAGGGTCCCACCACACCTGCTGGGTGGCCAGGCCTGCAGGCTACAGATCCCACTCTGTTCCCAACACACCTCCTGCCTGGGGGTGGAGGGTGCCCAGCAAGAAGGCAGGCATGCCTGGCGGTCTGGTGCCATTGGGGTGGTGGCCTTTGCACCAGCTTCTGTCTGTAAGGGAGTAGGGAGCTTCTCTGGCTCCATGTTAGTGGCAAAGTTTGTGTCCCAGCTTCTTCTCTGTGGAGAGCAGAGGATTTAATTCTTAGGAGAAGGAGAAGAAGGAAATCCTTTGGCAGGAGCATTTTTTTGCTTTCTGACATTTCTGTCTGAATCTGTTTTGAGCAGCAGGTTGCACTACAGACTTCCTGTGATCCCTTCAACCTGAATTATCCTGAACACCTATGATCTCAGGCCCCTTTTCAAGCACAGAGCAAATGTTTCTGGGACAGGAGTCCTTTGTGCTTTATGAGACCACCTAAAAGAAGGCAGGTGAACACCTCCTCCTCCCTGTTGACTGTAAGGGCAGCCTGGGAGGCACTGCCTCAGGCATAAGCTACATTACAACGGAAACTCTTTGCATCCACCTTTAACCACCTGAAAGTCCATTGCCTGGATCCCCTCAGTGGTGAGGGGAGAACAACAGGCTTTTCTGAGGTGTGATTTCTGTACCTCTGTAGTTTGCACCTCTAAGTAGATGGTGCCATCCTCCCCTTGGTTTCTTGCCTGAAGCTCAGGCTGGATGGGGATGTGAATGTGGAGATTGTCTGTCACTGCAGTGACTGTGAGGTGGTGGAGAGGTAAGAGGAATAACAGAGTCACCTCCCTGGAGTACAGAAGAGAGGGCTTCATCTTGTTTGGGATGGAATTAGGCAAGCCAAAGCTCAGCTGGAGCTGGAGCTGGAGCTGGAGCTAGGAAGGGATGGGGAGGATAACCTGAAGGGCTTCTGCAAGGATGTCGGCAGCACAAGGCAGCCATGCAAGGAAAATGTGATGTCCCTGCTCAGTGGGGCAGAGGACGTAGTGACAAAGGCAGGGGAAAGGCTGAGGAGGTCATTGCCTCTTTTCCCTTGTCTTTTCCTGGTCTTGTCTGCTGCCAGGCCTCCCTGGCCCCTGAGTCCTTTGGCAGCATCTGTGTTAGCAAAGCCTCACCCCTGGTAGAGGACAATGCAGCTGGGGAGGACTTTTGCCCAGTGGGCACACACAAGTCCATGGGACAAGACAGGAAACACCCCAGGGTGCAGGGAGATAGCTGGAGTCACTGCATTGCTGCTCCCAATTCTCTATGAAATGTCAGGGTAATCAGGGAGGTTCCTGATGACTGGGAAAAGGCAGACATCACACCCATTTTGCAGAAGGGCAAGAGGGAGGGTGTGGGGAATGACAGGCTGGTCATCTTCATCTCAGTCCCTGGGAAGGTGATGCAGCAAATCCTCCTGGAAACCATCTCCAAGCATAGGAAGGAGAAGGCCTGGAAGAGGCAGCATGTGTTGACCAAGGGGAAATGGAAACCATGCCTGACCAACCTGATTGAGTTCTGCCATAAGATGAATGCCTGTGTGCACAAGGGGAAAGCAGGGGATCTTGTGAACCTTCACTTTAGCCAGGTCTTTTGCACAGTCCCCCAGAGTCTCCTTATAGGCAAATTGTTGAGCTCTACCCTGATCAATGGACCAGAAGGCAGGTGGAAGATTGGATGGACCATCAGGCTGAAAAGCTGTGATCAGTGGTACAAGTTCCAAGTGGCAGCCGGTTACTAGTGACATCCCTCAGTGATCAACATTTGGGGCAGGACTCTTTAACACCTTGATGAATGGCCTGCACAGTGCATGGAGCGCACTCTCAGCACCCTTGCGGACAATGCATAAGTGGGGGGAGGCCCTGGGCAACCTCATCTAGTTCCCTCTGCATTGACCAGGGCGGCTGGGACTAGGTGATGTCCAGAAGTGTCGTCCACCCTAAGTGCTGTGATTCAGTAAATCTTTCCCTGGAGGGCTCTGTAAAGACAGAATAGTGAGAGGAAGAAGAAAGGACGGAGAGGCAGAAGAAGAGAGCTGAAACATGACAGTTAAAATAAAGTAGTTGCTGAGAACAAAGTTTCTCCATTCTGAGTGCTGGTAAAAAATGTATTTTGATGAATAATGTCTGTATATACATATATATATATTCACTCACATAGACAGGCTAATTCCTGTAGTGCATGAACATGGTGTTGCCAATTCATAAGAAAGAAAAAAATATCTGGCAATGGTAAAAATAGTGTGAAGTTTTGGAAACGAGCATTTCTTGTCAACTGTTGCAGTGAGTTATTTTTTGAGAAGATCTCAACTTTTGACTAGGATCTCCTTTTGGGGCTTGATTCATCTGACCACAGAGAGAGGCTACTGCTGCCTTAGATGCCCTGGGGTAGCTGTGTTGCCATGTGGTGCTGGAAATTTTGGAGGTGGCTCCTGCAGGACCTTAGCTTGTCATTAGGAAAGGTATCTCAAAACAACTCCATTGAGACAACTTAGTTCCCTCTTTGGACAAGAAAGGGAAGTGCAGAGAACTGGATTTGACAGAGAAATCTGCACTGAGGGGGTCTGGCCTGGGGTGAGATCATCCTCCTCCTTGTTCTCAGTGAGCTCCCTTCTTACTCCGTTCTATGTGTCCTGCCTAGTTAAGAGATGGGAATCGGGGCTTCCAGAGTCGGACGTTTCCACCTCTTGCACATAACCATCCTCTGATGTGGCAATTTGTAATGCTGGAATCAGTCTTCCTTCAGTGCTTAGAGAGGGACCATTGGTGATTATTTTAGTCTAATTCAATGAACATGATGAAAGAGTGGAAATCTTCAGGAGGGGTATTAATCTGGGGAGAAGAAATCTTGATCTGCCCTTGACCTTGTGTTTCCCCTGCTCTATTTGGCTGTGGATAAAATCTCAGTGCTCTCTCACATATTTCCACATGTCCTGATTAAACTGGTCATTTCTAAAGGCATCTTTGCATCAGACTCTCTGGACATATGCAATTTCCATAGTTTCCCAGTTTTCCTTTTCCCCTTGCTCTTTATCCTTTCAGGTACCTCCCAACTCTACATTTGCTGCTCTGAGATGCTGGGAGTCTAAGGCTTGCCTCTTCTTTCAGCAGTCTCCTTGTCTTTTTAGCCACCCCCTTTGTTGTGTTTTGGTCTATCCCTTCCAATATATCTGTCGAAAACATTTCAAGGAATTTTATTAATTGTGGACAGTGGACCTCACTGGAGGCAGCTTGGACTTGGATACAGTTGAGGAGTGTCTTGTATCTTTTATTAAGCTGTTCCAAATTTTATTTTTGTTCGTTTGCAATTAAGACAAACCCTTCTGTGTCTGCTTGCAGCTAGTTTTCTAAGGAAAGCAGGAGGGAATCAGTGGCGCAGAGTCTAGTTGGAGGCCTGTAGCTAGCAGTGTCCCCCAGGGGTCAGTCCTGGGTCCAGTCTTGTTCAACTTCTTCATCAGTGACCTCAATGAAGGGATAGAGTGCACCCTCAGCAAGTTTGCCAATGATACAAAACTGGGAGGAGTGGCCAATACACCAGAGGGCTGTGCTGCCATTCAGAGAGACCTGGACAGGCTGGAGAGCAGGGCAGAGAGGAACCTTATGAAGTTCAACAAAGGCAAGTGCAGGGTCCTGCACCTGGGGAGGAATAACCCCATGCACCAGTACAGGTTGGGGGTTGACCTGCTGGAGAACAGCTCTGCGGAGAAGGACCTGGGAGTGCTGGTGGACACCAAGTTAAGCATGAGGCAGCAATGTGCCCTTGTGGCCAAGAAGGCCAATGGTATCCTGGGGTGCATGAGGAAGAGTGTTGCCAGCAGGTCGAGGGAGGTGATTCTCCCCCTCTACTCAGCCCTGCTGAGGCCACATCTGGAGTACTGCATCCAGTTCTGGGCTCCCCAGTACAAGAGGGATGTGGCACTACTGGAGCAAGTCCAGCGAAGGGCTACAAAGATGATGAGGGGACTGGAGCATCTCTCTTATGAGGAAAGACTGAGAGAGCTGGGCCTGTTTAGCCTGGAGAAGAGAAGGCTGAGAGGGGATCTTATTAACGTGTACAAGTATCTGAAGGGAGGGTGTCGAGAGGATGGGGCCAGACTCTTTTCAGCGGTGCCGAGCGACAGGACGCGAGGCAATGGGCACAAATCGAAACACAGACAATTCCATCTGAACATGAGGAAAAACTTTTTCACTGTGAGGGTGACAGAGCACTGGAACAGGTTGCCCAGAGAGGTTGTGGAGTCTCCTTCTCTGGAGATATTCAAAACCCACCTGGACACGATCCTGTGCAACGTGCCCTAGGTGACCCTGCTTGAGCAGGGGGGTTGGACTAGATGATCTCCAGAGGTTCCTTCCAACCTCAACCATTCAGTGATTCTGTGAATTAGCCTGTCTATGCGAGTGTACATGCATTTAGGCACACATTATTCATCAAAAAGCATTTGCTACCAACACTCGGAATGGAGAAACTTTGTTCGGAGGAACTACTTTATTGAAATCAACATATTTCAGCTCTCCTGCCTTTCTCTCTTTTCTTCTTCCTCAGCCTCTTCTCTCTTTACAGAGCACTCCAGGGAAAGATTCACTGAATCACAGCACTTAGGGTGGACGAGACCTCTGGACATCACCTAGTCCCAGCCACCCTGGTCAATGCAGATGGAGCTAGATGAGGTTGCCCAGGGGCTCCCCCCACTTATGCATTGTCCGCAAGGGTCCTGAGAGTGCGCTCCATCCATTGTGCAGGCCATTCATAAAAATGTTAAACAGTCCTGCCCCACATGGTGATCACTGAGGAATGCCACTAGTAACCAGCTGCCACTTGGAACTTGTACCACTGATCACAGCGTTTCAGCCTGATGGCCCATCTAATCTTCCACCTGCCTTATGGTCCATTGATCCAGGACAGAGCTCAACAATTTGCCTCTAAGGAGACTCTGGGGGACTGTGCAAAAGGCCTGGCTAAAGTGAAGGTTCACAAAATCCCCTGCTTTCCCCTTGTGCACACAGGCATTCATTTTATGGTAGAAGGCAATCAGGTTGGTCAGGCATGCTTTCCATTTCCCCTTGGTCAACGCATGCTGCCTCTTCCAGGCCTTCTCCTTCCTATGCTTGGAGATGGTTTCCAGGAGGATTTGCTCCATCCCCTTCCCAGGGACTGAGATGAAGATAACCAGCCTGTCGTTGCCCATACCCTCCCTCTTGCCCTCCTGCAAAACTGCTGAGATGTCTGCCTTTTCCCAGTCATCAGGAACCTCCCTGATTACCATATTTCATAGACAATTGGGAGCAGCGTTGCAGTGACTCCAGCCACCTCTTCCTGCATCCTGGGGTGCTTCCTGTCTGGTCCCAGGAACTTGTGTGTGCCCACTGGGCAAAAGTCCTCCCCAGCTGCACTGTCCTCTACCATGGGTGAAGCTTTGCTAACACAGATGCTGCCAAAGGACTTGGCGGCCAGGGAGGCGTGGCAGTAGACAAGACCAGGAAAAGGCAAGGTAAAAGAGGCAATGAGCTCCTCAGCCTTTCCCCTCTCTTTGTCACTATGTCCCCTGCCCCACTGAGCAGGGAGAACACATTTTCCTTGGATGGCTGCTTTGTGCTGCCAGCGTCCTTACAGAAGCCCTTCAGGGTATCTCTTGCTAGATCCAGCTCCAGCTGAGCTTTGGCTTGCCTAATTCCATCCCAAACAAGATGAAATCCTCTCTGCTGCAGTCCAGGGTGGTCATTCTGTTATTCTTCTTACCTTTCCACCATCTCATGGTCACTGCAGTGACTTGCAACCTCCACATTCACATCCCCATCCAGCCTGAGCTTCAGGCAAGAAACCAAGGGGAGGGTGGCACCATCTACTTAGAGGCATGAACTACAGAGGTACAGAAATCACACAGCAGAAAAACCTGCATTTCTCCCCTCACCACTGAGGGGATCCAGGCAATGGATTTTCAAGTGGTTAAAGGTGGATGCAAAGAATTTCCAGCATAATGTAGATATGCCTGAGGCAGTGCCTCCCAGGCTGCCCTTACAGTCAACAGGCAGGAGAAGGTGTTCACCTTCCTTCCTTTAGATGGTCACATAAAGCACAAAGGACTCCTGTCCCAGAGACATTTGCTCTGTGCTTGAAATGGGCCCTGAGATCATAGGCGTTCAGGATAATTCAGGTTGAAGGGACCACAGGATGCCTGTAGTGCAACGTGCTGCTCAAAGCAGGGACAGATAGAGAGTCAGAAACCAAAAAATGCCCCTGCCAAAGGACTTCTGGGGGTGATAGAGCAGGAGGAGACAGTAGAGGGTTGATGGGGTGATCCCATGGACAAGAGGCTTTCCTTTTTCCCCTTCTCCCAAGAATGAAATCCTCAGCTCTCCACAAAGAAGAAACTGGGATGCGATCTTTGCCACTAACATGGAGCTGGAGAATCTCCTGAGTCCCTCACTGACAGAGGCTGGTCCAGAGACCACCACCCCAATATCACCAGAGCCCCAGGCATGCCTGCCTTGTTGCTGGGAACCCTGCAGCCCCAGGCAGGAGGTGTGCGGGGAACAGAGTAGGGCCTGCAGCCCTGGCCACCCAGCAGGTGTGGTGGGACCCTCCTCCTCTAGATGAGACTGGGCTCTCCTGCATTTCCCCCATGTGAAGCCTGCATCCCCTCCAGCTGGGAATACAGCCCAGCAGAGAGTGCCAATGCGGGAAACACGATCTCTGTTCTGGGGTGTGAAGAGAGAGGGGAGGGCGGAGGGGGATCTGCTCATGCCCTGGGCAGTGATTCCCTCCCTGAAGCCAGTACAGCCCTGCTGATGCCCCGTAACCTGTGAGTCCACGAGATGGGACTGCGATCTGCTCTGGATCTAAAGATTTCTCAGCCCTTCAGACCCTGGATGCAAAGCACCGGTCTGGGGACACCTCAGCGGTTGAAGGGCCTGAATGCCTCGTGTGTTCCTGAGAACTTTTCTGCATTCTCCTGGCACTGCTTTGACTCCTGTTGCCCATGGAGCAGAGACTCCTTTTGAGGATGAACTCGCTCACTGTGTGACTGAGGACAGGCTTGACCAGGCAGTACAGATGCCAGCAAGGCCTCAAAACCACAACAGTGTCCCCTGCCCAGGATTCTGCCTTCCAGCCCCCTTCCTCCTAGAGGATTTGGGTTGGGATGGACCACCAGAGATCTCCAGGAGCGTGATCTGCTCTGAGCTGGGCTAACTTGACAGTTAGATCAGGTTGTAGGTGCTTTCTCCAGAAGAGTTTTCAAAGATTTCCTGTCCCCTGCCCCAGTGCTACTCAACTACCATGGTTATTTCTTGATTTTTTCCTTCAACTCATTTGAAATTTCCCTTACTGCATCTTCTCCTTGTTGTCTCTTGTCCTTTCCTCCACTTGGACCCCAGACAGACCATCCCATCTGCTTTGACTGAGGAGAATCACAGCCTCACCACCATGCACATCCTTGCTGGGATCTCCTGGGACCACGCCAACAGGCCGTGGTGGCCATCTCCAAGCAGAGCTATGCACTGCAGGTCCCTATGTGGTCTTAGATGAGAATGTATGGAGACATAACATGATCCAGGGCAGAGCCTGGGGGCCAATGCCAGGGCAGAGCTGGGGTAGCAGGCATGAGAAGAGAAGACCTCCAGCAGTTCCTCTCCACACCCTCGCAGGGAGTGATGCACCCAGCAGTGCTCCTAAGAGAGGATGGTGACAAAGGACAGGGGGCACCATGAGCTGCTTTGCTGGGAGACCATCTGTGCAGAGTCTGCGAGTCCTGACAGGTGGTGCTGGTGGCTGTAGCCCTTGAGAAACCCACAGTCTTGCTAGCAGCAGCAAGTCCCCTCCATGACCGTTGGGAGCTTCTGGAGTGTCATGGCTCCCATCAGCACCCCATCCCTGCACTGTCCCAGGCCTGCTGCCTTGCATCTGGCCCCATGGCCCCACTGTACAGGCATCACACAGGACAGGGTGTGTTCTGGGGTGGGGAAACATCCCCCCAACATAGTCCCCATGATAGTCCTTGGTGCCCTGTCTCCCTCAGCTCTCCTGCCTGACAGCCTCCCACCAGCCCCCAGACCCTGCCCAGACCTGATCCTTTCCACCGGGATCAGCAGAAGGCCATGCTCTGGGGTCTGATGAGGTCTGAGCCCACAGAGAGGCCAGGCAGGGCAGCCACTGCCACCACACACGTGCTGAGGCCAGCAGGCAGATAGAGTGGGTTACACTCAGAGATCACCCCTCTCCAGGACCACAGGGAATGGCCAGTGCTGGAAATGACTGGTATGAGGGGCTGGGTGTGTGAGGAGTTTCCTGGGGCAGTTTCTCTTCTCTGTTCATGCAGCAACAAGCTGGGCCAGATCTTTGCACTGAGGCACCCTGCTTGAGGACCCCTTGGGAGGAGGATGGTCTAAATGCCCAGCAGATGGCCCCAGGACCTCCTCTGCATGCTCCCTGCCAGCCCTGCAGAAGACCCAGCAGAGGCCTCGTCCTCCCAGGGCTCACAGCTGGACATCCAGTCCTCCAGCTGGGCAAGAAGCCTTCTCTGGGGGGGAGAACTTTTGGGGTAAGGACCACCACACAGTGCAGGCAAGATTGTTTGAAGGAAATGTGCTGGGGACATGGCATAAGGGACAGCAGCTTTGGAGGAAGAGCCCAGTGTACAGGCACTGCACCTGCAAGAACCTACTTTATTACAGAGATACTGTGATGCAGTCAGCTCTGACCCAGTGTTGGACACGACTTTATATGGGCACCAGCTGAGACAGAGCAGTCTCAGTAAAGATGGAATGAATCCAAGAATTTGTGCAGCAACAGGGTGACAAATAATAATAAAAACAGTAATAATAGTCATAAAAACAAACAAAGAAACAAAGCTCAGTCCTGGTACGGGACACAGGGGGAGTCATTTGTGGAGAACAATGGCAATGTTACCTCTGCTGAAAAAGGTCCATGAAATCACTTTCCTCAGGGCATCTTTGAGCTCCTTGTTCCTCATGCTGTAGATGAGAGGGTTCATTGCTGGAGGCACCACCGCGTACATAACAGCCAGCACCAGATCCAGAGTTGGGGAGGAGAGGGAGGGGGGCTTCAGGTAGGCAAACATGTCAGTGCTGACGAACAAGGAGAACACGGCCAGGTGAGGGATGCACATGGAAAAGGCTTTGTGACGACCCTGCTCAGAAGGGATTCTCAGCACAACAGCGAAGATCTGTACGTAGGACAGCACAATGAAAACAAAACACCCAAAGGCTACACAGGCACCAACCATAATGAGCCCAACTTCCCTGAGGTAGGTGTCTGAGCAGGAGAGCTTGAGGATCTGCGGGATTTCACAGAAGAACTGGTCCACTGTGTTGCCTTGGCAGAGTGGTATGGAAAATGTGTTAGCAGTATGCAGCACAGAATGGAGAAAACCACTGCCCCAGGCAGCTGCTGCCATTCTGACACAAGCTCTGCTGCTCATGAGGGTCCCATAGTGCAGGGGTTTGCAGATGGCAACAAAGCGGTCATAGGCCATGACAGTGAGGAGATAATATTCTGCTGAAAATAAGAAGACAAACAGAAAGACTTGAGCAGCACATCCTGAGTAGGAAATGGCCCTGGTGTCCCACACGGAATTGGCCATGGATTTGGGGACAGTGGTGGAGATGGTGCCAAGGTCCAGAACAGAGAGGTTGAGGAGGAAGAAGTACATGGGGGTGTGGAGGTGGTGGTCACAGGCTACGGCTGTGATGATGAGGCCATTGCCCAGGAGGGCAGCCAGGTAGATGCCCAGGAAGAGTGAGAAGTGCAAGAGCTGCAGCTCCCGTGTGTCCGCAAATGCCAGGAGGAGGAACTCATTGAGGGAGCTGCTGTTGGACATTTTGCTATCTGCGGGCATGGGGGACTGTGCAAAGAAGAAAAGACATTGAGAAGTTAGTAGTTCTCATACAAGCCCTCACATTGCCTCTCCCTTTACTGAGAGGACCTTTCGGAGGAAAGTTCCTTTGCTTGAGCTCCACTTTCCCCTGGCTGAGTGTGCTGTGAGGAACAGGGTCCTCTGCCCATGGGCTCCGGAGCAGTCAGTCCTGCTGTAAAGCAGTAGGCAGAGGGGAATGGGGGTGACCAGCTCTGACATTCACACAATTTCTGTCAGGTGAAATCCACTCATCATAAAATGGCTTTTCAGCATCTTCACTCTGAATTCTAAAGAATGAGGTTTGAGGAACAGTTTCAGGGATTTTTTATTTTCTTTCAGATGTTGTTGTCACCCCTGGGGAGTGTTCCTCCAAGGTAGAAATCCTTGGCATTTCTACTGTGTCATGAGAGAAAAGCATCCACTGTCATTCTTGCAGAGCGAGGCCAGCTACTCTGTCTATTAGTCTCATTCCCAGCTGGCCGGTGCTTGCAACTCTTTCAGCTGGAGGATGATCACACTCATATATGTTGCCCTAGAAAAAAACAGCCCCCAGTTTCAAAGTGCACAGCTCCAAACTTCTTGCCCTTTCTCTGGGCACCTGAGGGAGCTCTCCACACTCCCCTTCTAGCCAAGCACACACAGGGCTCTTTTCAGATGCCCACATACAGCCTCCCACCACCATCTCCATACTCTCAGCATCTCTTCACCTTCCTCATGGGGCTCTCAGATATCACAGAGGTGCTATGAGACAGCAGTGCCTTTCTAGAGGGCAGCATGCAGCCTGGCAGGACACCACAGGGAAACAGTCAAAGGAACCTTAGGACTGAAGATGGGCTCTCCTTTCAGGAGAATCCGCTCATTTCCCAGCCCCACAGACTGCATTTCCTGGAGCTCCACAGTTTAGAAGGGGGCTGGGGCAATGTCATTCCCATGCAGACCCCTCTGCCGCACAACTTGTAGCATCCATGTCTGAACTGCAGCTGACACTTCCCACCCCGGAGAGCCCAAGAACAAGACCAGGAGCGTCATGGACAGGAGGGTAAACAAGGAGCAGCACCATGATCCTGCTGCCAAGGGAGGCAAGAAGAGAGAAACAGAAGGGACCTCAGGAAAGCCTTCACCTTTACCAGCTAGGCATGCCACCTCACAGGCAGTGACACCGCAGGGCAGACACTCTCAGTCCCTTTGTCAGACTGCATGAAATGGGCTCGTAGCAGGAGAGATGCCCCTGTCCTCTGCCAGAGGTCTGGCTGCAGAGGAGGCGGCTCATGCCCTGCAGTTCCCTCTCATTCCCTGCCCATCCCTGCTGCCTGGAACTCTCCCTGCTGCCAGCTCTTTCTCTGTTCTAACATCTTCTCCCACTCAGTGCTCACAGACCCCATCCCACCCGCTTGGTGCTCAGCTCTGCCCTGCAGAAACCTCCTGGATCAGGGCACCGTCTAGGGGCATCTCTGTGCACACACATCCTATGGAACAGGTCACGTAAACTCCTATGAGGCCACAAAGGTGATGTTGATGCTGTCTGCTGGCGAAATTGGGGATGAAATGGCTTCCTGAGCTTTCCCACTGACCTATTAATCTCTCAGAGTGAAGGTTTAGGAGTCCCAGATCCTTGACAAAACAGAAAACTTGTTCCTTCATTCTTCCTGCCAAAATTAGGAAACTGAAAGTGCAGATACCTGAAGAAAAGCTCCTTCCCTTTCAAGTGGCCTTTCTCTTGATCTCCTCTTGAAAAGACCCCTTGCACATATCCTGTGCATGAGCTACAGCTGTGAGCAGCCCTGACCCACACAGCACCCTCTCAAGAGGAGAATGAACCTACCCTGTTAGTGGTCGCTCCTCTCACCCAGAGTTTCTCCCTACAGTGCTGTGGGGAGCTCCATGGGCAGGCTAAGGGCTCATCCTCGCAGACAGCACAGTCACTGCCCCGGGCACACAGCACCCTGGGGTGCAGGGACACTGTTCTGAATCACAGCCCTGCACAGACCTGTGTGTGCTCCCTGGCTTCACACCCTGCAGGCACCCCTAGCAGAATGGAGCTGCACACCCTGTCCCTCTGATGGTGTGGCAGGGAATCCCTCCTCTGAAGCATCTCCTCCTCTGCCTATGCACTGGATGTGCCAGCAGAGCAATCCTTAAAAAGCCTATCAGTTATGGGATGGGAGGGGTTCAGAAGACCTCTCCAGGAAGCCCCTTCAGTAGCATTGCCCTGCAGCCAGAGACTTACCATGTCAGGGGCTGTGAAGATTTCTCCCACAAGCAGCTCTCCTCTCTCCTCCCACTCCACACAGCCTTGCACTTCTCTCTACCTTCTCTCCTCTCATGGCAGCAGCAGCAGGCAGTGCCCAGAGCCCTACTGCTCTTTGCAGAGGAGCTGCTCCTGCACACAGCTGTCTCTGGGCAGTGCTGCCCAGTTATTATGAGCTCCCTCCATCCCCAGAGCTTGGCCCCGCTCAGGAGCAGAGGCCCAGCTGAGCTCATGAATTTGTCTGTCCCTTGTGTTCCCTCCTCCTGGGAAATGTTCACTCCAATAAACTAAAATAATCACCAATGGTCCCTCTCTAAGCACTGAAGGAAGACCAATTCCAGCATTACAGATTGTTTCATCAGAGGATGGCTGTCTGCAGGAGGTGGAAATGTCCCACTCTGGAAGCTCCGATGCCCATCTCTTACCTAGACAGGACATGTAGAAAGGAAAAAGAAGGGATTGACACCTGGTTCAGGTGCTGATTCAGATGAGTCAGTCTGGGCATCTCAAGCCCATTTAGAAGCCCCTGGAATGCAGTGGGATTCAGCTAACTCCTGTGAACTCCACAAACACACAGCAGGTGGGATTCCCTTTGCCCAAGCTGAAGTGTGCACAACAAAGATGTCTGCATGGGAGCTCCTTGTCTAAGCTCCCTTTGTAATCACCTGAGATGGAGGGTGGGAGTCAGTTGCTCACACACAAACACCTGGTGAGATTGGAAGAGACAGAGGTGGTCCCAGGTATGTGCCAGTGTCTGCTTGTTCTCATGGAGCAACTGGGAGACACACATCCTTCTAGAGCATGATGTGGGGGCCAGGTGGAGAATTCCCTTGGCCATCTGAGATGACACTAGATGCCCACTACTGTTAGAGCACCCCTCACTATGATGCTGAGACACATGGAGATGCCTACAGTGCAAACTGCTAATGTAATTCAGTGCACACACTTGATGTAATGACATAGAAATCGGCTGGAAGGGCCATGTCAGATGCCTGGGGTTTCTAGCACAACCGCATGGATGGGACTTATGGGAAAACCATACCCCTTTGGAGTGGTTGCTGGGCAGACAACCCAGGTTATCTCAGGCTTTCTACCTGTGCCCAGACAACTGAATCCCACCACTGCCTTTAGGCCAAGTCCATCCCGACTGCATTCAAGCGTGCTGCATAAATGGGAGGCACATCACACCAAGGTCTCTGCTCTAGTCTCTGCACTCTCAAACCCTTCTTGCTCCTCTCTGCTTGAACCTCTTCTCACCACCAGATGATATGAACAGGGACTGGGCTAATGATGACCTCAGGGTGCCTGGATCACAGGCTGCCCAGGCCCAGGGACTTCTTCAGGGACACCTTGTCCTGCCTGGAGATCGCTTCACCTCTGTCACAGGCCCCATGCTGCTACAAATCAGCTCATGCAGCCAACCCCTCTCCTGGCATTCCTGCACAGCCCAACTCTGGTTCTTGCTGGCCTTGGGCACTGCAGGTCTTTGCCCTCTTATTGAGAACCTCCTTGCACCATTACATTGCCACCTGCTATCTATGCCAGCATGGCTCTGCTCTGAAGTGGGGCCATTGCACACACAGTGTCTTTGTCTCTTGGTAACAGGTTGCAGCACAACCAATCTGCTCTCTGTGCACAGCTGGTGCTCTGCAACCCTAATATATGCAAATGTATGCAGCCTGGGGTAGGGACAGGAGCAGATGGAGATGTACAAGCTGTCACAGGACTGGAACATCATTGGAATGATTGATATGTGGTGGGATCACTCATATGATTGGAGGGCTGTGCTTGTAGGGTACAATGTCTTCAGGAGAGACTGTCAGAGAAGATGAGGAGGGAGGATGCCTTCTGTGGGAAGGGTCAGCTCGGATGTGTGGAGCTCTTCCATGGGAGAGACAAGGGTTTGGGTGAGTGCTTGTGGGTGAGCATCACAGTAGGGGTGACATCATGATGGCAGCTACAGACCACCTAATCAGGGTGAGCAGGTGGATGCAGTCTCCTTTAAGCAACGTGAGCAAGTCTGTGGATCACAGGCCTTGGTTCTTTTCACGGGGACATTAATCCCCCTCACATGAACTGCAAGGGCAAACAGCAGCTTGCAAGCAGGCCAGGCGTTTCTGGAGAGAATCAAGGACAACTTCTTCACATAGCTGCCAGATGGGCTGATGTGGGTGATGCTTTCTTGTATCTGGAAATTTCAAAGAAGGAGGAATGGATCAGGGATGGGATAGCAGGAGAAAGGCAACTGTTAGATCCATCTTCCAAAAAGGCCACAAGGACAACCTCGGGAGCTGCAGGCAGTTCAGCCTCACTTTGGTTAGGAGTGAGTCATGGAATGAATCCTCTCAGATCACATTTCTGGGCACATGAAGGAGAAGAAGGTGCCTGGGAACAGTTAGCATGGATTTACCCAGGGTAAATTCTGCCTAACAAACCTGATTGCCTTCTATCATTAAAAAAAACCCTCTATTTGTGGATGGAGAAGAGTAAGTGTCCTTTCCCTAGACTTTAGCAAACTGTTTGACACTGTCTCCCACAATATTCTTGCTTGCACGTTAGAATGTTACAGTCTAGAAGAGTAGACAGAGGGATGGGTAAAAACCTGCTTGGATGACCAGAGGCTCAGAGAGCAGTGGTGAATGGGTAGTACTCTTCCTGGAGGCCAGGGAGAAGTGGAGCACCACGGGTCTCTCCAGGAACTTGTCCTGCCCAACAACTGTATTAGTGACATGGAAGAGGCAACACTCAAGATGCTTGTTGATGACCCCACACTGCAGAGGGGCCCAGCCATATCCTTGAGGGCTGCCACTGAGAGGGACCTAGAAAGGCAGGAGGAATGGGCTGTCAGCAACCTCATGGAATTCAACAAGGACAAATGACAGGGCTTGCACCTGCCATAAACCAACACCCCACAGTGTCACAGGCTGGGGCCTGAGGGCCTGGGGAGCAGAGCTGTGGAAAAGGACGTGAGGGTGCTGGGGTACAGGAGGCAAAACATGAGCCGGCAGCATTCCCTGGCAGGAATGAAGGCCAGAAGCATCGTGAGCTGTATGAGCAGGAGCACAGCCAGGAGGTGGAGGGAAATGGTGATCGCCTTCTAGTCAATATTCATTAGACCACATCTAGAACCCTGCATCCAGGTTTGGGTTCCCAGAACAAGAAAGAAGTTGATAAGTGGGAGTGAGTCTGGCTGAAGGCCCTCACAGTAGTCAAGGAGCTGGAGCACTTGCTCTGTGAGGAAATGGGGCTGGTTCCACTTGGAGAAGAGATGGCTTTGGAGGGATCTCATAGCACCCTTCCAATGGCTACAAGGAGGTGGAGCCAGGCTCTTCACCAGGGTGCATGGTGGGAGGACAAGAGACAATGGGCATAAGTTGGAAGAAGAGATGTTCATGCAGGAGATAAGGAGAAGCTTTTCCACTACGAGGATGGTAAAGCATTGGAAGTGGTTGCCCAGAGAGGCTGTGTAGTCTCCTGCCTTGGAGGATGCCAAGACCAGACTCGATGAAGTCCAGAGCAACCCTAGTTTGACCCCAGAGCTGACCCTGCTGTGAGGAAGCAGATTGGCCTAGAGACCTGCTGAGGTCCCTTCCACCCTGAAGGTGTCCACGATTCTTCCCACTCTCAATCTTCGCTTGTTGATGTCAGGGAAAGCACGCAGATTGCCTGTGCCAGTGGAAGCAGGCCAGCCTTCTTGTCCTCCTCCACTCAGAATTATTGAGATGCAGGGCTTCTTGGCAGGAATCCCCAAGACAGACATGATCAATCCTTGGCTTCACTTTTAATTTCCTTGTTTTTTTTTCCCATGTCTTCTAACTCTGTCCCTTTTACCTCCCTGATCCTGTCCCATACAGCCCACCCTACCCCTGCTCATCCTGAACTCATTGGCGCTGGTGTGGTTTGTTTCGTTCATTAGTGGGCTTTTTTTTGTTTTGTTTTGTTTTTGATTTGGAGAACAGATACCTCAAGAAGATTTACAAGAGAAGTGTCAAGTCCTGTGCCTAGGTGGAAATAAACCCATCCATGAGGAGAGGTTGAGGGACCTGGCCTTCTTTAGCCTGATGAAGTGGAGGCAAAGGGCAGTATAGGAGGAGCCTGTGACTGCTCGAAGGGTGGTTTCAGAGATGATGGAGCTTTTCTTAGTATAGGGAAACAGCATGCGAAGGGGAAAGAGCCACAAAGTGCATCTTGAGACGTTCAGACTGGACTTCAGGTCAAAAGAATGTCACTTGTAGGGTAGTACTGTGGTACAACAGGTCCCCCAGAGGGAGTCTGTGATCAGCCCCCGGTTTTGTGTTTCAAGGAAAAGAAAGGGAGGACAGGAAGACATCAGGAGAGGTGGGGAGATCCCAGGGTGAGAGCAAGGTGGGGAAGCAGCTTGGGTGTGTAAAGGCTGCAGGGAAAGAGGCACAGGTGTGGGAAAGCATAGGACAGCCTGTGGTGGAGATGGCCGAGGGCACTGCCAAGGCTGAAAGCTCCCAACACACCTCGGTCTTTGTTCTCCTGGCTATGGCTGGTGTCTCTGCCACTGAGGCCCCCTGAGAAGACGCTCTTTCCATAAAGCACTGTGGCCTTGCTGCCTCCTTGTCCCTTGGCAGCCCAGGAAGTGCCCTGTCACTGTCCTGCACTTAGCGTTGTGCACCCCCACCCACACACTGCCCACAGGAAGAGCCCTGAACAACGCATGACGGAAAGGTCACCCTACCCAGGGGATGGTTGTCAGTGCCTGGTCTCTCTGCTTGATAACACACATCAAGGTTGACTTGGCATCACAGCCACCCTCACATTGCCTTTGCCTACCTGCAATCAGGGCCTCCAACTTTCGGCTCTAATCAGCCCCTGGGGAGCCTTTGTTGGTAATGGCCCTCGGTGGGACCTGTTAACACTCCAAGAAACTTGGGATTTTCTTCTGACTTTAACTTCTTGAGAGGTTTCTTCAGTCTCTTCTCAGCATCAGAGGTTCATGGGCTCAGCAGTAAATACACCCGAGGGGCCATTAGAATGCAAAAAACCCTAAGGAGCCATGCCTCTTTCCATAATTTTCCTCAGCTCATCAATTCTTGTGCGGTTAATTGGAAAGATTGCAGCAGTGTACTGAAATTAGGCAGATTTCAATGAGCACCTGAAAAGAAAGATGTCTGCTTCTCAAGCTTTCTTGGTTTTTCAGTCCTCAGAATAAGTCATACCCACATTCTCCAATTCATACTGACCCACAGCATCTCCTAATGAAGTCTGGACATGTAGGCAAAGCAGTATATTTGACAGGAGACCTGTATGGAGAACCTTCCTCCCCAGCTCCCCAGCCCTGCCATTGCCCTCATCAGCCACTGGGGACTTCACATCACTCTTGTGAAAATCGAACCTTTTGCCACTCAAGGCTGTAGCTGAATGGTACAGCTCATGTGCACCAATTCCCACCTGCTTTCCTTCGAGAACTAGCCTCAAGCTGACACAGAAGGGTTTGTATTAACTGCGATCAAACAAAAATAAACTTGATCCAGTGTCATAAGAAATAAAATACACTCCTCAACCGTATGCCAAGTCCAAGTTGCCTCCACTGAGGTGCACAGTCTACAAGGAATAACATTCCTTGAAATGTTCTTGACAAATAGATAGGAAAGGCTGGACAGACACACAGTGAAGGAGCTGGTTGAAGAGACAATTAGACTGCTGAAAGACGAGGCAAGCTTCAGATTCCCTCAAGCTCAAAGCAGCAGCTAGAGAGTTGAGAAGTATCTAAATTATAAAGAGCAAGGGGAGGAGGAAGACTGGAAAACTATGGAAAGTGCATATGCCAGCGGTTAAATCCACAGCATAACAGACAGAGCAGTGGTAACGCAAGTTAGGGGGCAGATCAACATTTCTTCTCCTGAGATTCATGCCCTTCCTCAAAATTTCCATTACGTCATCATGGGAAAACACTGACATTTTATTAAAATTACTCAGTCATTTCAGCTGATGCAAGTGGGCTCATATATATATATTTTTTCCTGATGTTGAAAACAGTTCTTCACCTTTCCAGGCAGAGCTCAGCTGTCTAAGCATAAAAATGCAGTGGCACTTGGAGAGGTCCCAGTGTTTCTGAGGCACCTGTCTGGGCCTGGCAGCTCTCACAGGGGACCTGCGGGACACTGGAGTCCCTCAGAGCTGCAGAGGGAGGCTGGGCAGAGGGAACCAGGGCACCTGCAATGGCACCAGCCGCCCATGACCCTGTGACTGCATCCCACCCCAGCTCTGAAAATCTCTTTCCTTTTCAGACAAAAAGATAATGCGGAATCTCCCCAGAACACCAGTGTACTAAAACACAACAAATCAAGAAAGACAATAAGAGCACAAAAAAATGAAAAGCTGGAAAATATAACACAGCATTTCTTTGCTTTCAATCTTTGTCTGAATTTCTTTCCTGTTTCATTTTTAATGTCATTTTCTAAACTTTTCTGTTATAATCAGGCCTGCACCACTAAACAGGATATTGTTGTGTCTCACACAGAGCCTGGTGCTCAGAAAACCACCCCCTGCCCGTGGCTGACCATGCCACCCCTCACTCTTTGCACAGAGCACATCGCACTCTGAGGTGTCGGGCTCTCTTGACTGGTGAGGAAAGCAGGGTGACCAGCTTCATCTCTTTTCGGGTGGCCAAATTTGCACAAATCTCAACATACCTGTCTTACCGTGACCTTTTAAAGGAGTCCCTAAAACACCTAGCCACACTCCCTTTTCATTCCCTGCACAGTCAATGAAGTGCAACTTCATTCTGGGGGACAACAGGGAGGAGGTTGATCTCACACCATGCCAGACCCAGTTGTCTGGATTTCCCTTTCTAGTCAATGCAGGGAAATAGGTTCCCTCAACTGAGTTGTTTTGAGATACCTTTCCTAAGGACAAGCTAAGGTCCCGCAGGAGTCGCCTCCAAAATTTCCAGCACCACATGGCAACACAGCTACCCCAGGGCATCTCAGCCAGCAATAGCCTCTCTCTGTGGTCAAATGAATCAAGCCCCCAAAGTGGATTCTAGTCAGAAGTTGAAATCTTCTCAGAAAATAACTCAATGCAATAACTGATAAAAATCCTCGTTTCCAAAGCTTCACACATTTCCTACCATTGCCAAATAAGTTTTCATTCTTAATAATTGGCAGCACCATGTTCGCGCTCTACAGTAACCATGGCTATGAAGCATGGCAGGGACCAGGGTCCCAGATAAAGCTCTCTGGATGATGTGTTTTAAGGGCACCTTTGCTCTTTTCTGGCCTATCATCTCTATTTTAAGCACCGCAGACCGAGAAACCTTGCTGAGGACTTTTAAAACCAAAGAGCCTGCTTTGGTGCCTCTAGGAGGAAGGCTGCATCCTGTCCCACATTGTCCTACACCCCGCTTCTACAAAAAGAGCGACCCACAGGAGAAATCAGTTTTGGATCTCAACCTGTGTCTGCACTTTGTGCTGTTTCATCCCACATGACTTTGATCCTGTCTTTAAAAAATGCCAAACACCAAATCAACCCCAAAGGCCTAGATTCCCACACAGGTCTGCCCAGTGCAGAGACCTGACAGTGCAGGGGCGTAGACGTGTCCTCTCCAAGGCTCCCTTTCAGATATTTCACAGCCTTTGGCACCATCTGAAGATGTTCCTGAAGGATATGTCAGCAAGTTTTGGAAAATAACTGGAGTGGTGGAACTTATTGCTTTCCAGAACATGAGGGGAAATCTCTCAGCTCTCTCCCTGGCTGTGCTATCTCCATGGCGGTGACCTACTGAGCCCCCAGATGACACGAGCTGAGGTCACAGTGGGATGTGCTGCATCACAGGGAGGTCTCCCCGGTGCCCTGGTGGTGCCCTCACTTCTCTGCGTCACCCAGGAGCTGCTGGCCACTGCTCACGTGCTCCCCACTGCTGCTCCACAGCAAGGATGGGGGACAGGAGGCAGCAGGGCCACGTTGGGGCCCCTCGCCAACAGGCAGAGGAGAAGGGAGATGTTGGAGAGGAATTTGGGTGACGAGACGGGAAGACCGTCCCTCCTCCCCAGCTGGAGAGGCAATCCAAGGGCAAGGGGGCAAGCAAGATGGAGAACCGCTGGATCAAGACCATCAGCCTGTCATATGTGCTAATTTGTTGCATCAAAATGAGAAACAGCCTTGGGAACATCTTGTATTGTGGTATATACTAATTTGTTACATCAGCGAGAAACAGCCTTGGGAACATCTGTGGGAACATCCTGTGGTGGGGGGGCATGTACCTCGCCTGAGAAAATTGAGTTGAGCTAGCAAAGCGGCAATGTTAGTTTAGATAGCCTAATATGGCGCACAATGCAGAGGAAGACTCCAGCCTTCATCCCCACGACCACCAGAGGGCTGAAGAAGACCCCCTGGCAACAGCCGGCGCAACTGCAGAAGTTACAGGAGGTGCCCCGTATACCCGGAACTGGAATCTCATATAAGGAGACTGTGAGGGGGGATTGCGCGCGCCGTTGGTGGAGCAGGAGACTCCCCCCCGGCCGCCCAGCGCTGTTTTGCTTACTTGTGACTTGCTCAATTATTTAATAATTGGAATTTATGCAATCCGGCCCGAGTGGTTGTCAATTTGTCACGTTTACCTGTAACAATTTTGGTGCCGTGACTCGGATGCAGGCTTCCCTGGTTTCGGGACTCTGACTCAGGGGAGGCGCCCCATCTTCAGATGGCCCCTGAGTGGGTAGTTCCCCTACCACAACCTGTATTTCCGAACCCTAAATCGGACAAGTAAGCAAAAGAACTGCAGTACCCCATAAACTTTGTGCACAAAGATCCGAACGAAGACTCAGGACTGAGTGAGTATTGGTATGCGGTTCCATTCGGTTGGGGTGGGATACCCGGAGCACGTCTGAGTGAGACGTCCCCAGGGGACGGAGTGAGTGCGGACCCTCCAGGAGGGTGATTGTGTAGCGGGGGACCGAAAAGGGGCACCCGTCGGCCGACTGGGCTGCCCACTGCGAAGGGACAACCGTCCTAGCAGTTAAAGACTCGGGTGGTGTGAGTGCGGTCCCCCGAGGAGAGAGAAAGTGACTGGGGTGGGTGCTCCGGAAGATGGGACAGAAAAAGAGCAAGTCTTCTGATCCCATAGAGGGCTTTACGGTACGGTTACCAGATATACCGCCCGATAGCCCTTTAGGATTAATGATTAAGTATTGGAACGATTGGCCCTCCAGAAAAGGCAAAAGCCGAGAAAAAAAATGGTACATTACTGTATGCAAGTATGGGGTGGGAAGCAGATTAGAAGAGACCACCTTTATTGGCCAGTATACGGGTCTTTTGAAAATTGGGTATGTCAGGCTCTAAATATATATGTGAATTCAAAGGAGCCCTTTAGTTTAGAAGAAAGTGAGTATGCTAGTTTATGGATAAGACCAGATACTCGGACCATGATATTTACCCTGAAAGAGAAAGGTCCAAGGAAGAAAAGCAAAATACTGGAGGAACTTCTCGTTTCTCCTCCCCCCTGTATTCCCTCAGCTCCGGCTCAAAACCCAACACCAGCCCCTCCTCGTAGCCCCTCTCCAATGACCCCAGACCGGGATCTAGACCCTCCTAGTTCCCCAGAAGAAACCCGAAGGGTCACGAGGAGTCAAACGAGGGGAGGTGGGCGATCTGATCAGCTGTACCCCTTGCGAGAACTCCCCATGGGAGGACCACAACTGGGGATGGGATTTGTGTCCGTGCCCCTGAGTTCAGGGGACGTACGGGATTTTAAGAAAGAGATGGGGAATTTATTAGAAGACCCTTTAGGGGTGGCTGAAAAATTAGATCAGTTTTTAGGTCCTAGCCTTTATACATGGGAGGAATTACAATCCATCTTAAGCATATTATTTACAGTGGAAGAAAGGGAAATGATCCGTAGGGCTGGGATGCGGATTTGGGATCAACAACACCAACAAGGTCCTGCAGCAGATATTAAATGGCCCACCCAACGGCCAGACTGGGACAATCAGAATGCTGAGCATCGGACACATATGTCCGATCTGAGAACCATAATAGTTCAGGGAATCAGGGAATCTGTTCCCGGGGGCAAAATATTAATAAGGCCTTCAGGGAACAACAAAAGAAGGATGAGACACCAACAGAATGGCTCGAGAGACTTAGGAAAAATCTGCAACTTTATTCCGGGGTAGACCCCAGTACCCCTGTGGGACAGGCTCTATTGAAAACACAGTTTGTAGCAAAGGCCTTTCCAGATATCAGAAGAAAGCTAGAGAAGTTAGATGATTGGCAGGATAGGGGGCTGGACGAATTGCTGAGGGAAGCTCAGAAAGTGCATGTGCAGAGGGAAGAGGAAACCCATCGGCGGCAGGCAAAGATTCTGGTGGCAGGAGTCCGAGAAGGACAGAGAGGAATCCAAGCACAACCCTCTAGGTCGTATAACAGACCTGAAAGAAAGCCACTTCACCAAGAAGGACAACCCAGAGAAGTTGTGACGAGGGACTTGAGGCAGGTTGAGTGTTTTTATTGCCAGAAAAAAAGGGCATCTGAAGAGGAATTGTAAGAAGTGAATGCAGGATTAGCAAATGTTCCAAGAAGATTAGGGGGGTCAGGGGCTCTATCTGCTGGGGACCCATAAAGGAACCGAGCCCTTGATAAAACTGAAATTGGGTCCCCAGCGACAAGAAGTAGAATTCCCAACATGGGCATTTCCAGCAGGCTCTTGAGGGCCCCAAAGGAGCTGCAGGACACCCCAGCCTCCAGGACGCAGGACCCCTGTCCTGTCAGAGACAGATCCCAAAGGGGGACCCACTTCCAGGGATACCTCGACCTGGATTTCTCCCTGCCATGAGGGGATGGAGCTGGCCCCAGAAGAGCCATAGGGTTCAGGGCAGCCACAGCTCCAGGACCCAGAATTCCTGGCTGGCACATTGTTCCCTGAGCCAGGCGGGACCCTCAGGCAGAGCTTTTGTGGCAGCCCCCAGCACTGTCCAGTCACCCCCACAGCCCAGGACCCACAGCCATTTTTGGAATTAGCACTCTGTGTGCAACACCTCAGGAAGGAGTTCCCAAAGCCCTTCCCCTTGGTGGAGAGCCGCAGGAGCATTGGGAACAAGGAACTGTGGTCCAGGGTGATGGTCTTGGTCCAGCAGTTCTCCATCTCACTTGCCCTCCTGCCCTCAGCTCACCTGTCCATCTGGGGAAGAAGGACACTCTTCCCGTCTCATTACCCTAAAACTCCTCTCCAACATGTCACTGCTCCTCTGCCTGTCGGTGAGGGGCCCCAGCGTCATCCCGCTGCCTCCTGTCCCCACTCCATGCTGTGGAGCAGCTCTGAAGGGCAGAGGTGGGGAGCACATGAGCAGTGCGTAGCAGTGCCTGGGCATCGCAGGGAAGCACCAGAGAGACCTCCCTGTGATGCAGCACATCCCACTGTGACCTCAGCTCGTGTCGTCTGGGGGCTCAGTAGGTCACTGCCATGGAGATGCGGCACCCAGGAAGAAAGCAGAGAGATTTCCCCTCATGTCCTGGAAAGCAGTCCTTCTCCATGTCTCAGTTTGTCAGGGCATAAAATAGGAGTCACACATCACCACCATGTGCCAGTGGTGGGGTGGCCTGTGGTGGGGACAGGCGGTGGCCCCAGTGTGTTGGTGCTGCAGGCAGGAGGAGGTGTCTGGAGAGAGCAGTGCTGTGTGTGGGGAGCCCTGCCAGGATGTGGAGCTGGGGAGCGCTGCGAGGTGAGGATGTGCCTTGGCTCACAGGGCCCAGGCTGCCCTGGTGGTGTGAGCCAGGGATGCTGGCAGCCTGCTGCCTTCTGTGCGCTGAGGTTCAGGCCTTGAGTTTCCAAAGCTCTTTTCAGGATGTGCAGCCAGATATCCCACAGAGACTGGGAAATACATACAAATATGCAGCTTAGAGTATTTGGAGTAGAAGAGGTCGTCTTTCAGAAAGGGTTCCTTGTTGGAGATTCTTGACGTTAACACTTCTGGGATCTGTCCAAACACAAGAATTTTTTTATGCCTAGCAGGCAAGTTTTTTAGGCTAGAGGCATGGCAGTTGCCTCTCTTTCCTATGAGCAAAGGCTAATGGGGATACTACCCATATACATAATTGGTGCAGACACTCTTTTCTTCTCATGTGACAGGACCCTAGAAACTCTGCTTATAATGCAGTAGTATCCCCCAAATAGCCCTTACTTAACCTTCTGATTAACCCCCCTCCAATCCAGTGAATTCTAGAGAGGGTCTTGAGCCCTTCCTGCTGAAGGTCTCGCTGTTTTGGGGCTCTCTCCTGCCCCCTGCACCCTGCGCACTGCCCTGGGCTCTGACACAAGACATCCAGGGGCTGACATGCAGCAGGAGGACTCAGAGAGCACTTTAGATCATGTGGGACTTTTTTCAACCCACACAGTTAACAAGAAAATGGTCTTGCCAAGGTGGAGCACTCAGAGGTGCCCTTTCAAGCAGCAGTGCCACAGTCATTAGCTTTTGAAATGGGCAAAATAAGGGAAACTTCCAAAGACAACGTATTTCTTCAGAAAATAATTGGCCTTTGAAAACACTTCTCCCAGATGCGCAGTGACTACAGTGAGCAGAGATACTCCAGCACTTGCCTGCAAGTCAGCAGGAAATACTTCACGGGTCATAGCTGAGAATCAGCTTGCAAAGCTAGAGTTGTTTTATGCAGATAACTTGCAAGTCACCTCAGAATGATGTCCCTCACCTTTCCACATGCTCCTCTCTTCTCTAAGGCAGTCATTTCTGACCTGACAGTTCAGGTGTCCAACTCAGCTGAGCACCTTTTGCACTGTGTCCCTGAGCTGCTTGAGGCCTGCAGGTTCTGAAGGTCCTGCCTGATCAGCTCAGGCACAGCCTGGGCATTAGCTCACTTGTGGACTCTTCTTTGCAAGTGAAGCCCCTCTGAGATGCAATCGCAAGTGTGGATCTGAGCTAATTCGGACAATGGTCCCCTGTTGGCAGTGAGGTGTGGATAAAAGGAAGTGAGGGTCAGTTCCTTGTAGGGCGGTGCAGGGCTGTCCCAGCAGGCCCTGCACAGTTCAGCTCAGCCACCTATCATCAGAGTTTACATTGGAGCCTGCAGAATGACTCCTTCTTGGCATCACACACTAAAAAAACCCCTCTGGCTGGCAATACTACATCATATGCTACTTTGGGAAGGTTGATCTGCCAAAGGAGGTCTCCAGATAATGTCCAGATAATGGGCTGGTGGGGTGGCTGCAGCAGATTTGCCCTCACAGTCAGCATCCAAATGGGTCCCTGTCACCTGTGTCACCCCCTCCCCTCCCCAGGCCAGTCATTTCTGCTGGGTGGACTCTCTGAGGCACTGGGTGACATCCCAAAGCCTGCTGGCTAGCACATCTGCTGAGGGCCAATCAGGCTGCTGCAGTGGAAGTGACCTCACAATCAACACTGCAGCCATGTCCCCTTTGCCTGCCTCTCCCCATCCTCCTGCCCATATATCATCTCTGGTGGGATGAGTGGTGGTGTGATTCTGTTCTTGTCCTCAGAATGGCTCCTACCAGAACCCAGCCCATGAGGTTCCTGTACAAGAGGTGACCTCACCATCGACACTGCACATGTGTCACTTCTATCTTGTTGCTCCTCGCCCCTCTTTGATTCATCCTCTCTTCTGGGCCTCACATTCAACATCTCGGCTGTGTTCCCTTTACTGGCACCTCCCTCTCCCCTATCCCCGTGGAATTACACTCATGTGGTGGGACAGCTCACGTGGAGGGTGAAACTGGGCTCCTGGGGAAGGCAGGCTGGGATGGCGAGGAGGTGCAGGAGTGCTCTGTGCAAAGGAGTGGCTGGAATGCACAGGGCTTTGCCTTGGAGCAGGTGATGAGCCAGTTGAGACCCTGTAGTACGGATAAGAGGACACACCAGTCTGGGTGACATTCTGGTAGTGTTTCAGCTCATTCAGGATCTGTTTTGCAAGATCCCACAGGAGACTTCCCCAGAGGGCAGAGGGGCATTGAGGCCTCTGTAAAGACAGACTAGGCAGAGGGAGAGAGGGCAGAGAGGCAGAAGAAGAGAGAGGAGACATGTCAAATGGAATACAGTAGTTTCTCAGAACCAAGTTTCTCCATTCAAAGTGTTGCCACGAGACGTCTCATGAAGAATAACATATACATCGATGTAAACATGTAAACTCACATAGAGTAATTATTGTAGTGCATGCATATGGGGCTGCCAATCAAAGAGAAAGAAAATGTTCATTAGAATTTATAAAGAATGTTGAAAGATCTGAAAACAAAGATTTTTTTCAGTTCTTGCATAGAGCTATTTTTTGCATAGATTTCACCCAATGACAAGAACTTTACATTTGGGCCTTTACAGACACATCTAGAGGCCATTGCTGCCTGAGATGCCTTGTGCAGCTGTGTTGCCATGTGGCACTGGGAAATGTGACCCTGGAACTATAGGAACGTTTCTGGAGCATTGGCTGGTCACCAGGAGAAGCATCTCAAGACCTCTCAGTGGGACAACTTTTTTCTTTCCATTGACTAGAAAGCGAAGTCCAGACACCTGGATTAGCCAGAGACATCTGCACAGAAGGGGTCTGGTGGAGGGTGAGCTAATTCCCATCCCTGTTGTTGGATAAAATGGAGTCACACTTCATGACCATGCAGGGAACGAAAAGGGTTTGTGGCTAGATATGTAGGGACTCCTTTAAGATGTCACTGTAACACAGGTACGTTGAGATTGGTGCAAATTAGGGCATTGATAAATAGAGCGTTTTCACTGAAGCTGATCAGGCTGCTTTCCTCTATCAGTTGTGAGAGCTTGACATCTCATGTTGCGACTTGCTGTGTGCAAAGACTGAGGGGCAGCAAGGAAGATCCTGGGCAGGGAGTGGTTTGAGGGCAGTGGACTTGTGCGAGACACAGAACTATCATTTTTAATAGTGTAGGCCTTATTATAGAAGAAATCTTTAGAAACTGCCAAAAAAAAGGAACAAGAAAGAAATTAGATAATTATCTAAAGTAAAAAAAAAAAGATGTGTTAGACTTTTCAGCATTGCAAACTTCTTTGTGTTCTTATTTTTCTTATTATCATTGTGTTCTTATGTTCTTCTTTTTCTACTTATCTTTTTTGTTTGGTTCTTTTTTGATACACTGGCCTTTTGGGGAGATTCTTTTCTTTCTTTTTTTGAAAGGGAAAGTGATTTTCAGAGCTGGGGTGGGATGCAGTCACAGGGTCATGGATGGCTGTTGCCATTGTAGGTGCCCTGGTCCCCTCTGCACAGCCTCCCTCTGCAGCTCCAAGGGGCTCTGGTCTCCCGCAGGTCCCCTGCGAGAGCTGCCAGGCCCAGGCAGGTCCCTCGGAGACATAGGGGCCTCTCCAAGTGCCCCTGGGTGCTCATGGGTGGACCCCTGAGCTTTGACTGAAAAGGGGAAGAACAACATTTCAAATATAGGAACACACTTTCATCAGCTCAAATGATTGGCTGATTTTAATGTCAATGTTTTCCTATGTTGAAATAGTGGAAATCTTCAGGAAGAGTATTAATCTGGGGAGAAGAAATCTTGATCTGCCCTTGACCTTGTGTTTCCACTGCTCTGTCTATTAGGCTGTGGATGTAATCTCAGTGATCTCTCACATATTTCCACATGTCCTGATTAAATTAATCATTTCTAAAGGCATCTTTGCATCAGACTCTCTGGACATATGCACTTCCCATAGTTTCCCAGTTTTCCTTTTCCCCTTGCTCTTTATCCTTTCAGATACCTCTCTGGGAGGTCTTCTGAGAGTCTGAAGCTTGCCTCGTCTTTCAGCAGTCTCCTTGTCTCTTTAGCCAGCTCCTTTGTTGTGTTTCTTGTCTATCCTTTCCTATCTATCTGTGGAAAGCATTTCAAGGAAGGTTATGCCTTGTGGGCAGTGGACCTCACTGGAGGCAGCGTGGACTTACCATAAAGTTGAGGAGTGCTTCTTTGTATCTTTTATTAAACTATTCCAAATTATAATTTGTTTGTTTGCAATTAAGACAAACCCTTCTGTGTCTGCTTGCAGCTAGTTCTCGAAGTAAAGCAGGTGGGAATTAGTGCACATGAGCTGTAACATTCAGCTACAGACTTGAGAGGAGAAAGGTTTGTTTTTCACAAGAGTGATGTGAAGTCCCCAGTGGCTGATGAGGGAAATGGCAGGGCTGGGGAGCAGGGAGGAAAGTTCTCCACACATGTCTCCTATTAAAATTACTGCTTTGCCTACATGCCCTGACTTCATTAGGAGACACTGTGGGTCAGTATGAATTGGGGAATGTGGGTATGACTTATTCTGAAAAGTGAAGAATGAAGAAAGCTTAAGAAGCAGACATCTTTCTTGTTCAGGTGCTCATTGACCTCTTCATCTTCTAAATACACCGCTGCAAACTTTCCAATTAGCGAAACAAGAATTGAAGAGCTGAAGAAAATTATGGAAAGAGGCATGGCTCCCTAGGGTTTTTTTTGCATTTTAATGACCCCTCAGGTATATTTGGTTCTAAGCCCATGAAGCTCGGATATTGAGAAGAGGCTGAAGCAAGCTCTCAAGAAGCAAATCACAAGTTTCTTGGAAAGATAATGAGTCCCACTGAGGGCCATTACCAAGAAAGTCTCCCCAGGGGCTGATTAGAGCAGAAAGTTGGAGGCCCTGATTGCAGGTAGGCAAAGGCAATGTGAGGGTGGCTGTGATGCCAAGTCAACCTTGATGTGTGTTATCAAGCAGAGCAACCACGCACTGACAGCCAGCCCCTGGGAAGGGCGATGCTTTGCAGTGTAGGGATCAGGCATTGCTCAGGGCTCTTCCTGGGGCCAGTGTGAGGGTGGGGGTGCACAACGCTAAGTGCAAGACCATGATACAGCACCTGCTGGGCTCCCAAGGGACAAGCAGGCAGCAAGACCACAGTGCTTTAAGGAATGGCATCTTCTTGTGGACCTTGGTGTCAGAGACACCAGCCATAGCCAAGAGGACAAAGACCTAGCTGTGTTGGGAGCTTTCAGCCCTGGCAGTGCCCTCGGCCTTCTCCACCACAGGCTGTCCTATGCTTTCCCACGCCTGTGCCTCTTTCCCTGCACACTGTACACACCCAAGCTGCTTCCCCACCTTGCTCTCACCCCACGATCTCCCCACCTCTCCTGATATCTTCCTGTCCTCCCTTGCTTTTCCTTGAAACACAAAGGCAGGGGCTGATCACTGACTCCCTCTGGGTGACCTGTTGCACCTCAGCTCTACCCTACAAGTGACATTCTTTTGACCTGAAGTCCAGTGTGAACCTCTCAAGATGCATTTGTGGCTCTTTCCCCTTCTCATGCTGTTTCCTTACATTAAGAAAAACTCCATCATCTCTGAAACCACCCTTTGAGCAGTCACAGGTTCCTACTCTACTGCCCTTTGCCTCCACTTCAGCAGGCTAAAGAAAACAAGGCCCCTTAACCTCTCCTCATGGATGGGTTTATTCCCACCTAGGCACAGAACTTGACTCTTCACTTGTAAACCTTCATATCTGTTGTCCAAATCACCCGAATTTCTCAAGTTCCCTAAGGAGTGACACTCCTCTGTGTCAAAACAAAACAAAACACAACAAAACACAACAACAACAACAACAACAACAACAACAACAACAACAAACAGTGCCACTGAGATAAGGGTGAGCAGGGGTGGGGTGTACTGTATGGGACGGGATCAGAATGGTAAAAGAGACAGATTTACGAGGGGTGGAAGGAAAAAAAAAGGAAATTAAATGTGAAGTCAAGGATTGGTCAGGGCTGTCTTGGGGATTCCTGCCAAGAAGCCCTGCATCTGAATAATTCTGACTGGAGGAGGACAAGAAAGCTGGCCTGCTTCCCCTGTCACAGGGCACCTGCACTCTTTCCCTGACATCCACAAGCAAAGATTGAGAGTGGGTAGAATCATGGACTCCTTCAGGGTGGAAGGGACCTCAGGAGGTCTCCAGCCCAATCTGCTTGCTCCCAGCAGGGTCAGCTCTGGGGTCAGACCAAGTAGCTCTGGGCTTCATCCAATCTGGTCTTGGAAACCTTCAAAGGAGGAGACTGTACAGCGCTGTCTAGGCAACAAGTTCCAATGCTTCCTCACAAAGCAAGTGCTCCAGCTCCCTGACTGTTGTGAGGGCCCTCGGCCAAACTCGCTCCCAGGTATCAACCTCTTTCTTGTTCTGGGAACCCAAACCTGGATGCAGCGTTCTACATGGTGTCTAATGAATACTGACTAGAAGGCGATCACCATTTCCCTCCACCTCCTGGCTGTGCTCCTGTTCATACAGCCCACGATGCTTCTGGTCTTCTTTGCTGCCAGGGAATGCTGATGCCTCATGTTTTGCCTCCTGTCCCCCAGCACCCTCACGTCCTTTTCCACAGAGCTGTTCCCCAGGCACTCAGGCCCCAGCCTGTAACACTGAAGGATTTTGGTTTATCGCAGGTGCAAGATGTGGCATTTGTCCTTATCGAATTCCATGAGGTTTCTGACAGCCCATTCCTCCTGCCTCTCTAGGTCCCTCTGAATGGCAGCCCTCATCTACAACCCATCCAGTTGTCTGCTCTTCTAGACTGTAACGTTCTAACGTGCATGCAAGAATATTGTGGGAGCCTCTCAAAAACCTTGCTGAAGTCTATTTAAAGGACATTTACTCTTCTCCATCCACAAATAAAGTTACTTATTCATAGCAGGCAATCAGGTTGGAGAGCCACAATATACTCTGGGTAAATGCATGCTAACTCTTCCCAGGCACCTTCTTCTCCTTCATGTGCCCAGAAATGTGATCTGAGAGGGTTCGCTGTATGACTCACTCCTCACCAAAGCACGGCTGAACTGCCTGCAACTCCCCAGGTTGCCCTTGTGGCCTTTTTGGAAGATGGATGTAACAATTGCCTTTCTGCAGTCATTGGGACTTCACCCCATCTCCACAACCTTTCAAAGATGATAGCGAGTGGCCTTGCAGGGACAGTACTCAACTCTCACAGTATCCCTGGTTGCAGCCCATCCAACCTCACTGACTTGTATTGTGTGAGTTCTCACAAGTAATCCCTCACTAGCCTTGTCCACTGTTGGCTGTTTTTCTCCTCTGGAGTCCTGACTCAAGGCACAACGGCCCAGGAGACCTTGCTTGTGGAAATGGAAGCTAACAAGGGGTTGAGTTGCTCAGACCTATCTGCATCTGCTGCTAAAAGATTCCCTGTCCCATTTAGCAGTGAGGCCACATTTTCCTTTCTATTCTTTGATTCTTATGGAAGCAGTAGCAGCTCATCTTCATGCCCTTGACATCCCCTGCAAGTGTCAATCCTCTGGGAGCTTTTTCTGCCCTAACACCAAGCCTATGACCCTGGACAATATTTCTAAATGCCTCCTTTGCCTCTCCCTTCTTCCCCCTTCTGTATGCTGCCCTATCACCCTGGAGCTAAGGTACGAGGTCCCTGTTTAGCCAGGTTGGTCCCCTGAGATATCTACTAGTTTTACTGAGTATGGGGATGGCCCATCCTTGTGCTTGGCAGGTGCTGTCCTTAAAGACCTGCTGGCTTTCCTGAGCTCCTGGGCCCTTGACAGCTGCCTCCTGTGGGATCCCCCATCACTCCTTTGAACAGGTCAAAGTCTGCTCCTCTCAAGCCCAGGGTCTGTATTCTGCTACTGTCCTTCCTCACTCTCCTCAAGATCTGGGACTCCACATTTTCATGGTCACTGTAGGCAAGTCTGACACTATCCCATCCCTGATCACTTCCTCCTTATTTGCAATTTCCAGTTCCAGGAAAGCATCACCCTTATCTGGCTTCTGCATCTCCCTCTGCTCGTGCCTATGCCCCAGGCTGCATTCACTTGTTTATATTTGGGCTGCAGACCCTCAGCTGTGGCACAGAGAGCAGACCGGTCATGGTGAAACATGTTACCAAAGGCCAAGGACACTGTGTGCAATGGCCCCACTTCAGAGCAGAGCCATGCTGTCATAGATAGTAGGTGGCAATGTAATGGTGAAAGGAGGTTCCCACTGAGAGAGCAAAGCCTGCAGTGCCCAAGGCCAGCAAGAAACAGAACTGGGCTGTGCAGGGATGCCAGGAGAGAGGCTGGCTGCCTGAGCTGACTTGCAGCACCTTGGGGTCTGTGACAGAGGTGAACCAATCTCCAGGCAGAACATGTGCCACTGGAACATTCCCTGGGCCTGGATGTCCTGTGATCCAACCAACCTGTGGACATCACTAGCACAGTCCCTGTTCACACGATCCTGGGGGTGAGAAGTTGTTCATGGAGAGAAAAGCTGGAAGTGTTTGAGAGTGCAGAGACTAGAGCAGAGACCTTGGTGTGATGTGTCTCCCATCTATGCAACACTGTTGGATGCAGACGGGATGGACTTTGCCTAAAGGCAAAGGAGGGATTCAGTTGTTTGGGCCCTGGAGGCCCTGGAGGGAAACCGGAGTTGTCCTGGGGTGCTTTCCCAGCAACCACTCCAAAAGGATATGGCTTTCCTGTAGGTCCCATGCTGTATTTGCTAGAGACCTGGGGTTGTGCTACCCTGCCTATGGTCTATCTTTATGTCAGTGAACAGTGTCTGCACTGAATTGCATTTGCTATTTGCATTGTGCAGTTCTGCTTGTGTCTCAGCCTCATAATGAGTGGAGCTCTAGCTGCAGTAGGTATCTAGGGTCATTTCAGATGGCCAAGGGAATTCTCCACCTGGCCCCCACCTCAGGCTCTAGAAGGTTGGGGGTGTCATAGTTGCTCCATCAGAACAAGCAGACACTGGCACATGCCTTGGACCACCTCTCTCTCTTCAACTGTCAACAGGTGTTTGTGTGCAACCAGATGACTCTCACGCTCTGTCTCCAGTGATCACAATGGGAGCTTAGACAAGGAGCTCCTATGCAGACACCTCTGTAGTGCTCACTTCAGGTTTGGCAAAGGGAATCTCACCTCCTGTGTGTTTGTGGAGTTCACAGGAGGGATCCGAATCCCACTCCAGCCCAGGGGTTTCTAACCTGCCATAAGGTGCGCAGACTGACTCATCTGAACCAACACCTGAACCATGGGTAAATGGACTCCCTTCTTGTACACTTCAAGGTGTCCTGCCTAGTGAGGGCATAGGAATAGGGGCTTCCAGAATGGGACGTTTCCACCTTTCATAGATAACCATCCTCTGATGAGACAAATTGCAATGCTGGAATCAGTCTTTCTGCAGTGATTAGAGAGGGAGCAAAGGTGATTATTTTAGTTTATTGCAGGGAACATTTCCCAGGAGGAGGGAGCACAAGGGACAGAGAAATTCATGATTTCAGCTGGGCCTCTGCTCCTGAGCAGGCCAGGCTCTGGGGATGGAGGGAGCTCATGGCAAGTGGGCAGCACTGCCCAGAGACACCTGTGTGCAGGAGCAGCTCCTCTGCAAAGAGCAGCAGGGCTCTGGGCACTGCCTGCTGCTGCTGACATGAGAGGAGAGAAGGCAGAGAGAAGTGCAAGGCAGTGTGGAGTGGGAGGACAGAGGAGCGCTCGTTGTGGGAGAAATCTTCACAGCCCCTGACATGGTAAGTCTCTGGCTGCAGGGCAATGCTGCTGAAGGGACTTCCCGGAGGTGTCTTCTGAACCCATCCCATTGCATCACTGATAGGATTTTTAGTTTCTCTCTGCTGGCTTCTCCAGTGCAGAGGAGGGGGAGGTGCTTCAGAGCAGGGATTCTCTACCATACCATCTCAGGGACAGGGCATCCTGCTACCATCTCGCAGGGGTGTGAAGCTGAGGTGTGCACACAGGTCTGCCCAGTACTATAACTCGGAGCAGTGTCCCTGTGCCAAAGGTTGCTGCGTTCCTGTCTAAGTGACTCTGACGTCTGCTAGGGTCAGCACTCAGCCTGCTCGGGGAGCTCCCCATGGGGCTGCTCTGTCAGGGCAGGTTCATTCTCCTGCTGAGAGGGTGCTGTGTGGGTCAGGGCTGCTCATAGCTCTAGCTCATGCACAGGACATTTCCGAGGGGGCTTTTCAAAAGGAAAGTGAAGGCAGGGATTTCCTGAAAGAGAAGCCAATTTCCTGACATGGTGCTTTACATTTCCTACCACCTGGCAAGGGAAAAATGGAAAGGGAGCTGTCAGGCTTGGACAACAGACTGAGACTCATGAACAGTTTCCAGGAGCAGCCAATGTGTCTCCTAGGAACTTCTGAAAGTCCCTTCCCCCACCCCTTAGTCTAGAGACAGCACCAGCTTCCCCTTTGCT
This sequence comes from Apteryx mantelli, assembly GCF_036417845.1. NCBI lineage: Eukaryota > Metazoa > Chordata > Aves > Apterygiformes > Apterygidae > Apteryx > Apteryx mantelli. The sequence goes on from NC_089988.1 coordinate 18,922,032, forward strand.
GGCCTCATCTGGGTTTATGTCACCTGCTCCTTAGCACCTGCAACCATGGGGATGGCCCTGGGCAGTGCCCTGCTGCTGGGAGGTTTCTGCAGGGGAGACCTGAGCTCCCTGAGGGAGGTGTCAGCACTGCAGGGCCTGACCATGACTTGCTCAACTCCATCCACCCATAATGTTTCTGTTGGCACTTCCCTCTCTTTTCCTGCCCATCTCCGCTGCCTGGAGCTGTCCCTGCTGGCAGCTGTTTCTCAGTCCCAATGCCTTTTCCTGGCTGGTGCTCACAGACCCCCTCCCACCCTCTGTGTGCTCATTCCTGCCCTCCACAAACCTCCCACAGGCAGGACTCTGTCCAGGGGCATCTCTGTGCTTGCAGGTTCTAAGCAGCAGGTCAGGCAAACCCTCATGAGGCCAAGAAGGTGATGGTGGTGCTGTCTGTAGGCTGGGGTGTGGATGAAGGGACTTGCTGAGGTTTCTCTCAGACCTTTTGGGGGTGTTCAGCTGCAGTTAAGACACCGGCCCTGTGTGTCCTGCATGGTGTTCCCTTCCTGGCAGTGAGAAGCCCCAATCCCCTTCCAGCCTGTGAGGCTCCTGGCAATGCATTTCATCAAGTTGGGAAATGAGCTGACTCTCCTTTTGGGAGAGTCCGTCTTTAGGACCCTTGACTGCTTCTCGGGGCTGTGCTGTCAAGCTGCAAGCTGCCCTCTGGAAAAGCACAGCTTCCCTGGAGCATTTCTGTAAGATCTGAGAATCCTTGGTCTGGTCATGTGAGTCAGAAACCTTGTCACACTCTTCATCATTCTCTCCACCTTGGGGCTGAGAGCAAAGAATTTGGAAGTCTTCACTGTGAATCTGAACTCCCCTGCTCCCAGCTTAGTCCCATTTCTTTCTTAGAGGAACTTGGGAGTGTGGTTGTCCTTCATCTGAGTGAGATGCAAGTGCAGGGCAGTGAGGGGCAAGACTCATGGACAGACCAGGTCCTGTGACCCTATTCAAAGTCACAGCAAGTCCTTTTTACTCTCGGGATGCACAAGGGCTCATGCTGAGAGCAATTGAAATGCCAAAGATTTCTACCCCCTCAAAGAATGCTCCCACGGTGAGAGGAGGCATCTAAAATACAGATATATGTATGGGGGGGGGGGGGACTACAGCATCATATACATCCTCAGATTCCTCCACTGATTATTTTGCAGAGAAAAATGGGTTTCCAGATGTTGAACAGCTCTTCCACATATGCAATGGACATAATCTGCTGCAGGATGTGTGCATCAGAGCTAGTCATTTTCCATTCTCTCTGCATTGCCTACAGGAAGGGTGCAGAGGGTAAACTGGCGTGAGGACAGGGTCTATCTCATTGGGACAGAGACATCTAGAAAGGGTCAGGTCACCCCCTGCCTTCACTCGACTGTTTCTCTGCCTTGCTGGAGTGGCAGCTGGTGTGACTGATTTAGATACAGACACCTCTGTTCTGTGTAAACAGAGCTGCAGAAAGGGAGCTGAGCGAAGGTAAAGGACAGAGGAAAGGTGGGGGTTTCTATGAGACACAGAGTGGGTTTGGCTCAGAGAAGCCTGCTCTAACTTGCCACTATCTTTTCCTCCTTAGACAGTCCACAAAGCTCCGAGGAAGCAAATGTCCAACAGCAGCTCCATCAACGAGTTCCTCCTCCTGGCATTTGCGGACACACGGGAGCTGCAGCTCTTGCACTTCTCGCTCTTCCTGGGCATCTACCTGGCTGCCCTCCTGGGCAACGGCCTCATCATCACAGCCATAGCCTGCGACCACTGCCTCCACACCCCCATGTACTTCTTCCTCCTCAACCTCTCTGTTCTGGACCTTGACTCCATCTCCACCACTGTCCCCAAATCCATGGCCAATTCCCTGTGGGACACAAGGGTCATATCCTACTTGGGATGTGCTTTCCAGATATTTTCCTTCTTTTTCTTAATTTCAGCAGAGCTTTATCTCCTCACAGTCATGGCCTATGACCGCTACGTTGCCATCTGCAGACCCCTGCACTATGGGACCCTCATGGGCAGCAGAGCTTGTGTCAGAATGGCAGCAGCTGCCTGGGCCAGTGGTTTTCTCCATTCTGTGCTGCACACTGGGAACACATTTTCCATACCACTCTGCCAAGGCAACACAGTGGACCAGTTCTTCTGTGAAATCCCCCAGATCCTCAAGCTCTCCTGCTCAGACTCCTACCTCAGCGAAGTTGGGCTTATTGCAGTTAGTGCCTGTTTAACATTTGGGTGTTTTGTTTTCATTGTGCTGTCCTATGTGCAGATCTTCACTGCTGTGCTGAGGATCCCCTCTGAGCAAGGATGACACAAAGCCTTTTCCATGTGCCTCCCTCACCTGGCCGTGTTCTCCCTCTTTGTCAGCACTGGCATGTTTGCCTACCTGAAGCCCCCCTCCCTCTCCTCCCCAGCTTTGGATCTGGTGGTGACTGTTCTGTACTCCGTGGTACCTCCAACAGTGAACCCCTTCATCTACAGCATGAGGAACAAGGAGCTCCAGGATGCAGTGAGGAAACTGACTCAGTTGTTTCTATTTCAGCATCAAGAAGCTGCCCATCCCTCTTCACAAGTGATTTCCCATTTACCTCAGATAACCTTTATGCTTTGGGCATTCTTTTTGCGGTAATCATGTTTGTGCAGAAGTGTTTGAATTCATCCCACTTCTCCAGAGGCATGAACCCAGCCTGTCTGACCCAGAGGCCCTCTGTGAATGTGTCTATCACTGTGTCAAAGCTGGCTTCTCTCTAATAAAAGCACATTTCCTCAGTACAGTTCTTGAAGGTTGGGCTCTCCTTCCAAACCTGGAGCCAGGAATGCACTCAAGAACTTTCACCTTGGAGGGGACTGTTGCTTTTCCGGGGCTCTCCCTGGGCTCAAGGCAATGAGCTCACAGGTGATGTGTTCGGGAAGGAGGACTGGATTCAGCTCTCACTTGTGGGTGCCCAGTGCTCCTAGAGGTGGTGAATCTCCTATATGACAGGGCTGGAGACTGATGCCTGTCCTTCTCCAAGGGAGTATGGAGCCCCCAGGAGAGCACAGGGCATCTCCAAGGGCACCATGTGCCTAGGGGGGAATGGAGATTTGGAAAATAAAGTGGAGTCAGCCAAAGGTAAAGGGCAAAAGCAATGAATGTCCAGCCTAGTGAGAGCTCTGCAATTCTGCAAAAGGCAGTGGGGACCTTGCAGGCAGAGGGAAGGGAGCCTGGAGAGTGGTTCATGTCACAGTCAATGAAAGTCATGGACTGGATCTTGGGACACGCCTGAACACAGTCTGAGCCATTTGAAATGCCCTGTGATTGCTCAGAGTATGGTCCATGGCCACAGACCCCTTGGTGGGGGCTGTCAGGTACAATGATGCCTGTCTGGCTGGGTCTGCTTCCCACCGTGACCTCCATGGCCAGTGTGGAGTCACCTTGGTGCCCTGGGGCCCCACAGCCCACTCGCTCTGCAGAACAGCACCACCAGCCTGGGACCCTGTAGGGAGCACAGGAGAGGGTCTGGGAACGGCTGACCAGGCCAACATAGACACACTGACCTGGGGAAAGGCTCTCTGGAGAGCGGGAAAATCCCTGGAGAAGAGGAAAGGAGCAGTTGTGTGCTGACCAGGAGGAATAAATGAGAAAGAGAAATCTGTTTCTAGGTAGGTCAACTAAGGGCAGGCTGCAGTGCCCCTGGGGCAGCAGGAGGTGACGGAGGAGCCCCAGGGCAGGGACTCTTGTGCTGTCCTGGAGAGAGGGGCTGGCACGGGTGCTGCAGGCAGCCTGGGGCTAGGGAGCCTCCTGAACACCAGAAGAAGGGGCACAGAGTGTCACTGTGCTCTGCCTCCTTGTGCCACTGGGGCCAGTCCCAGCTTGGAGGCTGATGGGGCAGCTGACACACGTGCCCCTGATCCTGGGAGCTTCTGTGCCCTTCAGAGGGTCTGGGGCTGTGGAGTGAGTGCCCAGAGCTCTGCAGCCCCCTGCAGCTGGCACTGCTGGGGGCCACCACCAGCCTGGGTTGCTCTTCTGGGTGGGCTTGGGAGAGGGCAGGGGAGGTGGGGAGAGCTGGGGAGGGTCTGGTCTGGGTTGGAAAGGGCCCGGGAGAGGAAAGCACCAATGTCAGCTCAGCTGTGTGAAGGGGCAGGGTGAGGACACACACCAGGGGTTTTTGGTGCAGAGCCAGGTCTCATGGAGGGGAACCAAGACATGCCGGGCACAGAAGAGAGGAGGTCGGTCTGTGCCCTTGGTTGCCAAAGCAGGAGACCTGTGGGGGGACAGGTCACCGAGGCTGTTGTGACCGTGCCAGGGGTACATTTCCCCAACCCTGAACGCACCCTGCCCTGTGTGGTGCCTGCACAGTGGGGCCATGGGGCCATGTGTGGGCACCGGGATGGGTCACAGATGGGAGCCCCAATGCTTCTCACCACTCCACTGCAAAAGAGAAACTCCCAGGAGAGCTCTCCCAGCCCGGCCCCACGAGCCCTTGTCCCTGCTCCAGCCATGCCACAGCAGAGCCGAGGACTAAGAGGTCCCTCAGGCAAAGCTGGTCTGGCCTCATGGAGCTGGCCCTGAGCACCAGGAGAAGCAGAGCACCCTCCTCCTATGTCCCCATCCTGCTGGGAAGGTGGCACCAGCATCAGGGAAATGGCCTGTTTCTGCCTGGGGTCAGTGCAGGACTTTTGCATGTGAGGTGAACGTGACAGCCGCTGCGCTGCAGAAACACCGCTCATGACCGCTTGTTGCAGCCTCCACTGCCCCCTGCCCCTGTCCTGCCGACATGATGCTGCCCTGTGCTGCCCCATGTCCCATCCCCTCTCCCCACACCGCAGGAACTGGTGGTGCAGCAGGAGCTGGCACAGTGCACAGGTTCTGCCTGGCCCTCGGCCCTCCCCACCTCCCCCCCCAAACATGACATCCATCTTCAAGAAAGGACAAGGAAGAGGATCTGGGGAATGACCTGCAGGTCCTGGTGGACATCAAGTTGACAAGAAGTCAGCAGGGTGCTCCTGCAGCAAAGATGGCCACCCTTAACTTGGCTTGTATTAGCAAGAGTGCAGGCAGCAGGGTGAGTGCAGTGGGACAGATGAAATATCCTGGCAGCTTCAACCAAAGAGAAGCAAAATAAAAAAAGGGCAGAATTGGCAGAATACCATTCTTGGAGAGAGCGGTATGATCAATGTTGTGCCCAGGTAATGCAAACATTTCAAAACAACCCCACCCCCCCACCCCCCCCCCAAAAAAAGGCATTTCTGCCAATTGCCAAGTGGCTGGAGCCAGATATGCCCAGAATTGCTCACAGGAGAGAACTCCAGGGGACTTCTGATTTACTCGACCTCTGATAGCACAGCCAGGATTTTGATTTTTACGTGATAGAACATGTTTTTGCTAGTCTAACTTTTTAGTCAAAGCATTAGAAGTCATGCTCAAGCACACCTCTGTGGGGGGCATTGGCTTTTCATTGGCTCCAGTGTCTGCGGGATGAGGCCTGAGTTTGCTCTGAAAGACAAAAGATTAGGACTGAATGTCCTGAGGGTGGCTATAAACTGATGCTTTCTCTGCTCTTCAGTGATCCTTCCTCTGGTCCCACCTCAGTCTACCCTGAACTCTGTTTTTCCCCTTCCGTAATAGATCAGGACTATGGAGAAAGAGCTGAGTCCAGGGAAATGCCACAGTGATAATCTGGGCAGCCTGGGGAGCCCACTGAAAGAGTAAGTATGTGCGTGAGACCTCACAGCACAGGCCTGGAAAAGCCAAGTCACCGTGACCCTCCTGATGTGCCAAGGATCCCAACCCCCGAGCCACGGGGCTGGATACGGCCTCCTCTGCTCATGCCAGGGGCTCCTGACACACCTCACAGAGGAAGATAAATTTCTGTGGGAGAGGTGGAGGAAGAAAGAAGAAATGAATCAAAAGGGGGAATTCAGGCCAGGAGTCCCACCAGGAAACATCTCCAAATACAGGTGGATTTACCCCCTCTCTGGCAAGGCCATTTCTTCCATGACCAGCAGCACCTGGGAGAAGGAGGATGTTTTCCTGACACCCCTGGTGGGAAGTGGGATGGAGGGCAGCAGGATTTGAGAGACCCCTTCCAGGCAAGGGGGAATTGCTGGGCACTCAAGCAAAGATTTCAGCCTGGCACCTTGAAGTGCTGGGTGGCCAAAGACTACGGGATGCCTCCCATGTGTGGCTCCCAAGGGACCTCAGTCACATCACGGCCACCACTGAAATGACCCCAGAAGCAGATCCCGTAACATCTGGCCTGAATGAGACCTGCAGTATTTCCCTGCCTTTCTCTGGGCACCTCCAACTTTCTTGGTAGCTCCTCAGCCCTGGGGAGCAGTCTTGGCTCCTGGAGTGGTGGGGAAGGCACCAGTGACTGCCAGCCCTGCCGCTACACTCAGAATTGTGTTGTGCTGAACTAAACCAAGTCCCCAGGGTGCTGCCTGCAGCCGGCTGGATGGGCACGGGTGGGACCTGGTCCTTCCTGTTCCTCGCAAGCATGTTGTTTGAGGAAGTGCTGGAAGAACAGGCCTGGTGGGATCCTCATGGCACTGCACTGCCTGGTGCTGGGATAACTCCCTGCACACCCTTCCTGGGCCAGGCGCTTGTGGACAAGCAGGCAGCAGTGCTTCTGGGAGTCCATCAGGAGCATGCCCTCTGGGTGGGCAAGGAGACCTCAGGCTCTTGTCACCCTGTTGGGGAGGAGCTGGCTGCTCAGAGGACTGAGGGGAGGAGGGACAGGTCCCACGGCTTGCAAGGTGAAGGTGCTGACACGTGCCTGGGGCCAGGGCCCTGCTACCTCATAGGCCCTCTGCCAGCTCCTGGGAATCCACTGCAGAAGCAATCAAATCCTGGGAAAAAACCTTCCCTACGTTCCTGGGAGTCAATGACAGGGTCACGTCTGTGTGAGAACATGACCAGGAGCAGGGACATGGCTGGGGTTTGTGCTTGGGAGGTCACTGTTGCCTGAGCACCTGATAGGCCAGTAGTAGACACATGGCTTAGATCCATATCGTGAGGTCACTTCTCTCTCTGAAGCTGATTGGCCTACAGCAGACTCTTGGATCATGTCGCTTCTTTTCATGTCTCCTCTGTGCCTGCTGCTCAGAGGCCAGGAAGAGGCTTGTGGCTTCAATGCTAAGCGTGAGCTCATTTTTGCATCAGCACCTGATATGCCAGAAGCAGGCAGAAGACTGAAGTTTGTGCTGGTGAGGTCACTTCTGCCTGAGTGCTGATAGGGCAGCAGTGGGCACATGGCTTCGATTCTGGCTGTGAGATCACTTATTTCCCTGGAGCTGACAGGCCAACAGGAGGCTCTTGGCTCATGTAGGTTCTTGTGATGTCACCTCAGTCCCTGGTGGTGATAGGCCAGAAACAGGCACATGGCTTGGATGTTCATTGTGAGGTCACTGCTGCCTGAGGACCTGATAGGCCAAAAGTGGGGACATGGCTCTGATGCTGACTGTGAGGTCACTTCCTTCTCTGTAAATTATAGGTCATCAGCAGGCTCTTGGTTGCTGTTGATTCATGTAAGGTCACCTCAGTCTCTACTGCTGATGATCCAGAAGCAGGTTGATGGCCTCCATGTAGGCTGTGAGGTCACTTCTGCCTGAGTCCCTGATAGGCCAGCAGCAGGAGTGGCATCAGCAAAGCAGTTGTAAGGTCACGTCAGCCTGAGCAGCTGAGCAGCACCAACAGGGCTGTGAAATGGCTGGTGAGGCCACTTCTGTCTCTGGAGATGACAGGTCAGAAATGTGGTGGCCTTGCCGGGCTGTTCCCTGCCGGGCTGGGGCTCTCCAGGGAGGCCTGAGCCGCCCCCAGGCTGCGCTGGGCAGGGGGCTTGTGCCAGGCTCCCGCTGCCGTGGATCCAGCAGGGTGCCGGAGTCCACTGAATGGACTCATCACCGAGTTCATGCCAGCAGGGATTTGGTTGGCTTCTCTGGGTTTTTTTGGACACTGGAAGAAAGAGACTGCTGTTGCATTTAGAAAGAAACACTTATCAGCTGGTAGAAATGAACCGTGCACAGCACAGAGCTACGGAACCACAGTTCCTGTGGTTGTGTGGGGAGTCTGTTGTTCTACACAAGTGCTCTGTCATGAAATATATATATATAATAAATACACATATACACACATATATGTGGATATATGTATATACGTATATAGATTCTATATATCATTAGGTGTCTAGGAACTACAGAAGGCATTCCTGATCATCATCTTTTTTTTTTTTTCCTTTTGAGAATAGGTGTTTTCACCTATACTGGAGAAATACACTGAGCCACATCTGGATGTTCAGGAGAGCTTTGCAGAGGCTTGTATAGTCTCCTGTGCTGTGTGGTAGGACGAAGACTTAAGAACATAGCGTGTTCCCATTAAATCACCAAATGCAGGAGGATGCATTTCAGCTCTACTTTGGAAGCTGCACTAGTGCAAGTGAGGCATATGGGCTCTTCAGGGATGTTAACAAACGTCTCTTGTCTTTCAGATGGTATAAATCATATGTTAACACAAGATGCAGTGTGTAGTGATGAAGAATCACCTTCAGGGTGCTGAGGCTGAATTGTCACATCAAATGCCTATTAGACAAGAGGAACCATTCTTTAACTGCCACAGATAATATCTGTGTCCTTTGGCTTCAAACTGCTGGGTCCTTCTAAACAGCCTTGGCTGTTGTAAGAGTGAGGGGAGGGAGAGGAGAGAGTAAAGAAGAGTTTGTCGGGGAGGGAGGGTTATAGCAATACATGGAAGAAGCAAGCATGAAGCTGAAACTCGGTACTAGAGTTCCAATAAAGCACGTTGTTATTACTGATCAAGTTCAAGGACCGAGCCTGCACCAAAAAGATCCACAGGCTCATAGTCATGTTGATTTGAAACACAGCATTCCTTAAGTGACTCAAAACCAAGGCAATGTGTTGTCCATCATTTTAGGTTAAAAAAAAAAAAAATTATGTGATGGTTGCCTCTGTGGTCATCTACCAATAATGTCTAGTCAGTGCCCACATTTGCTGCCAGCACTTTCTCCTGGGGACCAGAACTGCCTGAGTGTTGATCATCTGATCAGACGCACAGAGAAATGCATCCTGGGAAAGGATGCTTGACGCTTGGTTCGTGGGGTGGAGGCTTGTCTGCTTATGTGCTTGAGGTACCACCTGCAGGCAATGGCCTTTGATCTTCCTGAGCAAGGAACCTGGTCAGAAGGAGCCTCTGGAAATGAGACAGCAGCTGTGAGCTGGGGAGCTCTTCAGACAGGCGGGAGGTTGTCACCTCTTATAAAATGAACTTTGAAATTATGACTCGTAACCAGGCTCCTTTGACAGTGCCTGCCCTCAGCTTTCCTGCCTGCGTGGTGCTGCTGGTGCTCCAGACTGACTTGGACACCAGGATCCGGGAAGCCCAAAGGACAGCACCAACTATCATTTATATTCCACATGTCTGTGTATGGTGGAAGAATATTGGAGTCTCATTGAAAGCTACAATTACTACACTATTACAGAACGGTCCAGCATGGGCACCAGTTTTGCAGCTTGCAACACCAGCTGTATGCCATGCAAACCTCCCCAAAAAGCTCTTCCTATCAGTAGTTCTCCTTTTTCAGTTTCCTATTCAGTTCTGTATCCTTGAAGCACCTCAGTGCTGTGCTTTCCCAAGCAAATGGATGCCGTCATCACAAGAGCACCCTACCTGAACCTTCTAGAATTTGCTGCGGCAGAAAACAACATGGAAAATGTTTGTCCAAAAGGTTTTCTGAGTCAAGAGATTCACTCAGACCCAGCCATCCCCCCATTCCCACGCACAGGCTTTTCAGACAGATGAATAATTTTGCCTGAGAGAATAATTCTGGCAATTCTGAGATAGTTATTTGTATCCTGAGTCAAGTGTATGCAACGTTTGCCATGTAAGAGGCAATCAAGATCTGTTTGCCACTAGCATCCCTTCTGACAGTCTGCCATTGCAAAAGATAGGGGTTACAGCATTCGTAATAGAAATGGATTTAGCATTTCAATGCCTTAACTACAATATCAGGTCTTTCTTCATAAGGGACAAATCTTGACAAACTAGGAGGCTAAATTCCATCATGCTTCAGCAACTTTGGGAAGACAACTACACCGATCTCCATCAGCAGACTTCAGTAGGAGTACGTCCTCCAGTTTCTAGACTTTTTTGTTTGTTTGTTTGTTCCCCCCCCTCTGGACTCCTGACTATAGGCACAATGGCCTGGGAGGTCTTGTTGGTGAAGATGAAAGCCGAGAAGGCCCTGAGCTCCTCAGACCTATCTGCATCTGCTGTTACTAGATTCCCTGCCCAATCTAGCAGTGAGCCCACATTTTCCTTTTCACCCTTTTCCTGCAACTGAAGCAGTAGCAGCTCTTCTTCATGCTCTTGACATCCCCTGCAAGTGTCTACCCTTGGGGAGCTTTGGCTTCCCAAACATCATCCCTGCTTTGCTGGACAATGTTTCTGAAGTTCTCCATTGCAGCCTCTCCCTCCTCCTGCTTCCTCCATGCTGCCTTATTGCTCAGTCTGCACTCCCATGAAGCCAAGCCGATCTCCTGAGACGTCTGCAAGTTTTACTGACTATTGGGATGGACCATCCTTCTGCTTGGCAGGTGCTGTCCTTAAAGACTTGCTGGCTTTCTGGAGCTCCTGGGCCCTTCAGAGCTGCCTCCCATGGCATCCCCCACCACTCCCCTCAACAGGCCCAAGTCTGCTCCTCTGAAGTCCAGCGTCTGTGCTCTGCTACTATCCTTCCTCACTCCGCTCAGGATCTGGGACTCCACTTCTCATGATCACTATGGGAAAGTATGACACTGACTATCCCATTCCTGATCAGTTCCTCCCTGTTTGAAATTTCCAGATAAAAGAAAGCATCATGAGTACTGGCCCCTCAGGCAGCTGTGCTAAGAAGTTGATTCTGATGCCCTCCAGAAACCTCCTGGCCAGCTTGCACTCTGCTATTTGTCCTTCCAGTTCATGTCAGGGGGATTAAAGTCCCCCCCTATAAGAACCAGGGCCTGTGATCCACAGACTTGCTCAGGTTGCTTAAAGGAGACTGCATCCACCTCCGTACTCTCGTTAGGTGGTCTGTAGCTCCCACCATGATGTCACCCCCTACTGTGATGCTCACCCACAAGCACCCACCCAAACCCTTGCCTCTCCCATGGAAGAGCTCCACACATCCGAGCTGACCCTCCACACAAAAGGCATCCTCCCTCCTCATCTTCTCTGACAGTCTCTCTTGAAGAGATTGTACCCTACAAGCATTGCCCTCCAGTCATGTGAGTGATCCCACCACATCTCAGTCATTCCAGTGATGTTTCACACCTGCGAAAGCTTGTACATCTCCATCTGCTCCTGTCTCTACCCCAGGCTGCATACATTTGTATATCTTAGTTTTGCAGAGCATCAGCTGTGGCACAGAGAGCAGAATGCTCATGGTGAAACCTGTTACCAAGAGCCAAAGACACTGTGTGCAATGGCCCCATCTCAGAGCAGAGACATGCTGGCCTAGATAGCAGGTGGCAATGTAATGGTGGAATGAGGTTCCCACTGAGAGGGCAAACCCTGCAGTACTCAAGGCCGGGGAGAAACAGAGCTGAGCTGTGCCAAAATGGCAGGAGAGGGCTGGCTGCCTGAGCTGACTCTGCAGCAGGTTGGTGCCCTGTGACAGAGGTGAACTGATCTCCAGGAAGGACAAGGTGCCCCTGAAGAAGTCCCTGGGCCTGGACAGCCTGCAATTTAAGCCACCCTGAGGTCATCATTAGCCCATTCCCTGTTCATATCATCTGGGGTTGAGAAGAGTTTCTGGGGGAGGAGAGCAAGATGGGTTTTAGTGTGCAGAGACTACAGCAGAGACCTTGGTGTGCTGTGTGGCCCATTTATGAAGCACAATTCAATGAAGAGAGTAGAAGCTTTGCCTGAAGGCAGTGGCGGGATCCACTTGTTTGGGCACAGGTGGGAAACCTGAGTTGCCCTGGGGCACTTGACCAGCAACCACTACAAAGGGGCCTGGTTCTCCTAGAGGTCCCATGTTCTGTCTGCTAGAAACATGTGGATGTCCTGGACACACCAGGCATCTGACATGGCCCTGCAGGCCTATTTCTATGTCACTGAATCAAGTGCCAGCGCTGAATGACATCAGCTGTTTGCAATATTGAGATCTGCATGTGCCTCAGCTTCCTAGTGAGTGGAGCTCTGGTAGCAGTGGGCATCTCATATCATTGCAGGTGGCCAAAGAAATTCCCCACCTGGCCCCCACCTCATGCTCTGGAAGGACGTGGGTCTCCCAGTTGCTCCATCAGAGCAAGCAGACACTGGCACATGCCTGGAACCACCTCTGTGTCTCGCAATGTCACCAGGTGTGTGAGCAACTGACTCCCACCCTCAATCTCCAGTGATTATACTGGGAGCATAGACCAAGATCTTGCATGTAGACATCTGTGCTGTGCTCACTTCTGCCTGGGCAAGGGGAATGCCACCTCCTGTGTGCTTTTTGTGGAGCTCACAGGAAGGATCTGAATCCTGTGTCAGCCCAGGGCCTTCTAAAGCACCCTTAGAAGCCCAGCTGACACATCCGAATCAACATGGGACAATGAGCTCTGTTCTTGTCCCCATCTAGGTGTCCTGCCTAGCTAAGAGATGGGAACAGGGTCTTACTGAGTGGGACATTTCCACCTCTTGTAGATAACCATCCTCTGATGAGATAAATTGCAATGCTGGAATCAGTCTTCATTCAGTGCTTTGAGAGGGACCATCAGTGATTATTTTAGTTTATTGGAGTGAACATTTCCCAGGAAAATGGAGCACAAGGGACAGAGAAAGTCACGCCTTCAGCTGGGCCTCTGTTCCTGAGTGGGGCCGGGCTCTTCGGACAGAGGGAATTCATGGCAAACTGGCAGCACTGCCCAGAGACAGCTGTGTGCAGGAGCACCTCCTCTGCAAAGAGCAGCAGGGCTCTGGGTACTGCCTTCTGCTGCTACCAGGAGATAAGAGAAGACAGGGACAAGTGCAAGGCAGTGTGGAGTGGGAGGAGAGAGGAGAGCTCCTTGTGGGAGAAATCTTCATAGCCCCTGACATGGTAAGTCTCTGGCTGCAGGGCAATGCTACTGAGGTTCCTGGAGGGCTCTTCTGAACTCATCCCATCCCATCACTGATAGGATTTTTAGCTTCTCTCTCCTGGCTTCTGCAGTGCAGAGGAGGGGGATATACTTCAGAGCAGGGGCTCTCTATCATACCAACACATGGACAGGGCATCCTGCTACCTTCTCACAGGGAAGGTGCAGGGATGTGAAGAAGTGGTTTGCACACAGGTCTGCCCAGGGCTGTAACTCGGAGGAGTGTTCCTGCGCCCCAGGGTGCTGCATTCCTGGCTAAGTGACTCTGCCACCTGCGAGGGTCAGCACTCAGCCTGCCCGGGGAGCTCCCCATGGCACTGTGGGGAGAAGCTCTCGGTGGGTTGAGCACCCACTGTTAGGGCAGGTTCATTCTCCTGTTGAGAGGGTGCTGTGTGGGTCAGGGCTGTTCACAGCTCTAGCTCATGCACAGGATGTTTCCAAAGGGACTTTTCAAAAAAGGAAAGTGAGGGCAGGGATTTCCTGAAAGAGAAGCCACTTTCCTGACATGGTGCTTTACATTTCCTACCACCCGTCAAGGGGAAAACGGAAGGGGAGTTGTCAGGCTTGGACAACAGACCGAGACTCTTTAGCAGTTTCCAGGAGCAGCCAATGTGTCTGCTAGGAACTTCTGAAAGTCCCTTCCTTAGACCCCTTAGTCTACAGACAGCACCAGCTTCCCCTTTGCTGGCCTCCTCAGGGTTTATGTGACCTGCTCCTTAGCACCTGCAAACATGGGGATGGCCCTGGGCAGTGCCCTGCTACTGGGAGGTTTCTGCAGGGCAGACCTGAGCTCCCTGAGGGAGGTGTCGGCACTGCAGGGCCTGACCATGACTTGCTCAACTCCATCCACCCATAATGTTTCTGTTGGCATTTCCCTCTCACTGCCTGCCCATGTCCACTGCCTGGAGCTGTCCCTGCTGGCAGCTCTTTCTCTGTCCCAATGCCTTTTCCTGGTCGGTGCTCACAGACCCCCTCCCACCCTCTGTGTGCTCATTCCTGCCCTCCACACACCTCCCACAGGCAGGGCCCTGTCCAGGGGCATCTCTGTGATTGCATGTTCTAAGGAGCAGGTCACACAAACCCTCCCGAGGCCAAGAAGGTGATGGTGGTGCTGTCTGTAGGCTGGGGTGTGGATGAAGGGACTTGCTGAGGTTTCTCTCAGACCTTCCGGGGGTGTTCAGCTGCAGTTAAGACACCGGCCCTGTGTGTCCTGCATGGTGTTCCCTTCCTGGCAGTGAGAAGCCCCAATCCCCTTCCAACCTGTGAGGCTCCTGGCAATGCATTTCATTAGGGTGGGGAATGAGCTGACTCTCCTTTTGGGAGAGTCCGTCTTTAGGACCCTTGACTGCTTCTCGGGGCTGTGCTGTCAAGCTGCAAGCTGCCCTCTGGAAAAGCACAGCTTCCCTGGAGCATTTCTGTAAGATCTGAGAGTCCCTGGTCTGGTCATGTGAGTGAGAAACCTTGTCACACTCTTCATCATTCTCTCCATGTCGGGGCTGAGAGTGTCGAATTTGGAAGTCTTCACTGTGAATCTGAACTCCCCTGCTCCCAGCTTAGTCCCATTTCTTTCTTAGAGGAATTTGTGAATGTGGTTGTCCTTCATCTGAGTGATGCGCAAGTGTGGGGCAGTGAGGGGCAAGACTCATGGACAGACCATATCCCGTGAACCTATACAAAGTCACAGCGAGCCCTTTTTTCTCTTGGAATGCACAAGGGCTAATGCTGAGAGCAACTGAAATGCCAAAGATTTCTACCCCCTCAAAGAATGCTCCCACGGTGAGAAGGAGGCATCTAAAATACAGATATATATATACGGGGAGGAAAGGGGGTGTGTGTGTACACCATCATATATATCCTCAGACTCTTTCACTGATTATTTTGCAGAGAAAAATGGGTTTCCAAATGTTGAACAGCCCTTCCACATACGCGGTGGACATAATCTGCTGCAGCATGTGTGCATCAGAGCTAGTCACTTCCCATTCTCTCTGCAGTGCCTGCAGGAAGGGCACAGATGGTAAACTGGTGCGAGGACAGGGTCTATCCCATTGGCACAGACATCTGGAAAGGGTCAGGTCACCCCCTGCCTTCCCTTGACTGTTTCTCTGCCTTGCTGGAGTGGCAGCTGGTGTGGCTGATTCAGATACAGACCCCTCTGTTGAAGAGGGCAAGGCTGGGGGAGATGAATCCTTCACAAGGGTCTTCTCTTTCAGACACAGCTGGCATGAGAGCTGTATTCAGCTCTCATCATGGAAAACAAAGAAACTTCCCACCTGGACCACATCCCCTGCTCCCAGCTCCCAGCGCCCATCCCCAGGTATCCCACCACATAGCAGGGTCAGTTCGACACCTCCATTTACACCCCCCAGCAGAGCAGGACTGACTTCTCTGGAGCCCACGTGCAGAGGCCCCTGCTCCGCATGGCTCCCTCAGCCAGTGTAAAGAGAGCTGCAGAAAGGGAGCTGAGCGACGGTAAAGGGCAGAGGAAAGGTGGGGGTTTCTATGAGAAAAAGAGTGGGTTTGGCTCAGAGAAGCCTGCTCTAACTTGTCACTGTCTTTTCCTCCTTGGACAGTCCACAAAACCCTGAGGAAGCAAATGTCCAACAGCAGCTCCCTCAATGAGTTCCTCCTCCTGGCATTTGCAGACACACGGGAGCTGCAGCTCTTGCACTTCTCGCTCTTCCTGGGCATCTACCTGGCTGCCCTCCTGGGCAACGGCCTCCTCATCACAGCTGTAGCCTGCGACCACCGCCTCCACACCCCCATGTACTTCTTCCTCCTCAACCTCTCCCTCCTTGACCTCAGCTCCATCTCCACCACTGTCCCCAAATCCATGGCCAATTCTGTGAGGGACACCAGGGCCATTTCCTACTCAGGATGTGCTGCCCAGGTCTTCCTGGTTGTCCTCTTGTTAGGAGGAGAGTGTTCTGTTCTCACAGTCATGGCCTATGACCGCTTTGTTGCCATCTGCAGACCCCTGCACTACAGCACACTCATGGGCAGCAGAGCTTGTGTCAGAATGGCAGCAGCTGCCTGGGCCAGTGGTTTTCTCCATTCTGTGCTGCACACTGGGAACACATTTTCCATACCACTCTGCCAAGGCAACACAGTGGACCAGTTCTTCTGTGAAATCCCCCAGATCCTCAAGCTCTCCTGCTCAGACTCCTACCTCAGGGAAGTTGGGCTTATTGTGGTTAGTGTCTGTTTAAGCTTTGTGTGTTTCATTTTCATTGTGCTGTCCTATGTGCAGATCTTCACGGCTGTGCTGAGGATCCCCTCTGAGCAGGGACAACACAAAGCCTTTTCCACTTGCCTCCCTCACCTGGCTGTGGTCTCCCTGTTTGCCAGCACTGGTGTCTTTGCCTACCTGAAACCCCCCTCCATCTCCTCCCCAGCTCTGGATCTGGTGGTGTCTGTTCTGTACGCGGTGGTACCCCCAACTCTGAACCCCCTAATCTACAGCATGAGGAACAAGGAGCTCAAAGATGCCCTGAGGAAAATGACTTCATGGACAATTTTCAGTAGTGGTAACATTGCCATTGCTCTCCACAAATGACTTCCACAGCATCCTGTACCACAATTGGGCTTTGTTTGTTCACTTTATTTTTATTATGACTATTATTCCTAATATTTGTAATCATGTTGCTATGCAAATGCTTGGATTCATTCCACCTTTACTGAGACTGCTCTGTCTCTCCTGGTGCCCATATAAAGTTGTTTCCAACACTGGGTCAGAGCTGACTCCCTCACAGTATCTCTGAAATAAAGTAGGTTCTACCCAGTGCAGTGCTTGAAGCCTGGACTTCTTTTCCAAAGATGGTGTCAAGAATAGGCCCAAGGAATTGCACCCCAGAAAGGCCTAATATGCAGGGTTCTCCATGGTTTCAGGAGCAAAAAGCTCTTAATCATGTAATGAGCTCCTATACACCAAGGGCTAGATTTAGAACTCAGCCATCAGTGTCCAGTGACAGTGGAGGGGATGAATGGTCATGGATTTACATACCCACAGCTGTCCCACATTTTAAGGCCCAATGTCAGATGTCCATCCTTCTGGAGGGGAAGCTGGAGCTGCCAGGAGAGCACAGGGGATCTCCTGGGACAGTGTGTGCCTGATGTGGGTAATGAGTGGAACCTCACAAAGGGAGAGGTCCTCCAAGGTGGAGTCACCTAAAGGTAAAGCACTAAACCCAGGTATCCATGGAGAAAGGAGGACTTTGCAATCCCAGGAGAGGCAGTGAGGACCCAGCTGGCATGGGGAAGGGAGACTGGAGATTGATTCCTGTCACCCTCTGTGAAATACCAGGGGCAGGATCTAGAGGTGCACCTGGACACAACTAGTACCTTTGGAAATACACCATAGTCCCTCCAAGCACTTGCCACATGTGCAGTCCCCTGGAGGGATTAGAGGCCATGATAGCCATTTGGTTGGATCTGCCTTTCACCCTGACCAGCATGACCAGTGCAGAGTCACCCTGTGGTCCTGTGGCCCCACAGTCTGCTCGCTCTGCAGAGCAGCACCGTTAGAGAAAAATGCTGATACATAATTCAAAGAAAACATGCAGAGTGTGGATACACTAAAGGAAGTTCATGGCGCAGAGCCAGAAGTCCTTGCTGTCCTGGCCCTCCACATGGCCTGGGAAGTGGCTGAAGAAGGATGAATGCTCCCCACCCTCCCACCTCATACTGCCATTGTCCCTCCTGAGGGATGGCACCAAAAAGAAGGCTGCGACCCCTTGTGGGGGCTTGCGTTGAAGGAAGCAGGATCCAGGAACCATATCAGTTTGCTTCTGCCCCTCCGGCCCTGTCTCCAGCTCATGGCCTTGAGACAATCACACCCACCCTGCATGCTGGCCATTACATGAAAAATTACATCCAGAAAGGGTTCTGTGCTCAGCTGGAGGATTGGATGTCCAGCCATGACTCCTGGGAGGATGAGCCCTCTCCTGGGTCTTCTGCAGGGCTGGCAGGGAGCATGCAGAGGAGGTCCTGGGGACATCTACAGGGCCTGTAGACCATCCTCCTCCCATGGTGGGCCTCAAACAGGGTCTGTCAGAACAAAGATCTTGTTTTTGCTTGAAAAGAGAGTAGAAATTGCCCTTGGAAATTCTTCCCACCCCCACCCCCTCATGCCAGCCATTTCCAGCCTGGCCATTCTCCATGGTCCTGGTGAGGGGTGATCTTTGAATGTGACCAATTTCATCTGCCTGCTGGGCTCAGCACCTGTATGGAGGGAATGGCCACACTTCCTGGCATCTCTCTGAGCCCAGACCCCAGCAAACCCTGGAGCATGGCCTTCTGCTAACCACAGGGGGACAGGACCAGGGCTGGGCAGGGGCCAGGGAGTGGTACGATGTTGCCAGACAGGAGGGTGGAGGGGGACAGGATACCAAGGGCTGTCAAGGGGACCATGCTGGAGGGATGTCTCCCCCACCCCAGAACACACCCTGTCCTGTGCCTGCACAGGGGGGCTGTGGGGACATGTGCAAGGCAGCAGGTCTGGGCCAGTGGAGGGATGAGGTGCTGATGGGAGCCACGACACTCCAGAAGCTCCCAACAGTCATGAAGGGAACTTACTGCTGCTAGCAGGATCAGGGGTTTCTCGAGGGCTACAGCTACCAGCACCATCTGCCTGGACTCCCAGACCCAGCACAGATGGTTGGTGCCCAGCACTGCAGTTCACAGTGCCCCCGTCCTTTGTCACCATTCTCTCTCAGGAGCACCACTGGGTGCAAAACTCCCTGTGAGGCTGTGGAGAGGAGCTGCTGGAGGGTTTCTCTTCTCATGCCTGCTGCCCCTGGCTCAGCCCTTGCATCAGCCAACAGGCTCTGACCTGGGTCATGTTATGTCTCCATACGTTCTCGTCTAAGACCACATAGGGATCTGCAGCACATAGCTCAGCTTGGAGACAGCCACCACGGCCTGACAGCGTGGTCCCAGGAGATCCCAGCAAGGCTGTGCTTGGAGGTGAGGCTGTGATTGTCCTCAGTCAAAGTTGGTGGGATGGTCTGGCTGGGGGCCAAGGGGAGGAAAGGACAAGAGACAACAAGGAGAAGATGCAGGAAGGGAAATTTCAAATGAGTTGAAGGAAAAAATAAAGAAACAACCATGGTAGTTGAGTAGCAGTGGGGCAGGGGACAGGAAATCTTATAAAAACCCTCCTGGAGAAAGCACCTACCAACCTGATCTAACTATCAAGTTAGCCCAGCTCAGAGCAGATCGTGGTCCTGCAGATCTCTGGTGGTATTTCCCAACCCAAATCCTCTAGGAGGAAGGGGCTGGAAAGTAGAGTGAGGGGCAGGGGACACTGTTGTGGGGTTGAGGCCTTGCTGGCATTTGGACTGCCTGGTCAAGCCTGTCCTCAGAGTTACACAGTGAGAGAGTTCATCCTCCAAATGAGTCTCTGCTCCATGGGCAACAGGAGTCAAACCAGTGCTCTGAGACTGCAGAAACGTTCTCAGGAACACACCAGGCATTCAGGCCCTTTGACTGCTGACGTGTCCACAGACTGGTGCTTTGCATGCTGGGTCTTAAGGACTGAGAAATCTTTAGAGCCAGAGCAGACCGGAGTCCCATCTCCTAGACTCACAGGTTACAGGGCATCAGCAGGGATGTCCTGGCTGCAGGGAGGGAATCACTGCCCAGGGCATGAGCAGATCCCCCTCTGCCCTTTCCTCCCCTTCACACCCTGGAACAGAGATCGTGTTTCCTGCATTGGCACTCTCTGCCGGGCTGTATTCCCAGCTGGACGGGACGCAGGCTCCACACTGGGGAAATGCAGGAGAGCCCAGTCTCATCTAGAGGAGCAGGGTCCCACCACACCTGCTGGGTGGCCAGGGCTGCAGGCTGCAGACCCCACTCTGTTTCTCGCACACCTCCTGCCTGGGGCTGCAGGGTGCCCAGCAACAAGGCAGGCATGCCTGTGGATCGGGTGCCACTGGGGAGGTGGCCTTTGGACCAGCCACTGTCAGTGAGGGACTCAAGAGCTTCTCTGCCTCCATGTTAGTGGCAAAGCTCATGTCCCAGCTTCTTCTCTGTAGAGAGCTGAGGATTTAATTCTCGGGAGAAGGCGAAAGGGAAACCCTTCTCTACCTGGGACTTGTATCACCCCATCAATCCTCTACTGCCTTCCCCTGCTCTATCATCCCAGAAGTCCTTTGGCAGAGGCATTTTTTGGTTTCTGACCCTCTATCTGTCCCTGCTTTGAGCAGCAGCTTGCACTACAGGCCTCCTGTGGTCCCTTCAACCTGAATTATCCTGAACACCTATGATCTCAGGCCCCTTTTCAAGCACAGAGCAAATGTCTCTGGGACAGGAGTCCTTTGTACTTTATGTGACCACCTAAAAGAAGGCAGGTGAACACCTCCTCCTCCCCATTGACTGTAAGGGCAGCCTGGGAGGCACTGCCTCAGGCATAGCTACATTACAATGGAAATTCTTTGCATCCACCTTTAACCACCTGAAAGGCCATTGCCTGGATCCCCTCCATGGTGAGGGGAGAAGATCAAGCTTTTCTGCAGTGTGATTTCTGTACCTCTGTAGTTTGCGGCTCTAAGTAGATGGTGCCATCCTCCCCTTGGTTTCTTGCCTGAAGCTCAGCCTGGATGGGCATGTGAATGTGGAGGTTGTCTGTCACTGCAGTGACCGTGAGGTGGTGGAGAGGTAAGAGGAATAACAGAGTCTCCAACCTGGACTGCAGCAGAGAGGGCTTCATCCTGTTTAAGGTGGAGTTAGGCAAGCCAAAGCTCAGCTAGAGCTGGAGCTGGATCTAGGAAGGGATGGGGAGGGTAACCTGAAGGGCTTCTGTAAGGACGTTGTCAGCACAAGGCAGGCAGCCAAGGAAAATGTGTTCTCCCTGCTCCGTGGGGCAGGGGTCGTAGTGACAAAGGCAGGCGAAAGGCTGAGGAGCTCATTGCCTATTTTACCTTGTCTTTTCCTGGTCTTGTCTACTGCCAGGCCTGTGGTCACACACAAGTGCACGGGACCAGACGGGAAGCACCCGAGGGTGCAGGGAGAGGTGGCTGGAGTCCCTGCAGTGCTGCTCCCAATTGTCTGTGAAACGTCATGGTGATCAGGGAGGTTCCTGAAGACTGGGAAAAGGCAGACATCTCACCCATTTTGCAGAAGGGCAAGAGGGAGGGTCTGGGGAACGACAGGCTGGTCATGTTCATCTCAGTCCCTGGGAAGGTGATGGAGCAAATCCTCCTGGAAACCATCTCCAACCATAGGAAGGGCAAGGCCTGGAAGAGTCAGCATGGGTCGACCAAGGGGAAATGGAAAGCACGCCTGACCAACCTGATTGCCTTCTACCATAAGATGAATGCCTGCGTGCACAAGGGGAAAGCAGGGGATTTTGTGAACCTTCACTTTAGCAAGGCCTTGGACACAGTCCCCCACAGTCTCCTTAGAGGCAAATTGTTGAGCTCTGCCCTGGATCAATGGACCATAGGGCAGGTGGAAGATTGGCTGGACCATCAGGCTGAAACACTGTGATCAGTGGTACAAGTTCCAAGTGGCAGCCGGTTACTAGTGGCATCCCTCAGTGATCAACATGTGGGGCAGGACTGTTTAACATCTTGATGAATGGCCTGCACAGTGGATGGAGCGCACTTTCAGCACCTTTGTGGACAATGCATAAGTGGGGGGAGGCCCTGGGCAACCTCATCTGGTTCCTTCTGCATTGACCAGGGTGGCTGGGACTAGGTGACGTCCAGAGGTCTCGTCCACCCTAAGTGCTGTGATTCAGTGAACCATTTCCTGGAGAGCTCTGTAAAGAGAGAATAGTGAGAGGAAGAAGAAAGAATAGAGAGGCAGAAGAAGAGAGCTGAAACATGACAGCTTAAATAAAGGAGTTCCTGAGAACAAAGTTTCTCCATTCAGATTCTTGGTAGCAAAGGTATTTTGATGAATAATGTGTGTGTGTGTGTGTGTGTGTGTGTGTGTATATATATATATATATTTATAAACTCGCATAGACAAGCTAATTCTTGTAGCGCATGAACATGGTGCTGCCAATTAATAAGAAAGAAAAAGAATATACGGCACGGTAAAAACTGTGTGAAGTTTTGGAAACAAGGATTTCTTGTCTATTGTTGCAGTGAGTTATTTTTTGAGAAGATCTCAACTTATGACTAGGATCTCCTTTTGGGGCTTGATTCATTTGACCACAGAGAGAGGCTGTTGCTGCCTGAGATACCTTGGGGCAGCTGTGTTGTCATGTGGTGCTGGAAATTTTGGAGACCGCTCCTGCGGGATCTTAGCTTGACATTAGGAAAGGTATCTCAAAACAGCTCAGCTGAGACAACTTAGTCCCCTCTTTGGACAAGAAAGGGAAGTGCAGAGACCTGGATTTGACAGAGACATCTGCACTGTGGGGGTCTGGCCTGGGGTGAGATCAGCCTCCTCCTTGTTGTCAATGAGCTCCCTTCTTGCCCCGTTCTATGTGTCCTGCCTAGATAAGAGATGGGAATCGGGGCTTCCAGAGCTGGACATTTCTACCTCTCGTAGATGACCATCCTCTGATAAAACCATCCTCTGATGAAACAAGTGACAATGTTGTAACTCGTCACTCTGTACTGTTTAGAGAGGGACCATTAGTGATTATTTTAGTTTATTGCAAGGAACATTTCCCAGGAGGAGGGAGCACAGGGGACGGAGAAAGTCACGTCTTCAGATGGGCCTCTGCTCCTGAGTGGGGCCAGGCTCTGGGGATGGAGGGAGCTCCTGGCAACTGGGCAGCACTGCCCAGAGACAGCTGTGTGCAGGAGCAGCTCCTCTGCAAAGAGCAGCAGGGCTCTGGGCGTTGCCTGTTGCTTCTGACATGAGAGGTGACAAGACAGAGAGAAGTGCAAGGCAGTGTGGAGTGGGAGGAGAGAGGAGAGGTCCTTGTGGGAGAAATCTTCACAGGCCTTGACATGGTAAGTCTCTGTCTGCAGGGCAATGCTACTGAGGTTCCTGGAAGGGTCTTCTGAACCTGCTTCATCCCATGACTGATAGGCTTTTTAAGGATTGCTCTCCTTTGCAGAGGAGGGGCAATTGCTTCAGAGCAGGCATTCCCTGCCACACGGTCACAGGGATAGGGCATGCTGCTACTTTCTCCAAAGGACAGCTGCAGGGCTGTGAAGCTGGGATATGCACCCAGGTCTGTGCAGAGCTGTGATTCAGAGCAGTGTTGCTACACCGCAGAGGAAGGTGCAAAAAAGGCTACTTGAAAGGGAAGGAGCTTTCCTTCCAGGGCTTCCAGTTTCCTAATGTTGGCAGGGAGAAAAAAGGAAAGAGTTTTGTGGTTTGGCAAGGAACTGGGACTCACTGACCTTCCCTCTCAGAGATCAGGAGGTCTGTGAGAAAGCTCAGCAAAGCCTTTCAGCCCCACCTCCACCTACAGCAGCACCAGCAGCACCTTTATGGACTTATCAGGGCTAATGTGACCTGCTCCTTAGGACCTGTGAGTACAGAGATGCCCCTGGACAGTGTCGTGATCCGGGAGGTTTCTGTAGGGCAGAACTGCACACAGAAGGTGGGAAAGGGTCTGTGAGTACGGACAGGGAAAAGATGTTGGGAGAGAGAAAGCTGCAGGCAGCAGGAGCAGCTCCAGGCAGTAGAGATGGGCAGGGAATGAGAGGGAAGTGCCAACAGAATCATCATGGGAGGATGGATTTGGGCAAGTCATGGTCAGTGATCAGTCCTTCTCATGCAGACACCTTCCTCTGAGCAAGCTCCCTGTGTCTCCTCTCCCACACAGCAGAGCCTCTGCCCTGACAGCCATGGGGTCCAGGGCATGAGCTGCCTTCTCTGCAGCCAGACCTCCGGCAGAGGAGAGGTGCCTGACAAAGGGACTGAGAGTGACTGCCCTGCGATGTCACTGCCTGCGAGGCGGCATGCCTAGCTGGTAAGGTGAAGGCTTTCCTGAGTTCCCATCTGTCTCTCTCTTCTTGCCTCCCTTGGCAGCAGGATCATGGTGCTGCTCCTTGTTTCCCCTCCTGTCCATGCGGCTCCTCCTCTTGCTCTCGGGTTCTCTAGGGTGGGAAGTGTCAGCTGCAGTTCAGACATGGATGCTGCAAGTTGTGTAGCAGAGGGGTCTGCATGGGAATGAGGTTGCCCCAGCCCCCTTCTAACCTGTTGCGCTCCAGGAAATGCAGTCTGTGGGGCTGGGAAATGAGCTGACTCTCCCTTAAGGAGAACCCATCTCCAGTCCTAAGAGTCCTTTGACCGTTTCCTTATAGTGTCCTGGAAGACTGTGTGCTGCCATCTAGAAAGGCACTGCTGTCTCATAGCACCTCTGTGCTATCTGAGAGGCCCATGAGGAAGGTGCAGAGATGGTGAGAGTATGGAGATGGTGGTGGGAGGCTGTATGTGGGCATCTGCAAAGAGCCCTGTGTGTCCTTGGCTAGAAGGAGAGTGTGGAGAGCTCCCTCAGATGCCCGGAGAAAGGATGAGAAGTTTGGAGTTGTGCAGTTTGAAACTGGACTCGTGTGCTCTCAGCAGGGGCTGGTTTCTTTCTAGGGCAAAATATGAGTGTGACCATCCTCCAGCTGAAAGAGAGAACTGCAACATTTGGGGGTTTCTTGGCTTGAAAAGTCTCTCCTAACTTCTCAATGTCTTTTCTTCTTTGCACAGTCCCCCATGGCCAGAGATAGCAAGATGTCCAACAGCAGCTCCCTCAACGAGTTCCTCCTCCTGGCATTCGCAGACACACGGGAGCTGCAGCTCTTGCACTTCTCGCTCTTCCTGGGCATCTACCTGGCTGCCCTCCTGGGCAACGGCCTCATCATCACAGCAATAACCTGCGACCACCGCCTCCACACCCCCATGTACTTCTTCCTCCTCAACCTTTCCCTTCTTGACCTTGGTTCCATCTCCACCACTGTCCCCAAATCCATGGCCAATTCTCTGAGGGACACCAGGGCCATTTCCTATTTAGGATGTGCTGCCCAGATGTTTTCATTTGCCTTTTTCATGTCAGCTGAATATTGTCTTCTCACAGTCATGTCCTATGACCGCTACATTGCCATCTGCAAACCCTTGCACTATGGGACCATCATAGGCAGCAGAGCTTGTGTCAAGATGGCAGCAGCTGCCTGGGCCAGTGGTTTTCTCAATTCTCTCTTGCACACTGCTAACACCTTTACAATACCACTCTGCCAAGGTAATGTGGTGGACCAGTTCTTCTGTGAAGTTCCCCAGATCCTCAAGCTCTCCTGCTCAGACTCCTACCTTGGGGAAATTGGGCTTCTTGTGCTTAGTGTCTGTTTAATGCTTGGCTGTTTCGTTTTCATTGTGCTGTCCTATGTGCAGATCTTCACTGCTGTGCTGAGGATCCCCTCTGAGCAGGGCAGGCACAAAGCCTTTTCCATGTGCATCCCTCACCTCACCGTGGTCTCCCTCTTTGTCAGCACTGATGCATTTATTTACCTGAAGCCCCCTTCCATCTCTTCCCCAGCTCTGGATCTGGTGGTGGCTGTTCTGTACGCGGTGGTGCCTCCAACAGTGAACCCCCTCATCTACAGCATGAGGAACAAGGAGCTCAAAGATGCCCTGAGGAAAGTGATTTCATGGACATTTTTCAGCAGTGGTAACATTGCCATTGCTCTCCACAAATGACTCCCACTGTGTCCCGTACCAGGACTGAGCTTCATTTGTTTGTTTGTTTTTATTATTACTAGTATTACTGTTGTTCTTATAATTTGTCACCGTGTTGCTACACAAATGCTTAGATTCATTCCACCTTCACTGAGACTGCTCTGTCTCACCTGGTGCCCATATAAAGTTGTGTCTAACAGTGGATCAGAGCTGACTCCCTCACAGTATCTTTGTAATAATGTAGGTTCTTCCAAGTGCAGTGCCTGAAGGCTGGGCTCTTCATTCAAAGCTGCTGTCCCTTATGCAGGACTCACTGATGCTAGCAGCATTGGGGGTTTCTCGCAGGCTACAGCCACCAGCACCACCTGCCAGGACTCCCAGACCAAGCACAGATGGTTGGTGCCCAGCACTGCAGCATGCAGTGCCCCCGTCCTGTGTCACCATCCTCTCTCAGGAGCACTGCCAGGTGCATCACTCCCTGCCCAGGTGTGGAGAGGAGCTGCTGGAGGTCTGCTCTTCTCACGCCTACTGATCTCAGCTCTGCCCTGGTGGCGACCCACAGGCTCTGCCCTTCGCCATGTTATGTCTCCATTAGCTCTCCTCTGAGACCACGTAAGGAGCTGCAGCACATAGCTCTGCTTGGAACTGGCCACCTTGGCCTGCCTATGTGGTCCCAGGAGATCGCAGTAAGGCTGTGCTTGGAGGTGAGGCTGTGTTTGTCCTCAGTCAAACTGGGCGGGATTGTCTGGGTTGGGGCCAAGGGGAGGAAAGGAGAAGAGACAACAA
Organism: Apteryx mantelli; assembly: GCF_036417845.1. NCBI lineage: Eukaryota > Metazoa > Chordata > Aves > Apterygiformes > Apterygidae > Apteryx > Apteryx mantelli. Next base: position 18,948,495 of record NC_089988.1, read on the forward strand.
AGAGAAGATGCAGTAAGGGAAATTTCAAATGAGTTGAAGGAAAAATAAAGAAATATCCATGGTAGTTGAGCAGCACCAGGGCAGGGGACAGGAAATCTTAAAAAAATCTCCTGCAGAAAGCACCTACCAACCTGATCTAACTGTCAAGTTAGCCCAGCTCAGAGCAGATCGCGGTCCTGGAGATCTCTGGTGGTCTCTCCCAACCCAAATCCTCTAGGAGGAAGGGGCTGGAAGGCAGAGTGAGGGGCAGGGGACACTGTTGTGGGGTTGAGGCTTTGCTGGCATTTGGACTGCCTGGTCAAGCCTGTCCTCAGAGTGACACGGTGAGCGAGTTCATCCTCAGAAGGAGTCTCTGCTCCATGGGCAACAGGAGTCAAACCAGTGCCGGGAGACTCCAGAGAAGTTCTCAGGAACACGCCAGGCATTCAGGCCCTTCGACTGCTGAGGTGTCCCCAGACCGGTGCTTTGCATCCTGGGTCTGAAGGGCTGAGAAATCTTTACAGCCAGAGCAGACTGCAGTCCCATCTCCTGGACTCACAGGTTGCAGGGCATCAGTAGGGCTGTACTGGCTGCAGGGAGGGAATCACTGCCCAGGGCACGAGCAGATCCCCCTCTGACCTCCCCTCTCTCTTCACACCCCGGAACAGAGATCATGTTTCCCGTGTTGGCCCTCCCTGCCGGGCTGTATTCCCAGCCAGAGGGGACGCAGGCTCCACACTGGGGAAATGCAGGAGAGCCCAGTCTCATCTAGAGGAGCAGGGTCCCACCACACCTGCTGGGTGGCCAGGGCTGCAGGCTGCAGACACCACTGTATTCCCCGCAGACCTCCTGCCTGGGGCTGGAGGGTGTCCAGCAAGAAGGCAGGCATGCCTGGGGGTCTGGTGCCATTGGGGTGGTGGCCTTTGGACCAGCCTCTGTCTGTAAGGGACTCAGGAGTTTCTCCGCCTCCATGTTAGTGGCAAAGTTCATGTCCCAGGTTCTTCCCTCTGGAGAGCTGAGGATTTAATTCTCAGGAGAAGGGGAAAAAGGAAAGCCTTTTATCCATGGGAATTGTACTGCCCTGTCAACCCTCTACTGCCTTTCCTGGCTGTATCATCTCAAAAGTCCTTTGGGAGGAGCATATTTTGGTTTCTGACCCTCCGTCTGACTCTGCTTTGATCAGCAGGTTGCGCTACAGGCCTCCTGTGGTCCCTTCAACCTGAATTATCCTGAACGCCTATGATCTCAGGCCCCTTTTCAAGCACAGAGCAAATGTCTCTGGGACAGGAGTCCTTTGTGCTTTCTGTGACCGTCTAAAAGAAGGCAGGTGAGCAACCTCTCCTTCCTGCTGAGTATAAGGGCAGCCTGGGAGGCACTGCCTCAGGCATAGCTACATTAAAACGGAAATTCTTTGCATCCACCTTTAACCACTTCAAAGGCCATTGCCTGGAGGATCCCCTCAGGGGTGAGGGGAGAAATGCAGGCTTTTCTGCGGTGTGATTTCTCTACCTCTGTATTTTGTGCCTCTAAGTAGATGGTGCCATCCTCCCCTTGGTTTCTTGCCTGAAGCTCAGGCTGGATGGGGATGTGAATGTGGAGGTTGCCTGTCACTGCAGTGACGGTGAGATGGTGGAGAGGTAAGAGGAATAACAGGGTCACCACCCTGGACTGCAGCAGAGAGGATATCATTTTGTTTGGGATGGAGTTAGGCAAGCCACAGCTCACCTGGAGCTGGAGTTGGATCTGGATCTGGGAAGGGATGGGGAGGGTAACCTGAAGGGCTTCTGCAAGGACGCTGGCAGTACAAGGCAGCCATCCAAGGAAAATGTGTTCTCCCTGCTCAGTGGGGCAGGGGACGTAGTGACAAATACAGGGGAAAGGCTGAGGACCTCATTGCTTCTTTTACCTTGTCTTTTCCTGGTCTTGTCTACTGCCAGGCCTCCCTGGCCCCCAAGTCCTTTGGCAGCATCTGTGTTAGCAAAGCCTTGCCCATGGTGGAGGACGATGCAGCTGGGGAGGACTTTTGCCCAGTGGGCACACACAAGTCCATGGGACCTTACAGGAAGCACCCCAGGGTGCAGGGAGAGGTGGCTGGAGTCACTGCAATGCTGCTCCCAAATGTCTATGAAATGTCAGGGTAATCAGGGAGGTTCCTGATGACTGGGAAAAGGCAGATATCTCAGCCATTTTCCAGAAGGGCAAGAGGGAGGATCTGGACAACAACAGGCTAGTCATCTTCATCTCAGTCCCTAGGAAGGTGATGGAGCAAATCCTCCTGGAAACCATCTCCAAGCGTATGAAGGAGAAGGCCTGGAAGAGGCAGCATGCGTTGACCAAGGGGAAATGGAAAGCATGCCTGACCAACCTGATTGCCTTCTACCATAAGATGAATGCCTGCATGCACAAGGGGAAAGCAGGGGATTTTGTGAACCTTCACTTTAGCAAGGCCTTTGGCACAGTCCCCCAGAGTCTCCTTATAGGCAAATTGTTGAGCTCTGCCCTGGATCAATGGACCATAGGGCAGGTGGAAGATTGGCTGGACCATCAGGCTGAAACACTGACATCAGTGGTACAAGTTCCAAGTGGCAGCCAGTTACTAGCGGCATCCCTCAGTGATCAACATGTGGGGCAGGACTGTTTAACAACTTTATGAATGGCCTGCACAGTGGATGGAGCGCACTCTCAGCACCCTTGTGGCCAATGCATAAGTGGGGGGAGCCCCTGGGCAACCTCATCTAGTTCCCTCTGCATTGACCAGGGCGGCTGGGACGAGGTGATGTCCAGAGGTCTCATCCACCCTGAGTGCCGTGATTCAGTGAATCTTTCCCTGGAGAGCTCTGTAAAGAGAGAAGAGGCCAAGGGAGTAGAAAGGCCAGAGAGGCAGAAGAGAGCTGAAACATGACAGTTAAAATAAAGCAGTTCCTAATAACAAAGTTTTTCCATTCCGAGCATTGGTAGCAAATGTATTTTGATGAATAATGTGTGTGTATATATATATATATATTTATATATATAAAATGTGTGTGTGTGTATGTATCTGTATATCTCTATATATAAGTGTGTGTGTGTGTGTGTGTGTGTGTGTGTGTGTGTGTGTGAGTATATACACACAATCGCATAGACAGGCTAATTCCTGTAGTGCATGAACATGGTGCTGCCAATTCATAAGAAAGAAATAAAATATATGGCAGTGGTAAAAACTGTGTGAGGTTTTGGAAATGAGGATTTCTTGTCAAGTGTTGCAATGAGTTATATTTGGGGAAGATCTCAACTTATGACTAGGTTCTACTTTTGGGGCTTGATTCATTTGACCACATAGGGAGGCTATTGCTGCCTGAGATGCCCTGGGGTAGCTGTGTTGCCATGTGGTGCTGGAAATTTTGGAGGCGACTCCTGCAGGACCTTAGCTTGTCGTTAGGAATGGTATCTCAAAACAAGTCAGTTGAGACAACTTAGTTCCGTCTTTGGATGAGAAAGGGAAGCCCAGGGAACTGGATTTGACAGAAACATCTGCACTGACGGGGTATGGCCTGGGGTGAGATCAGCCTCCTCCTTGTTGTCAATGATGTCAACCGCTTCTTACCCCGTTCTCTGTGTCCTGCCTAGTTAAGAGATGGGAATTGGGGCTTCCGGAGTTGGACATTTTCACCTCTTGCAGAAAACCATCCTCTGATGCGACAATTTGTAATGCTGGAATCAGTGTTCCTTCAGAGCTTAGAGAGGGCCCACTGGTGATTATTTTAGTCTACTTCAATGAACATGATGAAATAGTTGAAATCTTCAGGAGGGGTATTAATCTGGGGAGAAGAAATATCGATGTGCCCTTGACCTTGTGTTTTCACTGCTCTGTCTAATAGGCTGTGGATGCAATCTCAGTGATCTCTCACATATTTGCACATATCCTGAATAAATTAGTCATTTCTGAAGTCATCTTTGCATCAGACTCTCTGGGCATATGCACTTTCCATAGTTTCCCAGTTTTCCTCCTCCCCTTAATCTTTATCCTTTCAGGTACATCTCTACTCTCCAGTTGCTGCTCTGAGCTGATGGGAGTCTGAAGCTTGCCTCATCTTTCAGCAGTCTCTTTGTCTCTTTAGCCAACTCCTTTGTTGTGTTTTGGTCTATCCCTTCCAATCTATCTGTGGAAAACATTTCAAGGCAGGTTATGTCTTGTGGGCAGTGGACCTCACTGGAGGCAGCTTGGACTTGGCATACAGTTGAGGAGGGTTTTTTTTGCATCTTTTATTAAACTGTTCCAAACTTTATTTTTGTTTATTTGCTGTTAAGAAAAAAACCCTTCTGTGTCTGTCTGCAGCTAGTTCCTAAGGAAAGCAAGTGGGAACTGGTGCACATGAGCTGTACCATTCAACTACAGCCTTGAGAGGAAAAAGGTTCGATTTCCACAAGAGTGATGTGAAGTCCCCAGTGGCTGATGAGGGCAATGGCAGGGCTGGGGAGCTGGGGAGGAAAGTTCTCCATACAGGTCTCCTATCAAAAATACTGCTTTGCCTACATGCCCTGACTTCATTAGGAGACACTGTGGGTCAGTATGAATTGGGGAATGTGGGTATGACTTATTCTGAGAACTGAAGAATGAAGAAAGCTTAAGAAGCAGACATCTTTCTTTTTCAGGTGCTCATTGAAATCTTCCTCTTGTAAATACACTCCTGCAAACTTTCCAATTAGCAAAACAAGAATTGAAGTGCTGAAGAAAATTATGGCAAGATGCATGGCTCCTTAGGGTTTTTTTTGCATTTTAATGACCCCTCGGCTGTATTTGGTGCTGAGCCCATGAACCTCAGATGCTGAGAAGAGGCTGAAGAAACCTCTCAAGAAGCAAATCACAATTTTCTTGGAAAGATAATGAGTCCCACTGAGGACCATAATCAAGAAAGTCTCCCCAGGGGCTGATTAGAGCAGAAAGTTGGAGGCCCTGATTGCAGGTAGGCAAAGGCAATGTGAGGGTGGCTGTGATGCCAAGTCAACCTTGACGTGTGTTATCAAGCAGAGCGACCAGGCCCTGACAGCCAGTCCCTGGGTAGGGTGATGCTTTCCATCATGCATTGTTCAGGGCTCTTCCTGGGGCCAGTGTGTGGATGGGGGTGCACAACGTCAAGTTCAGGACCATGATACGGCACCTGATGGTCTCCCAAGGGACAAGGAGGCAGCAAGGACACAATGCTTTAAGGAAACAGAGTCTTCTCGGGGGCCTCAGTTACAGAGACACCAGCCATAGCCAAAAGGACAAAACCTAGCTGTGTTGGGAGCTTTCAGCCTTGGCAGTGCCCTCGGCCATCTCCACCACAGGCTGTCCTATGCTTTCCCACGCCTGTGCCTCTTTCCCTGCACACTGTACACACCCAAGCTGCTTCCCCACCTTCCTCTCACCCCGCGATCTCCCCACCTCTCCTGATGTCTTCCTGTCCTCCCTTGCTTTTCCTTGAAACACAAAGGCAGGGGCTGATCACAGACTCCCTCTGGGTGACCTGTTGCACCTCAGCTCTACCCTACAAGTGACATTCTTTTGACCTGAAGTCCAGTCTGAACCTCTCAAGATGCAGTTTGTGGATCTTTCTCCTTTGCATGCTGTTTCCCACTGCCAAGAAAAACTTCATCATCTCTGAAACCACCCTTCAAGCAGTCACAGGTTCCGACTCTACTGCCCTTTGCCTCCACTTCATCAGGCTAAAGAAGGCCAGGTCCCTCAACCTCTCCTCATGGATGGGTTTATTCCCACCTAGGCACAGGACTTGATGCTTCTCTTGTAAATCTTCATGAGGTATTTGTTGTCCAAATCAGCCAAATTTCTCAAGTTCCTTCAGGACTGAAGCTCCTCTCTGTCAAAATAAAAGAAAAAAACCCCCGAACAAATAAACAAACAAACCATCCAGTGCCAATGAGGTACGGGTGAGCAGGGGTGGGGTGGGCAGTAGGGGACGGGATCAGAATGGTAAAAGAGACAGACTTAGAAGGAATGGAAGAAAAAAAAAGGAAATTAAAAGTGAAGTCAAGGATTGGTCAGGGCTGTCTTGGGGATTCCTGCCAAGAAGCCCTGCATCTGAATAATTCTGACTGGAGGAGGAGAAGAAAGCTGGCCTGCTTCCACTGTCACAGGGCACCTGTGTGCTTTCCCTGACATCCACAAGAGAAGATGGAGAGTGGGAAGAACCATGGACACCTTCAGGGTGGAAGGGACCTCAGGAGGTCTCTATCCCTTCATGTGCCCAGAAATGTAATCTGAGAGGATTCACCTGATGACTCACTCCTCACAGAAGTGAGGCTGAACTGCCTGCAGCTCCCCAGGTTGCCCTTGTGGCCTTTTTGGAAGATGGATGTAACAGTTGCCTTTCTCCTACTGCCCCATCCCTGATCAGTTCCTCCGTCTTTGAAATTTCCAGATACAAGAAAGCATCATCCTTATTGGCCCATCTGGCAGCTGTGCAAAGAAGTTGTCCTTGATGCCCTGCAGAAGCCTCCTGGCCTACTTGCACTCTGCTGTTTGCCCTTATGCTTCATGTCAGGGTTATTAAAGTCCCCCCAAGAAGAACCAGGGCCTGTGATCCACAGACTTGCTCACGTTGCTTAAAGGAGACTGCATCCACCTCCCTACCCTCTTTAGGTGGACTGTAGCTCCCACCATGATGTCACCCCTACTGTGATGCTCACCCACAAGCACTCACCCAAACCCTTGCCTCTCCCATGGAAGAGGTCCACACATCTGAGCTGCCCCTTCACACAAAAGGCATCCTCCCTCCTCATCTTCTCTGACAGTCTCTCCTGAAGACATTGTACCCTGCAAGCATTGCCCTCCAGTCATGTGAGTGATCCCACCACACCTCAGTCATTCCAATGATGTTTCACACCTGTGAAAGCTTGTACATCTCCATCTGCTCCTGTCTCTACCCCAGGCTGCATGCATTTGCATATATTAGGGCTGCAGAGCATCAGCTGTGGCACAGAGAGCAGACTGGTCATGGTGAAACCTGTTACCAAGAGCCAAGGTCACTGTGTGTGCAATAGCCCCACTTCAGAGCAGAGCCATGCTGGCCTAGATAGCAGGTGGCAATGTAATGGTGAAAGGAGGTTCCCCCTGAGAGAGCAAAGCCTGCAGTGCCCAAGGCCAGGCAGAAACAGAGCTGGGCTGTGCAGCCCTGGCAAGAGAGGTTTGGGCTGCCTGAGGCAATTTGTAGCACCTTGGGGCCTGTGACAGAGGTGAAGTGATCTGCAGGCAGGACAAGGTGCCACTGAAGAAGTCCCTGGCACTGGGCAGCCTGTGATTGAGCCACCCTGAGTGAGCACGCCCAATCGTGGTTCATATCATCCTGGTGTGAGAAGAGTTTTAGAAGGAGGAGAGCAAGAAGTGTTTGAGAGTGCAGAGACTAGAGTGGAGACCCTGGCGTGATGTGCCTCCCATTTATGCAGCACACTTGAATGCAGTTGGGATGGACTTTGCCTAAAGGCAGTGGTGGGATTCAGTTGTCTGGGCACAGGTAGGAAAGCCTGAGATAACCTGGGTTGTTTGCCAGCAACCACTCCAAAGGGGCATGGTTTTCCCATAGGTCCCATCCATGCGGTTGTGCTAAAAAACCCAGGCATCTGACATGGCCCTGCCAGCCTGTTTCTATGTCATTACATCAAGTGTGTGCACTGAATTCCATTAGCAGTTTGCACTGTAGGCATCTCCATGTGTCTCAGCATCATAGTGATTGGGGCTTTAACAGTAGTGGGCATCTAGTGTCATTTGAGATGGCCAAGGGAATTCTCCACCCAGCCCCCAACTCATGCTCTAGAAGGATGTGGGTCTCCCAGTTGCTCCATCAGAGCAAGCAGACACTGGCACATGCCTGGGACAACCTCTGTCTCTTCCAATATCACCAGGTGTTTGTGTGTGAGCAACTGACTCCCACCCTCCATCTCAGGTGAGTATAACCAGAGCTTAAAGAAGGAGCTTGTGTGCAGACATCTGTGTTGTGCACACTTCAGCTTGGGAAGGGGAATCCCACCTGCTGTGTGTTTTTGGAGTTCACGGGAGTTTGCTGAATCCCACTGCATTCCAGGGGCTTCCAAACCAGAATGAGATGCCCACATTTACTCATCTGAGTCAGCACCTGAACCATGTGTCAATCAGCTCCCTTCTTGCTCTTTTCTGCCTGTCCTGCCTAGTTAAGAGATGGGAATCGGAGCTTCCAGATTGGGACACTTCCATCTCTTGCAGATAACCATGCTCTGATGAAACAATCTGCAGTGCTGGAATGAGTCTTCCTTCAGTGCTTAGAGAGGGACCATCGGTGATTATTTTAGTTTATTGGAGTGAACATTTCCCAGGAGGAGGGAGCACAAGGGACAGAGAGATTCATGCCTTCAGATGGGCCTCTGCTCCTGAGTGAGGGCAGTCTCCAGGGATGGAGGGAGCTCATGGCAACCTGGCAGCACTGCCCAGACACAGCTGTGTGCAGGGGCAGCTCCTCTGCAAAGAGTAGCAGGGCTCCGGGCACTGCCTGCTGCTGCTGACATGAGAGGTGACAAGGCAGAGAGAAGTGCAAGGCAGTGTGGAGTGGGAGGACAGAGGAGAGCTCGTTGTGGGAGAAATCTTCACAGCCCTTGACACTGTAAGTCTCTGGCTGCAGGGCAATGCTACTGAGGTTCCTGGAGGGGTCTTCTGAACCCATCCCATCCCATCACTGATAGGCTTTTTAAGGATCACTCTCCTGACTCCTCCAGTGCACAGGTAGAGGAGGAGATGCTTCAGAGCAGGGATTCCCTGCCACACCGTCACAGGGACAGGCCGTGCAGCTCCATTCTGCCAGGGGTAGCTGCAGGAGTGTGAAGCCAGGGAGCACACACAGGTCTGTGCAGGGCTGTGATTCAGAGCAGTGTCCCTGCACCCCAGGGTGCTGTGTGCCTGGGGCAGTGACTCTGCTGCCTGTGAGGGTCAGCCCTCCGTCTGCCCTGGGAGCTCCCCACAGCATTACGGGGAAAACCTCTGGGTGAGACGAGCGACCCCCGGCAGGGCAGATTCATTCTGCTGAGAGGGTGCTGCGTGGGTCAGGGCTGCTCACAGCTCTAGCTCATCTGCAGCAGATGTGCAAGGAGTCTTTTCAAGAGGAGATCAAGACAAGGGCTACTTGAAAGGGAAGGAGCTTTCCTTCTGGTATCTCCACTTTCAGTTCCCTAATTTTCGCAGGGAGAAAAGAGGAAAGAGTTTTCTGGTTTAGCAAGGAAGTGGGATACCTAAAACTTCACTCTCAGAGATTAATAGGTCAGTGAGAAACCTCAGCAAGCTGCTTCATCCCCACCTTAGCCTACAGACAGCATCAACATCACCTTTGTGGTCTCATAGGAGTTTATGTGGCCTGCTTCTTAGGACGTGCATGCACAGAGATGCCCCTAGACAGTGCCCTGATCTGGGAGGTTTCTGCAGGGCAGAACTGAGCACACAGAGGGTGGGATGGGATCTGTGAGCACTGACTGGGAGAAGCTGTTGTGACAGTGAAAGAGCTGGCAGCAGGGACAGCTCCAGGCAGCAGGGATGGGCAGGGAATGAGAGGGAACTGCAGGCAGACCTGCGACAGAGGAGAGGGCTTCTTTCCTGCAATGGGCCCATTTCATGCTGCCTGACAAAGGAGCTGAGAGCGACTGTCCTACAATGTCACTGTCTGTGAGTTGGCATGCCCAGCTGAGTAAGGAAAAGGCTTTCTAGTATGCCTCTCTGTCTCTCTTCTTGCCTCCCTTGGCAGCAGGATCATGGTGTTGCTCCTTGCTTCCCCTCCTGTCCATGATGCTCCTGTTCTTTTTTGGGGGGTTTCTGGGTTGGGTGTTTTCAGCTGCAGTTCAGACATGGATGCTGCAAGTTGTGCAGCAGAGGGGTCTGCATGGGAATGAGGTTGCCCCAGCCCCCTTCTGAATTGTGGAGCTACAGAAAATGCAGTCCGTGGGGCTGGGAAATGAGCTGACTCTCCCTTAGGGAGAGCCCATCTCCAGTCCTAACATTCCTTTGATCATTTCCTTATAGTGTCCTGGCAGACTGCGTGCTGCCCTCTAGAAAGGCACAGCTGTCTCATAGCATTACTGTGATATCTGAGAGGCCCATGAGGAAGGTGCAGAGATGCTGAGAGTATGGAGATGGTGGTGGGAGGCTGTATGTGGGCATCTGAAAAGAACCCTGTGTGTGCTTGTTTAGAAGGGGAGTATGGAGATCTCCCTCAGGTGCCCGGAGAAAGGGAGAAAAGTTTGGAGATGTGTACTTTGAAACTGGACTCGTGTGCTCTCAGCAGGGGCTGGTTTGTTTTTAGGGTAACATGTGAGTGTGATCATCCCACAGCTCAAAGAGTTGCAAACACAAGACAGCTGTGAATGAGACTAATACACAGACTAGCTGTCCTCACTCTGCAACAAGGGACAGTGAATCCTTTTTTCTCAGGTTTCAGTAGAAATGCCAAGGATTTCTACCTTTGAGGAACACTCCCCAGGGGTGACAAGACCATCTAAAAGAAAATAAAAATTCCCTGAAACTCTGTTCCTCAAACCTTATTCTTTAGAATTCAGAGTGAAGATGCTGAAAAGCCGTTTTATATGATGACTGGATTTCACCTGACAGAAGTTGTGAATGTCAATCCTGTGCAATGTGCTCTAGGTGACCCTGCTTGAGCAGGGGGGTTGGACTAGATGATCTCCAGAGGTCCCTTCCAACCTCAGCGATTCTGTGATTCTGTGATGTCAGAGCTGGTCACCCCCATTCCCCTCTGCCCACTGCTTTACAGCACAATTGACTCCTGTGGAGCCCATGGGCAGAGGTCCCTGCTCCTCACAGCACACTCAGGCAGGGCAAAGCGGAGCTCAAGCAAGGGAGCTGCAGAAAGAGCCTCTCAGGAAAAAGAGAGGCAATGTGGCAGGTTGTATGGGAACTGCAAAATTTGGGGGGTTTTTTTTGCTTTAAAAGTCTCTGCTAACTTCTCAATGTCTTTTCTCCTTTGCACAGTCCCCCATGCCCAGAGATAGCAAAATGTCCAACAGCAGCTCCTTCAATGAGTTCCTCCTCCTGGCATTTGCGGACACACGGGAGCTGCAGCTCTTGCACTTCTCGCTCTTCCTGGGCATCTACCTGGCTGCCCTCCTCGGCAATGGCCTCATCATCACAGCTGTAGCCTGCGACCACCGCCTCCACACCCCCATGTACTTCTTCCTCCTCAACCTCTCCCTCCTTGACCTTGGCTCCATCTCCACCACAGTCCCCAAATCCATGGCCAATTCCCTCTGGAACACCAGGGCCATTTCCTACTCAGGATGTGCTGCTCAAGTCTTTCTGCTTGCCCTCTTGCTAGGAGGAGAGTATTGTCTTCTCACTGTCATGGCCTATGACCGCTATGTTGCCATCTGCAAACCCCTGCACTATGGGACCATCATGGGCAGCAGAGCCTGTGTCAAAATGGCAGCAGCTGTCTGGGCCAGTGCTTTTCTGTATTCTGTGCTGCACACTGGGAACACATTTTCCATACCACTCTGCCAAGGCAACACACTGGACCAGTTCTTCTGTGAAATCCCCCATATCCTGAAGCTCGCCTGCTCAGACTCCTACCTCAGGGAAGTTGGGCTTATTGTCATTAGTGTCTGTTTAGTCTTTGGGTGTTTCATTTTCATTGTGCTGTCCTACGTGCAGATCTTCACAGTTGTGCTGAGGATCCCCTCTGAGCAGGGCCGGCACAAAGCCTTTTCCACGTGCATCCCGCACCTGGTTGTGGTCTCCCTGTTTGTCAGCACTGACATGTTTGCCTACCTGAAGCCCCCCTCCCTCTCCTCCCCAGCTCTGGATCTGGTGGTGAGTGTTCTGTACGCGGTGGTGCCTCCAGCAGTGAACCCCCTCATCTACAGCATGAGGAACAAGGAGCTCAAAGATGCCCTGAGGAAAGTGATTTCATGGACATTTTTCAGCAGTGGTAACATTGCCATTGCTCTCCACAAATGACTCCCCCTGTGTCCCGTACGAGCACTGAGCTGTGTTTGTTCACTTTATTATTATTACTATTAATACTGTTGTTATTAATATTTGTCACTATGTTGCTACACAAATGCTTGGATTCATTCCACCGTTACTGAGACTGCTCTGTCTCACCTGGTGCCTGTTTTAGATTGTGTCCAACAGAGGGTCAGAGCTGACTCCATCACAGTATCGTTGTAATAAAGTAGGTTCTTGCAGGTGCAGGGCCTGAAGGCTGGGCTCTTCCTCCAAAGCTGCTGTCCTTTATGCCATGTCCTCAGCCCATTTCTTTGAGACAATGTTGCCCACCCTGCATGCTGATCCTGACCCCAAAAATCACCCCCAAACAAGGCTTCAGACCCAGCTGGAGAACTAAGCGTCCAGCTGTGAGCCCTGGTAGGACGAGCCCTCTGCTGGTTCCTCTGCAGGGCTGTCAGGGAGCATGCAGAGGAGATGCTGGGGCCATCTGCTTGGCCTGCAGACCATCCTCCTCCCATGGGGGCCCTCAAGCAGGCTGCCTCAGTGCAAAGATCCAGCGCAGCTTGTTGCTGCATGAGCAGAGAGGAGAAACTGCCCCAGGAAACTCCTCTCAAACCCAGCATCTCATACCAGCTATTTCCAGCACTGGCCATTCCCTGTGGTCCTGGTGAGGGGTGATCTCTGAGGGTGACCAGCTCCGTCTGCCTGCTGGCCTCAGCACCTGTATGGGGGGGAATGTCCATCCCTGCCTGGCCTCTCTCCAGGCTCAGACCCCAGCAGATGGCAGAGCATGGCCTTCTGCTAACCCTGGGGGGACAGAGACAGGGCTGCACAGGGTCTGGGGACTGGTGGGAGGCTGCCAGGCAGGTGGGCTGAGGGGGACGGGACACCAAGGGCTGTCATGGGGACCATGCTGGGGGGATGTTTCCCCACTCCAGAATGTACCCTGTCCTGTGTGGTGCCTGCACAGTGGGGCCGTGGGGCCACGTGCAGGGCAGCAGGGCTGGGCCAGTGGAGGGCTGAGGTGCAGATGGGAACCACGACACTCCAGAAGTTCCCAACGGTCATGAAGGGGAGTCGCTGCTACTAGCAGGACTGGGGGGTTTCTCAAGGGCTACAGCCACCAGCACCACCTGCCAGGACTCCCAGACCCAGCACAGATGGTCAGTGCCCAGCAATGCAGCTCACAGTACCCCCCGTCCTGTGTCACCGTCCTCTCTCAGGACCACTGCTGGGTGCATCGCTCCCTGCCTAGGTGTGGAGAGGAGCTGCTGGAGGTCTTCTCTTCTCACACCTGCTGCCCTTGGCCCTGCCCTGGCATCGGCCCACAGGTTCTGCCCTGGATCATGTTATGTCTCCATACGTTCTCTTCTGAGACCATGTAGAGACCTGCAGCGCATATCTCTGCTTGGAGGTGGCCACCATGGTCTGCCTCCGTGGTCCCAGCAAATCCCAGGAAGGATGTGCTTGGAGGTGAGGCTGTGATTGTCCTCAGTCAAAGTAGATGGGGTGGCCTGGCTGGGGGCCAAGGGGAGGAAAGGGCAAGAGACAACAAGGAGAAGATGCAGTAAGGGAAATTCCAAATGAGTTGAAGGAAAAAATAAAGAAATATCCATGGTATTTGAGTAGCACTGGGGCACGGGCCAGGAGATTTTCAAAAAATCTCCTGGAGAAGCACCTACCAACCTGATCTAACTGTCAAGTTAGCCCAGCTCAGAGCAGATCGTGGTCCTACAGATTTCTGGTGGTCCCTCCCAACCCAAATGCTCTAGGAGGAAGGGGCTGGAAGGCAGAGTCCTGGGCAGGGGACAGTGTTGTGGGGTTGAGGCCTTGCTGACACTTGTACTGCCTGGTCAAGCCTGTCCTCAGAGTTACACAGTGAGCGAGTTCATCCTCAGAAGGAGTCTCTGCTCCATGGGCAACAGGAGTCAAAGCAGTGCTGGGAGACTCCAGAGAAGTTCTCAGGAACACACCAGGCATTCAGGCCCTTCGACTGCTGAGGTGTCCCCAGACCGGTGCTTTGCATCCTGGGTCTGAAGGGCTGAGAAATCTTTACAGCCAGAGCAGACTGCAGTCCCATCTCCTGGACTCACAGGTTACAGGGCATCAGTAGGGCTGTCCTGGCTGCAGGGAGGGAATCACTGCCCAGGGCACGAGCAGAACCCCCTCTGACCTCCCCTCTCTCTTCACACCCTGGAACAGAGATCATGTTTCCCGTGTTGGCCCTCCCTGCCGGGCTGTATTCCCAGCCAGAGGGGACGCAGGCTTCACACTGGGGAAATGCAGGAGAACCCAGTCTCATCTAGAGGAGCAGGGTCCCACCACACCTGCTGGGTGGCCAGGGCTGCAGGCTGCAAACCCCAGTCTGTTCCCCGCAGACCTCCTGCCTGGGGCTGCAGGGTGCCCAGCAAGGCAGGCATGCCTGGGGGTCGAGTGCCATTGGGGTGGTGGCCTTTGGACCAGACTCTGTCAGTGAGGGACTCAGGAGCTTCTCTGGCTCCACGTTAGTGGCAAAGTTCATGTCCCAGCTTCTTCCCTCTGGAGAGCTGGGAATTTCATTCTTGGGAGAAGGGGAAATAGGAAACCATTTTATCCATGTGATCACCCCGTCAACCCTCTACTGTCTTCTTCTTCTCTATCACCCCCAGAAGTTCTTTGGCAGGAGCATTTTTTTGGTTTCTAACCCTATATCTGACCCTGCTTTGAGCAGCACGTTGCACTACAGGCCTCCTGTGTCCCTTCAACCTGAATTATCCTGAACGCCTATGATCTCAGGCCCCATTTCAAGCACAGAGCAAATGTCTCTGGGACAGGAGTCCTTTGTGCTTTATGTGACCATCTAAAAGAAGGCAGGTGAACACCTCCTCCTCCCTGTTGACTGTAAGGTCAGCATGGGTGGCACTGCCTCAGGCATAACTGCATTACTGTGGAAATTCTTTGCATCCACCTTTAACCACCTGAAAGGCCATTGCGTGGATCCCCTCAGTGGTGAGGGGAGAACAACAGGCTTTTCTGCAGTGTGATTTCTGTACCTCTGTAGTTTGTACCTCTAAGTAGACGGTGCCATCCTCCCCATTGGTTTCTTGCCTGAAGCTCAGGCTGGATGGGGATGTGAATGTGGAGGTTGTCTGTCACTGCAGTGACCGTGAGATGGTGGAGAGGTAAGAGGAATAACAGAATGACCACCCTGGAGTGCAGAAGAGAGGGCTTCATCCTGTTTAGGGTGGAATTAGGCAAGCCAAAGCTCAGCTGGAGCTGGAGCTGGAGCTGGATCTAGGAAGGGATGGGGAGGGTAACCTGAAGGGCTTCTGCAAGGATGTCGGCAGCACAAGGCAGCCATGCAAGGAAAATGTGATGTCCCTGCTCAGTGGGGCAGGGGACGTAGTGACAAAGAGAGGGGAAAGGCTGAGGAACTCACTGCCTCTTTCTCCTGGTCTTTTCCTGGTCTTGTCTACTGCCAGGCCTCCCTGGGCCCCGAGTCCTTTGGCAGCATCTGTGTTAGCAAAGCCTCACCCATGGGGGAGGACGATGCAGCTGGGGAGACTTTTGCCCAGTGGGCACACACAAGTCCATGGGACCTTACAGGAAGCACCCCAGGGTGCAGGGAGAGGTGGCCCCAGTCACTGCAATGCTGCTCCCGATTGTCTATGAAATGTCAGGGTAATCAGGGAGGTTCCTGATGCCTGGGAAAAGGCAGACATCACAGCCGTTTTCCAGAAGGGCAAGTGGGAGGATCTGGGGAACGACAAGCTGGTCCTCTTTATCTCAGTGCCTAGGAAGGTGATGGAGCAAATCCTCCTGGAAACCATCTCCAAGCATAGGAAGGAGAAGGCCTGGAAGAGGCAGCATGCGTTGACCAAGAGGAAATGGAAACCATGCCTGACCAACCTGATTGCCTTCTACCATAAGATGAATGCCTGTGTGCACAAGGGGAAAGCAGGGGATTTTGTGAACCTTCACTTTAGCAAAGCCTTTGGCACAGTCCCCCAGAGTTTCCTTATAGGCAAACTGCTGAGCTCTGGCCTGGATCAACGGACCACAAGGCAGGTGGAAGATTGGAGGGATCATCAGGCTGAAACGCTGTGATCAGTGTACAAGTTCCAAGTGGCAGCCGGTTATTAGCGGCATTCTTCAGTGATGAACATGTGGGGCAGGACTGTTTAACACCTTTATGAATGGCCTGCACAGTGGATGGAGTGCACTCTCAGCAGCCTTGTGGACAGTGCATAAGTGGGGGGGGAGCCACTGTCACAGGGCACCTGTGTGCTTTCCCTGACATCAACAAGAGAAGACTGAGAGTGGGAAAAATCATGGACACCTTCAGGGTGGAAGGGACTTCAGGAAGTCTCCAGCCCAATCACCTTGCTCACGACAGCAGGGTCAGCTCTGGTGTCAGGCCAGGTTGCTCTGGGCTTCATCCAGTCTGGTCTTGGCAACCTCCAAAGGAGGAGACTGCACAGCACTGTCTGGGCAACAAGTTCCAATGCCTCCTCACAGAACAAGTGCTCCAGCTCCCTGACTGTTGTGAGGGCCCTTGGCCAAACTTGCTCCCAGTTATCAACCTGTCTTGTTCTGGGAACCCAAACCTGGATGCAGGGTTCTAGATGGTGTGTAATGAATACTGACTAGAAGGCGATCACCGTTTCCCTCAACCTCCTGGCTGTGCTCCTGCTCATACAGCCCACGATGCTTCTGGCCTTCTTTGCTGCCAGGGAACGCTGCTGGCTCATGTTTTGCCTCCTGTCCCCCAGCACCGTCATGTCCTTTTCCACAGAGCTGCTCCCCAGGCCCTCAGGCCCCAGCCTGTGACACAGTGGGGTGTTGGTTTATCGCAGGTGCAAGCCCTGTCATTTGTCCTTGTTGAATTCCATGAGGTTCCTGACAGCCCATTCCTCCTGCCTCTCTAGGTCCCTCTGAATGGCAGCCCTCATCTACAACCCATCCAGTTGTCTGCTCTTCTAGACTGGAACGTTCTAACGTGCATGCAAGAATATTGTGGGAGACAGTGTCAAACACCTTGCTAAAGTCTAGGTAAAGGGCATTTACTCTTTTCCATCCACAAATACAGTTATTTATTAATAGCAGGCAATCAGGTTGGAGAGCCACAATATACTCTGGGTAAATCCATGCTAACTGTTCCCAGGCATCTTCTTCTCCTTCATGTGCCAGAATTGTGATCTGAGAGGGTTTGCTGCATGACTCACTCCTCACCGAAGTGTGGCTGCACTGCCTGCAGCTCCCCAGGGTGTCCTTGTGGCCTTTTTGGAACATGGATGTATCAATTGCCTTTCTGCAGTCATTGGGACTTCACCTCCATCTCCACAACCTTTCAAAGATGATAGCAAGTGGCCTTGCAGGGACTGCAGTCAGCTCTCACAGCATCCTCGGCTGCAGCCCATCCAACCTCATTGACCTGTATAGTTTGAGTTCTCACAAGTAATCCCTCACGACCCTAGTCCACTGGTGGCTGTTTTTCTCCTCTGGAGTCCTGACTCAAGGCACAACAGCCCAGGAGACCTTCCTTGTGGAAATGAAAGCTAACAAGGGGTTGAGTGGCTCAGACCTATCTGCATCTGCTGCTACAAGATTCCCTGTCCCATTTAGCAGTGAGGCCACATTTGCCTTTCTATTCTTTGATTCTTATGGAAGCAGTAGCAGCTCATCTTCATGCCCTTGACATCCCCTGCAACTGTCAGTGCCAGGGGAGCTTTTTCTTCCCTAACACCAAGCCTATGACCCTGGACAATATTTTTAAATTTCTCCTTGGCCTCTCCTTTCTTCTCCCTTCTGTATGCTGCTCTATCACCCTGGAGCTAAAGTGCGAGGTCCCTGTTTAGCCGAGTTGGTCCCCTGAGATATCTGCTAGTTTTACTGAGTATCAGGATGGACTATCCTTGTGCTTGTCAGCTGCTGTCCTTAAAGACCTGCTGGCTTTCCTGAGCTCCTGGGCCCTTGACAGCTGCCTCCCATGGGTTCTCCCACCAGTCCCCTGAGGAGGCCAAAGTCTGCTCCTCTGAAGTCCAGGCTCTGTATTCTGCTACTGTCCTTCCTCACTCTCCGCAGGATCTGGGAATCCACTTCCTCATGGTCACGGTAGACAAGGCTGAAACTTACTATCCCATCCCTGATCCCTCCTTGTTTGAAATTTTCAGATACAAGAAAGCATCACACTTCTCACCCCATCTGGCAGCAGTGTGAAGAAGTTGTCCCAAGAGCAAGAAGAGGAGCAGCATGGACAGGAGGGGAAACAAGGAGCAACACCATGATCCTGGTGCCGAAGGAGGTAAGGAGAGCAAGACAGAGGGGGACTTAGGAAAGCCTTCAGCTTAGCCAGCTGGGCATGCCGCCTCACAGACAACGACATTACTGGGCAGTCACTCTCAGCCCACTTTGTCAGGCAGCATGAAATGGGCCTGTGGCAGGAGAGATGCCCCTCTCCTCTGGCAGAGGTCTGGCTGCAGAGGAGGTGGCTCATGCCCTGGACTCCATCTATTGACAGCCCATTCCTCCTGCCTGTCTGGGTCCCTCTGAATAGCAGCCCTCAAGCATATGGCTGGGGTCCCCTGCAGTTTTTTTGTCCTCAGCAAGCATAGTGAGTATTGCCTCTTCCATGTCACTAATCAAGTCATCTGGTTGTCCACCCATCTAGGTGGTACATTTCTAAACTGTATTCCGGAAGGATATTGTGGGAGACAGTGTCAAACACCTTCCTCAAATCAAGTTGAAAGGCATTTTCTGCTCTCCAAACACAAATAGAGCTATGCAATCCTAGAAGGCAATGAGGTTGGTGAGGCACAATTTACCCTGGGCAAATCCATGCTGCCTCTTCCCTATCACCTTCTTCTTCCTCATGTGCCCAGAAATGAGTGGACTCACTCCATGACACACTCCTCAACCAGTTGAGGCTGAATGACCTGTTGTTCCCTGGGTTGCCCTCTGGGCCTTTCTTGAGAGTGGATGTAACGTTTGCCTTTCTGCAGTTAGTGGGACCTCACCCCATCTTTTTCAAACTTTTCAAAGATGACAGAGGGCAGCCTTGCTATGACAGCGGCCAGCTCTCTCAGTGTCCTTGGGTGCAGCCGTTCCAAGTGCACTGACTTGTAGGGGTGGAGTTCTTGCAAGTCATCTCTCACTCAGCCCTCATGCACTGCTGGTTGCTTTTCTCCTCTGGAGCCCTGACTCGAGGCACAACAGCCCGGGAGACCTTGCTGGAGAAGACGGAAGCCAAAAAGGCCCTGAGCTCCTCAGACCTACCTACATCTGCTCTTACTAGATTCTCCTCCCCCTTCAGCAGGGAGCCAACATTTTCCTTTTATTCTTTACCGTTCCTGAAGCAGTAGCAGCTCTTCTTCATGCCTTTGATGTCCCCTGCCAGTGTGTACTCTCTGAGAGCTTTTGCTTCCCTAACACCATCCCATCTTTACTGGACAATATTTTTGAATTCTTCCTTTGCTGCATATCCCTCCTTCTGCTTCTTGTATGCTGCCTTATTGACCTGGAGCTGAGCTGTGAGTTCCCGTTTCAGCCTGGTTTCCCCTTCTCATGTTATTTCCCTCTACCAAGAAAAGATCCATGATCACTTCAAGCACTCGGAGGCTACTACTCTACTGCCCTTCACCTCCATTTCACCAGGCTGAAGAAGCCCAGGTCCCTCAGCCTCTCCATACAGGCCATGTGCTTCAGCACACTAACCCCATCTTGGCAGACTCCTCTGGACCCTCTCCAGTTGCTCCCCATTCTTCCCGCACTGGGCAGCCCACGCTGGGACACGCTATTCCAGATGCAGCCACACCAGGGCTGAGTCGAGGGGGATGATATTTCCACTTCTCTGGGTGGCCACACTCTTCCTGAAGCAGCCTCGTATGAAGCTGGCCTCATCTGCAGTGAGCGTGCAGCACTGGCTCATATGGCATCCCTCGTAATGTCCAGGCCCTTCTCCTCAGGGTCACTCCTCTGACAGTCAGGTGCCAACCTCTCCTGATGCACAGGCTGTTCTGTCCCCTGATGCAGGACCTGCCACTGCTCCTTTTACGACAGCATGAGGTTTCTGTTGGCCAAATCCCCAAGTTTCTCAAGGCCCCTCTTGACTAAAGCTCCCTTGTGTCAACTGTAAATGAGTGTGTGCAGATGGCTCATCCTGTCTTGCGGTGCCTCTGACAGGATAACAGCAGGAGGACCTGCAGGACACTACGGGTAAGAAGCGGAGGTAGTCCTTTAAAGGGACTGCTGGCAAAGGTAGGGATCACCATGGCAAGCAGCTCAGAAAAGCTGCTTGAAGAGAGCAAAACCAGGGCCAATGGAGATAGAATAAACAGGGGTTGGCTGACTGCAGGGGAGGGTATCTAAAAAGAACTTGGATGTTGGAAAAGAGGGAAAATGCAATAAAAGATGAAGCAAAAAAAAAAAGGAAAAAAAAAGCTATTTGGGTGCAGCTGCCAAGCAGTCCAGAACCTGACTGACTCTGAGTGGAGCAGGAGAAGGAACATGCAGTTGATCTGATCATACTTTTGGGAGATTTGCTTCCATGATCACAAGCAAGCTGAGTGTTTTCCCAGGGTCAAGAGAAGACTCGAGGTGGAAGGAAATGCAGTATCATTCCATCTGGAAGGGACCCCAGGATGTCTCCGGCCCAACCTCCTTCCCACAGCAGGGTCAGCTAACAGGTCCGATCAGGTTGCTCAGGGCTTTACTCATTTCGGACTTGAAAACCTCTGAGGATGGAGATGGCACACTCTCTGGGCAACCTGCCCTCATGCTTGACTCTCTGGATGGGTAAAAAGTTTCTCCTTACACCCAGCCTGAACCTCTCTTCTTTCACCTAATGCCCATTGGCCTTCACCCTTGCCTCATGCACAACAGTGAAGAGTCTGGCTCCATCTCCTTGACGACATTCTGGTGGGCATGGGGAGGCTGCTATTAGGTGTCCCCAAAGCCTTCTCTTCTCCAGGCTGAACAAACCCAGCTCCCTCACCTCCCATAGTGACAAAGTCAACATTACCTGTGTATGTCTAGGAGGTTTAAGGCTCTTCCAATCCTTCTGGATATTCTTGGATCAGCAAAGGACCTCATGGATGTTAGAGTGCGATCACCCTCATGCCATGACTTTCTGCATTTGTCACACTCATTTGGAATCGTGTTGTAATGTACAGGTGTTGTAGGCTGTGAAGAGGACTCACTCTGGACAAGCAGTCACTCATAATGAACCCTTGAACTGGAAACCTTTCAGGCCCAAGAGGCAACCTCACACCACTAGGAGGGGCTGGTTCTCAGGAGGCCATGTCAGGTGCTAACCCACATGCAGAAAAGGATTTGCTGCCTGCAAGAATTGCAGTGTCTATCGCCAGAGAGGACAGAATCACCAAATCATTGAGGCTGGAAGGGACCTTGGGAGGACGCTAGTCCAATATCCTGCTCACTTAGGAATCAACACTGAATTCACACCAAGTTCCTCAGGGCTTTGTCCAGCTGCGTCCTGCAAGCCTCCCAGAAGAGAGAGTCCCTAACCCCTCTGGACACCACTTCAAATGCTCCATGGTCCTCATTGATTTTTCTTCCTTCTATACAATTTTGACTGCACTTGTTTCTGCTTATAGCCGTTGCCTCTCATTCTCCTGCCATGGATTCCTGTAAAAACCTGGTTCATTATCATTGGCAACTTTCAGCTGAGAAGCCGCTATGAGTCCTCTGCAAAACCTTCCCTTTTCTGCACTGAACAAGCCCTGATCCCTCACAGGGCAAGTGCTGCAGCCCTCAACCACCTTGGGGGCCTGCCACTGGACTCCCTCCATGTGATCAACAGCGTTCTTCTACAGGGAGCCCCAGTTGGATGCAGTATCTAGAAGGGCTCTAAGCAGTGTTTAGTAGAGGGGGATAATCACTTCCCTCCATCTCCTGGCTGTGCTGCTGTTCACACCGCCCAGGACTCCACATTCCTTAAATGGCCCTGAGTATCTCCCAAAAGAGCACCCCAAATTGCTGCCCCCCCAAACCCTGGATAACCCCCAAGTATTCCTGGGTATCCCCTACCACACTTTGGCATTGGAAAGCCGGGGTCAGTCATCACCAGGTTCCTTTTGGTGGGAGACCAGAGAAACATCCTTCCTACATGGAAGTCATGGCCTTCCCACACATCCCATTTCCTGACCCCTTTGGATTCCTGTCCCCCTGGGCCCTTCCCGTGTTCTTCTGTGTATCTTGCACCTTTCCTGGGGCTCTGTCCTTGGTGGCACTGCAGGCAGACGGTCCCCAATGCTCTCTGTGATGGGAGTCCAGACCCCACAGGAGGGCACTCCAGCTCTCCGGGAGGGACCACTCCTGCAAGGGACCCCCTCCCACAACTCCTAACACCAACTGCCCCCCCCCCCCAGCAGCTCTCAAAGATGAGCAGCAACAGGGCAGGGAGCTCCCATGGCCATTTTGCTGTGTGACCCCTTGCCACAAGTGCTGAGGCTGCAGCCTCTTTCTTGGAGAACTGGGGTCCCCCTTCACCCACAAGGAAGGACATTGTGCAGGGCACCCTGAATTCAGGGAAGAGGTGCTGGGGGAGAGCAGGGTGGAAAGGGCTGTACCTGGCCCTGCACGGTTAGAACTGGAAGAAGATGCCTATCCATTGCCTAAAAACTTGTTGTAAAACTTAAAAAAACTTTACCCATGCTTTAAAAAAGCAAAACAGCTAGTCTCATGTGAACTCAAACAGAAATTTCTCTGAGATGACTATTAAATTAAGAATTTTTTTTAGGGTAGAAGCAATCCTTCCTTTTCAAACCCTTGAGCTTTGTGTTCTTTGAATTTCATACTTGACCCTATTTAAGACTAGGAGCCTCTTTTCGTACCTACAGGTGTTTATTTTGACAAAGGCACCTATGTGCATTCTAGCCTGGTAGCCTAGAACATCTTCTGAGAAATTGAACTCTACTTGCATCTTGTATTGTGACCAACCAACCAATTCCTACCATGGAGGAATGTTCAGAGAAGAACGCAGGCTGTGATGGACCACAGCTGCCGCAAAGCAAGCAGAATTTATCTCAGCACAAAGGGAACCAGAGGGTGGCCTTTGTTTTAGGACACTCCAGACTCATGCAAACACCTGAAGGCTGGAAATAAATCCTTGCAGGAGCAGAAATAATTATCGGCAGAGGGAATGTGCACCCCACCTGCGCTGCAACTGGACTAGCAAGCCTTGTTGGTTTGAACCACTGGTTTGCTACTTTCCCCTTTCCCAGAGAAATCCAATCTGATAATGGAACACATTTTAAGCATAAAGAACTGCAAATGTGGCATGCTTCAGACAGAGGAGAGTAGACTTTTCACCTATGGTATCAACCTCCAAGTAATGGAGTAGTAGACAGATGGAGTGGCCGACAGAAACAAGAGCTGCACAAGAGTGACTCTTCTCTCATAGAATACTTCTAAGTGGGGATCCCACTTGTGGGAAGTTGTAAGGTGGCTAAATAAGCGACAAAATCTTAGGGGAAGTCCCATAGATAAGGGGTTTGTGTCAGTAGCTGCCTGAATTCCTGTTAAAAGAGAAATAAAACCCCATCAAAGTCCTGGAGGTGAGGTTGTGGTTAAACATCCAGCTAAGGGATCAATCTGGGTGACTCTGCTCTTTTCCCATGGAAAAGGAGCATGGGATGCTGTAGACACTGAGGGGAGAAAGTTAACTGTAAGTGAGGCCTGGGTTATGTCCAAGACCTGGGTGTCTTCTCTTGCAGGGAAATGGGGTGTTACCTGCTGACTGTGGGAACACTGATAACTGGAAAAAAAAAAACACCCAAAACATGTCTCTAACAGGTTCTGCCTTTTCATGCTGCCCATGGGACAACTTGGGTACTGAAGATCAGTCACAACCCATCTTCAAAACTGTAGTTACAAGAGAAACACCATCTGTAATAGCACGAGGTTAAGGACTGATTGTAGGCAATCATGTTATACTAACCCTAAGAGCTAAAGTTAGTCTAAATGTAGCTCTATGTAGTAACGCACTGGATGGGAAGCTGCACATGGTTCTGACAACAGTGAGATGGGTACTCCAGACATGGAAGGCAACAAAAGCCATTGTGATGGGACCTATGGTTTTGACCAAATCACCACGCAGACTTCTGGTTAACTTCTCATATGACCGAACAAATGATGCCTTTTTTTGCACTATTTAATCCATCAGTATCACTTGGAGTAACCTTCCATCAACTTGACAGCTTTCTCAAGCAGAACACCAAGGTTCCTCAACGTTGGTTGGAAACTGAAAACTGGAAAACACTTAGAGGAAAGGGAAGGAACGATGATATATGATACAATGAACAGATTCAGTTAGTGAAAGTGTCCAGCGACAGAGCAGCCTGCCCTGAGCTGACACACATAGAAGCAGGTTTTCATTTCTTCCTCCCTGCAAGCAAACAATTGTTCCTTTGCTCTTCTCGAGAGACATCCCTGCTCCCAAGAGAGCCTTTCCCCAGGTCAGTGGCTGTGCTGGCCTGCCCAGCCTTTCTTGCACCCCTCCGCTCTGCTCCCCAGGTTGGTGGTGCTGCTTTACAGGGCCAGCAGGCTGTGGGGCCCTGGGGCGACTCCACACTGGCCGTGCTGGTCAGGGTAGGCCCGGCTGGTGCAGCATCACTGCACCTGACAACCCCCTCCCCAGGCGCCTGTGGCTGTGGAAGATGCTCAGAGCAATCACAAGACATTTCCAATGGTTCAGGATGGGATCAGGTGTGTCATTAGATCCAGCCATGGTTTTCATTGTAGGTGACATGAACCACCCTTGAGGCTGCCTTCCCTGTGCCTGAGGAGTCCCCATTGCCTCTCCTGAGATTGCAGAGTCCTGATTTTGTGCATTGCTAGGTTTGGCCCTTGACTTTGCGTGACTTCACTTGGTTTTGGGAGTCTCCAGTCACTGCCCATCCCAGGCACATGCTGTCCATGGAGATAGCCTCTGCTCACCTGGTGACTCCATATTGCCTTCCAGAAGCATGGGCATCTCTCACCAGCCCTCTAATATTTGAGACAGCCCCCAGCAGATACCACTTGAGCACTCACCCTCCCCAGGGCCACTGGGCAGCCCCAAGTGAGGGCTGAAACCAGCCCTCATTCCCTCACACATTCACCCTATGAGCGCATCCTGCTTAGCCCATGGAAAACCCAGGCACGGCAAAAGGGCTTTGACTTTGCGTGACTCCACTTGGTTTTGGGAGTCTCCAGTCGCTGCCCATCCCAGGCACATGCTGTCCCTGGAGATAGCCTCTACTCTCCCGGTGACTCCATATTGCCTTCCAGAAGGATGGGCATCTGTAACCAGCCTTCTAATATTTGAGACAGCTACAGATACCTCTTGAGCACTCACCCTCCCCAGGGCCACTGGGCACCCACAAGTGAGGGCTGAATCCAGCCCTCATTCCCTCATACATCACTTTACAAGCTCATGTTCATTAGCCCATGGAAAACCCAGTCACGGCAACAGGGCCTTTTTGGGTGCAATTCCCTGAGTGCATTCTTGCCTCCCACTTTGGAAGAAGAGCCCAGTCTTCAGGCAGTGTACTGATGAAATCCCCTTTTATTACAGAGATGCTGTAAGGGAGGCCAGCCCTGACACAGTGCTCAGCAGATTTACACAAAGCCTCTGATTCAGACAGATGGGGTTTGTGCCTCTGGAGAAGAGGGATGAATTCAGACGTTTGTGTAAAAACATGCTTATCACAGATAGACTGCCCCAACCACAAATGTTGCTTGAAATCACTTGTGAGGAGAGATGGGCAGCTTATTGCTGCTGAAACAGCACCAACTGAACCAGTTTCTTCAGTGCCTCCTTGAGCTCCTTGTTCCTCATGCTGTAGATGAGAGGGTTCACTGTTGGAGGCACGACTGCGTACAGCATGGCCACCACCAGATCCAGAGCCAGGGATGAGAGGGAGGGGGGCTTCAAGTAGGCAAAGGAGCCAGCGCTGACAAACAGGGAGACCACGGTCAGGTGAGGCAGGCACGTGGAAAAGGCTTTGTGCTGGCCCTGCTCAGAGGGGATCCTCAGCACAGCAGTGAAGATCTGCACGTAGGACAGCACAATGAAAATGAAACAATCAAATGTTAAACAGCGACTAATCACAAGAAGCCCAGCTTCCCTGAGGTAGGAGTCTGAGCAGGAGAGCTTGAGGATCTGGGGAACTTCACAGAAGAACTGCTCCACAACATTGCCGTGGCAGAGTGGTATGGAAAATGTGTTGCCAGTTTGCAGCACAGCAATGAGAAAAGCACTGGCCCAGGCAGTTGCTGCCGTTTTGACACAAGCACTGTTGCTCATGAGGGTCCCATAGTGCAGAGGTCTGCAAATGGCAACATAGCGGTCATAGGCCATGACAGTGAGGAGATAAAACTCTGCTGTAAATAAAAAAAAGGAGAAAAAGACCTGGGCAGCACATCCCAAGTAGGAAATGACTTTGGTGTCCCACAGGGAATTGGCCATGGATTTGGGGACAGTGGTGGAGATGGTGCCAAGGTCGAGGAGGGAGAGGTTGAGGAGGAAGAAGTACATGGGGGTGTGGAGGCGGTGGTCGCAGGCTACGGCTGTGATGATGAGGCCGTTGCCCAGGAGGGCAGCCAGGTAGATGCCCAGGAAGAGCGAGAAGTGCAAGAGCTGCAGCTCCCGTGTGTCCGCAAATGCCAGGAGGAGGAACTCGTTGAGGGAGCTGCTGTTGGACATTTACTTCCTTGGGGCACAGGGGGACTGTCCAAGGAGGAAAAGACAGTGGCAAGTTAGAGCAGGCTTCCCTGAGCCAAACCCACTCTGTGTCTCATAGAAACCCCCACCTTTCCTCTGTCCTTTACTTTCACTCAGCTCCCTTTCTGCAGCTCTGTTTACACTGGCTGAGGGAGCCATGTGGAGCAGGGGCCTCTGCCCATGCGCTCCAGAGGAGTCATTCCTGCTCTGCTGGGGGGTGTAAATGGAGGTGTCAAAATGACCCTGCTATATGGTGGGATACCTGGGGATGGGCGCTGGGAGCTGGGAGCAGGGGACGTGGTCCAGGTACCAGTGGGAATTTTCTCTGTTTGCCATGATGAGAGCTGAATACAGCTCTCGTGGCAGCTGTGTCTGAAGGAGAAGACCCTTGTGAAGGATTCATCTCCCCCAGCCTTGCCCTCTTGAACAGAGGTGTCTGTATCTGAATCAGCCACACCAGCTGCCACTCCAGCAAGGCAGAGAAACAGTCAAGCGAAGGCAGGGGGTGACCTGACCCTTTCTAGATGTCTCTGTCCCAATGGGATAGACCCTGTCCTCGCACCCATTTACCATCTGTGCCCTTCCTGCAGGCACTGCAGAGAGAATGGGAAGTGACTAGCTCTGATGCACACATGCTGCAGCAGATTATGTCCACCGCGTATGTGGAAGGGCTGTTCAACATTTGGAAACCCATTTTTCTCTGCAAAATGATCACTGGAAGAGTCTGAGGATATACATACACACACAAACACACACACACACACACACACACACACTTATGTTTATATTTTAGATGACTCCATCTCCCAGTGGGAGCATTCTTTGAGGGGGTAGAAATCTTTGGCATTTCAATTGCTCTCAGCATGAGCCCTTGTGCATCCCAAGAGCAAAAAAGGACTCTCTTTCACTTTGAATAGGGTCACAGGACCTGGTCTGTCCATGAGTCTTGCCCCTCACTGCCCCAAACTTGCACCTCACTCAGATGAAGGACAACCACACTCACAAATTCCTCTAAGAAAGAAACTGGACACTGGACTGAGCTGGGAGCAGAGGAGTTCAGATTCACAGTGAAGATTTCCAAATTCTTCGCTCTCTTTCCCGACATGGAGAGAGTGATGAAGAGTGTGACAAGGTTTCTGACTCACATGACCAGACCAGGGACTCTCAGATATTACAAAAACGCTCCAGGGAAGCTGTGCTTTTCCAGAGGGCAGCTTGCAGCTTGACAGCACAGCCCCGAGAAGCAGTCAAGGGTCCTAAAGATGGACTCTCCCAAAAGGAGAGTCAGCTCATTCCCCAACCTCATGAAATGCATTGCCAGGAGCCTCAGAAGTTGGAAGGGGATTGGGGCTTCTCACTGCCTGGAAGGGAACACCATGCAGGACACACAGGGCCGGTGTCTTAACTGCAGCTGAACACCCCCAAAAGGCCTGGGAGAAACCTCAGCAAGTCCCTTCATCCACACCCCAGCCTACAGACAGCACCACCATCACCTTCTTGGCCTCGTGAGGGTTTGCCTGACCTCCTCCTTAGAACCTGCAAGCACAGAGATGCCCCTGGACAGGGCCCTGCCTGGGGGAGGTTTGTGGAGGGCAGGAATGAGCACACAGAGGGTGGGAGGGGGTCTGTGAGCACCAGCCAGGAAAAGACATTGGGACAGAGAAAGAGCTGCCAGCAGGGTCAGCTCCAGGCAGCGGAGATGGGCAGGCAATTAGAGGGAAGTGCAAACAGAAACATTATGGGTGGATGGAGTTGAGCAAGTCATGGTCAGGCCCTGCAGTGCTGACACCTCCCTCAGGGAGCTCAGGTCTCCCCTGCAGAAACCTCCCAGTAGCAGGGCACTGCCCCAGGATATCTCTGTGCTTGAAGGTGCTAAGGAGCAGGTCACATAAACCCTGAGGATGCCAGCAAAGGGGAAGCTGGTGCTGTCTATAGACTAAGGGGTAGGTGAAGGGACTTTCAGAAGTTCCTAGCAGACACATTGGCTGCTCCTGGAAACTGTTCATGAGTCTCAGTCTGTTGTCCAAGCCTGACAGCTCCCTTTCTGTTTTCCCCTTGCCAGGTGGCAGGAAATGTAAAGCACCATGTCAGGAAATTGGCTTCTCTTTCAGGAAATCCCTGCCTTCACTTTCCTTTTGAAAAGTCCCCTCGGAAATGTCCTGTGCATGAGCTAGAGCTGTGAGCAGCCCTGACCCACACAGCACCCTCTCAGCAGGAGAATGAACCTGCCCTGACATAGGTTGCTCCTCCCACCCAGAGCTTCTCCAAGCAGCGCTGTGGGGAGCTCCCCAGGCAGGCTGAGTGCTGACCCTCGCAGGCAGCAGAGTCACTTATTTAGGAAAGCAGCACTCTGGGGCACAGGAACACTGCTCCGAGTTACAGCCCTGCGCTCACCAGTGTGCACACCCCGGCTTCACACCCCTGCAGCTTCCTTGGGAGAAGAGAGTAGGATGCCTTTCTCTGAGATGCTATGGTAGAGAATCCCTGCTCTGAAGCACCTCCCCCTCCTCTGCACTGGAGAAGCCAGGAGAGAGAAGCTAAAAATCCTGTCAGTGATGGGATGGGATGGGTTCAGAAGACCCCTCCAGCAACCTCAGTAGCATTGCCCTGCAGCCAGAGACTTACCGTGTCAGGGGCTGTGAAGATTTCTCCCACAAGGAGCTCTCCTCTCTCCTCCCACTCCACACTGCCTTTCACTTGTCACTGTCTTCTCTCATCTTCTGGCAGCAGCAGCAGGCAGTGCCCGGAGCCCTGCTGCTCTTTGCAGAGGAGCTGCTCCTGCACACAGCAGTCTCTGAGCAGTGCTGCCAGTTTGCCATGAGTTCCCTCTGTCCGAAGAGCCTGGCCCCACTCAGGAGCAGAGGCGTAGCTGAAGGCGTGACTTTCTCTGTCCCTTGTGCTCCCTCCTCCTGGGAAATGTTCACTGCAATAAACTAAAATTATCACTGATGGGCCCTCTCTAAACACTGAATGAAGACTGATTCTAGCATTGCAATTTATCTCATCAGAGGATGGTTATCTACAAGAGGTGGAAATGTCCCACTCGGTAAGCCCCTGTTCCCATCTTTTAGCTAGGCAGGACACCTAGATGGGGACAAGAACAGAGCTCATTGTCTCATATTGATTCGGATGTGTCAGTCTGGGCTTCTCAGGGTGCTTTAGAAGGCCCTGGGCTGACATAGGATTCAGATCCTTCCCGTGAGCTCCACAAAAAGGACACAGGAGGTGGCATACCCCTTGCCCAGGCAGAAGTGAGCACAGTATGGATGCCTGCATGCAAGATCTTGGTCTATGCTCCCATTTTAATCACTGGAGATGGAGGGTGGCAGTCAGCTGGTCACACACAAACACCTGGTGACATTGGAAGAGACAGAGGTGGTTCAAGGCATGTGCCAGTGTCTACTTGCTCTCATTGAGCAGCTGGGAGACCCACATCCTTCCAGAGCATGAGTTGGGGGCTAGGTGGGGAATTTCTTTGGCCACCTGCAATGATACTAGATGCCAACTGCTACCAGAGCTCCACTCACTAGGAAGCTGAGACACATGCAGATCTCAATATTGCAAACAGTTGATGTCATCCAGTGCAGGCACTTGATTCAGTGACATAGAAATAGGCCTGCAGGGCCATGCCAGATGCCTGGTGTGTCCAGGACATCCACATGTTTCTAGCAGACAGAACATGGGACCTCTAGGAGAACCATGCCCCTTTGTAGTGGTTGCTGGTCAAGTGCCCCAGGGCAACTCAGGTTTCCCACCTGTGCCCAAACAAGTGGATCCCGCCACTGCCTTCAGGCAAAGTTTGTACTGTCTGCATTCAAGCGTGCTTCATAAACGGTCCACACAGCACACCAAGGTCTCTGCTCTAGTCTCTGCACCCTTAAAACCTTCTAGCTTTCCTCCTCCTGAACCTCTTCTCACCCCCAGGTGATATGAACAGGCACTGGGCTAATGATGACCTCAGGGTGGCTGGATCACAGGGTGTCCAGCTCCAGGGACTTCTTCAGTGGCACCTTGTCCTGCCTGGAGATTGCTTCACCTCTGTCACAGGGCACCAACCTGCTGCAGAGTCAGCTCAGGCAGCCAGCCCCTCTCCTGCCATTTTGGCACAGCTCAGCTCTGTTTCTCCCTGGACTTGGGCATTGCAGGCTTTGCTCTCTCAGTGGGAACCTCCTTTCACCATTACATTGCCACCTGCTATCTAGGCCAGCATGGCTCTGCTCTGAAGTGGGGCCATTGCACACACAGTGTCTTTGGCTCTTGCTAACAGATTTCACCACAACCAGTCTGCTCTCTGTGCCACAACTGATGCTCTGCAGCCCAAATATATGCAAATGCATGCAGCCTGAGGGAGAGACAGGAGCAGATGGAGATGTACAAGCTTTTGCAGGTGTGAAACATCACTGGAATGACTGAGATGCGGTGGGATCACTCACATGATTGGAGGGCAATGCTTGTAGGGTACAATGTCTTCAGGAGAGACTGTCAGAGAAGATGAGGAGGGAGGGTTCCCTTTGTGTAGAGGGTCAGCTTGGATGTGTGGAGTTAATCCATGGGAGAGGCA
This sequence comes from Apteryx mantelli, assembly GCF_036417845.1. NCBI lineage: Eukaryota > Metazoa > Chordata > Aves > Apterygiformes > Apterygidae > Apteryx > Apteryx mantelli. The sequence continues at coordinate 18,979,692 of NC_089988.1, forward strand.
AGGGTTTGGGTGAGTGCTTGTGGGTGACCATCACAGTAGGGGTGACATCATGGTGGGAGCTACAGACCACCTAGTGAGGGTAGGGAGGTGGATGCAGTCTCCTTTAAGAGCAGCAACCGGAGCAAGTCTGTGGATCACAGGCCCTGGTTCTTGTTGGGGGGGGGGGGGGGCTTTAATCCCTCTGACATGAACTGGAAGGGCAAACAGCAGAGTGCAAGCAGGCCACGAGGTTTCTGGAGGGCGTCAAGGACAACTTCTTTGCACAGCTGCCAGATGGGCTGATAAGAGTGATGCTTTCTTGTATCTGGAGATTTCAAACAAGGAGGAATGGATCAGGGATGGGATAGTAGGAGAAAGGCAACTGTTACATCCATCTTCCAAAAAGGCCACAAGGGCAACCTGGGGAGCTGCAGGCAGTTCAGCCACACTTTGGTGAGGAGGGAGTCATGGAACGAATCCTCTCAGATCACAGTTCTGGGCACATGAAGGCACAGAAACCTCTTGAGCTCCCTTCCACCCTGGAGTCCATCATTCTTCCCACTCTCAATCTTCTCTTGTGGATGTCAGGGAAAGCACGCAGGTGCCCTGTGACAGTGGAAGCAGGCCAGCTTTCTTGTCCTCCTCCAGTCAGAGTTACTCTGATGCAGGGCTTCTTGGCAGGAATCCCCAAGACAGCCCTGATCAATCCTTGGTTCACTTTTAATTTCCTTGTTTTGTTCTTCCATCCCTCCTGAGTCTGTCTCTTTTACCATTCTGATCCTGTCCCATACAGCCCACCCCAGCCCTGTTCACCCTTACCTCATTGGAGCTCGTTTTTTTATTTGTTTGTTTTCTTTTGTTTTGTTTTATTTTGACACAGAGGAGCTTCAGCCCTGAAGGAACTTGAGAAATTCGGGTGATTTGGACAACAGATACCTCATGAAGATTTACAAGAAAAGCGTCAAGTCTTCTGCCTAGGTGGGAATACACCCGTCCGTGAGGAGAGTTTTAGAGACCTGATTTCCTTTAGCCAGGAGGCAAAGGGCAGTACACTATTAGCCTGTGACTGCTGGAAGGGTGGTTTCAGAGATGATGGAGCTTTTCTTGGCAGTGGGAAAAAGCATGAGAAGGAGAAAGAGCCACAAATTGCATCTTGAGAGGCTCACACCGGACTTCAGGTCAAAAGAATGTCACTCTTAGCGTAGTGCTGAGGTGCAACAGGTCACCCAGAGGGAGCCTGTGATCAGCCCCTGCCTTTGTGTTTCAAGGAAAAGCAAGTGAGGACTGGAAGACATCAGGAGAGGTGGGGAGATCGCAGGGTGAGAGCAAGGTGGGGAAGCAGCTTGGGCATGTACAGTCTGCAGGGAAAAAAGCACAAGCGTGAGAAAGCATGGAACAGCCTGTGGTGGAGATGGCCGAGGGCACTGCCAAGACTGAAAGCTCCCAACACAGCTAGGTCTTTGTCCTTTTGGCTATGGCTGGTGTCTCTGCCACCGAGGCCCACAAGAAGACACCATTCCTTAAAGCACTGTGGCCTTGCTGCCTCCTTGTCCCTTGGGAGCCCAGCAGGGGCTGTATCATGGTCCTGAACTTGGCATTGTGCACCCCACCTCACACTGCCCCCAGGAAGAGCCCTGAGCAATGCAGGATGGAAAGCATCACCCTACCCAGGGGCTGGCTGTCAGTGCCTGGTCACTCTGCTTGATAACACGCATCAAGGTTGACTGGGCATCACAGCCACCCTCACATTGCCTTTGCCTACCTGCAATCAGGGCCTCCAACTTTCAGCTCTAATCAGCCCCTGGGGAGCCTCTGTTGTTAATGCCCTCAGTGGGACCCATTTCTTCTGACTTTAACTTCTTGAGAAGTTGCTTCAGCCTCCTCTCAGCATCTGAATTTCATGGGCTCAGCACCAAATACACCCAAGCGGTCACTAAAACACAAAAGTCCTTACAGAGCCATGCCTCTTTCCATGATTTTCTTCAGTTCATAAATTGTTGTGTGGTTAATTGGAAATTTTTCCAGAGTGTATTGAAATTAGGCAGATTTCAATGAGCACCTGAAAAAGAAAGATGTCTGCTTCTTAGGCTTTCTTGAGTCTTCAGTTTGCAGAATAAGTCATACCCACATTCTCCAATTCATACTGACCCACAGTGTCTCCTAATGAAGTCAGGGCATGTAGGCAAAGCAGTAATTTTGATAGGAGACCTGTATGGAGAACCTTCCTCCCCAGCTCCCCAGCCCTGCCATTGCCCTCATCAGCCACTGGGGACTTCACATCACTCTTGTGAAAATCGAACCTTTTGCCACTCAAGGCTGTAGCTGAATGTTACAGCTCATGTGCAACAATTCCCACCTACTTTCCTTCGAGAACTAGCTGCAAACAGACACAGAAGGTTTTTTTTCTTAATTGCAAATAAACAAATTATAATTTGGAACAGTTTAATAAAAGATACAAAAAAACAACTCATCAGCTGTATGTCAAGTCCAAGCTGCCTCCAGTGAGGTCCACTGCCCACAAGGCATAACCTGCCTTGAAATGTTTTCCACAGATAGACAGGAAAGGATAGACAAGAAACACAACAAAGGAGCTGGCTAAAGAGACAAGGAGACTGCAGAAAGACGAGGCAAGCTTCAGACTCCCAGCAGCTCAGAGCAGCAACTGGAGAGTTGAGAGGTACCTGTATGATAAAGATCAAGGGGAGGAGGAAATCTAGGAAACTATGGAAAGTGCATATGTCCAGAGAGTCCAATGCAAAGATGACTTCAGAAATGAAAAATTTAATCAGGACATGTGGAAATATGTGAGAGATTATTGAGATTACATCCACAGCATGATAGAAAGAGCAGTGGAAACACAGGGTCAAGGGCAGATCGATATTTCTTCTCCCCATTTTAATACCCTTCCATAAGATTTCTACTCTTTCATCATAGGAAAACATTGACATTAAAATGAGCCAATCATTTGAGCTGATGAAAGTGTGCTCCTATTTTTGAAATGCTAAAAACACTTCTTCACCTTTCCAGGCAGAGCTCAGGTGTCCAACCACAAGCACCCAGTGGCCCTTGGAGAGGCCCCAGTGTCTCTGAGGGACCTGCATGGGCCTGGCAGCTCTTGCAGGGGACCTGTGGGAGACCGGAGTCCCTCAGAGTTGCAGAGGGAGGCTGGGCAGAGGGGACCAGGGCACCTGCAATGGCAACAGCCATCCATGACCCTGTGAGTGCATCCAACCCCAGCTCTGAAAATCACTTTTCCTTTCAAAAAAGAAAGAAAAGAATCTCCCCAAAAGACCAGTGTATCAAAAAAGAACCAAACAAAAAAGATAAGTAGAAAAAGAAGAAAATAAGAACACAATGATAATAAGAAAAATAAGAACACAAAGAAGTTTGTAATGCTGAAAAGTCTAACAAGTCTTTTTTTTATTTTAGATAATTATCTAATTTCTTTCTTGTTTCTTTTTTATTGTCATTTTCTAAAGATTTCTTCTATAATAAGGCCTACACTATTAAAAAGGATAGTTCTGTGTCTCGCACAAGTCCACTGTCCTCAAACCACTCCCTGCCCAGGATCTTCCTTGCCGCTCCTCAATCTTTGCACACAGCAAGTCACACCATGAGGTGTGGAGCTCTCACAACTGATAGAGGGAAGCAGCCTGATCAGCTTCAGTGAAAACGCTCTATTTATCGATGGCCGAAATTGCACTAATCTCCACGTACCTGTGTAGCAGTGACGTCTTGAAGGAGTCCCTAAACATCTATCCACAAACCACTGCCTTTAGGCAAAGTCCTTCCCATCTACATCCAAGCATGCTGCATAAATGGGAGGCATATCACACCAAGGGCTCCACTCCAGACTCTGCACTCTCAAAACCTTCTTGCTCTCCACCCTCTGAACCTCTTCTCACCCCCAGGTGATATGAATAGGAACTGTGCTAATGATATCCTTAGGGTGGCTGGATCACAGGCTGCCCAGGCCCAGGGACTTCATCAGTGGCACCTTGTCCTGCCTGGAGATTCGTTCCAGTCTGTCACAGGCACCAAAGTGCTGCAGAGTCAGCTCAGGCAGCAAAACCCCTCTCCTGCCATTCCTGCGTGGCCCAGCTCTGTTTATCCCTGGCCTTGGGCACCGCAGTGTTTGCTCTCTTGGTGGAAATCTCCTTTCACCATTACATTGCCACCTGCTATCCACGCCAGCATGTCACCACTTGCAGTCAAAGCCTTTCTATACATGAGGTCCTTGCTAAAAGTTTTCCCTGTGACAAATCTTCAGTTGGCACCACAGCTGAGATGCTGAAACCAAAATATATGCAAACATATGCAGCCTGTCACAGGACTGTCCCATGGTTGGAATAACTGAGATGTGGTGGGATCACTCGCATGACTGCAGTCCTTCAAAGGCAGGGTGCAAGTTCTTCAGGAGAGACTACCAGGGAAGATGAGGAGGGGGATGCCCTGTGTGTGAAGGGGTAGCTTGGATGTATGGAGCTCTTCCATGGGATGGACCAAGGGAGGCAGCTCTGAAGGGCAGAGGAGCTCAGGAAAGCCAACAGGTCATTAAGCACCCATCAAGAACAAGAACGCTCCCTATGAACAGTTTGTAAAATTAGTAGACACCTCTGCACCCCAGCCTGGCTAAACAGAGAACTCCCAGGTGAGCTCCAGGGCAATAAGGCAGCATACAGAAAGGGGAAGGAGGCAGAGGCTGCAAAGGAGGAATTTAGAGATATTGTCCAGCAAAGTCAGGATGGTGTTAAGGAAGCCAAAGCTCCTCTGCGATAGAGACACTTGCCGGGGATGTGAAGGACAGGAAGAAGAGCTGCTGCTGCTTCAGTGACAGTAAAAGAATAAACAAGGAAATGTGGGTTCACTGCTGACTGGGGCAGAGAGTCTAGTAAAAGCAGATGTAGATATGTCTGGGGAAGTCAAGTCCTTCCTGGCTTCAGTCTTCACCAACAGGGTCTCCTGAACTGTTGTGCCTAGAGTCAGGACTCCTGAGGAGAAAAGCAACCTGCAGCGCCTAAGTCTTGAGTGACGAATGACATGCAAGAACTCAACCCCTACAAGTCTATGGGATTGGATGGCTGGCATCCATGGATGCTGAGAGAGCTGGCTGCTGTGACAGCAAGGCTGCTTGCTGTCATCTTTGAAAGGTTGTGGAGATTGGGGGTGGTGGGGGGTGGTCCCAAAGACCAAAAGAAGGAATACATTGTGCTCATCTTCAAAACAGGCCCCAAGGACAAACCAGGGAGCTGCAGGCCATTCAGCCTCATTTTGATAAGGAGTATGTCATGGAACCAGTCCTCTTCGATCACATTTCTGGGCACATGAGGGACAAGAAGGTGTCTGGGAACAGTCAGCATGGAGTTACTGAAGGTAAATCATTCCTGACCCACCTGATTGCCTTCTCTGATAAAAGACCAGTACTTGTGGAGGAGAGGAGAGTAGTGGATGTCCAGGAGGCATCCAGATGGGCAAAAAACTGCTTGGATGATGAACTCAGAGGCTTTTCATGAATGGGTCATGCTTTACCAGGAAGCCAGGTAAAGGTGGGGTATGCAGGGGTCTATACTCCACATCCTGTCCTGTTTGAAAGGTTCATCAGGGACCTGCAGAATGGAAATCCCCTCACATTTGTAGATGACACCTAATTGGGTGGAACAGTCATAAGCTCAAGGGCTGCCATTCAGAGGGACCTCAGCAGGCAGGAAGAATGGGCTGTGAGGAACTTTGTGAAGGTCAACAAGGACAAATGCCAGGTCCTGCACCTGGGATAGAGCAACACCCTGCAGTGACAGGGGTTGGGGAGTGCCTGGCTGGGCAGAAGCTCTGTGGAGAAGGACGTGGGAGTCTTTGTGGGCAGAGAGCTGAACGTCAGCCAGCAGCATGCCCTGGCAGCAAAGGAGGCCACAATGTCATGGGCTGCCTAGCCAGGAGATCAAAGGAGGTGATTATCCCCCTCTACTCAGCATTGTTAGAGCCCATCTAGGTACTGCGTCCAGTTGGACCCCCCCTGTAGAAGAACGCTGTTTGTCCCTTGGCGTGAGTTCAGTGGCAGGCCCCAAGGTGCCTGGGAGCTGGAGCACTTGCCCTGTGAGGAGAGGCTGAGGGAATGGGCCTTGTTCAGCACAGAGAAGGGGAAGGCTTTGCAGGGCACTCACAGCAGCTTCCCAGCTCAAGGTTACCACCAATAAAGAACCAGGTTTTTGCAGTGACTCATGGCAGGAGAAGGAGAGGCAATGGCTATAAGGTGACACAAGTGCAGTTAAAATTAGCTATAAGGGAGAAAAATCAAAGAGGGTAACAAAGCATTTGAAGAAGGGTCCAGAGAGGTTAAGGACTCTCTCTTCTTGGAGGCTTGCAGGACGCAGCTGGACAAGGCCCTGAGGAACTTGGTGTGAATTCAGTGTTTATCCCCATGTGAGCAGGAGGTTGGACTCGAGACCTCCCAAGGTCCCCTCCAACATGAATGATTCGGTGATTCTGTCATCGCTGGTGATAGGCACCGCAATTCTTGCAGGCAGGAATACCTTTTCTGCATGTGGTTAGCACCAGACACAGTCTCTCCAAAGCCAGCCCTTCCGAGTAGTGTGAGGTTTCCTCCTGGGCCTGAAAGGTTTTAAGTTCACATCAGGATCTACACGGAATTCACACCAAGTTCCTCAAGAACCCTGAGCCAAACTGAACCTCAGCCACCCTGATCAGGACTAGCCCTCTAGAGCAGACGTACTACCAAGCTGCGCACAGCTCCTCGTCTTGGTCTCCTCTGACCCCAGCGTGCTGCCCCTGCAGGCCAGAGACACCATGGACATTATGTGGAGGCTTCCTTTGGCAGATCAACGTTCCCAAAGTAGCTCATGATGTATTAGTACCAGCCAGAATTGTTTTACTTTTTATAGTGTGATACCAAGATACCATTCCACTGCAGCTGCCTGATTGGCCCTCAGCAGATGTGCTGGCCAGCAGGCTTTGGGATGTCACCAAGTGCCTCAGAGAGTCCACCCAGCAGAAGTGACTGGCCTGGGGAGGGGAGGGAGTGATGCAGGTGACAGGGACCCATCTGGGTGCTGACTGGGAGGGCACCTCTGCTACAGACACCCCACCAGCCCATGACCGGCAGTCAGGCAGGCACGGCTTATGGCCACCCTGATCAGGACTAGCCCTCTAGAGCAGACCTGCAACCAAGCAGTGCACAGCTCCTCACCTAGGTCTCCTCCAAGCCCAGCGTGTTGTCCCTGTGGCCCAGAGATACCATGGACATTATCTGGAGGCTTCCTTTGGCAGATCAACATTTCCAAAGTAACACATGATGTATTATCACCAGTCAGAGGGTTTTTTATACTGTGATGCCAGGAAGGAGTCATTCTGCAGGCTCCAATGGACACTTTGATGATGGGTGGGGGAGCTGAACTGTGCAAGGCCTGCTGGGACAGCCCTGCACCACCCTACAAGGAACTGACCCTCACTTGCTCTTGTCCACACCTCACTGCCAACAGGGGACCTTTGTCCAAATTAGCCTGAGATCCACACTTGCGATTTCATCTCAGAGGGGCTTCACTTGCAAAGAAGAGTCCACGAGTGAGCTAATGCCCAGGCTGTGCATGAGCTGGTCAGGCAGGAGCTTCAGAACCTGCCGGCCTCAACCAGCTCAGGGACACAGTGCAAAATGTGCTCAGCTGAGTTGGACACCTGAACTGTCAGGTCAGAAATGACTGCCTTAGAGAAGAGAGGAGCATGCGGAAAGGTGAGGAACATAATTCTGAGGGGGCTTGCAAGTTATCTGCATAAAACAACTCTAGCTTTGCAAGCTGATTCTCAGCTATGACCCGTGAAGTATTTCCTGCTGACTTGCAGGAAAGTTCTTGAGCATCACTACTCACTGTACTCACTGCACATCTGGGAGAAGTGTTTTCAAAGGCCAATTATTTTCTGAAGAACTACTTTGTCTTTGGAAGTTTCCCTTATTTTGCCCATTTCAAAAGCCAATGACTGTGGCACTGATGCTTGAAAGGGCACCTCTGAGTGCTACACCTTGGCAAGACCATTTCCTTGTTAACTGTACAGGTGGAAGAAGTCCCACATGATCCAAACTGCTCTCTGAGGCCTGCTGCTGGATGTCAGCCCCTGCATGTCTTGTGTCAGACCCCAGGGCAGTGTGCAGGGTGCAGGGTGAAGCAGGGAGCCCCGAAACAGCGAGACCTTCAGCATAAAGGGCTCAAAACCCTCTCTAGAGTTCACTGAATTGGAGGGGGGGGTTAATTGGATGGTTAAGTAAGGGCTAATTGGGGGATACTACTGCATTATAAGCAAAGAGTTTCTAGGTTCCTGCCACATGAGAAGAAGAGTGCACCAATTATGGATACGGGTAGTATCCCCCATTAGCCTTTGCTATCAGAAGAGAAGGACAACTGCTACACCTCTAGCCTAAAAAAATCTTGTGTTTGGACAGATCCCAGAAGTGTTAACTTCAAGAATCTCCAACAAGGAACCCTTTCTGAAAGATGACCTCCTATACTCCAAAGACTCTAAGCTGCATATTTCTATGTATTTCACAGCATATGTGGGATATCTGGCTGCAGGTCCTGGCAAGAGCTGAGGAAACGCAAGGCCTGAACCTCAGCGCACAGAAGGCAGCAGGCTGCCAGCATCCCTGGCTCACACCACCAGGGCAGCCTGGGCCCTGCGAGCCAAGGCACATCCTCACCTCGCAGCGCTCCCCAGCTCCCCAGCCTGGCAGGGCTCCCCATGCACAGCACTGCTCTCTCCAGACACCTTCTTCTGCATGCAGCACACAGACCCTGTGGCCACCACACATCCCCACTACAGGCCACCCCCCACTGTGACATGCCACACCCCCACCTCGCACCTCATAGAGGGTTGTCAGGCAACATGTGGCTGTGCATCAGGGACACACAGGGCACATGACCAGACACGGCAGCAAACAGGGGACCCCCAAAGGCTCTAAAACAGAGGCCAGATCTCCACACATTTAATTCGTTTCTAGTTCTCCAAGTCCTTGCAACAGGCATTTCCGCTGAACAGCCACGCACAGCCCTGCTCAGGGTCACTTCCCACCTCTAGGAAGCAGACCCACAGTGCTCTCACAGGGGCTCAGCAGGCCAGCGCTTCCCCCTCGCTTTTGCCTCACCTGCCCTCAAGGCACTCACCCCACCAGCCTCCCTACAGAGGTCTCTTTTGGGGCTTCAATGGAGAGGGACCAAACTGCTGCTGCCCAGTCAACTGCTCAGCTGGAAGAGACCTCACAAGCACCTTTCCAGCCACAGGTCTCCTGCTATCCAGTCAGTTCATCACTCAGAAGTGACCTCACCAGCAACATCCAAGCTTTGCTCCTGCAGCTGGCCTATCAGGTCCTCGGGCAGAAGTGACCTCATCCTCACCAGCCGAGCCACGTGCCTCCTGCTGGCCTGTCAGCTGCTGACACAGAACTGATTTGACCCTGGGGATTTCCTGGCACAGCTCTCGCACACAGCCGTGACCTCCCTGCCCACACCCCGGCCACGTGGCTGCTGCTGCCACCTGCAGCTGCCCCTGCCCTGCCCCAAGGCTGAGCCAGCTCCTGAGCGGCCTCCCTGCCTCACCCCGGGGCCTCACAGCCATCAGTGAAGCCCTGCCCTCCTGCCCTGCCCGGCCAATAGGAGGGCAGCACTGGGGGCGATGCCATGGCAATGCTGTGGCTCTGTGTGACCCCACAGGCAGCCCCCTCCCCCTCCCCCACAGTGGGGCGCCATGTTGTGGGCAGCAGCGCGGGGCGTCGCGGGGCCTGGGGGCAGCGCAGCCCCATATGGCCGGGCAGTGCAGACCCTGGGGCATGGCCGCTGCCCCGCCGGAGCTGGGCTCTGCAGCAGTGACTTCTGGGGTGGTGATGGCACCCCCACCTGTTTCCAAGCTGCTCCCCCAAATGGGCTGTCTTTTGGGTGCAGAGGTCTGACCTCAGTTTGCAGCACAGGGGCTGCGGCCATCTGAGGACAACATCTCTAATCCCAAAACATGCTCCACCAAGTGGGAAGCATAAATGGATCCATGGGGAAGGAGCAGAGGATCTCCCAAACAAGTAGACACCTTGGGGTTATTACAAGGTGAAGGATCCATTTCCAACATGGGCATTTCCAGCAGGCTCTTGAGAGCCCCACAGGAGCTGCAGGACACCCCAACCTCCAGCATGGGACTTCTTTCCTGCCAGAGTCAGATCCCAAAGAGGGACCCACTCCCAGGGAAACCTGGACCTGGATTTCCCCCTGCCATGAGGGGATGGAGCTGGCCCCACAGGACTCTTGGGGCTCAGGGCAGCCCCAGCTGCAGGACCCAGGAGTCCCTGCTGCCACATTGTCCTCTGAGCCAGGTGGGACCCTCAGGCAGAGCTCTTGTGGCAGCCCCCAGCCCTGTCGAGTCACACCCACAGCCCAGGATCCACAAGCATTTTTGCAGTTAATAGTCTCTGGGTGACACCTCGGGAAGGAGCTCCCAAAGCCCTTACCCTTGATGGAGAGCTGCAGGAGCGCTGGGAACAAGGAACTGCAGTCCAGGCTGATGGTGTCGGTCCAGCAGTTCCCCATCTCACTTGCCCTCTTCTCCTCAGCTCACCTGTCCATCAGAGGAAAAAGGATTCTCTTCCTGTCTCGTCACCCAAAACTTCTCTCCAATGTATCCCTTTTCTTCTGCCTGTCAGCGACTGGCCCCAGCGTGGCCCTGCTGTCTCCTCTTCCCCCTCCTTGCCATGGAGCAGTTCCAAAGGGCAGTGGTGGGGAGCACGTGAGCAGTGCCCAGCAGCGCCCAGGCGTCACAGGGAAGTGAGGACGCTGCTGTGGCACCAGGGAGACCTCCCTGTGATGCAGAACATGCCACTGTGACCTCAGCTCGTGTCATCTGTGGGCTCAGTAGGTCAGCGCCATGGAGATGGCACAGACCAAGAGAGAGCAGAGAGATGGAGAGGTGGGCAGAGAGGAACCTCATGAAGTTCAACAGAGGCAAGTGCAGGGTCCTGCACCTGGGGAGGAATAACCCCATGCAGCAATACAGGTTGGGGACTGACCTGCTGGAAAGCAGCCCTGCGGAGAAGGACCTGGGAATGCTGGTGGACACCAAGTTAAGCATGAGGCAGCAATGTGCCCTTGTGGCCAAGAAGGACAATGGTATGCTGGGTTGCATCAAGAAGGGTGTTGCCAGCAGGTGGAGGGAGGGGATTCTCCCCCTCTCCTCAGCCCTGCTGAGGCCCCATCTGGAGTACTGTGTCCAGTTCTGGGCTCCCCAGTACAAGAGGGATGTGGCACTACTGGAGCAAGTCCAGCGAAGGGCTACAAAGATGATTAGGGGACTGGAGCATCTCTCTTATGAGGAAAGGCTGAGAGAGCTTGGCCTGTTTAGCCTGGAGAAGAGAAGACTGAGAGGGGATCTAATCAATGCGTATAGGTATCTGAAGGGAGGGTGTCAAGAGGATGGGACCAGACTCTTTTCGGTGGTGCCCAGCGATAGAACGAGAGGCAACCGGCACAACCTGAAACTCAGGAATTTCCATCTGAATATGAGGAAAAACTTCTTCACTGTGAGGGTGACAGAGCACTGGCACAGGTTGCCCAGAGAGGTTGTGGAGTCTCCTTCTCTGGAGATGTTCAAAACCCGCCTGGACCAGATCCTGTGCAACATGCTGTAGGTGACCCTGCTTGAGCAGGGGGTTGGACGTAGATGGTCTCCAGAGGTCCCTTCCAGCCTCAGTGATTCTGTGATTCTGTGATTCTGTGGGAGCTGCCCTCTCCCGACCAACCGTGGCAGTGCCAGCCCCACCTCAGCCCTCTCCTGAATGGCTCCAGTGCAGCCCTGAATGGAGCTGGAGCTGCCTCCGGCCCGGGGCAGTCTGATGGCAGGAGGGTTTGACATGGACACAGCAGCAGCAGTGCTGGGAGCAGGGGGAGGAGCCAAGAAATTGGAGCAAAGAACCCTGCCCTCATCTGCAAGGCCGGGATACTGGACGGGCGATGCCTTTGTTGCCAACCAGGCTTCTGGTGCAGGGTGGATACCAGCTCGAGGATAGGAGCACCAGAATTTTCATGGGCTTCAGGGCAGCCATGACTGTGGTGAAGGCAAGTGGGCAGAGCCAGCCACACACAGCTGAAAAGCCCGGGGGTGGAAAAGGCAGTGTGGGGCTGGTAAAGGACCACCTTCTCCTCCCCGTGGGGAAGAGAGTCCCCAGGCAATGGTGGCCACTGCTTTGTCTGATGGGAGGGGAGCACAGGGCAGGGTGCAAGAGGCAGATGGAGCCTCTTGGGGTGCACAAGGGAGTTTTCCAAAGGCCAGGGCTGAGCCAGAGACCTCTGGATCTTCCCCCGATGCTCTCCCAGCCAGACTCATTCTGCCCTGCCCCAGGTGCTCTCATCCCCCTGCCAGCCGTGCCAGAGCAGAGGCTGAGGAGCAAGAATTCATGGAATCTCAGAGGAGTTTTGGTGGGAAGGGACCTCTGGAGGTCTCCGTCCAAGCTCCCACACAAACCAGGGCTAGCTGGAGCCCTCCATTCTTGTCTGGCCATTGCTGGACTGTACCTGACCCCAGTTACCATCCCCAAACTTGCTCTGCTCTTCTTATCTGGGCACTGTGGGAGAGCACATCTTGTCAGTGCGTCCCTGCGCTGCCTGCCTTGCCAGCACCTTCAGCTTCCGGCTCCACTTCCCGTATGGAGCAGCCCCGCTCCTGTTGTTCCCAACAACATCCTCTTTGTAGCAAGAACCCAATCACAAATGGTTCATAAACAGTCGAGCTGTGACATAGAAAGACCTGTTGTCATAACTGGGCATCATCAAATCAGACCCCCAGTGACTGCTTTCACTTCTTCATGCAGCTAAGACTCTGCATGCAGTGTTCCCTGGGTAGAGGGTCCAAATCCGAAGCTCTCCTGACACCTTTAAATTGCCTGTCAGGCAAGAGTTGCTGCTATAGATATAGGGTAACCTTTTGCATTTACAGCCTTCTTTGGGATCTCCTTGGATGCCAGCTTCCCTTGCCAAGGCTTTCTTGGCTGCAGTTGGAGGCAGGTCCGAGGTAGAGATGGGGAGTCAGGTCAGCAGGATGGGGACAGGGACAAGTCAGGACCCGAGAGGTGCAGGGCCAGGCACAGCCATGTCCACAGTGTAATTCAGGCATGGCCCAAGGCCCCCAGCAGGGGCGAGAGGCCCCACAATGAGGCCCATCACCCTCTGTCTCCCCTGCTCTTGTGCCCAGCACATCCCCCTCCCTGTCTGCCTGCAGCCCCTCCATGCCCACCCTGATGCCCAGCACAGCACAAGAGCCCTGGCCCTGCAGCCCCTCCAGCAGCTCCTGCTGCCTCGAGGTCAGAGCTGCCTGCCCCCAGCTGCTGCACAGGGAAACCTGCTTCTTGTTCTCATTTCCTATCTCTGAGCGCTGCCCTGCTTCTCTCCTGGGACATCCCTGCTCCCCAGAGAGCCTTTCCCCAGGTCACTGTGTCCGTGCTGGCCTGGCTGTTCCTGCACCCCTGCCCTGTGCTCCCTGCAGGGCCCTGGGCTGGTGGTGCTGCTCTACAGAGTGATTAGGTTGTGGGGTCATGAGGCCGTGGGGTGACTACTGCCTCAGCCCTGGCCATGCTGGTCGCGGCAGGAAGCAGACCCATCTGGACAGGGATCAACACCACTGATACTGCTGACACATCTCTGTGCTCATGGACAGTGCTCAGAGTTACCCCAGGGCATTTGCAATGGCAGGAGATGTGTTTGGGTGTGCACTAGCTCCAGCCTGTGGTGTTTCACTGAGGGTGCAGGAATCACTCTCCCGTGCCCCTTCCCTGGGTCTCCTGGGTCCCCACTGCCTCTCTGGGGATTGCAGAGTCCTCCTCTCCCCATGCATACCTGGATTTAGTGCTATACCTTCTGCTTGCTTCACTATGGACCGTCCCTCACTTTGTGAGGCTCCACTCACTGCCCAACCCTGGGCACACGCTGTCCCTGGAGATCCCTTGAGCCCTCCTGGGGCTCAAATTCCCCTCCAGAAGGAAGGGCATCTCTCATCAGCACTGTCACCTGTGGGACAGCCCCAGGCAGACAACTCAGAGACCATTCCCCATCTCCACTGGCACTGGTCATGGAGAAATGAGATCTGAATGCAGCCCTTGGTCCCTAACAAATGACACAGAGACTCTGAGCTTTTCCCCGCATCCCATGGTGTTCACAAGCAGATTAGCAGGGCCTTTTGTGGTGCAATCCCTTGGGCATATTTTTGACTCCAGCTTCTGAAGAAAGGCCAGGCTTCAGGCACCTCACAGGGGACATCTTCTTTTATTATGGAAATGTTATTCTGGAGGCCAGGTGTGGCATAAGGGTGCCCTTTTCCTGGTCTTGCCTGAGCTCTCAGGACACATGAACATAGAAACACAACCCTACCACCACCAGGTTATGAGAACTCCTGGGCCATATCCACAGAATAGAGCACAGAAAGACAGCATGGAAATGAACAGGAGGAACAACTCTAAAAAGAGAAAGTCCTACTGCTGTGCGGGGATGCGTCTCCAGGAAAGCTGCAGCCCCCGCAGGAAGGCTGCAGTGAGGAAATGCTTGCTGTGGTAGTGGGGGGGGATCAAGCACAGGGTCTGTCCCCACAAGCTGCTGCCTGACTCCCATCCCCTCCACTCCTCCTGCACTTGTAGTGTTGGAGCGCTGGAAAGGGAAGGAACCAGCCTGCGGTAAAACTTGGCTGCCACCCTCACAGGAGAGGGGTGTGAGATCACACTCTGACTGTGGCCAGGGGAGCTGAGCTCTCCTAATGGACATGGGACCCATGGTCTCACCCCGCCTGTACTCATCGGAGCCTGACCCTGTGCCCCTGAACTCCCTCAGTGTTAGTGCCGAAAGAGACCCTGCAAAAGGAAACTCTCTGCATTGCACTGGGGGCATCCGAAGGAGCTCAGACTAGTGGGCTCTCAGGTTCCCCATCTCTGCTGATGAAGGGGGAAGCCTGGCTTCCTGCTTCAACATGGTCTCTGGGTCAGATTCAAAAAAGGGATGCCTGAGTAGACATAAAAGAACCTTTTTTTTTTTAAAGAAAAGAGAGAAAAACAAGAAAGAAAGAAATGCAAAACACACAGCCTTGATGCCACACACCCTAAGGAGTGGATGCGGAATGGACAGTTATTGATGCTGACATTGTACACACTGAATGAGTTTTTTCACTGCATCCTGGAGCTCCTTGTTCCTCATGCTGTAGATGAGAGGGTTCAGAGTTGGAGGCACCACCGCATACAGAACAGCCACCACCAGATCCAGAGCTGGAGAGGAGATGGAAGGGGGCTTCAGGTGGGCAAACATGTTAGTGCTGACAAACAGGGAGACCACAGCCAGGTGAGGGAGGCACATGGAAAAGGCTTTGTGTCGTCCCTGCTCAGAGGGCATCCTCAGCACAACAGTGAAGCTCTGCACGTAGGACAGCACAATGAAAATGAAACAACCAAAGACTAAGCAGGCACTAAACGCAAGAAGCCCAGCTTCCCTGAGGTAGGAGTCTGAGCAGGAGAGCTTGAGGAGTTTGGGAATTTCACAGAAGAACTGGTCCACTGTGTTGCCTTGGCAGAGTGGTATTGAAAATGTGTTAGCAGTGTGCAGCGCAGAATAGAGAAAACCACTGCCCCAGGCAGCAGCTGCCAGTCTCACACAAGCTCTGCTGCCCATGAGGGTCCCGTAGTGCAGGGGTCTGCAGATGGCAACAAAGCGGTCATAGGCCATAACAGTGAGAAGAACATACTCTCCTGCTAACAAGAAGTCAAACAGAACGACCTGGGCAGCACATCCTGAGTGGGAAATGGCCCTGGTGTCCCACAGGGAATTGGCCATGGATTTGGGGACAGTGGTGGAGACAGTGCCAAGGTCCAGAACAGAAAGATTGAGGAGGAAAAAGTACATGGGGGTGTGGAGGCGGTGGTCGCAGGCTACAGCTATGATGATGAGGCCATTGCCCACGAGGGCAGCCAGGTAGATGCCCAGGAAGAGCGAGAAGTGCAAGAGCTGCAGCTCCCGCGTGTCCGCAAATGCCAGGAGGAGGAACTCTTTGGGGGAGCTGCTGTTGGTCATTTTGCTATCTCCGAGCATGGGGGACTGTCCAAAGGAGAAGAGACATTGAGAAGTTAGGAGAGACATTTCAAGCAAAGAAGCCCCCAAATGTTGCAGTTCTCATACAACCCCCCACATTGCCTCTCTCTTTACTGAAAGGGTCTTTGAACAGCTCCCTTGCTGGAGCTCCACTTTGCACTGGCTGAGTGTGCTGTGAGGAGCAGGGAACTCTGCCCATGGGCTCTGCAGGAGTCAATCCTGCAGTAAAGCTGTGGGCACAGGGGAACGGGGGTGACCTGCTCTCACAGTCACAAGTTCTGTCAGGTGAAATCCACTCATTGGGCAGAAGGGCTTTTCAGCATCTTCTCTCAGAATTGTAAAGAGTGAGGTTTGAGGAACAGAGTTTCAGGGATTTTTTATTTTCTTTTAGATGGTCTTGTCACCCCTGGGGAGTGTTCCTCAAAGGTAGAAATCCTTGGCATTTCCACTGTGTCATGAGAGAAAAGCATCCACTGTCATTCTTGCAGAGCGAGGCCAGCTGGTCTGCCTATTAGTCTCATTCCCAGCTGGCCGGTGCTTGCAACTCTTTCAGCTGGAGGATGATCACACTCATATATGTTGCCCTAGAAAGAAACCAGCCCCTGCTGAGAGCACACGAGTCCAGTTTCAAAGTGCACAGCTCCAAACTTCTCACCCTTTCTCTGGGCACCTGAGGGAGCTCTCCACACTCCCCTTCTAGCCAAGGACTCACACGGCTCCTTTTGGATGCCCACATACAGCCTCCCACCACCATCTCCATACTCTCACCATCTCTGCACCTTCCTCATGGGCCTCTCAGATATCACAGAGGTGCTATGAGACAGCAGTGCCTTTCTAGAGGGCAGCACGCAGCCTGGCAGGACACGACAGGGAAATGGTCAAAGGACTCTTAGGACTGAAGATGGGCTCTCCTTAAGGGAGAGTCAGCTCATTTCGCAGCCCCACAGACTGCATTTCCTGGAGCTCCACAGGTTAGAAGGGGGCTGGGGGAACCTCATTCCCATGCAGACCCCTCTGCTGCACAGCTTGCAGCATCAGTGTCTGAACTGCAGCTGAAAAGGCTCCAATGCCAGAAAGCCTGAGAAGAACAGGAGCAGCATGGCCAGGAGGGGAAACAAGGAGCAGCACCATGATCCTGCTGCTAAGCGAGGCAAGAAGAGAGACAGAGAGGCATTCTGGAAAGCCTTCACCTTACCCAGCTGGGCATGCCACCTCGCAGACGGTGACATCGCAGGGCAGTCAATCTCAGCCCCTCTGTCAGGCAGCATGAAATGAGCCCAGAGCAGGAGAGATGCCCCTCTCCTCTGCCAGAGGTCTGGCTGCAGAGGAGGCGGCTCATGCCCTGGAGTTCCCTCTCATTCCCCACCCATCCCTGCTGCCTGGAGCTGTCCCTGCTGCCAGCTCTTTCTCTGTCCCAACATCTTCTCCCAGTCAGTGCTCACAGACACCATCCCACACACTGTGTGCTCACTTCTGCCCTGCAGAAACCTCCTGGATCAGGGCACTGTCTAGGGGCATCTCTGTGCATGCGCATCCTAAGGAGCAGGTCACAAAACTCCAATGAGGCCACAACGTGATGGTGATGTTGATGCTGTCTTTAGACTAAGGTGGGGATGAAGCAACTTTCTGAGGTTTCTCACTGACCTATTAATGTCTCAGAGTGAAGGTTTAGGAGTCCCACTTCCTTCACAAAATAGAAAGCCTGTTCATTTATTCTTCCTGCCAAATGTAGGAACCTGAAAGTGCAGACACCTGAAGGAAAGCTCCTTCCCTTTCAAGAAGCCCTTCTCTTGGTCTCCTCCTGAAAAAAAACCCCTTGCACATATCCTGCGCTTCAGCTAGAGCTGTGAGCAGCCCTGACCCATGCAGCACCCTCTCAGCAGGAGAATGAACCTGCCCTGCTGGGGGTCGCTCCTCTCTCCCAGAGTTTCTCCCCGTAGTGCTGTGGGGAGCTCCCCAGGCAGGCTGAGGGCTGACCATCGCTGGCAGCACAGTCACTGTCCCAGGCACACAGCACCCTGGGGTGCACAGACACTGCTCTGAATCACAGCCCTGTGCAGACCTGTGTGTGCTCCCTGGCTTCACACCCCTGCAGGCACCCCTGGCAGAATGGAGCTGCACGCCCTGTCCCTATGACAGTGTGGCAGGGAATCCCTGCTCTGAAGCATCTCCTCCTCTGCCTATGCACTGGATTTGCCAGGAGAGTGATCCTTAAAAAGCCTTAAAAAGCCTATCAGTTATGGGATGGGAGGAGTTTAGAAGACCCCTCCAGGAACATCAGTAACATTGCCCTGCAGCCAGAGACTTACAGTGTCAAGGGCTCTGAAGATTTCTCCCACAAGCAGCTCTCCTCTCTCCTCCCACTCCACACTGCCTTGCACTTCTCTCTGCCTTGTCTCCTCTCATGTCAGCAGCAGCAGGCAGTGCCCGGAGCCCTGCTGCTCTTTGCAGAGGAGCTGCTCCTGCACACAGCTGTCTCTGGGCAGTGCTGCCCGGTTGCTATGAGCTCCCTCCATCCCTGGATACTGGCCCCACTCAGGAGCAGAGGCCCAGCTGAGCTCATGAATTTCTCTGTCCCTTGTGCTCCCTCCTCCTGGGAAATGTTCACTCCAATAAACTAAAATAATCACCAATGGGCCCTCACTAAGCACTGAAGGAAGACTCATTCCAGCATTATAGATTGTTTCGTCAGAGGATGGTTATCTGCAAGAGGTGGAAATGTCCCACTCTGGAAGCCCTGATTCCCATCTCTTAACTAGGCAGGACATGTAGAAAGAAGCAAGAAGGTAGCTCATTGACACCTGGTTCAGGTGCTGACTCAGATGAGTCAATGTGGACATCTCATTCTGGTTTGCAGGGTCCTGGGCTGGAGCGGGATTCAGCAAACTCTTGTGAACTCCAGAAACACACAGCAGGTGGGATTCCCCTTGCCCAAGCTGAAGTGTGCACAACACAGATGTCTGCATGGGAGCTCCTTCTCCAAGCTCCCATTGTAATCACCTGCGATGGAGGGTGGGAGTCAATTCCCCACACACAAACACCTGGTGAGATTGGAAGAGACAGAGGTGGTCCCAGGCACGTGCCAGTGTCTGCTTGCTCTCATGGAGCAACTGGGACATCCACATCCTTCTTGAGCATGAGGTAGGGGCCAGCTGGAGAATTTCTTTGGCCATCTCAAATGACACTAGATGCCCACTACTGTTAGAGCACCCCTCACTATGGTGCTCAGACACATGGAGATGCCTACAGTGCAAACTGCTAATGGCATTCAGTGCAGACACTTGATGTAATGACATAGAAACAGGCTGGCAGGGCCATGTCAGATGCCTGGGGTTTCTAGCATAACCACATGGATGGGACCTATGGGAAAACCATGCCCCTTTGGAGTGGCTGCTGGGCAGACAACCCAGGTTATCTCAGGCTTTCCTACCTGTGCCCAGACAACTGCATCCCACCACCGCCTTTAGGCAAAGTCCTTCCCATCTGCATTCAAGCATGCTGCATAAATGGGAAGCACATCACACCAAGGTCTCTGCTCTAGTTTCTGTACTCTCAAACCCTTCTTGCTCCTCTCTGCATGAAACTCTTCTCACCCCCAGATGATATGAAGAGGAACTGGGCTAATGATGACCTCAGGGTGGCTGGATCACAGGCTGCCCAGGCCCAGGGTCTTCTTCAGTGGCACCTTGTCCTGCCTGGAGATTGCTTCACTTCTGTCATAGGCCCCAAGGTGCTACAAGCCCTTTCCTGAGAGGGCTGCACAGCCCAGCTCTGTTTCTCCTTGGCCTTGGGCACTGCAGGCTTTGCCCTCTCATTGGGAACCTCCTTTCACCATCACATTGCCACCTGCTGTCTATGCCAGCATGGCTCTGCTCTGAAGTGGGGCCATTGCACACAGTGTCTTTGGCTCTTGGTAACAGGCTTCACCACAACCAGTCTGCTCTCTGTGCCACAGATGATGCTCTGCAGCCCTAATATATGCAAATGTATGCAGCCTGGGGTAGAGACATGAGCAGATGGAGATGTACAAGCTTTCGCAGGCGTGAAACATCACTGGAATGACTGAGATGTGGTGGGATCACTCACATGACTGGAGGGTGATGCTTGTAGGGTACAATGTCTTCAGGAGAGACTGTCAGAGAAGCTGAGGAGGGAGGATGTCTTTTGTGTGAAGGGGCAGCTCAGATGTGTGGTAAATGTCCTTTACCTAGACTTTAGCAATGTATTTGACACTGTCTCCCACAATATTCTTGCATGCACGTTAAAACGTTACAGTCTAGAAGAGCAGACAGGCGGATGGGAAAAAAGCTGCTTGGGTGATCAGAGGCTCCGAGGGCAGTGGTGAATGGGTAGTACTCTTCCCGGAGGCCAGGGAGAAGTGGACCACCTCAGGTTCTCTCCAGGAACTTGTCCTGTTTATCATCTGTATTAGTTACATGCAGGTGGCAACACTCATCATGCTTGCAGATGACCCCAAACAGAAGGTGGGGGTTCCAGTCCCATGTTTGAGGGCTACCATTCAGAGGGACCTAGACAGGCAGGAGGAATGGGCTGTTAGGAACCTCACGGAATTCAACAAGGACAAATGCCAGGGCTTGCACCTGTGATAAACCAACACTCCACAGTGTTGCAGGCCGGGACCTGAGTGCTTGGGGAACAGCTCTGTGGAAAAGGACGTGAGGGTGCTGGGGGACAGGAGGCAGAACATGAGCCAGCAGCGTTCCCTGGCAGCAAAGAAGGCCAGAAGCATCGGGGGCTGTATGACGAGGAGCACAGCCAGGAGGTGGAGGGAAATGGTGATCGCCTTCTAGTCAGTATTCATTAGACACCATCTAGAACCCTGCATCCAGGTTTGGGTTCCCAGAACAAGAAAGAGGTTGATAACTGGGAGAGAGTCTGGCTGAGGGCCCTCAGAACATTCAGGGAGCTGGAGCACTTGCTTTGTGAGGAAGCATTGGAACTTGATGCCCAGACAGCGCTGCACATTCTCCTCCTTTGGAGGTTGCCAACACCAGACTGGATGAAGCCCAGAGCAACCTGCTCTGACCCCAGAGCTGACCCTGCTGGGAGCAAGGAGATTGAGCTAGAGACCTCCTGAGGTCCCTTCCACCCTGAAGGAGTCCATGATTCTTCCCACTCTCAATCTTCTCTTGTGGATGTCAGGGAAAGCACGCAGGTGCCCTGTGACAGTGGAAGCAGGCCAGCTTTCTTCTCCTCCTCCACTCAGAATTATTCAGATGCAGGGCTTCTTGGCAGGAATCCCCAAGACAGCCCTGATCAGTCCTGGGCTTCACTTTGAATTTCCTTTTTTTTTTTCTTCCACGTCTTTTAAGTCTGTCTCTTTTACCACCCTGATCCTGTCCCATACAGCCCATCCCACCCCTGCTCACCCTTAACTCATTGGCACTGCTTTGGTTTGGTTGATTGGTTGGGGTTTTTTTGGTTTTTTTTTGACGCAGAGGAGTTTTGGTTGCGAAGGATCTTGAAAAACTCAGGTGATTCGGACAACAGACACCTCATGAAGGTTTCCAAGAGAAGTGTCAAGTCCTGTGCCTCAGTGGGAATAACTCCATCCGTAAGGAGAGGTTGAGGGACCTGGGCTTCTTTAGCCTGCTGAACTGGAGGCAGTAGGATAGGAGCCTGTAACTGCTTGAAGGGTGGTTTCAGAGATGATGGAGCTTTTCTTGGCAGTGGGAAACAGCATGCAAAGGAGAAAGAGCCACAAACTGCATCTTGAGAGGTTCAGACTGCACTTCAGGTCAAAAGAATGTCACTCGTAGGGTAGTGCTGAGGTGCAACAGGTCACCCAGAGGGAGTCTGTGATCAGCCCCTGCCTTTGTGTTTCAAGGAAAAGCAAGGGAGGACAGGAAGACATCAGGAGAGGTGGGGAGATCCCAGGGTGAGAGGAAGGTGGGGAAGCAGCTTGGGTGTGTACAGGCTGCAGGGAAAGAAGCACAGGCATGGGAAAGCACAGGACAGCCTGTGGTGGAGATGGCCGAGGGCACTGCCAAGGCTGAAAGCTCCCAACACAGCTAGGTCTTTGTCCTCTTGGCTATGGCTGGTGTCTCTGACACCGAGACCCACAAGAAGATGCCATTCCTTAAAGCACTGTGGCCTTGCTGCCTCCTTGTCCCATGTAGTATCATGGTCCTTAACTTGGCATTGTGCACCCTCACCTGCACACTGGCCCCAGGAAGAGCCCTGAGCAATGCGTGATGGAAAGCATCACCCTACCCAGGGGCTGGCTGTCAGTGCCTGGTCATTCTGCTTGATAACACACATGAAGGTTGACTTGGCATCACAGCCACCCTCACATTGCCTTTGCCTACCTGCAATCAGGGCCTCCAACTTTCGGCTCTAATCAGCTCCTGAGGAGCCTTTGTTGGTAATGGCCCTCAGTGGGACTCATTATCTTTCCAAGAAACTTGGGATTAGCTTCTTGAGAGGTTTCTCCAGCCTCTTCTCTGTATCTGAGGTTCATGGGCTTAGAAACAAATACAGCCGAGGGGTCATTAAAATGCAAAAAAAACCCAAGGAGCCATGCCTCTTTCCATAATTTTCTTCAGCTCTTCAATTCTTGTGTGGTTAATTGGAAAGTTTTCAGCAGTGTATTGAAAGTAGGCAGATTTCAATGAGCACCTGAACAAGAAAGATGCCTGCTTCTTAAGCTTTCTTGATTCTTCAGTTTGCAGAATAAGTCATACCCACATTCCCCAATTCATACTGACCCACAGTGTCTCCTAATGAAGTCTGGGCATGTAGGCAAAGCAGTATTTTTGATAGGAGACATGTATGGAGAACCTTCCTCCCCAGCTCCCCAGCCCTGCCATTTCCCTCATCAGCCACTGGGGACTTCACATCACTCTTGTGAAAATCGAACCTTTTTCCACTCAAGGCTGTAGCTGAATGTTACAGCTCATGTGTACCAGTTCCCACCTGCTTTCCTTAGAGAAGTAGCTGCAAGCAGACACAGAAGGGTTTTTCTTAATTGCAAATAAACAAATTATAATTTGGAACAGTTTAATAAAAGATACAAAATACAACTTGTCAACTGTATGTCAAGTCCAAGCTGCCTCCAGTGAGGTCCACCGCCCACAAGGCATAACCTTCCTTGAAATGTTTTCCACAGATAGATAGGAAAGGATAGACAGAAACACAACAAAGGAGCTGGCTAAACAGACAAGGAGACTGCTGAAAGATGAGGCAAGCTTAAGACTCCCAGCAGCTCAGAGCAGCAACTGGAGAGTTCAGTGTTATCTGAATAGATAAAGATCAAGGAGAGGAGGAAAACTGGGAAACTATGGGAAATGCATATGTCCAGAGAGTCTGATGCAAAGATGACTTTAGAAATGACCAATTTAATCAGGACATGTGGAAATATGTGAGCGAGCACTGAGATTTTATCCACAGCCTAATAGACAGAGCAGTGGAAACACAAGGTCAAGGGCAGATCGATATTTCTTCTCCCAGGATTCATATTCTTCCTGAAGATTTCCACTCTTTCATCATAGGAAAACATTGACATTAAAACCAGACAATCATTTGAGCTGAGGAAAGTGTCTTATATTTCTGAGATGTTGATAATAGTTCTTCACCTTTCCAAGCAGAGCTCAAGGGTCCAACCGCAAGCATCCAGGGCACGTGGAGAGGCCCCGGTGTCTCTGAGGGACCTGCCTGGGCCTGGCAGCTCTTGCAGGGGACCTGCGGGAGACCGGAGCCCCTCGGAGGTGCAGAGGGAGGCTGGGCAGAGGGGACCAGGGCACCTGCAATGGCACCAGCCATCCATGACCCTGTGACTGCATCCCACCCCAGCTCTGAAAATCACTTTCCCTTAAAAAAAAAAAAAAAAATCCCCAAAAGGTCAGTGTATCAAAAAAGCACCAAATAAAAAAGGTTAATAAGAACAGAAAAAAGTTTCAAATGCTGAAAAGTGTAACAAATCGTATTTTTTTTGCCTTAGCTGATTTATCTAATTTCTTTCTTGTTTCATTTTTACTGGCAGTTTCTAAAGATTTCTTTTATAATAAGGCTATTTCTTTTATAATATACGCTATTAAAAATAATAGTTCTGTGTCTCGCACAAGTCCAGTGCCTTCAAACCACTCCCTGCCCAAGATCTTCCTTGCCACTCCTCAGTCTTTGCATGCAGCAAGTCACACCATGAGGTGTCGAGCTCTCGCAACTGATAGAGGGAAGCAGCCTGATCAGCTTCAGTGTAAACGCTCTATTTATCGATGCCCTAATTTGCACAAATCTCAATGTACCTGTGTTACAGTGATGTCTTAAAGGAGTCCCTACACATCTAGCCACAAACTTTTCATTCCCTGCATGGTCATGAAGCGCGACTCCATTTTAGCCAACAACAGGGATGGGAATTATTTCACCTGATGACAGACCCCTTCAGTGCAGATGTCTCTCGCTAACCCAGGTGTCTGGACTTCCCTTTCTAGTCAATGGAAAGAAAAAAGTTGTCCCACTGAGAGGTCTTGAGATGCTTCTCCTGCTGACCAGCCAATGCTCCAGAAAGTTCCCATAGTTCCTGGGTCACATTTCCTGGCACCACATGGCAACACAGCTGCACAGGGCATCTCAGGCAGAAGTGGCCTCTAGATGTGTCTAGAAGGGCCTGAATGTAAAGTTTTTGTCATTGAGTGAAATCTATGCAAAAAATAGCTCAATGCAGGAAATGAAAATTCTTCGTTTTCAGAACTTCAAACATTCTTTATCAATTCTAATGGATATATACTTTTTTTTTTCTATTGGCAGCACCACATGCATGCACTACAGAAATTACTCTATGTGAGTGTATATGTTTATACAGACATACAGTTAGTCAACGCGATACCTTTCCTACCAACACTCTGAATGGAGAAACTTGGTTCTGAGAAACTACCATGTTCAAATTGACATGTCTCCTCTCTCTTCTTCTGCCTCTCTGTCCTCTCTTCCTCTGCCTAGTCTGTCTTTACAGAGGCCTCATGGCCCCTCTGCCCTTCAGGGAAGTCTCCTGTGGGATCCTGCCAAGCAGATCCTGAACGAGCTGAAATCGGCTCTCCTGCAGCCCTGGGCTGTGCTTTGGCTTTTTGTCTTACTTCTCCACCATCTCATGATCATTGCAGCCATGGCTGACCTCAGCCTTTACATCTCTATCTGGTTCTGTTTCACTTGTGACTGACAGAGTCCAGCCGTTGTTGGCTCATTGATTGCCTGTGCCAGGAAATTGTTTTCAACATTCTCCAGGAATCTCCTGGGTGGCTTGTGCCCAGGTCAACTGCCCTGCCAGCAGATTTCAAGGTGCTTAAACAACTCTGTGAGAACCAGGATCTGTGACCATGAGACTTCTGCCAGCTGCCTACACAAGGTTTCAGCTGCTTCCCTTCCCTCCTCAGGCAGCCGTTAGCAAACACTACCAGAATGTCACCCAGATTCATGTGTCCTCTTATCCTTACCACAAGATCTCAACTGGCTCATCACCTGCTCCAAGGCAAAGCCCTGTGCACTCCAGCCACCCCTTTGCACAGAGCACACCTGCACGTCCTCAACATCCCAGCATGCCTTCCTCAGGAGCCCAGTTTCACCCTACCACATGAGCTGTCCCACCATGTGTTTGTAATTCCATGAGGATAGGGGAGAGGGAGGTGCCAGTAAAGGGGACATGTTTGGGATGTTGAATGTGGGGCCCAGAAGAGAGGACGACTCAGAAGAGGGGCAGGGGAGAAAAAGATATAAGTGACACATGTGCAGCGTTGATGGTGAGGTCACCTCTGGTACAGGAACCTCATGGGCTGGGTTCTGGTAGGAGCCATTTTGAAGACAAGAAGAGAATCACAGCATCACTCATCCCACCAGAGATGATATACGGGCAGGAGGATGGGGATAGGCAGGCAGAGGGGACATGGCCGCAATGTTGATTATCAGGTCACCTCCACTGCAGCTGCCTGATTGGCCCTCAGCAGATGTGCTGGCCAGCAGGCTTTGGGATGTCACCCAGCACCTCAGAGAGTCCACCCAGCAGAAATGACTGGCCTGGGGAGGGGAGGGGGTTACTCAGGTGACAGGGACCTGTCTGGGTGCTGATTGTGAGGGCACCTCTGCTGCAGCCACCCCACCAGACCGCGGCTGGCAGGCAGGCAGGCACGGCTCATGGCCACCCTGATCAGGACTAGCCCTCTGGGGAAAACCTGCCACCAAGCTGTGCACAGCTCCTCACCTAGGTCTCCTCCAAGCCCAGCGTGTTGCCCCTGTGGCCCAGAGACACCATGGACATTATCTGGAGGTTTCCTTTGACAGACCAACATTTCTAAAGTGGCACATGATGGATTATTACCAGCCAGAGGGTTTTTGTATAGTGTGATGCCAAGAAGGAGTCATTCTGCAGGCTCCTATGTACACTTTGATAATGGGTGGGTGAGCTGAACTGTGCAAGGCCTGCTGGGACAGCCCTGCACCACCCTAGAAGGAACTGACCCTCACTTGCTCTTCTCCACACCTCACTGCCAAGAGGGGACCTTTGTCCAAATCAGCCTCAGATCCACACTTGCGATTGCATCTCAGAGGGGCTTCACTTGCAAAGAAGAGTCCACAAGTGAGCTAATGCCCAGGCTGTGCCTGAGCTGATCAGGCAGGAGCTTCAGAACCTGCAGGCCTCAACCAGCCCATTGCAAAAGGTGCTCAGCTGAGTTGGACACCTGACCTGTCAGGTCAGAAATGACTGCCTTAGAGAAGAGAGGAGCATGTGGAAAGGTGAGGGACATCATTCTGAGGGGGCTTGCAAGTTATCTGCATAAAACAACTTCAGCTTTGCAAGATGATTCTCAGCTATGACCCGTGAAGTATTTCCTGCTGACTTGCAGGCAAGTGCTGGAGCATCACTACTCACTGTAGTATGCACATCTGGGAGAAGTGTTTTCAAAGGCCAATTCTTTTCTGAAGAAATACTTTGTCTTTGGAAGTTTCCCTTATTTTGCCATTTCAAAAGCTAATGACTGTGGCACTGCCGCTTGAAAGGGCACCTCTGAGTGCTCCACCTTGGCAAGACCATTTCCTTGTTAACTGTGTGGGTGGAAAAATTCCCATGTGATCTAAACTCCTTTCTGAGGCCTCCTGCTGGATCTCAGCCCCTGGATGCTTGGTATCAGAGCCCAGAGCAGTGCGTAGTTTGCAGGGTGCA
The DNA here is from genome assembly GCF_036417845.1 of Apteryx mantelli. Taxonomy (NCBI): domain Eukaryota; kingdom Metazoa; phylum Chordata; class Aves; order Apterygiformes; family Apterygidae; genus Apteryx; species Apteryx mantelli. Next base: position 19,006,935 of record NC_089988.1, read on the forward strand.
AAGGGAGCCCAGGAACAGTGAGGCCTTCAGCAGGAAGAGCTCAAGACCTTGTCTAGAATTCACTGGATTGGAGCAGGGTTAATCAGAAGGTCAAGTAAGGGCTAATTGAGGGATACTACTGCATTATAAGCAAAGAGTTTCCAGGGTCTTTGGAAGAAAAGAGTGTCTGCACCAATTACGGATATGGGTCATATCCCCTCTTAGCCTTTGCTAATAGGAGAAGGAGGCAACTGCTATGCCTCTGAAAGAAAAAAAAAAACTTGCCTGTCATGCCTAACAAAAATTGTGTTTGGACACATCCCAGAAGTGTTAACTTCAAGAATCTCCAACAAGGAACCCTTTCTGAAAGATGACCTCCTATACTCCAAAGACTCTAAGCTGCATATTTCTATGTATTTCACAGCATATGTGGGATATCTGGCTGGAGATCCTGGCAAACAGCTGAGGAAACTTAAGGCCTGAACATCAGTGGGCAGAAGGCATCAGATTGCCAGCATCCCTGCCTCACGCCACCAGGGCAGCCTGGGCCCTGCAAGCCAAGGCACATCCTCACCTCGCAGTGGTTCCAATCTCTACATCATGGCGGCACTCCCCACGCACAGCACTGCTCTCTCTGGACACCTTCTCCCACATGCAGCACACAGACACTGGGGCCATCGTCTGTCCCCACCTCAGCCTACCCCGCCACTGTGACACGCTGCACCCCCATCCTGAACCTCATAGAAGGTTGCCAGCCAGCACATGGCTGTGCATCAGGGACACACAGGGCACAGTACCAGATGTGGCAGTGGACAGGGCACCCCCAAGGGCCCCAAATCACTCAAGCACCAACTCTCCAGACTATCCAGTTGCTTCTAGTCCTCCAAGGCCTTGCAGGAGGGACTTCCTCTGAACAGCCACTCACAGCCCAGGTCCTCTTCAGTTCCCACGTCAAGGAATCAAAGCATAGAGATGCTGTTCAGACTCTGAAGGAAAATCTCACAACCCCGGGGGTTTTGACGGGGCATAATTTCTACAGCACACGGACACTGGAAATCTGAGATTACTAACTTCACTGCTCACACCAGTGCAAGATTCATTTAGCAGCCTAAATAGTCGAGCTGGACTCCCTGGCCACCCGTAGCAGGTTGTAAGAAGTGCAAAGTCAAACTCCATGTCTGCGTTTACCAGAGAACATCATCCTCATTTCAAATGTAGCACTACAAACTCATGATGACGGAGTGGAATACAATTTCTGTCACATGATGTGGAACATTATCATCTACTTCTGCTTGATTAATGAGTTGCATTGCTGTATTGCTGTAGAGCTCTGCAGGGCTCAATCCCTCCTCTGGGCACACTCAGTAAAACCAGAAGTGACCTCACCACCATCATCCAAGCCATGTGCCTTCTCCTGCCCTATCAGCTGCTCAGATAAAGCAACCTCACAAGTGCCTACCCCCAGCATGTGCCTGCTGCTGGCCTATGGGCTTCAGAGTCACAAGTTTCCTCAAGGTAACTTCCCCAGCCATTTGCTACCGCCGGCCTATCAGGTACTCTGGCAAAAGAGACCTCCCAATCAATGTCCACACCTATCTGCCTGCTGCTGGCCTATCAGGGACTCAGAAAGAGATGACCTTGCACTCACCACCACAGCCATGTCTGTCACTGGCCTACAAGCCTCTGAGACAGCAGCTACCTCACTATAACTTCCCCAGCCATGAGCCAAATGCTGAGCTATCAGCTGCTCAGGCAGATGTGATCTCCAAAGCACATGTCCCAGCCGGGGACCTGCTGCTGCCCCATCAACTGCTCAGCTGGAAGTGACCTCACAAGCACCTTTCCAGACACAGCTCTGCTGCTTTCCAATCAGTTCATCACTCAGAAGTGACCTCACCAACAACACACAAGCTTTGCTCCTGCAGCTGGCCTATCAGGTCCTTGGGCAGAAGTGACCTCATCCTCACCAGCTGAGCCACATGCCTCCTGCTGGCCTGTCAGCTGCTGACACAGAACTGATTTGACCCTGGTGATTTCCTGGCACAGCTCTCGCACACAGCCATGACCTCCCTGCCCACACCCCGGCCACGCGGCTGCTGCTGCCTGCAGCTGCCCCTGCCCTGCCTCAAGGCTGAGCCAGCACCTGAGTGGCCTCCCTGCCTCACCCCAGGGCCTCACAGCCACCAGTGCAGCCCCGCCCTCCTGCCCTTGCCGGCCAGTAGGAGGGCAGCACTGGGGTGATGCCATGGCAACGCTGCGGCCTTGTGTGACCCCGCAGGCAGCCCCTTCCCCTCCCCCGCGGTGGGGCGCCACATTGTGGGTGGCAGTGTTGGGCAGCGCAGGGCATTACGGGGCCTGGGGGCAGCATGGTCCCGTATGGCCGGGCAGTGCGGGACCCTGGGGCATGGCCGCTGCCCCGCTGGGGCTGGGCTCTGCAGCAGGGACTTATGGGGTGACAATGGCACCCCCACCTGTTCCCAAGCTGCTCCCCCAAATGGGCTGTCTTTTGGGTGCAGAGGTCTGACCTCAGTTTGCAGGACAGGGGCTGCGGCCATCTGAGGACAACATCTCTAATCCCAAAACATGCTCCACCAAGTGGGAAGCATAAATGGATCCACAGGGAAGGAAGAGAGGTTCTCCCAAACCAGTAGACACCTTGGGGTTGTTAAAAGGTGAAGGATCCATTTCCAACATGGGCATTTCCAGCAGGCTCTTGAGAGCCCCACAGGAGCTGTAGGACACCCCAGCCTCTGGGACGCAGGACCCCTTTCCTGCCAGATCCAGATCCCAAAGTGGAACCCACTCCCAGGGCAACCTGGATCTGGATTTCCCCCTGCCACGAGGGGATGGAGCTGGCCCCACAGGAGCCTTGGGGCTCAGTGCAGCCGCAGCCGCAGGACCCAGGAGTCCTGGCTGCCACATTGTGCTCTAAGCCAGGCGGGACCCTCCGGCAGAGCTCTTGTGGTAGCCCCCAGCCCTGTCGAGTCACACCCACAGCCTGGGATCCACAAGCATTTTTGCATTTAGTAGTCTCTGGGTGACACCTCAGGAAGGAGCTCCCAAAGCCCTTACCCTTGATGGAGAGCCCCAGGAGCACTGGGAACAAGGAACTGCAGTCCAGGCTGATGGTGTTGGTCCAGCAGTTCCCCATCTCGCTTGCCCTCTTCTCCTCAGCTCGCCTGTCCATCAGAGGAAAAAGGATTCTCCTCCCGTCTCTTCACCCAAAACTTCTCTCCAATGTGTCCCTTTTCTTCTGCCTGTCAGCAAGGGGCCCCAATGTGGCCCTGCTGTCTCCTCTTCCCCCTCCTTGCCATGGAGCAGTTCCAAAGGGCAGTGGTGGGGAGCACGTGAGCAGTGCCCAGCAGCGCCCAGGCTTCACAGGGAAGTGAGGACACTGCTGTGGCACCAGGGAGACCTCCCTGTGATGCAGAACATGCCACTGTGACCTCAGCTCGTGTCATCTGGGAGCTCAGTCAGTCACCGCCATGGAGATGGCACAGACCAAGAGAGAGCAGAGAGATGGAGAGGTGGGCAGAGAGGAACCTCATGAAATTCAACAAAGGGAAGTGCAGGGTCCTGCACATAGGCAGGAATAACCCCATGCACCAGTACAGGCTGGGGGTTGGCCTGCTGGAAAGCAGCTCTGCGGAGAAGGACCTGGGAGTGCTGGTGGACACCAAGTTAAGTATGAGGCAGCAATGTGCCCTTGTGGCCAAGAAGGCCAATGGTATGCTGGGGTGCATCAGGAAGAGTGTTGCCAGCAGGTCGAGGGAGGTGATTCTCCCCCTCTGCTCAGCCCTGCTGAGGCCACATCTGGAGTATTGCATCCAGTTCTGGGCTCCCCAGTACAAGAGGGATGTGGCACTGCTGGAGCAAGTCCAGCAAAGGGCTACAAAGATGATTAGGGGACTGGAGCATCTCTCTTATGAGGAAAGGCTGAGAGAGCTTGGCCTGTTTAGCTTGGAGAAGAGAAGGCTGAGAGGGGATCTTATCAATGTGTACAAGTATCTGAAGGGAGGGTGTCGAGAGGATGGAGCCAGACTCTTTTCAGTGGTGCCCAGTGACAGGACACGAGACAATGGGCACCAACTGGAACACAGGAAGCTCCATCTGAATATGAGGAAAAAACTTCTTTCCTGTGAGGGTGACAGAGCACTGGAACAGGTTGCCCAGAGAGGTTGTGGAGTCTCCTTCTCTGGAGATATTCAAAACCCACCTGGATGTGATCCTGTGCAATGGGCCCTAGGTGACCCTGCTTGAGCAGGGGGCTTGGACTAGATGATCTCCAGAGGTCCCTTCCAACCTCAACCATTCTGTGATTCTGTGAAATCCATGCTGACTGTTCCCAGACACCTTCATGATGTGCCCAGAACTGTGATCTCAGAGGACTGGCTCCATGACAAACTCCTCACCAACGTGAGGCTGAATGGCCTGCAGCTCTGCAGGCTGTCCTTGCAGCTGTTTTTGAAGATGGGCACAACATATTCCTACTTTTGGTCATTGGGACCTCCCCTGATCTCCACAACCTTTCAAAGATGACAGCGAGCAGCCCTGCTGTCACAGCAGCCAGCTCTGATGCCAGCCATCCAATCCCATAGACTTGTAGGGGTTGAGTTCTAGAGACAGACACTGCAGGTTGCTTTTCCCCTCAGCAGTCCTCAATCTAGGCACAACAGCTCAGAAGACCTTGGTGGTGAAGACTGAAGCCAGGGAGGACTTCACTTCCCCAGAACTATCTACATCCACTTTTGCTAGAATCCCTGCCACAGTCAGCAGTGCCACCACATTTCCTGTTGTATTCTTTTACTGTTACTGAAGCAGTAGCAGCTCTTCTTCCTGTCCTTCACATCCCCTGCAAGTGTTTCTATCCCAGGAGACCTATGGCTTCCTTAACACCTTCCCGACTTTGCTAGACAATATTTCTAAATTCCTCCTTTGCAGCCTCTGCCTTCTTCCCCTTTCCGTAAGCTGCCTTATTGCCCTGGAGCTCACATGGGAGCTCCCTGTTTAGCCATGCTGGGATCCACAGGTCTCTACTAATTTTAAAAAGTGTTTGTTATGGAGCATGTTGTGCTTGAAAGGTGTTTAATGACCTGCTGGTTTTCCTGAGCTGCTCTGCCCTTCAGAGCTACCTCCCTTTGTCCATCCCACGGAAAAGCTCCATACATCCAAGCTACCCCTTCACACACAGGTTTTTCCCTTCATCTTCCCTGGTGGTGTCTCCTGAAGAACTTGCACCCTGCCACTGAAGGACTGCAGTCATATGAGTGATCCCACCACATCTCAGTTATTCCAACCATGTGGCAGTCTTCTGACAGCTTGTGCATCTCCATTTGCTCCTGGCTGCACCACAGGCTGCATATACTTGCATACATTTGGGCAGCAGAGCATCAGCTGCGGCACTGACTGAAGATCTGTCACAGGGAAACATGTTACCAAGGACCATATGCATTCAAAGGCTTTGATTGCAAGTGGTGACATGCTGGCCTGGATAACAGGTGGCAAAGCAATGGTGAAAGGAGGTTCCCACTAAGAGAGCAAAGCCTGCAGTGCCCAAGGCCAGACAGAAACAGAGCTGGGCCATGCAAGAATGACAGGAGAGGGGTTTGCTGCTTGAGCTGACTCTGCAGCACCTTGGGGCCTGTGACAGAAGTGAACCAATCTCCAGGAAGGACAAGGTGCCACTGAAGAGGTCCCTGGTTCTGTGATCCAGCCACCCTGAGGACATCATTAGCACAGTCCCTGTTCATATCATACCGCGGGGTGAGAAGGGGTTCAGGAGGAGGAGAGCTAGAAGGATTTCAAAGTGCAGAGACTAGAGTGGAGCCCTTGGTGGGATGTGCCTCCCATTTGTGCAGCATGCTTGGATGTAGACAGTGCAGACTGTGCCTAAAGGCAGTGGTGGGATTCATTTGTTTGGGCAAAGGTAGGAAACCCAAGATGCCGTGGGGCACTTGCCCAACAAGCACTCCAAAAAATGCATGGCTTCCTGTAGGTCCCATGCTGGAACTACTAGAGACATGTGGATGTGTTGGACACACCGGGCATCTGACATGGCTCTGTCAGCCTATTTCTGTGTCATTAAATCAAGTGCCTGCACTGAATTGCATTAGCTGTTTGTAACACTGGGATCTTCCTGTTTCTCAGCTTTATAGTGAGTGGAGCCCTAGTAGTAGGAGGCATCTAGTGTCATTTCAGATGGCGAAGGAAATTCTCCACCTGGCCCCCACCTCATGCTCTAGAAAGATGGGGGTGTCATAGCTGCTCCATCAGAGCAAGAAGCCTCTGGCACATGCCTTGGTCCACCTCTGTCTCTTCTAATGTCACCATGTGTTTGTGTGTTGAGCAGCTGACCCCCATCCTCCATCTCCAGTGATTACAAAGGGAGCTTAGAGAAGGATCTCCCATGCAGACACCTCTGTTGTGCTCACTTCATTTTTTTCAAGGGGAATCCCACCTCCTGTGTGTTTTTTGTGGAGTTCACAGGAGGGATCTGCATCCCACGGTATCCCAGGGACTTCTAACTGGGCATGCAATGTCCAGACTGACTCATCTAAATGAAAACCTGAACCATGGGTGAATGACCTCCCTCCTTCTCCGCTTCTAGGTGTCCTGCATAGTTAAGACATGGGAATATGGATTTCCAGGGTGCGATGTTTCCACCACTTGTAGAAAAACATCCTCTGATGAAACCATCCTCTGATGAAAGAAGTGACAATGCTGTGACTGGTCTCTCTGCATTGTTTCTAGAGGGACCATCAGTGATTATTTTAGTCTAATTCAGTGAACATTTCCCAGGAGGAGGGAGCACGAGGGACAGAGAAATTCATGAACTCAGCTGGGCTTCTGTACTTGAGTGAGGCCAGTCTCTGGGGATGGAGGAAGCTCATGGCAACGAGGCAGCGCTGCCCAGACACAGCTGTGTGCAGGAGCAGCTCCTCTGCAAAGAGCAGCAGGGCTCCGGGCACTGCCTGCTGCTGCTGACATGAGAGGAGAGAAGGCAGAGAGAAGTGCAAGGCAGTGTGGAGTGGGAGGAGAGAGGAGAGCTCCTTGTGGGAGAAATCTTCACAGCCCTTGACGCAGTAAGTCTCTGGCTGCAGGGCAATGCTACTGAGGTTCCTGGAAGGGTCTTCTACACCTATTCTATCCCATGACTGAAAGATTTTTAAGGATTGCTCTCCTTTGCAGAGGAGGGGGAGATGCTTCAGAGCAGGCATTCCCTGCCATGCTGTCAGAGGGACAGGGCTTGCTGCTACTTTCTCCCAAGGATGGTGCAGTGCTGTGAAGCTGGGATATGCACACAGGTCTGCCCAGGGCTGTGATTCAGAGCAGTGTCGCTGCATCACAGAGGAAGGTGCAAAAAAAAGGCTACTTGAAAGGGAAGGAGCTTTCCTTCCAGGGCTTTCAGTTTCCTAATGTTGGCAGGGAGAAAAAAGGAAAGAGTTTTGTGGTTTGGCAAGGACCTGGGACTCACTGACCTTCCCTCTCAGAGATCTGTAGGGCTGTGAGAAAGCTCAGCAAACCCTTCCAACCCCACCTCCACCTACAGCAGCACCAGCAGCACCTTTATGGACTTATCAGGGCTAATGTGACTTGCTCCTTAGGACCCGTGAGCACAGAGGTGCCCTGGACAGTGCCCTGATCCAGGAGGTTTCTGTAGGGCAGAACTGTGCACAGAGAGGGTGGGACAGGGTCTGTGAGTACTGACAGGGAAAAGATGTTGGGAAAGAGAAAGCTGCAGGCATCAGGAACAGCCCCAGGCAGTAGAGATGGGCAGGGAATGAGAGGGAAGTGCCAACAGAATCGTCATGGGAGGATGGATTTGGGCAAGTCATGGTCAGTGGTCAGTGCCTCCGATGCAGACACCTTCCTCTGAGCAAGCTCCCTGTGTCTCCTCTCCCTGCCAGCAGAGCCTCTGCCCTGACAGCCATGGGGTCCAGGGCATGAGCTGCCCTCTCTGCAGCCAGACCTCCAGCTGAGGAGAGGTGCCCAACAAAGGGACTGAGTGACAGCCCTGCGATGCCACTGTCTGTGAGGCAGCATGCCTAGCTGGGTAAGGTGAAGGCTTTCCTGAATTCCCATCTGTCTCTCTGTCCTTGCCTCCCTTGGCACCCGGATCATGGTGCTGCTTCTTGTTTCCCCTCCTGTCCATGCTGCTCCTCTTGCTCTCGGGCTCTCTGGGGCAGGGGATTTCAGCTGCAGTTCAGACATGGGTGCTGCAAGTTGTGCAGCAGAGGGGTCTGCATGGGAATGACATTGCCCCAACCCCCTTCTGACTTGTGGAGCTCCAAAAAATGCAGTCGTGGGGCTGGGAACTGAGCTGACTCTCCCTTAAGGAGAGCCCTAACAGTCCTTTGACCATTTCCCTGTGGTGTCCTGGCAGACTGCATGCTGCCCTCTAGAAAGGCACAGCTGTCTCATGGAATCACTGTGATATCTGAGAGACAAATGAAGAAGGTGCAGGGATGCTGAGAGTATGGAGATGGTGGTGGGAGGCTGTATGTGGGCATCTGCAAAGAGCCCTGTGTCTGCTTGGCTAGAAGGGGAGTGTGGAGAGCTCCCTGAGGTGCCCGGAGAAAGGGTGAGAAGTTTGGAGCTGTGCACTTTGAAAGTGGACTTGTCTGCTCTCAGCAGGGGCTGGTTTCTTTCTAGGGCAACATATGAGTGTGATCATCCCACGCCTCAAAAAGGTTACGAGCGCAGGGCAGCTGGGAACGAGACTAATAGAGAGACTAGCTGTCCTCACTCTGCACCAAATGACAAGGAATGCTTTCCTCTCAGGACTCAGTAGAAATTCCGAGGATTTCTATCTTTGATGAACGCTGCCCAGCGGTGACAAGGACATCTCAAAGAAAATAAAATTCCTATATAATCCCTGAAACTCTGTTCCTCAGACCTCATTCTTTAGAATTCATAGTGAAGATGCTGAAAAGCCCTTCTACATGATGAGTGGATTTCACCTGACAGAAAGTGTGAATGTCAGAGCTAGTCACACGTTTCCCTGTGCTCACTGCTTTACAGCAGTACTGACTGCTCTGGAGCCCATGGGCAGAGGTCCCTGCTCCTCACAGCACACTCAGCCAGTGTAAAGCAGAGCTCAGACAAGGGACCTGGGCAAAGGGCCTCCCAATAAAGAGAGAAGCTATGTGGGTGCTTGGATGAGGACTGCAAAAGTTGTTTTTTTTTTTTTTCTTGAAAAATCTCTCCTAACTTCTCGATATCTTTTCTTCTTGGGACAGTCCCCCATGCCTGGACATAGCAAAATGTCCAACAGCAGCTCCCTCAACGAGTTCCTCCTCCTGGCATTTGCGGACACATGGGAGCTGCAGCTCTTGCACTTCTCACTCTTCCTGGGCATCTACCTGGCTGCCCTCCTGGGCAACGGCATCATCATCACAGCTGTAGCCTGTGACCACCACCTCCACACTCCCATGTACTTCTTCCTCCTCAACCTCTCCCTCCTTGACCTTGGCACTGTCTCCACAACAGTCCCCAAATCCATGGCCAATTCCCTGTGGGACACAAGGGCCATTTCCTACTCAGGATGTGCTGCTCAAGTCTTTCTGGTTGCCCTCTTGTTAGGAGGAGAGTATTGTCTTCTCACTGTCATGGCCTATGACCGCTACATTGCCATCTGCAGACCCCTGCACTATGGGACCCTCATGAGCAACAGAGCTTGCATCAAAATGGCAGCAGTTGTCTGGGCTAGTGCTTTTCTCTATTCTGTGCTGCACACTGCTAACACATTTTCAATACCACTCTGCCAAGGCAATGCCCTGGAGCAGTTCTTCTGTGAAGTTCCCCAGATCCTCAAGCTCTCCTGCTCAGACGCCTACCTCAGGGAAGTTGGGCTTCTTGTGGTTAGTGCCTTTTTAGTCTTTGGTTGTTTCATTTTCATTGTGCTGTCCTACGTGCAGATCTTCACAGTTGTGCTGAGGATGCCCTCTGAGCAGGGCCGGCACAAAGCCTTTTCCACGTGCATCCCTCACCTGGCTGTGTTCTCCCTCTTTATCAGCACTGATGTGTTTGCGTACCTGAAGCCCCCCTCCCTCTCCTCCCCAGCTCTGGATCTGGTGGTGGCTGTTCTGTACTTGGTGGTACCTCCAACACTGAACCCCCTCATCTACAGCATGAGGAACAAGGAGCTCAAAGATGCCCTGAGGAAAGTGGTTTCATGGACATTTTTCAGCAGTGGTAACATTGCCATTGCTCTCCACAAATGACTCCCCCTGAATCCCGTACCAGGACTGAGCTTTGTTTGTTCACTTTATCTTTATTATTTATGTTATTACTATTATTAGTAGTACTTGTTATGTTGCTACACAAATGCTTGGATTCATTCCACCTTTCCTGAGACTGTTCTGTCCCACCTGGTGCCCATATAAAGTTGTGTCCAACACTGGGTCAGAGCTGACTTCCTCACAATATCTTTGTAATAAAATAGGTTCTTGCAGGTGCACTGCCTGAAGGCTGGGCTCTTCCTCCAAAGCTGCTGTCCCTCACACCCTGTCCCCAGCACATTTCCTTGAGAAAATCTCCCCCACCCCGCACGCTGGTCCTAACCCCCAAAGTTACCCACAAACAAGGTTCCATGCACACCTGGAGGACTGGATGTCCAGCTGTGAGCCCTGGGAGGAGAGCCCTCTGCTGGGTCCTCTGCAGGGCTGGCAGGGAGCATGCAGAGGAGGTCCTGGGGCCATCTGCTGGGCCTGTAGACCATCCTCCTCCCATGGGGGCCCTCAAGCAGGGTGCCTCAGTGCAAAGATGCAGCCCAGCTTGTTGCTGCATGAACAGAGAGGAGAAACTGCCCCAGGAATCTCCTCACACACCCAGACCCTCATACCAGTCATTTCCAGCACTGGCCATTCCCTCTGGTCCTGGAGAGGGGTGATCTCTGAATGTGACCCGCTCCGTCTACCTGCTGGGCTCAGCACCTGTATGGGGGGAATGGCTGCCCTGCCTGGCCTCTCTGTGGGCTCAGACCTCATCAGACCCCAGAGCATGGCCGTCTGCTGATCCCGGTGGAAAGGATCAGGTCTGGGCAGGGTCTGGGGACTGGTGGGAGGCTGTCAGGCAGGAGAGCTGAGGGAGACAGGCACCAAGGACTATCATAGGGACTATGTTGGGGGGATGTTTCCCCATCCCAGAACACACCCTGTCCTGTGTGATGCCTGCACAGTGGGGCCGTGGGGCCACGTGCAGGGCAGCAGGGCTGGGCCAGTGGAGGGATGAGACACAGATGGGAGCCACGACACTCCAGAAGCTCCTGGCAGTCATGGAGGGGACTCACTGCTGCTAGCAGGACTGTGGGTTTCTCAAGGTCTACAGCCACCAGCACCACCTGTCAGGACTCCCAGACCCAACACAGATGGTCGGTGCTCAACACTGCAGCTCACAATGCCCCCCATTTTGTGTCACTGTCCTCGCTCAGGAGCACTGCTGGGTGCATCACTCCCTGCCCAGGTGTGGAGAGGAGCTGCTGGAGGTCTTCTATTCTCATGCCAGCTTCCCTTGGCTCTGCCCTGGCATTGGCCCACAGACTTTACCCTTGGTCATGTTATGTTTCTATACATTCTCATCTGAGACTACATAGGGATCTGCAGTGCATAGCTCTGCTTGCAGCTGGCCACCACGACCTGCCTGTGTGGTCCCAGGAGATCCCAGCAAGGCTGTGCTTGGAGGTGAGTCTGTGATTGTCCTCAGTCAAAGTAGATGGGATGGTCTGGGTGGGGGCCAAGGGGAGGAAAGGACAAGAGACAGCAAGGAGAAGATGCAGTAAGGGAAATTCCACATGAGATTAAGGAAAAAAATAAAGAATACCCATGGTATTGAGTAGCACTGGGGCAGGGGACAGGAGATCTTTAAAAACTCTCCTGGAGAAAGCACCTACCAACCTGATCTAACTGTCAAGTTAGCCCAGCTCAGAGCAGATCATGGTCCTGGAGATCTCTGGTGGTCCCTCCCAACCCAAATCCTCTAAGAGGAAAGGACTGGAAGGCAGCGTTCTGGGCAGGGGACAGTGTTGTGGGGTTGAGGCCTTGCTGGCATTTGTACTGCCTGGTCAAGCCTGTCCTCAGAGTCACACAGTGAGTGAGTTCATCCTCAGAAGGAGTCTCTGCTCCATGGGCAACAGGAGTCAAACCAGTGCCAGGAGACTACAGAAAAGTTCTCAGGAACACACCAGGCATTCAGGCCCTTCGACTGCTGAGGTGTCCCCAGACCGGTGCTTTGCATCCTGGGTCTGAAGGGCTGAGAAATCTATGGAGCCAGAGCAGATTGGAGTCCCATCTCCCAGACTCACAGGTTACAGGGCATCAGCAGGGCTGTACTGGCTGCAGGGAGGGAATCACTGCCCAGGGCATGAGCAGATCCCCCTCTGCCCTCCCCTCTCTCTTCACATCCCGCAACAGAGATCATGCTTCCCATGTTGCCCGTCTCTGCTGGGCTGTATTCCCAGCTGGAAGGAATGCAGGCTTCACACTGGGGAAATGCAGGAGAGGCCAGTATCACCTAGAGGAGCAGGGTCCCACCAAACCCGCTGGGTGGCCAGGCCTGCAGGCTGCAGATCCCACTCTATTTCTCGCAGACCTCCTGCCTGGGGCTGCAGGGTGCCCAGCAACAAGGCAGGCATGCCTGTGCATCAGGTGCCATTGGGGTGGTGGTCTTTGGACCAGCCTCTGTCTGTAAGGGACTCAGGAGCTTCTCCACCTCCATGTTAGTGGCAAAGTTTGTATCCCAGCTTCTTCCCTCTGGAGAGCTGAGGATTTCATTCTCGGGAGAAGGCGATAGGGAAACCCTTTTGTGCCTGGGGCTTGTATCACCCCATCAAACCTCAACTGCCTTCTCCTGCTCTATCACCCCCAGAAGTCCCTTGGCAGAGGCATTTTTGGTTTCTGACCCTCTATCTGACCGTGCTTTGAGCAGCACGTTGCACTACAGGCCTCCTGTGGTCCCTTCAACCTGAATTATCCTGAACGCCTATGATCTCAGGCCCCATTTCAAGCACAGAGTAAATGTCTCTGGGACAGGAGTCCTTTGTGCTTTATGTGACCATCTCAAAGGAGGCGGGTGAACACCTCCTCCTCCCTGTTGCCTGTAAGGGCAGCCTGGGAGGCACTGCCTCAGGCATATCTACGTTACGCTGGAAATTCTTTGCATCCACCTTTAACCACTTGAAAGGCCACTGCCTGGATCCCCTCAGTGGTGAGGGGAGAAGTAGAGGGTGCCATCCTCCCCTTGGTTTCTTGCCTGAAGCTCAGGCTGGATGGGGATGTGAATGTGGAGGTTGTCTGTCACTGCTGTGACTGTGAGGTGGTGGAGAGGTAAGAGGAATAACAGAGTCACTACCCTGGACTGCAGCAGAGAAGATTTCATCTTGTTTGGGATGGAGTTAGGCAAGGCAAAGCTCAGCTGGAGCTGGAGCTGGAGCTGGAGCTAGGAAGGGATGGGGAGGGTAACCTGAAGGACTTCTGCAAGGATGTTGGCAGCACAAGGCAGCCATCCAAAGAAAATGTGTTCTCCCTGCTCAGTGAGGCAGGGGACATAGTTACAAAGAGAGGGGAAAGGCTGAGGAGCTCATTGCCTCTTTTCCCTTGTCTTTTCCTGGTCTTGTCTACTGACAGGCCTCCCTGGCCCCTGAGTCCTTTGGCAGCATCCATGTTAGCAAAGCCTCACCCATAGTAGAGGAAGACGTAGCTGGGGAGAACTTTTGCCCAGTGGGCACACACAAGTCCATGTCAGCAGACGGGAAGCACCCCAGGGTGCAGGGAGAGGTGCCTGGAGTCACTGCAACGCTGGTCCCAATTGTCTATGAAATGTCAGGGTGATCAGGGAGGTTCCTGATGACTGGGAAAAGGCAGACATCTCAGTCGTTTTCCAGAAGGGCAAGAGGGAGGGTCTGGGGAACGACAGGCTGGTCCTCTTCATCTCAGTCCCTGGGAAGATGGTGGAGCAAATCCTCCTGGAAACCATCTCCAAGCGTATGAAGGACAAGGACTGGAAGAAGCAGCATGTGTTGACCAAGGGGAAATGGAAAGCATGCCTGACCAACCTGATTGCCTTCTACCATAAGGTGAATGCCTGCGTGCACAAGGGGAAAGCAGGGGATTTTTGTGAACCTCCATTTTAGCCAGGCCTTTTGCACAGTCCCCCAGGGTCTCCTTAGAGGCAGATTGTTGAGCTCTGCCCTTGATCAATGGACCATAAGGCAGGTGGAAGATTGGATGGGCCATCAGGCTGAAACACTGTCATCAGTGGTACAAGTTCCAAGTGGCAGCCGGTTACTAGTGGCATCCCTCAGTGATCAACATGTGGGGCAGGACTGTTTAACACCTTTATGAATGGCCTGCACAGTGGATGGAGCGCACTCTCAGCACCCTTGTGGACAATGCATAAGTGGGGGGAGGCCCTGGGCAACCTCATCTAGTTCCCTCTGCATTGGCCAGGGTGGCTCGGCCTAGGTGACATCCAGAGGTCTCCCCCACCCTAAGTGCTGTGATTCAGCGCACTGTTCCCTGGAGAGCTCCTTAAAGAGAGAAGAGACCGAGGAAGAAGAAAGGAGAGAGAGGCAGAAGAAGAGAGCTGAAACATGACAGTTTAAATAAAGCAGTTCCTCAGAACAAAGCTTCTCCATTCCGAGTGTTGGTAGCAAATGCATTTTGATGAATAACATGTGTAAATATATATATATCTCGATATCGATATTGATAGATATATTCACACGCATAGACAGGGTTATTCCTGTAGTGCATGAACATGGTGCTGCCAATTCATAAGAAAGAAAAAATATATGGCAATGGTAAAAACTGTGTGAAGTTTTGGAAAAGAGGATTTCTTGTCAATTGTTGCAGTGATTTATCTTTTGAGAAGATCTCAACTTATGAGTAGAATCTCCTTTTGGGTCTTGATTCATTTGACCACATAGAGAGGCTATTGCTGCCTGAGATGCCCTGGGGTAGCTGTGTTGCCATGTGGTGCTGGAAATTTTGGAGGCGGCTCCTGTGGGACCTGAGCTTGTCATTAGGAAAGGTATCTCAAAACCACTCAGTTGAGACAACTTAGTTCCCTCTTTGGACAAGAAAGGGAAGTGCAGGGACCTGTATTTGACAGAGACATCTGCACTGACGGGGTCTGGCCTGGGGTGAGATCAGCCTCCTCCTTGTTGTCAATGAGCTCCCTTCTTGCCCCGTTCTGTGTGTCCTGCCTAGTTAAGAGATGGGAATCGGGGCTTCCAGACTGGGACATTTCCACCTCTTGCACATAACCATCCTCTCATAAGACAATTTGTAATGCTGCAATCAGTCTTCCTTCAGTGCTTAGAGAGGGCCCATTGGTGATTATTTTAGTCTACTTCAAACAACATGATGAAAGAGTGGAAATCTTCAGGAAGGGTATTAATCTGGGGAGAAGAAACATCGATCTGCCCTTGACCTTGTGTTTCCACTGCTCTGTCTATTAGGCTGTGGATGTAATCTCAGTGCTCTCTCACATATTTCCACATGTCCTGATTAAACTGGTCATTTCTAAAGGCATCTTTGCATCAGACTCTCTAGACATATGCACTTCCCATAGTTTCCCAGTTTTCCTCTTCCCCTTGCTCTTTATCCATTCAGGTACCTCTCAACTCTCCAGTTGCTGCTCTGAGCTGCTGGGAGTCTGAAGCTTGCCTCGTCTTTCAGCAGTCTCCTTGTCTCTTTAGGCAGCTCCTTTCTTGTGTTTCTTGTCTATCCTTTCCTATCTATCTGTGGAAAATATTTCAAGGCAGGTTATGTCTTGTGGGCAGTGGACCTCACTGGAGGCAGCTTGGACTTGACATACAGTTGACAAGCATCTTGTATCTTTTATTAAATTGTTCCCAATTTATAATTTGTTTATTTGCTTTTAAGAAAAACCCTTCTGTGTCTGCTTGCAGCTAGTTCTCGAAGGAAGGCAGGTGGGAATTGGTGCACATGAGCTGTAACATTCAGCTACAGCCTTGAGAGGAAAAAGATTTGATTTCCACAAGAGTGATGTGAAGTCCCCAGTGGCTGCTGAGGGAAATGGCAGGGCTGGGGAGCTGGGGAGGAAGGTTCTCCATACATGTCTCCTATCAAAAATACTGCTTTGCCTACATGCCCTGACTTCATTAGGAGACACTGTGGGTCAGTATGAATTGGAGAATGAGGGTATGACTTATTCTGAAAGCTAAGGAATTGAGAAAGCTTAAGAAGCAGACTTCTTTCATTTCTACGTGCTCATTGAAATCTGCCTAATCTCAATACACTGCTGCAAACTTTCCAATTAACCACACAAGAACTGACAAACTGAACAAAGTTGTGGAAAGAGGCATGGCTCCTTAGGGATTTTTGCATTTTAATGACCACTCGGTGTATTTGGTGCTGAGCCCATGAACTTCAGATACTCAGAGTAGGCTGAAGCAACTTTTCAAGAATTTAATTCAGAAGAAAATCCCAAGTTTCTTGGAATGTTAACAGGTCCCACAGAGGGCCATTACCAACAAAGTCTCCCCAGGGGCTGATTAGAGCCGAAAGTTGGAGGCCCTGATTGCAGGTAGGCAAAGGCAATGTGAGGGTGGCTCTGATGCCAAGTCAACCTTGATGTGTGTTACCAAGCAGAGAGACCAGGCCCTGACAGCCAGTCCCTGGGTAGGGTGATGCTTTCCATCCTGCATTGCTCAGGGCTCTTCCTGGGGCCAGTATGAGGGTGGGGGTGCGCAATGCCGAGTTCAGGACCATGATACGGCACCTCCTGGGGTCCCAAGGGACAAGCAGGCAGCAAGGCCACAGTGCTTTAAGAAATGGTATCTTCTTGTGGGCCTTGGTGTCAGAGACACCAGCCATAGCTAAAAGGACAAAGACCTAGCTGTGTTGGGAGCTTTCAGCCTTGGCAGTGCCCTCGGCCATCTCCACCACAGGCTGTCCTATGCTTTCCCACGCCTGTGCCTCTTTCCCTGCAGCCTGTACACACCGAATGTGCTTCCCCACCTTGCTCTCACCCTGGGATCTCCCCACCTCTCCTGATGTCTTCCTGTCCTCCCTTGCTTTTCCTTGAAACACAAAGGCAGGGGCTCATCACAGACTCCCTCTGGGTGACCTGCTGCACCTGAGCACTGCCCTACGAGTGACATCCTTTTGACCTGAAGTCCAGTTTGAACCTTTCAAGATGCAGTTTGTGGCTCTTTCCCCTTCTCATGCTGTTTCCCTACACTAAGAAAAGCTCCATCATCTCTGAAAGCACCCTTTGAGCAGTCACAGGCTCCTATACTACTGTACTTTTCTCCACTTCATCAGGCTAAAGAAGCCCAGGTCCATCAACCTCTCCTCACGGTCGTGATTATTCCCGCATAGTCACAGGACTCGACTCTCCATTTCTCAATCTTCATGAGGTATCTGTTTTCTGAATCACCCGAATTTCTCAAGTTCCTTTGGGACTGAAGCTCCTCTGTGTCAAAATAAAACAAAACAAAAGAAAACAAACAAATAAACAAACAAACCAAACCAGTGCCAATGAGCTAAGGGTGAGCAGGGGTGGTGTGGGCTGTAGGGGATGGGATCAGAATGGTAAAAGAGACAGACTTAAGAGGGGTGGAAGAAAAAAACAAGGAAATTCAAAGTGAAGCCAAGGATTGATCAGGGCTGTCTGGAGGATTCCTGCCAAGAAGCCCTGCATCTGATTAATTCTGACTGGAGGAGGACAAGAAAGCTGGCCTGCTTCCACTGTCACAGGGCACCTGCGTGCTTTCCCAGGCCTCAACAAGAGAAGATCGAGAGTCGGAAGACTCATGGACACCTTCATGGTGGAAGGGAACTCAGGGGGTCTACGGCCCAACGTCCTTGCTCTCAGTGGGGTCATCTCTGGGGTCAGAGCAGGTTGCTCTGGGCTTCATCCAGTGTGGTCTTGGCAACCTCCAAAGGAGGAGACCGCACAGCACTGACTGGGCCACAAGTTCCAATGCTTCCTTACATAGCAAGTGCTCCAGCTCCCTGACTGTTGTGAGGGCCCTTGGCCAAACTTGCTCCCAGTTATCAACCTCTGTCTTGTTCTGGGAACCCAAACCTGGATGCAGGGTTCTAGATGTGCTCTAATGAATACTGACTAGAAGGCCATCACCATTTCCCTCCGCCTCCTGGCTGTGCTCTTGCTCATACAGCCCACGATGCTTCTGGCCTACTTTGCTGCCAGGGAACACTGGTGGCTCATGTTTTGCCTCCTGTCCCCAAAACACCCTCACGTCCTTTTCCACAGAGCTGTTCCCCAGGCACTCAGGCCCCAGCCTGTAACACTGTGGGGTATTGGTTTATGGCAGGTGCAAGCCCTGTCATTTGTCCTTGTTGAATTCCATGAGGTTACTGACAGCCCATTCCTCCTGCCTGCCTAGGTCCCTCTGAATGGCAGTCCTCAAATATAGGACTGCCCCCCCACACCCCCACCTCCAGTTAGGGGTCATCTACAGGCTTGATGAGTGTTGCTTCCTCAGTGTAACTAATACAGATGATAAACAGGACAAGTTCCTGGAGAGACCCTGTGGTGCTCCACTTTTCCCTGGCCTCCAGGAAGAGTACTACCCATTCACCACTGCCCTCTCAGCCTCTGGTCCTCCAAGCAGCTTTTTACCCGTCCGGTTGTCTACTCTTCTAGACTGAAATGTTCTAACATGCATGCAAGAATATTGTGGGAGACAGTGTCAAACACCTTGCTAAAGTCTAGGTAAAGGACATTTACTCTTCTCCATCCACAAACACAGTTATTCATAGCAGGCAATCAGGTTGGCAAGGCACAGTTTACCCTGGATAAATGCATGCTAACTGTTCCCAGGCACCTGCTTCTCCTTCTCCTTCTTCTCCTTCAGAACTGTGATCTGAGAGGGTTTGCTGCATGACTCACTCCTCACCAAAGTGAGGCTGAACTGCCTGCAGCTCCCCAGCTTGCCCTTGTGGCCTTCTTGGAAGATGGATGTAACAATTGCCTTTCTGAGGTTATTGGGACTTCACCCCATCTCCACAACCTTTCAAGATGATAGAGAGTGGCCTTGCAGGGACAGCAGTCAACTCTCACAGCATCCTCGGCTGCAGCCCATCCAACCTCATTGACTTGTATTGTCTGAGTTCTCACAAGTAATCCCCCACAAATCTCGTCCACTGTTGGCTCTTTTTCTCCTCTGGAGTCCTGACTCAAGGCACAACACTCCAGGAGACCTTGCTTGTGGGAACGGAAGCTAACAAGGGGTTGAGTTGCTCAGACCTATCTGCATCTGCTGCTACAAGATTCCCTGTCCCATTTAGCAGTGAGGCCACATTTTCCTTTCTATTCTTTGATTCTTACTTGAAGCAATAGCAGCTCATCTTCATGCCCTTGACATCCCCTGCAAGTGTCAATCCTCGGGGTGCTTTTTCTTCCCTAACACCAAGCCTATGACCCTGGACACTATTTCTAAATGTCTCCTTTGCCTCTCCCTTTTTGCCCCTCTGTATGCTGCCCTATCACCCTGGAGCTAAGGTGCGAGGTCCCTCTTTAGCTAATTTGGTCCCCTGAGATATCTGCTAGTTTTATTGAGTATCTGGATGGAGTATCCTTGTGCTTGGCAGGTGCTGTCCTTAAAGACGTGCTGGCTTTCCTGAGCTCCTGGGCCCTTCAGAGTTGTCTCCCGTGGGGTACCCCAGCAGTCCCTTGAACAGGTCAAAGTCTGCTCCTCTGAAGTCCAGGGTCTGTGTTCCGCTCCTGTCCTTCCCTACTCCCTTCAGGATCTGGGAATCCACTTTCTCATGGTCACTGTAGGCAAGGCTGACACTAGCCTATCCCTGATCACTTCCTCTGTATTTGCAATTTCCAGATGCAGGAAAATATCAGCCTTATCTGCCTTGTGCATCTCCATCTGCTCATGCCTGTGCCCAAGGCTGCATTCACCCTATTCAAGGTGTGACCCTGTTCAAAGTCACAGTGAGTCCTTTTTTGCTCTTGGGATGCACAAGGGCTCATGCTGAGAGCAATTGAAATGCCAAAGATTTCTACTCCATCCAAGAATGGTTCCACGATGAGAAGGAGGCATCGAAAATACAGATAGGGGTGTGTGTGTGTGTGTGTGTGTGTGCGCGCGTGTGTGTATCATCAGACTCCTCCACTGATCATTCTGCAGAGAAAAATGGGTTTCCAAATGTTGAACAGCCCTTCCACATACACGGTGGACATAATCTGCTGCAGCATGTGTGCATCAGAGCTAGTCACTTCCCATTCTCTCTGCAGTGCCTGCAGGAAGGGCACAGATGGTAAACTGGCATGACGGCAGGGTCTATCCCATTGGGACAGAGACATCTAGAAAGGGTCAGGTCACCCCCTGCCTTCACTTGACTGTTTCTCTGCCTTGCTGGAGTGGCAGCTGGTGTGGCTGATTCAGATACAGACACCTCTGTTCAAGAGGGCAAGGCTGGGGGAGATGAATCCTTCACAAGGGTCTTCTCCTTCAGACATAGCCGTATTCAGCTCTCATCATGGTAAATAGAGAAACTTCCCACTAGTACCTGGGCCAAGTCCCCTGCTCCCACCTCCCATCCCCAGGTATCCCACCACATAGCAGGCTCAGTTTGACACCTCCATTTACACCCCCCCCAGCAGAACAGGACTGACTCCTCTGGAGCCCATGGGCAGAGGCCCCTGCTCCACATGGCACCCTCAGCCACTGTAAACAGAGCTGCAGAAAGGGAGCTGAGTGAAGTTAAAGGACAGAGAAAAGGTGGGGGTTTCTATGAGAAAAAGAGTGGGTTTGGCTCAGAGAAGCCTGCTCTAACTTGCCCCTGTCTTTTCCTCCTTGGACAGTCCACAAAGTCCTGAGGAAGCAAATGTCCAACAGCAGCTCCCTCACCGAGTTCCTTCTCCTGGCATTTGCGGACACACGGGAGCTGCAGCTCTTGCACTTCTTGCTCTTCCTTGCCATCTACCTGGCTGTCCTCCTGGGCAACAGCCTCATCATCACAGCTGTAGCCTGTGACCACCGCCTCCACACCCCCATGCACTTCTTCCTCTTCAGCCTCTCCCTCCTTGACCTTGGCAACATCTCCGTCACTGTCCCCAAATCCATAGCCAATTCTCTGAGGGACACCAGGGCCATTTCCTACTCGGGATGTGCTGCCCAGGTCTTTTTCTCCTTTTTTTTATTTGCAGCAGAGTATTATCTCCTCACTGTCATGGCCTATGACCGCTATGTTGCCATCTGCAGACCCCTGCACTATGGGACCCTCATGGGCAACAAAGCTTGTGTCAAAATGGCAGCAGCTGCCTGGGCCAGTGCTTTTCTCAATGCTCTCCTGCACACTGGAAACACACTTTCATTGTCACTCTGCCAAGGCAATGTTGTGGACCAGTTCTTCTGTGAGATTCCCCAGATCCTCAAGCTCTCCTGCTCAGACTCCTACCTCAGGGTAGTTGGGCTTATTGTGCTTACCGTCTGTCTATCTTTGGGGTGTTTCATTTTCATTGTGCTGTCCTACATGCAGATCTTCACAGTTGTGCTGAGGATCCCCTGTGAGCAGGGACGACACAAAGCCTTTTCCATGTGCCTCCCGCACCTGGCCGTGGTCTCCCTGTTTATCAGCACTATCATCTTTGCCTACCCGAAGCCCCCCTCCATCTCCTCCCCAGCTCTGGATCTGGTGCTGGCCATGCTGTACGCAGTGGTGCCTCCAGCAGTGAATCCTCTCTTCTACAGCATGAGGAACAAGGAACTCAAGGAGGCACTGAAGAAATTGGTTCGGCTGGTACTGTTTCAGCAGCAATAAGCTGCCCATCTCTCCTCACAAGTGATTTCCAAGCGATTTCAGGCAACGTTTGTGGTCCGGACATTCTATCTGGGATAAGCATGTTTGTACACAAACGTCTGAATTCATCTCCAGAGGCACAACCCCCTTCTGTCTGACTCAGAGGCTTTGTGTAAATTTGCTGAACACTGTCAGAGCTGGCCTCCCTTGCAGCATCTCTGTAATAAAAGGAGATCTCCTCAGCACAGTGCCTGAAGTTTGGGCTCTTCTTCCCAAGCTGGAGCCAAGAATGTGCTCAGGGAATTGCACTCGAAAAGGCCCTGTGGCCATGCCTGGGTTTTCCATGGTGTAAGGGGGATGCGCTCATAGGGTGATGTGTTAGGGTGCCCAGTATGTGTCCAGTGCCCCTGGGGAGGGTAAGTGGTCAAGTGGTATCTGCCGGGCACTGTCCCACATATCACTAGGTTGCTCACAGATGCCCGTCCTTCTGGAAGGGAGTATGGAGCCACCTGGAGAGCAGAGGGGATCTCCAGGGCAGTGTGTGCCTGGGATGGGCAGTGACCGCAGACTGAAAACCAAGTGGAGTCACCCAAAGTAAAGGGCCAAACTGAGGAACGTACCAAATCTCAGGAGAGGCAGTGGGCTGGGTCTAATGACACCTCTGAACACATCCTGAGCTATGTGAAATGCCCTGTGATTGCTCCATGCATCTTCCACATACACAGATCCTGGGGAGGGGGGGTGTCAGGTGCAATGATGCTGGGCCAGCTGGCTCTGCCCTGACCAGCATGGCCAGTGTGGAGTCACCCCATGGCCCCACAGTACACTCACCCTGCAGAGCAGCACCGCCAGCCCGGATCCCTGCGAGGAGCACAGGAGAGGGCTGCAGGAATGGCCAGGCAGGCCAGCAAGGACACACTGACCTGGGGAAAGGCTCTCTGGGGAGCAGGGATGTCTCCAGAGAAGAGCAAAGGAGCAATTGTGTGCTTGTGGGGAAGAATAAATGATAACCTGTTTCTGAGTGTGTCAGCTCAGGGCAGGCTGCCCTGTCACTGGAGCTGCCTGAGGAGCCCCGGGGCCAGGACTCGTGTGCTGTCGTGGGGAGAGGGGCTGCCCAGAGGGGCTGCAGGCAGCCAGGGTTAAGGATCTCCTGGTGATGAGAGCAGTGGAGACATGGAGTGAGTGGCCTCCATTTCCTTGTGCCATTGCTGGCCTCCAGCCCTGGGGCTGATGGGCTCACACCTCTCTCTGCCCCCCAGGACCTGCTGTGCCCTTCAGAGGGGCTGGGGCTGTGGAGTGAGTGCCCAGAGCTCTGTAGCCCCCTGCAGCAGGCACTGCTGGGGGCCACCACCAGCTTGGGCTGCTCTGCTGGGTGGAGATGACAGGGGAGGTGGGGAGAGCTGAGGAGGGTCTGGTCTGGTCTGGGAAGGGCCCAGGAGGTGAAAATGCCATCAGGCAGCTACTCTGTGTGAACGGCAGTGTGGGAGCACACGGCCGTGTGCTTGCAGGGCAATTGCAGATCTCCTGGGAAAGGCACCAGGACATGGAGGGTGCAGGAGAGAAGAGCCCAGGTGGTTCCCTGTGTTGAACGGACACACTGGGGAAGCTGCCCCAGGGCCATCATTCCAGAGCAGCCCCTCACATCACCCCTTTCCCATGCTGGCTGCTCACCCCAGCTGTGGGGTTGTCCATGGCCACCTGCATCCTCCTGCAGGTCTCTCTATCCTGACAGAGGGGAAAAGACCAGCCTTGCATGGCCTCTTTTCTGCACCAGAGCCCGGCAGATCCTGGAGCATGGCTGTTTGCTGACCCCCATGTAGGGCACAGCCCTGGCTGGGTAAGGATATTTTTGCATTTGTTAAAGACCTTAGGCACATTAGAGCGTCATCACCCTCATGCCATGACTTTTTGTTTGTGCCATACTCATTTGGTATCATGTTGTAATGTACAGGAGTTGTAGGCTGTGAGCAGGGCCCATTCTGGACAAGCAGTCACTCATAAAGAAACCTTGAACTGGAAACCTTTCAGGCCCAAGAGGCAACCTCACACCACTAGGAGGGGCTGGTTCTGGGGAGGCCATGTCAGGTGCTAACCCACATGCAGCAAAGGATTTTCTGCCTGCAAGAATTGCAGTGCCTGTCACCAGAGATGACAGAATCACAGAATCATTCAGGCTGGAAGGGACCTTGGGACAACTCTAGCTCAACTGCCTGCTCACTTAGGGATCCACACTGAATTCACACCAAGTTCCTCAGGCCTTTGTCCAGCTGCATCCTGAAAGCCTCCAAGAAGAGTTCACAGTCCCTCTGGAGCCCACTTCAAATGCTTCAGGATCCTCATCGATTTTTCTCCCTTATATACAATTTTAGCAGCACTTGTGTCAGCTTTTAACTCTTTCCTCTCCTTCTCCCACCACGAATTCCTTTAAAAACCTTGCTCATTATCAGTGGCAACTTTCACTTGGGAAGCTGCTTTGAGTTCCCCCAGAAACCTTCCCTTCTCTGTGCTGAATAAACCCATTCCCTCACCCTGTCCTCTCAAGGCAAGTGCTCCAGCCCCCAACCACCTTGGGGGCCTGCCACTGAGCTCACTCCATGTGATCAACAGTTTTCTTCTACAGGCAGCCCCAACTGGACACAGTCTCTGGATGGGCTCTAACAAGTGTTGAGTAGAGGGGCATAATCACTTCCCTCCATCTCCTGGCTGTGCTCCTGTTCATGCAGCCCAAGTTGCTGTCGCCTGCTTTGCTGCCAGGGCACGCTGCTGGCTGATGTTCAGCTCCCTGCCCAAAAAGACTCCCCAGACCATATTATTGCAGGGTGTTGGTCTCTCCCAGGTGTAGGACCTGCATTTGTCCTTGTTGAATTTCACAAAGTTGGTGATAGATTGTTCCTCCCGTCTGCTGAGGTCCCTCTGAATGGCAGCCCTCAAACATGTGACTCTTCCTCCTGATGAGGTGTCATCTACAAACGTGATGAGAGTTGCATCCTCCAGGTCACTGGTGAACCTGTCAGACAAGACAGGTCCGAGTAGAGACCCCTGCATACTCCACCTTTACCTGGCTTCCTGGTAAAGCATGACCCATTCAAAAAACTCTCTGAGCTCCATCATCCAAACAGCTTTTTACCCACCTGGTTGTCAACACAACTTATCATGATGCCTTATTGTATTCAAGAATATTCATGGAGACAGTGTCCAACACCGTGCTAAAATCATGGTAAATGACACCCAGTACTTTCTGCTCCTCTACAATCACAGGTCTTTTATCACAGAAGGCAATCAGGTTGTGCAGGAATGTTTTACCTTGGGTAAATCCATGCTGATTGTTCCCAGGCACATTCTTCATGTGCCCAGAAATGTGATGTGAGAACATTTGCTGCATGACACACTCCTCACCAAAGTGAGGCTGAAGGGCTTGCAGCTCCCCAGGTTGTCCCTGTGGCCTTTCCTGAAGATGGGCACAACACATTCCTTTTTCTGGTCATTGGGACCTCCCCTGATCTACACAACCTTTCAAAAGGTGATAGAGACTGGTGTTGATATGACATTGGCCAGCCCTCTCAGTGTCCTCATGTGCAGGCCATCCCATCCCAGAGACTTGCATGGGCTGAGTTCTTACAAGCAATCCCTCAGTCAACCCTCATCCCCTGCTGGCTGTTTTTCTCCTCTGGAGCCCTGACTCGAGGCACAACAGCTCAGGAGAACTTGCTGGTGAAGACTGAAGCCAAGAAGGCACTGAGTTCCTCAGACCCATCTGCATCTGCTATTACTAGAGCCCCTGCCCCATTCAGCAGTGAGCCCAGGTGTTCCTTGCTTATTCTTTCACTGTTAGTGGAATAGTAGCAGCTCTTCTTCACACCCTTGACATCCCCTGCAAGTGTCAACCCTCAGGGAGCTTTCGTTTCACCATCCCTACTTTGGTGGACAACAGTATCCTGTTTAGCCAAGCTGCTCTCCCAAAATGTCTACTAGTTTTAATGAGCATCACTATGGACCATCCTTGTGCTTGGTGGCTGCTGTCCTTAAAGACCTGCTGGCTTTCCCAAGCTCCATTTCCCCTCAGAGCTGCCTCCATTGGGATCCCCCACCAGTCCCCTGGAGAGGACAAAGTTTCCTCCTGTAATGGCTGGAGTCTGTAAACTACTATTGTCCTTCCTCACTTCCCTCACGATCTGGGACTCCACTATTTCACAGTCACTGCAGACAAGGTTGCCACAGATTATCACAGCCCTGATCCGTGCTTCCTTGTGTGAGTACCAGATCCAGGTGAGCGTCACCCTTACTGGCCCATCAGGGAGCTGTGCTTGCAAGCTGTCCCTGACACCCTCCAGAAATCTCCTGGACTCCTTGTACCCTGCTGTTTGCCCTTCCAATGAATGTCAGCGAGATTAAAGTCCCCCCATAAGAACCAGGCCCTGTGACCCACTGACTTCCTCAGGTTGCTTAAAGGAGACTGCATCCACCTCCTCACCTTCATCGGGGGGTCTGTAACACCCATCACAACAATGCCTTTGCTCTGATGCTCACCCACAAGCTCTCACCCAAACCCTTGTCCATCCCATGCAAGAGCTCCATCCATCTGAGCTGTCCCTTCACACCAAGGGCATCCCCCCCGCTCATCTTCCCTAACGGTCTTGCCTGCAGAGCTTGTACTCTGCCATCACAGCCCTCCAGTCATGCTAGTGGTCCCACTGCATCTCAGTTATTGCCAACATGGTTCAGTCCTGTGACAGCTTGTGCGTCTCCATCTGCTCCTCTCTGTGCCTCTCAGACTGCATGCGTTTGTGTATATTTGGGTTGCAGAGCCTCAGCTGTGGCACAGTGCATGGTGAAACCTGTTACCACGAGCCAAGGACATCGTGTGTTCAATGGCCCCACTTCAGAGCAGAGCCATGCTGGCCTAGATAGCAGGTGGCAATGTAATGGTGGAACGAGGTTCCCACTGAGAGAGCAAAGCCTGCAGTGCCCAAGGCCAGCGAGAAACAGAGCTGGGCTGTGCAGGAATGCCAGGAGAGGGGTTGGCTGCCTGAGCTGACTCTGTGGCACCTTGGGGCCTGTGACAGAGGTGAAGCGATCTCCAGGAAGGACAAGGTGCCACTGAAGAAGTCCCTGGCCCTAGGCAACCTGTGATCCAGGCACCCTGAGGTCATCATTAGCCCAGTCCCTGTTTATATCATCTTGGGTTTAGAAGAGGTTCAGGAGGAGGAAAGCTAGAAGGTTTTTAGGGTGCAGAGACTAGAGCAGAGACCTTGGTGGGATGTGCCTCTCCCATTTATGAAACAGTCTTGGCTGTAGATCAGAGGGACTTTGCTAAAGGCAATGGCGGGATCCAGTTGTTTGGGTGCTGGTAGGAAACCTGAGATGCCTTGGGGCACTTGTTCAGCAACCACTACAAAGGGCCATGGTTTTCCTAGAGGTCCTGTGGTGTATCTGCTAGAGACATGTGGATGGGCTGGATACCCCCAGGCATCGGACATGGCCCTGCAGGCCTGTTTCTGTGTCACTGAATCAAGTGCCTGCACTGGATGACATCAACTGTTTGCAATTTTGGGGTCTGCATGTGTCTCAGCTTCCTAGTGAGTGGAGCTCTGGTAGCAGTGGGCATCTAGTATCATTGCAGGTGGCCAAGGCAATTCCCCGCCTGGCCCCCAACTCATGCTCTAGAAGGATGTGGGTCTCCCACTTGCTCCATCAGAGCAAGCAGACACTGGCACCTGTCCTCCAGCACCTCTGTGTCTCCCAACGTCACCAGGTGTGTGAGCAACTGACTCTCACCCTCATCTCCATTGATTATAACAGGAGCATGGACTAAGATCTCGCATGCAGTCATCCATGCTGTGCTCACTTCTGCCTGGGACAGGGGAATCCCACCCCCTTTGTGTTTTTTATGGAGCTCACGAGAAGGATCTAAATCCCATACCAGCCCAGGGCCTTCTAAAGCACCCTGAGAAGCCCAAACTGACTCCTCTGAATCAACACCTGAACCATGTGTCAATGAGCTCCCTTCTTGTCCCCACCTAGGTGTCCTGCCTAGTTAAGCGGTGGGAATAGGAACTTTCAGAGTGGGACAGTTCCAGCTATCATAGATAGCCATCCTCTGATGAAATAAATTGCAGGGCTGGAATCAGTCTCTCTCCACTCTTTAGCAAAGGACAATAGCTGATTCTTTTAGTCTACCTCAGTGAACATTTCCCAGGAAGATGGAGCAGAAGACCTGCATGGTCATGCACAGACCAAGATCTCGCATGCAGACAACCATGCTGTTAGCACTTCTGCCTGGGACAGGGGAATCCCACCTTCTCTGTGTTTTTTGTGGAGCTCATGGGAAGGATCTGAATGCTATGTCAGCCCAGGGCCTTCTAAAGCAGCCTGAGAAGCCCAAACTGACTCATCTGAATCAACACCTGAACAATGGGAAAAGGAACTCTATTCTTGTCCCCATCTAGGTGTGCTGCCTAGCTAAGAGATAGGAATAGGGGCTTCCTGAGTGGGACATTTCCACTTTTCATAGACAACCATCCTCTGATGAGACCAACTGCAATGCTGGAATCAGTCTTCTTTCAGTGCTTAGAGAGGGACCATCAGTGATTATTTTAGTCTACCTCAGTGAACATTTCCCAGGAGGAGGGAGCAGAAGGGACAGAAAAAATCATGCCTTCAGCTGGGCCTTTGGTCCTGAGTGGGGCCAGGCTCCAGGGATGGAGGGAGCTCATGGCAACCAGGCAGCACTGCTGAGACACAGCGCTGTCAGGAGCAGCTCCTCTGCAAAGAGCAGCAGGGCTCCAGGCACTGCCTGCAATTTCTGCCAGAAGATGAGACAAGATAGGGAGAAGCGAAAGGCAGGGTGCAGCAGAAGGACAGAAGAGAGCTCCTTGTGGGAGAAATCTTCACAGCCCCTGACACAGTAAGTCTCTGGCTGCAGGACAATGCTACTGCAGTTCCTGGCAAGTTCTTGAAACCCATCCAGTCACACGACTGGATTTTTAAGGATTGCTCTATCGGTTTCACCTTTACAGAGGAGGAGGAGATGCTTCGGAGCAGGGATTCCTAGTCACAGTGCCACAGGGACAGGGCATGCTGCTACCTTCTCCCAGGGACGCTGCAGGGGAGTGAAACTTGGGTGTGCTCGCAGATCTGTCCAGGACTGTAATTCAGAGCAGTGCCCTGTGCCCCAGGGTGCTATGTGCCCAGAGCAGTGACTCTGCTGCCTGCGAGGGTCACCATTCAGCCTGCGCGGGGAGCTCACCACGGGGAGCAGCTCTGGGTGGGAGGAGAGGCCCCCGGCAGGGCAGCTTGAGCCTCCTGTCAAGAGGATGCTGCATGGGTCAGGGCTGCCCACAGCTCCAGCTCACTCCCAGGACATTTCTGGAGGAGATTTTCCAAAAGGAAAGTCAGGGCAGGGGATACATGAAAGGGAAGGAGCTGTCATGAGTCTGTGCTTTCAGTTTGATTCTCTTTGGGTGGGGTGAAATGGGATTGGATCTGTCAGCTTTAGACAGGGAACTGAGGCTCCAAAACAGTGACACTGAGAGAGGAGCAGTTCTGGGAGGGACTCAGCAAATGCCTTCATGCACTCCTCTGCCTAAGGACAGAACCAGCATCACCTTTCCAGCCTCAGCAAGGTTTCTCTCCCCTGCTCCATAGCACCGGCAAACACAGAGGTGCCCTGGGCAGTGTCCTGCCCCCGGGAGGTTACTGCAGGGCAGAGCTGAGCACTCAGCAGGTGGGATGGGGTGTGTGAGCACTGAGAGGGGAGAAACGTGGGGACAGAGAAACAGCTCCCTGCAGGGACGGCTCCATGCAGCAGAGTCATGCTCAAAGTGTGAGAGGAACCATCAACTCCAAGGCCTCCTCTCCTCTCCCAGCCAGCACAGCCCTCTGCTCTCAAGGCTGTGGGGTCCAGGGCAGGAGTCGTTTCCTCAGCAGCCGGACATGCAGGAGAGGAGACACTCGTGAGTGCCCCTCTGCCCCTCCCTGGCCCTGCCTCCCTCTGCACATATATCATGGTATTGCTCCATGTTTCCCACCTGCACATGCTGCCCTCGTCCTTCCCCTTTGGACTCTCTGGGCAGGGGGGTTTCTGATGCAGTTCAGACACTGAGACCCTGCGGGTGCTGCTATGCAAATGTGTCCTTGACAGTGAGGTGCCCAAGTCCTCCCCTAACCTGTGGGACTTTGGGCAATGCAGTGTGGGAGTCTGGGAATGAGCCAACTCTCTCATCAGGACACCCCATCCTTAGGACATTCCGCCATTTCCCTGGGGTGTCTGGCTGGGCTGCAAGCTGCCCTCCACAAGGACACAGCTCTCCCATTGCAGCTGCGTGTTATCTAGGTGCCCCAGGGAGAAGCCACCTAGATACTGAGGCCACACTGAGACATACTGCTGGGTGGCTGGATGTGGGCAGCTGGAAGGAGGCCGATGTGTTGCTGGCTAGAAGGGGAGGGCTGAGACCTGCCTCACGTCCCCTCAGAAAGAGTGCTGATGGGCACTTTGCAAGTGCATTCCTCTGCTCTCCATGGTGTCGTTTCTTTTTTGGGTAACACGAGTGCAACTGTCCTCCACCTCCGAGGTGGGAGCACAGGGCAGCTGGGAAGAAGGCAGATGGACAGACCAGCTCTGCTTCCTCTTCACTCAAGCCAGAGTGAATCCTTTTGCCTCTTGGGAATCACAGCTGCTCACCCTGAGTGCAGCAGCAATGCTGAGGATTTCTACCTCCAGGCATGCTCCTCAGGTGTGACAGGGTCAGCTAAAAAAAAAACAAAGAAGCCTTAAAACTATTAATGCACATTATTTAGAAGTGGGAATGAAGATGCTGAAAATGCCTTCAACATTATGTGTGGATGAAATATGACTGGAACTGGGAATATAAATTTTAGTCACCTGCTTCCATGTACACAGTGCTGTCGGTCAGGGCTGGCTACTCTGGAGCCCACGGGCAGAGGCCTCTGCTCCTCAGAGCAAACTCAGCCAGCACAAAGCAGAGCTCATGCCACGGAGCTCAATGATGGTGCTGCTGAAGTCGGGAGAGGTAATGTGTGTTTGTGGGAGGTTATGAGAAAGTTTGCTCAGAGAAGTCTGCCCTAACTTGTCAATTTGTCTTCTTCATCACACAGTCCCCCGTGCCCTAAAGGAGCGAAATGTCCAACAGCAGCTCCCTCAATGAATTCCTCCTCCTGGCATTCACAGACACGCGGGAGCTGCAGCTCTTGCACTTCTCGCTCTTCCTGGGCATCTACCTGGCTGCCCTCCTGGGCAACGGCCTCATCATCACAGCTGTAGCATGCGACCACCACCTCCACACCCCCATGTACTTCTTCCTCCTCAACCTCTCCTTCCTTGACCTTGGCTCCATCTCCACCACTCTCCCCAAATCCATGACTAATTCCCTCTGGAACACCATGACCATTTCCTATTCAGGATGTTCTGTGCAAGTCTTTCTATTTGTCTTCTTGTTAGGAGCAGAGTTTTCTGTTCTCACGGTCATGGCCTATGACCACTTTGTTGCCATCTGCAGGCTCCTGCACTACGGGAACCTCATGGGCAGTAGAGCTTGCATCAAAAGGGCAGCAGCTGCTTGGGCCAGTGGTTTTCTCTGTGCTCTCCTTCACACTGGGAACACATTTTCAATACCACTCTGCCAAGGCAACACAGTGGACCAGTTCTTCTGTGAAGTTCCCCAGATCCTCAAGCTCTCCTGCTCAGACTCCTACCTCAGGGAAGTTGGGCTTATTGTGGTTGGTGTCTGTTTAGGCTTTGGGTGTTTTGTTTTCATTGTGCTGTCCTATGTGCAGATCTTCACTGCTGTGCTGAGGATCCCTTCTGAGCAGGGACGACACAAAGCCTTTTCCATGTGCCTCCTCACCTGGCCGTGGTCTCCCTTTTTCTCAGCACTGTCATGTTTGCCTCCCTGAAGCCACCCTCCCTCTCCTCACCAGCTCTGGATTTAGTGGTGGCTGTCCTGTACTCAGTGGTGCCTCCAGCAGTGAACCCCCTCATCTACAGCTTGAGGAACAAGGAACTCAAGGTGGCACTGAAGAAACTGGTTCGGCTGGTACTAGTTCAGCAGCAATAAGCTGCCCATCACTCTTCATTAGTGGTTTCCAATTCATCTTAGACAACTCTTACGCTTTGGGCATTCTCTCTGTGATAATCATGTTTGTGTAGAAGTGTTTGAACTCATCCCACTTCTCAAGCAACATGAACCCAGTCTATTTGATTCAGAGGCCTTCTGTGAATGTGTCTATCACTGTGTCAGTGCTGGCCTCCCAAATAGCATCACAGTAATAAAAGGGGATCTCCTCAGCACAGTGCCTGAAGGTTGGGCTCCTCTTCCAAAACGGGAGCCAAGAATGCGCTCAGGGAATTGCACCTGAAAAGGCCCTGTTGCCGTGCCTGGGTTTTCCATGGGCTAAGCAGGATGTGCTCATAGGGTGATGTGTGAGGGAATGAGGGCTGGATTCAGCTGTCACTGGTGGGTGCCCAGTGGCCCTGGAGGGGGTGAGCGGTATCTTGCAGGGACTGTTCCACATATTAGAGGGCTGGTGACGGACTCCTATCCTTCTGGAAGGGAGCATGGAGCCACCAGAAGAGCAGAGGGGATCTCCAGGGGCAGCGTGGGACAGGCAGTGAGTGGAGACTCCCAAAACCAAGTGGAGTCACCCAAATGTAAAGGGCCAAACTGAGGAATGCACCAAATCAGGGCTTTTCAATCTCAGGAGAGGCAGTGGGCTGGGTCTAAAGACACCTCTGACCCCATCTTGAGCAATGTGAACTGCCCTGTGATTGCTCCATGCATCCTCCACAGGCACAGATGCTGGGGAGGGGGGTGTCAGGTGCAATGATGCTGGGCCAGCTGGCTCTGCCCTGACCAGCATGGCCAGTGTGGAGTCACCCCATGGCCCCACAGTACACTCACCCTGCAGAGCAGCACCGCCAGCCCGGATCCCTGCGAGGAGCACAGGAGAGGGCTGCAGGAATGGCCAGGCAGGCCAGCAAGGACACACTGACCTGGGGAAAGGCTCTCTGGGGAGCAGGGATGTCTCCAGAGAAGAGCAAAGGAGCAATTGTGTGCTTGTGGGGAAGAATAAATGATAACCTGTTTCTGAGTGTGTCAGCTCAGGGCAGGCTGCCCTGTCACTGGAGCTGCCTGAGGAGCCCCGGGGCCAGGACTCGTGTGCTGTCGTGGGGAGAGGGGCTGCCCAGAGGGGCTGCAGGCAGCCAGGGTTAAGGATCTCCTGGTGATGAGAGCAGTGGAGACATGGAGTGAGTGGCCTCCATTTCCTTGTGCCATTGCTGGCCTCCAGCCCTGGGGCTGATGGGCTCACACCTCTCTCTGCCCCCCAGGACCTGCTGTGCCCTTCAGAGGGGCTGGGGCTGTGGAGTGAGTGCCCAGAGCTCTGTAGCCCCCTGCAGCAGGCACTGCTGGGGGCCACCACCAGCTTGGGCTGCTCTGCTGGGTGGAGATGACAGGGGAGGTGGGGAGAGCTGAGGAGGGTCTGGTCTGGTCTGGGAAGGGCCCAGGAGGTGAAAATGCCATCAGGCAGCTACTCTGTGTGAACGGCAGTGTGGGAGCACACGGCCGTGTGCTTGCAGGGCAATTGCAGATCTCCTGGGAAAGGCACCAGGACATGGAGGGTGCAGGAGAGAAGAGCCCAGGTGGTTCCCTGTGTTGAACGGACACACTGGGGAAGCTGCCCCAGGGCCATCATTCCAGAGCAGCCCCTCACATCACCCCTTTCCCATGCTGGCTACTGACCCCAGCTGTGGAGTTGTCCATGGCCACCTCCATCCTCCTGCAGGTCTCTCTGTCCCAATGGAGGGGAAAAGGTCAGCCTTGCATGACCTCTCTTCTGCACCAGACTCTGGCAGATCCAGGAGCACGGCTGTTTGCTGACCACCACGTGGAGCACAGCCCTGGCTGGGTAAGGATATTTTTGCATTTGCTAAAGACCTTAGGCACATTAGAGTGCCATCACCCTCATGCCATGACTTTTTCATTGTGCCATACTCATTTGGTATCATGTTGTAATGTACAGGAGTTGTAGGCTGTGAGCAGGGCCCATTCTGGACAAGCAGTCACTCATAATGAACCCTTGAACTGAAAACCTTTCAGGCCCAAGAGGCAACCTCACACCACTAGGAGGGGGCTGGCTCTGGAGAGGCCATGTTAGGTGCTAACCCACATGCAGAAAAGGACTTGCTGCCTGCAAGAATTGCAGTGCCTATCACCAGAGATGACAGAATTACAGAGTCATTCAGGCTGGAAGGGACGTTGGGAGGACTCTAGCCCAACCTCCTGCTCACTTAGGGATCCACACTGAATTCACACCAAGTTCCTCAGGCCTTTGTCCAGCTGAAACCTGAAAGCCTCCAAGAAGAGTACACAGTCCCTCTGGACGCCACTTCAAATACTTCAGGATCCTCATCGATTTTTCTTCCTTATATACAATTTATATACAATTTTATATACAATTTTAACAGCACTTGTGTCAGCTTTGAACTCTTTCCTCTCATTCTCCTGCCATGAATTCCTTTAAAAACCTGGTTCATTATCAGTGAGAACCTTGATCTGGGAAGCTGCTATGAGTTCCCCCAGAAACCTTCCCTTTTCTGTGCTGAATAAACCCATTCCCTCAGCCTCTCCTCACAGAGCAAGTGCTTCAGCCCCCAACCACCTTGGGGGCCTGCCACTGGCCTCACTCCATGTGATCAACAGTGTTCTACAGGCAGCCCCACCTGGACACAGTTTCTGGATGGGCTCTAAAGAGCGGTGAGCAGAGGGAGATAATCACTTCCCTCCATCTCCTGGCTGTGCTCCTGTTCATGCCACCCAGGACACTGTGGCCTCCTTTGTTGCCAGGGCAAGCTGCTGGCTGATGTTCAGCTCCCTGCCCAAAAAGACTCCCCAGGCAATATTATTGCAGGGTGTTAGTCTACCCCAGGTGCAGGACCTGCATTTGTCCTTGTTGAATTTCACAAAGTTCCTGACAGATCGTTTCTCCCTTCTGCTGAGGTCCCTCTGAATGGCAGCCCTCAAACATGTGACTCTTCCTCCTGATGAGGTGTCATCTACAAACATGATGAGAGTTACATCCTCCAGGTCACTGGTGAATCTGTCAGACAAGACAGGTCCGAGTATAGACCCCTGCATACTCCACCTTTACCTGGCTTCCTGGTAAAGCATGACCCATTCAAAAAACCCTCTGAGCTCCATCATCCAAACAGCTTTTTACCCACCTGGTTGTCAACACAACTTATCATGATGCCTTATTGTATTCAAGAATATTCATGGAGACAGTGTCCAACACCGTGCTAAAATCATGGTAAATGACATCTAGTACTTTTGGGTCCTCCACAATCACAGGTCTTTTATCACAGAAGGCAATCAGGTTGTGCAGGAATGTTTTACCTTGGGTAAATCCATGCTGATTGTTCCCAGGCACATTCTTCATGTGCCCAGAAATATGATCTGAGAGCATTTGCTGCATGAAACACTCTTCACCAAAGTGAGGCTGAAGGGCCTGCAGCTCCCCAGGTTGTCCCTGTGGCCTTTTTTGAAGATGGTCAGAACCTATTCCTTTTTCTGGTCATTGGGACATCCCTTGATCTCCACAACCTTTCAAAAGGTGATAGAGACTGGCCTTGTTATGATGTTGGCCAGCCCTCTCAGTGTCCATGGGTGCAGCCTGAATGTAGCTGAATGTTACAGCTCACGTGCACCAATTCCCACCTGCTTTCCTTTGAGAACTAGCTGCAAACAGACAGAGAAGGTTTTGTCTTAAGAGCAAACAAACAAAAATAAAATTTGGAACAGTTTAATAAAAGATACAAGACACTCCTCAACTGTATGTCAAGTCCAAGCTGCCTCCAGTGAGGTCCACTGCCCACAAGGCATAACCTGCCTTGAAATGTTTTCCACACATAGATGGGAAAGGGTAGACAGAAACACAACAAAGGAGCTGCCTAAAGGGACAACGAGACTTCTGAAAGACAAGGCAAGCTTCAGACTCCCAGCAGCTCAGAGCAGCAACTGGAGAGTTGAGGAGTACCTGAATGACAAGGAATAAAGGGAGGAGGAAAACTGGGAAACTATGGTAAGTGCACATGCCCAGAGATGCAAAGATGCCTTTAGTAATGACCAGTTTAATCAGGACATGTGGAAATATGTGAGAGAGGACTGAGATTTCATCCACAGCCCAATAGACAGAGTATTGGAAACACAAGGTCAAGGGCAGATTGATATTTCTTCTCCCGCCATTAACACCCTTCCTGAAGATTTCCACTCTTTCAGCATGTTCATTGAAGTAGACTAAAATAATCACCAATGGGCCCTCTCTAAGCACTGAAGGGAGACTGATTCCAGCATTACAAATTGTCTCATCAGAGGATGGTTATGTGCAAGAGGTGGAAATGTCTGGCTCTGGCAGCCCCAATTCTCATCTCTTAACTAGTCAGGACACAGAGAACAGGGTAAGAAGGGAGCTCATTGACAGCAAGGAGGAGGCTGATCTCACCCCAGGCCAGACCCCGTCAGTGCAGATGTCTCTGACAAATACAGTTCTCTGCACTTCCCTTTCTCGTCCAAAGAGGGAACTAAGTTGTCTCAACGGAGTTGTTTTGAGATACCTTTCCTAATGACAAGCTAAGGTCCTGCAGGAGCTGCCTCCAAAATTTCCACATGGCACCACAGCTACCCCAGGGCATCTCAGGCAGCCACAGCCTCTCTCTGTGGTAAAATGAATCAAGCCCCAAAAGCAGATCCTAGTCATAAGTTGAGATCTTCTCAAAAAATAACTCACTGCAACAATTGAGAAGAAATCCTCGTTTCCAAAACTTCACACAGTTTTTACCATAGCCGTATATTTTTTTCTTTCTTATGAATTGGCAGCACCATGTTCATGCACTACAGGAATTAGCCTGTCTATGCGAGTGTGTGTGTATATATATATATGTACACGTACACATACACACACACATTATTCACCAAAATACATTTGCTATCAACACTCATAATGGAGAAAGTTTGTTTTAGGAACTGTTTTATTTAAACTGTCATGTTTCAGCTCTCTTCTTCTGCCTCTCTGACCTTTCTTCTTCCTCCGCCTCTTCTCTCTTTACAGAGTGCTCCAAGAAACAGTTCACTGAACCACAGCACTTAGGGTGGACGAGACCTCCGGAAGTCACCTTGTCCAGTCCCCCTGGTCAATGCAGAGGGAACTAGATGAGGTTGCCCAGGGCCTCCCCCCACTTATGCATTGGCCACAAGGGTGCTGAGAGTGCGCTCCATTCACTGTGCAGGCCATTCATAAAGATGGTAAACAGTCCTGCCCCACATGTTGATCACTGAGGGATGCCACTAGGAACTGGCTGCCACTTGGAACTTGCACCACTGATCACAGCGTTTCAGCCTGATGGCCCATCCAATCTTCCACCTGCCTTATGATCCAATGATCAAGGGCTGAGCTCAACAATTTGCCTCTAAGGAGACTCTGGGGGACTGTGTCCAAGGCTTTCCTAAAGTGAAGGTACACAAAATCCCTGCAAAATCCCCCTTGTTCACACAGGCATTCATCTTATGGCAGAAGGCAGTCAGGTTGGTCAGGCATGGTTTCCATTTCCCCTTGGTCAACCCACGATGCCTCTTCCAGACCTTCTCCTTCATATGCTTGGAGATGGTTTCCAGGAGGATTTGCTGCATCACCTTCCCAGGGACTGAGATGAAGAGGAACAGCCTGTCGTTGCCCAGACCCTCCCTCTTGCCCTTCTGCAAAATGGCTGAGATGTCTGCCTTTTCCCAGTCATCAGGAACCTCCCTGATTGCACTGACATTTCATAGACAATTGGGAGCAGCATTGCAGTGACTCCCACCACCTCTCCCTGCACCCTGGGGTTCTTCTTGTCTGGTCCCATGGACTTGTGAGTCCTCCCCAGCTGCATCTTCATCACCCTTTGGTGAGGCTTTGCTAACACAGATGCTGCCAAAGGACTCGGGGGCCAGGGAGGCCTGGCAGCAGACAAGACCAGGAAAAGACAAGGTGAAAGAGGCAATGAGCTCCTCAGCCTTTCCCCTCTCTTTGTCACTATGTCCCCTGCCCCACTGAGCAGGGAGAACACATTTTCCTTGGATGGATGCCTTGTGCTGCCAACATCCTTGCAGAAGCCCTTCAGGTTACACTCCCCATCCCTTCTTAGCTCTCGCTCTACCTCCAGCTCCAGCTCCAGCTCCAGCTGAGCTTTGCCTTGCCTAACTCCATCCCAAAAAAGATGAAATCCTCTCTGCTGCAGTCCAGGGTGGTGACTCTGTTATTCCTCTTACCTCTCCACCATCTCACCGTCACTGCAGTGACAGACAACCTCCACATTCACATCCCCATCCAGCCTGAGCTTCAGGCAAGAAACCAAGGGGAGGATGGCACCATCTACTTAGAGGCACAAACTACAGAGGTACAGAAATCACACTGCAGAAAAGCTTGCTCTTCTCCCCTCACCACAGAGGGGATCCAGGCAATGGCCTTTCAGGTGGTTAAAGGCTGATGCAAAGAATTTCCATTGTAATGTAGATATGCCTGAGGCAGTGCCTCCCAGGCTGCCCTTACAGACAATGGAAAGGAGGAAGTGTTCACCTGCCTTCTTTTAGATGGTCGCATAAAGCACAAAGGACTCCTGTCCCAGAGACATTTGCTCTGTGCTTGAAATGGAGCCTGAGATCATAGGCTTTCAGGATAATGCAGGTTGAAGAGACCACAGGAGGTCTGTAGTGCAAGGTGCTGCTCAAAGCAGGGTCAGATAGAGGGTCAGAAATCAAAGAATGCCCCTGCCAAAGGACTTCTGGGGATGATAGTGATGGAGAAGTCAGTAGAGGGTTGATGGGGTGGTACAAGTCCCATGGACAAAAGGGTTTCCTTTTTCCCCTTCTCCAGAGAATGAAAGCCTCAGCTCTCCACAAAGAAGAAGCTGGGACACTAACTTTGCCACTAACATGGAGATGGAAAAGATCCTGGGTCCCTTACAGACAGAGGCTGGTCCAAAGGCCACCACCCCAATGTCCCAAGACACCCAGGCATGCCTGCCTTGCTGCTGGGCACCCTGCAGCCCCAGGCAGGAGGTGTGTGGGGAAGAGAGTGGTGTCTGCAGCCTGCAGCCTTGGCCACCCAGCAGGTGTGGTGGGACCCTGGTTCCCTAGATGAGACTGGGCTCTCCTGCATTTCCCCAGTGAAGCCTGCATCCCCTCTAGCTGGGAAAACAGCCCGGCAGAGAGGACCAACACGAGAAAAACAATCTCTGTTCTGGGGTGTGCAGAGAGGAGGAAGTCAAGGGGGATCTGCTGATGCCTTGGACAGTGATTCCCTCCCTGCAGCCGCTACAGCCCTGCTGATGCCCTGTAACCCGTGAGCCCAGGAGGTGGGACTCCGATCTGCTCTGGCTCTAAAGATTTCTCAGCCCTTCAGACCCAGGATGCAAAGCACCGGTCTGGGGACACCTCAGCAGTTGAAGGGGCTGAATACCTGGCGTGTTGTCTAAAACTTTTTTGGAGTCTCCTGGCACTACTTTGACACCTGTTGCACATGGAGCAGAGACTCCTTTGGGGATGAACTTGCTCACTGTGTAATTCTGAGGACAGGCTTGACCAGGCAGTACAAATGCCAGCAAGGCCTCAACCCCACAACAGCATCCCCTGCCCCTCACTCTGCCTTCCAGCCCCTTCCTCCTAGAGGATTTGGGTTGGGAGGGACCTCCAGAGATCTCCAGGAGCATGATCTGCTCTGAGCTGGGCTAACTTGACAGATAGATCAGGTTGGTAGGTGCTTTCTCCAGGAGAGTTTTTATAAGATTTCCTCTCCCCTGCCCCAGTGCTACTCAACTACCATGGTTATTTCTTTGTTTTTTCGTTAAACTCTTTTGAAATTTCCCTTACTTCATCTTTTCCTTGCTGTCTCTTGACCTTTCCTGCCCTTAGGTCCCAGCCAGACCAGCCCACCAACTTTGACTGAGGACCCTCACAGCCTCACTTCCAGGCCCAACCTTCCTGGGATCTCCTGGGACCGCGCAGGCGGGCTGTGGTGGCCATCTCCAAGCAGAGCTATGTGCTGCGGATCCCTATGTGGTCTTAGACGAGAATGTATGGATACATGACATGACCCAGGCAGAGCCTGTGGGCCAGTGCCAGGGCAGAGACAGGATCAACAGGCATGAGAAGTGAAAACCTCCAGCAGCTCCTCTCCACACCTGGGCTGGCAGTGATGCACCTAGCGGTGCTCCTGAGACAGTGACACAGGACGGGGGGCACTGTGAGCTGCAGTGCTGGGCACTGACCATCTGTGCTGGGTCTGGGAGTCCTGGCAGGTGGTGCTGGTGCCTGCAGCCCTAGAGAAAACTCCAATCCAGCTAGCAGCAGTGAGTCCCCTCCATGACTGTCGGGAGTTTCTGGAGTGTCGTGGCTCCCATCTGCGCCTCAGCCCTCCACTGGCCCAGCCCTGCTAACCTCCATGTGGCCCCACAGCCCCACTGTGTAAGCACCGCAAAGGACAGGGTGCATTCTGGGATGGGGAAACATCCCCCCCACCATGGTCTGAATGATAGCCCTTGGTGCCCTGCCCCCTTGGCCCTCCTGCCTGGCAGCCTCCCACCAGTCCCCAGCCCCTGCCCAACCCTGATCCTGTCCCCCCGGGGTTATCAGAATGCCTGCTCTGGGGTCTGCTGGGATCTGAGCCCAAAGGGAGAGGCCAGGCAGGGCTGGCCATTCCCCCATACAGGTGCTCAGCCCAGGAGGCAGACAGAGCTGGTCACATTCAGAGCTCACTCCTCTCCAGGACCATGGGTAATGGCCAGTGATGGAAATGGCTGGTACGAGGGGCTGGGTCTGGGAGGAGTTTCCTTGGGCAGTTTCTCCTCTCTGTTCATGCAGCAGCAAGATGGGATGGATTTTTGCACTGAGGCACCCTGCTTGAGGGCCCCCATGGGAGGAGGATGGTCTACAGGCCCAGTAGATGGCCCCAGGTCCTCCTCTGCATGCTCTGTGACAGTCCTGCAGAGGACCCAGCAGAGGGCTCATCCTACCAGGGCTCACAGCTGGACATCCAGTCCTCCAGCTGGGCATGCAGCCCTGTTTGTGGGTAACTTTGGGGGTAACAGTCAGCACGCAGGGTGGGAGAGACTGTCTCAAGGAAATGTGCTGGGGACAGGGTGTGAGGGACAGCAGCTTTGGAGGAAGAGCCCAGCCTTCAGGCACTGCACCTGCAAGAACCTACTTTATTACAGAGGTACTGTGAGGGAGTCAGCTCTGACCCAGTGTTGGACACAACTTTATATGGGCACCAGGTGAGACAGAGCAGTCTCAGGAAAGGTGGAATGAATCCAACCATTTGTGTAGCAAAATGGTGATAAATATTAATAACAGTAATAGTAGTAGTAATAAAAATAAAGTGAACAAACAAAGCTCAGTCCTGGTACGGGACACAGTGGGAGTCATTTGTAGAGAGCAAAAGCAGTGTTACCAGTGCTGAAAAATGCCCATGAAATCACTTTCCTCAGGGCATCCTTGAGCTCCTTGTTCCTCAGGCTATAGATGAGCGGGTTCAGAGTTGGAGGCACCACTACGTACAGAACAGCCACCACCAGATCCAGATCTGGGGAGGAGATGGAGGGGGGCTTCAGGTAGGCAAAGATGTCAGTGCTGACAAACAGGAAGAACACGGCCAGGTGAGGGATGCATGTGGAAAAGGCTTTGTGTCGTCCCTGCTCAGAGGGCATCCTCAGCACAACAGTGAAGATCTGCACGTAGGACAGCACAATGAAAATGAAACACCCAAAGGCTAAACAGTCACTAACCACAATCAGCCCAACTTCCCTGAGGTAGGAGTCTGAGCAGGAGAGCTTAAGGATCTGGGGAACTTCACAGAAGAACTGGTCCACTGTGTTGCCTTGGCAGAGTGGTATGGAAAATGTGTTTGCAGTGTGCAGAAGACCATGGAGAAAACCACTGGCCCAGACAGCTGCTGCCATTTTGACACAGGCTCTGCTGCCCATGAGGGTCCCATAGTGCAGGGGTCTGCAGATAGCAACAAAGCGGTCATAGGCCATAACAGTGAGAAGAAAATACTCTCCTCCTAACAAGAAGACAAACAGAAAGACTTGAGCAGCACATCCTGAGTAGGAAATGGCCCTGGTGTCCCACAGGGAATTGGCCATGGATTTGGGGACTGTCGTGGAGACAGTGCCAAGGTCGAGGAGGGAGAGGTTGAGGAGGAAGAAGTACATGGGGGTGTGGAGGCGGTGGTCGCAGGCTACAGCTGTGATGATGAGGCCGTTGCCCAGGAGGGCAGCCAGGTAGATGCCCAGGAAGAGTGAGAAGTGCAAGAGCTGCAGCTCCTGCGTATCTGCAAATGCCAGGAGAAGGAACTCGTTGAGGGAGCTGCTGTTGGACATTTTGCTGTCTCCAGGCATGGGGGACTGTTCAAAGGAGAAAAGACATTGAGAAGTTAGCAGAGACTTTTCAGGCAAAGAACCTCCCAAAAGTTGCAGTTCTTGTACATGCCCCCAC
This sequence comes from Apteryx mantelli, assembly GCF_036417845.1. NCBI lineage: Eukaryota > Metazoa > Chordata > Aves > Apterygiformes > Apterygidae > Apteryx > Apteryx mantelli. The sequence goes on from NC_089988.1 coordinate 19,049,200, forward strand.
ATTGCCTCTCTCCTTACTGAGAGGATCTTTGTGCAGCTCCCATGCTTCAGCTCCTCTTTGCCCTGGCTGAGTGTGCTGTGAGGAGCAGGGATCTCTCTCCGTGGGACCCAGAGACGTCTGTCCTGCTGTCAAGCAGTGGGCACAGGGGAATTGGTGTGACCAGCTCTGACAGTCACACTTTCTGTCAGGTGAAATCCACTCATTGTGTAGAAGGGCTTTTCAGCATCTTCACTCTGAATTCTAAAGAATGAGGTTTGAGGAAGAGAGTTTCAGGGAATTTTTATTTTCTTTGAGATGTCCTTGTCATCCCTGGGGAGTGTTCCTCAAAGGTAGAAATCCTTGGCATGGATTCACTGTCATTAGGTGCAGAGTGTGGACAGCTAGTTTGTCTATTAGTCTCATTCCAAGCTGTCCTGTGCTTCCACCTCTTGGAGCTGGAGGATGATCACACTCATACGTTGCCCTAGAAAGAAACCAGCCCCTGCTGAGAGCACACGAGTCCAGTTTCAAAGTGCACAGCTCCAAACTTCGCACCCTTTCTCAGGGCACCTCAGGGAGCTCTCCACAAAACCCTTCTAGTCAAGGATACACAGGGCTATTTGCAGATGCCCACATACACCCTCCCACCACCATCTCCCTACTCTCAGCATCTCTGCACCTTCCTCATAGGTCTCTGAGATATCACAGAGATGCTATGAGACAGCAGTGCCTTTCTAGAGGGCAGCAGGCAGTCTGCCAGGACACTATAAGGAAACAGTCAAAGGACTCTTAGGACTAGAGATGGGCTCTCCTTAAGGGAGAGATAGCTCATTTCCCAGCCCCACAGACTGCATTTTCTGGAGCTCCACAAGTCAGTAGAGGGCTGGGGCAACCTTATTCCCATGCAGACCCCTCTGCTGCACAACTTGCAGCATCCATGTCTGAACTGCAGCTGAAACTTCCCACCCCACAATGCCCAAGAGCAAGACCAGGAGCAGCATGGACAGGAGGGGAAACAAGGAGCAGCATCATGGTCCTGCTGCCAAGGGAGGCAAGAAGAGAGAGACAGATGGGAACTCAGGAAAGCCTTCACCTTACCGCTAGGCATGCCACCTCGCAGACAGTGACATCGCAGGGCAGTCACTCTCAGTCCCTTTGTCGGGCACCTCTCCTCTGCCGGAGGGCTGGCTGCAGAGAAGGCAGCTCATGCCCTGGACCCCGTGGCTGTCAGGGCAGAGGCTCTGTTGCGTGGGAGAGGAGACACAGGGAGCTTGCTCAGAGGAAGGTGCCTGCATCAGAGGGACTGACCACTGACCATGACTTGCCCAAATCCATCCTCCCATGATGATTCTGTTGGCACTTCCCTCTCACTCCCTGCCCATCTCTGCTGCCTGGAGCTGTTCCTGCTGCCTGGAGCTTTCTCTCTCCCAGCATCTTTTCCTTGTTGGTACTCACAGACCCTGTCCCACACTCTGTCTGCACAGTTCTGCCCTACAGAAACCTCCCGGATCACGACACTGTCCAGGGCATCTCTGTGCTCACAGGTCCTAAGGAGCAGGTCACATTAGCCCTGATAAGTCCATAAAGGTGCTGCTGGTGCTGCTGTAGGTGGAGATGGGGTTGGAAGGGTTTGCTGAGCTTTCTCACAGACCTACTGATCTCTGAGAGGGAAGGTCAGTGAGTCCCAGTTCCTTGCCAAACCACAAAACTCTTTCCTTTTTTCTCCCTGCCAACATTAGGAAACTGAAAGCCCTAGAAGGAAAGCTCCTTGCCTTTCAAGTAGCCTTTTTTGTACCTTCCTCTGCGGTGCGGGGACACTGCTCTAAATCACAGCCCTGGGCAGACCTGTGTGCATGTCCCAGCTTCACAGCCCTGCACTCATCCTTGGGAGAAAGCAGCAGCATGCCCTGTCCCTGTGATGGTGTGGCAGGGAATGCCTGCTCTGAAGCATCTCCCCCTCCTCTGCAAAGGAGAGTGATCCTTAAAAAAAACAGTCATAGAATGGAATGGGTTCAGAAGACCCCTCCAGGAACCTCAGTAGCATTGCCCTGCAGCCAGAGACTTACCGTGTCAAGGGCTGTGAAGGTTTCTCCCACAACAAGTTCTCCTCTGTCCTCCCACTCCACACAGCCTTGCACTTCTCTCTGTCATGTCTCCTCTCATGTCAGCAGCAGCAGGCAGAGCCTGGAGCCCTGCTGCTCTTTGCAGAGGAGCTGCTCTGGCACAGAGCTGTCTCTGGGCAGTTCTGACTGGTTGCCATGATCTCCCTCCATCCCCAGAGCCTGGCCCTGCTCAGGAGCAGAGGCCCAGCTGAGCTCATGAACTTCACTGTCCCTTGTGCTCCCTCCTCCTGGGAAATGTTCACTGGAACTAACTAAAATAATCACTGATGGTCCCTCTCGAAACAATACAGAGAGACTAGTTACAGCATTGTCCCTTGTTTCATCAGAGGATGGTTTCATCAGAGGATGGTTATCTATGAGAGGTGGAAATGCCCAGCTCTGGAAGGTCCTATTCCCACATCTTAACTAGGCAGGACACATAGAACGGGGGAAGAAGGGAGCTCATTGAGAACAAGGAGGAGGCTGATCTCACCCCAGGCCAGACCCCATCAGTGCAGATGTCTCTGTCAAATCCAGGTCTCTGCACTTCCCTTTCTTGTCCAAAGAGGGAACTAAGTTGTTTCAATGGAGTTGTTTTGAGATACCTTTCCTAATGAAAAGCTCAGGTCCTGCAGGAGCCGCCTCCAAAATTTCCAGCACCACATGGCAACACAGCTACCTCAGGGCGTTTCAGGCAGCAATAGCCTCTCTCTGTGGTCAAATGAATCAAGCCCCAAAAGGAGATCCTAGTCCTAAGTTGAAATCTTCTCAAAAACTACCTCACTGCAACAATAGAGAAGAAATCCTCATTTCCAAAACTTCACACAGTTTTTACCATTGCCAGATATATATTTTTTTCTTTTTTATTAATTGACAGCACCATGTTCATGCACTACAGGAATTAGCCTGTCTATGTGAGTGAATATATACGTATACACACACACATTATTCATCAAAATGCATTTGCTACCAACACTCTGCATGGAGAAACTTTGTTCTGAGGAACTGGTGTATTTAAACTGTCATGTTTCAGCTCTCTTCTTCTGCCTCTCTGTTGTTTCTTCTTCCTTGGCCTCCTCTCTCTTCACAGAGCTCTCCAGGGAACGGTTCAGTGAACCACAGCACTTAGGGTGGACGAGACCTCTGGACGTCACCTAGTCCCAGCCGCCCTGGTCAATGCAGAGGGAAGCAGATGAGGTTGCCCAGGGGCTCCCCCCGCTTATGCATTGTCCACAAGGGTGCTGAGAGTGCGCTCCATCCACTGTGCAGGCCATTCATCAAGATGTTAAACAGTCCTGCCCCACATGTTGATCACTGAGGGATGCTGCTAGTAACTGGCTGCCACTTGGAACTTGTACCACTGATCACAGCGTTTCAGCCTGATGGTCCATCCAATCTTCCACCTGCCTTATGGTCCATTGATCCAGGGCAGAGCTCAACAATTTGCCTATAACAAGATTCTGGGGGACTGTGTCCAAGGCCTTGCTAAAGTGAGGGTTCACAAGATCCCCTGCTTTCCCCTTGTGCATGCAGGTATTCATCTGATGGTAGAAGGCAATCAGGTTGGTCAGGCATGCTTTCCATTTCCCCTTGGTCAACCCATGCTGATTCTTCCAGGCCTTGTCCTTCCTATGCTTGGAGATGGTTTCCAGGAGGATTTGCTCCATCACCTTCCCAGGGACTGAGATGAAGAGGACCAGCCTGTCATTCCCCAGATCCTCCCTCTTGCAAATATTATATCCACTCTCAAGAAAGGCCCAGAGGGCAACCCAGGGAGCAACAGGCCGTTCAGCCTCAGCTGGTTGAGGAGTGTGTCATGGAGTGAGTCCACTCATTTCTGGGCACATGAGGGAGGAGAAGATGATAGGGAAGAGGCAGCCTCGATGTTCCCAGCATAAATTGTGCCTCACCACCTCATTGCCTTTTATGATTACATAGCTGTAGTTGTGGTTGGAGAGCAGAAAATTTCTTTCAGCTTGATTTGAGCAAGGGGTTTGACACTGTCTCCCACAATAGCCTTGTGGAATACAATTTAGAAATTTACCACCTAGATGGGTGCACAACTAGATGACTTGATTAGTGACATGGAAGAGGCAATACTTACTATGCTTGTTGAGGACAAAAAAACTGCGGGGGGGACCCCAGCCACATGCTTGAGGGCTGCCATTCAGAGAGACCTAGGCAGGCAGGAGGAATGGGCTGTCAGTACATGGAGTCCAGGGCATGAGCCACCTCCTCTGCAGCCAGACCTCTGCCAGAGGAGAGGGGCATCTCTCCTGCCACAGGCCCATTTCATGCTGCCTGACAAGGGTGCTGAGAGCGACTGCCCTGCAATGTTGTTGTCTGTGAGGCGGCATGCCCACCTGGGTAAGGTGAAGGCTTTCCCAAGGCCCTCTGTCTCTCTCCTTGCCTCCTTCGGCAGCAGGATCATGGTGTTGCTGCTTGTTTCCCCTCCTGTCCATGCTGCTCCTCTTCTTGCTCTTGGGACTACTTCTTCACACAGCTGCCAGATGGGATGAGAAGTGTGATGCTTTCTTATATCTGAAAATTTCAAACAAGGAGGAACTGATCAGGGATGGGATAGTGTCAGCCTTGTCTACCATGACCATGAAAATGTGGATTCTCAGATCCTGAGGAGAGTGAGGAAGGACAGTAGCAGAATACAGACCCTGGACTTGAGAGGAGCAGACTTTCACCTCTTCGAGGGACTAGTGGGGGAAACCATGGGAGGCAGATGTCAAGGGCCAGGAGCTCAGGAAAGCCGGCAGGAATTTAAGGACAGCACCTGCCAAGCACAAGGAAGGTCCATCCCGATTCTCAGTAAAACTAGCAGCTATCTCAGGGGAACAACGTGGCTAAACAGGGACCTCGCACCTTAGCTCCAGGGCGATAGGGCAGCATACAGAAGGGGCAAGAAGGGAGATGCAAAGGAGGCATTTAGAAATATTGTCCAGGGTCATAGGCTTGGTGTTAGGGAAGAAAAAGTTCCCCTAGCACTGACACTTGCAGGGGATGTCAAGGGCATGAAGATGAGCTGCTACTGCTTCCGTAAGAATCAAAGAATAGAAAGGAAAATGTGGCCTCACTGCTAAATGGGACAGGGAATCTTGTAGCAGCAGGTGCAGATAGGTCTGAGCACCCAAACCCCTTGTTAGCTTCCGTTTCCACAAGCAAGGTCTCCCGGAGTGTTGTGCCTTGAGTCAGGACTCCAGAGGAGAAAAACAGCCACCAGTGGACGAGGTTCGTGAGGGATTACTTGTGAGAACTCAAACTATCCAAGTCAATGAGGTCAGAGGGGCTGCAGCCAGGGATGCTGTGAGAGCTGAGTGCTGTCCCTGCAAGGCCACTCTCTATCATCTTTGAAAGGTTGTGGAGATGGGGTGAAGTCCTAATGACTGCAGAAAGGCAATTGTTACATCCATCTTCCAAAAAGGCCACAAGGGCAACCTGGGGAGTTGCAGGCAGTTCAGCCTCACTTTGACGAGGAGAGAGTCATGGAGTGAATCCTCTCAAAACACATTTCTGGGCACATGAAGGAGAAGCAGGTGCCTGGGAACAGTTAGCATGCATTTGCCCAGGGTAAATTCTGCCTAACCAATCTGATTGACTTCTGTGACTAAAAAAACCCCCTCTATTTGTGGATGGAGAAGAGTAAATGTCCTTTACCTAGACTTTAGCAAGGTGTTTGACACTGTTTCCCATAATATTCCTGCATGCACATTAGAATGTTACAGTCTAGAAGAGTAGATAAAAGGATGGGTAAAAGCTGCTTGGATGATCAGAGGCTGAGAGGGCAGTGGTGAATGGGTAGTACTCTTCCTGGAGGCCAGGGAGAAGTGGAGCACCACAGGGTCTCTCCAGGAACTTGTCCTGTTTATCATCTGTCTTAGTTACACGGAGGATGCAACACTCATCATCCTTGTAGATGACCCCTAACTAGAGGCAGGGGTGTGGGGGGGCAATGATATGCTGAGGGCTGCCGTTCAGAGGGACCTAGACATGCAAATGCCAGGTTTTGCACCTGCGATAAACCAACACCCCACAGTGTCACAGGCTGGGGCATGAGGGCCTGGGGAGCAGCTCTGTGGAAAAGGATGTGAGGGTGCTGGGGGACAGGAAGCAAAACATGAGCCAGCAGCATTCCCTGGCAGCAAAGAAGTCCAGAAGCATCATGGGCTGTTTGAGCAGGAGCAGAGGCAGGAGGTGAAGGGAAATGGTGATCGCCTTCTAGTCAGTATTCATTAGACACCATCTAGAACACTGCATCCAGGTTTGGGTTCCCAGAAGAAGATAGAAGTTGATAAGCGGGAGAGAGTCTGGCCCAGGACCCTCACAACAGTCAGGCAGCTGCAGCACTTGCTTTGTGAGGAAGCATTGGAACTTGTTGCCCAGACAGTGCTGTACAGTCTCCTCATTTGGAGGCTGCCAAGACCAGACTGGATGAAGCCCAGAGCAACCTGCTCTGACCCCAGAGTTGACCCTGCTACAGCTTGTCAGGAGCAAGCAGATTGGGCTGGAGACCCCCTGAGATCCCTTCCACCCTCAAGGTGTCCATGATTCTTCCCACTCTCAGTCTTCTCTTCTTGATGTCAGGGAAATCACACAGGTGCTCTGTTACAGTGACTACCCCCCCCACTTATGCATTGTCTACAAGGGTGCTGAGAGTGCGCTCCATCCACTGTGCAGGCCATTCATAAAGATGTTAAACAGTCCCACCCCGCATAACCAGCTGATGTTTGGAACTTGTGCCACTGATGACAGTGTTTCAGCCTGATGGCCCAGCCAATCTTCCACTTGCCTTACGCTCCGCTGATCCAGGGCAGAGCTCAACAATTTGCCTCTAAGGAGACTCTGGGGGACTGTGCCAAAGGCTTTGCTAAAGGGAAGGTTTACAAAATCCCCTGCTTTCCCCTTGTGCACAAAGCCATTCATCCGATGGTAGAAGGCAATCAGGTTGGTCAGGCATGCTTTGCAGTTCCCCTTGGTCAACACATGCTGCCTCTTCCAGGCCTTCTCCTTCCTATGCTTGGAGATGGTTTCCAGGAGGATTTGCTCCATCACCTTCCCAGGCACTGAGATGAACATGACCAGCCTGTCATTCCCCACACCCTCCCTCTTGCCCTTCTGGAAAACGACTGAGATGTCTGCCTTTTCCCAGTCATCAGGAACCTCCCTGATCACCCTGACATGTCATAGACAATTGGGAGCAGCGTTGCAGTGACTCCAGCCACCTCTCCCTGCACCCTGGGGTGCTTCCCATCTGGTCCCATGGACTTGTGTATTCCCACTGGGCAAAAGTCCTCCCCAGCTGCATCGTCCTCTACCATGGGTGAGGCTTTGCTAACACAGATGCTGCCAAAGGACTCGGGGGCCAGGGAGGCCTGGCAGTAGACAAGAGCAGGAAAAGGCAAGGTAGAAGAGGCAATGACCTCCTCAGCCTTTCCCCTCTCTTTGTCACTACTTCCCCTGCCCCACTGAGCAGGGAGACCACATTTTCCCTGGCTGCCTGCCTTGTGCTGCCAGCGTCCTTACAGAACCCCTTCGGGTTATCCTCCCCATCCCTTCCTAGCTCCAGCTCCAGCTCCGCTTTGGCTTGCCTAACTCCACCCTAAACAGGATGAAATCTTCTCTGCTGCAGGCCGGAACGGTGACTCTGTTATTCCTCTTACCTCTCCACCATCTCACCGTCACTGCAGTGACAGACAACCTCCACATTCACATCCCCATCCAGCCTGAGCTTCAGGCAAGAAACCAAGGGGAGGATGGCACCATCTACGTAGACGTGCAAACTACAGAGGTACAGAAATCACATTGCAGAAAAGCCTGCATTTCTCCCCTCACCACTGAGGGGATCCTCCAGGCAATGGACTCTCAGGTGGTTGAAGGTGGATGCAAAGAATTTCCAGAGTAATGTAGATATGCCTGAGGCAGTGCCTCCCAGGCTGCCCTTACAGGCAACAGGGAGGAGGAGGTGTTCGCCTGCCTTCTTTTAGATGGTCACATAAAGCACAAAGGACTCCTGTCCCAGAGACATTTGCTCTGTGCTTGAAATGGAGCCTGAGGTCATAGGTGTTCAGGATAATTCAGGTTGAAGAGACCACAGGAGGCCTGTAGTGCAACGTGCTGCTCAAAGCAGGGTCAGATAGAGGGTCAGAAACCAAAAAATGCCCCTGCCAAAAGACTTCTGGGGTGATAGAGAAGGAAAAGGCAGTAGAGGGTTGACAGGGTGATTCCACAGAAAAAAGGCTTTCCTTTTTCCCCTTCTCTCAAGAATTAAATCCTCAGCTCTCCACAGAGAAGAAGCTGGGACACGAACTTTGCCACTAACATGGAGGCGGAGAAGCTCCTGAGTCCCTTACAGACAGAGGCTGGTGCAAAGGCCACCACCCCAATGGCACCACACCCCCAGGCATGGCTGCCTTGTTGCTGGGCAACCTGCACCCCAGGCAAGAGGTGTGCAGGGAAGAGAGCGGGGTCTGCATGCTGCAGCCATGGCCACCCAGCAGGTGTGGTGGGACCCTGCTCCTCTAGATGAGACTGGGCTCTCCTGCATTTCCCCAGTGTGAAGCCTGTGTCCCCTCCAGCTGGGAATACAGCCTGGCAGAGAGGACCAACACAGGAAACACAATCTCTATTCCAGGGTGTGAAGAGAGAGGGGAGGTCAGAGGGGGATCTGCTCATGCCCTGGGCAGTGATTCCCTCCCTGCAGCCAGGACAGCCCTGCTCATGCCCTGTAACCCATGAGTCCAGGGGAGGGGACTCCGATCTGCTCTGGCTCTGAAGATTTCTCAGCCCTTAAGACCCAGGATGCAAAGCACCGGTCTGGGGACACCTCAGCAGTTGAAGGACCTGAATGCCTGGTGTGTTCCTGAGAACTTCTCTGGAGTCTCCCGGCACTGGTTTGACTCCTGTTGCCCATGGAGCAGAGACTCCTTCTGAGGATGAACTCACTCACTGTGTAACTCTGAGGACAGGCTTGACCAGGCAGTAGAAACACCAGCAAGGCCTCAACCCCACAACTGTATCCCCTGCCCAGGACTCTGCCTTCTAACCCCTTCCTCCTAGAGGATTTGGATTTGGAGGTACCGCTGTAAATCTGCAGAACCATGTTGTGCTCTGAGCTGGGCTAACTTTACATTTAGATTCAACTTGGTAGGTCCCTTCTCCAGGAGAGTTTTTAAAGATTTGCTGTCCCGTGACGCAGTGCTGCTCAACTACCATGGATATTTCTTTATTTTTTCCTTCAGCTCATTTGAAATTTCCCTTACTGCCTCTTCTCCTTGTTGTCTATTCTCCTTTCCTCCCCTTGGCCTGCAGCCAGACCATCCCACCAACTTTGACTGAGGACAATCACAGCCTCACCTCCAAGCACAGCCTTGCTGGGATCTCCTGGGACCACTCAGGCAGGCTGTGGTGGCCATCTCCAAGCAGAGCTATGTGCTGCAGGTTCCTACATGGTCTCAGAAGAGAGCATATGGAGATATAACATGCCCGAGGGCAGAGCCTGTGGGCCGATGCCAGGGCAGAGCCAGGAGCAGCAGGCATGAGAAGAGAAGACCTCCAGCAGCTCCTCTCCACACCTGAGCAGGGAGTGACACACCTGGCAGTGCTCCTGAGAGAGGATGGTGACACAGCACAGGGGACACTCTGAGCTGCAGTGCTGGGCACTGACCATCTGCACTGGGTCTGGGAGTCCTGGCAGGTGGTGCTGGTGGTAGTAGCCCTCGAGAACCCGCAGTCCTGCTAGCAGCAGCGAGTCCCCTCCAAGACTGTGAGGAGCTATGGAGTGTCATGGCTCCCATCAGCACCTCATCCCTCCACTAGCCGGGCCGTGATGCCCTGCATGTGGCCCCACAGCCCCACTTTTTGGGCACCACACAGGACAGGGTGTGTTCTGGGGTGGGGAAACATCCTGCAGGCATGGTCCCCATGACAGCCCTTGGTGCCCTGGCCCCCTCAGCTCTCCCACCTGGAAGCTTCCCATCAGTCCCCAGCCCCTGCCCAGCCCTGATCCTGTCCCTGTCCCCCCTGTGGTTAGCAGAAGGCCATTGTCTGGGGTCTGCTGGGGTCTGAGCCCAAAGGGAGAGACGAGGCAGGACTGACCATTATCCCCACACAGGTGCTGAGCCCAGCAGGCAGACGGAACTGATCACATTCAAAGATCACATCTCACCAGGACCACAGGGAAAGGCCAGTGCTGGAAATGGCTGGTATGAGAGGCTCGGTCTGGGAGGAGTTTCCTGGGACAGTTTCTCCTCTCTGTTCATTCAGCAACAAGATGGGATGGATCTGTGTTCTGACAGACCCTGTCTGAGGCCCCCCATGGGAAGAGGATGGTCTACAGACCCAGTAGACAGCACCAGGACCTCCTCTGCATGCTGCCTGCCAGCCGTGCAGAGCACCCAACAGAGGGTTCATCCTCCCAGGGCTCACAGCTGGACATCCAGTCCTCCAGCTGGGCCGGAAGCCTTCTTTGCAGGTGACTTTTGGTGTAAGGACAAGCATACAGGGTGGATGGGATTGTCTCAAGGAAATGTGCTGGGGACATGACATAAGGGACAGCAGCTTTGGAGGAAGAGCCCAGCCTTCAGGCACTGCACCAGAAAGAACCTACTTTATTAAAGAGCTACTGTGATGGAGTCAGCTCTGACCCAGTGTTGGACACAACCTTATATGGGCACCACGTGAGACAGAGCAGTCTCAGGAAAGGTGGAATGAATGCAAGCATTTCTGTAGCAACATGGTGACAAATAATAATAACAACAGTAATACTAGTAATAATAAAAATAAAGTAAACAAACAAAGCTCAGTCCTGGTACGGGACACAGGGGAGTCATTTGTGGAGAGCAATGGCAATGTCACCACTGCTGAAAAATGTCCATGAAATCACTTTCCTCAGGGCATCTTTGAGCTCCTTGTTCCTCATGCTGTAGATGAGAGGGTTCACTGCTGGAGGCACCACAGCGTATAGAACAGTCACCACCAGATCCAGAGCTGGGGAGGAGAGGGAGGGGGGCTTCAGGTAGGCAAACAGGTCAGTGCTGATGAAGAGGGAGACCACCCCCAGGTGAGGCAGGCACGTGGAAAAGGCTTTGTGTCGTCCCTGCTCAGAGGGGATCCTCAGCACAGCAGTGAAGATCTGAACGTAGGACAGCACAATGAAAATGAAACACCCAAAGGCTAAACAGGCACTAACCACAATGAGCCCAACTTCCCTGAGGTAGGAGTCTGAGCAGGAGAGCTTCAGGATCTGTGGGATTTCACAGAAGAACTGGTCCAGGACATTGCCTTGGCAGAGTGGTATAGAAAAAGTGTTAGCAGTGTGCAGCGCAGAATAGAGAAAACCACTACCCCAGACAGCTGCTGCCATTTTGACACAGGCTCTGCTGCCCATGAGGGTCCCATAGTGCAGGGGTCTGCAGATGGCAACATAGCGGTCATAGGCCATGACTGTGAGGAGAAAATACTCTCCTCCTAACAAGAAGACAAACAGAAAGACTTGAGCAGCACATCCTGAGTAGGAAATGGCCCTGGTGTCCCTCAGAGAATTGGCCATGGATTTGGGGACAGTGGTGGAGATGAAGCCAAGGTCAAGGAGGGAGAGGTTGAGAAGGAAGAAGTACATGGGGGTGTGGAGGTGGTGGTCGCAGGCTACGGCTGTGATGATGAGGCTGTTGCCCAGGAGGGCAGCCAGGTAGATGCCCAGGAAGAGCGAGAAGTGCAAGAGCTGCAGCTCCCGCATGTCTGCAAATGCCAGGAGGAGGAACTCGTTGTAGGAGCTGCTGTTGGACATTTGCTCCTTTGAGGCACAGGGGGACTGTCTGAGGAAGAAGAGACCTTGATAAGTTAGGGCAGACTTCTCTGAGCACCACTTCCTCATGACCGTCCCCACCCCCCACCCTAAACACGCACGCATTACCTCTCCCCCTCTCAGCAGCACCCTCACTGAGCTCCATCGCTTGAGGTCTGGATTGTGGTTGCTGAGTTTGACTTGAGGAGAGCTCCAGAGGAGTTAGCCCTAACTGACAGCACTGTGTAGATGGGAACACGGGTGACTTAACTTTTATATTCTCAGTTCTGGTCAGATTTCATCCACTCATTATGTTGAAGGGATTTTCAGCCGAGGAAATGAATCCTGCCCAGGACCCACCAGCCTTGAGAGCAGAGGGCTGTGCTGGCTGGGAGAGGAGAGGAGGCCTTGGAGTTGACAGTTTCCTCTCACACTTGGAGCATGACTCTGCTGCCTGGAGCCATCCCTGCACGGAGCTGTTTCTCTGTCCCCACGTCTCTCCCCTCTCAGTGCTCACACACCCCATCCCACCTGCTGAGAGCTCAGCTCTGCCCTGCAGAAACCTCCCGGGGGCAGGACGCTGCCCAGGGCACCTCTGTGTTTGCAGCTGCTACGGAGCAGATTAGACAAACCTTGGTGAGGCTGGAAAGGTGATGCTGGTTCTGTCCTTAGGCGGAGGGGTGGATGGAGGCATTTGCTGAGTCCCTCCCAGAGCTGCTCCTCTCTCACTGTCACTGTCTCAGTCCCCTGTCTAAAGCTGACAGATCCAATCCCATTTCACCCCACCCAGAGAGAATCAAAGTGAAAGCACAGACTCATGACAGCTCCTTCTCTTTCATGTATTCCCTGCCCTGACCTTCCTTTTGGAAAGTCCCCTCCAGAAATGTCCTGGGAGTGAGCTGGAGCTGAAGGCAGACCTGACCCATTCGGCATCCTCTTGACAGGAGGCTCAAGCTGCCCTGCTGCGGGTCTCTCCTCCCACCCAGAGCTTCTCCCCACATTGCCGTGGGGAGCTCCCCGGGAAGGCTGAGTGCTGACCCTTGTGGGCAGCAGAGTCACTGCTCTGGGCACACAGCACCCTGGGGCGCAGAGATACTGCTCTGAATTTCAGTCCTGGACAGATCTCTGAGCACACCCAGGTTTCACCCCCTGCAGCGTCCCTGGGAGAAGGTAGCAGCATGCCCTGTCCCTGTGGCGCTGTGACTGGGAATCCCTGCTCTGAAGCATCTCCTCCTACTCTGTAAAGGTGAAACCGATAGAGCGATCCTTAAAAATCCAACTGTGTGACTGGATGGGTTTCAAGACCTTGCCAGGAAGGCAGTAGCATTGCTCTGCAGCCAGAGACTTACTGTGTCAGGGGCTGTGAAGATTTCTCCCACAAGGAGCTCTCCTCTGGCCTCCCACTCCACACTGCCTTGCACTTCTCTCTGCCTTGTCTCCTCTCATGTCAGCAGCAGCAAGCAGTGCCTGGAGCTCTGCTGCTCCTTGCAGAGGAGCTGCTCCTGTACACAGCTGTCTCTGGGCAGTGCTGCCAGGTTGCCACGAGCTCCATCCATCCCAGGAGCCTGGCCCCACTCAGGAGCAGAGGACCAGCTGAAGGCATGATTTTTTCTGTCCCTTCTGCTCCCTCCTCCTGGGAAATGTTCACTGAGGTAGACTAAAATAATCACTGATGGTCCCTCTCTAAGCACTGAAAGAAGACTGATTCCAGCATTGCAATTTGTCTCATCAGAGGATGGTTATCTATGAAAGGTGGAAACGTCCCATTCTGGAAGCCCCTATTTCCACCTCTTAACTAGGCAGGACACCTAGATGAGGACAAGAATAGAGCTCCTTTTCCCATTGTTCAGGTATTGATTCACATGAGTCAGTTTGGGCTTCTCAGGCTGGTTTAGAAGGCCCCGGGGTGACATATGATTCAGATCCTTCCTGTGAGCTCCACAAAAAACATGGAGGAGGTGGGATTCCCCTGTCCCAAGCAGAAGTGAGCACAGCATGGATGTCTGCATGTGAGATCTTGGTCTATGCATGACCATGCAGGTCTTCTGCTCCATCCTCCTGGGAAATGTTCACTGAGGTAGACTAAAAGAATCAGCTATTGTCCTTTGCTAAAGAGTGGAGGGAGACTGATTCCAGCACTGCAATTTATTTCATCAGAGGATGGCTATCTATGATAGCTGGAAATGTCCCACTCTGGAAGCTCCTATTCCCATCTCTTAGCTAGGCAGGACACCTAGATGGGGACAAGAAGGGAGCTCATTGACATATGGTTCAGGTGTTGATTCAGATGAGTCATTTTGGGCTTCTCAGGGTGCTTTAGAAGGCCCTGGACTGGTGTGGGATTCAGATCCTTCTCATGAGCTCCATAAAAAAACACAAAGGGGGTGGGAGTCCCCTTGCCCAGGCAGAAGTGAGCACAGCACGGATGTCTGCAGACGAGACCTTGGTCCATGCTCCTGTTATAATCACTGGAGATGGAAGGTGGCAGTCAGCTGGTCACACACAAACACCTGGTGACATTGGAAGAGACAGATGTGCTGGAGGACATGTGCCAGTGTTTGCTTGCTCTGATGGAGCAAGTGTGACACCCACATCCTTCTAGAGCATGAGTTGGGGGCCAGGCGTGGAATTGCCTTGGCCACCTACAATGATACTAGATGCGCCCTGCTACCAGAGCTCCACTGACTATGATGCTGAGACACATGCAGATCCCGACACTGCAAACAGTTGATGTCATCCAGTGCAGGCACTTGATTCAGTGACATGGAAATAGGCCTGCAGGGCCATGTTGGATGCCTGGGGGTTCCAGCACAACTATATCTCTCTAGCAGATATACCACGGGACCTCTAGGAAAACCATGCCCCTTTGGGGTGGTTATTGGGCAAGTGCCCCAGGACATCTCAGGTTTCCTACTTGTGCCCAAACAACTGGATCCCACCACTGCCTTTAGGCCAAGTCCTTCCGAACTACAGGCAAGCATGCTTCATAAATGGGAGAGGCACATCCCACCAAGGTCTCTGCTCTAGTCTCTGCACCCTTAAAACCTTCTAGTTTTCCTCCTCCTGAACCTCTTTGCACCCCCAGATGATACGAACAGGGAATGGGCTAATGGTGACCTCAGGGTGCCTGGATCACAGGCTGCACAGGCCTAGGGACTTCTTCAGGGGCACTTGTCCTGCGTGGAGATCGCTTCACTTCTGTCACAGGCCCCAAGGTGCTGCAAATCAGCTCAGGCAGCCAACCCCTCTCCTGCCATTCCTGCACAGCCCAGTTCTGTTTCTCGCTGGCCTTGAGCACTGCAGGCTTTGCTCTCTTAGTGGGAACCTCGTTCCAGCATTACATTGCCACCTGCTATCTAGGCCAGCATGGCTCTGCTCTGAAGTGGGGCCATTGCACACACCATGTCCTTGGCTCGTGGTAACAGGTTTCACCATTACAAATCTTTTCTCTGTGCCACAGCTGAGGCTCTGTAACCCAAATATACACAAATGCATGTATCCTGGGGCACAGAGAAGAGCAGATGGAGCTTGCAAAGCTTTCACAGGACTGAAACACGGTTGGAATAACCAAGGTGTGGTGGGACCATTAGCATGATTGGAGGGCTGTGATGGCAGGGTACAAGCTCTGCAGGCAAGACCGTTAGGGAAGATGAGCAGGGGGGATGCCCTTGGTGTGAAGGGACAGCTCAGATGGATGGAGCTCTTGCATGGGATGGACAAGGGTTTGGGTGAGAGCTTGTGGGGAAGCATCAGAGTAAAGGTGACATTGTGATCGGGGTTACAGACCCCTGATGGGGGTGAGGAGGTGGATGCAGTCTCCTTTAAGCAACCTGAGCAAGTCAGTGGATCACAGGGCCTTGCTCTTCTGGGGGGACTTTAATCTCCCTGTTATTCATTGGAAGGGCAAAAGAGCAGGGTGCAAGCAGTGCAGGAGATTTCTGGAGGGTGTCAGGGACAGCTTCCAAGCACAGCTCCCTGATCGGCCAATAAGGGTGATGCTCACCTGGATCTGGTACTCACACAAGGAAGCACAGATCAGGGCTGTGATAATCTGTGGAAACCTTGTTTGCAGTGACTATGGAACAGTGGAGTCCTATATCGTGAGGTCAATGAGGAATACAGTAAGGCATTATGATAAGATGGGTAGACACACAGGTGGGTAAAAAGCTGGTTGGACGATGGAACTCAGAGGTGGGTATTTTTCAAATGGGTGATGCTTTACCAGGAAGCCAGGTAAAGGTGGAGTATGCAGGGGTCTCTACTCGGACCTGTCCTATCTAACAGGTTAATCAGTGACCTGGAGGATGCAACACTCATTACATGTATAGATGACACCTCATCAGGAGAAAGAGTCATATGTTTGAGGGCTGCTATTCAGATGAGCATCAGCATGCAGGAGGAATGGACTGTCAGGAAATTCAACAAGGACAAATGCAGGTCCTGCCCCTGGGGCAGACCAACACCCTGCAGTGATATGGGCTGGGGACTGCTCAGCTGGGCAGCAGCTCTGCAGAAAAAGGACCTGGGAGTCCTTGTGGGCAGTGAGCTGAACATCAGCCAGCAGCGTGCCCTGGCAGCAAAGCAGGCCACAGCATCTTGGGCTGCATGAACAGGAGCACAGCCAGGAAATGGAGGGAAGTGATTATCTCCCTCTACTCAACACTCATCAGAGCACATCTAGATACTGAGTCCAGCTGGGGCTCCTTGTAGATGAATGCTGTTGATCACATGGAGTGAGTCCAGTGGCAGGCCCCCAAGGTGGTTGGGGGCTGGAGCACTTGCCTGGTGAGGAGAGGCTGAGGGAACAGGGCTTGTTCAGCATAGAAAAGGGAAGGTTTTTGGGAGGACTCATAGCAGCTTCCCAACTTAAGGCTGCCACTGAGAATGAACCAGGTTTTTACAGGAATTCATGGCAGGAGAATGAGAGGCAAAAGTTATAAGCTGAAACAAGTGCAATCAAAATTGTATATGAGGTAGAAAAATCAATGAGGATCCTGAAGCATTTGAAGTGGGGTCTAGAGGGGTTATGGACTCTCTCTTCTGGGAGGCTTGCAGTATGCAGCTGGACAAAGCACTCAAGAACTTGGTGTGAATTCAGTGTGGATCCCTAAGTGAGCAAGAGCTTGGACTAGCGTCCTCCCAAGGTCCCTTCCAGCCTCAATGATTTGGTGATTTTGTCCTCTCTGCCGATAGCCACTGCAATTCTTGCAGGCAGGAAATCCTTTGCTGCATGTGGGTTATCACCCGACATGGCCTCCCGAGAACCAGCCCCTCCTAGTGGTGTGAGGTTGCCTCTTGGGCCTGAAAGGTTTCCAGTTCAAGGGTTCATTATGAGTGACTGTTTGTCCAGAGTGAGCCCCCTCCACAGCCTACAACACCTGTACATTACAACATGATGCCAAATGAGTGTGATATATGCAGAAAGTAATGGAGTAAGGGTGATTGCACTCTAACATCCATGAGGTCCTTTGCTGATCCAAGAATATCCAGAAGGACTAAAAGAGCCTTAAACCTCCTAGACATACACAGGTAATGTTGACTTTGTCACTCTGGGAGGTGAGGGAGCTGTGTTTGTTCAGCCTGGAGAAGAGAAAGCTTTGGGGACACCTAATAGCAGTCTCGCCATAGCTACCAGGACGTCATCAAGCAGTCGGAGCAAGACTCTTCACTGCTGTGCATGATGCGAGGGTGAAGGCCGATGGGCATTAGCTGAAAGAAGAGAGGTTCATGCTGGGTGTAAGGAGAAACTTTTGCCCCATCCAGAGAGTCAAGCACTGGGGCCTTTTGCCCTGAGAGGCTGTGCCATCTCCATCCTCAGAGGTTTTCAAGTCTGAAATGAGTAAATCCCTGAGCAACCTGATCGGACCTGATAGCTGACCCTGCTGTGGGAAGGAGGTTGGGCCAGAGACATCCTGGGGTCCCTTCTAGATGGAATGATTCTGCATTTCCTTCCCAAGTCTTCTCTTGGGAAAATATTCCGCTTGCTTGTGATCATGGAAGCAGATCTCACAAAAGTATGATCAGATCAAATGCATGTTTCATTTCCTGCTCCAGAGTAGTTCAAATTCAGAGTTGCTTGGCAGGTACCCACAAATAGCCTCTTTTTTTTTTCTTCTTCACTTTTTATTGCATTTTTCCCTCTTTTCCACATTCCAAGTTGTTTTCTTTTACCAACCTGATACCCTCCCATGAAGTCAGCCAACCCCTGTTTACCCTTTTCCCCTTGACCCTGGATTTGCTTTCTTTGAACATTCAACTTGGCTTCTCTGAGATGCTTGCCATGGTGATCCCTACCTTTGCCAGCAGTCCCTTTAAACGACTACCTCCTTTTATTATGCATAGTGTCCTGCAGGTCCTCCTGCTCTTATCCTGTCAGAGGCACCACAAGACAGGATGAGCCATCTGCACACACTCATTTACAGTTGACACAAGGGAGCTTCAGTCCAGAGTGGCCTTGAGAAACTTGGGGATTTGGCCAACAGAAACCTCATGCTGTTGTATAAGGAGCAGTGGCAGGTCCTGCATCAGGGGACAGAAGAACCCATACATCAGGACAGGCTGTCACCTGACCGTCAGAGGAGTGACCCTGAGGAGAGGGCCTGGACGTTACGAGGGGTGCCATATGAGCCAGTGGTGCACGCTCACTGCAAATGAGGCCAGCTTCATACGAGGCTGCTTCAGGAAGAGTGTGGCCACCCAGACAAGTGGAAATATCATCCCCCTCGACTCAGCCCTGGTGTGGCTGCATCTGGAATAGTGTGGACTGCCCAGTGCTGGAGGAATGGGGAGCAACTGGAGAGGGTCCAGAGGAGTCTTCCAGGATGGGGTTTGTGTTCTGAAGCACATGGCCTGTATGGAGAGGCTGAGGGACCTTGGCTTCTTCAGCCTGGTGAAATGGAGGCAAAGGGCAGTAGAGTAGTAGCCTCTGAGTGCTTGAAGAGATCTTGGATCTCTTCTTGGTAGTGGGAAACAGCATGAGAAGGGGAAACCAGGCTGAAATGGGAAATTCACAACTCTGCTCCAGGGCAATGTCATACCGAAGAAGAAGCAGAAGGAGGCATATGCAGCAAAGGAGGAATTCAAAAATATTGTCCAGGAAAGTAGATGTTAGGGAAGCCAAAGCTCTCAGAGGGTGCACACTGGCAGGGGACATCAAAGGCATGAAGAAGAGCTGCTACTGCTTCAGGAACAGTAAAGAATAAAAGGAAAATGTTGGCTCTTTGCTGAAGGGGGCAGAGAATCTAGTAAGAGCAGATGTAGGTAGGTCTGCGGTGCTCAGTGCCTTTTTGGCTTCCGTCTTCACCAACAAGGTCTCCCGGGCTGTTGTGCCTCAAGTCAGGGCTCCAGATGAGAAAAGCAACCAACAGTGCATGAGGGCTGAGTGAGGGATGACTTGCAAGAACTCCACCCCTACAAGTCAGTGGGATTGGAATGGCTGCACCCATTGACACTGAGAGAACTGGCTGCAGTTGTAGCAAGGCCGCCCTCTGTCGTCATTGAAAGGTCGTGGAGATGGGGTGAGGTCCCAATAACTGCAGAAGGGCAAATGTTACATCCCTCTTCAAAAAAGGCCCAGAGGGCAACCCATAGAATGACAGGCCATTCAGCCTCAACTGGTTGAGGAGAGTGTCATGGAGTGAGTCCACTCATTTCTGGGCACATGAGGGAGAAGAAGGTGATAGGGAAGAGGCAGCATGGATTTGTCCAGGGTAAATTATGCCTCACCAACCTGATTGCCTTCTAGGATTGCATAGCTCTATTTGTGTTTGGAGAGCAGAAAATGTCTTTCAGCTTGATTTGAGCAAGGTGTTAGACACTGTCTCCCACAACAGCCTTGTGGAATACAATTTAGAGATTTACCACCTAGATGGGTGGACAACCAGATGGCTAAAGAACTTGTTAGATGATCAGGCTCAGAGGGCAGTGGTGAATGGGTAGTGCTCCTCCTGGAGGCCAGGGAGAAGTGGAGCACCACGGGGTCTCTCCAGGAACCTGTCCTGTTCAACAACTTGATTAGTGACATGGAAGAGGCAATACTCACTACTTTTGTTGAGGACAAAAAAACTGCAGGGGGGCCCCAGCCATATGCTTGAGGGCTGCCATTCAGAGAGACCTAGGCAGGCAGGAGGAATGGGCTGTCAGTACATGGAGTTCAGGGCATGAGCCACCTCCTCTGCAGCCAGACCTCTGCCAGAGGAGAGAGGGGCATCTCTCCTGCCACAGGCCCATTTCATGCTGCCTGATAAGGGTGCTGAGAGTGACTGCCCTGCAATGTTGTTGTCTGTGAGGCAGCATGCCCAACTGGGTAAGCTGAAGGCTTTCCCAAGCCCCCTCTCTCTCCTTGCCTCCTTTGGCACCAGGATCATGGCGTTGCTCCTTGTTTCCCCTCCTGCCCATGCTGCTCCTCTTCTTGTTCTTGAGACAACTTCTTCACACAGCTGCCAGATGGGATGATAAGGATGATGCTTTCTTGTATCTGAAAATTTCAAACAAGGAGGAACTGATCAGGGATGGGATAGTAAGCGTCACCCTTCTCTACTGTGACCATGAAAATGTGGATTTCCACATCCTGAGGAGAGTGAGGAAGGACAGTAGCAGAATACAGACCCTGGACTTGAGAAGAGCAGATTTTGGCCTCTTCAGGGGACTGCTGGGGGGGAACCCATGGGAGGCAGCTGTCAAGGGCCAGGAGCTCAGGAAAGCCAGCAGGTCTTTAAGGACAGCACCTGCCAAGCCCAAGGATGGACCATCCCGATCCTCAGTAAAACTAGCAGATTTCTCAGGGGACCAACTTGGCTAAACAGGGACCTCGCACCTTAGCTCCAGGGCGATAGGGCAGCATACAGAAGGGGGAAGAAGAGAGAGGCCAAGGAGGCATTTAGAAATATTGTCCAGGGTCATAGGCTTGGTGTTAGGGAAGAAAAAGCTCCCCTAGCACTGACACTTGCAGGGGATGTCAAGGGCATGAAGATGAGCTGCTACTGCTTCCATAAGAATCAAAGAATAGAAAGGAAAATGTGGCCTCGCTACTGAATGGGACAGGGAATCTTGCAGCAGCAGCTGCAGATAGGTCTGAGCACCCAAACCCCTTGTTAGCTTCCGTTTCCACAAGGAAGGTCTCCTGGGCTGTTGTTCCTTCAGTCAGGACTCCAGAGGACAAAAGCAGCCAACAGTGGATAAGGTTAGTGAGGGATTACTTGTGAGAACTCAAATTATACAAGTCAAAGAGGTTGGATGGGCTGCAGTCAAGGATGCTGTCAGAGCTGAGTGCTGTCCCTGCAAGGCCACTCGCTATCATCTTTGAAAGGTTGTGGAGATGGGGTGAAGTCCCAGTGATGGCAGAAAGGCAATTGTTACATTCATTTTCCAAAAAGGCCACAAGGGCAACCTGGGGAGCTGCAGGCAGTTCAGCCTCCCTTTGGTGAGGAGTGAGTCATGGAATGAATCCTCTCAGATCACATTTCTGGGCACATGAAGGAGAGGCAGGTGCCTGGGAAGAGTTAGCATGGATTTACTCATGGTAAATCCTACTTTGCCAACCTGATTGCCTTCTATGAATAAATAGCTGTATTTGTGGATGGAGAAGAGTAAATGTCCTATACCTAGACTTTAGCAAGGTCTTTGACACTGTGTCCCACAATATTTGTGCATTCATGTAAGAATATTTCAGTCTACAAGAGTAGACAAGCGGATGGGTAAAAAGCTGCTTGGATGATCACAGGCTGAGAGGGCAGTGGTGAATGGTCAGTATTCTTCCTGGAGGCCAGGGAGAAGTGGAGCACCTGAGGGTCTCTCCAGGAACTTGTCCTGTTTATCATCTGCATTAGTTACATGGAGGATGCAACACTCATCATGCTTGTAGAAGATGCCTAACTGGAGGAGGGGAGGGGGGAGGTGGGGGCAGTCATCTGCTTGTGGGCTGCCTTTCAGAGGGACCTAGACCAGCAGCAGGAATGGGCCATCAGGAACCTCATGGAATTCAACAAGGACAAATGACAGGGCTTGCACCTGCAATAAACCAACACCCCACTGTGTCACAGGCTGGGGCCTGAGGGCCTGGGGAACAGCTCTGTGGAAAAGGATGTGAGGGTGCTGGGGGACAGGAGGCAAGACATGAGGAAGCAGCATTCCCTGGCAGCAAAGAAGGCCAGAAGCATCGTGGGCTGTATGAGCAGGAGCACAGCCAGGAGGTGGAGGGAAATGGTGATTGCCTTCTAGTCAGTATTCATTAGACACCATCTAGAACACTGCATCGAGGTTTGGGTTCCCAGAACAAGAAAAGGTTGATAACTGGGAGCGAGTCTGGCCCAGGACCCTCACAACAGTCAGGCAGCTGCAGCACTTGCTTTGTGAGGAAGCATTGGAACTTGTTGCCCAGACAGTGCTTTACAGTCTCCTCCTTTGGAGGCTGCCAAGACCAGACTGGATGAAGCCCAGGGCAACCTGCTCTGACCCCAGAGATGACCCTGCTGGGAGCAAGCAGATTGGGCTGGAGACCCCCTGAGGTCCCTTCCACCCTGAAGGAGTCCATGATTCTTCCCACTCTCAATCTTCTCTTGCTGGATGTCAAGGAAAGCATGCAGGTGCCCTGTGACAGTGGAAGCAGGCCAGCTTTCTTCTCCTCCCCCAGGCAGAATTATTCAAATGCAGGGACAACCCTGATCAATCCTTGGCCTCACTTTTAATTTCCTTGTTTTTTTTTTCTTTCACTCCTTCTAAGCCTGTCTCTTTTACAACTCTGATCCCGTCCCACACAGCCCACCCCACTCCTGCTCACCCTTAGCTCATTGGCGTTGGTTTGTTTGTTTTTTTATTTGTTTGTTTTCTTTTGTTTTGTTTTATTTTGACACAGAGGAGCTTCAGTCCGAAAGGAACTTGAGTAACTCAGGTGATTTGGACAACAAATATCTCATGAAAATTTACAAGAGAAGTGTCAAGTCCTGTGCCTAGGTGGGAATAACCCCATCCATGAGGAGAGGTTGAGGGACCTGGCCTTCTTTAGCCTGATGAAGTGGAGGCAAAGGGCAGTAGAGTAGGAGCCTGTGACTGCTTGAAGGGTGGTTTCAGAGATGAGGGAGCTTTTCTTAGTATCAGGAAACAGCATGAGAGGGGGAAAGAGCCAAAAACTGCATCTTGAGACGTTCAGAATGGACTTCAGGTCAAAAGAATGTCACTCCTCGGGTAGTGCTGAGGTGCAGCAGGTCACCCAGAGGGAGTCTGTGATCAGCCCCTGGCTTGGTGTTTCAAGGAAAAGCAAGGGAGGACAGGAAGACATCAGGAGAGGTGGGGAGATCGCGGGGTGAGAGCAAGTTGGGGAAGCAGCCTGGGTGTGAACAGGCTGCAGGGAAAGAGGCACAGGCATGGGAAAGCACAGGACAGCCTGTGGTGGAGATGGCCGAGGTCACTGCCAGGGCTGAAAGCTCCCAACACAGCCAGGTCTTTGTCCTCTTGGCCATGGCTGGTGTCTCTGTCACTGAGGCCCATGAAAAGATGCCATTCCTTAAAGCACTGTGGCCTTGCTGCCTCCTTGTCCCTTGGGAGCCCTTGAGGTGCCATATCATGGTCCTGCACTTAGCCTTGTGCACCCCCACCCTCAAACTGCCCCCAGGAAGAGCCCTGAGCAATGCAGGATGGAAAGCATCACCCTACCCAGCGGCTGGCAGTCAGGGCCTGGTCAATCTGCTTGATAACACACATCAAGGTTGACTTGGCATCACAGCCACCCTCACATTGCCTTTGCCTATCTGCAATCAGGGCCTCCAACTTTCGGCTCTAATCAGCCCCTGGGGAGACTTTGTTGACTATGGCCCTCAGTGGGACTTGTTAACGCTCCAAGAAACTTGGGATTTTCTTCTGACTTTAACTTCTTGAGAGGTTTCTTCAGTCTCTTCTCAGCATCTGAAGTTCATGGGCTCAGCCCCAAATACACCCAAGGGGTCATTAAAATGCAAAAAAAAACCCTAAGACCTCTTTCCATAATTTTCTTCAGTTTGTCAATTCTTGTGTGGTTAATTGGAAAGTTTTCGGGAGTGTATTGAAATTAGGCAGATTTCAATGAGCACCTGAAAAGAAAGATGTCTGCTTCTTAAGCTTTCTTGATTCTTCACTTCTCAGAATAAGTCATGCCCACATTCCCCAATTCATACTGACCCACAGTGTCTCCTAATGAAATCTGGGCATGTAGGCAAAGCAGTATATTTAATAGGAGACATGTATGGAGAACCTTCCTCCCCAGCTCCCCAGCCCTGCCATTGCCCTCATCAGCCACTGGGGACTTCACATCACTCTTGAGAAAATCCAACCTTTCTCCTCTCAAGTCTGTAGCTGAATGTTACAGCTCACGTGCACCAATTCCCACCTGCTTTCGTTAGAGAACTAGCTGCAGACAGACACAGAAGGGTTTGTCTTTATAGCAAAGAAACAAAAATAAAATACGGAAAAGCCTAATAAAAGATAAAAGACACTCATTCACTGTATGTCAAGTCCAAGCTGCCTCCAGTGAGGTCCACTGCCCACAAGGCATAACCTTCCTTGAAATGTTTTCCACAGATAGATAGGAAGGGATAGACAAGAAACACAACAAAGGAGCTGACTAAAGAGACAAGGAGACTGCTGAAAGACGAGGCAAGCTTCAGACTCCCAGCAGCTCAGAGCAGCAACTGCAGAGTTGAGAGGTACCTGAATGGATAAAGAGCAAGGGAAGGAGGAAAACTGGGAAACTGTGGAAAATGCATATGTCCTGAGAGTCTGATGCAAAGATGCCTTTAGAAATGACCAATTTAATCAGGAGATGTGGAAATATGTGAGAGAGCACTGAGGCTACATCCACAGCCTAATAGACAGAGCAGTGGAAACACAAGGTCAAGGGCAGATCAGGATTTCTTCTCCCACAATTAATACCCCTCCTGAAGATTTCCACTCTTGCATCATAGGAAAACATTGACATTAAAATTAGCCAATAATTTGGGCTGATGAAAGTGTGTTTCTAGTTTGAAATGTTGAAAATAGTTCTTCACCTTTCCAGGCAGAGCTCAGGTGTCCAACCACAAGCACCCAGTGGCACTTGGAGAGGCCCTGGTGTCTCTGAGGGACCTGCCTGGGCCTGGCAGCTCTCACAGGGGACCTGCGGGAGACCAGAGCCCCTCGGAGCTGCAGAGGGAGGCAGTGCAGAGGGGACCATGGCATCTGCAATGGCACCAGCCTTCCATGACCCTGTGACTGCATCCCACCCCAGCTCTGAAAATCACTTTCCCTTTCAAAAAACAAAAAAAATCTCCGCTTGACTGGTGGTGTGAACCTGGGATGCTGGCGGCCTGCTGCCTTCTGCACACTGAGATTCAGGCCTTGCGTTTCCTCAGCTCTTGCCAGGATCCGCAGCCAGATATCCCACATATGCTTTGAAATACATAGAAATATTGAGCTTAGAGTATTTGGAGTATAGGAGGTCATCTTTCAGAAAGGGTTCCTTGTTGGAGATTCTTGAAGTTAACACTTCCGGGATCTGTCCAACCACAAGATTTTTTTAGGCTAGAGGCATAGCGGTTGCCTCCCTCTCCTATTAACGAAGGCTAATGGGGTCTACTACACATTATAAATAAATGTCCATTGTGTCTCTGTCCGACAGGGGCAGCACGCTGGGCTCAGAGGAGACCTTAGTGAGGAGGTGTGTGCTGCTTGGTGGCAGGTTGGCCCCAGAGGGCTAGTCCTGAGCAGGGTGGCCATGAGCCGTGCCTGCCTGACTGCTGGCCGCAGTCTGGTGGGGTGTCTGCAGCAGAGGTGCCCTCACAATCAGCACCCAGACAGGTCCCTGTCACCTGCATCACCCCCTCCCCTCCCCAGGCCAGTCATTCCTGCTGGGTGGACTCTCTGAGGCGCTGGGTGACAACACAAAGCCTGCTGGCCAGCACATCTGCTGAGGGCCAATCAGGCAGCTGCAGTGGAAGTGACCTCACAATCAACACTGCAGCCATGTCCCCTTTGCCTGCCTCTCCCCATCCTCCTGCCCATATAGCATCTCTGGTGGGATGCGTGGTGGTGTGATTCTCTTCTTGTCCTCAGAATGGCTCTACCAGAACCCAGCCCATGAGGTTCCTGTGGAAGAGGTGACCTCACCATCAACATTGCACATGTGTCACTTCTATGATTTTCTCCCCTGTCCCTCTTCTGAGTCGTCCTCTCTTCTAGGCCCCACATTCAACATTCTGGCCATGTCCCCTTTACTGACACCTTCCTCTCCCATATCCCCATGGAATTACACACACATGGTGGGACAGCTCACATGGCAGGATGAAACTGGTCTCCTGGGGAAGGCAGGCTGGGATGGTGAGGAGGTGCAGGTGCGCTCTCTGCAAAGGGGTGCACAGCACTTTTCCTTGGAGCAGATGGTCACAGATACTGGTTCTCACAGGGTAGTTTAACCACCTTGAAATCTGCTGGCGGGGCAGTCGGCCTGGGCACAAGCAGCCCAGGAGATTCCTGGAGAATGTTGAAAACAATTTCTTGGCCCAGGCAATCCATGAGCCACCAACAGCTGGACTCTGTCAGTCACAAGCGAAACACAACCAGACAGGGATGTAAAGGCTGAGGACCGCCATGGCTGCAATGATCATGAGATGGTGGAGAAGTAAGACAAAAAGGCGAAGCACAGCCTAGGGCTGCAGGAGAGTCGCTTTCAGCTCCTTCAGGATCTGCTTGGCAGAATCCCACAGGAGACCTCCCTGGAGGGCAGAGGGGCCATGAGGCCTCTGTAAAGACAGACTAGGCAGAGGAAGAGAGGACAGAGAGGCAGAAGAAGAGAGAGGAGACTTGTCAATTTAAATACAGTAGTTTCTCAAAACCAAGTTTCTACATTCAGAGTGTTGACAGGAAAAGTATCATGTTAAATAACATGTACATCTATATAAACATGTAAACTCACATAGAGTAATTTCTGTAGTGCATGCACATGGGGCTGCCAATCAAAAAGAAAGAAAATATTCATTAGAAATGATAAAGAACGTTTAAATTTCTAAAAACAAAGGATATTTTTCAGTTCTTGCAAGGAGCTATTTTTTGCATAGATTTCACCCAATGATGAGAACTTTACATTCAGGCCCTTATAGACACACATAGAGGCCATTGCTGCCTGAGATGCCCTGTGTAGCTGTGTTCCCATGTGGCGCCGGGAAATGTGACCCAGGAACTATGGGAGTCTTTCTGGAGCATTGGCTGGTCAGCAGGAGAAGCATCTCAAGAACTCCCAGTGGGACAACTTTTTTCTTTCGATCAACTAGAAAGGGAAGTCCAGACACCTGGGTTAGCCAGAGACATCTGCACAGAACGGGTCTGGCATCGAGCAAGTTAATTCCCATCCCTGTTGTCACCTAAAATGGAGTCGCGCTTCATGACCATGCAGGGAATGAAAAGGGTTTGTGGCTAGATGTTTGGGGAATCCTTTAAGATGTCAGTGTAACAGAGGTACGTTGAGATTGGTGCAATTTTGGCCATCGATAAATACAACATTTCATTGAAGCTGATCGGGCTGCTTCCCTCTATCAGTTGTGAGAGCTCAGCGCCTCATGGTGTGACTCGCCGTGTGCAAACATCAAGGAATGTCAAGGAAAATCCTGGGCAGGGAGTGGTTTGAAGGGCGCTGGACTTGTGTGAGACACAAAAATATTATTTTTATAGTGTGGACCCTATTATAAAAGAAATCTTTAGAAACTGTCAATAAAAATGAAAGAAGAAAGAAATTAGATAAATTATCTAAAGCAAAAAAAAAGTTTTGTTACACTTTACAGCATTTGAATCTTCTTTGTGTTCTTATTTTATTATTCTTATTATCACTGTGATCTTATTTTCTTCCTTTACTTTTCTTTTTTTTGTTTAGTTCTTTTTTGATACACTGGCCTTTTGGGAAAATTCTTCTTTTTTCTTCTTTCCTTTTTCTTTTTTTTTTTTTTTTAAGGGGAAGTCATTTTCAGAGCTGGGGTGGGATGCAGTCACAGGGTCATGAACAGCTGGTGCCATTGCAGGTGCCCTGGTCCCCTCTGCACTGCCTCCCTCTGCAGCACCAAGGGGTTCCAGTCTCCCGCAGGTCCCCTGCGAGAGCTACCAGGCCCAGGTAGGTGCCTCAGAGACACCAGGGCCTCTCCAAGTGCCCCTGGGTGCTTGTGGTTGGACCCCTGAGCTCTGCCTGGAAAGGTGAAGAACTATTTTCAACATTTCAAAAATAGGAGCACACTTTCACCAGCTCAAACAATTGGCTAATTTTACTGTCAATGTTTTCCTATGTTGAAATAGTGAAAATCTTCAGGAAGGGTATTAGTCTGGGGAGAAGAAATATCGATCTGCCCTTGACCTTGTGTTTCCACTGCTCTGTCTATTAGGCTGTGGATGTAATCTCAGTGATCTCTTACATATTTCCACATGTCCTGATTAAACTGGTCATTTCTAAAGGCATCTTTGCATCTGGACATATGCATTTTCCATACTTTCCAGTTTTCCTTTTCCCCTTGCTCTTTATCCTTTCAGGTACCTCTCAACTCTGCAGTTGCTGCTCTGAGCTGCTGGGAGTCTGAAGCTTGCCTCGTCTTTCAGCAGTCTCCTTGTCTCTTTAGCCACCTCCTTTGTTGTGTTTCTTGTCTATCCTTTCCTATCTATCTGTGGAGAACATTTCAAGGAAGGTTATGCCTTGTGGGCAGTAGACCTCACTGGATGTAGCTCGGACTTGACATACAGCCGACGAGTGGGGGTTTTTTTGTATCTTTTATTCAACTGTTCCAAATTTCATTTTTGTTTGTTTGCAATTAAGAAAAACCCTTCTGTGTCTGTCTGCAGCTAGTTCTCGAAGGAAAGCAGGTGGGAATTGGTGCACATGAGCTGTAACATTCAGCTACAGCCTTGAGTGGCAAAAGGTTGGATTTTCACAACAGTGATGTGAAGTCCCCAGTGGCTGATGAGGGCAATGGCAGGGCTGGGGAGCTGGGGAGGAAGGTTCTCCATACAGATCTCCTATCAAAAATACTGCTTTGCCTACATGTCCAGGCTTCATTAGGAGACACTGTGGGTCAGTATGAATTGGAGAATGTGGGTATGACTTATTCTGAGAAGTGAAGAATCAAGAAAGCTTAAGAAGCAGACATCTTTCTTTTTCAGGTGCTCATTGAAATCTTTCTCTTGTAAATACACTCCTGAAAACTTTCCAATTAGTGAAACAAGAATTGAAGTGCTGAAGAAAGTTATGTAAAGAGACATGTCTCCTTAGGGGTTTTTTTGCATTTTAATGACCCCCCAGCTGTATTTGGTACTGAGCCCATAAACCTCAGATGCAGAGAAGAGGGTGAAGAAACCTCTCAAGAAGCAAATCCCAAGTTTCTTGGAAAGATAATGAGTCCCACTGAGGACTATAATCAAGAAAGGCTCCCCAGGGGCTGATTAGAGCTGAAAGTTGGAGGCCCTGATTGCAGGTAGGCAAAGGCAATGTGAGGGTGGCTGTGATGCCAAGTCAACCTTGATGTGTGTTATCAAGCAGAGCGACCAGGCACTGACATCCAGCTCCAGGGAAGGGTGATGCTTTCCATCACACATTGCTCAGGGCTCTTCTTGTGGGCAGTGTGTACATGGGGTGTACAACGCTAAGTTCAGGAC
Organism: Apteryx mantelli; assembly: GCF_036417845.1. Taxonomy (NCBI): domain Eukaryota; kingdom Metazoa; phylum Chordata; class Aves; order Apterygiformes; family Apterygidae; genus Apteryx; species Apteryx mantelli. Next base: position 19,078,699 of record NC_089988.1, read on the forward strand.
CATGATACGGCACCTCCTGGGCTCCCAAGGGACAAGGAGGCAGCAAGGCCACAGTGCTTTAATGAAACAGCGTCTCCTCATAGGCCTCAGTGACAGAGACACCAGCCATAGCCAAAAGGACAAACACCTAGCTGTGTTGGAAGCTTTCAGCCTTGGCAGTGCCCTCGGCCATCTCCACCACAGGCTGTCCTATGCTTTCCCACGCCTGTGCCTGTTTCCCTGCAGCCTGTACACACCCAAGCTGCTTCCCCACCTTGCTCTCAGTCTGGGATCTCCCTGCCTCTCCTGATGTCTTCCTGTCCTCACTTGCTTTTCCTTGAAACACAAAGCCAGGGGCTGATCACAGACTCCCTCTGGGTGACCTGTTGCACCACAGCGCTACCCTACGAGTGACATTCTTTTGACCTGAAGTCCAGTCTGAACCTCTCAAGATGCACTTTGTGGCTCTTTCCCCTTCGCATGCTGTTTCCCTATACTAAGAAAAGCTCCCTCATCTCTGAAACCACCCTTCAAGCAGTCACAGGCTCCTCCTATACTGCCCTTTGCCTCCACTTCAGCAGGCTAAAGAAGGCCAGGTCCCTCAACCTCTCCTCATGGATGGGTTTATTTCCACCTAGGCACAGGACTTGACACTTCTCTTGGAAAGCTTCATGAGGTATTTGTTGTCCAAATCAAAAAAAAACCAAAACAAAACAAACAAAAAGACCCAACCAGCTAACGAACGAAACAAACCACACGAGTGCCAATGAGTTCAGGATGAGCAGGGGTGGGGTGGGCTGTATGGGACAGGGTCAGGGTGGTAAAAGGGACAGAGTTAGAAGACATGGAAAAAAAACCAAGGCAATTCAAAGTGAAGCCAAGGATTGATCAGGGCTCTCTTGGGGATTCCTGCCAAGAAGCCCTGCATCTGAATACTTCTGAGTGGAGGAGGACAAGAAAGCTGGCCTGCTTCCACTGTCACAGGGCACCTGTGTGCTTTCCCTGACATCTACAAGAGAAGATTGAGAGTGGGAAGAACCATGGACTCCTTCAGGGTGGAAGGGACCTCAGGAGTTCTCTAGCCCAATCTCCTTGCTCCCAGCAGGGTCAGCTCTGGTGTCAGACCAGTTTCCTCTGGGCTTCATCCAGTTCGGTCTTGGAAACCTGCAAGGCAGGACACTGCACAGCCTCTCTGGGCAACCACTTCCAATGCTTGACCATCCTCGTCATGGAAAAGCTTTTCCTTATCTCCTGCACGAACGTCTCTTCTTCCAACTTATGCCCATTGTCTCTTGTCCTCCCACTATGCACCCTGGTGAAGGGCCTGCCTCCACCTTCTTGATGACCTCCCTGTAGCCATTGGAAGGGTGCTATGAGATTCCTCCAAGTTGAGATCTCTTCTCCAAGTGGAACCAGACCCATCTCCTCGCAAAGCAAGTGCTCCAGCTCCCTGACTGCTGTGAGGGCCTTTGGCCAAAGTCGCTCCCAGTTATCAACCTCTGTCTTGTTCTGGGAACCCAAACCTCGATGCAGTGTTCTAGATGGTGTCTAATGAATACTGACTAGAAGTCGATCACCATTTCCCTCCACCTCCTGGCTCTGCTCCTGCTCATACAGCCCATGATGCTTCTGGCCTACTTTGCTGCCAGGGAACGCTGCTGGCTCGTGTTTTGCCTCCTGTCCCCCAGCACCCTCACGTCCTTTTCCACAGAGCTGCTCCGCAGGCACTCAGGCCCCAGCCTGTAACACTGTGGGGTGTTGGCTTATCGCAGGTGCAAGCCCTGTCATTTGTCCTTGTTGAATTCCATGAGGTTCCTAACAGCTCATTCCTCCTGCCTGTCTAGCTCCCTCTGAATGGTAGCCCTCAAACATGGGACTGGAACCCCCACCTTCTGTTTGGGGTCATCTGCAAGCATGATGAGTGTTGCCACCTGCATGTAACTAATACAGATGATAAACAGGACAAGTTCCTGGAGAGAACCTCGGGTGTTCCACTTCTCCCTGGCCTCCAGGAAGAGTACTACCCATTCACCACTGCCCTCTGAGCCTCTGGTCACCCAAGCAGCTTTTTACCCATCCGTTTCTCTGCTCTTTTAGACTGTAACATTCCAATGTGCATGCAAGAATATTGTGGGAGACAGTGTCAAATAAATTGCTAATGTCGAGGTAAAGGACATTTACCACACATCCAAGCTGCCCCTTCACACAAAAGACATCCTCCCTCCTCATCTTCTCTGACAGTCTCTCCTGAAGACATTGTACCCCACAACCATTGCCCTCCAGTCATGTGAGTGATCCCACCACATTTCAGTCATTCCAGCGATGTTTCACACCTGCGAAAGCTTGTACATCTCCATCTGCTCCTGTCTCTACCCCAGGCTGCATGCATTTGCATATATTAGGGCTGCAGAGCATCAGCTGTGGCACAGAGAGCAGACTGGTTGTGGTGAAGCCTGTTACCAAGAGCCAAAGACACTGTGTGTGCAATGGCCCCACTTCAGAGCAGAGCCATGCTGGCCTAGATAGCAGGTGGCAATGTAATGGTGAAAGGAGGTTCCCACTGAGAGAGCAAATCCTGCAGTGCCCAAGGCCAGGCAGAAACAGAGCTGGACTGTGCAGGAATGGCAGGAGATGGGTTTGCTGCCTGAGCTGACTCTGTAGCACCATGGGGTCTGTGACAGAGGTGAAGCGATCTCCAGGCAGGACAAGGTGCCAGTGAAGAAGTCCCTGGCACTGGGCAGCCTGTGATTTGGCACCCTGAGGTCATCATTAGCCCAGTGCCTCTTCATATCATCTGGTGGTGAGAAGACGTTCAGGCAGAGAGGAGCAAGAAGGGTTTGAGAGTACAGAAACTAGAGCAGAGACCTTGGTGTGATGTGCCTCCCATTTATGCAGCACGCTTGAATGCAGATGGGAAGGACTTTGCCTAAAGGCAGTGGTGGGATTCATTTGTTTGGGCACAGATAGGAAAGCCTGAGATAACCTGTGTTGTCTGCCCAGCAGCCACTCCAGAGGGGCATGGTTTTCCCATAGGTGCCAGGATGTTGTGCTAGAAACCCCAGGCATGTGACATGGCCCTGCCAGCCTGTTTCTATGTCATTACATCAAGTGTCTGCACTGAATTGCATTAGCAGTTTGCACTGTAGGCATCTCCATGTGTCTCAGCATCATAGTGAGGGGTGCTCTAACAGTAGTGGGCATCTAGTGTCATTTGAGATGGCCAAGGAAATTCTCCACCTGTCCCCCACCTCATGCTCTAGAAGGATGTGGGTCTCCCAGTTGTTCCATCAGAGCAAGCAGACACTGGCACATGCCTGGGACCACCTCTGTCTCTTCCAATGTCACCAGGTGTTTTTGTGTGGGCACCTGACTCCCACCCTCCATTTCAGGTGATTACAACTGGAGCTTGGAGAAAGAGCTCCCACGCAGACATCTGTGTTGTGCACACATCAGCTTGGGCAAGGGGAATCCCACCTGCTGTGTTTTTGTGGAGTTCATGGGAGTTTGCTGAATCCCACTCCAGCCCAGGGACTTCCAAACCAGAATGAGGTGCCCACATTGACTCATCTGAATCAGCACCTGAACCAGGTGTCAATCAGCTCTCTTCTTGCCACTTTCTACCTGTCCTGCCTAGTTAAGAGATGGGAATAGGGGCTTCCTGAGTGGGACATTTCCACCTCTTGCAGATAACCATCCTCTGATGAAACAATCTGTAATGCTGGAATGAGTCTTCCTGCAGTGCTTAGAGAGGGACCATCAGTGATTATTTTAGTTTATTGGCGTAAACATTTCCCAGGAGGAGGGAGCACAAGGGACAGAGAAATTCATGAGCTCAGCTGGGCCTCTGTTCCAGCATGGGGACAGGCTCCAGGAATGGAGGGAGCTCGTGGCAAGTGGGCAGCACTGCCCAGAGACAGGTGTGTGCAGGAGCAGCTCCTCTGCAAAGAGCAGCAGGGCTCCGGGCACTGCCTGCTGCTGCTACATGAGAGGTGACAAGGCAGAGAGAAGGGCAAGGCAGTGTGGAGTGGGAGGAGAGAGGAGAGCTCCTTGCGGGAGAAATCTTCAGAGTCCTTGACATGGTAAGTCTCTGGCTGCAGGGAAATGCTACTGAGGTTCCTGGAGAGGTCTTGAAATCATTCCAGTCACATGATTAGATTTTTAAGGATGTCTCTCCCAGCTTCTCCTTTGCAGAGAAGGGGGATATGCTTCAGAGCAGGGATTCCCTGCCACACTGTCACAAGGACAGGGTGTGCAGCTCCATTCTGCCAGGGGTGGCTGCAGGGGTGTGAAGCCAGGGAGCACACACAGGTCTGTGCAGGGCTGTGATTCAGAGCAGTGTCCCTGCACCCCAGGGTGCTGTGTGCCCGGGGCAGTGACTCTGCTGCCTGCGAGGGTCAGCCCTCAGCCTGCCCAGGGAGCTCCCCACAGCACTACGGGGAGAACCTCTGGGAGAGAGGAGAGACCCCTGTCAGGGCAGGTTCATTCTCCTCCTGAGAGGGTGCTGCGTGGGTCAGGGCTGCTCACAGCTCTAGCTCATGCGCAGGATATATCCAAGGGGTCTTTTCAAGAAGAGATCAAGAGAAGGGCTTCTTGAAAGGGAAGGAGCTTTCCTTCAGGTGTCTGCACTTTCAGTTTCCTAATTGTGGCAGGGAGAATGAAGGAATGAGTCTTCTGTTTTGTCAAGGAAGTGGGACTCCTAAACCTTCACTCTGAGAGATTAATAGGTCAGTGAGAAACCTCAGGAAGCCGCTTCATCCCCACCTTAGTCTAAAGACAGCATCAACATCACCTTTGTGGCATCATACGAGTTTATGTGACCTGCTCTTTAGGACGTGTATGCACAGAGATGCCCGTAGACAGTGCCCTGATCCAGGAGGTTTCCTTAGGGCAGAACTGAGCACAAAGAGGGAAGGATGGTGTCTGTGAGCACTGACTGGGAGAAGATGTTGTGACAGAGAAAGAGCTGCCAGCAGGGACAGCTCCATGCAGCAGAGATGGGCAGGGAATGAGAGGGAACTGCAGGGCATGAGCCACCTCCTCTGCAGCCAGACCTCTGCCAGAGGATAGGGACATCTCTCCTGCTATGGGCCCATTTCATGCTACCTGACAAAGAAGCAGAGAGTGACTGCCCTGCGATGGCACTGTCTGCAAGGTGGCATGCCCAGCTGGGTAAGGGGAAGGCTTTCCAGAATGCCTCTCTGTCTCTCTCCTTGCTTCCCTTGGCAGCAGGATCATGGTGTTGCTCCTTGTTTCCCCTCCTGGCCATGCTGCTCCTGTTCTTGTTTGGGGGCTTTCTGGGGTTGGGTGTTTTCAGCTGCAGTTCAGACACTGATGCTGCAAGTTGCGGAACAGACGGATCTGCATGGGAGTGAGGTGGCCCCAGTCTCCTTTTCACCTGTGGAGCTCCAGAAAATGCAGTCTGTGGGGCTGGGAAATGAGCTGAGTCTCCTTTAAGGAGAGCCCATCTTCAGTCTTAATGGTCCTTTGAGCATTTCCCTTTGGCATCCTGGCAGCCTGCAAGCTGCCCTCTAGAAAAGCACAGCTTTCTTATACCATCTCTGTGTTATCTGAGAGACAAATGAAGAAGCTGCAGAGATGGTGAAAGTATAGAGATGGTGGTGGGAGGCTATATATGGGCAGCAGAAAAGACCCCTGTGTGTCCTTGACTAGAATTTGAGTCTGGAGAGCTCCGTCATGTGCCCTGAGAAAGGGTGAAAAATTCTGAGATCTGCACTTTGAAACTGGACTCGCGTGCTCTCAGCAGGGGCTGGCTTCCTTCTAGGGCAACAGATGAGTGTGATCATCCTCCAGCTCAAAGAGAGAACTGCAACATTTGGGGGTTTCTTGGCTTGAAAAGTCTCTCCTAACTTCTCAATGTCTTTTCTTCTTTGCACAGTCCCCCATGCCCAGAGATAGCAAAATGTCCAACAGCAGCTCCCTCAACGAGTTCCTTCTCCTGCCATTTGCAGACACACGGGAGCTGCAGCTCTTGCACTTCGTGCTCTTCCTGGGCATCTACCTGGCTGCCTTCCTGGGCAATGGCCTCATCATCACAGCCATAGCCTGCGACCACGGCCTCCACACCCCCATGTACTTCTTCCTCCTCAACCTCTCCCTCCTCGACCTTGGCTCCATCTCCACCACTGTCCCCAAATCCATGGCCAATTCCCTATGGGACACCAGGGCCATTTCCTACTCAGGATGTGCTGCCCAGGTCTTCCTGGTTGTCTTCCTGTTTTCAGTGGGGTATTCTCTCCTCACAGTCATGGCCTATGACCGCTACGTTGCCATCTGCAAACCCCTGCACTACGGGACCCTCATGGGCAGCAGAGCTTGTGTCAGAATGGCAGCAGCTGCCTGGGCCAGTGGTTTTCTCAATGCTCTCCTGCACACTGCTAACACATTTTCCATACCACTCTGCCAAGGCAACAGAGTGGACCAGTTCTTCTGTGAAATCCCCCAGATCCTCAAGCTGTCCTGCTCAGACTCCTACCTCAGGGAAGTTGGGCTTATTTTGCTTATTGCCTGTTTAGCCTTTGGGTGTTTTGTTTCCATTGTGCTGTCCTACGTGCAGATCTTCACTGCTGTGCTGAGGATCCCCTCTGAGCAGGGACGACACAAAGCCTTTTCCATGTGCCTCCCTCACCTGGCCGTGGTCTCCCTCTTTGTCAGTACTGACGCAATTGCCTACCTGAAGCCCCCATCCCTCTCCTCCCCAGCTCTGAATCTGGTGGTGACTGTTCTGTATGCGGTGGTGCCTCCAACACTGAACCCTCTCATCTACAGCATGAGGAACAAGGAGCTCAAAGATGCCCTGAGGAAAGTGATTTCATGGACATTTTTCAGCAGTGGTAACATTGCCATTGCTCTCCACAAATGACTCCCACTCTGTCCCGTACCAGGACTGAGCTTTGTTTGTTCACTTTATTTGTATTATGACTACTGTTACTGTTACTATTATTATTTGTCACCATGTTGCTACACAAAGGCTTGGATTCATTCCACCTTCACTGAGACTGCTCTGTCTCACCTGGTGCCCATATAAAGTTGTGTCCAACAGTGGGTCAGAGCTGACCCCATCACAGTAGCTCTGTAATAAAGTTGGTTCTTGCAGGTGCAGTGCCTGCAGGCTGGGCTCTTCCTCCAAAGCTGCTGTCTGTCACGCTCTGTCCCCAGCACATATCCTTGAGACAATCTCACCCACCCTGCATGCTGATCCTTACCCCAAAAGTCTCCCCCAGAGAAGGCTCCATGCCCAGCTGGAGGACCAGATGTCCAGCTGTGAGCCCTGGGAGGACAAGCCCTGGAATGGGTCCTCTGCAGGGCTGTCAGAGAGCATGCAGAGGAGGTCCTGGGGCCATCTCCTGTGCCTTTCAACCATCCTCCTTCCATGAAAGCCTCAAGCAGGGTGCTGCAGTGCAAAGATGCAGACCAGCTTGTTGCTGCATGAGCAGAGAGGAGAAACTGCCCCAGGAAACTCCTCACACCCCCAGCCTCTCGTACCAGCTATTTCCATCACTGGCCATTCCCCATGGTCCTGGTGAGGGGTGATCTTTGAATGTCACCAACTCCATCTCTTTCTTGGGCTCAACAGGTGCATGGAGGCAATGTCCAGCCCTGCCTGGCCTCTCTGTGGGCTCAGACCTCATCAGACCCTGGAGCATGGCCTTCTGCTAACCCCGGGGGGACAGAGCTCGGCAGGGGCTGGGGGAGGCTGCCAGGCAGGAGGGCGGGGGGGATGGGGCACCAAGGGCTGTCATGGGGACCATGGTGGGGGGATATTTCCCCACCCCGGAACACACCCTGTCCTGTGCAGTGCCTGCACAGTGGGGCCATGGGGCCACATGCAGGGCAGCAGGGCTGGGCCAGTGGAGGGATGAGGTGCTGATGAGAGCCACAACACTCCAGAAGCTCCTGAGGGTCATGGCATGACTCACTGCTGCTAGCACGATTGGGCATTTCTCAAGGGCTACAGCCACCAGCACCACCTACCAGGACTCCCAGACCCAGCACAGATGGTCGGTGCCCAGCAATGCAGCTTATGGTGCCCCCCATCCTGTGTCACCATCCTCTCTCAGGATGCACGTGCATCACTGCCTACCCAGGTGTGGAGAGGAGCTGCTGGAGGTCTTCTCTTCTCATGCCTGCTGCCCCTGGCTCTACCCTGGCATAGGCTCAAAGGCTCTGCCCTGAGCCATATTATGTCTCCATATGCTCTCATCTGATAACATGTAGGGACCTGCAGCACGTACCTCTTCTTAGAGCTGGCCACCATGGCATGCCTGCACAGTCCCAGGAGATCTCAGCAAGGGTGTGCTTGGAGGTGAGGCTGTGTTTGTCCTCAGTCAGAGTAGGTGGGATGGTCTGGCTAGGGACCAAGGGGAGGAAAGGACAAGAGACAACAAGGAGAAGATGCGGTAAGGGAAATTTCAAATGAGTTGACGGAAAAAATATAGAAATAACCATGGTAGTTGAGTAGCACTGGGGCAGGGGGCAGGAAACCTTAAAAAAAAAAAAACAAAAAACTCCTGGAGAAAGCACCTACCAACCTGATCTAACTGTCACATTAGCCCAGCTCAGATCGTGTTCCTGGAGATCTCTGGTGGTCCCTCCCAACCCAAATTCTCCAGGAGGAAGGGGCTGGGAGGTAGAGTGAGGGTCAAGGGACACTGTTGTGGGGTTGAGGCCTTGCTGGCATTTGGACTGCCTGGTCAAGCCTGTCCTCAGAGGGACACAGTGAGCGAGTTCATCCTCAAAGGAGTCTCTGCTCCATGGGCAACAGGAGTCAAAGCAGTGCTGGGAGACTACAGAGAAGTTCTGAGGAACACACCAGGCATTTGGGCCCTTTGACTGCTGAGGTGTCCCCAGACCAGTGCTTTGCATCCTGGGTCTGAAGGGCTGAGAAATCTTTAGAGCCAGAGCAGATCAGAGTCCCATCTTCTGGACTCACAGGTTACAGGGCATGAGCAGGGTTGTCCTGGGTGCAGGGAGGGAATCACTGCCCAGGGCATGAGCAGATCCCCCTCTGCCCTCCCCTCTCTCTTTACTCCATGGAACAGAGATTGTGTTTCCTGTGTTGGCCCTCTTTGCTGGGCTGTATTCCCAGCTGGAAGGGATGAGGGCTTCACACGGGGGAAATGCAGGAGAGCCCAGTCTCATCCAGAGGAGCAGGGTCCCACCACACCTGCTGGGTGGCCAGGGCTGCAGGCTGCAGACCCCACTCTGTTCCCTGCACACCTCCTGCCTGGGGCTGGAGGGTGCCCAGCAACAAGGCAGGCATGCCTGGGGCTCTGGTGCCATTGGGGTGGTGGCCTTTGCACCAGACTCTGTCTGTAAGGGACTCAGGAGATTCTCTGCCTCCATGTTAGTGGCAAAGTTCGTGTCCCAGCTTGTTCTCTCTGGAGAGCTGAGGATTTCATTCACCGAAGAAGGGGAAAAACCATTTTGTCCATGACATCACCCTGTCAACCCTCTACTGTCTTCTCCTTCTCTATCACCCCCAAAATCCTTGGACAGGAGTATTTTTTTGGTTTCTGACCCTCTATCTGTCCCTGCTTTGAGCAGCACGTTGCACTACAGGCCTCCTGTGTCCCTTCAACCTGAATTATCCTGAATGCCTATGATCTCAGGCCCCATTTCAAGCACAGAGCAAATGTCTCTGGGACAGGAGTCCTTTGTGCTTTATGTGACCATCTAAAAGAAGGCAGGTGAACACCTCCTCCTCCCTGTTGACTGTAAGGGCAGCCTGGGAGGCACTGCCTCAGGCATAGCTACATTACAATGGAAATTCATTGCATCCACCTTTAACCACCTGAAAGGCCACTGCCTGGATCCCCTCAGTGGTGAGGGGAGAAATGCAGCCTTTTCTGCGGTGTGATTTCTCTACCTCTGTAGTTTGTGCCTCTAAGTAGATGGTGCCATCCTCCCCTTGGTTTCGTGCCTGAAGCTCAGGCTGGATGGGGATGTGAATGTGGAGGTTGGCTGTCACTGCAGTGACTGTGAGATGGTGGAGATGTAGGAGGAACAACAGAGTCACCACCCAGGACTGCAGCAGAGAGGATTTCATCTTTTTTGGGATGGAGTTAGGCAAGCAAAAGCTCAGCTGGAGCTGGAGCTGGAGCTGGATCTAGGAAAGGATGGGGAGGGTAACCTGAAGGGCTTCTGCAAGGATGTTGGCAGCACAGGGCAGCCATCCAAGGAAAATGTGTTCTCCCTGCTCAGTGGGGCAGGGGACATAGTGACAAAGAGAGGGGAAAGGCTGAGGAGCTCATTGCCTCTTTACCTCTTCTTTCCTGGTCTTGTCTACTGCCAGGCCTCCCTGGCCCCCAAGTCCTTTGGCAGCATCTGTGGTAGCAAAGCCTCACCCATGGTAGAGGACAATGCAGCTGGGCAATCATGGAGGTTCCTGATGACTGGGAAAAGGCAGACATCTCAGCCATTTTGCAGGAGGGCAAGAGCGAGGGTCTGGGGAACGACAGGCTGGTCCTCTTCATCTCAGTCCCTGGGAAGGTGATGGAGCAAATCCTCCTGGAAACCATCTCCAAGCATATGATGGAGAAGGACTGGAAGAAGCAGCATGTGTTGACCAAGGGGAAATGGAAACCATGCCTGACCAACCTGATTGCCTTCTTCCATAACATGAATGCCTGTGTGCACAATGAAAAGGGAGTGTGGCAAGATGTTTTAGGGACTCCTTTAAAACAGCATGGTAACACAGGTATGTTGAAATTCCCACAGGGAATTGGCCATGAATTTGGGGACAGTGACAGAGATGGTGCCAAGGTCAAGGAGGGAGAGGTTGAGGAGGAAGAAGTACATGGGGGTGTGGAGGTGGTGGTCGCAGGCTACGGCTGTGATGATGAGGCCGTTGCCCAGGAGGGCAGCCAGGTAGATGCCCAGGAAGAGCGCGAAGTGCAAGAGCTGCAGCTCCCGTGTGTCTGCAAATGCCAGGAGGAGGAACTGGTTGTGGGAGGTGCTGTTGGACATTTTGCTATCTCTGGGCATGGGGGACCATTCAAAGAAGAAAAGACATTGAGAAGTTAGGAGAGAATTTTCAAGCAAAGAAACCCCCAAATGCTGCAGTTCTCTCTTTGAGCTGGAGGATGATCACACTTATATGTTGCCCTAGAAAGAAACCAGCCCCTGCTGAGAGCACACGAGTCCAGTTTCAAAGTGCACAGCTCCAAACTTCGCACCCTTTCTCAGGGCACCTCAGGGAGCTCTCCACACTCCCCTTCTAGCCAAGGACACACAGGGCTCTTTGCAGATGCCCACATACAGCCTCCCACCACCATCTCCATACTCTCAGCATCCCTGCACCTTCCTCATGGGTCTCTCAGATATCAAGGAGGTGCTATGAGAAAGCAGTGCCTTTCTAGAGGGAAGCACACAGTCTTCCAGGACACGATAAGGAAATGGTCAAAGGACTCTTAGGACTGGAGATGGGCTCTCCTTAAAGGAGAGTCAGCTCATTTCCCAGCCCCACGGACTGCATTTCCTGGAGCTCCACAAGTCAGAAGGGGGCTGGGGCAACCTCATTCCCATGCGGACCCCTCTGTTCCACAACTTGCAGCATCAATGTCTGACCTCCAGCTGAAAACATCCAATCCCAGAAAGCCCAGGAGGAAGAATAGGAGCAGTATGGAGAGGAGGGGAAACAAGGAGCAGCACCATGATCCTGCTGCCAAGGGAGGCAAGGAGAGAGACAGAGAGGCATTCTGGAAAGCCTTCCCCTTACCCAGCTGGGCATGCCACCTCGCAGACGGTGACATCGCAGCGCATTCACTCTCAGACCCTTTGTTGGGCAGCCCAAAATGGGCCCATAGCAGGAGAGATGTCCCTCTCCTCTGCCAGAAGTCTGGCTGCAGGGGAGGTGGCTCATGCCCTGCACTTCCCTCTCATTCCCTGCCCATCTCTGCTGTCTGGAGCTGTCCCTGCTGTCAGCTCTTTCTCTGTCACAACATCTTCTCCCGCTCAGTGCTCACAGACCCCATCCCACCCGCTGTGTGCTCACTTCTGCCCTACAGAAACCTCCCAGATCAGGGCACCATCTAGGGGCATCTCTGTGCATGCACGTCCTAAGGAGCAGGTCACATAAACTCCTATGAGGCCACAAAGGTGATGTTGATACTGTCTGTAGGCTAAGGTGGGGATGAAGCAAGTTTCTGAGGTTTCTCACTGACCTATTAATTTCTGAGAGTGAAGGTTTAGGAATCCCACTTCCTTCACAAAATAGAAAGCCTGTTCATTCATTCTCCCTGCCAAATGTAGGAACCTGAAAGTGCAGACACCTGAAGGAAAGCTCCTTCCCTTTCAAGAAGCCCTTTTCCTGATCTCCTCTTGAAAAGACCCCTTGCACATATCCTGTGCAAGAGTTAGAGCTGTGAGCAGCCCTGACCCACACAGCACCCTCTCAACAGGAGAATGAACCTGCCCTGACAGGGGTCTCTCCTCTCTCCCAGAGGTTCTCCCCGTAGTGCTGTGGGGAGCTCCCCAGGCAGGCTGAGGGCTCATCCTCACAGACAGCACAGTCATTGCCCCGGGCTCACAGCATGCGGCATACAGGGACACTGTTCTGAATCACAGCCTTGCGCCGACCTGTGTGTGCTCCCTGGCTTCACACCCCAAAAGTCACCCCTGGCAGAATGGAGCTGCACGCCCTGTACCTGTGGCAGTGTGGCAGGGAATCCCTGCTCTGAAGCATCTCCTCTGCCTATGCACTGGAGGAGCTGGGAGAGTGATCCTTAAAAAGCCCATCAGTTATGGGATGGGATGTGTTTAGAAGACCCCTCCAGGTACCTCAATAGCAGCCAGAGACTTACTGTGTCAAGGGCTGTGAAGATTTCTCCCACAAGGAGCGCTCCTCTCTCCTCCCACTCCACACTGCCTTGCACTTCTCTCTGCCTTGTCATTTCTCATGTCAGCAGCAGCAGGCAGTGCCTGGAGCCCTGCTGCTCTTTGCAGAGGAGCTGCTCCTGCACACAGCTGTCTCTGCACAGTGCTGCCCGCTTGCCGTGAGCTCCGTCCATCCCTGGAGCCTGGCCCCACTCAGGTACAGAGGCCCAGCTGAAGGCATGAATTTCTCTGTCCCTTGTGCTCCCTTCTCCTGGGAAATGTTTACGCCAATAAACTAAAATAATCACCAATGCTCCCTCTCTAAACACTGAAGGAAGACTGATTCCAGGATTGCAATTTGTCTCTTCAGAGGACAGTTATCCGCAAGAGGCCTCCAAAATTTCCAGCATCACATATGAACACAGGTACCCCAGGACATCACAGGCAGCAATACCCTCCCTCTGTGGTCAAATGATTCAAGCCCCAAAAGCAGATCCTAGTCATCAGTTGAGATCTTCTCCAAAAATAACTCAATGCAACAATTGACAAGAAATCCTCGTTTCCAAAACTTCACACAGTTTTTACCATTGCCAATATTTTTTTCTTTCTTATTAATTGGCAGCACCATGTTCAAGCACTACAGGAATTAGCCTGTCTATGCAAATGTATTTATATATATATATATATACAAACACACATTATTCAACAAAATACATTTGCTACCAACACTCGGAATGGAGAAGCTCTGTTCTGAGGAACTACCTTATTTAAACTGTCATGTTTCAGCTCTCTTCTTCTGCCTCTCTGGCCTTTCTTCTTCCTCACCCTCTTCTCTCTTTACAGAGCTCTCCAGGGAAAGATTCACTGAATTATGGCACTTAGGGTGGATGACACCTCTGGACATCACCTAGTCCCAGCCGTCCTGGTCAATGCAGAGGGAACTAGATGAGGTTGCCCAGGGGCTCCCACCACTTATGCATTGTCCACAAGGGTGCTGAGAGTGCGCTCCATCCACTGTGCAGGCCATTCATAAAGGTGTTAAACAGTCCTGCCCCACACGTTGATCACTGAGGAATGCCGCTAGTAACCGGCTGCCACTTGGAACTTGGACCACTGATCACAGCGTTTCATCCTGATGGTCCATCCAATCTTCCACCTGCCTTGTGGTCCATTGATCAAGGGCTCAGCTCAACAATTTGCCTATAAGGAGACTCTGGGGGACTGTGTCCAAGGCCTTGCTAAAGGGAAGGTTCACAAAATCCCCTGCTTTCCCCTTGTGCACGCAGGCATTCATCTTATGGTAGAAGGCAATCAGGTTGGTCAGGCGTGCTTTCCATTTCCCCTTGGTCGACCCATGCTGCCTCTTCCAGGCCTTGCCCTTCCTATGGTTGGAGATGGTTTCCAGGAGGATTTGCTCCATCACCTTCCCAGGGACTGAGATGAAGAGGACCAGCCTGTCATTCCCCAGATCCTCCCTCTTGCCCTCCTGCAAAATGGGTGTGATGGCTGCCTTTTCCCAGTCATCAGGAACCTCCCTGATTACCATGACATTTCATAGACAATTGGAGGCAGCATTACAGTGACTCCAGCCACCTCTCCCTGCACCCTGGGGTGCTTCCCGTCCGGTCCTATGGACTTGTGTGTGCCCACTGGGCAAAAGTCCTCCCCAGATGCATCTTCCTCTACCATGGGTAAGGCTTTGCTAAGATGGATGCTGCCAAAGGACTTGGGGGCCAGGGAGGCCTGGCAGTAGACAAGACCTGGAAAAGACAAGGTGAAAGAGGCAATGAGCTCCTCAGCCTTTCCCCTGTATTTGTCACTACGTCCCCTGCCCCACTGAGCAGGGAGACCACTTTTTCTTTGGATGGCTGCTTTGTGCTGCCCATGTACTTACAGAAGGCCTTCAGGTTACCCTCCCCATCCTTTCCTAGATCCAGCTCCAGCTCCAGCTCCAGCTGAGCTTTTGCTTGCCTAACTCCATCCCAAAAAAGATGAAATCCTCTCTGCTGCAGTCCAGGGTGGTCATTCTGTTATTCCTCTTACCTCTCCACCATCTCATGGTCACTGCAGTGACAGGCAACCTCCACATTCACATCCCCATCCAGCCTGAGCTTCAGGCAAGAAACCAAGGGGAGGATGGCACCATCTACTTAGAGGTGCAAAGTACAGAGGTACAGAAATCACACTGCAGAAAAGCCTGGTTTTTTAACCTCACCCCCTGAGGGGATCCTCCAGGGAATGACCTTTCAGGTGGTTAAGGGTGGATGCAAAGAATTTCCATTGTAATGTAGCTATGCCTGAGGCAGTGCCTCCCAGGCTGCCCGTACAGTCAACAGGGAGGAGGAGGTGTCCACCTGCCTTCTTTAGATGGTCACATAAAGCACAAAGGACTCCTGTCCCAGAGACATTTGCTCTGTGCTTGGAATGGGGCCTGAGATCATAGGCGTTCAGGATAGTTCAGGTTGAAGGGACCACAGGAGGCCTGTAGTGCAACCTGCTGCTCAAAGCAGGGTCAGATATAGGGTTAGAAACCAAAAAATGCCTCTGCCAAAGGACTTCTGGGGTGATACAGCAGGAGAAGGCAGTAGAGGGTTGATGGGGTGATACCAGTCCCAGGGACAAAAGGGTTTCCCTTTCGCCTTCTCCCGAGAATGAAATCCTCAGCTCTCCAGAGGGAAGAGCTGGGATATAAACTTTGCCACTAACATGGAGGTGGAGAAGCTCCTGAGTCCCTTACAGACAGAGGCTGGTCCAAAGGCCACCACCCCAATGGCACCAGACACCCAGGCATGCATGCCTTGCTGCTGGGCACCCTGCAGCCACAGGCAGGAGGTCTGCGAGAAACAGAGTGGGATCTGCAGCCTGCAGCCCTGGCCACCCAGCAGGTGTGGTGGGACCCTGCTCCTCTAGATGAGATGAGACTGGGCTCTCCTGCATTTCCCCCGTGTGAAGCCTGTATCCCTTCCAGCTAGGAATACAGCCCAGCAGAGAGGGCCAACACAGGAAACACGATCTCTGTTCTGGGGTTTGAAGAGAGAGGGGAGGTCAGAGGGGGATCTGCTCATGCCCTGGGCAGTGATTCCCTCCCTGCACCCAGGACAACCCTGCTCATGCCCTGTAACCTGTGAGTCCAGGAGATGGGACTCTGATCTGCTCTGGCTCTAAAGATTTCTCAGCCCATAAGACCCAGGAGGCAAAGCACCGGTCTGGGGACACCTCAGCAGTCAAAGGGCCTGAATGCCTGGTGTGTTCCTGAGAACATTTCTGCAGTCTCCCGGCACTGGTTTGACTCCTGTTGCCCATGGAGCAGAGACTCCTTTTGAGGATGAACTCACTCACTGTGTCACTCTGAGGACAGGCTTGACCAGGCAGTACAAATGCCTGCAAGGCCTCAGCCCCACAACACTGTCCCCTGCCCCTCACTCTGCCTTCCAGCCCTTTTCTCCTAGAGCATCTTAGTTGGGAGGGACCACCAGAGATCTCCCACAGCATGATCTGCTCTGAGCTGGGCTAACTTGACAGTTTTAGATCAGGTTGGTAGGTGCTTTCTCCAGGAGAGTTTTTATAAGATTTCCTGTCCCCTGCCCCAGTGCTACTCAACTACCATGGTCATTTCTTTATTTTTTCCTTCAACTCATTTGAAATTTCCCTTACTGCATCTTCTCCTTGTTGTCTCTTGTCCTTTCCTCCCCTTTGACCCCAGCCAGGTCATGCCACTGACTTTGACTGAGGGCAATCACAGCCTCACCTCCAAGCACAGCCTTGCTGGGATCTCCTGGGACCACGCAGGCTGTCTGTGGTGGCCAGCTGCAAGCAGAGCTATGTGCTTCAGGTCCCTACGTGGCCTCAGAGGAGAACACACAGAGACATAACATGACCCAGGGCAGAACCTGTGGGCCAATGCCAGGGCGTGGCCAAGGGCAGCAGGCACGAGAAGAGAAGACCTCCAGCAGCTCCTTTCCACACCTGCGCAGGGAGTGATGCACCTGACAGTGCTTCTGAGAGAGGACAGTGACACAGAACAAGGGGCACTGTGAGCTGCAGTGCTGGGCACCAACCATCTGTGCTTGGTCTGGGAGTCCTGGCAGGTGGTGCTGGTGACTGTAGCCCTTGAGAAACCCGCAACCCTGCTAGCAGCAGTGAGTCCCCTCCATGACTGTCAGGAGGTTCTGGAGTGTCGTGGCTCCCATCAGCACCTCATCCCTCCACTGGCCCAGCCCTGCTGCCTTGCACACAGCCCCACAGCCCCACTGCGCAGGCACCACACAGGACAGGGTGTGTTGTGGGGTGGGGAAACATCCCCCCAGCATGGTCCCCATGACAGCCCTTGGTGCCCCGTCTCCCACAGCCCTCCTGCCTAGCAGCCTCCCACCACCCCCCAGCCCCTGTCCAGCCCTGGTCCTGTCCCCCTGGGGTTAGCAGAAGGCCATGCTCCAGGGACTGCTGAGGTCTGGAGTGCACAGAGAGGCCAGGCAGGGATGGCCATCCCGCCCATACAGGTGCTGAGGCCAGAAGGCAGATGGAGCTGGTCACATTCAAAGTTCACCCCTTACCAGGACCGTGGGGAATGGCTAGTGCTGGAAATGACTGATACAAGAGACTGGGTGTGTGAGGAGTTTCCTGGGGCAGTTTCTCCCCTCTGGTCATGCAGCAACAAGCTGGCTTGCATCTGTGTTCTGACAGACCATCTTTGAGGCCCCCCCATGGGAGGAGGATGGTCTACAGGCCCAACATATGGCTCCAGCATCTCCTCTGCATGCTCCCTGCCAGCCCTGCAGAGGACCCAGCAGAGGGCTCGTCCTCCCAGGCCTCACAGCTGGACATCCAGTCCTCCAGCTGGGCGTGGACCCTTCTCTGGGGATGACGTTTGGGGTAAGGACCAGCATTTGGGGTGGCGAGATTGTCTCAAGGAAATGTGCTGGGGACATGGCAAAAGGGAGAGCATCTTTGGAGGAAGAGCCCAGCCTTCAGGTACTGCACCTGGAAGAACCTACTTTATTACGGAGATACTGTGAGGGAGTCAGCTCTGACCCAGTGTTAGACACAACTTTATATAGGCACCAGGTGAGACAGAGCAGTCTCATTGAAGGTGGAATGAATCCAAGTATTTGTGTAGCAACATGGTGACAAATAATAATAACATCAGTAATAAAAGTAATAATACAAATAAAGTGAACAATCAAAGCTCAGTCCTGGTAGGGGACATAACGGGAGTCATTTGTGGAGAAAAAAGGCAATGTTACCACTGCTGGAAAATGTCCATGAAATCACTCTCCTCAGGGCATCTTTGAGCTCCTTGTTCCTCATGCTATAGATGAGAGGGTTCAGAGTTGGAGGCACCACTGCGTACAGAACAGTTACCACCAGATCCATAGCTGGGGAGGAGATGGAGGGGGGCTTCAGGTAGGCAAAGATGATAGTGCTGACAAACAGGGAGACCACAGCCAGGTGAGGGATGCACGTGGAAAAGGCTTTGTTTCGTCCCTGCTCAGAGGGGATCCTCAGCACAGCAGTAAAGATCTGCACGTAGGACAGCACAATGAAAATGAAACATCCAAATATTACAGAAGCACTAAATGCAATAAGCCCAACTTCCCTTTGGTAGGAGTCTGAGCAGGAGAGCTTGAGGATCTGGGGGATTTCACAGAAGAACTGGTCCACTCTGTTGCCTTGGCAGAGTGGTATGGAAAATGTGTTCGCAGTGTGCAGGAGAGCATTGAGAAAACCACTGGCCCAGACAGCTGCTGCCATTCTGACACAAGCTCTGCTGCCCATGAGGGTCCCATAGTGCAGGGGTTTGCAGATGGCAATAAAGCGGTCATAGGCCATGACAGTGAGGAGATAAAATTCTGCTGAAATGAAGAAAAAGAAGAAAAAGACCTGGGCAGCACATCCTGAGTAGGAGATGGCCCTGGCGTCCCACAGGGAATTGGCCATGGATTTGGGGACAGTGGTGGAGATGGTGCCAAGGTCAAGGAGGGAGAGGTTGAGGAGGAAGAAGTACATGGGGGTGTGGAGGTGGTGGTCGCAGGCTACGGCTGTGATGATGAGGCCGTTGCCCAGGAGGGCAGCCAGGTAGATGCCCAGGAAGAGCGAGAAGTGCAACAGCTGCAGCTCCTGTGTGTCTGCGAACGCCAGGAGGAGGAACTCGTTGACGGAGCTGCCATTGGACATTGGCTTCCACTGCACATGGGGGACTGTCCAAGGAGAAAAAGACAGGGACAAGTTAGGAAAGACTTTGAAAGGAAAATAAATACATTAATAAAACATTCCATTTCTTATTAAAAATTCCACATTGCTTCTTTCTTTTTTGGGAGGCCCTTTGCCTAGTTCCCTTGCTTGAGCTCTGCTTTGTGCTGCCTGAGTGTGTCATGAGGAGCAGGGACCTCTGCCCATGGGCTCCGGAGTAGTCAGTCCTGCTGTACCTGAAGAGGGTTCCTGGGCATGGAGGTGACTAGCTCTGACACTCACAATTTCTGTCAAATGAAATCCACTCATTTGTGTAAGGTCTTTTCAGCATCTTCACTCCCAATTCTAAAGAATGAGGTTTGAGGAACAGAATTTTAGGGATTTTTAAATATTGCTTATTTTCTTTGAGATGCCCCTGTCACCCTTGGGGAGTGCTCTTTAAAATTAAAAATCCTTGGCATTTCTACTGTGAGTCCTGAGAGGAAAGCACCCACTGTCACTTGGTACAGAGTCAGGACAGCCAATGTGTTTTAGTCTCATTCCCAGCTGTCCTGTGCTTCCACCACTTTGAGCTGGAGGATGATGTTACCCTAGAAAGAAAGCAGCCCCTGCTGAGAGCACACGAGTCCAGTTTCAAAGTGCACATCTCCTAACTTCTCACCCTCTCTCAGGGCACCTGAGGGAGATCTCCACACTCCCTTTCTAAACAAGGACACACAGGGCTCTTTTCAGATGCCCGCATACAGCCTCCCACCACCATCTCCATACTCTCAGCATCTCTGCACCTTCCTCCTGGGGGTCTCAGATATCACAGAGGTGCTATGAGACAGCAGTGTCTTTCCAGGGGGCAGGTGGCAGCCTGGCAGGACACCACAGGGAAATGGTCAAAGGACTGTTAGGACTGAAGATGGGCTCTCCTTAAAGGAGACTCAGCTCATTTCCCAGCTCAACAGACTGCATTTTCTGGAGCTCCACAGGTTAAAAGGGGGCTGGGGCAACCTCATTCCCATACAGACTCCTCTGCTGCACAACTTGCAGCATTAGTGTCTGAACTGCAGCTGAAAACCCCCAACCCCAGAGAGCCCAAGAGCAAGAACAGGAGCATCATGGACAGGAGGGAAAACAAGGAGCAAAATCATGATCCTGGTGCTGAAGGAGGCAAGGACAGAGAGACAGAGGCGGACTCAGGAAAGCCCTCACCTTGCCCAGCTGGGCATGCCGCCTCGCAGATGGAGACATTGCGGGGCAGTCACTCTCAGCCCCTTTGTTGGGCAGCCCAAAATGGGCCTATGGCTGGAGAGATGATCCTCTCCTCTGCTGGAGGTCTGGCTGCAGAGGAGGTGGCTTAAAGCAAGGGACTCCATGCCTTTTAGGGCAGAAGCTCTGCTGGGCTTCCCTGCACATCTCCGCTGCCTGGAGCTGTCTCTGCCGGCAGCTCCTTCTCTGTCCCAAGAGCCAAACTTGCTTCTGTGTGCTCAGTTTTACCTTACAGAAACCTTCTGGGACAGGGCACTGGCCAGGGGCATTGCTGTGCTCAGAAGTCCTAAGGAGCAGGTCACATAAAGCCTCATAATGCCTTAAAGGTGATGCTGATGCTGTCTGTAGGACGGGTGAAGATGAAGGGGCTTGCTGAGGTTTTTCACAGACCTATTGATCTCAGAGAGGGAAAGTTTAGGAGTCCCAGTTCTTTGTCAAACCAGAAAACTCTTTCCTTTTGTCTTCCTGCCAAAATTAGGGAACCGAAAGCACATACCCTAATAGGAAAGCTCCTTCCATTTCAAGTAACCCTTGTCCTGAGCTTCCTCTTGAAAAGTCCCCTTAGGAATGTCCTGGGAGTGAGCTGGAGCTGTGAGCAACCATGACCCTGAGCCACGCAGCACCTTCCCAGCAGGAGAATGAACCTGCCCTGCTGGGGGGGGTCTCTCCTCTCATCCAGACCTTCTCCCCACACTGCTTTGGGGAGCTCCCCAGGCAGGACCCTCGCAGGCAGCAGACTCACTGTGCTGGGTACACAGCCCCCTGGAGCACAGGGACACTGTTCTGAATCACAGCACTGCGCAGACCTGTGTGTGCTCCCTGGCTTCACACCCCTGCAGAATGGAGCTGCACGCCCTGTGCCTATGACAGTATGGCAGGGAATCCCTGCTCTGAAGCACCTCCCCCTCCTCTGCACAGGATAAGCCAGGAAAGTGATCCTTAAAAATCCAATAATTGAATGGGCTGGGTTCAGAAGAGCCCTCCAGGAACCTCAGTAGCATTGCCCTCCAGCCAGAGACTTACCGTGTCAAGGGCTGTGAAGATTTCTCCCACAAGGAGCTCTCCTCTGGCCTCCCACTCCACACTGCCTTCCACTTCTCTCTGCCTTCTCTCCTCTCATGTCAGCAGCAGCAGGCAGTGCCCTCAGCCCTGCTGCTCTTTGCAGAGGAGCTGCTCCTGCACACAGCTGTCTCTGGGCAGTGCTGCCAGGTTGCCATGAGCTCCCTCCACCCCAGGAGCCTGGCCCCACTCAGGAGCAGAGGCCCAGCTGAGCTCATGAATTTCCCTGTCCCTTGTGCTCCCTTCTCCTGGGAAATGTTTACGCCAATAAACTAAAATAATCACCTATGCTCCCTCTCTAAACACTGAAGGAAGACTGATTCCAGGATTGCAATTTGTCGCATCAGAGGACAGTTATCTGCAAGAGGCCCCCAAAATTTCCAGCATCACATATGAACACAGGTACCCCAGGACATCACAGGCAGCAATACCCTCCCTCTGTGGTCAAATGATTCAAGCCCCAAAAGGAGACCTAACCATAATTTGAGATCTTCTCAAAAAATAACTCAATGAAACAACTGACAAGAAATCCTCGTTTCTGAAACTTCACACAGTTCTTACCATTGCCAGTATTTTTTCCTTTCTTATGAATTGCAGCACCATGTTCATGCACTACAGGAATTAGCCTGTCGATGCGAGTATACATGCGTATATACACACATTATTCATCAAACTACATTTGCTAACAACACTCTGAATGGAGAAACTTTGTTTGGAGGAACTGCTTTATTTAAACTATAATGTTTCAGCTCTCTTCTTCTGCCTCTTTGGCATTTTTTCTTCCTTGGCCTCTTCTTTCTTTACAGAGCTCTCTAGGGAAAGATTCACTGAATCACAGCACTCAGGGTGGACGACACCTCTGGACATCACCTGGTCCCAACCCCCCTGGTCAACGCAGAGGGAACAAGATGAGGTTGCCCAGGGGTTCCCCCCACTTATGCATTGTCCACAAGGGTGCTGAGAGTGCGCTCCATCCACTGTGCAGGCCATTCATAAAGGTGTTAAGCGGTCCTGCCCCACATGTTGATCACTGAAGAATGCTGCTAATAACCAGCTGCCACTTGGAACTTGTACCGCTGATGACAGCGTTTCAGCCTGATGGTCCATCCAATCTTCCACCTGCCCTATGGTCCGTTGATCCAGGGCAGAGCTCAACAATTTGCCTATAAGGAGACTCTGGGGGACTGTGCCAAAGGCTTTGCTAAAGGGAAGGTTCACAACATCCCCTGCTTTCCCCTTGTGCACGCACGCATTCATCTTATGGCAGAAGGCAACCAGGTTGGTCAAGCATGGTTTCCGTTTCCCCTTGGTCAATGCATGCTGCCTCTTCCAGGCCTTCCCCTTCACATGCTTGGAGATGGTTTCCAGGAGGATTTGCTCCACCACCTTCCCAGGGACTGAGATGAAGAGGACCAGCCTGTCGTTGCCCAGATCGTCCTTCTTGCCCTCCTGCAAAATGGGTGTGATGTCTGCCTTTTCGCAGTCATCAGGAACCTCCCTGATTACCATGACACTTCATAGGCAATTGGGAGCAGCATTGCAGTGACTCCAGCCACCTCTCCCTGCACCCTGGGGTGCTTCCTGTCTGGTCCCCTGGACTTGTGTGTGCCCACTGGGCAAAAGTCCTCCCCAGCTGCGTCGTTCTCTACCAGGGGTGAGGATTTGCTAACACAGATGCTGCCAAAGGACTTGGGGGCCAGGGAGGCCTGGCAGTTAGACAAGACCAGGAAAAGACAAGGTAAAAGAGGCAATGAGCTCCTCAGCCTTTCCCCTCTCTTTGTCACTACGTCCCCTGCCCCACTGAGCAGGGACACCACATCTTCCTTGGATGGATGCCTTGTACAGACAGTGTCCTTACAGAAGCCCTTTAGGTTACCCTCCTCATCCCTTCCTAGATCCAGCTCCAGCTCCAGCTCCAGCTGAGCTTTGCCTTGCCTAACTCCATCCCAAACAAGATGAAATCCTCTCTGCTGCAATGAAAGGTGGTGACTGTTATTCCTCTTACCTCTCCACCATCTCACAGGCACTGCAGTGACAGACAGCCTCCACATTCACATCCCCATCCAGCCTGAGCTTCAGGCAAGAAACCAAGGGGAGGATGGCACCATCTACTTAGAGGCACAAACTGCAGAGGTACAGAAATCACACTGCAGAAAAGCTTGCTCTTCTCCCCTCACCACTGAGGGGGATCCAGGCAATGGACTTTCAGGTGGTTAAAGGTGGATGCATAGAATTTCCATTGTAATGTCGATATGCCTGAGGCAGTGCCTCCCAGGCTGCCCGTACAGTCAACAGGGAGGAGGAGGTGTCCACCTGCCTTCTTTAGATGGTCACATAAAGCACAAAGGACTCCTGTCCCAGAGACATTTGCTCTGTGCTTGGAATGGGGCCTGAGATCATAGGCGTTCAGGATAGTTCAACTTGAAGGGACCACAGGAGGCCTGTAGTGCAACCTGCTGCTCAAAGCAGAGTCAGATAGAGGGTCAGAAACCCAAAAATGCCTCTGCCAAAGGACTTCTGGGGGTGATACAGCAGGAGAAGGCAGTAGAGGGTTGATGGGGTGATACCAGTCCCAGGGACAAAAGGGTTTCCCTTTCGCCTTCTCCCGAGAACTAAATCCTCAGCTCTCCAGAGGGAAGAAGCTGGGAAACAAACTTTGCCACTAACATGGAGGTGGAGAAGCTCCTGAGTCCGTTACAGACAGTGGCTGGTGCAAAGGCCACTGCCCCAATGGCACCCGATCCACAGGCATGCCTGCCTTGCTGCTGGGCACCCTGCAGCCCCAGGCAGGAGGTTTGCGAAGAATGGAGTGGTGTCTGCCCCCTGCAGCCCTGGCCACCCAGCAGGTGTGGTGGGACCCTGCTCCTCTAGATGAGACTGGGCTCTCCTGCATTTCCCCCGTGTGAAGGCTGCATCCCTTCCAGCTAGGAATACAGCCCGGCAGAGAAGGCCAACATGGGAAACAGTCTTTGTTCCAGGGTGTGAAGAGAGAGGGGAGGGCAGAGGGGGATCTGCTCATGCCCTGGGCAGTGATTCCCTCCCTGCACCCAGGACAACCCTGCTCATGCCCTGTAACCTGTGAGCCCAAGACATGGGACTCCGATCTGCTCTGGCTCTAAAGATTTCTCAGCCCTTCAGACCCAGCATGCAAAGCACTGGTCTGGGGACACCTCAGCAGTCAAAGGGCCTGGATGCCTAGTGTGTTCCTGAGAATGTTTCTGCAGTCTCCTGGCACTGGTTTGACTCCTGTTGCCCATGGAGCAGAGACTCCTTTTGAGGATGGATGAACTTGCTCACTGTGTCACTCTGAGGACAGGCTTGACCAGGCAGTACAGATACCAGCAAGGCCTCACCCCACAACAGTGTCCCCTGCCCAGAACTCTGCCTTCCAGCCCTTTTCTCCTAGAGGATTTGTTTTGGGAGGGACCACCAGAGATCTCCCACAGCGTGATCTGCTCTGAGCTGGGCTAACTTGACAGACCAGGTTGGTAAGTGATTTCTGCAGGAGAGTTTTTAAAGATCTCTTGTCCCCTGCTCCAGTGCTGCTCAACTACCATGGTCATTTCTTTATTTTTCCTTCAGCTCATTTGAAATTTCCTGTACTGCATCTTCTGCTTGTTGTCTCTTGACCTTTCCTCCCCTTGGCCCCCACACAGACCATCCCACCAGCTTTGACTCAGGACAATCACAGCCTCACCTCCAAGCACAGCCTTTCTGGGATCTCCTGGGACCATGCAGGTGGGCTGTAGTGGCCAGCTCTAAGCAGACATACATGCTGCAGGTCCCTACATGGACTCAGACAGGAGCAAATGGAGACATGACATGACCCAGGGCAGAGCCTGTAGGCTGACACCAAGGCACAGCTGGGACCAGCAGGCGTGAGAAGAGAAGACCTCCAGCAGCTCCTCTCCACACCTGGGCAGAGAGTGACACACCCGGGGGTGTTCCTGAAAGAGGACGTTGACACAGGACGGGGGGCACTGTGAGCTGCAGTGCTTGGCACCCACCATCTCTGCTGGGTCTGGGAATCCTGGCAGGTGGTGCTGGTGGCTGTAGGCATTGAGAAACCCCCAGTCCTGCTTGCAGCAGTGAATCCCCTCCATGACTGTCAGGAGCTTCTGGAGTGTCATGGCTCCCATCTGTGTCTCATCCCTCCACTGACCCAGCCCTGCTGCCCTTCATGTGTCCCCATGGCCCCACTGTGCAGGCACCGCGCTTGACAGGGTGCATTCTGGGGTGGGGAAGCATCCTGCAGGCATGATCCCCATGACAGCATTTGGTGCCCAATCCCCCACGGCCCTACTGCCTGGCAGCCTCCCACCAGTTCGCAGGCCCTGCCCAGCCCTGTCCCTGTCCCTGTCCCTGTCCCCTCGGGGTTAGCAGAAGGCCATGCTCTGTTGTATGCTGGGGTCTGAGCCCGCAGAGAGGCCAGGCAGGGCTGGACATTCCCCCATACAGGTGCTGAAGCCAGCAGGCAGACAGAGCTGATCATGTTCAAAGATCACCCCTCACCAGGACTTTGGGGAATGGCCAGTGATGGAAATGGCTGGTATGAGGGTCTGGGTGTGTGAGGAGTTTCCTGGGGCAGTTTCTCCTCCCTGTTCATGCAACAACAAGCTGGGCTGCATCTTTGCACTGAGGCACCCTGCTTGAGGGCCCCCATGGTAGGAGGATGGTCAACAGGCCCAGGAGATAACCCCAGGACCTCCTCTGCATGCTCCCTGACAGCCCTGCAGAGGACCCAGCAGAGGGCTCGTCCTCCCAGGGCTCACAGCTGGATGCCCAGTCCTTCAGGTGTGCATGGAACCTTGTTTGTTGGTAAGCTTTTGGGGTTAGGACCAGCATGTGGGGTGGGGGAGATTTTCTCAAGGAAATGTGCTGGGGACACGGCATAAGGGACAGCAGCTTTGGAGGAAGAGCCCAGCCTTCAGGCACTGCACCTGCAAGAACCTACTTTATTACAGAGATATTATGAGGGAGTCAGCTCTGACCCAGTGTTGGAAACAACTTTATATGGGCACCAGGTGAGACAGAGCAGTCTCATTGAAGGTGGAATGAATCCAAGTATTTGTGTAGCAACATAACAAGTACTACTGATAATAGTAATAACAAAAATAATAAAAATAAAGTGAACAAACAAAGCTCACTCCTGGTACGGGATGCAGGGGGAGTCATTTGTGGAGAGCAATGGCAATGTTACCACTGCTGGAAAATGTCCAAGAAATCACTTTCCTCAGGGCATCCTTGAGCTCCCTGTTCCTCATGCTGTAGATGAGAGGGTTCAGAGTTGGAGGCATCACCGAGTATAGAGCAGCCACCACCAGATCCAGAGCTGGGGAAGAGATGGAAGGGGGCTTCAGGTAAATAAATGCATCAGCGCTGACATAGAGGGAGACCACGGCCAGGTGAGGGAGGCACGTGGAAAAGGCTTTGTGCCGGCCCTGCTCAGAGGGGATCCTCAGCACAACAGTGAAGATCTGCACGTAGGACAGCACAATGAAAACAAAACACCCAAAGACTAAACAAAGACTAACCACCAGAAGCCCAACTTCTCTGAGGTAGGAGTCTGAGCAGGAGAGCTTGAGGATCTGGGGAACTTCACAGAAGAACTGGTCCACTGTGTTGCCTTGGCAGAAGGGTATTGAAAAGGTGTTAGCAGTGTGCATCACAGAATAGAGAAAACCACTGGCCCAGACAGCTGCTGCCAGTTTGACACAAGCTCTGTTGCTCATGAGGGTCCCATAGTGCAGGG
Organism: Apteryx mantelli; assembly: GCF_036417845.1. Lineage (NCBI taxonomy): Eukaryota > Metazoa > Chordata > Aves > Apterygiformes > Apterygidae > Apteryx > Apteryx mantelli. The sequence continues at coordinate 19,105,769 of NC_089988.1, forward strand.
GTCTGCAGATGGCAACATAGCGGTCATAGGCCATGACTGTGAGAACAGAATACTCTCCTGTTAACAAGAAGAAAACCAGGAAGACTTGAGCAGCACATCCTGAGTAGGAAATGGCTGTGGTGTCCCACAGGGAATTGGCCATGGATTTGGGGACTGTCGTGGAGATGGTGCCAAGGTCGAGGAGGGAGAGGTTGAGGAGGAAGAAATACATGGGGTGTGGAGGCGGCGGTCACAGGCCACAGCTATGATGATGAGGCCGTTGCCCAGGAGGGCAGCCAGGTAGATGCCCAGGAAGAGCGAGAAGTGCAAGAGCTGCAGCTCCCGCGTGTCCGCTAATGCCAGGAGGAGGAACTCGTTGAGGGAGCTGCTGTTGGACATTTTGCTATGTCCAGGCATGGGGGACTGTCCCAAGAAGAAAAGATATTGAGAAGTTAGGAGAGACTTTTCAAGAAAAAAAAAACCCAAATGTTGCAGTCCTCATCCAACCACCCACATTGCTTCTCTCTTTATTGGGAGGCCCTTTGCCCAGGTCCCTTGTCTGAGCTCTGCTTTACACTGGCTGAGTGTGCTGTGAGGAGCAGGGACCTCTGCCCATGGGCTCCAGAGCTGTCAGTCCTGCTGTAAAGCAGTGAGCACAGGGAAACAGGTGACCAGCTCTGACATTCACACTTTCTGTCAGGTGAAAGCCACTCATCATGTAGAAGGGCTTTTCAGCATCTTCACTATGAATTCTAAAGAATGAGGTCTGAGGAACAGAGTTTCAGGCATTATATAGGAATTTTATTTTCTTTGAGATGTCCTTGTCACCACTGGGCAGCGTTCATCAAAGATAGAAATCCTTGGAATTTCTACTGAGTCCTGAGAGGAAAGCATTCCTTGTCATTTGGTGCAGAGTGAGGACAGCTAGTATGTGTATTAGTCTCGTTCCCAGCTGCCCTGCACTCGCACCCTCTTTGAGGCGTGGGATGATCACACTCATATGTTGCCCTAGAAAGAAACCAGCCTCTGCTAAGAGCACACGAGTCCAGTTTCAAAGTGCACAGCTCCAAACTTCTCACCCTTTCTCCGGGCACCTGAGGGAGCTCTCCACACTCCCCTTCTAGCCAAGGACACACAGGGCTCTTTGCAGATGCCCACATACAGCCTCCCACCACCATCTCCATGCTCTCAGCATCTCTGCACCTTCCTCATGGGGCTCTCAGATATCAAGGAGGTGCTATGAGACAGCAGTGCCTTTCTAGAGGGCAGCACGCAGTCTGCCAGGACACCACAGGGAAATGGTCAAAGGACTGTTAGGACTGAAGATGGGCTCTCCTTAAGGGAGAGTCAGCTCAGTTCCCAGCCCCAAGGACTGCATTTCCTGGAGCTCCACAAGTCAGAAGGGGGCTGGGGCAATCTCATTCCCATGCAGACCCCTCTGCTGCACAACTTGCAGCACCCATGTCTGAACTGCAGCTGAAATCCCCTGCCCCAGAGAGCCCGAGAGGAAGAGGAGCAGCATGGACAGGAGGGGAAACAAGGAGCAACACCATGATCCTGCTGCCAAGGGAGGCAAGGAGAGAGAGACAGATGGGAGCTCAGGAAAGCCTTCACCTTACCCAGCTAGGCATGCCACCTCGCAGACAGTGGCATCGCAGGGCTGTCACTCAGTCCCTTTGTCAGGCACCTCTCCTCAGCTGGAGGTCTGGCTGCAGAGAAGGCAGCTCATGCCCTGGAACCCATGGCTGTCAGGGCAGAGGCTCTGCTGGCGGGGAGAGGAGACACAGGGAGCTTGCTCAGAGGAAGGTGTCTGCATCGGAGGGACTGACCACTGACCATGACTTGCCCAAATCCATCTTCCCATGACGATTCTGTTGGCACTTCCCTCTCATTCCCTGCTCATCTCTACTGCCTGGAGCTGTTCCTGCTGCCTGCAGCTTTCTCTCTCCCAACATCTTTTCCCTGTCGGTACTCACAGACCCTGTCCCACCCTCCATGTGCACAGTTCTGCCCTACAGAAACGTCCCAGATCAGGGCACTGTCCAGGGCATCTCTGTGCTCGCTGGTCCTAAGCAGCAGGTCACATTAGCCCTGATAAGTCCATAAAGGTGCTGCTGGTGCTGCTGTAGGTGGAGGTGGGGTTGAAAGGGTTTGCTGAGCTTTCTCACAGACCTACTGATCTCTGAGAGGGAAGGTCAGTGAGTCCCAGTTCCTTGCCAAACCACAAAACTCTTTCCTTTGTTCTCCCTGCCAACATTAGGAAACTGAAAGCCCTGGAAGGAAAGCTCCTTCCCTTTCAAGTAGACTTTTTTGCACCTTCCTCTGTGGTGCAGCGACACTGTTCTGAATCACAGCCCTGCGCAGACCTGTGTGCATGTCCCAGCTTCACAGCCCTGCAACTGTCCCTGGGAGAAAGCAGCAGCATGCCCTGTCCCTGTGACGATTTGGCAGGGAATGCCTGCTCTGAAGCATCTCCCCCTCCTCTGCAAAGGAGAGCAATCCTTAAAAAAACTATCAGTCATGGGATGGGATAGGTTTAGAACACCCTTCCAGGAACCTCAGTGGCATTTCCCTGCAGCCAGAGACTTACCATGTCAAGGTCTGTGAAGATTTCTCCCACAAGGAGCTCTCCTCTGTCCTCCCACTCCACACTGCCTTGCACTTCTCTCTGCTTTGTCTCATCTCATGTCAGCAGCAGCAGGCAGTGCCCGGAGCCCTGCTGCTCTTTGCAGAGGAGCTGCTCCTGTACACAGCTGTCTCTGGGCAGTGCTGTCCGGTTGTCATGAGCTCCCTCCATCCCGGAGCCTGGCCCTGCTCAGTAGCAGAGGCCCAGCTGAGCTCATGAATTTCTCTGTCCCTTGTGCTCCCTCCTCCTGGGAAATGTTCACTGGAACTAACTAAAATAATCACTGATGGTCCCTCTCAAATCAATACAGAGTGACCAGTTAAAGCATTGTCCCTTGTTTCATCAGAGGATGGTTTCATCAGAGGATGGTTATCTACAAGAGGTGGAAACATCCCACCTTGGAAATCCATATTCCCATGTCTTAACTAGGCAGGACACCTAGAAGCAGACAAGAAGGAAGGTCATTCACCCATGGTTCAGGTTTTCATTCAGATGAATCAGTCTGGCCATCGCATGCCCACTTAGAAGCCCGTGGGATGCAGATCCCTCCTGTGAACTCCACAAAAAACACACAGGAGATGGGATTGCCCTTGCAAAAAAATGAAGTGGGAACAACATAGATGTCTGCATGAATCCTTGGCGATGGAGGGTGGGAGTCAGCTGCTCAACACACAAACACATGGTGACATTGGAAGAGACAGAGGTGGACCAAGGCATGTGCCAGAGTCTTCTTGCTCTGATGGAGCAGCTATGACACCCCCATCCTTCTAGAGCATGAGTTGGGGGCCAGGTGGGGAATTCCCTTGGCCATCTGAAATGACACTAGATGCCTCCTACTACTAGGGCTCCACTCACTATAAAGCTGAGACATAGGAAGATCCCAATGTTACAAACAGCTAATGCAATTCAGGGCAGACACATGATTTAATGGCATAGTAATAGGCCTGCAGGGCCATGTCGGATGCCTGGGGTGTCCAGCACATCCACATGTCTCTAGTAGTTCCAGCATGGGACCTACAGGAAGCCATGCCTTTTAGGAGTGCTTGCTGGGCAAGTGCCCCACGGCACCTTGAGTTTCCTACCTGTGTCCAAGCAAATGAATCCCACCTCTGCCTTTAGGCACAGTCTGTACTGTCTACATCCAAGCATGCTGCACAAATGGGAGGCACATGACACCGCTCTAGTCTCTGTACTTTCAAATCCTCCTAGCTCTCCTCCTCCTGAAACCTTCTCACCCCCCAGGATGATATGAACAGGGACTGGGCTAATGATGTCCTCAAGGTGGCTGGATCACAGAACCAGGGCCTTCTTCAGTGGCATCTTGTCCTTCCTGGAGATTGGTTCACCTCTGTCACAGACCCCAAGGTGCTGCAGAGTCAGCTCAGGCAGCAAACCCCTCTCCTGCCATTTCTGCACAGCCCAGTTCTGTTTCTCCCTGGCCTTGGGCACTGCAGGCTTTGCTCTCTTAGTGGGAACCTTCTATCTATGCCAGTATGTCACCACTTGCAATCAAAGCCATTGCATGTATATGGTCCTTGGTAACATGTTTCCCTGTGACAGATCTTCAGTCAGCGCCACAGCTGAAATGCAGAAGCCAAAATATGTGCAAACATATGCAGCCTGGGGTGCAGCCAGGAGCAAATGGATGTGCACAAGCTGTGAGAGGAGTGCCACATGGTTGGAATAACTGAGATGTGGTGGGATCACTAGCACGACTGGAGTCCTTCAAAGGCAGGGTACAAGTTCTTCAGGAGAGACCATCAGGGAAGATGAGGAGGGGAATAACCTGTGTGTGAAGGGGTAGCTTGGATGTACGGAGTTCTTCCATGGGATGGACAAAGGGAGGCAGCTCTGAAGGGCAGAGGAGCTCAGGAAAGCCAACAGGTCATTAAGCACCCGTCAAGCACAAGCATGCTCCCTATGAACAGTTTGTCAAATTAGTAGCTATCTCTGGACCCCAGCTTGGCTAAACAGGGATCTCCCAGGTGAGCTCCAGGGCAATAAGGCAGCATACAGAAAGGGGAAGAAGGGAGAGGCTGCAAAGGAGCAATTTAGAGATATTGTCCAGCAAAGTCAGGATGGTGTTAAGGAAGCCAAAGCTCCTCTGCGATAGAGACACTTGCAGGGGATGTGACGGACAGGAAGAAGAGCTGCTGCTGCTGCTTCAGTGATAGTATAGGAATAAACAAGGAAATGTGGGGTCACTGCTAACTGGGGCAGAGGGTCTAGTAAAAGCGGATGTAGATAGGTCTGGGGAAGTGAGGTCCTTCCTGGCTTCAGTCTTCACCAACAAGGTCTCCTGAGCTGTTGTGCCTAGAGTCAGGACTCCTGAGGAGAAAAACAACCCGCAGTGCCCAAGTCTTGAGTGAAGAATGACTTGCAAGAACTCAACCCCTACAAGTCTATGGGATTGGATGGCTGGCATCCATGGACATTGAGAGAGCTGGCTGCTGTGACAGCAAGGCTGCTCTCTATCATCTTTGAAAGGTTGTGGAGATCGGGGATAGGGGGGGGGGCGTGTCTCAAAGACCAGAAGAAGGAATATGTTGTGCTCATCTTTTAAAAGGCCACATGGACAAGCCAGGGAGCTGCAGGCCATTCAGCCTCATTTTGGTAAGGAGAGTGTCATGGAACCAGTCCTCTCCGATCACATTTCTGGGCACATGAGGGAGAAGAAGGTGTCTGGGAACAGTCAGCATGGAGTTACTGAAGGCAAATCATTCCTGACCAACCTGATTGATTGCCTTCTGTGATAAAAGACCAGTACTTGTGGAGGAGAGGAGAGTAGCAGATGTCCAGTAGACATTCAGAAGGGCAAAAAACTGCTTGGATGATTGAGCTCAGAGGGTTTTCGCAAACGGGTCATGCTTTACCAGGAAGCCAGGTAAAGGTGGGGTATGCAGGAGTCTACACTCCACATCCTGTCCTGTTTGAAAGGCTCATCAGGGACCTGCAGAATGGAAATCCCATCATGGTTGTAGATGACACCTGATTGGGTGGAACAGTCATAAGCTCAAGGGCTGCCATTCAGAGGGACCTCAGCAGGCAGTAAGAATGGGCTGTCAGGAACTTTCTGAAGTTCAGCTAGGACAAATGTCAGGCCCTGCACCTGGGATAGAGCAACACCCTGCAGCAATAAGGGGTAGGGCGTGCCTGGCTGGGCAGCAGTTCTCCAGAAAAAAGAATCTGGGAGTCTTTGTGGGCAGGGAGCAGAACATCAGCCAGCAGCATGCCCTGGCAGCAAAGGAGGCTGCGGTGTCTTGGGCTGTACAGACAGGAGATCAAAGGAGGTGATTATCCCCCTCTACTCAGCATTGTTAGAGCCCATCTAGATACTGCATCCAGTTGGACCCCCCCGTAGAAGAATGCTGTTTGTCACTTGGAGTGAGTTCAGTGGCAGGCCCCCAAGGTGGCTGGGAGCTGGAGCACTTGCCTGGTGAGGAGAGGCTGAGGGAATGGGCCTTGTTCAACTGGAAAGGGAAAGGCTTTGTGGGGCACTCACAGCAGCTTCCCAGCTCAAGGTTACCACCAATAAAGAACCAGGTTTTTGCAGTGACTCATGGCAGGAGAATGAGAGGCAACGGCTATAAGGTGACACAAGTGCAGTTAAAATTAGCTATAAGGGAGAAAAATCAAAGAGGGTAACAAAGCATTTGAAGTGGGGTCCAGAGAGGTTATGGACTCTCTCTTCTTGGAGGCTTGCAGGACGCAGCTGGACAAGGCCCTGAGGAAATTGGTGCGAATTTGGTGTTGATCCTGATGTGAGCAGGAGGTTGAACTTGAGACCTCCCAAGGTCCCCTCCAACATGAATGATTTGGTGATTCTGTCATCTCTGGCGATAGGCACTGCAATTCTTGCAGGCAGGAAGTCTTTTCCTGCATGTGGTTAACACCTGACATGGTCTCTCCAGAGCCAGCCCTTCTGAGTGGTGTGAGGTTTCCCCCTGGGCCTGAAAGCTTTTAAGTTCACATCAGGATCAACACGGAATTCACACCAGGTTCCTCAGAAACCCTGAGCCAACCTGAACCTCAGCTGAACTTCAGCCACCCTGATCAGGACCAGCCCTCTGGGGCAAACCTGCCACCAAGCAGTGCACAGCTCCTCACCTAGGTCTCCTCCGAGCCCAGCGTGCTGACCCTGTGGCCCAGAAACACCATGGACATTATCTGGAGGCTTCCTTTGCCAGATCAACCTTCCCAAAATAGCACATGATGTATTGGTACGAACCAGAGGGTTTTTTTGTTTGTTTGTTTGTTTTAGTGTGTGATATCATTAAGGAGTCATTCTGCAGGCTCCAACGTACAGTTGGATGATGGGTGGGTGAGCTGAACTGTGCAACGCCTGCTGGGACAGCCCTGCACCACCCTACAAGGAACTGACCCTCACTTCCTTTTATCCACACCTCACTGCCAACAGGGGACCTTTGTCCAAATCAGCCTCAGATCCACACTTGCGATTTCATCTCAGAGGGGCTTCACTTGCAAAGAAGAGTCCACGAGTGAGCTAATGCCCAGGCTGTGCCTGAGCTGATCAGGCAAGAGCTTCAGAACATGCAGGCCTCAACCAGCTCAGGGACACAGTGCAAAAGGTGCTCAGCTGAGTTGGACACCTCAACTGTCAGGTCAGAAACGACTGCCTTAGAGAAGAGAGGAGCATGTGGAAAGGTGAGGGACATCATTCTGAGGGGGCTTGCAAGTTATCTGCAGAAAACAACTTCAGTTTTGCAAGCTGATTCTCAGCTATGACCCATGGAGTATTTCCTGCTGACTTGCAGGAAACTGCTTGAGCATCACTACTCACTGTAGTCGCTATGAATCAGGGAGAAGTGTTTTTAAAGGCCAATCATTTTCTGAAGAATAATACTTTGTCTTTGGAAGTTTCCCTTATTTTGCCCATTTCAAAAGCTAATGACTGTGGCACTGCCGCTTGAAAGGGCACCTCTGAGTGCTCCACCTTGGCAAGACCATTTCCTTGTTAACTGTGTGGGTGGAAAAAGTCCCACATGATCTAAACTGCTCTCTGAGGCCTCCTGCTGCATGTCAGCCACTGGATGTCTTGTGTCAGAGCCCAGGACAGTGTGCAGGGTGCAGGGTGCAGCAGGGAGCCCCAAAACAGCCAGGCTTTCAGCAGGAAGGCCTCAAGACCCTCTCTAGAGTTCACTGGATTGGAGGCGGTTTAAACTGGATGGTTAAGTAAGGGCTAATTGGGGGATATTACTGCATTATAAGCAAAGAGTTTCTAGGGTTCTGCCACAGGAGAAGAAAAGAGTGTCTGCACCAATTATGGATACGGGTCCTATCTCCCATTAGCCTTTGCTAATAGGAGAGGGAGGAAACTGCTCTGCCTCTAGCCTAAAAAAAATCTTGTGTTTGGACAGATCCCAGAAGTGTTAACTTCAAGAATCTCCAACAAGGAACCCTTTCTGAAAGATGACCTCTTCTACTCCAAGCTGCATATTTCTATGTATTTCACAGCATATGTGGGATACTGGCTGCAGATCCTGAAAAGAGCTTTGGAAACTCAAGGCCTGAACCTCAGCGCACACAAGGCAGCAGGCTGCCAGCATCCCTGGCTCACGCCACCAGGGCAGCCTGGGCCCTGTGAGCCAAGGCACCTCCTCACCTCGCAGCGCTCCCCAGCTCCCCAGCCTGGCAGGGCTCCCCACGCACAGCACTGCTCTCTCCAGACACTTCCTCCCATTCAGAGCACCAAGACCCTGGGGCCACCGCCTGTCCCCACCACAGGCCACCCCACCACTGGCACATGGTAGTGATGTGTGACTCCTGTTTTATGCCCTGAAAAATTGAGACATGGAGAAGGACTGCTTTCCAGTACATGAGGGCATGGAGTGGGGACAGGAGGCAGCGGGACCACGTTGCGGCCGTTCACCGACAGGCAGAGGAGCAGGGACATGTTGGAGAGGAGTTTTAGGGTAATGAGATGGGAAGAGTGTCCTTCTTCCCCTGGATGGACAGGTGAGCTGAGGGCAAGTGGGCAAGTGAGATGGAGAACTGCTGGACCAAGACCATCACCCTGGACCACAGTTCCTTGTTGCCAAAGCTCTTGTGGCTCTCCACCAAGGGGAAGGGCTTCGGGAGCTCCTTCCTGAGGTGTCACATACAGACCTTTTATTCCAAAATCAGCTGTGGTTCCTGGGCTGTGGGGGTGACTGGACAGTGCCGGGGGCTGCCACAATAGCCCTGACTGAGGGTCCTGCCTGGCTCAGGGGACATTGTGCCAGCCACGACTGCTGAGTCCTGGGGCTGCGGCTGCCCTGAGCACCAAGGCTCCTCTGGGGCCAGCTCCATCCCCTCATGGCAGGGGGAAATCCAGGTCCAGGTTTCTCTGGGAGTGGGTCCTCCTTTGCGATCTGCCTCTGGAAGGAAAGGGGTCCTGTGTCCTGGGGGCTGGGTGTCCCGCAGCTCTGTGGGGCTCCTAAGAGCCTGCTGGAAATGCCCATGTTGGAAATGGATCCTTCACCTTGTAACAACCCCAAGGTGTCTACCTGCTTGGGAGAACCTCTGCTCCTTCCCTGTGGATCCATTTATGCTTCCCACTTGGCAGAGCATGTTTTGGGCTCAGAGATGACATCTTCATATGGCCACAACCCCTGTCTTCCTGCAAACTGGGGTCAAACCTCTGCACCCAGAAGACAGCATGTTTGGGAGAGCAGCTTGGAAACAGGTGGGGGTGCCATCACCACCCCACAAGTCCCTGCTGACCCCAAGCATTTTTCTCTGAGCCGTGGGGGGCAGTGCTGGGGGGAGTCCAGCAGGGCCATCTGCCCAAGCCCCCTCCCGGCCACACACCTCCGCTGCCCAGCACTGGCAGGCCCACAGCTGCTCTGCCCTGGCTGCCCCGTGTCCCTGGGGCTCCTCAGCCCTGCAGAGTGAGGTGCCGGGGCCCAGCCCAGTCCCACAGAGAGCAGCCCCTGCCTGGCTGTGGCCCAGCCCTGCTGGGCGCAGTGTGAGGGCTGCCGAGCCCCGGGGCTGCTGCGGGCAGGGGGCCGGGGCCCCAGGGGCGACAGGGACCTGCCCTGCCCTGCCCTGCACTGGGGGCAGAGGGACACTACCTGCAGGCTCTGGCACCCCAGCCATGCCCAGGGCCCCTGTGCCAGCGCCAGGGCCAGCACCAGCATAGGCCCCGTGGCTGCTCCCCCACGCTCCCCACAGCCCGCGGGTGCAGGGCAACCAGGAGCCCCGCGGGGTCCCTGCAGCAGAGCCCAGCCCCGGCAGGGCAGCAGCCGGGCCCCACGGCCCCGCACTGCCCTCCCGCATGGGGCTGCGCTGCCCCCAGGCCCCACAATGCCCCGCGCTGCCCCACGCTGCTGCCCACAACATGGTGCCCCATCGCGAGAGAGGGGGAGGGGGCTGCCTGCGGGGGCACACAGGGCTGCAGTGTTGCCATGGCATCGCCCCCCCCAGTGCTGCCCTCCTATTGGCCAGCAAGGGGAGGAGGGCGGGGGCAGGATGTGACTGGTGGCTCTGTCAGCCAATCGAGGTGCAGCATGTGGAAAAACAGCCGTGAAAATGGAGCAGGAGCCAAGCCGGAGGGAGGGAGCGGGTGTGAGCGGAGCTGGTGGGGCTGCGGGCACCTTCAGCTGCCGGCGGGTGCCCTCCCACCAGGGCGGGGGCAGCGGTGCTGGCCCTGGGGCTGCTTTCCTGCAGGAGCTGCAGCAGGGGCTGGTGGGGCCGTGAGCACGGCACAGAGCGACCGGGGACAGAGTGGGCAGCTGCCCTGCAGCCAGATGTGGCGGCCTGCCCTGAGCAGCTGGGCCGGGGCGGCTGCTGGGGTTTGGGGGCAGGAAGGTTTGCCCCTGCCGGGGGTCGGAGATCCATTTAGAAGCGTTTCCCTGAGCTGCTGCTGCCACCGCAGCCCCCAGGTGCTGCTCAGAGCTGCGTTTGGGAGCTGCTGGGAAAAGTGTGAGGAGGCTGCTAGTGTCCTCACGAGGGGCCCTTCCCAGTGGTCTGTTTTCTTCTGAAAACAGCATTTCCGAGTGGCTCTGAGAGAGGCTGTCCCTGCATGTGACGCCATGCCTTAGCCGTTGTTTTTGCTCCCTGACTCTTGCTTTGCCCCGAGACCTGTGACCCTGGCAGCAGCCTGAAGGGTGTTTCCAGAGCAGCTCTGTAAGTGGGAGCTGTTTTGCTTGTCAAGGGCCTTGAAAGTGGATGAATGGCCAGTGCTCCCACTTGCTGCTGTTATTTCCATGCTCCTAGGTCAGGGTGAAGCGTTGCTGACTTGTGGCTCTGCTGGTTTCACCAGCCAAGATGCTCTGGCCTGAGTCCTTCCGTGTGTCTCCAATTGCCAGGGCATAAAACAGGAGAAGGCTGGTTGTCCTGGATGCGTAGAGGATTTGCTGTGTTTGTTCAGCATTGGAGAAGGAAGCAGACTTGTGAGTTGCGGGAAGGCTTCTCCCTCTGCCTGGGACATGAGGTCCTGCTGTCTTCAGCTCCATGATCGCTGCTCCCAAGCAATCGCCCTGTTAGGAAATGTTGCCCAGAATTACTTGCAGGCCTTTCTCCAATTCCTAAGTTTCATGGGCTAGCTGTAGGTACTACATGGGCAGAAGCTGATCTTTTTTGGGGGGCAGTAACTGGTCCATAATGGGTATTTTGCTGCACTATGATCATTGGGAGGCCATGGGGTGAGTCAGGGAGGCCGCTCAGGAGCTGGCTGAGCCTTGGGGGAGGCAGGGGCAGCTGCAGGTGCCAACAGCCACGTGGTCAGGGTGTGGGCAGGGAGGTCACTAGTGACTAAGAGAGCTATGCCAGAAAACCACCCATGTCAAAGCAATTCTTTGTGAGTAGCTGATAGGCCAGCAGGAGGCACATGGCTTGGGTGTTGATTCTGAGGTCACTTCTGCCCGAGTACCTGATAGGCCAGTTGCAGGAAGAAGGCTTGGCTGTTGATTGTGAGGTCACTTCTGAGTGATGACCTGATTGGATAGCAGCAGAGCTGTGGCTGGAAAGGTGCTTGTGAGGTCCTTTCTACCTGAGCAGTTGAGAGATCAGGAGAAGACCCATGGCTTGGATGCTGGTGGTGAGGTCACTTCTGGGTTTGTTGCGTGTGCTCAGAGGAGGGATTGAGCCCTACAGAGCTCCACAGCAATACAGAAATGCAACTCATTAATCAAGCAGAAGTAGGTGTTGCCCATCATCTGGCACAAATTTTATTCCACTCCCTCATCATGAGTTAGTACTGCTACATTTAATATGTGGATGATGTTCTGTGGTGAACGTGGACATGGAGTTGGACTTTCCACTTGTTGCTAAGTAGAAGCCTGCAGCCTCCTGCCGGTCAGCTAGGGAGTCCAGCTAGACTTTTGAGGCTGCTAAATTCATCTAGTGCTGGTGTGAGCAGTGGTGTTAGTAATCTCTCATTCCCAGGGTGTGTGTGCTTTAGAAATTGCCCCTGCCAAAACAGTGGGGAGCTTGTGAGATTTTCCTGCCAGGTCTGAATGCTGTCTCTGTCTTTGAGGTGTCCACCTGCTTTTCTGACACATTTGGAATTGTAACACGTTAGAGGTCTCTGATTTTCTGTGCACGTATGCAGTCATTGGGGAATGGGTGCAAAGGCTGTTGGAGGAGGCAGAAGGAGTGTCACCCCCCCCCCCAAAAAAAATATATATATATATCAGCCACATTTTCCAAGAGATTTCTTGTTCAGGGAAGTTGAGGCACAAGCGAGAGGCAAGAGCTGGCCTCATCAGCCCCTGTGAGAGCACTTGCTCTCTGCGTCCTGGAGGTGGGAAGTGAGGAGGCCCCGGGCTGTGAGTGGATGTTCAGAGGCAGTGCCTGTTGCAAGGCCTTGGAGGCCTAGAAGGGAATGGAAGGTCTGGAGAGTTGGGCTTTGTGTGTTGTGGGGTGCTTGGGGGTGCCCTGTGTGCTGCCATGTGTGGTGCTGTGCCCTGTGTGTCGCTGAGGCAGAGGCGCATGTTGGCTGCCAACCCTCAGTGCTGGTCATGTGGCTGCTGTTGGTGGTTGTGAGGTCACTTGTGCCTCAGTGCCTGATAGGCCAGTGCTGGTTTTAAGAAATTTAATAGTAGTGTTAAAGCCTAGCTGATTAGGAAATGGTTAATCATGTTTGTACTGGAAAGTTCTAGAAACCATTGGGCTATTGCCACACGGCTTCTTTATCTGTAGCCACAAGGTAAGAAGAAAGCAAACGCCCAGAGACAGTGAAGATACCGAATGGAGGGTGAGAAGACCCCAGAGCTGATATTTCTATTGGATCGGACGATCCCATGAGGGATGGGTAACTGAGATCATAGGGATATAAATATCCAGGGAATTTTCCATTCGGGGTCCCTCTTCTGAGGCACCAGCTTGATCTGTTCACATTACTGAACTAAAGAGTTAAACAGAGAATTCTCAGCTCAGCATGTTAAGATTCTCGAAGACCCAGTGAGTATATGATAGTTTTGTAACAGCTGGTCATGTGGCTGCAGTTTGTGGCTGTGCGGTCACTTGTGCCTGAGGGCCTGATAGGCCAGTGCTGGTGATGTGGTTGGTGTTTGTGGTTGTGAGGTCACTTGTGCCTCCAAACGTCAGCCTTACAGGAGGAGACGCGCCTATCTGGTTCCAAAACAGACCGCTCGAATAATGTTCAGAGCAGACCGAAATCCAAATTCAGTCCTAATCATTGAGGCAGTGGGAGAGTGAGAACTGTTAATCTACACAGGGGAGCTGGAAGTCTTAGGATGAAGAAAGATGTTGTTACGTTCCCCCAAGATGCGCAGGATGAAGCACAATGCTCCATATTGCAGTAAATCCTCTGATGCCTATGAGGCACTGAGGCATAAGTGACCTCACAACCACAAGCAGCAGCCATGGGCCTAGCACTGGCCTAGCAGGCACTGAGCCACCACTGACCTCACAACCACAAACAGCACCCATGCACCTAGCACTGGCCTAGCAGGCACTGAACCATCATGGACCTCACAACCACAAACAGTACCCACGCACCTAGCACTGGCCTAGCAGGCACTGAGCCACCACTGACCTCACAACCACAACCAGCACCCACGCACCTAGCACTGGCCTAGCAGGCACTGAGCCACCACTAACCTCACAACTGAAAACAGCAGCCACGCACCTAGCACTGGCCTAGCAGGCACTGAGCCACCACTGACCTCACAACCACAAACAGCAGCCACGCACCTAGCACTGGCCTAGCAGGCACTGAACCATCATGGACCTCACAACCACAACCAGCAGCCACGCACCTAGCACTGGCCTAGCAGGCACTGATCCACCACTGACCTCACAACCACAACCAGCACCCACGCACCTAGCACTGGCCTAGCAGGCACTGAGCCACCACTGACCTCACAACTGAAAACAGCAGCCACGCACCTAGCACTGGCCTAGCAGGCACTGAGCCACCACTGACCTCACAACCACAACCAGCAGCCACGCACCTAGCACTGGCCTAGCAGGCACTGAGCCACCACTGACCTCACAACCACAAACAGCAGCCACGCACCTAGCACTGGCCTAGCAGGCACTGAGCCACCACTGACCTCACAACCACAACCAGCACCCACGCACCTAGCACTGGCCTAGCAGGCACTGAGCCACCACTGACCTCACAACTGAAAACAGCAGCCACGCACCTAGCACTGGCCTAGCAGGCACTGAGCCACCACTGACCTCACAACCACAAACAGCAGCCACGCACCTAGCACTGGCCTAGCAGGCACTGAGCCACCACTGACCTCACAACCACAACCAGCAGCCACGCACCTAGCACTGGCCTAGCAGGCACTGAGCCACCACTGACCTCACAACCACAACCAGCACCCACGCACCTAGCACTGGCCTAGCAGGCACTGAGCCACCACTGACCTCACAACCACAAACAGCAGCCACGCACCTAGCACTGGCCTAGCAGGCACTGAGCCACCACTGACCTCACAACCACAAACAGCAGCCACGCACCTAGCACTGGCCTAGCAGGCACTGAGCCACCACTGACCTCACAACCACAAACAGAACCCACGCACCTAGCACTGGCCTAGCAGGCACTGAGCCACCACTGACCTCACAACCACAAACAGCAGCCACGCACCTAGCACTGGCCTAGCAGGCACTGAGCCACAAGTGACCTCACAACCACAAACAGCAGCCAGGCACCTAGCACTGGCCTAGCAGGCACTGAGCCACCACTGACCTCACAACCACAAACAGCAGCCATTGGCCTGAAACTGGCATATCAGGCACTGAGGCACAAGTGACCTCAGAATCGCAAACAGTGATATAGTGTTTCCTTGTTGGTGTCGTTTATAGATGCACAACTGGCCTAACAGTGTGTATCAACGGATGTTGCTTGCTGCTTGCCTATCCCATTCCGAGGAAGTAGTGACTTCACAGGCTTCAGCAAAGCCACCTGCCATCTGCTGGCCTATTATATAGGAAGGCAAGAATGACCTCACAAGCGAAAACAGCAGCCATGTGCCCACCACTGGCCTCTCAATACTGAAACAGAAGTGACTTCACAGTCTGCATTGAAGCCACGTGCATGCTGCTGGCCTAGCACGGACTGAGGCACACCATCCCCAGCAGCACAGACAACACTAATCTCCATACTGCTGCTCTACCAAGTGCTCCTGCACCTGTACAAAAAGAAGCAGTGGGTCTGCTGGTGGCCTAGCAGATACTGAGCCCCAATGACTTCACAAACACAAACATCAGCAAGATGCATCGAGCTGGTCTGTCAGGTGCTGAAGCTGAAGTGAGAGGAGAGGAGAAGCTCACCTGGGCCACTTGCGTGTCCCTTGATTAAGCTGTTAGCACTCTGTACAGAACAGTCTTCTGCAAACACCTGTCATCTCCTGGCAACACTCTCTCCAGGTCATGGCACAGCTCCACTCTGTCACCCTGCGCACAAATCATAAAAGGGAACAATTGGTCTTGCTTTTCCTTTAGTGCCATCAAGTCCGAGCTGGGAGCCTTTGCACTGCAGCACCTACACAATGACAGCAGGACGCCACTTCCATTTCTGGTGCATTTCTAGGGACAGAGACCAGCTGAGGGAGCAGCTGCACTGCAAAGGGTTGCTGACACTGTCACATCAACTCAGCACTGCACCAGGCATCAACCTGACACCAGACCTCTGCTCTGCCACCTAGTCTACAAACACACTGTCTCTGCCCCACACAGCTGCCTCTTCTGCTCGATACAACCAAGTGCCAGCAAGAAGACATGGATGCAGGACACTCGCCACTTGCACACTCCCCAGCCACTGCTCTGCTCGCTGCCTTCCCTTGGCTCCTCAACCCAGACACACAGCGAAGCTCTTGCGGTGACACCCCAAGCTGGCCAAGGCACTCTAGGCTCACAAGGCCTGTGCAAATGAGCAGCACAAGATCGGGGACAGAGCTGGCTCCTTGGAAGATGCTGCTCTTTTCAGAGGGAAGGATCCTACTTTCTTTGGGCACAGCAGGCTGCTGCTTTCCACCTCCATCCCCTCAGGAACCTCCACCTAGGCATGGCAGGGATGGGGATTTTCTTTAGTAATACAAAAGATACAGATACAGTGTAGAAACAGTAGAGAGTCCAGAAGGCCTCCTGAGCCCAAAGGAACCTTGGGTCCTTTCCTTTACTTACTTGGACAAGGAGCCCCGGGGAAGGGAAAAAGGGGGCAGAGGCTTTGACATGAGGCCCAAGCAATGAGACAGCCCCACGCTGGACGGCTGCTGAAATGCCAGCTGTCCTGGCTACACAGGCTCTGCAGCAGCAGTCCGGGCTCCACAGCTGCCTTCACAGAGCACTGAGGGCTGGGTGCCACGGGCAACCTGGCCCTGGGCACATCTTCACCCCTCGCAGAGCCAGCAGCCCAAGAGCTGTCAGACTTCCTCAGGTCAAGCTTTGCGACCCTCACACAAAAGGCACCCAGGAGACGCTGGTATTTAGTATAAGAGTCTTGGACTCGTCCTATATGACACCACAACCTTCTAGGAAAAGGAGGGGGCACAGTAGCATTTGCTGAGGGAGCTGGCAGGAATAGCAGTTGTGGGAGGAGGAATTTGCAGCACAGCAGAGGTACCAGGAGGTGAACCCACACCCCAAGTCACCCACGGAAGCCAGGCGCATTTATGGAAGCCTTCGCAACCATACGTAGCCTCTTCTCATCCACTTGCAGCTGCTTTCACAGAGGGCTCACAATGTTGGCAAAGATGTTGACAGGCACGTGGACACACCCTGGCATCCTGCCTCCACCCTCAGGGGCTCTAGGACTGCACTGGGAACCTCCAGGAGCAGAGCAACCTAGAAAGAAAGAAAGAATCGGAGTGTTAGGGTCAGTTCTGCTGGCCTTACAGAGTCTCAACAGGCAGGGGCAAATGTCTCCCCTCCATGCTGAGCTGTATTGGTGAGAGCCTGATCAAAACTTCCCTGGAAAAGGATCCAAGACACCTCATCTACTGGCACCTGCCTCGAGCAGGGCGTTGGATCCCTACCTCCACGTCTCCCCCATTGCAGCTTCAAGGAATCTGCTAGACTGAGACTCTTGCCAAAGGCACCAGCGACTTTGGAGATGCCGCCTCCACCGCTCACCAAGGACAGGTGTCTCAGAGCCACCCATTGCCCTCAGAGGCCTGACTTCTCGTGAGGTGGCATCTCCCCTCTCTGCAAGGGTCTGCGTAGGCACAACGTGCAGAAATGCCTCTGACTGCTTTGATTCACTACCCATCTCTCTGAGGGATCGCAATGGATTAGGGTCTGGGATGGGAAGATGCAATGAGGGTCCAGATGCAACAGAAAGCCTTTAAGGAGGGAGAAGAGGACTTTCTCCAAGGGAGTCAGTAACATCCCAAAGACTCCGGGAAGCATCAAGACCTTCCGAAACTGCAAGCCTGAACCTCAGCTGACAGAAACCACCAAACTGGGAGCAGCCCTGCCTCGCACCACGATGCTCCAAGGAGGCAACACGGTCACCAACAGTCCTCACCCAGCTCTCCCAGAAGGACACTGTGATGGCAGGCTGGGCCTTGGGAGCAGAGCACTGCTCTCTCCAGCCACCTCCTCCCATGCTGAGCAGCAAAACACTGGGGCCACCACCTGGCTCCACCACAAGGCACCTCACAGAGGGTTGGCAGCCAACATGCGCCTCTGCCTCAGCAACACACAGGTCACAACAACACACATGGCAGCACACAGGGCACCCCCAAGCGCCCCACAACACACAAAGCCCAACTCTCCAGACCTTCCATTCCCTTCTAGGCCGCCAAGGCCTTGCAACAGGCACTGCCTCTGAACATCCACTCACAGCCTGGGGCCTGCTCACTTCCCACCTCCAGGACTCTCAGAGCCACTCAGAAATGCAGTTTTCAGAACAAATGAGGCCATTGGGAAGGGTCCTGGTGAGGACACCAGCAGCCTGCTCACACTTTGCCCAGCAGCTCCCAAACGCAGCTCGGAGCAGCACCTGGGGGCTGCAGTGGCAGCAGCAGCAGCTCAGGGAAACGCTTCCAAATGGATCTCCGACCCCCAGCAGGGGCAAAGCTTCCTGTCCCCCAACCCCAGCAGCCACCCCAGCCCAGCTGCTCGGGGCAGGCCGCCACATCTGGCTGCAGGACAGCTGCCCACTCTGTCCCCAGTCACTCTGGGCCTTGCTCACAGCCCCACCAGCCCCTGATGCAGCTCCTGCAGGAAAGCAGCCCCAGGGCCAGCACTGCTGCCCCTGCCCCGGCGGGAGGGCACTCGTCGGCAGCTGAAGGGACCCACAGCCCCGCCAGCCCCACTCACACCCGCTCCCTCCCTCCGGCTTGGCTCTTGCTCCATTTTCACGGCTGGTTTTCCACATGCTGCACCTCGATTGGCTGACAGAGCCACCAGTCAAACCCTGCCCCACCCTCCTCCCCTTGCTGGCCAATAGGAGGGCAGCATTGGGGGCGATGCCATGACAACGCTGCAGCCCTGTGTGCCCCCGCAGGCAGCCCCCTCCCCCTTTCTCTCGGTGGGGTGCCATGTTGTGGGTGGCAGTGTGGGGCAGCGCAGGGCATTGTGGGGCCTGGGGGCAGCGCGGCCCCATGTGCACGGGCAGTGCGGGGCCGTGGGGCGTGGCCGCTGCCCTGCCGGGGCTGGGCTCTGCTGCAGGGACCCCGCGGGGCTCCTGGCTGCCCTGCGTCTGGGGGCCGTGGGGGGCACGGGGGAGCAGCCACGGGGCCTATGCTGGTGCTGGCCCTGGCGCCAGCACGGGGGCCCTGGGCATGGTCAGGGTGCGAGAGCCCACAGGCAGCATCGTGCTGCCCCCAGTGCAGGACAGGGCAGGGCAGGGCAGGTCCCTGTTGCCCCTGGGGCCCCGGCCCCCTGTGCATGGCAGCCCCGGGGCTCGTCAGCCCTCGCGTTGTGCCCAGCAGGGCTGGGCTGCGGCCAGGCAGGGGCTGCTCTCTGTGGGGCCAGGCTGGGCCCTGGGGGGTCACTCCGAAGGGCTGAGGAGACCTGGGGGCACGGGGAAGCCAGGGCAGAGCAGCTGTGGGCCTGCCAGTGCTGGGCAGCTGAGGTGTGTGGCCAGGAGGGGGCTGGGGCAGATGGCCCTGCTGGACTGCCCCCAGCACTGCCCCCCATGGCTCAGAGAAAAATGCTTGGGGTCAGCAGGGACTTGTGGGGTGGCAATGGCACCCCCACCTGGTTCCAAGCTGCTCCCCCAAACAGGCTTTCTTTTGGGTGCAGAGTTTTGACTCCGATTTGCAGAGCAACAGGGGCTGTGGCCATCTGAGGACAACATCTCTGAGCCCAAAATGTGCTCTGCCAAGTTGGAAGTGTAAATGATCCAGGGGGAAGGAAGAGGTTCTCCCAAACAGGTAGATGCCTTGGGGTTATTACAAGGTGAAGGATCCATTTCCAACATGGGCATTTCCAGCAGGCTCTTGAGGGCCCCACAGGAGCTGCAGGACACCCCAGCCTCCAGGACGCAGGCCCCCTTTTGTGCCAGAGCCAGATCCCAAAGGAGGACCCACTCCCAGGGAAAGCTGGGCCTGGATTGCCCCCTGCCATGAGGGGATGGAGCTGGCCCCACAGGAGCCTTGGTGCTCAGGGCAGCCCCAGCCCCAGGACCCAGGAGTCCTGGCTGCCACATTGTCCCCTGAGCCAGGCAGGACCCTCAGTCAGGGCTCTTGTGGCAGCCCCCGGCACTGTCCAGTCACCCCCACAGCCCAGGAACCACAGCCATTTTTGGAATTAGCACTCTGTGTGCAACACCTCAGGAAGGAGCTCCCGAAGCCCTTCCCCTTGGTGGAGAGCCGCAGGAGCACCGGGAACAGGGAACTGTGGTCCGGCATGATGGTCTCGGTCCAGCAGTTCTCCATCTCACTTGCCCTCTTGCCCTCAGCTCACCTGTCCATCCGGGGAAGAAGGACACTCTTCCCGTCTCATTAACCTAAAACTCCTCTCCAACATGTCCCTGCTCCTTTGCCTGTCGGTGAGCGGCTCCAGCATCGTCCCGCCACCTCCTGTCCCCACTCCATGCTGTGGAGCAGCTCTGAAGGGCAGATGTGGGGAGCACATGAGCAGTGCCCAGCAGTGCCTGGGCCTCACAGGGAAGCACCAGAGAGACCTCCCTGTGATGCAGCACATCCCACTGTCACCTCAGCTTGTGTCGTCTGGTGGCTCAGTAGGTCACCGCCATGGAGATGCGGCACCCAGGAAGAAAGCAGAGAGATTTCCCCTCATGTCCTGGAAAGCAGTCCTTCTCCATGTCTCAGTTTGTCAGGGCATAAAATGGGAGTCACCCATCACCACCATGTACCAGTGGTGGGGTGGCCTGTGGTGGGGACAGGCAGTGGCCCCAGTGTGTTGGTGCTGCTCATCACAGGAGGAGGTGTCTGGAGAGAGCAGTGCTGTGCGTGGGGAGCCCTGCCAGGATGTGGAGCTGGGGAGCGCTGCGAGCTGAGGAGGTGCCTTGGCTCGCAGGGCCCAGGCTGCCCTGGTGGTGTGAGGCAGGGATGCTGGCAGCCTGCTGCCTTGTGTGCGTTGAGGTTCAGGCCTTGAGTTTCCAAAGCACTTTTCAGGATGTGCAGCCAGATATCCCACATACACTGAAATACATAGAAATATGCAGCTTAGAGTATTTGGAGTAGAGGAGGTCATCTTTCAGAAAGGGTTCCTTGTTGAGATTCTTGAAGTTAACACTTCTGGGATCTGTCCAAACACAAAATTTTGCTTAGGCATAGCAGGCAAGTTTTTTAGGCTAGAGGCATAGCAGTTGCCTCTCTCTCCTATTAGCAAAGGCTAATGGGGATATGACCCGTATCCATATTTGGTGCAGACACTCTTTTCTTCTCATGTGACAGGACCCTACAAACTCTTTGCTTATAATGCAGTAGTATCCCCTAATTAGCCCTTACTTAACCATCTGATTATCCCCCCTCCAAGCCACTGAATTCTGGAGAGGGTCTTGAGCTCTTCCTGCTGAAGGCCTCGCTGTTTCGGGGCTCTCCCCTGCACCCTGTGAACTGCCCTGGGCTCTGACACAAGACATCCAGGGGCTGACATCCAGCAGGAGGCCTCAGAGAGCAGTTTGGATCACATGGGACTTTTTTCACCCACACAGTTAACAAGGAAATGGTCTTGCCAAGGTGGAGCACTCAGAGGCGCCCTTTCAAGCAATAGTGCCACAGTCATTAGCTTTTGAAATGGGCAAAATAAGGGAAACTTCCAAAGACAAAGTATTTCTTCAGAAAATAGTTGGCCTTTGAAACCACTTCTCCCAGACCTGCAGTGACTACAGTGAGTAGTGATGCTCAAGCAGTTTCCTGCAAGTCAGCAGGAAATACTTCATGGGTCATAGCTGAGAATCAGCTTGCAAAGCTGAAGCTGTTTTATGCAGATAACTTGCAAGTCCCCTCAGAATGATGTCCCTCACCTTTCCACATGCTCCTCTCTTCTCTGAGGCAGTCATTTCTGACCTGACAGTTCAGGTGTCCAACTCAGCTGAGCACCTTTTGCACTGTGTCCCTGAGCTGGTTGAGGCCTGCATGTTCTGAAGCTCTTGCCTGATCAGCTCAGGCACAGCCTGGGCATTAGCTCACTTGTGGACTCTTCTTTGCAAGTGAAGCCCCTCTGAGATGCAATCGCAAGTGTGGATCTGAGGCTGATTCGGACAATGGTCCCCTGTTGGCAGTGAGGTGTGGATAAAAGGAAGTGAGGGTCAGTCCCTTGTAGGGTGGTGCAGGGCTGTCCCAGCAGGCCTTGCACAGTTCAGCTCCCCCACCCATCATCAAAGTGTGCATTGGAGCCTGCAGTATGACTCCTTCTTGGTATCACACTATAAAAAAAAACCCTTTTGGCTGGTAATAATACATCATGTGCCACTTTGGAAACATTGATCTGCCAGAGGAAGCCTCCAGATAATGTCCATGGTGTCTCTGGGCCACAGGAGCAGCATGCTGGTATCGGAGGAGACCTAGGTGAGGATCTGTGTGCAGCTTGGTGGGAGGTCTGCCCCAGAGGGCTAGTCCCGAGCAGGGTGGCCATGACCCCTGCCTGCCTGCCTGCCAGCCATGGGCTGATGGGGTGGCTGCAGCAGAGGTGCCCTCACAATCAGCAGCCAGATGGGTCCCTGTCACCTGTCTCACCCCCTCCCCTCCCCAGGGCAGTCATTTCTGCTGGGTGGACTCTCTGAGGTGCTGGGTGACATCCCAAAACCTGCTGGCCAGCACATCTGCTGAGGGCCAATCAGGCTGCTGCAGTGGAAGTGACCTCACAACCAACACTGCGGCCATGTCCCCTTTGCCTGCCTCTCCCCATCCCCCTGCCTGTATATCATCTCTGGTGGGATGAGTGGTGGTGTGATTCTCTTCTTGTCTTCAAAATGGCTCCTACCAGAACCCAGCCCATGAGGTTCCTGTACCAGAGGTGACCTCACCATCAACACTGCACATGCATCACTTCTATGATTTTCTCCCCTGCCCCCCTTCTGAGTCGTCCTCTCTTCTGGACCCCACATACAACATCCCAGTCATGTCCCCTTTACTGGCACCTCCCTCTCTCCTACCCCTGTTCAATTACGCCCATCTGATGGGACACCTCATGTGGCAAATTGAAACTTGGCTCTGGGGAAGGCAGGCATGGATGGTGAGGAGGTGCAGGAGTGCTCTGTGCAAAGGGGTGGCTGGAGTGCACAGGGCTTTGCCTTGGAGCACGTGATGAGGCAGTTGAGACCTTGTAGTAAGGATAAGAGGACACAGCAGTGTGGGTGACATTCTGGTAGTGTTTGCTAACGGCCGCCTGAGGAGGGAAGGGAAGCAGATGAAACTTTGTGTAGGCAGCTGGGGGAAGCCTCCTGGTCACAGATTGTGTTTCTCACAGGGTAGTTTAACCACCTTGAAATCTGCTGGCAGGGCAGTCGGCCTGGGCACAAGCAGCCCAGGAGATTCCTGGAGAGTGTTGAAAACAATTTCTTGGCCCAGGCAATCAATGAGCCAACAACAGCTGGACTCTGTCACTCACAAGCAAAACAGAATCAGATGGGGATGTAAAGGCTGATGGCAGCCATGGCTGCAATGATCATGAGATGGTGGAGAAGTAAGACAAAAAGGCGAAGCACAGCCCAGGGCTGCAGGAGAGCCAATTTCAGCTCCTTCAGGATGTGCTTCTCAGGATCCCACAAGAGGCTTCCCTGGAGGGCAGAGGGGCCATGAGGCCTCTGTAAAGACAGACTAGGCAGAGGGAGAGAGCACAGAGAGGCAGACGAAGGGAGAGGAGACATGTCAATTGGAATACAGGAGTTTCTCAGAACCAAGTTTCTCCATTCAGAGTGTTGGCAGGAAACATATCACGTTGACTAACTGTACATCTATATAAATATATACACTCACACAGAGTAATTTCTGCAGTGCATGCATATGGGGCTTCCAATAAAAGAGAAAGAAAATGTTCATTAGAATTGATAAAGAATGTTGGAAGATCTGAAAAAAATATTTTTTTTTCAGTTCTTGCAAGGAGCTATTTTTTGCATAGATTTCACCCAATGACAAAAACTTTACATTCAGGCCTTTATAGACACATATAGAGGCCACTTCTGCCTGAGATGTCCTGTGTAGCTGTGTTCCCATGTGGTGCTGGGAAATATGAGCCAGGAACTATGGGAACTTTCTGGAGCATTGGCTGGTCACCAGGAGAAGCATCTCAAGACCTCTCAGTGGGACAACTTTTTTCTTTCCATTGACTAGAAAGGGAAGTGCAGACACCTGGGTTAGCCAGAGACATCTGCACTGAAGTGGTCTGGTGGAGGGTGAGCTAATTCCCATCCCTGTTGTTGCCTAAAATGGAGTCGCGCTTCATGACCATGCAGGGAATGAAAAGGGTTTGTGGCTAGATGTTTAGGGACTCCTTTAAGGCATCACTGTAACACAGGTACGTTGAGATTGGTGCATTTTTGCCATCAATAAATAGAGTGTTTTCACTGCAGCTGATCAGCCTGCTTCCTCTACAGTAGTGTGAGCTCGACACCTCATGGTGTGACTTGCTGTGTGCAAAGACTGAGAAGCGGCAAGGAAGGTCCTGGGCAGCGAGTGTTTTGAGCGGGATGGGACTTGTGTAAGACACAAAAATATCATTTTTAATAGTGTAGGCCTTCTTATAAAATAAATCTTTAGAAACTGCCAATAAAAATGAAAGAATAAAGAAATTAGATAAATTATCTAAAGCAAAAAAAATGTTTTGTTACACTTTTCAGTATTTGAAACTTCTTTGTGTTCTTATTGCCCTTTTTTGTTTGGTTCTTGTTTGATACACCGATCTTTTGGGGAGATTTTTTTTATTATTTTGAAAGGGAAAGTGATTTTCAGAGCTGGAGTTGGATGCAATCACAGGGTCACAGACTGCTGGTGCCATTGCAGGCACCCAGGTCCCCTCTGCCCAGCCTTCCGGTCCAACTCTGAGGGGCTCCGGTCTTCTGCAGCTCCCCTGTGAGAGCTGCCAGGCCCAGGCAGGTCCCTCAGAGACACCGGGGCCTCTCCAAGTGCCACTGGGTGCTTGTGGTTGGACCCCTGAGCTCTGCCTGGAAAGGTGAAGAACTGTTTTCAACATTTCAAAAATAGGAAAACACTTTCCTCAGCTCAAACGATTGGCTAATTTTAATGTCAATGTTTTCCTCTGATGAAAGAGTAGAAATCTTCAGGAAGAGTATTAATCTGGGGAGAAGAAATATTGATCTGCCCTTGAACTTGTGTTTCCACTGCTCTGTCCGTTAGGCTGTGGATGTAATCTCAGTGATCTCTCACATATTTCCGCATGTCCTGATTAAACTGGTCATTTCTGAAGGCATTTTTGCATCAGACTCTCTGGGCATAGGCATTTTCCATAGTTTCCCAGTTTTCCTCCTCCCCTTGCTCTTTATCCTTTCAGATACCTCTCCACTCTCCAGTTGCTGCTCTGAGCTGCTGGGAGTCTGAAGCTTGCCTCGTCTTTCAGCAGTCTTGTTGTCTCTTTAGCCACCTCCTTTGTTGTGTTTTGGTCTATCCCTTCCAATATATCTGTCAAAAACATTTCAAGGAATTTTATTAATTGTGAACAGTGGACCTCACTGGAGGCAGCCTGGACTTGACATACAGTTGAGGAGGGTTTTTTTTGATCTTTTATTAAACTGTTCCATATTTTATTTTTGTTTGTTTGCTCTTAAGAAAAACCCTTCTGTGTCTGCTTGCAGCTAGTTCTTGAAGGAAAGCAGGTGGGAATTGGTGCACATGACATGTACCATTCAGCTACAGCCTTGAGTGGCAAAAGGTTCGATTTTCACAACAGTGAAGTCCCCAGTGGCTGCTGAGGGCAATGACAGGACTGGGGAGCTGGGGAGGAAGGTTCTCCATACAGGTCTCCTATCAAAAATATTGCTTTGCCTACAGGTCCAGACTTCATTAGGAGACACTGTGGGTCAGTATGAATTGGGGAATGAGGGTATGACTTATTCTGCAAACTGAAGACTCAAGAAAGCTTAAGAAGGAGACATCTTTCTTTTCAGGTGCTCATTGAATTCTGCCCAATTTCAATACACTCCTGCAAACATCTAATTAACCATACAAGAATTGAAGAGCTGAAGAAAGTTATGGAAAGAGGCATGGCTCCTTAGGGGTTTTTTTTTTTGCATTTTAATGACCCCTTGGGTGTATTTGGTGCTAAGCCCATGAACCTCAGATGCAGAGAAGAGGCTGAAGCAACCTCTCCAGAAGCAAATCACAATTTTCTTGGAAAGATAATGAGTCCCACTGAGGGCCATTATAAACAAAGGCTCCCCAGGGGCTGATTAGAGGAGAAAGTTGGAGGCCCTGATTGCAGGTAGGCAAAGGCAATGTGAGGGTGGCTGTGATGCCAAGTCAACCTTGATGTGTGTTACCAAGCAGAGTGACCAGGCACTGACAGCCAGCTCCGGGAGAGGGTGATGCTTTCCATCACACATTGCTCAGGGCTCTTCCTGGGGGCAGTGTGAGGGTGGGGGTGCACAAGGCTAAGTTCAGGACCATGATACGGCACATGCTGGGCTCCCAAGGGACAAGCAGGCAGCAAGGCCACAGTGCTTTAAGGAAACAGCGTCTTCTCGGGGGCCTCGGTGTCAGAGACACCAGCCATAGCGAAGAGGACAAAGACCTAGCTGTGTTGGGAGCTTTCAGCCTTGGCAGTGCCCTCGGCCATCTCCACCACAGGCTGTCCTATGCCTTCCCACGCCTGTGCCTCTTTCCCTGCAGACTGTACACACCCAAGCTGCTTCCCCACCTTGCTCTCACCCCACATTCTCCCCACCTCTCCTGATGTCTTCCTGTCCTCACTTGCTTTTCCTTGAAACACAAAGGCAGGGGCTGATCATTGACTCCCTCTGGGTGACCTGTTGCACCTCAGCACTGCCCTACGAGTGACATTCTTTTGACCTGAAGTCCAGTCTGAACCTCTCAAGATGCACTTTGTGGCTCTTTCCCCTTCGCATGCTGTTTCCCTATACTAAGAAAAGCTCCATCATCTCTGAAACCACCCTTCGAGCAGTCACAGGCTCCTCCTATACTGCCCTTTGCCTCCACTTCAGCAGGCTAAAGAAGGCCAGGTCCCTCAACCTCTCCTCATGGTTGGGGTTATTCAAACCTAGGCACAGCACTAGACACTTCTCTTGGAAATCTTCATGAGGTATCTGTTCTCTAAATCACAAAAAAAAACCCAAACAACAACCCCCCCCCACCACCACCAACTAAACAACCAGCCAAGCCAAACCAGCGCCAATGAGTTAAGGGTAAGCAGGGGTGGGGTGGGCTGTATGGGACAGGATCAGGGTGGTAAAAGAGACAGACCTAGAAGGAGGGAGAGAGTAGTAAAAGGAAATTAAAAGTGAAGCCAAGGATTGCTCAGGGCTGTCTTGGGGATTCCTGCCAAGAAGCCCTGCATCTGAATAATTCTGAGTGGAGGAGGACAAGAAATGCGGCCTGCTTCCACTGTCACAGGGCACCTGCGTGCTTTCCCTGACATCATCAAGTGAAGATGGAGAGTGAGAAGAATGGTGGACTCCTTCAGGGTGGAAGGAACCTCAGGAGGTCTGTAGGCCAATCTCTCTGCTAACAGCAGGGTCATCTCTGGGGTCAGAGCAGGTTGCTCTGGGCTTCATCCAGTGTGGTCTTGGCAACCTCCAAAGGAGGAGACTGTCCAGCGCTGTCTGGGCAACAGGTTCCAATGCTTCCTCACAAAGCAAGTGCTCTAGCTCCCTGACTGTAGTGAGGGCACTTGGCCAAACTTGCTCCAGTTATCAACCTCTTTCTTGTTCTGGGAACCCAAACCTGGATGCAGGGTTCTACATGTGGTCTAATGAATGCTGACTAGAAGGCGATCACCATTTCCCTCCACCTCCTGCCTGTGCTCCTGCTCATACAGCCCACGATGCTTCTGGCCTTCTTTGCTGCCAGGGAACGCTGCTGCCTCATGTTTTGCCTCCTGTCCCCCAGCACCCTCACGTCCTTTTCCACAGAGCTGCTCCCCAGGCCCTCAGGCCCCAGCCTGTGCCACTGTGGGGTGTTGGTTTATCACAGGTGCAAGCCCTGGCATTTCTCCTTGTTGAATTCCACGATGTTGCTGACAGCCCATTCCTCCTGCCTGTCTAGCTCCCTCTGAATGACAGCCCTCATCTGCAACCCATCCAGTTGTCTGCTCTTCTAGACTGGAACGTTCTAACGTGGAAGCAGGAATATTGTGGGACACAGTGTCAAACACCTCATTAAAGTTTAGGTAAAGAACATTTACTCTTCTCCATCCACAAATACAGTTATTTATTAATAGCAGGCAATCAGGTTGTAGAGCCACAATATACTCTGTGTAAATGCATGCTAACTGTTCCCAGGCACCTTCTTCTCCTTTAGGTGCCCAGAATTGTGATCTGAGAGGGTTCGCTGCATGACTCACTCCTCACCAAAGTGTGGTTGAACTGCCTGCAGCTCCCCAGGGTGTCCTTGTGGCTTTTTGGAAGATGGATGTAACAATTGCCTTTCTGCAGTCATCGGGACTTCAGCCCATCTCCACAACCTTTCAAGGATGATAGCGAGTGTCCTTGCAGGGACAGCACTCAGCTCTCACCGCATCCTTGACTGCAGCCCATCCAACCTCATTGACTTGCATTGTTTGAGTTCTCACAAGTAATCCCTCACGCCCCTCATCCACTGTTGGCTGCTTTTCTCCTCTGGAGTCCTGACTCAAGGCGCAACACTCCAGGAGACCTTGCTTGTGGAAACGGAAGCTAACAAGGAGTTGAGTTGCTCAGACCTTTCTGCAGCTGCTGCTACAAGATTCCCTGTCTCATTTAGCAGTGAGGCCACATTTTCCTTTCTATTCTTTCATTCTTATGGAAGCAGTAGCAGCTCATCTTCATGCCCTTGACATCCCCTGCAAGTGTCAGTGCTAGGGGAGCTTTTTCTTCCCTAACACCAAGCCTATGACCCTGGACACTATTTCTAAATGCCTCCTTTGCCTCTCCCTTCTTGCCCCTTCTGTATGCTGCCCTATCACCCTGGAGCTAAGGTGCGAGGTCCCTGTTTAGCCAAGTTGGTCCCCTAAAATATCTGCTAGTTTTACTGCGTATGGGGATGGCCCATCCTTGTGCCTGGCAGGTGCTGTCCTTAAAGACCTGCTGGCTTTCCTGAGCTCCTGGGCCCTTGAGATCTGCATCCCATGGGATCCCCCATCACTCCCCTGAACAGGCCAAAGTCTGCTCCTCTGAGGTCCAGGGTCTGTACTCTGCTACTGTCCTTCCACACTCTCTTCAGGATCTGGGACTCCACTTTCTCATGCCACTGTAGGCAAGGCTGCCACTATCCCATCCCTGATCATTTCCTCCTCATTTACAGTTTCCAGATCCAGGAAAGCATCACCCTTATCTGGCTTTTGTATTTCCATCTGCTCATGCCTGTGCCCCAGGCTGCATTCACTTCTGTATATTTGGGCTGCCAAGCCTCAGCTGTGGCACAGAGAACAGACTGGTCATGGTGAAACATGTTACCATGAGCCAAGGACACCGTGTGTGCAATGGCCCCATCTCAGTGCAGAGCCATGCTGGCCTAGATAGCAGGTGGCAATGTAATGGTGAAAGGAGGTTCCCACTAAGAGGGCAAAGGCTTCAGTGCTCAAGGCCAGGCAGAAACAGAGCTGGGCTGTGCAGACCTGGCAGGAGAGGGATTGGCTGCCTGAGTTGATTTGTAGCACCTTGGGGCCTGTGACAAGGGGGGGGGGGCATTTTCCAGGAAGGACAAGTGCCACTGAAAAAAGTCCCTGGGCCTGGATGTCCTGTGATCCAACCAACCTGTGGACATCACTAGCACAGTCCCTGTTCACACGATCCAGAGATGAGAAGTTTTTCATGGAGAGAAAAGCTGGAAGTCTTTGAGAGTGCAGAGACTAGAGCAGAGACCTTGGTGTGATGTGCCTCCCATCTATGCAACACTGTTGGATGCAGACGGGATGGACTTTGCCTAAAGGCAAAGGAGGGATTCAGTTGTTTGGGCCCTGGTAGGAAACCGGAGTTGTCCTGGGGTGCTTTCCCAGGAACCACTGCAAAAGGATATGGCTTTCCTGTAGGTCCCATGCTATGTTTCCTAGAGAGCTGGGGTTGTGCTACCCTGCCTATGGCCTATCTTGATGTCAGTGAATAGTGTCTGCACTGAATTGCATTTGCTGTTTGCATTGTGCAGTTCTGCTTGTGTCTCAGCCTCATAATGAGTGGAGTTCTAGTTGCAGTAGGTATCTAGGGTCATTTCAGATGGCCAAGGCCATTCCCCACCTGGCCCCCACCTCAGGCTCTAGAAGGATGTGGGTGTCATAGTTGCTCCATCAGAACAAGCAGACACTGGCACATGCCTTGGACCACCTCTCTCTCTTCAACTGTCAACAGGTGTTTGTGTGCAACCAGATGACTCTCACGCTCTGTCTCCAGTGATCACAATGGGAGCTTAGACAAGGAGCTCCTATGCAGACACCTCTGTAGTGCTCACTTCAGGTTTGGCAAAGGGAATCTCACCTCCTGTGTGTTTGTGGAGTTCACAGGAGGGATCTGAATCCCACTCCAGCCCAGGGGTTTCTAACCTGGCATAAGGTGCGCAGACTGACTCATCTGAACCAACACCTGAACCATGGGTAAATGGACTCCCTTCTTGTACGCTTCAAGGTGTCCTGCCTAGTGAAGGCATAGGAATAGGGGCTTCCAAAATGGGACGTTTCCACCTTTCATAGATAACCATCCTCTGATGAGACAAATTGCAATGCTGGAATCAGTCTTCCTTCAGTGCTTTCAGAGGGACTATCAGTGATTATTTTAGTTTATTGGAGTGAACATTTCCCAGGAGGAGGGAGCACAAGGGACAGGGAAATTCATGAGCTCAGCTGGGCCTCTGCTCCTGAGCGGGGCCAGGCTTCTGGGATGGAGGGAGCTCATGGCAACCTGGCAGCACTGCCCAGAGAGCAGCAGGGCTGCGGGCACTGCCTGCTGCTGCTGACATGAGGTGAGAAAAGGCAGAGAGAAGTGCAAGACAGTGTGGAGTGGGAGGGGAGAGGAGAGCTCCTTGCGGGAGAAATCTTCACAGCCCTTGACACGGTAAGTCTCTGGCTGCAGGGCAATGCTACTGAGGTTCCTGCAGGGGTCTTCTGAACCCATCCCATCCCATCCCATAACTGATAGGTTTTTTAAGGATCGCTCTCCTGTCTCCTCCAGTGCAGAGGCAGAGGAGGAGATGCTTCAGAGCAGGCATTCCCTGCCACACCGTCACAGGGACAGGGCGTGCAGCTCCATTCTGCCAGGGGTGGCTGCAGGGGTGTGAAGCCAGGGAGCACACCCAGGTGTGTGCAGGGCTATGATTCAGAGCAGTGTCCCTGCGCCCCAGGGTGCTGTGTGCCTGGGGCAGTGACTCTGCTGCCTGTGAGAGTCAGCACTCAGCCTGCCCAGGGAACTCCCCGCAGCACTGTGGGGAGAAACTCTGGGTGAGAGGAGCAACCTCTGTCAGGGCAGGTTCATTCTCCTGCTGGGAGGGTGCCGCGTGTGTCAGGGCTGCTCACAACTCCAAATCAATGCACAGGATCTGTGAAAGGGGTCTTTTCAAGAGGAGATCAAGAGAAGGGCTACTTGAAAGGGAAGGAGCTTTCCTTCAGGTGTCTGCACTTTCAGTTTCCTAATTCTGGCAGGGAGAATGAAGGAATGGAGTTTATGTGACCTGCTCCTTTGGACATGCATGCGCAGAGATGCCCCTAGACATTGCCCTGATCTGGGAGGTTTCTGTAGGGCAGAACTGAACACACAGTGGGTGGGATGGGGTCTGTGAGCACTGAGCGGGAGAAGATGTTGAGACAGAGAAAGAGCTGCCAGCAGGGATAGCTCCAGGCAGCAGAGATGGGCAGGGAATGAGAGGGAACTCCAGGGCATGAGCCACCTCCCCTGCAGCCAGATCTCTGGCAGAGGAGAGGGGCATCTCTCCTGCTCTGGGCCCATTTCATGCTGCCTGACAAAGGGGCTGAGAGCAACTGCCCTGTGGTGTCACCATCTGCGAGGTGGCATGCCCAGCTGGGTAAGGTGAAGGCTTTCCAGAACGCCTCTCTGTCTCTCCTTGCCTCTGCTTAGCAGCAGGATCATGGTGTTGCTCCTTGTTTCCCCTCCTGGCCATGATGCTCCTGTTGTTCTCAGGCTTTCTGGCGTTGGAGCCTTTTCAGCTGCAGTTCAGACCCTGATGCTGCACGTTGTGGAACAGAGGGGTCTGCATGGGAATGAGGTTGCCCCAGCCCCCTTCTAACCTGTGGAGCTCCAGGAAATGCAGTCTTTGGGGCTGGGAAATGAGCTGACTCTCCCTAAAGGAGAGCCCATCTCCAGTCCTAAGAGTCCTTTGACCGTTTCCCTGTGGTGTCCTGCCAGGCTGCCACCTGCCCTCTAGAAAGGCACTGCTGTCTCATAGCAGCTCTGTGATATCTGAGAGCCCCATGAGGAAGGTGCAGAGATTCTGAGAGTATGGAGATGGTGGTGGAAGGCTGTATGTGGGCATCTGAAAAGAGCCCTATGTGTCCTTGGCTGGAAGGCGAATATGGAGAGCTCCGTCAGGTGCCCAGAGAAAGGGTGAGAAGTTTGGAGATGTGCACTTTGAAAGTGGACTCATCTGCTCTCAGCAGGGGCTGCTTTCTTTCTCGGGCAAGATATGAGTGTGATCATCCTCCAACTCAAAGAGGTTTAAGCACAGGACAGCTGGGAATGAGACTAATAGACTAGCTGTCCTCACTCTGCAACAAGGGACAGTGAATCCTTTTTTCTCAGGAGTTAGTAGAAATGCCAAGGATTTCTACCTTGGAGGAACCCTCCCCAGGGGTGACAACAACATCTGAAAGAAAATAAAATATCCCTGAAACTCTGTTCTTCAAACCTCGTTCTTTAAATTTGGGACTGATGATGCTGAAAGCCCTTCTACATGATGAGTGGATTTTACCTGACAGAAAGTGTGAATGTCAGAGGGGGTCATCCCCATTCCCCTGTGCCCACTGCTTGACAGCAGGATTGATTCCTCTGGAGCCCATGGGCAGAGGTCCCTGCTCCTCACAGCACACTCAGACAGTGCAAAGCAGAGCTCAAGCAAGGGAGCTGCAGAAAGACCCTTTCAGTAAAGAGAGAGGCAATGTGGGGGCTTAGATGAGAACTGCAACATTTGGATTTCTTTTCCTTGAAAAGTCTCTCCTAACTTCTTAATGTCTGTTCTCCTTTGCACAGTCCCGAAAGCCCAGAAGGAGTGAAATGTCCAACAGCAGCTCCCTCAATGAGTTCCTCCTCCTGGCATTTGCGGACACACAGGAGCTGCAGCTCTTGCACTTCTCGCTCTTCCTGGGCATCTACCTGGCTGCCCTCATGGGCAACGGCCTCATCATTGCAGCCGTAGCCTGTGACCACCGCCTCCACACCCCCATGTACTTCTTCCTCCTCAACCTCTCCCTCATTGACCTTAGCACCATCTCCACCACAGTCCCCAAATCCATGGCCAATTCCCTGTGGGACACCAGGGCCATTTCCTACTCAGGATGCGCTGCCCAGGTCTTCCTGGTTGTCTTCCTGTTTTCAGCAGAGTATTTTCTTCTCACAGTCATGGCCTATGACCGCTATGTTGCCATCTGTAAACCCCTGCACTACGGCACACTCATGGGCAGCAGAGCTTGTGTCAAAATGGCAGCAGCTGTCTGGGCCAGTGGTTTTTTCAATGCTCTCCTGCACACTGCTAACACACTTTCCATACCACTCTGCCAAGGCAACACAGTGGACCAGTTCTTCTGTGAAATCCCACAGATCCTCAAGCTCTCCTGCTCAGACTCCTACCTCAGGGAAGTTGGGCTTCTTGTGGTTACTGCCTGTTTATTCTTTGGGTGTTTTGTTTTCATTGTGGTGTCCTATGTGCAGATCTTCACTGCCGTGGTGAGGATCCCCTCTGAGCAGGGACGACACAAAGCCTTTTCCACGTGCCTCCCTCACCTTGCTGTGGTCTCCCTGTTTGTCAGCACTGATCTGTTTGCCTACCTGAAGCCCCCCTCCATCTCCTCCCCAGCTCTGGATCTGGTGGTGACTGTTCTGTACGCGGTGGTGCCTCCAACACTGAACCCTCTCATCTACAGCATGAGGAACAAGGAGCTCAAGGAGGCACTGAAGAAACTCGTTCAGTTGGTACTGTTTCAGCAGCAATAAGCTGCCCATCTCTCCTCACAAGTGATTTCCAAGCGATTTCAGGCAACATTTGTGGTTTGGGCATTCTATCTGTGATAAGCGTGTTTGTACACAAACATCTGAATTCATCTCTCTTCTCCAGAGGCACAAAACCTGTTTATCTGACCCAGAGGCTTTTTGTAAATCTGCTGATTACTGTGTCAGAGCTGGCCTCCCTTACTGCATCTCTGTAATAAAGAGGAATTCATCAGTACACTGTGTGAAGACTGGGCTCTTCTTCCCAAGCTGGAGCCAAGAATGTGCTCTGGGAATTGCCCCTTGAAAAGCCCCTTTTGCCATGCCTGGGTTTTCCATGGGCGAAGCAGGATGTGTTCATAGGGTGATGTGTGAGGGAATGAGGGCTGGATTCAGCCTTCACTTGTGGGTGCCCAGTGGCCCTGGAGAGGGTGAGTGCTCAAGTGGTATCTGCTGGGGGCTGTCTCAAATTTTAGAGGGCTGGTGAGAGATGCCCATCCTTCTGGAAGGCAATATGGAGCCACCAGGTGAGTGCAGGGTATCTCCAGGGACAGCATGTGCCTGGGATGTGCAGTGAGTGGAGACTCCCAAAACCAAGTGGGGTCACCCAAAGGTAAAGGGCCAAACCGAAGAATGCACAGCGGAGGGGTGCTGGAACGGCTGGGCAGGCCAGCATGGACACACTGACCTGGGGAAAGGCTCTCTGGAGAACAAGGAGGCCTCCAGAGAAGAGCAAAAGAACAATTGCATGTTTGCAGGGAGGAATAAATGAAAACCTTTTTCTCTGTGTGTCAGCTCAGGGCAGGCTGCTCTGTCATGGGACACTTTCACTAAATGAACATGTTCATTGTACCACATTTCATCGCTCCTACATTTAGACTAACTTTAGATGTTAGGGTTAATGTAACATTTTTGCCTACTATCAGTCCTTGACCTCGTGCTATTACAGATGGTGTTTCTCTTGTAACTATAGCTTTAAAGATGGATTGTGACTGATCTTCAATACCCGAGTTGTCCCATGGGCAACGTGAAAAGGCAGAACGTGTTAGAGACACATTTCAGGTGGTTTTTTTCCAGTTATCAGTGTTCCCACAGTTAGCAGGTAACACCATATGTCCCTGCAAGAGAAGACACCCAGGTCTTGGACATAACCCAAGCCTCATGTATAGTTAACTTACTCCCTTCAGTGTCTACAGCATCCCATGCTCCTTTTCTATGGGGCAAGAGCAGAGTCACCCAGATTGATCCCTGAGCTTCATGTTTAACCACAACCTCACCTCCAGGACTTTGATAGGGTTTGATTACTGTTTTAACAGGAATTCATGCAGCTACTGACACAAACCCCTTATCTATGGGCCTTCCCATAAGAGTATGTCACTTATTTAGCCACCTTACAACTTCTCACAGGTGGGATCCCCACTTCGAAGTATTCTATGAGAGAAGAGTCACTCTTGTGCAGCTGTTGTTTCTGTCGGCCACTCCGTCTTTCTACTACCCCATTACTTGGAGGTTGATACCATAGGTGAAAGGTCTACTGGTCTTTGTTTGAAGCACACCGCGTTTGCAGTTCTTTGTTCTTCAAATGTGTTCCATTACCAAATTGTATTTCTCTGGGAAAGTAGCAAATCAGTGGTTCAAACCAGCAAGGCTTGCTAGTCCTGTTGCAGCTCAGGTGGGGTGCACATTCCCTCTGCCAATAAGTATTTCTGCTCCAGCAAGGATTTATTTCCAGCCTTCAGGTGTTTGCATGAGTCTGGAGTGTCCTAAAAAAAGGCCACCCTCTGGTTCCCTTTGTGCTGAGATAAATTCCACTTGCTTTGCAGCAGCTGTGGTCCATCACACCCTACGTTCTTCCCTGAACCTTCTTCCATTGTAGGAATTGGTTGGCTGGTCACAATACAAGATGCAAGTAGAGTTCAATTTCTCAGAAGATGTTCTAGGCTACCAGACTAGAATGCACATAGGTGCCTTTGTCAAAATAAACACCTGTAGGTATGAAAAGAGGCTTCTAGGCTTAAATAGATTCAAGTAAGAAATTCAAAGAACACAAAGCTCAAGGGTTTGAAAAAGAAGGATTGCTTCTACCCTAAAAAAAAAAATTCTTAATTTTAATAGTCATCTCAGAGAAATTTCTTTTTGAGTTCACATGAGACTAGCTGTTTTGCTTTTGTAAAGCATAGGTAAATTTCTTTAAGTTTTACAACAATTTTTGTAGGCAATAGACAGGCATCTTCTTCCAATTCTAACCATGTAGGGCCAGCTACAGCCCTTTCCACCCTGCTCTCCCCCAGCACCTCTTCCCTGAATTCAGGGTGCCCTGCACAAAGTCCTTCCTTGTGGGTGAAGGGGAACCCCAGTTCTCCAAG
The DNA here is from genome assembly GCF_036417845.1 of Apteryx mantelli. NCBI lineage: Eukaryota > Metazoa > Chordata > Aves > Apterygiformes > Apterygidae > Apteryx > Apteryx mantelli. The sequence continues at coordinate 19,141,890 of NC_089988.1, forward strand.
AAAGAGGCTGCAGCCTCAGCACTTGTGGCAAGGGGTCACACAGCAAAATGGCCATGGGAGCTCCCTGCCCTGTTGCTGCTCATCCTTGAGAGCTGCTGGGAGAGCATTTGGTGTTAGGAGTTGTGGGAGAGGGTCCCTCGCAGGAGTGTTCCCTCCCGGAGAGCTGGAGTGCCCTCCTGTGGGGCCTGGACTCCCAACCCTGAGAGCATTGGGGACCGTCTGCCTGCAGCGCCACCAAGGACAGAGCCCCAGGAAAGGTGCAAGATGCACAGAAGAACACGGGAAGGGCCCGGGGGAGAGGAATCCAAAGGGGTCAGGAAATGGGATGTGTGGGAAGGCCATGATTTCTGGGTAGGAAGGGTGTTTGTCTGGTCTCCCACCAAAAGGAACCTGATGATGACCGACCCTGGCTTTCCAAAGGCAAAGTGTGGTAGGGAATGAACAGCCCTCCATGAACAAATGCCACCAGCTGCTGTAGCTGCATGCCAAGTGCTGTGTGCCAAGCACTGCCTTGGCCTGCCTTGCCCTGTGCTGGGGGGAAATGGCTAGAGGGGGCAGAGCCATCCCAGAGGAGGTTTGCCTGCTCAGCTGAGGACCACCAGTGCCTTCTTCCTGCTGCCAGGCTGGTGAGGGGGGCTCCGAGACACCTGTGTTGCTGGATCTTGCACCAGCTGGCAAGGCTGCTGAGAAGGGAGGACTAGTTTTGTCAGATGCCCACCAGGCCTTTCTTCGTTGAGGTGGGCCTCAGGGCAAGCGGTGACTCTCTGGAGGTGCCTCTAAATGCTGTGCTGGCTCATGCACAAGGCTGTGGGGTGATGTTGGTCAATGGAGCTGGGGCAATGGAGCTGGGGCACTCCTCTGAGTCGCCCTGACATTGGCGCATTTCTGCTGGGCTGCCACTTGCAAACACTTGGATTTCGTGCCTCCTTTGTGGCAGCTCTGTGTTCAATTGCTCTTCCAAGGGATTGGAAAAGAGGCTGCAGAGGGTTCAGAGATGGGAGGAGGAGGCGAGCGGTGTGTGCAGTGTGCTGTGAGGCCCAAGGCTGGGAGCAGGGCCTGGGGGGTGTTTCCAAAATCCCTGCTGCCTGTGCGCTGAGCTTTGTCAGGGCCTGGTGCCCTTGCCCTGAAAGGTGGGTGTGATCCAGGGCTGCCCAGTGCACGCAGTCCTGCCAGCTCAGCCAGTCTTTCAGTGCTGTGTGCATTTCAGCTGCTGGATTGCCCTGACCTTGCCCATACGGATGATGCCGTCCTGCCGCTCCTCCAGAGCTATGTCCAAAGTCAGAGCCTGAAGATGCGTGGGCTGGCATTCAGAGGCCTCATGAGCCTGTCGCAGAGACCTGAGATGGTGAGCATGGGGCAGCTGGGTGAAGCCATGCTGGCAGCCTGGGGCTTGACAGGAGGTGTTCATCTGCCCTGAGTCTTTCATGCCAGGCACTTGGCTGGGCTGCACAAGCACAAAGGCACCAATGCCCACCGGGAAGAGCTCCCGCTGCTGGCACGTCTTGGCTGTGCTAGGCAGAGATCCAGGCCCAGCACCAAGCAAACCAGCTCCAAATGGCCTCAGTCATGGGAGCGCTGCGGCCAAAGTCACGCTACAAGAGGGACGATGAGGCAGAGCACAGGGTCAGGCTAACGTAGCCGACTGCTCCTGGGCCTCGAGGCAGCAGCCTTCCTCCAAATAGAGGCCATAGTATGCTGAGGGCAACCTGGGAGATCTCTGCCCTGCACTGCAGCCTCTGTGCCGTGGGTGTGTGCAGAGCCCTGGCCCCGGACACTGAGCCCTGATGGGAAGTCGGCACCCAGAGCACTTTTGGCAGGGGGGTCTGGCCTTGCTTCACTGAAAGGAAGTTGTGTGTTTCACACAGGCAAGGAGAATGCAGAGCCTGCTCCCAGACATCATGGAGTGGCTGCAGGATGCTGGCAGGGACATGCGTGTGGGAAGCCTGATGTTGCTGAGAAACATCCTCCGCCCCCTGCACCGGAAGGGCTCCAGCCCCATTGCTCTGCGGCTGGCTGAGAAGCTTCTGCCAGCTTTGATGATGGAAGGCTGGTGGGAGAGCCAGGGACTCTCCTGGCGTGTCCAGGGGTCTGTATGCGTGGCTATGGGTGCTGTGTGTCCCTCTGACATGCCCTGTGACATTCCCTGTGCTGGCCTTGGTGTCCTGGGCTGTGGGACTAGATCAAACCACCCCCCTCCCTGCCCTCGGCTGCTCTGTCTCATGCTTGACTCCCTGTGGTGCTTGCCTGGCCTGGGGCAGAGATGAACAAAGAGGCAGGAGCAGGCTAGAGAGTGAGGGAGAGGACATGTCCTGGTGCTGTCCCCTTCTGTCATCCTCTCCCACAAGGGGGCGCTGATGGAGTCTTAGGGAAATCCAGAAAGTTCTCTCCAGAGGCACAGGGAGACAGAGGCCAGGGAAGCTTGCCCTGCTGCTGCCGACAACCCTCATTCTCCTGGCTGCCTTCCCAGCAGCTTGTCCCCAGCTCTGACCTCCAGCCGGGCTGGGCAACACTTGTGCCTGGAGAGGGTGAGGCCTCACAATGGCAAACCCTCTTCTCATGCCCACTTCCTGGAGTCATTGCTGAGGCCTCCCCTCCTCTCCTCCCTGCCCACAGGAAGACAGCCCCGTGCGAGAGCTCTCCATCCTCCTCTGCAAAGACCTGATGGAGATTGTGGTGGGGAAGAACAAATGGTGCATGAAGCAGCACGTGCAGAGGAGCCTGGTCCCACTCTTCCTCCACATGAGTGACCAGATGCAAGGAGTGGTCCAGGTTTGGACCAGGGATTTTGGGAAGCAATGGTGACATCCCTTGGGTGGGCCAGAGCATCAGGGCCAGGGCTGTTGACAAGTGTCCCTTTGACTGCATGTCAGCGTGGTGTCCAACTTCTTGTGTCCCCAAGGACAAGGCAGAGCTGCCTCTGCCTTCAGCGAGGGACAGACCCAAGCTGCATCTTCGCATTCAGGGCTGGGAAAGGCTTGGAGCCTTGCCAAGATGAGGGGGATGCAGGGTGTCCTGCCCCAGCTGTGGTGGCATCTCCTGGTCTCTGCTGCTCTGCAGGCCTCTCAGGAAACCCACACTCTCTCCTCTGCTCCCTCTGAACCTCGGTACCACACAGTTTCTAGCTGACAGTCATGAACAGGAAGGAAGAGGAGGATGGTCCTGGGAGGAGGGACAGGCCTGGCCTTCTGAGGAGGCTCAGTACCAACCCTCTGGCCTTGTGCTGTCTCCAGCTGCTGAGGGACAGCAGCAGAGCAGAGCGGTACCTGCACCAGAGCCTGCTGTACTTGGAGAACCCTGAGGCATCCTTGCAGGAGGTAGCCGTGAGGTTCATTGGTGAGCCACAACCCCAGTCACATCCCTGCCCAAGGGATGGGCTGACAGGAGGTTCTTCAGTCCCTCACACCACCTCTGGATCCTGCACCCTGTGGACTGTGCTTGGTCTCATAGGCAAGCTCAGGAAGTGTGGGCTAGATGAGCAGACAGTGAGGTGGATTGAGAACTGGCTGAATGGCAGAGCTCAGAGGGTTGCGATCAGTGGCAGAGAGTCTAGTTGGAGGCCTGTAGCTAGCGGTGTCACCCAGGGGTCAGTACTGGGTCGTCTTGTTCACCTTCTTCATCAGTGACCTAGATGAAGTGACAGAGTGCACCCTCAGCAAGTTTGCTGGGGATCCAAAACTGGGAGGAGTGGCTGATACCCCAGAGGGCTGTGCTGCCATTCAGAGAGACCTGGACAGGCTGGAGAGGTGGGCGGAGAGGAACCTCATGAAGTTCAACAAAGGCAAGTGCAGGGTCCTGCACCTGGGGAGGAATAACCCCATGCACCCATACAGGTTGGGGGTTGACCTGCTGGAAAGCAGCTCTGCGGAGAAGGACCTGGGAGTGCTGGTGGACACCAAGTTAAGCATGAGGCAGCAATGTGCCCTTGTGGCCAAGAAGGCCAATGGTATGCTGGGGTGCATCAGGAAGAGTGTTGCCAGCAGGTTGAGGGAAGTGATCCTCCCCCTCTCCTCAGCCCTGCTGAGGCCACATCTGGAGTAGTGCGTCCAGTTCTGGGCTCCCCAGTACAAGAGGGATGTGGCACTACTGGAGCAAGTCCAGCAAAGGGCTACAAAGATGATTAGGGGCCTGCAGTATCTCTCTTATGAGGAAAGGCTGAGAGAGCTGGGCCTGTTCAGCCTGGAGAAGAGAAGGCTGAGAGGAGATCTTATCAATGTATACAAATAACTGAAGGGAGGGTGCCGAGAGGATGGAGCCAGACTCTTTTCAGTGGTGCCCAGCGACAGGACGCGAGGCAACAGGCACAAACTGAAACTCAGGAAGTTCCATCTGAATATGAGGAAAAACTTCTTTTCTGTAAGGGTGACCAAGCACACGAGCAGGTTGCCCAGAGAGGCTGTGGAGTCTCCTTCTCTGGAGATATTCAAAACCCACCTGGATGTGATCCTGTGCAACGTGCTCCAGGTGACTCTGCTTGAGCAGGGGATTTGGACTAGATGAGGAGGTGCCTTTCAACCTCAACTATTCTGTGCTTCTGTGAAGGACCAGAAGGGTCCCGAAAATTGCATCACTCCTGGAGCAGAGCAGGAACTGAGCGCAGTGCATTGATTGCTGTGAGCAAAGGAGTTGGCCAGCAAGACACTGGAGACAAGAAGGTGTACTGCTATCAATCAGATGAGTTTTCCAAAGGAGGAAAAGGAAGTACAGGGGGCCTTGCATCTGTCCGTATATACATAGAAATGCCAGGACTAAGGAAGATGCAGAACAGATGCATGGACATCCATCCTGGGTACTAGTCTTTCCTTCTGCACAACAGGAAATTGTTCCCAAAAAAGAAGCAAAAGAAACCCCCCTCACCTCAGGTTCTTCCTCCAGACAAAGGGTTCCTCCCCAGCAGTCCCTTGAACTGGCCAAAGTCTGCTCCTCTGAAGTGCAGGGTCTGTATTCTGCTACTGTCCTTCCTCAATCTCCTCAGGATCTGGGACTCCACTTTCTCATGGTCACTCTAGGCAAGGCTGACACTATCCTGTCCTGATCACTTCCTCCTTATTTGCAATTTCCAGATCCAGGAAAGCATCACCCTTATCTGCCTTGTGCATCTCCATCCACTCATGCCTGTGCCCCAGGCAAATATACACAGGAACCTGTGTATATTTGGGTTGCAGAACCTCAGCTGTGGCACAGAGAACAGACCGGTCATGGTGAAAGATGTTACCAAGGGCCAAGGAGACCATGTGTGCAATGGCCCCACCTCAGAGCAGAGACATGCTGGCATGGATAGCAGGTGGCAATGTAAAGGTGAAAGGAGGTTCCCACTGAGAGAGCAAAGCCTGCAGTGCCCAAGGCCAGGCAGAAACAGAGCTGGGCTGTGCAGGAATGGCAGGAGAGGGGTTTGCTGCCTGAACTGACTTTGTTGCATCTTGGGGCCTGAGACAGAGGTGAAGCAATCTCCAGGCAGGACAAGTGCCACTGAAACATTCCCTGGGCCTGGATGTCCTTTGATCCAACCAGCCTGTGGACATCACTAGCACAGTCCCTGTTCACATGATCTGGGGGTGAGAAGTTCTTCATGGAGAGAAGAGAAAGAAGTGTTTGAGAGTGCAGAGACTAGAGCAGAGATCTTGGCGTGATGTGCCTGCCATCTATGCAACACTGTTGGATGTAGATGGGATGGACTTTGCCTAAAGCTAAATGGTGGGATTCAGTTGTTTGGGCCCTGGTAGGAAAACTGAGTGGCCTTCGGGTGGTTTCCCAGCAACCACTCCAGAAGGACATGCCTTTCCTGTAGGTCCCATGCTGTATTTGCTAGAGACCTGGGGTTGTGATGGACCCTCCTGGCATCGGACATGGCCTTGCCTATGGCCTATCTTTATGTCACTGAATCTAGTGTCTGCACCGAATTGCATTCAGTGTTTGCATTGTACAGATCTGCTTGTCTCAGCTTCAGAGTGAGTGGAGCTCTAGCTGCAGTAGGCACTAGGGTCATTTCAGATGGCCAAGGATATTCCCCAACAGGCCCCCAACTCAGGTTCTAGAAGGTTTCGGGCATCATAGTTGCTCCGTTAAAACAAGCAGACACTGGCACATGCCTTCGACCACCCCTGTCTCTTCCTATGTCACCAGGTGTTTGTGTGTGACCAGCTGACTCCCACCCTCCATCTCAGGTGATTACTATGGGAGCTTAGACAAGGAGCTCCCATGCAGACACCTCTGTTGTGCTCATTTCAGTTTTGGCAAAGGGAATCCCACCTCCTGTGTGTTTGTGGAGTTCATGGGAGGGATCTGAATCCTACTCCAGCCCAGGGGTTTCTAACCTGGCCTAAGGTGCCCAGACTGACTCATCTGAACCAACACCTGAAACATGGGTAAATGAACTCCCTTCTTGTACACTTCAAGGTGTCCTGCCTAGTGAAGAGATAGGAATAGGGGCTTCCAGAATGGGACGTTTCCACCACTTGTAGATAACCATCCTCTGATGAGACAAATTCCAGTGCTGGAATCAGTCTTCCTTCAGTGCTTAAAGAGGGACCATCAGTGATTATTTTAGTTTATTCCAGTGAACATTTCCCAGGAGGAGGGAGCACAAGGGACAGAGAAATTCATGAGCTTAACTGGGCCTCTGTTCCTGAGCAGGGCCAGGCTCCAGGAATGGAGAGAGCTCATGGTAACCTGACAGCACTGCCCAGAGACAGCTGTGTGCAGGAGCAGCTCCTCTGCAAAGAGCAGCAGGGCTGAGGGCACTGCCTGCTGCTGCTGACGTGAGATAAGACAAGGCAGAGAGAAGTGCAAGGCGGTGTGGAGTGGGAGGAGAGAGGAGAGCTCCTTGTGGGAGGAATCTTCACAGCCCTTGACACGGTAAGTCTTTGGCTGCAGGGCAATGCTACTGAGGTTCCTGGAGGGGTCTTCTGACCCCATCCCATCCCACCACTCACAGGATTTTTAGCTTCTCTCTGCTGGCTTCTCCAGTGCAGAGGAGGAGGAGGTGCTTCAGAGCAGGCATTCTCTACCATACCATCTCAGGGCATCCTACTACCTTCTCCCTGGGAAGCTGCAGGGGTGTGAAGCTGGGGCGTGCACACAGGTTTGCCCAGTACTGTAACTCGGAGCACTGTCCCTGCATCCCAGGGTGCTGCCTTCCTGGCTAAGTGACTCTGCTGCCTGCGAGGGTCAGCACTCAGTCTGCCCGGGGAGCTCCCCATAGCACTTCCGGGAGAAGCTCTGGGTAGGAGGAATAACCTCTGTCAGGGCAGGTTCATTCTCCCATTGACAGGGTGCTGTGTGAGTCAGGGCTGCTCATAGCTCTAGCTCATGCACAGAACATTTCCGAGGGGACTTTTCAAAAGGAAAGTGAAGGCAGGGATTTCCTGAAAGAGAAGCCAATTTCCTGAGATGGTGCTTTACATTTCCTACCACCTGGCAAGAGGAAAATGGAAAGGGAGCTGTCAGGCTTGGACAACAGACTGAGACTCATGAACAGTTTCCAGGAGCAGCCAATGTGTCTGCTAGGAACTTCTGAAAGTCCCTCCAGCCACCCCTTAGTCTACAGACAGCACCAGCTTCCCCTTTGCTGGCCTCCTCAGGGTTTATGTGACCTGCTCCTTAGCACCTGCAAACATGGGGATGGCCCTGGGCAGTGCCCTGCTACTGGGAGGTTTCTGCAGGGCAGACCTGAGCTCCCTGAGGGAGGTGTCGGCACTGCAGGGCCTGACCATGACTTGCTCAACTCCATCCACCCATAATGTTTCTGGTTGCACTTCCCTCTCATTGCCTGCCCATTTCTGCTGCCTGGAGCTGTCCCTGCTGGCAGCTGTTTGTCTGTCCGAGTGTCTTTTCCTGGTCGGTGCTCACAGACCCCCTCCCACCCTCTGTGTGCTCATTCCTGCCCTCCACAAACCTCCCACAGGCAGGGCCCTGTCCAGGGGCATCTCTGTGCTTGCAGGTTCTAAGGAGCAGGTCAGGCAAACCCTCACGAGGCCAAGAAGGTGATGGTGGTGCTGTCTATAGGCTGAGGTAGAGGATGAAGGGACTTGCTGAGGTTTCTCTCAGGCCTTCTGGGGGTGTTCAGCTGCAGTTAAGACACCAGCCCTGTGTGTCCTGCATGGTGTTCCCTTCCTGGCAGTGAGAAGCCCCAATCCCCTTCCAACCTGTGAGGCTCCTGGCAATGCATGTCATGAGGTTGGGGAATGAGCTGACTCTCTTTTTAGGAGAGTCCATCTTTAGGACCCTTGACTGCTTCTCGGGGCTGTGCTGTCAAGCTGCAAGCTGCCCTCCAGAAAAGCACAGCTTCCCTGGAGCATTTCTTTAAGATGTGAGAGTCCCTGGTCTGGTCATGTGAGTGAGAAACCTTGTCACACTCTTCATCACTCTCTCCATCTCAGGGCTGAGAGCGAAGAATTTGGAAATCTTCACTGTGACACTGAACTCCTCCGCTCCCAGCTTAGTCCCATTTCTTTCTTAGAGGAACTTGTGCATGTGGTTGTCCTTCATCCGAGTGAGGTGCAAGTGCAGGGCAGTGAGGGGCAAGACTCATGGACAGACCAGGTCCTGTGAACCTATACAAAGTCACAGCAAGTCCTTTTTTCATCTTGGGATGCACAAGGGCTCATGCTGAGAGCAACTGAAATGCCAAAGATTTCTACCCTGCCAAAGAATGCTCCCATGATGAGAAAGAGGCATCTAAAATACATATATACATATATGTGCCCGTGTGTGTGTGTGTGTACACCACCATACATATATACGTGTATATATATATAAAATAAATAAATATGTGTGTGTGTGTGTGTGTGTGTGTATACACACATATATACACACACATATATTTATATGTATCCTCAGACTCCTCCACTGATCATTTTGCAGAGAAAAATGGGTTTCCAAATGTTGAACAGCCCTTCCACATACGCGGTGGACATAATCTGCTGCAGGATGTGTGCATCAGAGCTAGTCACTTCCCATTCTCTCTGCAGTGCCTGCAGGAAGGGCGCACATGGTAAAGTGGCGTGAGGGCAGGGTCTATCTCATTGGGACAGAGACATCTAGAAAGGGTCAGGTCACCCCCTGCCTTCGCTTGACTGTTTCTCTGCCTTGCTGGAGTGGCAGCTGGTGTGACTGATTCAGATACAGACACCTCTGATGAAGAGGCAAGGCTGGGGGAGATGAATCCTTCACAAGGGTCTTCTCCTTCAGACATAGCCGTATTCAGCTCTCATCATGGCAAAGAGAGAAACTTCCCACTGGTACCTGGACCAAGTCCCCTGCTCCCACCTCCCATCCCCAGGTATCCCACCACATAGCAGGGTCAGTTTGACACCTCCATTTACACTCCCCAGCAGAGCAGGACTGACTCCTCTGGAGCCCATGGGCAGAGGCCCCTGCTCCGCATGGCACCCTCAGCCAGTGTAAACAGAGCTGCAGAAAGGGAGCTGAGTGAAGGTAAAGGACAGAGGCAAGGTGGGGGGTTCTATGGGAAACAGAGTGGGTTTGGCTCAGAGAAGCCTGCTCTAACTTGCCCCTGTCTTTTCCTCCTTGGACAGTCCTCAAAGCCCCGAGGAAGCAAATGTCCAACAGCAGCTCCCTCACCGAGTTCCTCCTCCTGGCATTTGCAGACACGCGGGAGCTGCAGCTCTTGCACTTCTCACTCTTCCTGGGCATCTACCTGGCTGCCCTCCTGGGCAATGGCCTCATCATCACAGCTGTAGCCTGTGACCACCGCCTCCACACTCCCATGTACTTCTTCCTCCTCAACCTCTCTATTCTGGACCTTGGCACCATCTCCACCACTGTCCCCAAATCCATGGCCAATTCTCTGAGGGACACCAGGGCCATTTCCTACTCGGGATGTGCTGCCCAGGTCTTTTTCTCCTTTTTTTTATTTGCAGCAGAGTATTATCTCCTCACTGTCATGGCCTATGACCGCTATGTTGCCATCTGCAGACCCCTGCACTATGGGACCCTCATGGGCAACAAAGCTTGTGTCAAAATGGCAGCAGCTGCCTGGGGCAGTGGTTTTCTCAATGCTCTCCTGCACACTGGAAACACACTTTCAATGTCACTCTGCCAAGGCAATGCTGTGGACCAGTTCTTCTGTGAGATTCCCCAGATCCTCAAGCTCTCCTGCTCAGACTCCTACCTCAGGGAAGTTGGGCTTCTTGTGCTTACCGTCTGTCTATCTTTGGGGTGTTTCATTTTCATTGTGCTGTCCTACGTGCAGATCTTCACTGCTGTACTGAGGATCCCTTCTGAGCAGGGTCGTCACAAAGCCTTTTCCATGTGCCTCCCGCACCTGGCCGTGGTCTCCCTGTTTATCAGCACTATCATCTTTGCCTACCTGAAGCCCCCCTCCATCTCCTCCCCAGCTCTGGATCTGGTGCTGGCCATGCTGTACGCAGTGGTGCCTCCAACAGTGAACCCTCTCATCTACAGCATGAGGAACAAGGAACTCAAGGAGGCACTGAAGAAATTGGTTCGGCTGGTACTGTTTCAGCAGCAATAAGCTGCCCATCTCTCCTCACAAGTGATTTCCAAGCAATTTCAGGCAACGTTTGTGGTCCGGACATTCTATCTGGGATAAGCATGTTTGTACACAAACGTCTGAATTCATCTCCAGAGGCACAACCCCCTTCTGTCTGACTCAGAGGCTTTGTGTAAATCTGCTGACCACTCTGTCAGAGCTGGCCTCCCTTGCAGCATCTCTGTAATAAAAGGAGATCTCCTCAGCACAGTGCCTGAAGTTTGGGCTCTTCTTCTCAAGCTGGAGCCAAGAATGTGCTCAGGGAATGGTACTCGAAAAGGCCCTGTGGCCGTGCCTGGGTTTTCCATGGTGTAAGGGGGATGCGCTCATAGGGTGATGTGTTAGGGTGCCCAGTATGTGTCCAGTGCCCCTGGGGAGGGTGAGTGCTCAAGCGGTATCTCCTGGGGGCTGTCTCACATATTAGAGGGCTGGTGACAGATTCCTATCCTGGAAGGGAGTATGGAGCCACCTGGAGAGCACAGGAGATCTCCAGGGTCAGCACGTGCCTGGGATGGGCAGTGAGTGGAGATTCCCAAAACCAAGTGGAGTCACCCAAAGGTAAAGGGCCAAACTGAGGAACATACCAAATCTCAGGAGAGGGAATGGGCTGGGTCTAATGACACCTCTGACCCCATCCTGAGCTATGTGAAATGCCCTGTGATAGCTCCAAGCATCTTCCACAGCCACAGATCCTGGGGAGGGGTTTGTCAGATGCAGTGATGCTGGGCCAGCTGGCTCTGTCCTAACCATCACAACCAGTGTGGAGTCACCCCAGGGTCTCATGGCCCGCTCACCGTGCAGAGCAGCACCGCTAGCCTGGGGCCCTGCGGGAACACAGGGGAGGGCTGCAGGAACAGCCAGCCAGGACAACACGGACACACTGACCTGGGGAAAGGCTCTCTGGGGAGCAGGGACATCCCTGGAGAAAAGCAAAGGCACAATTGTTTGCTTCTGTGGGGGGGAATAAATGAAATCCTGTTTCTATGTGTGTTAGCTCAGGGCAGGCTGCTGTGTCACTGGAGCTGCCTGAGGACCCCCGGGGCCAGGAATCTTGTGCTGTCCTGGGGAGAGGGGCTGCCCAGAGGGGCTGCAGGCAGTCCAAGTTAAGGATCTCCTGGCCACGAGAGCAGTGGAGACATGGAGTGACTGGCCTCCATTTCCTTCTACCATTGCTGGCCTCCAGCTCGGGAACCGATGGGGAGGCTGACACCCCTCTCTGCCCCCCAGGACCTGCTGTGCCCTTCAGAGGGGCTGTGGCTGAGGAGTGAGTGCCCAGAGCTCTGCAGAACCCTGCAGTGGGCACTGCTGGGGGCCAACACCAGCCTGGGCTGCTCTGCTGGGTAGGCTGGGGAGAGGGCAGGGGAGGTGGGGAGAGCAGGGGAGGGTCTGGGCTGGTCTGGGAAGGGCCCAGGAGGGGAAAAATGACAGCAGGCAGCTACTGCATGTGAACAGCAGTGTGGGAGCACACAGCCATGTGTTTGGAGGGCAAATGCAGGTCTCCTGGGAAAGGCACCAGGACATGGCAGGTGCAGGAGAGAAGAGCCCAGGTGGTTCGCTGTGTTGCATGGCCACACTGGGGAAGCTGCCCCAGGGCCATCGTCCCACACCAGCCCCTCACATCACCCCTTTCCTGTGCTGGCTGCTCACCCCAGCTGTGGGGTTGTCCATGGCCAGCTACATCCACCTGCAGGTCTCTGTATCCTGAGGGAGGGGAAAAGACCAGCCTTGCATGACTTATCTTCTGCACCAGATCCTGGAAGATCCCAGAGCACGGCTGTCTGCTGACCCCCATGTGGGACACAGCCCTGGCTGGGTAAGGATATTTTTGCATTTGCTAAAGACCTTGGGCACATTAGAGTGCCATCACCCTCATGCCATGACTTTTTGTTTGTGCCATACTCATTTGATATCATGTTGTAATGTGCAGGAGTTGTAGGCTGTGAGCAGCGCCCATTCTGGATAACGAGTCACTCGTAAAGAAACCTTGAACTGGAAACCTTTCAGGCCCAAGAGGCAACCTCACACCACTAGGAGGGGCTGGCTCTGGGGAGGCCATGTCAGGTGCTAACCCACATGCAGCAAAGGATTTGCTGCCTGCAAGAATTGCAGTGCCTATCACCAGAGAGGACAGAATCACCAAATCATTCAGGCTGGAAGGGACCTTGGGAGGTTCTAGTCCAACCTCCTGCTCACTCATGAATCAACACTGAATTCACACAAAGTTCCTCAGGGCTTTGTCCAGCTGCATCCTGAAAGCCTCCAAGAAGAGTCCACAATCCCTCTGGACCCCACTTCAAATGCTTCAGGATCCTCATCGATTTTTCTCCCTTATATTCAATTTTAACAGCACTTGTGTCAGCTTTGAACTCTTTCCTCTCATTCTCCTGCCACGAATTCCTTTAAAAACCTTGTTCATTATCAGTGGCAACCTTGAGCTGGGAAGCTGCTATGAGTTCCCCCAGAAACCTTCCCTTCTCAGCCCTGTACAAAACCATTCCCTCAGCCTCTCCTCACCGGGCAAGTGCTCCAGCCCCCAACCACCTTGGAGGCCTGCCACTGGACTCACTCCATGTGATCAACAGTGTTCTTCTACAGGCAGCCCCAACTGGACACAGTCTCTGGATGGGCTCTAACGAGTGTTGAGTAGAGGGGGATAATCACTTCCCTCCATCTCCTGGCTGTGCTCCTGTTCATGCAGCCCAAGATGCTGTGGTCTTCTTTGCTGCCAGGGCACACTGCTGGCTGATGTTCAGCTCGCTGCCCACAAAGACAGCCAGGTTCTTTTTCTGCAGAGCTGTTGCTCAGCCAGGCACTCCCCAGCCCATATCACTGCAGGGTGTTGGTCCGACCCAGGTGCAGGACCTGCATTTGTCCTTGTTGAATTTCCTGACAGCCCATTCCTCCTGCATGTAGAGGTCCATCTGAATGGCAGCCCTCAAACATATGACTCTTCCTCCTGGCTAAGTGTCATCTATACATGTGATGAGTGTTGCATCCTCTAGGTCACCGATGAAACGTTCAAAGAGGAGAGGTCCGAGTATAGACCCCTGCATACTCCACCTTTACCTGGCTTCCGGGTAAAGCATGACCAATTCAAAAAAAACCCACCTCTGAGCTCCATCATCCAACCAGCTTTTTACCCACCTGTGTGTCTACCCATCTTATCATAATGCCTTATTGCATTCCTCATTGCCCTCCCGATCTGGGACTCCAGTATTCCAGAGTCACTGCAGCCAGCGTTTCCACAGATTATCACATTCCTGATCAGTGCTTCCTTGTGTGAGTACCAGATCCAGGTGAGCGTCACCCTTACTGGCCAATCAGGGAGCTGTGTTTGGAAGCTGTCCCTGACACCCTCCAGAAATCTCCTGGACTGCTTGCACTCTGCTGTTTGCCCTTCCAATGTATATCAGGGAGATTAAAGTCCCCCCAGAAGAACCAGGCCCTGTGAACACTGACTTCCTCTGGGGACTTCACCTCCCTACCCTCATTAGGTGGTCTGTAGCTCCCACCATGATGTCACCTCTACTGTGATGCTCACCTACAAGCACCCACCCAAACCCTTGCCTCTCCCATGGAAGAGCTCCACACATCTGAGCTGCCCCTTCACACAAAAGGTATCCTCCCTCCTCATCTTCCCTGACAGTCTCTCCTGAAGACATTGTACCCCACAAGCATTGCCCTCCAGTCATGTGAGCGATCCCACCACATCTCAGTCATTCCAAAGATGTTTCAGTCCTGTGACAGCTTGTACATCTCCATCTGCTCCTGTCTCTACCCCAGGCTGCATGCATTTGCATATATTAGGGCTACAGAGCATCAGCAGTGGCACAGAGAGCAGACTGGTTGTGGTGAAACCTGTTACCAAGAGCCAAGGATACTGTGCATGCAATGGCCCCACTTCAGAGCAGAGCCATGCTGGCCTAGATAGCAGGTGGCAATGTAATGGTGAAAGGAGGTTCCCACTGAGAGAGCAAAGCCTGCAGTGCCCAAGGCCAGGCAGAAACAGAGCTGGGCTGTGCAGGAATGGCAGGAGAGGGGTTTGCTGCCTGAGCTGATTTGTAGCGCCTTGGGGCCTGTGACAGAGGTGAAGCGATCTGCAGGCAGGACAAGGTGCCACAGAAGAAGTCCCTGGGCCTGGGCAGCCTGTGATCCAGGCACCCTGAGGTCATCATTAACCCAGTCCCAGTTCATGTTGTCCAGGTGCGAGAAGAGTTTCAGAAGAGAAGAGCAAAAAGGGTTTGAAAGTGCAGAGACTAGAGCAGAGACCTTGGTGTGATGTGCCTCCCATTTATGCAGCACGCTTGAATGCAGTCGGGATGGACTTTGCCTAAACGCAGTGGTGGGATTCAGTTGTCTGGGCACAGGTAGGAAAGCCTGAGATAACCTGGGTTGTCTGCCCAGCAACCACTCCAAAGGGGCATGGTTTTCCCATAGGTCCCATCCATGCAGTTGTGCTAGAAACCGTAGGCATCTGACATGGCCCTGCCAGCCTGTTTCTATGTCATTACATCAAGTGTGTGCACTGAATGCCATTAGCAGTTTGCACTGTAGGCATCTCCATGTGTCTCAGCATCATAGTGAGGGGTGCTCTAACGGTAGTGGGCATCTAGTGTCATTTGAGATGGCCAAGGGAATTCTCCACCTGGCTCCTACCTCAGGCTCTAGAAGGATGTGGGTCTCCCAGTTGCTCCATGAGAGCAAGCAGACACTGGCACATGCCTGGGACCACCTCTGTCTCTTCCAATGTCACCAGGTGTTTGTGTGTGAGCAACAGACTCACACCCTCCATCTCCAATGATTATAAATGGAGTTTAGACAAAGAGCTCCCATGCAGACATCTATGTTATGCCCACTTCAGCTTGGGCAAGGGGAATCCCACCTGCTGTGTGTTTGTGCAGTTCACAGGAGTTTGCTGAATCCCCCTCCAACCCAGGGCCTTCCAAACCAGAATGAGATGCCCAGACTGACTCATCTGAGTCAGCACCTGAACCATGTGTCAGTCAGCTCCCTTCTTGCTTCTTTCTACATGTCCTGCCTAGTTAAGAGATGGGAATTGGGGCTTCCAGAGTGGGACATTTCCACCTCTTGCAGATAACCATGCTCTGACAAAACAATCTGTAATGCTGGAATGAGTCTTCCTTCAGTGCTTAGAGAGGGCCCATTGGTGATTATTTTAGTTTATTGGAGTGAACATTTCCCAGGAGGAGGGAGCACAAGGGACAGAGAAATTCATGAGCTCAGCTGGGCCTCTGCTCCTGGGTGGGGCCAGGCTCTGGGGATGGAGGGAGCTCATGGCAAGTGGGCAGCACTGCCCAGAGACAGCTGTGTGCAGGAGCAGCTCCTCTGCAAAGAGCAGCAGGGCTCCGGGCACTGCCTGCTGCTGCTACATGAGAGGAGAGAAGGCAGAGAGAAGTGCAAGGCAGTGTGGAGTGGGAGGACAGAGGAGAGCACATTGTGAGAGAAGTCTTCCCAGCCCCTGACACGGTAAGTCTCTGGCTGCAGGGCAATGCTACTGAGGTTCCTGGAAAGGCCTTGAAACCCATCAAGTCCCATGACTGGATTTTTAAGGATCGCTCTCCCAGCTTCTCCTTTGCAGAGGAGGGGGAGATGCTTCAGAGCAGGGATTCCTTGCCACACTGTCACAGGGACAGGGCATGCTGCTGCCTTCTGCCAGGGACAGTGCAGGTGTTTGAAGCTGGGGTGCGCACACAGGTCTGCACAGGGCTGTAATTCAGAGCAGTGTTCCTGACCCCAGGGTGCTGTGTGCCTGGGGCAGTGACTCTGCTGCCTGTGAGGATCAGCACTCAGCCTGCCCGGGGAACTCCCTGCAATACTGCAGGATGAAGCTCTGGGAGAGAGGAGCAACCCCTGGCAGGGCAGGATGGTTCTCCTGCTGAGAGGGTGCTGCATGGGACAGGGCTGCTCACAGCTCTAGCTCATGCGCAGGATATGTCCAAGGAGCCTTTTCAAGAGGAATATGAAGAGAAAGGCTTCTTGAAAGGGAAGGAGCTTTCCTTTTGGTATCTCCACTTTCAGTTCCCTAATTTTGTCAGGGAGAAAAAAAGAACGAGTTTTCTGGTTTGGCAAGGAAGTGGGACTCCTAAACCTTCACTCTCAGAGATAAATAGATCAGTGAGAAACCTCAGGAAGTCACTTCATGCCCACCTTAGCCTACAGACAGCATCAACATCACCTTTGTGGCCTCACAGGATTTTACGTGACCTGCTCCTTAGGACGTGCATGCACAGAGATGCCCCTAGAGAGTGCCCTGATGCAGGAGGTTTCTGTAGGGCAGAACTGAGCACACAGAGGGTGGGATGGTTTCTGTGAGCACTGACTGGGAGAAGATGTTGGGACAGAGAAAGAGCTGGCATCAGGGACACGTCGAGGCAGCAGGGATGGGCAGGGAATGAGAGGGAAGTGCAGGGCATGAGCCACCTCCTCTGCAGCCAGACCTCCGGCAGAGGAGAGGGGCTTCTCTCCTGCTATGGGCCCATTTCATGCTGCCTGACAAAGAGGCAGAGAGTGACTGTCCCAGAATGTCACTGTCTGCGAGTTGGCATGCCCAGCTGGGTAAGGGGAAGGCTTTCCAGAGTTCCCATCTTTCTCTCTCTCCTTGCCTCCCTTGGCAGCAGGATCATGGTGCTGATCCTTGTTTCCCCTCCTGTCCATGCAGCTCCTGTTCTCGTTCACGGGCTTTCTGGTGTTGGGTGTTTTTAGCTGCAGTTCAGACATGGATGCTGCAAGTTTTGGAACAGAGGGGTCTGCATGGGAATGAGGTTGCTCCAGCCCCTTTCTAACCTGTGGAGCTCCAGGAAATGCAGTCCGTGGGGCTGGGAAATGAGCTGACTCTCCCTTAAGGAGAGCCCATCTCCAGTCCTAAGAGTCCTTTGACTGTTTCCTTATAGTGTCCTGGCAGACTGCATGCTGTCCTCTAGAAAGGCACAGCTGTCTTGTAGCACCTATGTGATATCTGAGAGTCCCGTGAGGAAGGTGCAGAGATGCTGCGAGTATGGAGATGGTGGTGGGAGGCTGTATGTGGGCATCTGCAAAGAGTCCTGTGTGTGCTTGGCTAGAAGGGGAGTGTGGAGAGCTCCCTCAGGTGCCCTGAGAAAGGGTGAGAAGTTTGGAGATGTGCACTTTGAAACTGGACTTCTCTGCTCTCAGCAGGGTCTGGTTTCTTTCTAGGGCAACCTATGAGAGTGATCAACCTCCAGCTCAAGGAGAGAACTGCAACATTTGGGGGTTTCTTTGCTTGAAAAGTCTCTCCTAACTTCTCAATGTCTTTTCTTCTTTGCACAGCTTCTAATGCCCAGAGATAGCAAAATGTCCAACAGCAGTTCCCTCAATGAGTTCCTCCTTCTGCCATTCGCAGACACACGGGAGCTGCAGCTCTTGCACTTCTCGCTCTTCCTGGGCATCTACCTGGCTGCCCTCCTGGGCAACAGCCTCATCATCACAGCCATAGCCTGCGACCACCGCCTCCACACCCCCATGTACTTCTTCCTCCTCAACCTCTCCCTCCTCGACCTTGGCACCGTCTCCACCACTGTCCCCAAATCCATGGCCAATTCCCTGTGGGACACCAGGGACATTTCCTACTCAGGATGTGCCGCCCAGGTCTTCCTGTTTTTCTTCTCAGTTGGAGGAGAGTTTTCTCTTCTCACAGTCATGGCCTATGACCGCTACATTGCCATCTGCAAACCCCTGCACTATGGGACCATCATGGGCAGCAGAGCTTGTGTCAAAATGGCAGCAGCTGCTTGGGCCAGTGGTTTTCTCCATGGTCTTCTGAACACTGCTAACACATTTTCAATACCACTCTGCCAAGGTAATGTGGTGGACCAGTTCTTCTGTGAAGTTCCGCAGATCCTCAAGCTCTCCTGCTCAAACTCCTACCTCAGGGAAGTTGGGCTTATAGTGGTTGGTGCCTGTGTTGGCTTTGGGTGTTTCATTTTCATTGTGCTGTCCTACGTGCAGATCTTCACTGTTGTGCTGAGGATGCCCTCTGAGCAGGGACGACACAAAGCCTTTTCCATGTGCATCCCTCACCTGACTGTGGTCTCCCTGTTTGCCAGCACCATCATCTTTGCCTACCTAAAGCCCCCCTCCATATCATCCCCAGTTCTGGATCTAGTGGTGGCTGTTCTGTACTCGGTGATGCCTCCAACAGTGAATCCCCTCATCTACAGCATGAGGAACAAGGAGCTCAAAGATGCCCTGAGGAAAGTGATTTCCTGGATATTTTTCAGCAGTGGTAACATTGCCATTGCTCTCCACAAATGAGTCCCACTGTGTCCCATACCAGGACTGAGCTTTGTTTGTTCACTTTATTTTTATTATTACAGTTGTTACTATCATTATTAGTATTTATAATCATGTTGCTGCACAAATGCTTGGGTTCATTCCACCTTTACTGAGACTGCTCTGTCTCACCTGGTGCCCATATAAAGTTGTGTCTAACACTGGGTCAGAGCTGACTCCCTCACAGTATCTCTTTAATAAAGTAGGTTCTTCCAGGTGCAGTGCCTGAAGGCTGGGCTTCCTCTAAAGCTAGTGTCAAGAATCGCCCCAAGGAGTTGCAGTCCAGGAGGGCCTGTTGCACAGGGTTCTCCATGGGTCCAGGAGCAAAACGCTCATAATCATTTTATGATCTCTTTAGAGATGAAGGGCTGGATTTAGGACTCACCCATCGGTGTCCAGTGACAGTGGAGGGGATGAATGGTCATGGATTTACATATCCACAGCTGTCCCACATTTTAAGGCCCAGTGTCAGATGCCCATCCTTCTGGAGGGGAATCTGAGGTGCCAGGAGAGCACAGGGCATCTCCTGGGACAGCATGTGCCTGGCATGGGCGGTGAGTGGAACCTTACAAAGGGAGAGATCCTCCAAGGTGGAGTCACTTAAAGGTAAAGCACTAAACGCAGCGATCTAAAGGCAAAAGGGGACTCTGCAATCCCAGGAGAGGCAGTTGGGACCTAGCTGGTATGGGGAAGGGAGACTGGAGAGTGACATGTCACCCTCTGTGAAATACCAGGGGCAAGATCTAGAGGTGCACCTGGACACAACTAATAGCTTTGGAAATACTCCACAGCCCCTCCAAGCACTTACCACATCTGCAGACCCCTGGAGGGATTAGAGGCCGTGATGCACATTTGGTTGGATCTGCCTCCCACCCTGACCAGCACAGCCAGTGAAGAGTCACCCTGTGGTCCTGTGGCCCCCCAGCCTGCTCGGTCTGCAGAGCAGCACTGTGAGCTCAAGGCCCTGCAGGAGTACAGAGGAGGGGGTGCAGGAATGGCCAGCGAGATCAGAGGAGGGACTGGGAGAGATGAGAAGGAAGTGGAACTGGCCTTGAAATTGTCTTGGAGAGAGAAATGCCAACTTTTAATCCAAGACAATGTTCAGAGTGTGGGTACATTAAAGTGAGCTCATGGTGCAGAGCCAGAAGTCCTTGTTGTCCTAGCTCTCCGCATGGCCTGGGAAGTGGTTGAAGAAGGATGAATGCTCCCCACTCTCCCAGCTCCTAGTGCCATCATCCCTCCTGATGGGTGGCACCAAAAGGAAGGCTGGGACCCCTTGTGGGAGCTTGTGTTGAAGGAAGCAGGACTTCGGAGCCATATCAGTTTGCTGCTGTCCCTCAGGCCCTGTCCCCAGCACATCTCCTTCACACAATCTATCTCCCCCACCCTGTGTGCTGGTCCTTACCCCAAAAGTCACCCCCAGACAAGACTCCATGTCCAGCTGGAGGACCGGATGTCCAGCTGTGAGCCCTGGGAGGATGAGCCCTCTGCTGGGTCCTCTGCAGGGCTGTCATGGAGCATGCAGAGGAGGTCCTGGGGCCATCTCCTGGGCCTGTAGACCATCCTCCTCCCATGGGGGCCCTCAAGCAGGGTGCCTCAGTGCAAAGATGCAGCCCAGCTTGTTGCTGCATGAACAGAGGGGAGAAACTGCCCCAGGAAACTCCTCCCAGACCCAGACCCAGACCCTCATACCAGCCATTTCCAGCAGTGGCCATTCCCCACAGTCCTGGTGAGATGTGATCTTTGAATGTGACCTGCTCTGTCTGCCTGCTGGCCGCAGCACCTGTATGGGGGTAATGGCCAGTCCTGCCTGGCCTCTCCCTTTGGGCTCAGATCCCAGCAGACCGTGGAGCATGGCCTTCTGCTAACCCCAGGAGCCAGAATCAGGACTGTGCAGGACCTGTGGACTGGTGGGAGGCTTCAGGAGGGCTTTGGGGAACAGAGCACTGAGGACTGTCATGGAGACCATGCCTGGAGGACATTTCCCCACCCCTGAATGTACCTTGTCCTGTGCAGTGTCAGTGCAGTGGGGCCATGGGGGCCACATGGAGGGCAGCAGGGCTGAGTCAGCACAGGGACAGGAGGGAGATGGGAGCCATGACACCCCAGAAGCTCCCAACAATCATGGAGGGGACTCACTGCTGCTAGCAGGGTCGGGGGTTTCTCAGGGTCTGCAGGCACTGGCACCGCCTGCCAGGACTCCCAGACCCATCACAGATGGTCAGTGCCCAACACTGCAGTTCACAGAGCCCCCCCATCCTGTTTCACCATCCTCTCTCAAGAGCACCACCGGGTGCATCACTCCCTGCTCAGGTGCGGAGAGTAGCTGCTGGAGGGCTTCTCTTCTCACGCCTGCTCCCCCAGTGCTACCCTGGCATTGGCTCACAGGCTCTGCCCTGGGTCATGTTATATCTCCATACACTCTACTCTGAGACCATGTAGGGATCTGCAGTGCATAGCTCTGCTTGCAGCTGGCCACCACAGACTGCCTGCGTGGTCCCAGGAGATCCCAGTAAGGCTGTGCTTGGAGATGAGGCTGTGACTGTCCTCAGTCAAAGCAGATGGGATGGTCTGTCTGGGGACCAAGGGGAGGAAAGGACAAGAGACAACAAGGAGAAGAGGCAATAAAGCAAATTTCAAATGAGTTGAAGGAAAAAATAAAGAAATAACCATGGTAGCTGAGCAGCACTGGAGCAGGGGATGGGAGATCTATAAAAACTCTCCTGGAGAAAGCACCTACCAACCTGATCTAACTGTCAAATTAGCCCAGCTCAGAGCAGATCATGGTCCTGGAGATCTCTGGTGGTCCCTCCCAACCCAAATCCTCTAGGAGGAAAGGGCTGGAAGGCAGAGTTCTGGGCAGGGGACACTGTTGTGGGGTTGAGGCCTTGCTGACATTTGTACTGCCTGGTCAAGCCTGTCCTCAGAGTCACACAGTGAGCAAGTTCATCCTCAAAAGGAGTCTCTGCTCCATGGACAACAGGAATCAAACCAGTGCCGGCATGCTACAGAAACGTTCTCAGGAACATGCCAGGCATTCAGGCCCTTTGACTGCTGAGGTGTCCCCAGACCGGTGCTTTGCATGCTGGGTCTGAAGGGCTGAGAAATCTTTAGAGCCAGAGCAGATTGCAGTCGCATCTCGTGGACTCACAGGTTACAGGGCATCAGCAGGGCTGTAGCGGCTTCAGGGAGAGAATCACTGCCCAGGGTATGAGCAGATCCCCCTCTCCCTCCCCTCTCTCTTCACACCCTGGAACAGAGATCGTGTTTCCCATGTTGGCCCTCTCTGCTGGGCTGTATTCCCAGCTGGAGGTGACGCAGGCTCCACACTGGGGAAATGCAGCAGAGCCCAGTGTCATCTAGGGGAGCGGGGTCCCACCACACCTGCTGGGTGGCCAGGAATGCAGGTTGCACACCCCACTCTGTTTCTCGCACACCTCCTGGCTGGGGCTGGAGGGTGCCCAGCAACAAGGCAGGCATGCCTGGGTGTCGAGTGCCATTGGGGTGGTGGCCTTTGGACCAGCCTCTGTCTGTAAGGGACTCAGGAGATTTTCTGCCTCCATGTCAGTGGCAAAGTTGGTATTCCAGCTTCTTCTCTGTGGAGAGCTGAGGATTTCATTCTCAGGAGAAGGGGAAAGGGAAACTCTTTTGTGCATGGGACTTGTATCACCCCATCAACCCTCTACTGCCTTCTCCTGCTCTATCACCCCCAGAAGTCCTTTGGCAGGGGCATTCTTTGGTTTCTGACCTTTCTATCTGACCCTGCTTTGAGCAGCACCTTGCACTACAGGCCTCCTGTGGTCCCTTCAACCTGAATTACCCTAAAAGCCTATGATCTCAGGCCCCATTTCAAGCACAGAGTAAATGTCTCGGGGACAGGTGTCCTTTGTGCTTTATGTGACCATCTAAAAACAGGCAAGTGAACACCTCCTCCTCCCCTTTGACTGTAAGGGCAGCCTGGGAGGCACTGCCTCAGGCATATCTACATTACAATGGAAATTCTTTGCATCCACCTTTAACCACCTGAAAGGCCATTGCCTGGATCTCCTCAGTGGTGAGGGGAGAAATGCAGGCTTTTCTGCAGTGTGATTTCTGTACCTCTGTAGTTTGCGCCTCTAAGTAGCTGGTGCCACCCTCCCCTTGGTTTCTTGCCTGAAGCTCAGCCTGGATGGGAATGTGAATGTGGAGGTTGTCTGTCACTGCAGTGACCGTGAGATGGTGGAGGGGTAAGAGGAATAAGAGAGTCACCACCCTGGACTGCAGCAGAGAGGATTTCATCTCGTTTGGGATGGAGTGAGGCAAGCCAAAGCACAGCTGGAGCTGGGCTGAAGCTGGATCTAGGAAGGGATGGGGAGGGTAACCTGAAGGACTTCTGCAAGGATGTTGGCAACACAAGGCAGGCAGCCAAGGAAAATGTGTTCTCCCTGCTAGTGGGGCAGGGGACATAGTGGCAAAGAGAGGGGAAAGGCTGAGAAGGTCATTGCCTCTTTTCCCTTGTCTTTTCCTGGTCTTGTCTACTGCCAGGCCTCCCTGGCCCCCGAGTCCTTTGGCAGCATCCGTCTTAGCAAAGCCTCACCCATGGTAGAGGACGATGCATCTGGGGAGGACTTTTGCCCAGTGGGCACACACAGGTCCATGGGACCAGACAGGAAGCACCGCAGGGTGCAGGGAGAGGTGCCTGGAGTCACTGCAACACCACTCCCAATTGTCTATGAAATGTCATGGTAATCAGGGAGGTTCCTGATGACTGGGAAAAGGCAGACATCACACCCATTTTGCAGGAGGGCAGGAGGGAGGGTCTGGGGAATGACAGGCTGGTCCTCTTCATCTCAGTCCCTGGGAAGGTGGTGGAGCAAATCCTCCTGGAAACCATCTCCAAGCATAGGAAGGAGAAGGCCTGGAAGAGGCAGCATGCGTTGACCAAGGGGAAATGGAAAGCATGCCTGACCAACCTCATTGCCTTCTACCATCAGATGAATGCCCGTGTGCACAAGGGGGATTTTGCAGGGATTCTGTGAACCTTCACTTTAGCAAAGCCTTTGGCACAGTCCCCCAGAGTCTCCTTAGAGGCAAATTGTTGAGCTCTGCCCTGGATCAATGGACCATAGGGCAGGTGGAATATTGGAGGGACCATCAGGCTGAAACGCTGTGATCAGTGGTACAAGTTCCATGTGGCAGGTGGTTACTAGCGACATCCCTCAGTGATCAACATGTGGGGCAGGACTGTTTAACATCTTTATGAATGTCCTGCACAGTGGATGGAGCACACTCTCAGGACCCTTGTGGCCAATGCATAAGTGGGGGGAGGCCCTGGGCAACCTCATCTAGTTCCCTCTGCATTGACCAGGGTGGCTGGGACTAGGTGATGTCCAGCGGTCTCCCCCACCCGAAGTGCTGTGATTCAGTGAATCTTTCCCTGGAGAGCTCTGTAAAGAGAGAAGAGGCTGAGGAAGAAGAAAGGCCAGAGAGGCAGAAGAAGAGAGCTGAAACATGACAGCTTAAATAAAGCAGTTCCTGAGAACAAAGTTTCCCCATTCCGAGTGTTGGTAGGAAATGTAGTTTGATGAATAATGTGTGTGTGTATACATATATATTCACTCACATAGACAGGCTAATTCCTGTAGTGCATGAAGATGGTGCTGCCAATTAAGAAGACTGAAAAAAACTATCTGGCAATGGTAAAAAACTGTGTGAAGTTTTGGAAATGAGGATTTCTTGTCAATTGTTGCACTGAGTTATTTTTTGAGACTATCTCAGCTTATGACTAGGATCTGCTTTTGGGGCTTGATTCATTTGACCACATAGGGAGGCTGTTGCTGCCTGAGATGCCCTGGGGTAGCTGTGTTGCCATATGGTGCTGGAAATTTTGGAGGAGGCTCCTGTGAGACCTTTAGCTGGTTATTAGAAAATGTATCTCAAAACAACTCAGCTGAGACAACTTAGTTCCCTCTTTGGACGAGAAAGGGAGTCAGGAGAACTGGATTTGACAGAGACATCTGCACTGACGCGGTCTGGCCTGGGGTGAGATCAGCCTCCTCCTTGTTCTCAATGAGCTCCCTTCTTGCCCCGTTCTGTGTGTCCTGCCTAGTTAAGATATGGGAATCGGGGCTTCCAGAGATGGACATTTCCACCTCTCATAGATAACCATCCTCTGGTGAAACCATCCTCTGATGAAACAAGGGACAATGCTGTAACTGGTCTCACTGTATTGTTTAGAGAGGGACCATCAGTGATAATTTTAGTTTATTGGAGTGAACATTTCCCAGGAGGACGGAGCACAAGGGACAGAGAAAGTCATGAGCTCAGCTGGGCCTCTGATCCTGAGCAGGGCCAGGCTCCGGGGATGGAGGGAGCTCATGGCAAGTGGGCAGCACTGCCCAGAGACAGCTGTGTGCAGGAGCAGCTCCTCTGCAAAGAGCAGCAGGGCTCTGGACACTGCCTGCTGCTGCTGACATGAGAGGAGAGAAGGCAGAGAGAAGTGGCAGGTAGTGTGGAGTGGGAGGACAGAGGAGAGCTCCTTGTGAGAGAAGTCTTCACAGCCTGAACACAGTAAGTCTCTGGCTGCAGAGCAATGCTACTGAGCTTCCTGGAGGGGTCTTCTGAACCCATCCCATCCCATAACTTTTTTTTTTTAAGGATTGCTCTCCTTTGCAGAGGAGGGGGAGATGCTTCAGAGCAGGCATTCCCTGCCACACCATCACAGGGACAGGGCATGCTGCTACTTTCTCCCAAGGACGGCTGCAGGGCTGTGAAGCTGGGACATGCACACAGGTCTGCGCAGGGCTGTGATTCAGAGCAGTGTCCGTGCAGCACAGAGGAAGGTGAAAAAAAAGGCTACTTGAAAGGGAAGGAGCTTTCCTTCCAGGGCTTTCAGTTTCCTAATGTTGGCAGGGAGAAAAAAGGAAAGAGTTTTGTGGTTTGGCAAGGAACTGGGACTCACTAACCTTCCCTCTCAGACATCAGTGAGAAAGCTCAGCAAACCCTTTCAACCCCATCTCCACCTACAGCAGCACCAGCAGCACCTTTATGGACTCATCAGGCCTAATGTGACCTGCTTCTTAGGACCTGTGAGCACAGAGGTGCCCTGGACAGTGCCCTGATCCGGGAGTTTTCTGCAGGGCAGAACTGTGCACACAGAGGGTGGGACAGGGTCTGTGAGTACCGACAGGGAAAAGATGTTGGGAGAGAGAAAGCTCCAGGCAGCAGGAACAGCTCCAGGCAGTAGAGATGGGCAGGGAATGAGAGGGAAGTGCCAAGAGAATCGTCATGGGAGGATGGATTTGGGCAAGTCATGGTCAGTGGTCAGTCCCTCCGATGCAGACACCTTCCTCTGAGCAAGCTCCCTGTGTCTCCTCTCCCCGCCAGCAGAGCCTCTGCCCTGACAGCCATGGGGTCCAGGGCATGAGCTGCCTTCTCTGCAGCCATCCCTCCGGCAGAGGAGAGGTGCCTGACGAAGGGACTGAGAGTGACTTCCCTGCGATGTCCCTGCCTGCAAGGCGGCATGCCTAGCTGGGTAAGGTGAAGGCTTTCCTGAGTTCCCATCTCTCTCTCTCTCTCTCTCTCTCTTCTTGCCTCCCTTGGCACCCGGATCATGGTGCTGCTCCTTGTTTCCCCTCCTCTCCATGATGCTCCTGTTCTTGTTCTCGGACTCTCTGGTTTTGGGACGGGGACGGGGGGGGGGGGGGGGGCAGTTCAGCTGCAGTTCAGACATGGATGCTACAAGTTGTGCAGCCGAGGCGTCTGCATGGGAATGAGGTTGCCCCAGCCCCCTTCTAACCTGTGGAGCTCCAGGAAATGCAGTCTGTGGGGCTGGGAAATGAGCTGACTCTCCCTTAAGGAGAACCCATCTCCAGTCCTAAGAGTCCTTTGACCGTTTCCTTATAGTGTCCTGGAAGACTGTGTGCTGCCCTCTAGAAAGGCACTGCTGTCTCATAGCACCTCTGTGATATCTGAGAGTCCCGTGAGGAAGGTGCAGAGATGCTGAGAGTATGGAGATGGTGGTGGGAGGCTGTATGTGGGCATCTGCAAAGAGCCCTGTGTGTGCTTGGCGAGAAGGGGAGTGTGGAGAGCTCCCTCAGGTGCCCTGAGAAAGGGTGAGAAGTTTGGAGATGTGCACTTTGAAACTGGACTCGTGTGCTCTCAGCAGGGGCTGGTTTTTTTCTAGGGCAACATGAGAGTGTGATCATACTCCAGGTCCGATAGTGGCAAGCACAAGGCAGCTGGGAATGAGACTAACAGACAGGCTAGCTGTCCTCACTCTGCACCAAGGGACAGTGAATCTTTTTTTCTCAGGATTCAGTAGAAATGCCAAGGATTTCTACCTTGAGAAACACTCCCCAGGGGTGACAAGACCATCTGAAAGAAAATAAAAAATGCCGGAAACTCTGTTCCTCAAACGTTATTCTTTAGAATTCAGAGTGAAGATGCTGAAAAGCCCTTCTACACGATGAGTGGCTTTCACCTGACGGAATTTGTGAATGTCAGAGCTGGTCAACCCCTTTCCCCTGTTCCCACTGCTTTACAGCAGGACTGAGTCCTGTGGAGCCCATGGGCAGAGGTCCCTGCTCCTCACAGCACACTCAGCCACTTCAAAGCCGAGCTCAAGCAAGGGAGCTGCACAAAGATCCTCTCAGTAAAGAGAGAGGCAATGTGGGGGGTTGTATGAGAACTGCAACATTTGGGGTTTTTTTGCTTGAAAGGTCTGCGGCCTAAAGATGGGGCCCCTGAAGATGGGTCCTAACTTCTCCATGTCTTTTCTTCTTTGGACAGTCCCCCATGCCTGGAGATAGCAAAATGTCCAACAGCAGCTCCTTCAACGAGTTCCTCCTCCTGGCATTTGCGGACACACGGGAGCTGCAGCTCTTGCACTTCTCGCTCTTCCTGGGCATCTACCTGGCTGCCCTCCTGGGCAATGGCCTCATCATCACAGCCGTAGCCTGCGACCACCGCCTCCACACCCCCATGTACTTCTTCCTCCTCAACCTCTCTGTTCTGGACCTTGGCACCATCTCCACCATTGTCCCCAAATCCATGGCCAATTCCCTGTGGGACACCAGGGACATTTCCTACTCAGGATGTGCTGCTCAAGTCTTCCTGGTTGTCTTCTTGTTAGGAGGAGAGTATTATCTTCTCACTGTCATGGCATATGACCGCTATGTTGCCATCTGCAAACCCCTGCACTATGGGACCATCATGGGCAGCAGAGCTTGTGTCAAAATGGGAGCAGTTGTCTGGGCTGGTGGTTTTCTCTATTCTGTGCTGCACACTGCTAACACCTTTTCAATACCACTCTGCCAAGGCAACACAGTGGACCAGTTCTTCTGTGAAATCCCCCAGATCCTCAAGCTCTCCTGCTCAGACTCCTACCGCAGGGAAGTTGGGCTTATTGTGGTTAGTGTCTGTTTAATGTTTGGGTGTTTCATTTTTATTGTGCTGTCCTATGTGCAGATCTTCACAGTTGTGCTGAGGATCCCCTCTGAGCAGGGCAGGCACAAAGCCTTTTCCACATGTCTGCCTCACCTGGCCGTGTTCTCCCTGTTTGTCAGCACTGACATGTTTGCCTACCTGAAGCCCCCCTCCATCTCCTCCCCAACTCTGGATCTGGTGGTGTCTGTTCTATACGCGGTGGTGCCTCCAACTCTGAACCCCCTCATCTACAGCATGAGGAACAAGGAGCTCAAAGATGCGCTGAGGAAGGTGATTTCCTGGACATTTTTCAGCAGTGGTGACATTGCCATTGCTCTCCGCAAATGACTCCCGCTGTGTCTCGTACCAGGACTGAGCTTTCTTTGTTCACTTTATTTTTATTACTAGTATTACTGTTGTTATTATTATTTGTTACCATGTTGCTGCAGAAATGGTTTGATTCATTCCACCTTCACTGAGACTGCTCTGCCTCACCTGGTGCCCATATAAAATATTGTGCAACATTGGGTCAGAGCTGACTCCATCACAGTATCTCTGTAATAAAGTAGGTTCTACGCAGTGCAGTCCTTGAAGGATGACTCTTCCTCCAAAGCTGCTGTCCCTCGCACCCTGTCCCCAGCACATTTCCTTCGGACAACCTTGCCCACCCTGCACGCTGGTCCTTACCCCAGAAGTCCCCCCCAGACAAGGCTTCATGCCCAGCTGGAGGACTGGAAGTCCAACTGTGAGCCCTGGGAGGACAAGCCCTCTGCTGGGTCCTCTGCAGGGCTGTCAGGGAGCATGCAGAGGAGGTCCTGGGGTCATCTCCTGGGCCTGTAGACCATCCTCCCCCATGGGGGCCCTCAAGCAGGGTGCCTCAGTGCAAAGATGCAGCTGAGCTTGTTGCTGCATGAACAGAAAGGAGAAACTGCCCCAGGAAACTCCTCACACACCCAGCCTCTCACACCAGCTATTTCCAGCACTGCCCATTCCCCATGGTCCCAGTGAGGGGTGATCTCTTAATGTGACCAGCTCCATCTGCCTGCTGGGCTCAGCACGTGTGTGGAGGCAATGTCCAGCCCTGCCTGGACTCTCTGTGGGCTCAGACCTCAGCAGAACCCAGAGCATGGACTTCTGCTACCCCAGGGGACAGGACCAGGGCTGGGCAGGGTCTGGGGACTGGTGGGAGGCTGCCAGGCAGGAGGGCCACGGGCAATGGGGCAGCAAGGGCTGTCATGGGGACCATGCTGGGGGTATGTTTCCCCACCCTAGAATGCACCCTGTCCTGTGCGATTCCTGCACAGTGGGGTTGTGGGGACACATGCAGGACAGCAGGGCTGGACCAGTGGAGGCCTGAGTGCTGATGGGAGCCATGACACTCCAGAAGCTCCCGACAGTCATGGAGGGGAATCACTGCTGCTAGCAGGGTCGGGGGTTTCCCAGGGGCTACAGCCACTGGCACCGCCTCCCAGGACTCCCAGAGCCAGCACAGATGGTTGGTGCTCAGCACTGCACTGTGCCCCCCGTCCTGTGTCACCGTCCTCTCTCAGGAGCACTGCTGGGTGCACCACTGCCTGCCCAGGTGTGGAGAGGAGCTGCTGGAGGTCTGCTCTTCTCACACCTACTGATCCCAGCTCTGCCCTGGTGGCGACCCACAGGTTCTGCCCTGGGTCATGTTATGTCTCCATACACTCTCCTCTGAGACCATGTAGGGACCCACAGCATGTGGCTACGCTTAGAGCTGGCCACCTTGGCCTGCCTATGTGGTCCCAGGAGATCGCAGTAAAGCTGTGCTTGGAGATGAGGCTGTGATTGTCCTCAGTCAAAGTTGGTGGGATGGTCTGGCTGGGGACCAAGGGGAGGAAAGGACAAGAGACAACAAGGAGAAGATGCAGGAAGGGAAATTTCAAATGAGCTGAAGGAAAAATAAAGAAATAACAATGGCAGTTGAGTAGCACTGGGGCAGGGGACAGGAAATCTTTAAAAACTCTCCTGGAGAAAGCACATACCAACCTGATCTAACTGTCAAATTAGCCCAGCTCAGAGCAGATCATGGTCCTGGAGATCTCCAGCAGTCCCTTCCAACCCAAATCCTCTAGGAGGAAGCAGCTGGAAGGCAGAGTGAGGGGCAGGGGACGCTGTTGTGGGGTTGAGGCCTTGCTGGCATTTGTACTGCCTGGTCAAGCCTGTCCTCAGAGTGACACAGTGAGTGAGTTCATCCTCAGAAGGAGTCTCTGCTCCATGGGCAACAGGAGTCAAAGCAGTGCTGGGAGACTACAGAGAAGTTCTGAGGAACACACCAGGCATTCAGCCCCTTCAACTGCTGAGGTGTCCCCAGACCGGTGCTTTGCATCCAAGGTCTGAAGGGCTGAGAAATCTTTAGAGCCAGAGCAGATCAGAATCCCATCTCCTGGACTCACAGGTTACAGGGCGTCAGCAGGGCTGTATTGGCTGCAGGGAGGGAATCACTGTCCAGGGCATGAGCAGATCCCCCTCTGCCCTCCCCTCTCTCTTCACAACCTGGAACACAGATTGTATTTCCCGTGTTGGCCCTCACTGCCGGGCTGTATTCCCAGCTGGAGTGGACGCAGGCTCCACACTGGGGAAATGCAGCAGAGCCCAGTCTCATCTAGAGGAGCAGGGTCCCACCACACCTGCTGGGTGGCCAGGGCTGCAGACTGCAGACCCCACTCTCTTCCCCGCAGACCTCCTGGCTGGGGCTGCAGGGTGCCCAGCAAGAAGGCAGGCATGCCTGTGGGTCTGGTGCCATTGGGGTGGTGGCCTTTGGACCAGCCACTGTCTGTAAGGGGATCAGGAGATTCTCTGCCTCCATGTTAGCGGCAAAGTTCGTGTCGCAGGTTCTTCCCTCTGGAGAGCTGAGGATTTAATTCTTGGGAGAAGGGGAAAAAGGAAACCCTTTTGCCCATGGGATCACCCTGTCAACCCTCTACTGCCTTCTCCTGCTGTATCACCCCCAAAATCCTTTGGCAGCAGCATTTTTTTGGTTTCTGATCCTCTATCTGACCCTGCTTTGAGCAGCACCTTGCACTGCAGGCCTCCTGTGGTCCCTAAAACCTGAATTATCCTGAAAGCCTTTGATCCCAGGCCCCATTTCAAGCACAGAGCAAATGTCTCTGGGACAGGAGTCCTTTGTGCTTTATGTGACCATCTAAAAGAAGGCAGGTGAACAGCTTCTCCTCCCCGTTGACTGTAAGGGCAGCCTGGGAGGCACTGCCTCAGGCATAGCTACATTACAATGGAAATTCTTTGTATCCACCTTTAACCACCTGAAAGGCCATTGCCTGGATCCCCTCAGGGGTGAGGGGAGAACAGCAAGCTTTTCCGCAGTGTGATTTCTGTACCTCTGTAGTTCATGCCTCTAAGTAGATGGTGCCATCCTCCCCTTGGTTTCTTGCCTGAAGCTCAGGCTGGATGGGGATGTGAACGTGTAGGTTGTCTGTCACTGCAGTGACCGTGAGACAGTAGAGAGGTAAGAGGAATAACAGAGTCACCACCCTGGACTGCAGCAGAGAGGATTTCATCTTTTTTCGGATGGAGTTATGCAAGTGAAAGCTCAGCTGGAGCTGGAGCTGGAGCTCGAGCTAGGAAGGGATGGGGAGGGTAACCTGAAGGACTTCTGTAGGGACATTGGCAGTACAAGGCAGGCAGGCAAGGAAAATGTGTTCTCCCTGCTCAGTGGGGCAGGGGACGTAGTGACAAAGAGAAGGGAAAGGCTGAGGAGCTCATTGCCTCTTTTCCCTTGTCTTTTCCTGGTCTTGTCTACTGCCAGGCCTCCCTGGCCCCCAAGTCCTTTGGCAGCATCTGTGGTAGCAAAGCCTCACCCATGGTAGAGGACGATGTAGCTGGGGAGAACTTTTGCCCAGTGGGCACACAGAAGTGCATGGGACCAGATGGGAAGCACCCCAGGGTGCAGGGAGAGGTGCCTGGAGTCACTGCAACGCTGCTCCCAATTGTCTGTGAAATGCCAGGGTAATCAGGGCAGTTCCTGATGACTGGGAAAAGGCAGAAATTGTACCCATTTTCCAGAAGGGCAAGAGGGAGGATCTGGGGAATAACAGGCTGTTCCTCTTCATCTCAGTGCCTGGGAAGGTGATGCAGCAAATCCTCCTGGAAACCATCTCCAAGCATAGGAAGGATAAGGCCTGGAAGAGGCAGCATGCGTTCACCAAGGGGAAATGGAAAGCATGCCTGACCAACCCAATTGCCTTCTACCATCAGATGAATGCCTGTGTGCACAATGAAAAGGGAGTGTGGGGAGATGTTTTAGGGACTCTTTTAAAACAGCACGGTAACACAGGTATGCTGAGATTTGTGTAAATTTGGCCATCCAGAAGCAGAGCATTTCCTTGAAGCTGGTCACCCTGCTTTCCTCACCAGTTGAGAGAGCCTGACACCTCAGAGTGCGACGTGCTCTGCGCAAAGAGTGAAGAGTGGCATGGACAGCTGTGGGCAGGGTGTGGTTTTCTGAGCCCTGGGCTCTGTGTGAGACACAACAATATCTTGTTTAACGGTGTAGGGCTGATTATAACAGAAATGTTTAGAAAATGAATTAAAAATGAAACACGAAAGAAATTAAGAAATAGATTGAAAGCAAAGAATTTTTTTTTATCCTTTCCAGCTTTTAATTTTTTTGTGTTCCTATTATCTTTCTTGAGTCATTTATTTATTTTTTCTTAATATAGTGGTCTTTCAGGGGAATGCTGTGTTTTTTCTTTTTTTTTAAAAAAAGGAAAGAGATTTTCAGAGCTGGGGTGGGATGCAGTCACAGGGTGATGGACAGCTGGTGCCATTGCAGGTGCCCTGGTCCCCTCTGCCCAGCCTCCCTCTGCAGCTGCAAGGGGCTCCGGTCTCCCGCAGGTCCCCTGTGAGAGCTGCCAGGCCCAGGCAGGTCCCTCAGAGACACCGGGGCCTCTCCAAGTGCCCCTGGGTGCTTGTGGTTGGACACCTGAGCTCTGCCTGTAAGGGTGAAGAACTGTTTTCAACATGTCAAAAATAGGAGCACACTTTCATCAGCACAAAAGATTGGTTAATTTTTAATGTCAATGTTTTCCTATGATGAAAGAGTGGAAATCTTCAGGAAGGGTGTTAGTCTCGGGAGAAAAAATATCGATCTGCCCATTAACTTGCATTTCCACTGCTCTGTCTCTTATGCTGTGGGTTTAATCTCAGTAACCTTTTACATATTTCCATATATCCTGCTTAACTGATCATTTCTAAAGTCATCTTTGCATCAGAGTTTCTGGGCATGTGCACAGTGGAGGATTGTATTTTATTTCTTATGACACTGGATCAAGATTATTTTTGTTTGTCTGCAATTAAGACAAATCCTTCTGCGCCTGTTTGCAGCTAGTTCTCGAAGGAAAGCAGGTGGGAATTGGTGCACACGAGCTGTAACATTCAGCTACAGCCTTGAGTGGCAAAAGGTTCGATTTTCACAAGAGTGATCTGAAGTCCCCAGTGGTTGATGAGAGAACTGGTAGGGCTGGGAAGGTGGGAGGAATATTTTCCATGGATGTCTGACATCAAGGATGCTACTTTTTCTACATGTCCCGACATCATTAGGAGACATTCTGGATCCATATCAGTTGGAGAATGTGGATATCACCCTAATTTGAAAGCTGAAAACTAAGGAAAACTTCAAAAGCAGAAATCCTTTTTTTTTTCTTTTTTGTGCTCATTGAAATCTTCCTCTTTTAAGTACACTCCTGAAACTTCCCCAATTAGCCACACAAGAATTGAAGAAAATTATGGAAAGAGGCATGGCTCCTTAGGGTTTTTTGCATTTTAATGATCCCTCGAATGTATTTGGTGCTGAGCCCATGCACCTCAGGTGCTGAGACTGAACAAACCTCTCAAGAAAGTCAGAAGAAAATCCCAAAGTTTCTTGGAACATTAACAGGTCCCACTGAGGGCCATTACCAACAAAGGCTCCCCAGAGGCTGATTAGAGCCGAAAGTTGGAGGCCCTGATTGCAGGTAGGCAAAGGCAATGTGAGGGTGGCTGTGATGCCAAGTCAACCTTGATGTGTGTTATCAAGCAGAGTGAGCAGGCACTGACAGCCAGCCCCTGGGTAGGGTGATCCTTTCCCTCACGTGTTGTTCAGGGCTCTTTCCAGGGGCAGTGTGAGGGTAGGCGGGTGCACAATGCCTCATGCAGGACAACATTACAGCACCTCCTGGGATCCCTGGGGGTGAGGAAGCAACAAGGCCCAGTGCTGTAAGGAAACATCATCTTCTTGTAGGCCTCGGAGGCAGATGTACCAGCCATAGCAAAGGGAGCAATGACCTCAGTTCTTTTGGAGGCTTTCAGCCTTGACAGTGCCCTCCATCATCTCCAATGCAGGCTGTCCTAAGCTGTCAGAAACCTGTGCCTCTTTCCCTGCAGCCTGTAGACACCCAACTTGCTTCCCCACCTTGCTCTCACTGCACGATCTCCTCACCTTTACGGAAATCCCTCCATCCTTGCTGGCGGCTCCTTGAAACAGAAAGCCAGGGGCTGATCACGCAGTCCCTCTGGGTGTCCAGTTGCATCACAGCAATACCCTATGAGTGACATTCTTTTAACATGAAATACAGTATGAAACTCTCAAGATGCAGTTTGTGGCTCTTTCCCCATCTCATGCTGTGTCCCACTCCCAAGAAAAGCTCCCTCATCTCTGAAACCACCCTTCAAGCAGTTACAGGTGACTACGGTATTGGCCTTAGCTTCCACTTCAGCAGGCTAAAGAAGCCCAGGTTCCTCAACCTCTCCAAACAGGCCATGTGCTTCAGACCCCCAACCCCATCTGGGCAGACCTCCCCTGGACCCTCTCCAGTTGCTCCCCATTCCTCCAGCGCTGGGCAGCCCACACTGGGACACACTGTTCCAGACATGGCCACACCAGTGCTGAGTTGAGGGAGTTAAGAACTACCCTTGCCTGCATGGCCATGCTCTACCTAATGCAGTCCTATATGCAGCTGGCCTGATTTGCAGTGAGCACGTACCACTGGCTCATATGCCATCCCCCGTAACTTCCAGGGCCTTCTCCTCAAGGTCACTCCTCTGTCGGTCAGGTCTCTGCCTGTCCTGATGCACAGGCTGTTCTGCCCCACTGATGAGCCTTTCAAACACAACAGGATGTGCATACCCCTGCATACCCCAACTTTACCTGGCTTTCTGGTAAAGCATGATCCATTCATGAAAGCCCTCTGAGCTCGATCATCCAAGCAGTTTTTTGCCCATCTGGATGTCTAGTGGACATTCCCTACTCTACTCTCCTCCACAAGTACAGCTCCATGACACACTCCTCATCAACGTGAGGCTGAATGGCCTGCAGCTCCCCAGGTTGCCCATGTGGCTGTTTTTGAAGATGGGCACAACGTATTCCTTCTGCTGTTCATTGGGACCTCCCCTGATCTCCACAACCTTTCAAAGATGACAGCAAGCAGCCCTGCTGTCACAGCAGCCAGCTCTGATGCCAGCCATGCAATCCCATAGACTTGTAGGGGTTGAGTTCTAGAGGCTTGGACACTGTAGGCTGTTTTTCTCCTCAGGAGTCCTGACTCTAGGCACAACAGCTCAGGAGACCTTCTTGGTGAAGACTGAAGCCAGGAAGGACTTGACTTGACCTACCTACATCCGCTTTTGCTAGAATCCCTGCCACAGTCAGCAGTGAGCTCACATTTCCTTTTTCATTCTTTTACTGTCACTGAAGCAGCAGCAGATCTTCCTCCTGTCCTCGACCACCCCTGCAAGTGTCTCTATCACAGAGGAGCTTTGGCTTCCTTAACACCATCCCAACTTTGCTGGACAATATCTCTAAATTCCTCCTTTGCAGCCTCTGCCTTCTTCCCCTTTCCGTATGCTGCCTTGTTGCCCTGGAGCTCATGTGGGAGCTCCCTGTTTAGCCAAGCTGGGGTCCAGAGATGTCTGCTAATTTTACAAACTGTTCATAAGGAGCATTCTTGTGCTTGATGGGTGCTTAATGACCTGCCAGTTTTCCTGAGCTCCTCTACTCCTCAGAGCTCCCTCTTTGTTAATCCCATGGAAGAACTCCATACATCCAAGCTACCCCTTCACACACAGGACATTCCCCTCCTCATCTTCCCTTCTGATGTCTCCAGTAAAACTAGCACCCTGCCATTGAAGGACTCCATCATGTGAGTGATCCCACCACATCTCAGGTGTTCCAACCATGGGGCAGTCCTGTGACAGGCTGCATATGTTTGCATATATTTTGGTTTCAGCACCTCAGCTGCGGTGCCGACTGAAGATTTGTCACAGGGAAAACTTTTAGCAAGGACTTCATGTATGCAAAGGCTTTGAATGCAAGTGGTGACATGCTGTCCTAGATAGCAAGTGGCAATGTAATGATGAAAGGAGGTTCCCACTGAGAGAGCAAAGTCTGCAAGGCCCAAGGCCAGCAAGAAACAGAGCTAGGCCATACAGGAATGGGAGGAGAGGGTTTTGCTGCCTGAGCTGACTCTGCAGCACCTTGGTGCCTGTGACAGAGGTGAACTGATCTCCAGGCAGGACAAAGTGCCACTGAAGAAGTCCCTGGACCCGGGTAGCCTGTGATCCAGCCACCCTGAGGTCATCATTAGCCCAGTGCCTCTTCATATCATCTTGGGGAGTGAGAAAAGGTTCAGAGGGCAGAAAGCAAGGGTCTGAGAGTGCAGATACTGGAGTGGAGCCCTTGGTGTGATGTGCCTCCCATTTGCGCAGCATGCTTGGATGTAGACAGGATGGACTTTGCCTAAAGGCAGTGGTGGGATTCATTTGTTTGGGCACACACAGGAAACCCAAGATGCCCTGGGGCACTTGCCCAGTGCCACTCCGAAGGGCCATGGCTTTCCTGGACGTCCCATGCTGTATCTGCTAGACACACGTGGTTTTGCTGGACACCCCAGGCACCTGACATGGCCCTGCCAGCCTATTTCTCTGTCATTAAATCAAGTGTTCGCACTGAATTGCATTAGCTGTGTGTAACATTGGGATCTTCCTATGTATCAGCTTTATAGTGAGTGGAGCTCTAGTAGTAGGAGGCATCTAGTGTCATTTGAGATGGCCAAGGAAATTCTCCACCTGGCCCCTAGCTGATGCTCCATAAGTATGTGGGTCTCCCAGTTGCTCCATCAGAGCAAGAAGACACTGGCACATGTCCTGGACATGTCCAGTTTTGGCAAGGGGAATCCCACCTCCTGTGTGTCTGTGGAGTTCGCGGGAGTTAGCTGAATGCCACTGCATCCCAGGGGCTTCTAAACGGGCATGAGATACCCAGATAGACTCATCTGAACCAGCATCTGAACCATGGGTAAATGAACTCCCTTCCTGACCCCTTCTAGGTGTCCTGCCTAGTTAAGACATGGGAATATGGATTTCCAAAGTGGGACATTTCCACCTCTCGTAGATAACCATCCTCTGATGAAACAAGGGACAATGTTGTAACTGGTCTCCCTGTATTGTTTAGAGAGGGAGCAAAGGTGATTATTTTGGTTTACCTCGGTGAACATTTCCCAGGAGGAGGGAGCACAAGGGACAGAGAAATTCATGAGCTCAGCTGGGCCTCTGCTCCTGAGCAGAGCCAGGCTCCTGGGATAGAGGGAGCTCATGGCAAGCAGGCAGCACTGCCCAGAGACAGCTGTGTGCAGGAGCAGCTCCTCTGCAAAGAGCAGCAGGGTTCTGAGCACTGCCTGCTGCTGCTGCTGACATAAGAGTAGAGAAGGCAGAGAGAAGTGCAAGGCAGTGTGGAGTGGGAGGAGAGAGGAGAGCTCCTTGTGGGAGAAATCTTCACAGCCCTTGACACGGTAAGTCTCTGGCTGCAGGGCAATGCTACTGAGGTTCCTGGAGGGGTCTGCTGAACCCAGCCCATCCTATAACTGACAGGCTTTTTAAGGATCGCACTCCCGGCACATCCAGTGCATAGGCAGAGGAGGAGATGCTTCAGAGCAGGGATTCCCTGCCACACCGTCACATGGACAGGGCATGCAGCTCCCTTCTGCCAGGGGTGACTGTAGGTGTGTGAAGCCATGGAGCACACACAGGTCTGCTCAGAGCTGTGATTCAGAGCAGTGTCTTTGTGCCCTAGGGTGCTGTGTGCCTGGGGCAGTTACTCTGCCACCTGCGAGGGTCAGCACTCAGCCTGCCCAGGGAGCTCCCCATGGCACTGTGGGAAGAAGCTCTGGGTGGGAGGAGAGACCACTACCAGGGCAGGTCCCATCAAGTGGCTGCCGTGTGTGTCAGGGCTGCACACAGCTTCAGCTCACTCCCAGGACATTTCTGGAGGAGACTTTCTAAAAGGAAGGTCAAGACAGGGCATACATGAAAGGGAAGGAGCTGTCATGAGTCTGTGCTTTCAGTCTGATTCTCTTTGGGTGGGGTGAAATGGGATTGGATCTGTCAGGTTTAGACAGGGGACTGAGGCTCCAAAACAGTGACACT
This sequence comes from Apteryx mantelli, assembly GCF_036417845.1. Lineage (NCBI taxonomy): Eukaryota > Metazoa > Chordata > Aves > Apterygiformes > Apterygidae > Apteryx > Apteryx mantelli. Next base: position 19,180,552 of record NC_089988.1, read on the forward strand.
GCGAGAGGAGCAGTTCTGGGAGGGACTCAGCAAATGCCTTCATGCACCCCTCCACCTAAGGACAGAGCCAGCATCACCTTTCCAGCCTCACCAAGGTTTCTCTCCCCTGCTCCATAGCACCTGCAAACACAGAGGTGCCCTGGGCAGTGTCCTGCCCCTGGGAGGTTTCTGCAGGGCAGAGCTGAGCTCCCAGTGGGTGGGATGGGGTGTGTGAGCACTGAGAGGGGAGAGACGTGGGGACAGAGAGATAGCTCCCCACAGGGATGGCTCCAGGCAGCAGAGTCATGCTCAAAGTGTGAGAGGAAACTGTCAACTCCAAGGCCTCCTCTCCTCTCCCAGCCAGCACAGCCCTCTGCTCTCAAGGCTGGGGGGTCCAGGGCAGGAGTCGTTTCCTCGGCAGCCGGACATGCAGGAGAGGAGACACTCCTGAGTGTCTCTCTGTCCCTCCCTGGCCCTGCCTCCCTCACCACAAATATCACGGTATTGCTCCATGTTTCCCACCTGCCCATGCTGCCCTTGTGCTTCCCCTTGGACTCTCTGGGCAGGGGGCTTTGTGATGCAGTTCAGACACTGACTCTGCGGGTCCTGCCCTGCAGATGTGTCCTTGACAGTGAGGTGCCCAAGTGCCCGTCTAACCTGTGGGGCTTTGGGCAACGCAGTGTGGGGGTCTGGGAATGAGCCAACTCACCCTTCAGGACACCCCATCCTTAGGACATTCCGCCATTTCCCTGGGGTGTCTGGCTGGGCTGCAAGCTGCCCTCCACAGGGACACAGCTCTCCCATTGCAGCTGTGTGTTATCTAGGTGCTCCAGGCAGAAGCCACCTAGATACTGAGGCCACGCTGAGACATGCTGGTGGGAGGGTGGGTGTGGGCAGCTGGCAGGAGCCCGATGCGTTGCTGGCTAGAAGGGGAGGGCTGACACCTGCCTCACATCCCCTCAGAAAGAGTGCTGATGGGCACTTTGCAAGTGCATTCCTCTGCTCTCCGCGGTGTTGTTTCTTTTTTGGGTAACACGAGTGCAACTCTCCTCCACCTCTGAGGTGGGAGCACAGGGCATCTGGGAACAGGGCTGATGGACAGGCCAGCTCTGCTCCCTCTGCACTCAAGCCAGAGTGAATCCTTTTGCCTCTGAGGAGTCACAGTTGCTCACTCTGAGTGCAGCAGCAGTGCAGAGGATTTCTACCTCCAGGAATGCTCCTCAGGTGTGACAGGGTCAGCTAAATGAAACAAAAGAAGTCTTAAAACTGTTAATGCACCCACATTATTTAGAAGTGGGAGTGAAGATGCTGAAAATGCCTTCAGCGTTATGTGTGGATGAAATCTGGGTGGAAGTGGGAATATAAAAGTATAGTTACCCCTGTCGCCATGTCCGCAGTGCTGTAGGTCAGGGCTGACTCCTCTGGAGCCCATGGGCAGACGCCTCTGCTCCTTATGTCAAACTAAGCCAGCACAAATCAGAGCTCAAACGATGGAGCTCAAAATGTGCTGCTGAGATGGGGATAGGTAATGTGTGTGTGTTTGGGAGGGTTTTATGAGAATTTTTTCCTCAGAGAAGTCTGTCCTAATTTGTCGATGTCTCTTCTTCCTTGAACAGTCACCCTGTGCCCTAAAGGAGCAAATGTCCAACAGCAGCTCCCTCAATGAGTTCCTCCTCCTGGCATTTGCGGACACATGGGAGCTGCAGCTCTTGCACTTCGCACTCTTCCTGGGCATCTACCTGGCTGCCCTCCTGGGCAACGGCCTCATCGTCACAGCCGTAGCCTGCGACCACCGCCTCCACACCCCCATGTACTTCTTCCTCCTCAACCTCTCTGTTCTGGACCTTGGCACCATCTCCACCACTGTCCCCAAATCCATGGCCAATTCCCTGTGGGACACCAGGGCCATTTCCTACTCAGGATGTGCTGCTCAAGTCTTTCTCTTTGTCTTCTTCTTAGCAGGAGAGTATTTTCTTCTCACTGTCATGGCCTATGACCGCTATGTTGCCATCTGCAGACCCCTGCACTACGGCACACTCATGGGCAGCAGAGCTTGTGTCAAAATGGCAGCAGCTGCCTGGGGCAGTAGTTTTCTCTATTCTGTGATGCACACTGCTAACACATTTTCCATACCACTCTGCCAAGGCAACACAGTGAACCAGTTCTTCTGTGAAGTCCCCCAGATCCTCAAGCTCTCCTGCTCAGACTCCTACCTCAGGGAAGCTGGGCTTCTTGTGGTTAGTGCATATTTAGTCTTTGGGTGTTTCATTTTCATTGTGCTGTCCTACGTGCAGATCTTCACTGCTGTGCTGAGGATCCCCTCTGAGCAGGGTCGGCAGAAAGCCTTTTCCACATGCCTGCCTCACCTGGCCGTGGTCTCCCTGTTTGTCAGCACTGACCTGTTTGCCCACCTGAAGCCCCCTCCCTCTCCTCCCCAACTCTGGATCTGGTGGTGGCTGTTCTGTACGCGGTGGTGCCTCCAACAGTGAACCCGCTCATCTACAGCATGAGGAACAAGGAGCTCAAAGATGCCCTGAGGAAAGTGATTTCATGGAGATTTTTCAGCAGTGGTAACATTGCCATTGCTCTCCACAAATGACTCCCACTCTGTCCCGTACCAGGACTGAGCTTTTTTTTTTCACTTTATTTTTATTATTATTATTTTTGCTGTTGTTATTATTATTTGTCATCATGTTGCTGCAGAAATGCTTGGATTCATTCAATCTTTACTGAGACTTCTCTGTCTCACCTGATGCTCATATAAAGTTGTGTCCAACAGAGGGTCAGAGCTGACTCCCTCAGAGTATGTCTGTAATAAAGTAGGCTCTTCCAGGTGCAGAACCTGAAGGCTGGGCTCTTCCTCCAAAGCTCGTGGCAAGAATCGCCCCAAGGAATTGCAATCCAGGAGGGTCTACTGCACAGGGTTCTCCATGGGTTCAGGAGCAAAAAGCTCATAATCATGTTATGATCTCTTAGAGACCAAGGGCTGGAGTTAGAACTCACCCTTTGGTGTCCAGTGACAGTGGAGGGGATGAATGGTCATGGATTTACATACCCAGAGGTGTGCCACATATTAAGGCCCAGTGTCAGATGCCTGTCCTTTTGGAGGGGAATCTGGAGGTGCCAGGAGAGCACAGGGCATCTCCTGGGACAGCGTGTGCCTGGCGTGGGCAGTGAGTGGAGCCTCACAAAGGAGAGGTCCTCCAAGGTGGAGTCACTTAAAGGTAAATCACTAAACACAGCTATCTGTGGACAAAGGAGGACTCTGCAATCCCAGGAGAGGCAGTGGGCACCCAGCGGTCACGGGGAAGGGAGACTGAAGGGTGATTCATGTCACCCTCAGTGAAATACCAGGGGCAGGATCTAGAGGTGCACCTGGACAGAACTAGTACCTTTGGAAATACTCCGTAGTCTCTCCAAGCACTTACCACATCAGCAGTCCCCTGGAGGGATTAGAGGCTGTGATCAACATTTGGTTGGATCTGCCTCCCACCCTGACCAGCACGGCCAGTGCAGAGTCACCCTGTGGCCCTGTGGCTCCACAGCCTGCTCACTCTGCAGAGCAGCACCGTCAGCTTGGCGCCCAGTGGGGAGAGCAGGGAAGGACGTGCAGAAATGGCCAGCGAGGTCAGAGGAGGGATTGGGAGAGATGAGAAGGAAGTGGAACTGGGCTTGAAAGTGTCTTGGAGAGAAAAAATGTTGACATTTAATCCAAGACAATGTTCAGAATGTGGGTACACTAAAGCAAGTTCATGGTGCAGAGCCAGAAGTCCTTGCTGTCCTGGCCCTCCACATGGCCTGGGAAGTGGTTGAAGAAGGATTAATGCTTCCCACCCTCCCTGCTCCTAGTGCCATTGTCCCTCCTGAAGGGAGGCACCAAAAAGAAGGCTGGGACCCCTTGTTAGAGCTTGCGTTGAAGGAAGCAGGACCTGGGAGCCATATCAGTTTGCTGCTGTCCCTCAGGCCCTGTCCCCAGCACATGTCCTTGAGACAATCTCACCCATCCTGCATGCTGATCCTCACCCCAAAAGTCACCCCCAGACAAGGCTCTATGCCCAGCTGGAGGACTGGATATCCACCTGTGAGCTCTGGGAGGATGAGCCCTCTGCGAGTCCTCTGCAGGGCTGGCAGGGAGCATGCAGAGGAGGTCCTGGGGTCATCTACTGGGCCTGTAGACCATCCTCCTCCCATGGAGGGCCCTCAAGCAGGGTGCCTCAGTGCAAAGATGCAGACCAGCTTGTTGCTGTATGAACAGAGAGAGGAGAAACTGCCCCAGGAAATTCCTCCCTTGTCAGTCCCTTGTACCAGCCATTTCCAGCCCTCGCCATTCCCCACGGTCTGGGTGAGATGTGATCTTTGCATGTGAACAGCTCTGTCTGCCTGCTGGCCGCAGCACCTGTATGGGGGTAATGGCCAGTCCTGCCTGGCCTCTCCCTTTGGGCTCAGATCCCAGCAGACCCTGGAGCATGGCCTTCTGCTAACCCCAGGAGCCAGAATCAGGACTGAGCAGGACCTGAGGACTGGTGGGAGGCTTCAGGAGGGCTTTGGGGAACAGAGCACTGAGGGCTGTCATGGAGACCATGCCTGGAGGACATTTCCCCACCCCTGAATGCACCCTGTCCTGTGCAGTGTCTGTGCAGTGGGGCCATGGGGCCACATGGAGGGCAGCAGGGCTGAGCCAGCACAGGGACAGGAGGGAGATGGGAGCCATGACACCCCAGAAGCTCCCACCAGTCATGGAGGGGACTCACTGCTGCTAGCAGGGTCGGGGGTTTCTCAGGGGCTACAAGCACCGGCACCGTCTGCCAGGACTCCCAGACCCAGAACAGATGGTCTCCCAGCAATGCAGCTCATGGTGCCCCCCATCCTTTGTCACCATCCTCTCTCAGGAGCACTGCTGGGTGCATCACTCCCTGCGAGAATGTGGAGAGGAGCTGCTGGAGGTCTTCTCTTCTCATGCCTGCTGCCCCAGCTCTACCCTGGCATTGGCCGACAGGCTCTGCCCTGGGTAATGTTATGTCTCCATTAGCTCTCCTCTGAGACCACGTAGGGACCTGCAGCACATAGATCCCCTTAGAGCTGGCCACCACAGACTGCCTGCATGGTCCCAGGAGACCCCAGCAAGTCTGTGCTTGGAGGTGAGGCTGTGATTGTCCTCAGTCAGAGTAGATGGGATGGTCTGGCTGAGGGCCATGGAGAGGAAAGGAGAAGAGACAACAAGGAGAAGATGCAGTAAGGGAAATTTCAAAGGACTTGAAGGAAAAAAATAAAGAAACAATCATGGTAGTTGAGTAGCACTGGGGGAGGGGCCAACATATGGCTGGGCCCTTCTGCAGTTTTTTTGTCCTCAGCAAGCATGATGAATATTGCCTCTTCCATGTCCCTAATGAAGTCATTGAAAAGGACAGGTTCCTGGAGAGACCCTGTGGTGCTCCTCCTCTCCCTGGCCTCCAGGAAGAGTACTACCTATTCACCACTGCCCTCTGAGCCAGATCATCCAAAACATTCTTTAGCCATCTGGTTGTCCAGCCATCTAGGCGGTACATTTCTAAACTGTATTCCACAAGGATATTGTGGGAGACAGTGTCAAACACCTTGCTCAAATCAAGTTGAAAGACATTTTCTGCTCTCCAAACACAAATAGAGCTATGCAATCCTAGAAGGCAATCAGGCTGCTGAGGCACAATTTACCCTGGGAACATCCATGCTGACTCTTCCCTATCACATTCTTCTCCCTCAGGTGCCCAGAAATGAGTGGACTCACTCCATGACACACTCCTCAACCAGGCTGAATGACCTGTTGTTCCCTGGGTTGCCCTCTGGGCCTTTTTTGAAGATGGATGTAACATTTCCCTTTCTGCAGTTACTGGAACTTCAACCCATCTCCACAACCTTTCAAAGATGACAGAGGGCAGCCTTGCTATAACAGCGGCCAGCTCTCTCAGTGTCCTTGGGTGCAACCATTCCATTCCCACTGACTTGTAGGGGTGGAGTGCTTGCAAATCATCCCTCACTCAACCCTCATCCCCTGCTGGTTGCTTTTCTCCTCTGGAGCCCTGACTCTAGGCACAACAGCCCAGGATACCTAGCTGGAGAAGCCTGAAGCCAAAAAGGCCCTGAGTTCCTCAGACCTACCTACATCTGCTGCCTTATTGCCCCGGAGCTGAGTTGTGAGTTCCTGTTTTAGCCTGGTTTCCCCTCCTCATGTTGTTTCCCACTACCAAGAAAAGATCCATGATCTCTTCCAGCACTCAGAGGCCACTACTGTACTGCCCTTTGCCTCTGTTTCACCAGGCTGAAGAAGCCCAGGTCCCTCAACCTCTCCTGGAGGCCCCCAACCCCATCTTGGAAGACTCCTCTGGACCCTCTCCAGTTTCTCCCCATTCCTCCAGCACTGGGCAGCCCACACTGGGACATACTATTCCCAATGCAGCCACACCAGGGCTGAGTCAAGGGGGATGATATTTCCAATTGTCTGGGTGGCCACACTCTTCCTGAAGCAGCCTCGTATGAAGTTGGCGTCATTTGCAGTGAGCATGCACCACTGGCTTATATGGCATCCCTTGTAATGTCCAGGCCCTTCTCCTCAGGGTCACTCCTCTGACAGTCAGGTGCCAGCCTCTCCTGATGCATGGGCTGGTCTGTCCCCCAATGCAGGACCTACCACTGCTCCTTGTACGACAGCATGAGGTTTCTCTTGGCCAAATCCCCAAGTTTCTTGGGTCCCCTCTCGACTGAAGCTCCCTTCTGTCAGCTGTAAATGAATGTGTGCAGATGGCTCATCCTGTCTTGCAGTGCCTCTGACAGGATAACAGCAGGAGGACCTGCAGGACACTATGGGTAATAAAAGGAGGTAGTCATTTAAAGGGACTGCTGGCAAAGGTAGGCATCACCATGGCAAGCATCTCAGAGAAGCCAAGTGAATGTACAAAGAAAGCAAATCCAGGGTCAAGGGGGAAAGGGTAAAGAGGGGTTGGCTGACTTACTGGGAGGGTATGAGGATGTTAAAAGAGAAGAACTTGGAAGGTGCAAAAGAGGTAAAAGTTCAATAAAAGGTGAAGCAAAAGAAAAATCATGCCTATTTGGGGGTAGCTGCCAAGCAGTCCTGAACCTGAATGACTCTGACTGGAGCAGGACAACGAACATGCACTTGGTCTGGTAATATTTGCTTCTGACATACTTCCATGGTCATGGGGAAGCTGAAGGTTTTCCCTAAGGTCAAAAAGAGAAGACGCAGTGTGGAAGGAAATGCAGAATCTTTCAGGCTACAAGGGACCTCAGGATATCCCAAGCCCAACCTCCTTCCCACAGCAGGGTCAGCTATCAGGTCCAGATTTTTCAGGGATTTACTCATTGAGGACTTGAAAACCTCTGAGGATGGAGATGGCACAGTCTCTCTGGTCAACCTGCCCCAGTGCTTGGCTGCCAGGATGGGTCAAAAGTTTCTCCTTACACCCAGCCTGAACCTCTCTTCTTTCAGCTAATGCCCATCGGCCTTCACCCTCACATCATGCACAATGGTGAAGAGCCTGGCTCCATCTCCTTGATGATGTCCTGGTAGGTATGGGGAGGCTGTTATTAGGTCTCCCCAAATCCTTCTCTTCTCCAGGCTGAACAAACCCAGCTCCCTCACCTCCCAGAGTGACAAAGTCAACATTACCTGTGTGTGCCTAGGAGCTTTAAGGCTTTTCCAGTCCTTCTCTATATTAGTAGATCAGCAAAGGACCTCATGGATGTTAGAGTGCGATCACCCTCATGCCATGACTTTCTGCATATGTCACACTCATTTGGCATCATGTTGTAATGTGCAGGTGTTGTAGGCTGTGAAGAGGACTCACTCTGGACAAGCAGTCACTCATAATGAACCCTTGAACTGAAAAACTTTCAGGTCCAAGAGGAAACCTCACACCACTAGGAGGGGCTGGTTCTCAGGAGGCCATGTCAGGTGCTAACCCACATGCAGGAAAGGATTTCCTGCCTGCAAGAATTGCAGTGGCTATCACCAGAGAGGACAAAATCACCAAATCATTAAGGCTGGAAGGCTGGAAGGGACCTTGGGAGCTCTCTAGTCCAACTCCCTGCTCACATCAGGATCAACATCGAATTCACACCAAGTTCTTGAGGGCTTTGTCCAGCTGCATCCTGCAAGCCTCCAAGAATAAAGAGTCCATAATCCCTCTGGACCCCACTTCAAATGCTTCAGGATCCTCACTGATTTTTCTTCCCTATACACAATTTTGACTGCACTTGTTTCAGCTTATAACCGTTGCTTCTCATTCTCCTGCCATGAATTCCTGTAAAAACCTGGTTCATTCTCAGTGGCAGCCTTGAGTTGGGAACCTGCTATGAGTCCCCCCCAAAACCTTCCCTTCTCTGCACTGAACCAACCCATTCCCTCGGCCTGTCCTCTCAAGGCAAGTGCTGCGGTCCCCAACCACCTTGGGGGCCTGCCACTGGACTCATTCCATGTGATCAACAGTGTTCATCTACAGGGAGCCCGAACTGGACACAGTATCTCGATGTGCTCTGACGAGTGTTGAGTAGAGGGGCATAATCACTTCCCTCCATCTCCTGACTGTGCTCCTGTTCATGCAGCCCAAGATGCTGTGGCCTGCTTTGCTGCCAGGGCACGCTGCTGGCTGATGTTCAGCTCGCTGCCCACAAAGACCGCCAGGTCCTTTTTCTGCAGAGCTGCTGCCCAACCAGGCACTCTCCAGCTTGTATCACTGCAGGGTGTTGGTCTGTCCCAGGTGCAGGACCTGCATTTCTCCTTGTTGAATTTCACAAAGTTCCTCACAGCCCATTCCTCCTGCCTGCTGAGGTTGCTCTGAATGGCTGCCCTCAAACATATGACTCTTCCTCCTGATGAGGTGTCATCTACAAACGTGATGAGAGTTGCATCCTCCAGGTCACTGATGAACCTGTCAGACAAAAGAGGTCCCAGTAGAGATCCCTGCATACTCCACCTTTACCTGGCTTCCTGGTAAAGCATGACCTATTCAAAAAGTCCTCTGAGCTCAATCATCCAACCTGGGTGTCCACCCATCATATTTTAATGCCTTATTGTATTCTAGAATATTCATGGAGACAGTGTCCAACACCTTGCTAAAATCATGGTAAATGACATCCAGATCTTTCTGCTCCTGCACAATCACAGGTCTTTTGTCACAGAAAGCAATCAGGTTGTGCAGGAATGATTTACCTTCAGTGAACCATGCTAACTGTTCCCAGGCACATTCTTCCTGTGCCCAGAAATGTGATCCGAGAGCATTTGCTGCATGACACACTCCTCACCAAAGTGAGGCTGAAGGGTCTGCAGCTCCCCAGGTTGTCCTTGTGGCCTTTCCTGAAGATGGGCACAACACATTCCTTTTTCTGGTCATTGGGACCTCCCCTGATCTATACAACCTTTCAAAAGGTTATAGGGACTGGCCTTGTTATGACGTTGGCCAGCCCTCTCATTGTCCTCATGTGCAGCCCATCCCATCCCAGAGACTTGCATGGGCTGAGTACTTACAAGCAATCCCTCACTCAACCCTCATCCCCTGCTGGCTGTTTTTCTCTTCTGGAGCCCTGACTTGAGGCACAACAGCTCAGGAGACCTTGCTGGTGAAGACTGAAGCCAAGAAGGCACTGAGCTCCTCAGACCTATCTACATCTGCTATTACTAGAGCCCCTGCCCCGTTCAGCAGTGAGACCAGGTGTTCCTTGCTTATTCTTTCTGTGTTAGCGGAGTAGTAACAGCTCTTCTTCATGCCCTTGATGTCCCCTGCAAGTGTCAACCCTCAGGGAGCTTTGGTTTCACCATTCCTACTTTGGTGGACAACAGTATCCTGTTGAACCAACCCGATCTCCCAGGATGTCTCCTAGTTCTAATGGGTATCGCTATGGACCATCCTTGTGCTTGGTGGCTGCTGTCCTTAAAGACCTGCTGGCTTTCCCAAGCTCCATTGCCCCTCAGAGCTGCCTCCAATGGGATCCCCCACCAGTCCCCTGGAGAGGACAAAGTTTCCTCCTTTAATGGCTGGAGTCTGTAAACTACTATTGTCCTTCCTCACTGCCCTCATGATCTGGGACTCCACTATTCCATAGTCACTGCAGACAAGGTTTCCACAGATTATCACATCCCTGATCAGTGCTTCCTTGTGTGAGTACCAGATCCAGGTGATCATCACCCTTACTGGCCCATCAGAGAGCTGTGCTAAGAAGCTGTCCCTGACACCCTCCAGAAATCTCCCGGACATATGGGAGCTGCAGCTCTTGCACTTCGCACTCTTCCTGGGCATCTACCTGGCTGCCCTCCTGGGCAACGGCCTCATCATCACTGCTGTAGCCTGCGACCACCGCCTCCACACCCCCATGTACTTCTTCCTCCTCAACCTCTCCCTCCTCGACCTTGGCACCATCTCCACCACTGTCCCCAAATCCATGGCCAATTTTCTGTGGGACACCAGGGCCATTTCCTACTTGGGATGTGCTGCCCAGTTATTTTTCTTCTTTTTCTTCATTTCAGCAGAGTATTCTCTCCTCACTGTCATGTCCTATGACCGCTTTATTGCCATTTGCAAACCCCTGCACTACGGGACCCTCATGGGCCCCAGAGCTTGTGTCAAAATGGCAGCAGCTGCCTGGGCCAGTGGTTTTCTCTATGCTCTCATGCATACTGCGAACACATTTTCAATACCACTCTGCCAAGGCAATATCATGGAGCAGTTCTTCTGTGAGATTCCCCCGCTCCTCAAGCTCTCCTGCTCAGACTCCTACCTCAGGGAAGTTGGGCTTCTTGTGGTTGCTGTCTGTTTAGTCTTTGTGTACTTTGTTTTCATTGTGCTGTCCTACGTGCAGATCTTCACTGCTGTACTGAGGATGCCCTCTGAGCAGGGCCGGCACAAAGCCTTTTCCACGTGCCTCCCTCACCTGGCCGTGGTCTCTCTGTTTGTCAGCACTATCATCTTTGCCTACATGAAGCCCCCCTCCGTCTCCTTGCCAGCTCTGGGTCTGGTGGTGACTGTTCTGTATGCGGTGGTGACTCCAGCAGTGAACCCCCTCATCTACAGCATGAGGAACAAGGAGCTCAAGGATGCAGTGAGGAAACTCATTCAGCTGGTACTAGCTCAGCAGCAATAAGTGGCCCATCTCTCCTCACAAGCCATTTCCAGTTTTTCCTCAGACAGCTCTTGTGTTTTGGGACTTCTGTCTGTGACAGTCATGTTTGTGAACAAATGTTTGAATTCATCCCACTTCTCCAGAGGCATAAACCCCATCTGTCTGACTCAGAGGCTTTCTGTAAATTTGCCAAGCACTGTGTCAGAGCTGGCCTCCCTTGCAGCATCTCTGTAACAAAAGGGGATTTCATCAGTACACTGCCTGAAGACTGGGCTCTTCTTCCAAAGTGGGAGCCAAGAATGTGCTCAGGAAATTGCACCCGAAAAGCCCCTTTTGCTGTGCCTGGGTTTTCCATGGGCTAAGGAAGATGTGTTCATAGGGTGATGTGTGAGGGAATGAGGGCTGGATTCAGCCTTCACTTGTGGGTGCCCTGTTGGGGCCCTTGCGGTACTTCAGAACAACAATCTATATGAAATATAGAGTATGGAACTACACTGTTTAGGATTAGTTGCTTAGCACAACTTGCTTAGCATTAGTAGCTAAATTTGCTGAAGCCTTAGGCCTCAGGCTGTAGCCGCTGCTACGTGCTTTGAAGTAGTTTACCAAGGACACTGGTGCAGCTGGGAATGATACATCCTGAGAAAGTACAGATAAGCTAGCAGAAACCAGTGGGAACCAAGGTTAAGGGCTAGACAGCTTTGCTAAACAAGCAGCAAGGTACAAGGCATGACCGCTGTGTGCGTGATCGGTGCAATGATTGGCTACCTGTGACATAATCTGTATGAACCACAAATCAAGGGCCAGAGCGCCGAATACTTGTACTTATAAAATGGGCAAATTGCTGAATAAAGATGGAATTGAACCTGCATTCTGGGAATGCGTATGATTCATTCCCGTCACTCCCGCGGACCGCGACATCTGGCGACCCCGACGTGATACTGCGGAGGAGAAGCTGGCTTTGCTAAGAGTTCGAGTAACGGGAGTGGATACCGCCCGGGAGGCTTGTGCCCGGGGAAAACGAGCCTGGCCGTCTGAAAAAAGACGGGAAAAGAAAAGTCGTAGCTACGCAACTCTTCTGACCGGTGAGTCAGGCGCCCTTGTGAGGCGGCGGGCGGTATGGGAAACGCTGTATCAGCGGTAGAAAAGGCCACGTTAGAAAAATTGCTACAAGTGGCAGCACAAACAGAGCGACAGGTGGAGCGCCAGGCGCTGGTGGACTTGCTGTGGTGGGGAAGGCGGCGCGGTTTGCTCCAGGAGCCCAGCCAGGTCTTTAGCGCGGAAGCCTGGAAGGAGGTTGGGAAGGAACTGTGGGAATCCATCCAAAACGGAGAAAAAGAGGCCAGGCGTCTGGCCAAAACATATCGAGACGTGCGGCTCATGATCAAACAGCTGCACGGGGAGGCACAGGCGACCGCCGCCATACGGAGGGCACTGCGGGCGGAGCCCTCTGCGGCGGCACTTTCGCCAGGGAATGAGGACGAGGGAGTGGAGTGCGCGGTGCCCGTCTTTGATACACCATCCTTGGGGGGGCCCTCGGTGATAGATGAGCCCTCCTCGCCATGTGCGGCACCTCTCTCTAAGCTAGAGCGGGAGGCTTGGGGGACTGGCACAGGATATGAGGACTTGCCACCGTACAAGAAAGGGGACGTTGCTGACGCCTTTGCCGCCCCCCCTGAACCGTCCACTCCCCCCGTGGAAGTGGATCCGGCCGCTGTGCCATTACCTGAGGAGGAAAGCGTTGACCTGACTGAATATTCAAAGAAAATGGAGGAATTGTTGGAGGAAATGAGGAGGTTGGATAGGGGGTCGAAAAAGGCGCATGTGAGGGAGGCGTATAAGAAGGCGCATCAGGCCATTGTGGACGGCCTGAAAGCGGTTGAGGAACGGTTCTCCGGGGATCCTGCCGGCAGATCCCAGGAGAACCAAGAGATCGCCCCCAGAGACTGGGTGATTACCAACGTACTCAAAGGGACATGGTCCCTTGAGCAGGCGGAGCAGCATCTGCAAGCCTGGAAAAAAAACCCTTTAACACAAAAGGAGTATCGAACGATTTTGGACCGTTTACCGAGAGCACCAGAGAAAGCCCTGCCACCTAGGGACCCTGACTTTGACGTGGCAAAAAGGTGGCGCGGGATCATTCAGAATGCTGAACTGGTTGGGGACATGCAGTTTTTCCCTATAGTAGCCCCGGTGGTGACCACGGGTCAGGGACAGACGAGGTGGGAGCCTCTGGATTGGCAAGTGGTAACAAAGCTGCAACAGTTGGTAATGCAGTACGGGATAAACAACCACCAAGTGCAAGCACAGCTGAGAGCCCTGGTGAAATATCAAAACCTGGTGCCGAGCGACATCCGCGCCCTTGCCGAACTGATTTTGGGGCCCACCTCTTTGCTGGTGTTTTTGAATAAGTGGCAGGAACTGCAGAAATTAGTAAAAGAAAGCGGAGTTCAATCTACTCATACTATCACATTCCTAGAAGCGCTTTCTACTACGTATGTGATGACTCCCTACGACTGGAAAGCGTTAATGAAAATGGATTTGACTAACACTCAGTATGCTGTGTGGCTTTCGGACTTTCGAGACAAATGTCCCGTACAGGCGGTTGATAACTTGAATAACGGACGAGGAGTAGGCTATAACCAATTGGCTGGAGAGGGGCTGCATGCGGATCCAGCAACCCAGACGGAATACAATACAGAAACATATGAGAGGATTGCAAAGTTCGTTTTACAAGCCTTGTGCGGACTGACAGGTACAAACGCTGATTCAAGTTTGTCATTTGCAAAAGTATTACAGGGACCTACAGAACCGTACCCTGCATTTGTTGATTGGTTATATGCGGCGACTGAGCGGCAGATTGAGAATGAGGAGGCTCAGGCACTGTTGCTGAGGCAGCTCGCTTTTGAGAATGCGAATGTTGACTGTGCGAGAGCCTTGCAGGCGATTAAGAACCGAGCAACTTGCACTATTGCAGAGATGGTGCGGGCTTGTCAAAATGCAGGCTCTAAACACCACAGCACCGAATCCCTTGCCGCTGCACTGGCGGCTCAGATGTACGAGCAAGGGGGAACAAAAAAGAAAAAAAAAAAAGGGATGTTCCCGTTGTGGGGCAGCACCGCGCTGGGGGGGCGTGACGTGGCGGCCGCCCCTCAGCGCCAGCACCAGCACCGAGCTGCTGCCCGGCCTCCCCGCCTCCCCCTCCTGCTCCTCCTCCCCCCACCACGGTAGCGAGCGAGCGAGATGCCGGCCGCCAGGGCTCGGGCTAATCACAAGCAGATCCTGGTGCTCGATCCACCCACCGACCTCAAATTCAAAGTAATGCTACAACCTTTTGACTATGACCCTCAGAGATAATGGCTCTAATTCTCTTCCTTCACTTCTTGTTGTAATTGCAGCCAGTCCAACTGCAATTAAACGATATTGTCATGCTTAATGACCTACTAAAAATATTAGGAGCCATTAATTGGCTCTGACCAGTGCTAGGACTTTCCACAGAACTGCTACACCCCCTTTTTGAAAAGCTCAAAGGGGACACCTCCCTAACCTCCACCCGAACTTTGACACCTGAAGCGAGAAAGGCACTCCAGTTATGTGCCCGCGCTCTGGAGGACCGCCAGGGTTGGCGACGTGACTTCTCATTGCCTTTTTATTTAGCTCTGATTGCCAACAGCTTCCAGCCTTTTGCAGTATTATTTTGATGGGATACAAAAAGCACAGATCCCTTGCACATTTTGGAATGGATTTTTCTGTAACATACTCCACCGAAAACCTTATGGACTCTTACAGAAATGTATTCTAAGCTTATCATTAAGGGACGGGAGAGACTGCAAACCATGAATGGCTGTGACCCTGAAGTTATTTATATCCCAGCCACTACAGACAACTTGAACTGGTTAATTTCAGAAGATTGGGGTTTTCAAATCGCCCTTGCTGATTTCACTGGGCAGCTTTCCATCCATTATCCTCGGCACAGGTTATGGGCAGAGGCTGGCAGCCTACCCCTAGTCGCTGTCGCCCTGTCCCGGTTCCTGGTTTAACTGTCTTCACCGATGCTTCGGGCAGATCTAAAAGGGCTGCTATCACGTGGCAGGACCCTGTCACGCAACAATGGAAAACAACAGTACGTACACAGGAACGAGGGTCGGTACAGGTACTGGAGATGGTGGCCGTCCGTATGGCTTTTGAACTTTGTGCCAATGAACCTGTAAATGTTGTTACTGATTCCTGTTATGCCGCGGGCCTTGTGCAAAGGTTAGAGGCCTCCTTTCTCTGTGAGGTCTCCAATCCATTGCTCTTTGCAGAACTTTATGCTCTTTGGACTCTTATTAATCACAGAAAGCATGACTTTTATGTTTTACATGTACACTCACATACGGATCTGGCCAGACCCATCGCTGAGGGAAATCAATGCGCTGATGCTGCAGCCATGCCAGCGGTGGTACCCAGCCTTCTGGAACAAGCCAGGCTGTCTCACTCCTTCTTTCATCAAAACGCCTGCTCGCTGAAGAGGCAGTTTCAGCTACCCATCCAGCAGGCCAGAGACATTATTTTGTCTTGTTCAGACTGTCAGCAGTTCGCCCCAGTGCCTTCGAAGGAAGGGGCGAACCCTAGAGGTTTAAAGGCTAAGGAACTGTGGCAAACAGACATTACGCCTACTTTAGAATTTGGACCTCTCAAATATGTACATGTCACAGTCGACACCCATTCTCGATTTTTGTGGGCCAACACCCACACTGGTGAAAAGGCTAGAGATGTGACTCGTCATTGGCTTGCCTGCTTTGCGGTCTTGGTGGTGCCGACAACCATCAAAACGGACAACAGCCCAGCCTATTGCTCAGGCCGTGTACGTCAATTCCTCAGTACATGGGGCATCTCTCATGTAACAGGCATACCCCGCTCCCCAACCGGCCAAGCCATTGTTGAGCGGTCACACCACAGCCTGAAAGACATGCTACAAAAACAAAAAAACAAGTGGGAGACACTGCTCACCCCACAAGAATGACTACACAAAGCGTTATATGTCCTTAATTTTTTGAATTGTGATGAAACAGGTCATAATAATTCCGAACGTCAGCAAGCCACAGACATAAGATCAATACAAAAGCCCCCAGTTTTGGTCAAAGACTTGGTTTCCAGCCAATGGGTGAGACCAATGGAACTGATACTTGGGGGAGGGGATATGCTTGTGTTTCTACAGGAACTCGGTTAAGATGGGTGCCATCGCGATGTGTACGACCTTATGTTGCCTCATCCTCGGAGCAACAAGCATGCCTGTCGGACCAGGCACCTGGAAACATGGCAACGTCTGGGTGACTCTTGCGAATGTAACCAATACGGACACCCTGTGCTTATCAATGGCGACGCCATCAGACCCTTTCCACACTTGCTTGACCGGACTTCCTCTTGATATATAGCACATGGGGTCTCTTTACAATGATACTGTGTTAACAAATTGTAGTGCGCCAGGTACACTTCAGCCCAAATGGTGGTGGTGCAATGCAGAATGGAGACACAGGAATGGAATATTTCCACATGGTATAACAATATGCACAATGTACACAATTTTCCTGCCTTGCCACTGCAGCCGCAAGAACTTGACTTATTGGGAATTACACAGGCTGCAGTCTGCTTTTATCTAAATTATACTGCAAGGGCACCTACCAAAGAGGGTGACGTTGATGTATCTCCCTCAGGCATTTATGCCAATACATCTGTATGGTGTAATCACACCACCTCAGGTCAAATAACACCTGGACCACAACCCATAGGGTTGGCTGCTAAGGGATTCTTAATTTGTGGCCAGAGAGCCTGGAAAGGCATACCAGGTAAAGCTGTGGGGGGACCACATACCTTTGGACTTTTGACGATATTCCATCCCGAAAAATGTTCAATTGATGGAACAGTCCATCTTCGAGCAAAGCGATCCACCCACAGCTTTACGTTAGGTTGCGATAGCAACGTAAAATTTTGGAATCCAATGGAACATGTTTTGAGTAGTATTTTCGCAGGAGTAGGAACTGCTCATGCTTTATCACAGCTTAACAAATTAGGATGTTGGCTTGCAAAAGAAGCAAATGCTACTAGTACTGCTTTAAGTGCCTTATTAACAGACGTACATTCCGTTAGACATGCCACTTTACAAAATCAGGCTGCAATTGATTTTCTGCTATTAGCCCAAGGCCATGGCTCTCAAGACTTTGAAGGAATGTGTTGTATGAACCCAAGTGATCATTCTGAGTCAATACATACAAGCATTACGAAGTTGAAGCAGTTAACAAAACAACTGCAAGAAGACGATGGTGAAAACTTGTGGGGACTGTTTGATTGGTTGAATATGCTTGCTGTAGGGCCTTGGTTAAAACGCATACTGATTCTAGGACTTATTGCAATTTTTATGTTTGTTGCAATACTAATCTATGTGCCATGCTTATTGAGTTGCGTGTGAAAGATGATTAATGGCAGGATGAAACAAGTCATGACCCTGCAGATCCATACAGCCTTAGCCCTTCAATTATTAAAAGAAGGGGGAGATGTGGAAGGTCATGACAGGGTTAAACTGGTGGAAAGTTGCAAGTAGGAAGCAACAGGAGCCTTAGACAAACGTACCGAATGACACCAGTGCAGCTGGGAATGATACATCCTGAGAAAGTACAGAAAAACCAGCAAAAGCCAGTGGGAACCAAGGTTAAGAACAAGACAGCTTTTCTGTAACTAGGAAGCAAGTAGCAAAGTAAAAGTCATGATCGCTGCGTGCGTGATCGGTGTAATGATTGGCTACCTGTGACATAATCTGCATGATGATTGGCTTAGCAAAGTGTATCTGTAAAACCGCTGAAGCAGCTAACTTCTTAGTATAAATATGCTCATATACAAACAATAAAAGTCTCAAGATGAACCATGACTTGAGTCCCTGCCATAAATCCGCCACAAGTGACCACAAAACAACACCATGCAGCCAGATGACCAGCACTGGCCTATCAGGCACTGAGGCACAGAATCACAGAATCGCTGAGGTTGGAAGGGACCTCTGGAGATCATCTAGTCCAACCCCCCTGCTCAAGCACGGTCACCTAGAGCACGTTGCACAGGATTGCATCCAGGCACGTTTTGAATATCTCCAGAGAAGGAGACTCCACCACCTCTCGGGGCAACCTGTTCCAGTGCTCTGTCACCCTCACAGTGAAAAAGTTTTTCCTCATGTTCAGATGGAAGTGTCTGTGTTTCAGTTTGTGCCCGTTGCCTCGCATCCTGTCACTCGGCACCACTGAAAAGAGTCTGGTCCCATCCTCTCGACACCCTCCCTTCAGATACTTGTACACAGTGATAAGATCTCCTCTCAGCCTTCTCTTCTCCAGGCTAAACAGGCCCAGCTATCTCAGTCTTTCCTCAGAAGAGAGATGCTCCAGTCCCCTAATCATCTTTGTGGCCCTTCGCTGCACTTGCTCCAGTAGTGCCACATCCCTCTTGGACTGGGGAGCCCAGAACTGGACGCAGTACTCCAGATGTGGCCTCAGCAGGGCTGAGTAGAGGGGGAGGATCACCTCCCTCCACCTGCTGGCAACACTCTTCCTGATGCAGCCCAGGATACCATTGGCCTTCTTGGCCACAAGGGCACATTGCTGCCTCATGCTTAACTTGGTGTCCACCAGCACTCCCAGGTCCTTCTCTGCAGAGCTGCTTTCCAGCAGGTCAACTCCCAACCTGTACTGGTACATGGGGTTATTCCTCCCTAGGTGCAGGACTCTGCACTTGCCTTTGTTGAACTTCATGAGGTTCCTCTCTGCCCACATCTCCAGCCTGTCCAGGTCTCTCTGAATGGCAGCACAGCCCTCTGGTGTATCCGCCACTCCTCCCAGTTTTGTATCGTCGGCAAACTTGCTGAGGGTGTACTCTGTCCCTTCATCCAGGTCATTGATGAAGAAGGTGAACAAGACTGGACCAAGTCCTGACCCCTGGGGGACACTGCTAGCTACAGGCCTCCAATGAGACTCTGCGCAGCTGATCACAACTCTCTGAGCTCTGCCATTCAGCCAGTTCTCAATCCACCTCACTGTCTCCTCATCTAGCCCACACTTCCTGAGCTTGCCTATGAGGCCAAGCACGGTCCCCAGGCTGCAGGATCCAGAGATGGTGTGAGGGACTGAAGAACCACCTCTCAGCCCATCTGTGTGGGCAGGGATGGGACTGGGGTTGTGGCTTACCAATGAACATCACGGCTGCCTCTTGCAAGGATGCCCCAAGGTTCTCCAAGTACTGCAGGCTCTGGTGCAGGTACTGCTCTGCTCTGCTGCTGTCCCTCAGCAGCTGGAGACAGCACAAAGCCAGGGGGCTGGTACAGAGTTTCCCCAGAAGGCCAGGCCTGTCCCTCCTTGCAGGACCAGCCTCTTCTTCCTTCCTGTTCATGACTGCCAGCTAGAAGCTGTGTGGTACCGAGGTTCAGAGGGAGCAGAGGAGAGAGTGTGGGTTTCCTGAGAGGCCTGCAGAGCAGCAGAGACAAGGAGATGCCACCACAGCTGGGGCAGGACACCCTGCATCCCCCTCATCTTGGCAAGGCCCCAAGCCTTTCCCAGCCCAGAATGAGGAGATGCAGCTTGGGTCTGTCCCTCGCTGAAGGCAGAGGCAGCTCTGCCTTGTCCTTGGGGACACAAGAAGTTGGACACCACGCTGACATGCAGTCAAAGGGACACTTGTCAGCAGCCCTTGCCCTGATGCTCAGGCCCACCCAAGGGATGTCACCATTGCTTTCCCAAATCCCTGGTCCATACCTGGGCTACTCCTTGAATCTGGTCATTCATGTGGAGGAAGAGTGGGACCAGGCTCCTCTGCACGTGCTGCTTCATGCCCCGTTTGTTCTTCCCCACCACAATCTCCATCAGCTCTTTGCAGAGGAGGATGGAGAGCTCTCGCACTGGGCTGTCTTCCTGTGGGCAGGGAGGAGAGGAGGGGAGGCCTCAGCAATGACTCCAGGAAGCGGGCATGAGAGGAGGGTTTGCCATTGTGAGGCCTCGTCCTCTCCAGGCACAACTGTCCCCCATCCCAGCCGGAGGTCAGAGCTGGGGGACAAGCCTCTGCGGAGGCAGCCTGGAGAATGAGGGTTTTCAGCAGCAGCAAGGCAAGCTTCCCTGGCCTCTGTCTCCCTGTGCCTCTGGAGAGAACATTCTGGATTTCCCTAAGAGTCCATCAGGGCCCTCTCGCCAGGAGAGGATGAGAAAGGGGACAGGCCTGGGACATGGTCTTTTCCTCGCTCTCTTGCCTGCTCCTGCCTCTCTGTTCATCTCTGCCCCAGGCCAGGCAAGCACGACATGGAGTCAAGCATGAGACAGAGCAGCTGAGGGCAGAGAGGGGGCTGGTTTGATCTAGTCCCACAGTGCAGGACACCGAGGCCAGCACAGGGAATGTCACAGGGCATGTCAGAGGGACACACAGCACCCATAGCCACGCATACAGACCCCTGGACACACCAGGAGAGCCCCTGGCTCTCCCACCAGCCGTCCATCATCAAAGCTTGCAGAAGCTTCTCAGCCAGCTGCAGAGCAATGGGGCTGGAGCCCTTCTGGCGCAGGGGGCTGAGGATGATTCTCAGCAACATCAGGCTTTCCACACGCATGTCCCTGCCAGCATCCTGCAGCCAGTCCATGATGTCTGGGAGCAGGCTCTGCATTCTCCTTGCCTGTGTGAAACACACAACTTCCTTTCAGTGAAGCAAGGCCAGACCCCCCCTGCCAAAAGTGCTCTGGATGCTGACTCCCCATCAGGGCTCAGTGTCCGGGGCCAGGGCTCTGCACACACCAATGGAACAGAGGCTGCAGTGCAGGGCAGAGATCTCGCAGGGGGCCCTCAGCATGCTATGGCATCTATTTGGAGGAAAGCTGCTGCCTTGAGGCACAGGAGCAGCCGTCTACATTAGCCTGACCCTGTGCTCTGCCTCATCGTCCCTCCTGTAGCGTGACTTTGGCCGCAGCACTCCCATGACTGAGGCTGTTTGGAGCTGGCTTGCCTGGCGCTGGTCCTGGATCTCTGCCTCGCACAGCCAACACGTGCCATCAGTGGGGGCTCTTTCTGGTGGGCTCTGGTGCCTTTCTGCTTGTGCAGCCCAGCCAAGTGCCTGGCATGAAAGACGCAGGGCAGATGAACACCTCCTGTCAAGCCCCAGGCTGCCAGCATGCCTTCACCCAGCTGCCCCCCTGCTCACCATCTCGGGACTCTGCGACAGGCTCATGAGGCCTCTGAATGCCAGCCCACGCATCTTCAGGCTCTGACTTTGGACATAGCTCTAGAGGAGCGGCAGGACGGCATCATCCACATGGGCAAGGTCAGGGCAATCCAGCAGCTGAAATGCCCACAGCACTGAAAGACTGGCTGAGCTGGCAGGACTGCGTGCACTGGGCAGCCCTGGATCACACCCACCTTTCAGGGCAAGGGCACCAGGCCCTGACAAAGCTCAGCGCACAGGCAGCAGGGATTGTGGAAACACCCCCAGGCCCGGCTCCCAGCCTTGGGCCTCACAGCACACTGCACACACTGCTCGCCTCCTCCTCCCATCTCTGAACCCTCTGCAGCCTCTTTTCCCATCCCTTGAAGGAGCAATTGAACACAGAGCTGCCACAAAGGAGGCACAAAATCCAAGTGTTTGCAAGTGGCAGCCCAGCAGAAATGAGCCAATGTCAGGGCGACTCAGAGGAGTGCCCCAGCTCCATTGCCCCAGCTCCACTGACCAACATCACCCCACAGCCTTGTGCATGAGCCAGCACAGCATTTAGAGGCACCTCCAGAGAGGCACCGCTTGCCCTGAGGCCCACCTTAACGAAGAAAGGCCTGGTGGGCATCTGACAAAACTAGTCCTCCCTTCTCAGCAGCCTTGCCAGCTGGTGCAAGATCCAGCGACACAGGTGTCTCGGAGCCCCCCCTCACCAGTCTGGCAGCAGGAAGAAGGCACTGGTGGTCCTCAGCTGAGCAGGCAAACCTCCTCTGGGATTGCTCTGCCCCCTCTAGCCATTTCCCCCCAGCACAGGGCAAGGCAGGCCAAGGCAGTGCTCGGCACACAGCACTTGGCACGCAGCTACAGCAGCCGGTGGCATTTGCTCATGGAGGTCTGCTCTTTCCCTAACACACTTTGGCAATGGAAAGCCAGGGTCAGTCATCATCAGGTTCCTTTTGGTGGGAGACCAGACAAACACCCTTCCTACCCAGAAATCATGGCCTTCCCACACATCCCATTTCCTGACCCCTTTGGATTCCTGTCCCCCTGGGCCCTTCCCATGTTCTTCTGTGCATCTTGCACCTTTCCTGGGGCTCTGTCTTTGGTGGCACTGCAGGCAGACGGTCCCCAATGCTCTCAGGGTTGGGAGTCCAGGCTCCACAGGAGGGCACTCCAGCTCTCCGGGAGGGACCACTCCTGTGAGGGACCCCCTCCCACAACTCCCAACACCAGCTGCCCCCCCCAGCAGCTCTCAAGGATGAGCAGCAATGGGGCAGGGAGCTCCCATGGCCATTTTGCTGTGTGACCCCTTGCCACAAGTGCTGAGGCTGCAGCCTCTTTCTTGGAGAACTGGGGTTCCCCTTCACCCAAAAGGAAGGACATTGTGCAGGGTGCCCCGAATTCAGGGAAGAGGTGCTGGGGGAGAGCAGGGTGGAAAGGGCTGTACCTGGCCCTGCATGGCTAGAATTGGAAGAAGATGCCTGTCCAATGCCCAAAAATATTGTTGCAAAACTTAAAAAAATTTACCTATGCTTTAAAAAAGCAAAACAGCTAGTCTCATGTGAACTCAAACAAAAATTTCTCTGAGCTTACTATTAAAATTAAGAGGTTTTTTTAGGATAGAAGCAATCCTTCTTTTTCAAACCCTTGAGCTTTGTGTTCTTTCAATTTCATAATTGACCCTATTTAAGCCTAGAAGCCTCTTTTCATACCTACAGGTGTTTATTTTGACAAAGGCACCTATGTGCATTCTAGTCTGGTAGCCTAGAACATCTTCTGAGAAATTGAACTCTACTTGCATCTTGTATTGTGACCAACCAATCAGTTCCTACCATGGAAGAAGGTTCAGGGAAGAATGTAGGCTGTGATGGACCACAGCTGCAGCAAAGCAAGCGGAATTTATCTCAGCACAAAGGGAACCAGAGGGTGAGCTTTGTTTTAGGCCACCCTCCAGACTCATGCAAACACCTGAAGGCTGGAAATAAATCCTTGCAGGAGCAGAAATAATTATCGGTAGAGGGAATGTGCACCCCACCTGAGCTGCAACTGGACTAGCAAGCCTTGCTGGTTTGAACCACTGGTTTGCTGCTTTCCCAGAGAAATGCAATTTGGTAATGGAACACATTTGAAGAACAAAGAACTGAAAACGTGGTGTGCTTCAAACAAAGATCAGTAGACTTTTCGCCGGTGGTATCAACCTCCAAGTATGGGGTAGTAGAACGATGGAGTGGCTGACAGAAACAACAGCTGCACAAAAGTGACTCTTCTCTCATAGAATACTTCTAAGTGGGGATCCCATTTGTGAGAAGTTGTAAGGCGGCTAAATAAGTGACAAGCTGCCATGGGAAGTCCCATAGATAAGGGGTTTGTGTCAGTAGCTGCCTGAATTCCTGTTAAAACAGAAATAAAACCCCATCAAAGTCCTGGAGGTGAGGCTGTGGTTGAACATCCAGCTCAGGGATCAATCTGGGTGACTCTGCTCTTTTCCCATGGAAAAGGAGCATGGGATGCTGTAGACAATGAAGAGAGTAATTTAACTGTAAGTGAGGCCTGGGTTATGTCCAAGACCTGGGTGTCTTCTCTTGCAGGGAGATGGGGTGTTACCTGCTAACTCTGGGAACACTGATAACTGGAAAAAAACCCACCCCAAATGTGTCCCTAACAGGTTCTGCCTTTTCATGCTGCCCATGGGACAACTTGGGTATTGAAGATCAGCCACAACCCATCTTCAAAACTATAGTTACAAGAGAAACACCATCTGTAATAGCACGAGGTTAAGGACTGATTGTAGGCAATAATGTTACACTAACCCTAAGATCTAAAGTTAGTCTAAATGTAGCTCTAAGTAGTAATGCACTCGATGGGAAGCTGCACATGGTTCTGACAATAGAGTGAGATGGGTACTCCAGACATGGAAGGCAACAAAAGCCATTGTGATGGGACCTATGGTTTTGACCAAATCACCACGCAGACTTGTGGTTAACTTCTCATATGACTGAACAAACAATGTCTTCTTTTGCACCATTTAATCCATCAGTATCACTTGGAGTAACCTTGCATCAACTCGACAGCTTTCTCAAACACAACACCAAGGTTACTCTACATTGGTTGGAAACTGGAAACGGGAAAATGGTTAGAGGAAAGGGAAGGAACGATAATGTATGATACAGTGAACAGATTCAGTTAGTGAAAGTGTCCAGCAACAGCGCAGCCTGCCCTGAGTTGACACACATAAGAACAGCTTTTCATTTCTTCCTCCCTGCAAGCACGCAATTGTTCCTTTGCTCTTCTCAAGAGACATCTCTTTTCTCCAGAGGGCCTTTCCTCAGGTCAGCGTGTCCGTGCTGGCCTGCCCAGCCAACCTGCACCCCTCCACTGTGCTCCCCAGGTTGGCGGTGCTGCTCTGCAGGGCCAGCAGACTGCAGGGCCCTGGGGTGACTCTGCACTGGCTGGGCTGGTCAGGGTAGAGCAAGCTGGCCCAGCATCACCGCACCTGACAACTCCCTCCCCAGGCATCTGTGGCTGTGGAAGATGCTCAGAGCAATCACAAGGCATTTCCAATGGCTCAGGATGGGGTCAGCTGTGCCATTAGATCCAGCCATGGTTTTCATTGTAGGTGACATGAATTGCTCTTGAGGCTGCCTACCCTGTGCCTGATGAGTCCCCACTGCCTCTCCTGAGATTGCAGAGTCCTGATTTGGTGCATTCCTTGTTTTGGCCCTTGACTTTGGGTGACGCCACTTGGTTTTGGGAGTCTCCACTCACTGCCCATCCCAGGCACATGCTGTCCCTGGAGATCCCCTCTGCTCACCTGGTGGCTCCATATTGCCTTCCAGAAGGATGGGCATCTGTCACCAGCCCTCTAATATTTGAGACAGTCCCCAGCAGATACCTCTTGAGCACTCACCCTCTTCATGGCCACTGGGCACCCCCAAGTGAGGGCTGAATCCAGCCCTCATTCCCTCACACATTCACCCTATGAGCACATCCTCCTTAGCCCATGGAAAACCCAGGCATGGCAAGAGTGCCTTTTTGGGGGCAATTCCCTGAGCGCATTCTTGGCTCCAGCTTGGGAAGAAGAGCCCAGGCTTCAGGCAGTGTACTGATGAAATCCCCTTTTATTACAGATATGCTGCAAGGGAGGCCAGCTCTGACACAGTCTGGGCAGATTTACACAAATCCTCCGAGTCAGACAGACAGGGTTTGTGCTTCTGAAAAGGTGGGATGAATTCAAACTTTTCTGTAAAAACATGACTATCACAGGCAGAAGTCCCGAAACACAAGAGCTGTATGAGAAAAATTGGAAATGACTTGTGAGAAGAGATGGGAAGCTTATTGCTGCTAAGCTAGTACCAGCTGAATCAGTTTCCTCACTGCATCCTTGAGCTCCTTGTTCCTCATGCTGTAGATGAGAGGGTTCACTGTTGGAGGCACCACCGAGTAAAGAACAGCCACCACCACATCCAGAGCTGGGGAGGAGAGGGAGGGGGGCTTCAGGTAGGCAAACAGGTCAGTGCTGACAAACAGGGAGAACACGGCCAGGTGAGGGAGGCACGTAGAAAAGGCTTTGCGCCGGCCCTGCTCAGAGGGGATCCTCACCACAGCAGTGAAGATCTGCACATAGGACAGCACAATGAAAATGAAACACCCAGAGGCTAAACAACTACTAACCACAAGAAGCCCAATTTCCCTGAGGTAGGAGTCTGAGCAGGAGAGCTTGAGGATCTGTGGGATTTCACAGAAGAACTGGTCCACTGTGTTGCCTTGGCAGAGTGGTATGGAAAATGTGTTAGCAGTGTGCAGGACAGCATGGAGAAATCCACTGGCCCAAACAGCTGCTGCCATTTTGACACAAGCTCTGCTGCCCATGAGGGTCCCATAGTGCAGGGGTTTGCAGATGGCAACAAAGCGGTCATAGGCCATGACAGTGAGAAGAGAATACTCTCCTCCTAACAAGAGGGCAAACAGAAAGACTTGAACAGCACATCCTGAGTAGGAAATGGCCCTGGTGTCCCACAAGGAATTGGCCATGGATTTGGGGACAGTTGCAGAGAGAGTGCCAAGGTCGAGGAGGGAGAGGTTGAGAAGAAAGAAGTACATGGGGGTGTGGAGGCGGTGGTCGCAGGCTACAGCTATGATGATGAGGCCATTGCCCAGGAGGGCAGCCAGGTAGATGCCCAGGAAGAGTGAGAAGTGCAAGAGCTGCAGCTCCCGTGTGTCTGCGAAAGCCAGGAGGAGGAACTCGTTGATGGAGCTGCTGTTGGACATCTTGCTATCTCCAGGCATGGGGGACTGTGCAAAGAAGAAAAGACATTGAGAAGTTAGGAGAGACTTTTCAAGCAAAGAAACCCCCAAATGTTGCAGCTCTCATAGAACCCCCCACACTGCCTCTCTCTTTACTGAGAGGATCTTTGTGCAGCTCCTGTGCTTCAGCTCCACTTTTCCCTGCCTGAGTGTGCTGTGAGGAGCAGGGACCTCTGCCCATGGGCTCCAGAGCAGTCAGTCCTGCTGTCAAGCAGTGGGTACAGGGGACTGGGGGTGACCAGCTCTGGCAGTCACACTTTCTGTCAGGTGAAATCCACTCATCATTTAGAAAGGTTTTTCAGCATCTTCACTCTGAATTTTAAAGAATGAGGTTTGAGGAACAGAGTTTCAGGGATTTTTTATTTTTCTTTTAGATGTTCTTGTCACCCCTGGGGAGTGTTCCTCAAAGGTAGAAATCCTTGGCATTTCTACTGAGCCCTGAGAAAAACTGATGCACTCTCCCTTGTTGCAGAGTGAGGACAGCTAGTCTGTGTATTATTCTCATTCACCGCTGTCCTGTGCTTGTAAATCTTTGGGCTGGAGGATGATCACACTTATATGTTGCCATAGAAAGAAACCAGCCCCTGCTGACAGCACACGAGTCCAGTTTCAAAGCGCACAGCTCCAAACTTCTCACCCTTTCTCAGGGCACCTCAGGGAGCTCTCCACAAAACCCTTCTAGTCAAGGATACACAGGGCTCTTTTCAGATGCCCACATACAGCCTCCCACCACCATCTCCATACTCGCAGCATCTCTGCACCTTCCTCATGGGGCTCTCAGATATCACAGAGGTGCTATGAGACAGCAGTGCCTTTCTAGAGGGCAGCACGCAGTCTGCCAGGACACAATAAGGAAATGGTCAAAGGACTCTTAGGACTAGAGATGGGATTTACCTAAGGGAGAGTCGGCACATTTCCCAGCCCCACAGACTGCATTTCCTGGAGCTCCACAAGTCAGAAGGGGGCTGGGGCAGCCTCATTCCCATGCAGATCCCTCTGCAGCACAACTTGCAGGATCCATGTCTGAACTGCAGCTGAACTGCCCCCCCCCCCCCGCCCCAAAGCCAGAGAACCTGAGAGCAAGAAGAGGAGCAGCATGGACAGGAGGGGAAACAAGGAGCAACACCATGATCCATGATCCTTCTGCCAAGGGAGGCAAGAAGGGAGAGACAGATGGGAACTCAGGAAAGCCTTCACCATACCAGCTAGGCATGCCGCCTCGCAGGCAGGGGCATCTCAGGGCAGTCACTCTCAGTCCCTTTGTCGGGCACCTCTCCTCTGCCAGAGGGCTGGCTGCAGAGAAGGCAGCTCATGCCCTGGAACCCATGGCTGTCAGGGCAGAGGCTCTGCTGGCAGGGAGAGGAGACACAGGGAGCTTGCTCAGAGGAAGGTGTCTGCATCGGAGGAACTGACCGCTGACCATGACTTGCCCAAATCCATCCTCCCGTGAAGATTCTCTTGGCACTTCCCTCTCACCCCCTGCCTATCCCTGCTGCCTGCAGCTGCTCCTGCTGCCTGCAGCTTTCTCTCTCCAAACATCTTTTCCCTGTCAGTACTCACAGACCCTGTCCCACCCTCTCTGTGCACAATTCTGCCCTACAGAAACCTCCCGGGTCAGGGCACTGTCCAGGGCATCTCTGTGCTCACAGGTCCTAAGGAGCAGGTCACATTATCCCTGATAAGTCCATAAAGGTGCTGCTGGTGCTGCTTTAGGTGGGGTTGGAAGGATTTGCTGAGCTTTCTCACAGACCTACTGATCTCTGAGAGGGAAGGTCAGCGAGTCCCAGTTTCTTGCCAAACCACAAAACTCTTTCCTTTTTTCTCCCTGCCAACATTAGGAAACTGAAAGCCCTGGAAGGAAAGCTCCTTCCCTTTCAAGTAGCCTTTTTTGCACCTCCCTCTGAGGTGCAGGGACACTGCTCTGAATCACATCCCTGTGCAGACCTGGGTGCATATCCCAGCTTCACAGCCCTGCAGCCGTCCTTGGGAGAAAGTAGCAGCATGCCCTGTCCCTGTGACGGTGTGGCAGGGAATGCCTGCTCTGAAGCATCTCCCCCTCCTCTGCAAAGGAGAGCGATCCTTAAAAAACCTCTCAGTCATGGGATGAAATAGGTTCAGAAGACACCTCCAGGAACCTCAGTAGCATTGCCCTGCAGCCAGAGACTTACCGTGTCAGGGGCTGTGAAGATTTCTCCCACAAGGAGCTCTCCTCTCTCCTCCCACTCCACACTGCCTTGCACTTCTCTCTGCCTTCTCTCCTCTCATGTCAGCAGCAGCAGGCAGCGCCCGGAGCCCTGCTGCTCTTTGCAGAGGAGCTGCTCCTGCACACAGCTGTCTCTGGGCAGTGCTGCCCAGTTTCCATGAGCTCCCTCCATCCCAGGAGCCTCGCCTCACTCAGCAACAGTGTGGCCCAGTTGAGCTCATGAATTTCTCTGTCCCTTGTGCTCCCTCCTCCTGGGAAATACACTAAATAAACTAAAATAATCACTGATGGTCCCTCTCGAAACAATGCAGAGAGACCAGTTACAGCATTGTCCCTTGTTTCATCAGAGGATGGTTATCTACAAGAGGTGGAAACATCCCACCCTGGAAATCCATATTCCCATGTTCTTAACTAGGCAGGACACCTAGAAGTGGGCAAGAAGGGAGGTCATTCACCCATGGTTCAGGTTTTCATTCAGATGAGTCAGTCTGGACATCGCATGCCCAGGTAGAAGCCCCTGGGATGGAATACGATTCAGATTCTTCCTGTGAACTTCACAGACACACAGAAGGTGGGATTCCCCTTGCCAAAACTGAAGTGTGAAAACACAGATGTCTGCATGGGAGCTCCTTGTCTAAGCTCCCATTATAATCACTGGAGATGGAGGGTGGGAGTCAGTTGCTCAACACACAAACACCTGGTGACAGTTGAAGGGACAGAGACTGCATCCAGTTGGGCCCCCTGTAGAAGAACGCTGTTTGTCACTTGGCGTGAGTTCAGTGGCAGGCCCCAAGGTGGTTGGGAGCTGGAACACTTGCCCAGTGAGGAGAGGCTGAGGGAACGGGCCTTGTTCAGCACAGAGAAGGGAAAGGCTTTGTGGGGCACTCACAGCAGCTTCCCAGCTCAAGGTTACCACCAATAAAAACCAAGTTTTTGCAGTGACTCATGGCAGGAGAATGAGAGGCAATGGCTATAAGGTGACACAAGTGCAGTTAAAATTAGCTATAAGGGAGTAAAATCAAAGAGGATAACAAAGCATTTGAAGTGGGGTCCATAGAGGTTATGGACTCTCTCTTCTTGGAAGCTTGCAGGATGCAGCTGGACAAGGCCCTGAGGAAACTGGTGTGAATTTGGTGTTGATCCCCATGAGAGCAGGAGGTTGGACTCGAGACCTCTCAAGGTCCCCTCCAACATGAATGATT
Organism: Apteryx mantelli; assembly: GCF_036417845.1. Classification (NCBI taxonomy): domain Eukaryota; kingdom Metazoa; phylum Chordata; class Aves; order Apterygiformes; family Apterygidae; genus Apteryx; species Apteryx mantelli. Next base: position 19,210,544 of record NC_089988.1, read on the forward strand.
CGGTGATTCTGTCATCAGTGGTGATAGCCACTGCAATTCTTGAAGGCAGGAATACCTTTTCTGCATGTGGTTAGCACCAGACACAGTCTCTCCAAAGCCAGCCCTTCTGAGTAGTGTGAGGTTGCCTCTTGGGCCTGAAAGGTTTTAAGTTCACACCAGGATCAACACCGAATTCACACCAAGGTCCTCAGGAACCCTGAGCCAACCTGAACCTCAGCTGAACCTCAGCCACCCTGATCAGGACTAGCCCTCTAGAACAGACATACTACCAAGCTGCACACAGCTCCTTGCCTTGGTCTCCTCTGAGCCCAGCGTGCTGCCCCTGCAGGCCAGATACACCATGGACATTATCTGGAGGCTTCCTTTGGCAGATCAACCTTCCCAAAGTAGCGCATGATGTATTAGTACCAGACAGAAATGTTTTACTTTTTATAGTGTGATACCAAGAAGGAGTCATTCTGCAGGCTTCAATGTACAGTTGGATGATGGGTGGGGGAGCTGAACTGTGCAACACCTGCTGGAACAGCCCTGCACCACCCTACAAGGAACTGACCCTCACTTCCTTTTATCCACACCTCACTGACAACAGGGGACCTTTGTCCAAATCAGCCTCAGATCCACACTTGCGATTTCATCTCAGAGGGGCTTCACTTGCAAAGAAGAGTCCACAGTGAGCTAATGCCCAGGCTGTGCCTGAGCTGATCAGGCAGGAGCTTCAGAACCTGCAGGCCTCAACCAGCTCAGGGACACAGTGCAAAACGTGCTCAGCTGAGTTGGACACCTGACCTGTCAGGTCAGAAATGACTGCCTTAGAGAAGAGAGGAGCATGTGGAAAGGTGAGGGACATCATTCTGAGGTGACTTGCAAGTTATCTGCATAAAACAACTTCAGCTTTGCAAGCTGATTCTCAGCTAGGACCCGTGAAGTATTTCCTGCTGACTTGCAGGCAAGTGCTTGAGCATCACTACTCACTGTAGTCACTGCACATCTGGGAGAAGTGTGTTTAAAGGCCAATTATTTTCTGAAGAAATACTTTGTCTTTGGAAGTTTCCCTTATTTTGCCCATTTCAAAAGCTAATGACTGTGGCACTAATGCTTGAAAGGGCACCTCTGAGTGCTCCACCTTGGCAAGACCATTTCCTTGTTAACTGTGTGGGTGAAAAAAGTCCCACATGATCCAAACTGCTCTCTGAGTCCTCCTGCTGGATGTCAGCCCCTGGATGTCTTGTGTCAGAGCCCAGGGCAGTTCACAGGGTGCAGAGGAGAGCCCCGAAACAGTGAGGCTTTCAGCAGGAAGAGCTCAAGACCCTCTCCAGAATTCGCTGGATTGGAGGGGTTTAATCGGATGGATAAGTAAGGGCTATTTGGGGGATACTACTGGATTATAAGCAAAGAGTTTCTAGGGTCCTGCCACATGAGAAGAAAAGAGGGTCTGCACCAATTATGTATGGGGAAGTATCCCCATTAGTCTTTGCTCATAGGAAAGAGAGGCAACTGCTATGCCTCTAGTCTAAAAAACTTGCCTGCTATGCCTAAAAAAAATCTTGTGTTTGGACAGATCCCAGAAGGGTTAAGGTCAAGAATCTCCAGGAAGGAACCCTTTCTGAAAGATGACCTCTTCTACTCCAAATACTCTAAGCTGCATATTTCTATGTATTTCAGTCTATGTGGGATATCTGGCTGCACATCCTGAAAAGAGCTTTGGAAACTCAAGGCCTGAACCTCAGTGGGCAAAAGGCAGCAGGCTGCCAGCAACCTTGGCTCACGCCACCAGGGCAGCCTGGGCCCTGCCAGCCAAGGCACCTCCTCAGCTCACAGCGCTCCCCAGCTCCACATCCTGGCAGGGCTCCCCACGCACAGCACTGCTCTCTCCAGACATCTCCTCCCATTCTGAGCACCAAGACCCTGGGGCCACCGCCTGTCCCCACCACAGGCCACCCCACCACTGGCACATGGTGGTGATGTGTGACTCCTATTTTATGCCCTGACAAACTGAGACATGGAGAAGGACTGCTTTCCAGGACATGAGGGGAAATCTCTGCTTTCTTCCTGGGTGCAGCATCTCCATGGCGGTGACCTGCTGAGCCCCCAGACGACACAAGCTGAGGTCACAGTGGCATGTGCTGCATCACAGGGAGGTCTCCCCGGTGCCATGGCAGAGTCCTCACTTCCCTGCGAGGCCCAGGCACTGCTGGGCACTGCTCATGTGCTCCCCACCTCTGCCCTTCAGAACTGCTCCACAGCATGGAGTGGGGACAGGAGGCAGCGGGACGATGCTAGGGCCACTCACCGACAGGCAAAGGAGCAGGGACATGTTGGAGAGGAGTTTTAGGGTAATGAGACGGGAAGAGTGTCCTTCTTCCTCGGATGGACAGGTGAGCTGAGGGCAAGAGGGCAAGTGAGATGGAGAACTGCTGGACTAAGACCATCACCCTGGACCACAGTTCCTTGTTCCCAATGCTCCTGCGGCTCTCCACCAAGGGGAAGGGCTTCGGGAGCTCCTTCCTGAGGTGTTGCACACAGAGTGCTAATTCCAAAAACGGCTGTGGGTCCTGGGCTGTGGGGGTGACTGGACAGTGCCGGGGGCTGCCACAAGAGCCCTTCCTGAGGGTCCCGCCTGGCTCAGGGAACAACATGCCAGCCAGGAATTCTGGGTCCTGGAGCTGCGGCTGCCCTGAACCCCATGGCTCTTCTGGGGCCAGCTCCATCCCCTCATTGCAGGGAGAAATCCAGGTCCAGGTTTCCCTGGGAGTGGGTCCCCCTTTGGGATCTGTCTCTGGCAGGACAGGGGTCCTGTGTCCTGGAGGCTGGAGTGTCCTGCAGCTCCTGTGGGGCTCTCCAGAGCCTGCTGGAAATGCCCATGTTGGAAATGGATCCTTCACCATGTAACAACCCCAAGGCATCTACCTGTTTGGGAGAACCTCTCTTCCTTCCCCCTGGATCATTTACACTTCCCACTTGGCAGAGCATGTTTTGGGCTCAGAGATGTTGTCCTCAGATGGCCACAGCCCCTGTCCTCCTGCAAATGGGGTCAAACCTCTCCACCCAAAAGACAGCCTGTTTGGGGGAGCAGGTTGAGAACAGGTGGGGGTGCCATCGCCACCCCACAAGGCCCTGCAGATCCTAAGCATTTTTCTCTGAGCAGTGGAGGGAAGTGCTGGGGGGAGTCCAGCAGGGCCATCTGCCCCAGCCCCCTCCCGGCCACACGCCTCTGCTGCCCAGCACTGGCAGGCCCAGAGCTGCTCTGCCCCCAGCTGCCCTGTGTCCCCGGGGCTCCTCAGCCCTGTGGATTGAGACACCAGGGCCCAGCCCGGCCCCACAGAGAGCAGCCCCTGTCTGGCCACAGCCCAGCCCTGCCGGGCGCAGCACAAGGGCTGCCAAGCCCCAGGCATGCCGCGGGCAGGGGGCCGGGGCCCCAGGGGCAACAGGACACTGCCCTGCCCTGCCCTGCCCTGCCCTGCCCTGCCCTGGGGGCAGCAGGACCTGCCTGTGGGCTCCGGCACCCTGGCCATGCCCACAGGGTCACACAGGGCTGCAGTGTTGCCATGGCATCACCCCCAGTGCTGCCCTCCTATTGGCCAGCAAGGGGAGGAGGGTAGGGCAAGGTTTCACTGGTGGCTCTGTCAGCCAACCAGAGTGTGGCATGTGGAAAAACAGCCGTGAAAGGGGAGCAGGAGCCAAGCTGCAGGGAGGAAGCGGGTGAGAGCAGGTGTGAGCAGGGCTGGCGGGGCTGCGGGTGCCTTCAGCTGCCGGCGGGTGCCCTCCCCCCGGGGTGGGGGCAGCGGTGCTGGCAACGGGCCTGCTTTCCTGCAGGAGCTGCAGCAGGGGCTGGTGGGGCTGTGAGCAAGGCACAGAGCGACCGGGGACAGAGCGGGGAGCTGCCCTGCAGCCAGATGTGCCGGCTTGCCCTGAGCAGCTGGGCCGGGGCGGCTGCTGGGGTTGGGGGGCAGGAAGCTTTGCCCCTGCTGGAGGTCAGAGACCCATTTGGAAGCGTTTCCCTGAGCTGCTGCTGCCACCTCAACCCCCAGGTGCTGCTCCGAGCTGCGTTTGGGAGCTGCTGGGCAAAGTGTGAGCAGGCTGCTGGTGTCCTCACGAAGGGCCCTTCCCAATGGTCTCGTTTGTTCTGAAAACAGCATTTCTGAGTGGCTCTGAGAGTCCTGGAGGTGGGAAGTGAGCAGGCCCCGGGCTGTGAGTGGATGTGCAGAGGCAGTGCCTGTTGCAAGGCCTTGGAGGCCTGGAAGGGAATGGAAGGTCTGGAGAGTTGGGCTTTGTGTGTTGTGGGGCAGTTGGGGGTGCCCTGTCTGCTGCCATGTGTGGAGCTGTGGCCTGCGTGTCACTGATGCAGAGCAAGTGTTGGCTGCCAACCCTCTGTGAGGTGCGGGGTTGAGGCATGTTACAGTGCAGGGTGCCCTGTGGTGGAGCAAGGTGGTGGCCCCAGTGTTTTGCTGCTCAGCATGGTTGGAGGTGGCTGGAGAGATCAGTGCTCTGCTCCCAGAGCCCAGCCTGCCATCACAGTGTCCTTCTGCGAGACCTGGGTGAGGACTGCTGGTGACTGTGTTGCCTCCTTGGAGCATCATGGTGTGAGCCAGGGCTGCTCACAGTGTGGTGGTTTCTGTCAGCTGAGGTTCAGGCTTGCAGTTTCGGAAGGGTTTGATGCTTCCGTGAGTCTTTGGGATGTTACTGACTCCCCAGGAGAAAGTCATCTTCTCCCTCCTTAAAGGCTTTCTGTTGCATCTGGACCCTCATTACATCTTCCCATCCCAGACCCTAATCCATTGCGATGCCTCAGAGAGATGGGTAGTTAATCAAAGCAGTCAGAGCCATTTCTCCACTTTGTGCCTACGCAGACCCTTGCAGACAGGGGAGATGCCACCTCACGAGAAGTCAGGTCTCTGAGGGCAATGGGTGGCTCTGAGACACCTGTCCTTGGTGAGCGGTGGAGGTGGCATCTCCAAAGCCGCTAGTCCCTTTGGCAAGAGTCTCAGTCTAGCACATTCCTTGAGGCTGCAATGGGGGAGACATGTGGAGGTAGGGATCCAACACCCTGCTCCAGGCAGGTGCCAGTAGATGAGGTGTCTTGGGTCCTTTTCCAGGGAAGTTTTGATCAGGCTCTCACCAATACAGCTCAGCATGGAGGGGAGACATTTGCCCCTGCCTGTTGAGACTCTGTAGGGCCAGCAGAACTGACAGTAACACTCCGATTCTTTCTTTCTTTCTAGGTTGCTCCACTCCTGGAGGTTCCCAGTGCAGTCCTGGAGCCCCTGAGGGTGGAGGCAGGATGCCAGGGTGTGTCCCTGTACCTGTCAACATCTTTGCCAGCATCGTGAGTCCTCTGTGAAAGCAGCTGCAAGTGGATGAGAAGAGGCTACGTATGGATGCAAAGGCTTCCTTAAATGCGCCTGGCTTCCGTGGGTGACTTGGGGTGTGGGTTCACCTCCTGGTACCTCTGCTGTGCTGCAAATTCCACGTCCCACAACTGCTGTTACTGCCAGCCCGCTCGGCAGATGCTACTGTGCCCCTGCCTTTTCCTAGAAGGTTGTGGTGCCATATAGGATGAGTCCAAAACCCTTATAATAAATGCCCACATGTCTTGAGTGCCTTTGTGTGAGGGCCGCAAAGCCTCCGTAGCTTGACCTGAGGAAGTCTGACAGCTCTTGGGCCCCTGGCTCTGCGAGGGGTGAAGATGTGCCCAGGGCCAGGTTGCCCGTGGCACCCAGCCCTCAGTGCTCTGTGAAGCCAGCTGTGGAGCCTGCACTGCTGCTGCAGAGGCTGCACAGCCAGGACAGCTGGCATTTCAGCAGCCGTCCAGTGTGGGGCTGTCTCATTGCTTGGGCCTCATGTCAAAGCCTCTGCACCCTGTTTCCCTTCCACGGGGCTCCTTGTCCAAGTAAGTAAAGGAAAGGACCCGAGGTTCCTTTGGGCTCAGGAGCCCTTCTGGACTCTCTACTGTTTCTACACTGTATCTGTATCTTTTGTATTACTAAAGAAAATCCCCATCCCTGCCATCCCTAGGTGGAGGTTGCTGAGGGGATGGAGGTGGAAAGCAGCAGCCTGCTGTGCCCAAAGAAAGCAGGATCCTTCCCTCTGAAAACAAAAGCATCTCCCAAGGAGTCAGCTCTGTGCTTGATCTTGTGCTGCTCATTTGCACAGGCCTTGTGAGCCCAGAGTGCCTTGGCCACCTTGGGGTGTCACCGCAAGAGTTTCCCTGTGTGTCTGGGTTGAGGAGCCAAGGGAAGGCAACGAGCAGAGCAGTGCATGGGGAGTGTGCAAGAGGAGAGCGTCCTGCATCCATGTCTTCTTGGTGGCACCTGGTTGTATCTAGCAGAAGAGGCAGCTCTGTGGGACAGAGACAGTGTGTTTGTAGAGTAGGTGGCAGAGCAGAGGTCTGGTGTCAGGTTGATGCCTGGTGCAGTGCTGAGTTGATGTGACAGTGTCAGCAACCCTTTGCAGTGCAGCTGCTCCCTCAGCTGGTCTCTGTCCCTAGAAATGCACTAGAAATGGAAGTGGCGTCCTGCTGTCATTGTGTAGGTGCTGCAGTGCAACGGCTCCCAGCTGGGACTTGATGGCACTAAAGGAAAAGCAAGACCAATTGTTCCCTTTTGTGATTTGTGTGCAGGGTGACAGAGTGGAGCTGTGCCATGAGCTGGAGTGAGTCTTGCCAGGAGATGAAAGGTGTTTGCAGAAGACTGTTCTGTACGGAGTGATAACAGCTTAATCAAGGGACATGCAAGTGGCCCAGGTGAGCTTCTCCTCTCCTCTCACTTCAGCCTCAGCACCTGACAGACCAGCTCGATGCAGATTGCTGATGTTTGTGTTTGTGAAGTCATTGGGGCTCAGTATCTCCTAGGCCACCAGCAGACACCAGCAGACCAGCAGACAGCTTCTTTTTGTACAGGTGCAGGAGCACTTGGTAGACCAGCAGTATGGAGATGAGTGCTGTTTGTGCTTCTGGGGATGGTGTGCCTCAGTCCATGCTAGGCGATCAGCATGCACGTGGCTTCAATGCAGACTGTGAGGTCACTTTTGTTTCAGTATGGAGAGGCCAGTGGTGGGCACATGGCTGCTGTTTTCGCTTGTGAGGTCATTCTTGCCTTCCTATATAATAGGCCAGCAGATGGCACATGGCTTTGCTGAAGCCTGTGAAGTCACTGCTTCCTCGGAATGGGATAGGCAAGCAGCAAGCAACTTCCTGTGATACACACTTTTAGGACAGTTCTGCATCTATAAATGACAGCCAACAAGGAAACACTATATCACTGTTTGCGATTCTGAGGTCACTTGTGGCTCAGTGCCTGCTAGGCCAGTGCTAGGTGCGTGGGTGCTGTTTGTGGTTGTGAGGTCAGTGGTGGCTCAGTGCCTGCTAGGCCAGTGCTAGGTGTGTGGCTGCTGTTTGTGGTTGTGAGGTCAGTGGTGGCTCAGTGCCTGCTAGGCCAGTGCTAGGTGCGTGGCTGCTGTTTGTGGTTGTGAGGTCAGTGGTGGCTCAGTGCCTGCTAGGCCAGTGCTAGGTGCGTGGCTGCTGTTTGTGGTTGTGAGGTCAGTGGTGGCTCAGTGCCTGCTAGGCCAGTGCTAGGTGCGTGGCTGCTGTTGGTGGTTGTGAGGAAGGTGGCGGCTCAGTGCCTGCTAGGCCAGTGCTTGGTGCGTGGGTGCTGTTTGTGGTTGTGAGGTCCCTTGTGGCTCAGTGCCTGCTAGGGCAGTGCTAGGTGCGTGGGTGCTGTTTGTGGTTGTGAGGTGAGTGGTGGCTCAGTGCCTGCTAGGCCAGTGCTATGTGCGTGGGTGCTGTTTGTGGTTGTGAGGTCAGTGGTGGCTCAGTGCCTGCTAGGCCAGTGCTAGGTGCGTGGCTGCTGTTTGTGGTTGTGAGGTCAGTGGTGGCTCAGTGCCTGCTAGGCCAGTGCTAGGTGCGTGGCTGCTGTTTGTGGTTGTGAGGTCAGTGGTGGCTCAGTGCCTGCTAGGCCAGTGCTAGGTGCGTGGCTGCTGTTGGTGGTTGTGAGGTCAGTGGTGGCTCAGTGCCTGCTAGGCCAGTGCTAGGTGCGTGGCTGCTGTTTGTGTTTGTGAGGTCCCTTGAGGCTCAGTGCCTGCTAGGCCAGTGCTAGGTGCGTGGGTGGTGTTTGTGGTTGTGAGGTCAGTGGTGGCTCAGTGCCTGCTAGGCCAGTGCTAGGTACGTGGCTGCTGTTTGTGTTTGTGAGGTCATTGTGGCTCGGTGCCTGCTAGGCCAGTGCTAGGTGCGTGGGTGCTGTTTGTGGTTGTGGGGTCAGTGGTGGCTCAGTGCCTGCTAGGCCAGTGCTAGGTGCGTGGCTGCTGTTTGTGTTTGTGAGGTCACTTGTGGCTCGGTGCCTGCTAGGCCAGTGCTAGGTGCGTGGGTGCTATTTGTGGTTGTGAGGTCAGTGCTGGCTCAGTGCCTGCTAGGCCAGTGCTAGGTGCGTGGCTGCTGTTTGTGGTTATGAGGTCAGTGGTGGCTCAGTGCCTGCTAGGCCAGTGCTAGGTGCGTGGATGCTGTGTGTGGTTGTGAGGTCAGTGGTGGCTCAGTGCCTGCTAGGCCAGTGCTAGGTGCGTGGGTGCTGTTTGTGGTTATGAGGTCAGTGGTGGCTCAGTGCCTGCTAGGCCAGTGCTAGGTGCGTGGCTGCTGTTTTCAATTGTGAGGTCAGTGGTGGCTCAGTGCCTGCTAGGCCAGTGCTAGGTGCGTGGCTGCTGTTGGTGGTTGTGAGGTCAGTGGTGGCTCAGTGCCTGCTAGGCCAGTGCTAGGTGCGTGGCTGCTGTTTTCAGTTGTGAGGTCAGTGGTGGCTCAGTGCCTGCTAGGCCAGTGCTAGGTGCGTGGGTGCTGTTTGTGGTTGTGAGGTCCCTTGTGGCTCAGTGCCTGCTAGGCCAGTGCTAGGTGTGTGGCTGCTGTTTTCAACTGTGAGGTCACTTGTGGCTCGGTGCCTGCTAGGCCAGTGCTAGGTGCGTGGCTGCTGTTTGTGGTTGTGAGGTCAGTGGTGGCTCAGTGCCTGCTAGGCCAGTGCTAGGTGCGTGGCTGCTGTTTGTGGTTGTGAGCTCAGGGGTGGCTCAGTGCCTGCTAGGCCAGTGCTAGGTGCGTGGGTGCTGTTGGTGGTTGTGAGCTCAGGGGTGGCTCAGTGCCTGCTAGGCCAGTGCTAGGTGCGTGGCTGCTGTTTGTGGTTGTGAGGTCAGTGGTGGCTCAGTGCCTGCTAGGCCAGTGCTAGGTGCGTGGCTGCTGTTAGTGGTTGTGAGGTCAGTGGTGGCTCAGTGCCTGCTAGGCCAGTGCTAGGTGCGTGGCTGCTGTTGGTGGTTGTGAGGTCAGTGGTGGCTCAGTGCCTGCTAGGCCAGTGCTAGGTGCGTGGGTGCTGTTTGCGCTTGTGAGGTCAGTGGTGGCTCAGTGCCTGCTAGGCCAGTGCTAGGTGCGTGGCTGCTGTTGGTGGTTGTGAGGTCCGTGGTGGCTCAGTGCCTGCTAGGCCAGTGCTAGGTGCGTGGCTGCTGTTTTCAGTTGTGAGGTCAGTGGTGGCTCAGTGCCTGCTAGGCCAGCGCTAGGTGCGTGGGTGCTGTTGTGGTTGTGAGGTCAGTGGTGGCTCAGTGCCTGCTAGGCCAGTGCTAGGTGCGTGGGTGCTGTTGGTGGTTGTGAGGTCAGTGGTGGCTCAGTGCCTGCTAGGCCAGTGCTAGGTGCGTGGCTGCTGTTTGTGGTTGTGAGGTCAGTGGTGGCTCAGTGCCTGCTAGGCCAGTGCTAGGTGCGTGGCTGCTATTTGTGGTTGTGAGGTCAGTGGTGGCTCAGTGCCTGCTAGGCCAGTGCTAGGTGCGTGGCTGCTGTTGGTGGTTGTGAGGTCAGTGGTGGCTCAGTGCCTGCTAGGCCAGCGCTAGGTGCGTGGGTGCTGTTGTGGTTGTGAGGTCAGTGGTGGCTCAGTGCCTGCTAGGCCAGTGCTAGGTGCGTGGGTGCTGTTGGTGGTTGTGAGGTCAGTGGTGGCTCAGTGCCTGCTAGGCCAGTGCTAGGTGCGTGGGTGCTGTTGGTGGTTGTGAGGTCAGTGGTGGCTCAGTGCCTGCTAGGCCAGTGCTAGGTGCGTGGGTGCTGTTTGTGGTTGTGAGGTCAGTGGTGGCTCAGTGCCTGCTAGGCCAGTGCTAGGTGCGTGGCTGCTGTTGGTGGTTGTGAGGTCAGTGGTGGCTCAGTGCCTGCTAGGCCAGTGCTAGGTGCGTGGCTGCTGTTTGTGGTTGTGAGGTCAGTGGTGGCTCAGTGCCTGCTAGACCAGTGCTAGGTGTGTGGGTGCTGTTGGTGGTTGTGAGCTCAGGGGTGGCTCAGTGCCTGCTAGGCCAGTGCTAGGTGCGTGGCTGCTGTTTGTGGTTGTGAGGTCAGTGGTGGCTCAGTGCCTGCTAGGCCAGTGCTAGGTGCGTGGGTGCTGTTTGTGGTTGTGAGGTCAGTGGTGGCTCAGTGCCTGCTAGGCCAGTGCTAGGTGCGTGGCTGCTGTTGGTGGTTGTGAGGTCCGTGGTGGCTCAGTGCCTGCTAGGCCAGTGCTAGGTGCGTGGCTGCTGTTTGTGGTTGTGAGGTCAGTGGTGGCTCAGTGCCTGCTAGGCCAGTGCTAGGTGCGTGGGTGCTGTTTGCGCTTGTGAGGTCAGTGGTGGCTCAGTGCCTGCTAGGCCAGTGCTTGGTGCGTGGCTGCTGTTGGTGGTTGTGAGGTCAGTGGTGGCTCAGTGCCTGCTAGGCCAGTGCTAGGTGCGTGGGTGCTGTTGGTGGTTGTGAGGTCAGTGGTGGCTCCGTGCCTGCTAGGCCAGTGCTAGGTGCGTGTGTGCTGTTTGTGGTCGTGAGGTCAGTGGTGGCTCAGTGCCTGCTAGGCCAGTGCTAGGTGCGTGGCTGCTGTGTGTGGTTGTGAGGTCAGTGGTGGCTCAGTGCCTGCTAGGCCAGTGCTAGGTGCGTGGCTGCTGTTTGTGGTTGTGAGGTCAGTGGTGGCTCAGTGCCTGCTAGGCCAGTGCTAGGTGCGTGGCTGCTGTTGGTGGTTGTGACGTCAGTGGTGGCTCAGTGCCTGCTAGGCCAGTGCTAGGTGCGTGGCTGCTGTTTGTGGTTGTGAGGTCAGTGGTGGCTCAGTGCCTGCTAGGCCAGTGCTAGGTGCGTGGCTGCTGTTTGTGGTTGTGAGGTCAGTGGTGGCTCAGTGCCTGCTAGGCCAGTGCTAGGTGCGTGGCTGCTGTTTGTGGTTGTGAGGTCAGTGGTGGCTCAGTGCCTGCTAGGCCAGTGCTAGGTGCGTGGCTGCTCTTTGTGGTTGTGAGGTCCCTTGTGGCTCAGTGCCTGCTAGGCCAGTGCTAGGTGCGTGGCTGCTGTTGGTGGTTGTGAGGTCAGTGGTGGCTCAGTGCCTGCTAGGCCAGTGCTAGGTGCGTGGGTGCTGTTTGTGGTTGTGAGGTCAGTGGTGGCTCAGTGCCTGCTAGGCCAGTGCTAGGTGCGTGGCTGCTGTTGGTGGTTGTGAGGTCAGTGGTGGCTCAGTGCCTGCTAGGCCAGTGCTAGGTGCGTGGCTGCTGTTGGTGGTTGTGAGGTCACTTGTGGCTCGGTGCCTGCTAAGCCAGTGCTAGGTGCGTGGGTGCTGTTTGTGGTTGTGAGGTCACTTGTGGCTCGGTGCCTGCTAGGCCAGTGCTAGGTGCGTGGCTGCTGTTTGTGGTTGTGAGGTCAGTGGTGGCTCAGTGCCTGCTAGGCCAGTGCTAGGTGCGTGGCTGCTGTTTGTGGTTGTGAGGTCAGTGGTGGCTCAGTGCCTGCTAGGCCAGTGCTAGGTGCGTGGCTGCTGTTGGTGGTTGTGAGGTCAGTGGTGGCTCAGTGCCTGCTAGGCCAGTGCTAGGTGCGTGGCTGCTGTTGGTGGTTGTGAGGTCAGTGGTGGCTCAGTGCCTGCTAGGCCAGTGCTAGGTGCGTGGCTGCTGTTGGTGGTTGTGAGGTCAGTGGTGGCTCAGTGCCTGCTAGGCCAGTGCTAGGTGCGTGGCTGCTGTTTGTGGTTGTGAGGTCAGTGGTGGCTCAGTGCCTGCTAGGCCAGTGCTAGGTGTGTGGTGCAGTTTGTGGTTGTGAGTTCAGTGGTGGCTCAGTGCCTGCTAGGCCAGTGCTAGGTGCGTGGATGCTGTTGGTGGTTGTGAGGTCAGTGGTGGCTCAGTGCCTGCTAGGGCAGTGCTAGGTGCGTGGGTGCTGTATGTGGTTGTGAGGTCAGTGGTGGCTCAGTGCCTGCTAGGCCAGTGCTAGGTGCGTGGCTGCTGTTGGTGGTTGTGAGGTCAGTGGTGGCTCAGTGCCTGCTAGGCCAGTGCTAGGTGCGTGGCTGCTGTTTGTGGTTGTGAGGTCAGTGGTGGCTCAGTGCCTGCTAGACCAGTGCTAGGTGCGTGGCTGCTGTTGTGGTTGTGAGGTCAGTGGTGGCTCAGTGCCTGCTAGGCCAGTGCTAGGTGCGTGGCTGCTGTTTGTGTTTGTGAGGTCATTGTGGCTCGGTGCCTGCTAGGCCAGTGCTAGGTGCGTGGGTGCTGTTTGTGGTTGTGGGGTCAGTGGTGGCTCAGTGCCTGCTAGGCCAGTGCTAGGTGCGTGGCTGCTGTTTGTGTTTGTGAGGTCACTTGTGGCTCGGTGCCTGCTAGGCCAGTGCTAGGTGCGTGGGTGCTATTTGTGGTTGTGAGGTCAGTGCTGGCTCAGTGCCTGCTAGGCCAGTGCTAGGTGCGTGGCTGCTGTTTGTGGTTATGAGGTCAGTGGTGGCTCAGTGCCTGCTAGGCCAGTGCTAGGTGCGTGGATGCTGTTGGTGGTTGTGAGGTCAGTGGTGGCTCAGTGCCTGCTAGGCCAGTGCTAGGTGCGTGGGTGCTGTTTGTGGTTATGAGGTCAGTGGTGGCTCAGTGCCTGCTAGGCCAGTGCTAGGTGCGTGGCTGCTGTTTTCAATTGTGAGGTCAGTGGTGGCTCAGTGCCTGCTAGGCCAGTGCTAGGTGCGTGGGTGCTGTTGGTGGTTGTGAGGTCAGTGGTGGCTCAGTGCCTGCTAGGCCAGTGCTAGGTGCGTGGCTGCTGTTTTCAGTTGTGAGGTCAGTGGTGGCTCAGTGCCTGCTAGGCCAGTGCTAGGTGCGTGGGTGCTGTTTGTGGTTGTGAGGTCCCTTGTGGCTCAGTGCCTGCTAGGCCAGTGCTAGGTGTGTGGCTGCTGTTTTCAACTGTGAGGTCACTTGTGGCTCGGTGCCTGCTAGGCCAGTGCTAGGTGCGTGGCTGCTGTTTGTGGTTGTGAGGTCAGTGGTGGCTCAGTGCCTGCTAGGCCAGTGCTAGGTGCGTGGCTGCTGTTTGTGGTTGTGAGCTCAGGGGTGGCTCAGTGCCTGCTAGGCCAGTGCTAGGTGCGTGGGTGCTGTTGGTGGTTGTGAGCTCAGGGGTGGCTCAGTGCCTGCTAGGCCAGTGCTAGGTGCGTGGCTGCTGTTGGTGGTTGTGAGGTCAGTGGTGGATCAGTGCCTGCTAGGCCAGTGCTAGGTGCGTGGCTGCTGTTTGTGGTTGTGAGCTCAGGGGTGGCTCAGTGCCTGCTAGGCCAGTGCTAGGTGCGTGGCTGCTGTTAGTGGTTGTGAGGTCAGTGGTGGCTCAGTGCCTGCTAGGCCAGTGCTAGGTGCGTGGCTGCTGTTGGTGGTTGTGAGGTCAGTGGTGGCTCAGTGCCTGCTAGGCCAGTGCTAGGTGCGTGGGTGCTGTTTGCGCTTGTGAGGTCAGTGGTGGCTCAGTGCCTGCTAGGCCAGTGCTAGGTGCGTGGCTGCTGTTGGTGGTTGTGAGGTCAGTGGTGGCTCAGTGCCTGCTAGGCCAGTGCTAGGTGCGTGGCTGCTGTTTTCAGTTGTGAGGTCAGTGGTGGCTCAGTGCCTGCTAGGCCAGCGCTAGGTGCGTGGGTGCTGTTGTGGTTGTGAGGTCAGTGGTGGCTCAGTGCCTGCTAGGCCAGTGCTAGGTGCGTGGCTGCTGTTGGTGGTTGTGAGGTCAGTGGTGGCTCAGTGCCTGCTAGGCCAGTGCTAGGTGCGTGGGTGCTGTTTGCGCTTGTGAGGTCAGTGGTGGCTCAGTGCCTGCTAGGCCAGTGCTTGGTGCGTGGCTGCTGTTGGTGGTTGTGAGGTCAGTGGTGGCTCAGTGCCTGCTAGGCCAGTGCTAGGTGCGTGGGTGCTGTTGGTGGTTGTGAGGTCAGTGGTGGCTCCGTGCCTGCTAGGCCAGTGCTAGGTGCGTGTGTGCTGTTTGTGGTCGTGAGGTCAGTGGTGGCTCAGTGCCTGCTAGGCCAGTGCTAGGTGCGTGGCTGCTGTGTGTGGTTGTGAGGTCAGTGGTGGCTCAGTGCCTGCTAGGCCAGTGCTAGGTGCGTGGCTGCTGTTTGTGGTTGTGAGGTCAGTGGTGGCTCAGTGCCTGCTAGGCCAGTGCTAGGTGCGTGGCTGCTGTTGGTGGTTGTGACGTCAGTGGTGGCTCAGTGCCTGCTAGGCCAGTGCTAGGTGCGTGGCTGCTGTTTGTGGTTGTGAGGTCAGTGGTGGCTCAGTGCCTGCTAGGCCAGTGCTAGGTGCGTGGCTGCTGTTTGTGGTTGTGAGGTCAGTGGTGGCTCAGTGCCTGCTAGGCCAGTGCTAGGTGCGTGGGTGCTGTTTGTGGTTGTGAGGTCACTTGTGGCTCGGTGCCTGCTAGGCCAGTGCTAGGTGCGTGGCTGCTCTTTGTGGTTGTGAGGTCCCTTGTGGCTCAGTGCCTGCTAGGCCAGTGCTAGGTGCGTGGCTGCTGTTGGTGGTTGTGAGGTCAGTGGTGGCTCAGTGCCTGCTAGGCCAGTGCTAGGTGCGTGGGTGCTGTTTGTGGTTGTGAGGTCAGTGGTGGCTCAGTGCCTGCTAGGCCAGTGCTAGGTGCGTGGCTGCTGTTGGTGGTTGTGAGGTCAGTGGTGGCTCAGTGCCTGCTAGGCCAGTGCTAGGTGCGTGGCTGCTGTTGGTGGTTGTGAGGTCACTTGTGGCTCGGTGCCTGCTAAGCCAGTGCTAGGTGCGTGGGTGCTGTTTGTGGTTGTGAGGTCACTTGTGGCTCGGTGCCTGCTAGGCCAGTGCTAGGTGCGTGGCTGCTGTTTGTGGTTGTGAGGTCAGTGGTGGCTCAGTGCCTGCTAGGCCAGTGCTAGGTGCGTGGCTGCTGTTTGTGGTTGTGAGGTCAGTGGTGGCTCAGTGCCTGCTAGGCCAGTGCTAGGTGCGTGGCTGCTGTTGGTGGTTGTGAGGTCAGTGGTGGCTCAGTGCCTGCTAGGCCAGTGCTAGGTGCGTGGCTGCTGTTGGTGGTTGTGAGGTCAGTGGTGGCTCAGTGCCTGCTAGGCCAGTGCTAGGTGCGTGGCTGCTGTTGGTGGTTGTGAGGTCAGTGGTGGCTCAGTGCCTGCTAGGCCAGTGCTAGGTGCGTGGCTGCTGTTTGTGGTTGTGAGGTCAGTGGTGGCTCAGTGCCTGCTAGGCCAGTGCTAGGTGTGTGGTGCAGTTTGTGGTTGTGAGTTCAGTGGTGGCTCAGTGCCTGCTAGGCCAGTGCTAGGTGCGTGGATGCTGTTGGTGGTTGTGAGGTCAGTGGTGGCTCAGTGCCTGCTAGGGCAGTGCTAGGTGCGTGGGTGCTGTATGTGGTTGTGAGGTCAGTGGTGGCTCAGTGCCTGCTAGGCCAGTGCTAGGTGCGTGGCTGCTGTTGGTGGTTGTGAGGTCAGTGGTGGCTCAGTGCCTGCTAGGCCAGTGCTAGGTGCGTGGCTGCTGTTTGTGTTTGTGAGGTCACTTGTGGCTCGGTGCCTGCTAGGCCAGTGCTAGGTGCGTGGGTGCTGTATGTGGTTGTGAGGTCAGTGGTGGCTCAGTGTCTGATAGGCCAGTGCTAGGTGCGTGGCTGCTGTTGGTGGTTGTGAGGTCAGTGGTGGCTCAGTGCCTGCTAGGCCTGTGCTAGGTGCGTGGGTGCTGTTTGTGGTTGTGAGGTCAGTGGTGGCTCAGTGCCTGCTAGGCCAGTGCTAGGTGCGTGGCTGCTGTTTGTGGTTGTGAGGTCAGTGGTGGCTCAGTGCCTGCTAGGCCAGTGCTAGGTGCGTGGCTGCTGTTGGTGGTTGTGAGGTCAGTGGTGGCTCAGTGCCTGCTAGGCCAGCGCTAGGTGCGTGGGTGCTGTTGTGGTTGTGAGGTCAGTGGTGGCTCAGTGCCTGCTAGGCCAGTGCTAGGTGCGTGGGTGCTGTTTGCGCTTGTGAGGTCAGTGGTGGCTCAGTGCCTGCTAGGCCAGTGCTAGGTGCGTGGGTGCTGTTTGTGGTTGTGAGGTCAGTGGTGGCTCAGTGCCTGCTAGGCCAGTGCTAGGTGCGTGGCTGCTGTTGGTGGTTGTGAGGTCAGTGGTGGCTCAGTGCCTGCTAGGCCAGTGCTAGGTGCGTGGCTGCTGTTTGTGGTTGTGAGGTCAGTGGTGGCTCAGTGCCTGCTAGGCCAGTGCTAGGTGCGTGGCTGCTGTTGGTGGTTGTGAGCTCAGGGGTGGCTCAGTGCCTGCTAGGCCAGTGCTAGGTGCGTGGCTGCTGTTTGTGGTTGTGAGGTCAGTTGTGGCTCAGTGCCTGCTAGGCCAGTGCTAGGTGCGTGGGTGCTGTTTGTGGTTGTGAGGTCAGTGGTGGCTCAGTGCCTGCTAGGCCAGTGCTAGGTGCGTGGCTGCTGTTGGTGGTTGTGAGGTCCGTGGTGGCTCAGTGCCTGCTAGGCCAGTGCTAGGTGCGTGGCTGCTGTTTTCAGTTGTGAGGTCAGTGGTGGCTCAGTGCCTGCTAGGCCAGTGCTAGGTGCGTGGGTGCTGTTTGCGGTTGTGAGGTCAGTGGTGGCTCAGTGCCTGCTAGGCCAGTGCTAGGTGCGTGGCTGCTGTTGGTGGTTGTGAGGTCAGTGGTGGCTCAGTGCCTGCTAGGCCAGTGCTAGGTGCGTGGGTGCTGTTGGTGGTTGTGAGGTCAGTGGTGGCTCAGTGCCTGCTAGGCCAGTGCTAGGTGTGTGGCTGCTGTTGGTGGTTGTGAGGTCAGTGGTGGCTCAGTGCCTGCTAGGCCAGTGCTAGGTGCGTGGCTGCTGTTGGTGGTTGTGAGGTCAGTGGTGGCTCCGTGCCTGCTAGGCCAGTGCTAGGTGCGTGTGTGCTGTTTGTGGTCGTGAGGTCAGTGGTGGCTCAGTGCCTGCTAGGCCAGTGCTAGGTGCGTGGCTGCTGTGTGTGGTTGTGAGGTCAGTGGTGGCTCAGTGCCTGCTAGGCCAGTGCTAGGTGCGTGGCTGCTGTTTTCAGTTGTGAGGTCAGTGGTGGCTCAGTGCCTGCTAGGCCAGTGCTAGGTGTGTGGCTGCTGTTTGTGGTTGTGAGGTCAGTGGTGGCTCAGTGCCTGCTAGGCCAGTGCTAGGTGCGTGGCTGCTGTTGGTGGTTGTGAGGTCAGTGGTGGCTCAGTGCCTGCTAGGCCAGTGCTAGGTGCGTGGATGCTGTTTGTGGTTGTGAGGTCAGTGGTGGCTCAGTGCCTGCTAGGCCAGTGCTAGGTGCGTGGCTGCTGTTGGTGGTTGTGAGGTCAGTGGTGGCTCAGTGCCTGCTAGGCCAGTGCTAGGTGCGTGGGTGCTGTTTGTGGTTGTGAGGTCAGTGGTGGCTCAGTGCCTGCTAGGCCAGTGCTAGGTGCGTGGCTGCTGTTTGTGGTTGTGAGGTCAGTGGTGGCTCAGTGCCTGCTAGGCCAGTGCTAGGTGCGTGGCTGCTGTTGGTGGTTGTGAGGTCACTTGTGGCTCGGTGCCTGCTAAGCCAGTGCTAGGTGCGTGGGTGCTGTTTGTGGTTGTGAGGTCACTTGTGGCTCGGTGCCTGCTAGGCCAGTGCTAGGTGCGTGGCTGCTGTTTGTGGTTGTGAGGTCAGTGGTGGCTCAGTGCCTGCTAGGCCAGTGCTAGGTGCGTGGCTGCTGTTTGTGGTTGTGAGGTCAGTGGTGGCTCAGTGCCTGCTAGGCCAGTGCTAGGTGCGTGGCTGCTGTTGGTGGTTGTGAGGTCAGTGGTGGCTCAGTGCCTGCTAGGCCAGTGCTAGGTGCGTGGTGCAGTTTGTGGTTGTGAGTTCAGTGGTGGCTCAGTGCCTGCTAGGCCAGTGCTAGGTGCGTGGATGCTGTTGGTGGTTGTGAGGTCAGTGGTGGCTCAGTGCCTGCTAGGGCAGTGCTAGGTGCGTGGGTGCTGTATGTGGTTGTGAGGTCAGTGGTGGCTCAGTGCCTGCTAGGCCAGTGCTAGGTGCGTGGCTGCTGTTGGTGGTTGTGAGGTCAGTGGTGGCTCAGTGCCTGCTAGGCCAGTGCTAGGTGCGTGGCTGCTGTTTGTGTTTGTGAGGTCACTTGTGGCTCGGTGCCTGCTAGGCCAGTGCTAGGTGCGTGGGTGCTGTATGTGGTTGTGAGGTCAGTGGTGGCTCAGTGTCTGATAGGCCAGTGCTAGGTGCGTGGCTGCTGTTGGTGGTTGTGAGGTCAGTGGTGGCTCAGTGCCTGCTAGGCCTGTGCTAGGTGCGTGGGTGCTGTTTGTGGTTGTGAGGTCAGTGGTGGCTCAGTGCCTGCTAGGCCAGTGCTAGGTGCGTGGCTGCTGTTTGTGGTTGTGAGGTCAGTGGTGGCTCAGTGCCTGCTAGGCCAGTGCTAGGTGCGTGGCTGCTGTTGGTGGTTGTGAGGTCAGTGGTGGCTCAGTGCCTGCTAGGCCAGCGCTAGGTGCGTGGGTGCTGTTGTGGTTGTGAGGTCAGTGGTGGCTCAGTGCCTGCTAGGCCAGTGCTAGGTGCGTGGGTGCTGTTTGCGCTTGTGAGGTCAGTGGTGGCTCAGTGCCTGCTAGGCCAGTGCTAGGTGCGTGGGTGCTGTTTGTGGTTGTGAGGTCAGTGGTGGCTCAGTGCCTGCTAGGCCAGTGCTAGGTGCGTGGCTGCTGTTGGTGGTTGTGAGGTCAGTGGTGGCTCAGTGCCTGCTAGGCCAGTGCTAGGTGCGTGGCTGCTGTTTGTGGTTGTGAGGTCAGTGGTGGCTCAGTGCCTGCTAGGCCAGTGCTAGGTGCGTGGGTGCTGTTGGTGGTTGTGAGCTCAGGGGTGGCTCAGTGCCTGCTAGGCCAGTGCTAGGTGCGTGGCTGCTGTTTGTGGTTGTGAGGTCAGTTGTGGCTCAGTGCCTGCTAGGCCAGTGCTAAGTGCGTGGGTGCTGTTTGTGGTTGTGAGGTCAGTGGTGGCTCAGTGCCTGCTAGGCCAGTGCTAGGTGCGTGGCTGCTGTTGGTGGTTGTGAGGTCCGTGGTGGCTCAGTGCCTGCTAGGCCAGTGCTAGGTGCGTGGCTGCTGTTTTCAGTTGTGAGGTCAGTGGTGGCTCAGTGCCTGCTAGGCCAGTGCTAGGTGCGTGGGTGCTGTTTGCGGTTGTGAGGTCAGTGGTGGCTCAGTGCCTGCTAGGCCAGTGCTAGGTGCGTGGCTGCTGTTGGTGGTTGTGAGGTCAGTGGTGGCTCAGTGCCTGCTAGGCCAGTGCTAGGTGCGTGGGTGCTGTTGGTGGTTGTGAGGTCAGTGGTGGCTCAGTGCCTGCTAGGCCAGTGCTAGGTGTGTGGCTGCTGTTGGTGGTTGTGAGGTCAGTGGTGGCTCAGTGCCTGCTAGGCCAGTGCTAGGTGCGTGGCTGCTGTTGGTGGTTGTGAGGTCAGTGGTGGCTCCGTGCCTGCTAGGCCAGTGCTAGGTGCGTGTGTGCTGTTTGTGGTCGTGAGGTCAGTGGTGGCTCAGTGCCTGCTAGGCCAGTGCTAGGTGCGTGGCTGCTGTGTGTGGTTGTGAGGTCAGTGGTGGCTCAGTGCCTGCTAGGCCAGTGCTAGGTGCGTGGCTGCTGTTTTCAGTTGTGAGGTCAGTGGTGGCTCAGTGCCTGCTAGGCCAGTGCTAGGTGTGTGGCTGCTGTTTGTGGTTGTGAGGTCAGTGGTGGCTCAGTGCCTGCTAGGCCAGTGCTAGGTGCGTGGCTGCTGTTGGTGGTTGTGAGGTCAGTGGTGGCTCAGTGCCTGCTAGGCCAGTGCTAGGTGCGTGGATGCTGTTTGTGGTTGTGAGGTCAGTGGTGGCTCAGTGCCTGCTAGGCCAGTGCTAGGTGCGTGGCTGCTGTTGGTGGTTGTGAGGTCAGTGGTGGCTCAGTGCCTGCTAGGCCAGTGCTAGGTGCGTGGGTGCTGTTTGTGGTTGTGAGGTCAGTGGTGGCTCAGTGCCTGCTAGGCCAGTGCTAGGTGCGTGGCTGCTGTTTGTGGTTGTGAGGTCAGTGGTGGCTCAGTGCCTGCTAGGCCAGTGCTAGGTGCGTGGCTGCTGTTGGTGGTTGTGAGGTCACTTGTGGCTCGGTGCCTGCTAAGCCAGTGCTAGGTGCGTGGGTGCTGTTTGTGGTTGTGAGGTCACTTGTGGCTCGGTGCCTGCTAGGCCAGTGCTAGGTGCGTGGCTGCTGTTTGTGGTTGTGAGGTCAGTGGTGGCTCAGTGCCTGCTAGGCCAGTGCTAGGTGCGTGGCTGCTGTTTGTGGTTGTGAGGTCAGTGGTGGCTCAGTGCCTGCTAGGCCAGTGCTAGGTGCGTGGCTGCTGTTGGTGGTTGTGAGGTCAGTGGTGGCTCAGTGCCTGCTAGGCCAGTGCTAGGTGCGTGGCTGCTGTTGGTGGTTGTGAGGTCAGTGGTGGCTCAGTGCCTGCTAGGCCAGTGCTAGGTGCGTGGCTGCTGTTGGTGGTTGTGAGGTCAGTGGTGGCTCAGTGCCTGCTAGGCCAGTGCTAGGTGTGTGGTGCAGTTTGTGGTTGTGAGTTCAGTGGTGGCTCAGTGCCTGCTAGGCCAGTGCTAGGTGCGTGGATGCTGTTGGTGGTTGTGAGGTCAGTGGTGGCTCAGTGCCTGCTAGGGCAGTGCTAGGTGCGTGGGTGCTGTATGTGGTTGTGAGGTCAGTGGTGGCTCAGTGCCTGCTAGGCCAGTGCTAGGTGCGTGGCTGCTGTTGGTGGTTGTGAGGTCAGTGGTGGCTCAGTGCCTGCTAGGCCAGTGCTAGGTGCGTGGCTGCTGTTTGTGTTTGTGAGGTCACTTGTGGCTCGGTGCCTGCTAGGCCAGTGCTAGGTGCGTGGGTGCTGTATGTGGTTGTGAGGTCAGTGGTGGCTCAGTGTCTGATAGGCCAGTGCTAGGTGCGTGGCTGCTGTTGGTGGTTGTGAGGTCAGTGGTGGCTCAGTGCCTGCTAGGCCTGTGCTAGGTGCGTGGGTGCTGTTTGTGGTTGTGAGGTCAGTGGTGGCTCAGTGCCTGCTAGGCCAGTGCTAGGTGCGTGGCTGCTGTTTGTGGTTGTGAGGTCAGTGGTGGCTCAGTGCCTGCTAGGCCAGTGCTAGGTGCGTGGCTGCTGTTGGTGGTTGTGAGGTCAGTGGTGGCTCAGTGCCTGCTAGGCCAGCGCTAGGTGCGTGGGTGCTGTTGTGGTTGTGAGGTCAGTGGTGGCTCAGTGCCTGCTAGGCCAGTGCTAGGTGCGTGGGTGCTGTTTGCGCTTGTGAGGTCAGTGGTGGCTCAGTGCCTGCTAGGCCAGTGCTAGGTGCGTGGGTGCTGTTTGTGGTTGTGAGGTCAGTGGTGGCTCAGTGCCTGCTAGGCCAGTGCTAGGTGCGTGGCTGCTGTTGGTGGTTGTGAGGTCAGTGGTGGCTCAGTGCCTGCTAGGCCAGTGCTAGGTGCGTGGCTGCTGTTTGTGGTTGTGAGGTCAGTGGTGGCTCAGTGCCTGCTAGGCCAGTGCTAGGTGCGTGGGTGCTGTTGGTGGTTGTGAGCTCAGGGGTGGCTCAGTGCCTGCTAGGCCAGTGCTAGGTGCGTGGGTGCTGTTTGTGGTTGTGAGGTCAGTTGTGGCTCAGTGCCTGCTAGGCCAGTGCTAGGTGCGTGGGTGCTGTTTGTGGTTGTGAGGTCAGTGGTGGCTCAGTGCCTGCTAGGCCAGTGCTAGGTGCGTGGCTGCTGTTGGTGGTTGTGAGGTCCGTGGTGGCTCAGTGCCTGCTAGGCCAGTGCTAGGTGCGTGGCTGCTGTTTTCAGTTGTGAGGTCAGTGGTGGCTCAGTGCCTGCTAGGCCAGTGCTAGGTGCGTGGGTGCTGTTTGCGGTTGTGAGGTCAGTGGTGGCTCAGTGCCTGCTAGGCCAGTGCTAGGTGCGTGGCTGCTGTTGGTGGTTGTGAGGTCAGTGGTGGCTCAGTGCCTGCTAGGCCAGTGCTAGGTGCGTGGGTGCTGTTGGTGGTTGTGAGGTCAGTGGTGGCTCAGTGCCTGCTAGGCCAGTGCTAGGTGTGTGGCTGCTGTTGGTGGTTGTGAGGTCAGTGGTGGCTCAGTGCCTGCTAGGCCAGTGCTAGGTGCGTGGCTGCTGTTGGTGGTTGTGAGGTCAGTGGTGGCTCCGTGCCTGCTAGGCCAGTGCTAGGTGCGTGTGTGCTGTTTGTGGTCGTGAGGTCAGTGGTGGCTCAGTGCCTGCTAGGCCAGTGCTAGGTGCGTGGCTGCTGTGTGTGGTTGTGAGGTCAGTGGTGGCTCAGTGCCTGCTAGGCCAGTGCTAGGTGCGTGGCTGCTGTTTTCAGTTGTGAGGTCAGTGGTGGCTCAGTGCCTGCTAGGCCAGTGCTAGGTGTGTGGCTGCTGTTTGTGGTTGTGAGGTCAGTGGTGGCTCAGTGCCTGCTAGGCCAGTGCTAGGTGCGTGGCTGCTGTTGGTGGTTGTGAGGTCAGTGGTGGCTCAGTGCCTGCTAGGCCAGTGCTAGGTGCGTGGATGCTGTTTGTGGTTGTGAGGTCAGTGGTGGCTCAGTGCCTGCTAGGCCAGTGCTAGGTGCGTGGCTGCTGTTGGTGGTTGTGAGGTCAGTGGTGGCTCAGTGCCTGCTAGGCCAGTGCTAGGTGCGTGGGTGCTGTTTGTGGTTGTGAGGTCAGTGGTGGCTCAGTGCCTGCTAGGCCAGTGCTAGGTGCGTGGCTGCTGTTTGTGGTTGTGAGGTCCCTTGTGGCTCAGTGCCTGCTAGGCCAGTGCTAGGTGCGTGGCTGCTGTTGGTGGTTGTGAGGTCAGTGGTGGCTCAGTGCCTGCTAGGCCAGTGCTAGGTGCGTGGCTGCTGTTTGTGGTTGTGAGGTCAGTGGTGGCTCAGTGCCTGCTAGGCCAGTGCTAGGTGCGTGGCTGCTGTTGGTGGTTGTGAGGTCAGTGGTGGCTCAGTGCCTGCTAGGCCAGTGCTAGGTGCGTGGGTGCTGTTGGTGGTTGTGAGGTCACTTGTGGCTCGGTGCCTGCTAAGCCAGTGCTAGGTGCGTGGGTGCTGTTTGTGGTTGTGAGGTCACTTGTGGCTCGGTGCCTGCTAGGCCAGTGCTAGGTGCGTGGCTGCTGTTTTCAATTGTGAGGTCACTTGAGGCTCAGTGCCTGCTAGGCCAGTGCTAGGTGCGTGGGTGCTGTTTGTGGTTGTGAGTTCAGTGGTGGCTCTGTGCCTGCTAGGCCAGTGCTAGGTGCGTGGGTGCTGTTGGTGGTTGTGAGGTCAGTGGTGGCTCAGTGCCTGCTAGGCCAGTGCTAGGTGCGTGGCTGCTGTTGGTGGTTGTGAGGTCAGTGGTGGCTCCGTGCCTGCTAGGCCAGTGCTAGGTGCGTGGATGCTGTTTGTGGTTGTGAGGTCACTTGTGGCTCAGTGCCTGCTAGGCCAGTGCTAGGTGTGTGGCTGCTGTATGTGGTTGTGAGGTCAGTGGTGGCTCAGTGTCTGATAGGCCAGTGCTAGGTGCGTGGCTGCAGTTGGTGGTTGTGAGGTCAGTGGTGGCTCAGTGCCTGCTAGGCCAGTGCTAGGTGCGTGGCTGCTGTTTGTGTTTGTGAGGTCACTTGTGGCTCGGTGCCTGCTAGGCCAGTGCTAGGTGCGTGGCTGCTGTATGTGGTTGTGAGGTCAGTGGTGGCTCAGTGTCTGATAGGCCAGTGCTAGGTGCGTGGCTGCTGTTTGTGGTTGTGAGGTCCCTTGTGGCTCAGTGCCTGCTAGGCCAGTGCTAGGTGCGTGGCTGCTGTTGTGGTTGTGAGGTCAGTGGTGGCTCAGTGCCTGCTAGGCCAGTGCTAGGTGCGTGGCTGCTGTTTGTGTTTGTGAGGTCATTGTGGCTCGGTGCCTGCTAGGCCAGTGCTAGGTGTGTGGCTGCTGTTTTCAATTGTGAGGTCAGTGGTGGCTCAGTGCCTGCTAGGCCAGTGCTAGGTGCGTGGGTGCTGTTGGTGGTTGTGAGGTCAGTGGTGGCTCAGTGCCTGCTAGGCCAGTGCTAGGTGCGTGGCTGCTGTTTTCAGTTGTGAGGTCAGTGGTGGCTCAGTGCCTGCTAGGCCAGCGCTAGGTGCGTGGGTGCTGTTGTGGTTGTGAGGTCAGTGGTGGCTCAGTGCCTGCTAGGCCAGTGCTAGGTGCGTGGGTGCTGTTGGTGGTTGTGAGGTCAGTGGTGGCTCAGTGCCTGCTAGGCCAGTGCTAGGTGCGTGGCTGCTGTTTGTGGTTGTGAGGTCAGTGGTGGCTCAGTGCCTGCTAGGCCAGTGCTAGGTGCGTGGCTGCTGTTTGTGGTTGTGAGGTCAGTGGTGGCTCAGTGCCTGCTAGGCCAGTGCTAGGTGCGTGGCTGCTGTTTGTGGTTGTGAGGTCAGTGGTGGCTCAGTGCCTGCTAGGCCAGTGCTAGGTGCGTGGCTGCTGTTGGTGGTTGTGAGGTCAGTGGTGGCTCAGTGCCTGCTAGGCCAGCGCTAGGTGCGTGGGTGCTGTTGTGGTTGTGAGGTCAGTGGTGGCTCAGTGCCTGCTAGGCCAGTGCTAGGTGCGTGGGTGCTGTTGGTGGTTGTGAGGTCAGTGGTGGCTCAGTGCCTGCTAGGCCAGTGCTAGGTGCGTGGCTGCTGTTGGTGGTTGTGAGGTCAGTGATGGCTCAGTGCCTGCTAGGCCAGTGCTAGGTGCGTGGCTGCTGTTGGTGGTTGTGAGGTCAGTGGTGGATCAGTGCCTGCTAGGCCAGTGCTAGGTGCGTGGCTGCTGTTTGTGGTTGTGAGCTCAGGGGTGGCTCAGTGCCTGCTAGGCCAGTGCTAGGTGCGTGGCTGCTGTTGGTGGTTGTGAGGTCAGTGGTGGCTCAGTGCCTGCTAGGCCAGTGCTAGGTGCGTGGGTGCTGTTTGCGCTTGTGAGGTCAGTGGTGGCTCAGTGCCTGCTAGGCCAGTGCTAGGTGCGTGGCTGCTGTTGGTGGTTGTGAGGTCCGTGGTGGCTCAGTGCCTGCTAGGCCAGTGCTAGGTGCGTGGGTGCTGTTTGCGGTTGTGAGGTCAGTGGTGGCTCAGTGCCTGCTAGGCCAGTGCTAGGTGCGTGGGTGCTGTTTGTGGTTGTGAGGTCCCTTGTGGCTCAGTGCCTGCTAGGCCAGTGCTAGGTGTGTGGCTGCTGTTTTCAACTGTGAGGTCACTTGTGGCTCGGTGCCTGCTAGGCCAGTGCTAGGTGCGTGGCTGCTGTTTGTGGTTGTGAGGTCAGTGGTGGCTCAGTGCCTGCTAGGCCAGTGCTAGGTGCGTGGCTGCTGTTTGTGGTTGTGAGCTCAGGGGTGGCTCAGTGCCTGCTAGGCCAGTGCTAGGTGCGTGGGTGCTGTTGGTGGTTGTGAGCTCAGGGGTGGCTCAGTGCCTGCTAGGCCAGTGCTAGGTGCGTGGCTGCTATTTGTGGTTGTGAGGTCAGTGGTGGCTCAGTGCCTGCTAGGCCAGTGCTAGGTGCGTGGCTGCTGTTGGTGGTTGTGAGGTCAGTGGTGGCTCAGTGCCTGCTAGGCCAGCGCTAGGTGCGTGGGTGCTGTTGTGGTTGTGAGGTCAGTGGTGGCTCAGTGCCTGCTAGGCCAGTGCTAGGTGCGTGGCTGCTGTTGGTGGTTGTGAGGTCAGTGGTGGCTCAGTGCCTGCTAGGCCAGTGCTAGGTGCGTGGGTGCTGTTGGTGGTTGTGAGGTCAGTGGTGGCTCAGTGCCTGCTAGGCCAGTGCTAGGTGCGTGGGTGCTGTTTGTGGTTGTGAGGTCAGTGGTGGCTCAGTGCCTGCTAGGCCAGTGCTAGGTGCGTGGCTGCTGTTGGTGGTTGTGAGGTCAGTGGTGGCTCAGTGCCTGCTAGGCCAGTGCTAGGTGCGTGGCTGCTGTTGGTGGTTGTGAGGTCAGTGGTGGCTCAGTGCCTGCTAGACCAGTGCTAGGTGCGTGGGTGCTGTTGGTGGTTGTGAGCTCAGGGGTGGCTCAGTGCCTGCTAGGCCAGTGCTAGGTGCGTGGCTGCTGTTTGTGGTTGTGAGGTCAGTGGTGGCTCAGTGCCTGCTAGGCCAGTGCTAGGTGCGTGGGTGCTGTTTGTGGTTGTGAGGTCAGTGGTGGCTCAGTGCCTGCTAGGCCAGTGCTAGGTGCGTGGCTGCTGTTGGTGGTTGTGAGGTCCGTGGTGGCTCAGTGCCTGCTAGGCCAGTGCTAGGTGCGTGGCTGCTGTTTGTGGTTGTGAGGTCAGTGGTGGCTCAGTGCCTGCTAGGCCAGTGCTAGGTGCGTGGGTGCTGTTTGCGGTTGTGAGGTCAGTGGTGGCTCAGTGCCTGCTAGGCCAGTGCTTGGTGCGTGGCTGCTGTTGGTGGTTGTGAGGTCAGTGGTGGCTCAGTGCCTGCTAGGCCAGTGCTAGGTGCGTGGGTGCTGTTGGTGGTTGTGAGGTCAGTGGTGGCTCAGTGCCTGCTAGGCCAGTGCTAGGTGTGTGGCTGCTGTTGGTGGATGTGAGGTCAGTGGTGGCTCAGTGCCTGCTAGGCCAGTGCTAGGTGCGTGGCTGCTGTTGGTGGTTGTGAGGTCAGTGGTGGCTCAGTGCCTGCTAGGCCAGTGCTAGGTGCGTGGGTGCTGTTGGTGGTTGTGAGGTCAGTGGTGGCTCAGTGCCTGCTAGGCCAGTGCTAGGTGTGTGGCTGCTGTTGGTGGATGTGAGGTCAGTGGTGGCTCAGTGCCTGCTAGGCCAGTGCTAGGTGCGTGGCTGCTGTTGGTGGTTGTGAGGTCAGTGGTGGCTCCGTGCCTGCTAGGCCAGTGCTAGGTGCGTGGGTGCTGTTTGTGGTTGTGAGGTCACTTGTGGCTCGGTGCCTGCTAGGCCAGTGCTAGGTGCGTGGCTGCTCTTTGTGGTTGTGAGGTCCCTTGTGGCTCAGTGCCTGCTAGGCCAGTGCTAGGTGCGTGGCTGCTGTTGGTGGTTGTGAGGTCAGTGGTGGCTCAGTGCCTGCTAGGCCAGTGCTAGGTGCGTGGGTGCTGTTTGTGGTTGTGAGGTCAGTGGTGGCTCAGTGCCTGCTAGGCCAGTGCTAGGTGCGTGGCTGCTGTTGGTGGTTGTGAGGTCAGTGGTGGCTCAGTGCCTGCTAGGCCAGTGCTAGGTGCGTGGCTGCTGTTGGTGGTTGTGAGGTCACTTGTGGCTCGGTGCCTGCTAAGCCAGTGCTAGGTGCGTGGGTGCTGTTTGTGGTTGTGAGGTCACTTGTGGCTCGGTGCCTGCTAGGCCAGTGCTAGGTGCGTGGATGCTGTTTGTGGTTGTGAGTTCAGTGGTGGCTCAGTGCCTGCTAGGCCAGTGCTAGGTGCGTGGATGCTGTTGGTGGTTGTGAGGTCAGTGGTGGCTCAGTGCCTGCTAGGGCAGTGCTAGGTGCGTGGCTGCTGTATGTGGTTGTGAGGTCAGTGGTGGCTCAGTGTCTGATAGGCCAGTGCTAGGTGCGTGGCTGCTGTTGGTGGTTGTGAGGTCAGTGGTGGCTCAGTGCCTGCTAGGCCAGTGCTAGGTGCGTGGCTGCTGTTTGTGTTTGTGAGGTCACTTGTGGCTCGGTGCCTGCTAGGCCAGTGCTAGGTGCGTGGGTGCTGTATGTGGTTGTGAGGTCAGTGGTGGCTCAGTGTCTGATAGGCCAGTGCTAGGTGCGTGGCTGCTGTTGGTGGTTGTGAGGTCAGTGGTGGCTCAGTGCCTGCTAGGCCAGTGCTAGGTGCGTGGCTGCTGTTTGTGTTTGTGAGGTCACTTGTGGCTCGGTGCCTGCTAGGCCAGTGCTAGGTGCGTGGCTGCTGTTTGTGGTTGTGAGGTCAGTGGTGGCTCAGTGCCTGCTAGGCCAGTGCTAGGTGCGTGGCTGCTGTTTGTGGTTGTGAGGTCAGTGGTGGCTCAGTGCCTGCTAGGCCAGTGCTAGGTGCGTGGCTGCTGTTGGTGGTTGTGAGGTCAGTGGTGGCTCAGTGCCTGCTAGGCCAGCGCTAGGTGCGTGGGTGCTGTTGTGGTTGTGAGGTCAGTGGTGGCTCAGTGCCTGCTAGGCCAGTGCTAGGTGCGTGGGTGCTGTTTGCGCTTGTGAGGTCAGTGGTGGCTCAGTGCCTGCTAGGCCAGTGCTAGGTGCGTGGGTGCTGTTTGTGGTTGTGAGGTCAGTGGTGGCTCAGTGCCTGCTAGGCCAGTGCTAGGTGCGTGGCTGCTGTTGGTGGTTGTGAGGTCAGTGGTGGCTCAGTGCCTGCTAGGCCAGTGCTAGGTGCGTGGCTGCTGTTTGTGGTTGTGAGGTCAGTGGTGGCTCAGTGCCTGCTAGGCCAGTGCTAGGTGCGTGGGTGCTGTTGGTGGTTGTGAGCTCAGGGGTGGCTCAGTGCCTGCTAGGCCAGTGCTAGGTGCGTGGCTGCTGTTTGTGGTTGTGAGGTCAGTGGTGGCTCAGTGCCTGCTAGGCCAGTGCTAGGTGCGTGGGTGCTGTTTGTGGTTGTGAGGTCAGTGGTGGCTCAGTGCCTGCTAGGCCAGTGCTAGGTGCGTGGCTGCTGTTGGTGGTTGTGAGGTCCGTGGTGGCTCAGTGCCTGCTAGGCCAGTGCTAGGTGCGTGGCTGCTGTTTTCAGTTGTGAGGTCAGTGGTGGCTCAGTGCCTGCTAGGCCAGTGCTAGGTGCGTGGGTGCTGTTTGCGGTTGTGAGGTCAGTGGTGGCTCAGTGCCTGCTAGGCCAGTGCTAGGTGCGTGGCTGCTGTTGGTGGTTGTGAGGTCAGTGGTGGCTCAGTGCCTGCTAGGCCAGTGCTAGGTGCGTGGGTGCTGTTGGTGGTTGTGAGGTCAGTGGTGGCTCAGTGCCTGCTAGGCCAGTGCTAGGTGTGTGGCTGCTGTTGGTGGTTGTGAGGTCAGTGGTGGCTCAGTGCCTGCTAGGCCAGTGCTAGGTGCGTGGCTGCTGTTGGTGGTTGTGAGGTCAGTGGTGGCTCCGTGCCTGCTAGGCCAGTGCTAGGTGCGTGGCTGCTGTTGGTGGTTGTGAGGTCAGTGGTGGCTCAGTGCCTGCTAGGCCAGTGCTAGGTGCGTGGCTGCTGTGTGTGGTTGTGAGGTCAGTGGTGGCTCAGTGCCTGCTAGGCCAGTGCTAGGTGCGTGGCTGCTGTTTTCAGTTGTGAGGTCAGTGGTGGCTCAGTGCCTGCTAGGCCAGTGCTAGGTGTGTGGCTGCTGTTTGTGGTTGTGAGGTCAGTGGTGGCTCAGTGCCTGCTAGGCCAGTGCTAGGTGCGTGGCTGCTGTTGGTGGTTGTGACGTCAGTGGTGGCTCAGTGCCTGCTAGGCCAGTGCTAGGTGCGTGGATGCTGTTTGTGGTTGTGAGGTCAGTGGTGGCTCAGTGCCTGCTAGGCCAGTGCTAGGTGCGTGGCTGCTGTTGGTGGTTGTGAGGTCAGTGGTGGCTCAGTGCCTGCTAGGCCAGTGCTAGGTGCGTGGCTGCTGTTTGTGGTTGTGAGGTCAGTGGTGGCTCAGTGCCTGCTAGGCCAGTGCTAGGTGCGTGGCTGCTGTTGGTGGTTGTGAGGTCAGTGGTGGCTCAGTGCCTGCTAGGCCAGTGCTAGGTGCGTGGCTGCTGTTGGTGGTTGTGAGGTCAGTGGTGGCTCAGTGCCTGCTAGGCCAGTGCTAGGTGCGTGGCTGCTGTTGGTGGTTGTGAGGTCAGTGGTGGCTCAGTGCCTGCTAGGCCAGTGCTAGGTGCGTGGCTGCTGTTGGTGGTTGTGAGGTCACTTGTGGCTCGGTGCCTGCTAAGCCAGTGCTAGGTGCGTGGGTGCTGTTTGTGGTTGTGAGGTCACTTGTGGCTCGGTGCCTGCTAGGCCAGTGCTAGGTGCGTGGCTGCTGTTTTCAATTGTGAGGTCACTTGAGGCTCAGTGCCTGCTAGGCCAGTGCTAGGTGCGTGGGTGCTGTTTGTGGTTGTGAGTTCAGTGGTGGCTCTGTGCCTGCTAGGCCAGTGCTAGGTGCGTGGGTGCTGTTGGTGGTTGTGAGGTCACTTGTGGCTCAGTGCCTGCTAGGCCAGTGCTAGGTGCGTGGCTGCTGTTGGTGGTTGTGAGGTCAGTGGTGGCTCAGTGCCTGCTAGGCCAGTGCTAGGTGCGTGGCTGCTGTTGGTGGTTGTGAGGTCAGTGGTGGCTCAGTGCCTGCTATGCCAGTGCTAGGTGCGTGGCTGCCGTTTGTGTTTGTGAGGTCACTTGTGGCTCGGTGCCTGCTAGGCCAGTGCTAGGTGCGTGGGTGCTGTATGTGGTTGTGAGGTCAGTGGTGGCTCAGTGTCTGATAGGCCAGTGCTAGGTGCGTGGCTGCTGTTTGTGGTTGTGAGGTCCCTTGTGGCTCAGTGCCTGCTAGGCCAGTGCTAGGTGCGTGGCTGCTGTTGTGGTTGTGAGGTCAGTGGTGGCTCAGTGCCTGCTAGGCCAGTGCTAGGTGCGTGGCTGCTGTTTGTGTTTGTGAGGTCATTGTGGCTCGGTGCCTGCTAGGCCAGTGCTAGGTGCGTGGGTGCTGTTTGTGGTTGTGGGGTCAGTGGTGGCTCAGTGCCTGCTAGGCCAGTGCTAGGTGCGTGGCTGCTGTTTTCAATTGTGAGGTCAGTGGTGGCTCAGTGCCTGCTAGGCCAGTGCTAGGTGCGTGGGTGCTGTTGGTGGTTGTGAGGTCAGTGGTGGCTCAGTGCCTGCTAGGCCAGTGCTAGGTGCGTGGCTGCTGTTTTCAGTTGTGAGGTCAGTGGTGGCTCAGTGCCTGCTAGGCCAGCGCTAGGTGCGTGGGTGCTGTTGTGGTTGTGAGGTCAGTGGTGGCTCAGTGCCTGCTAGGCCAGTGCTAGGTGCGTGGGTGCTGTTGGTGGTTGTGAGGTCAGTGGTGGCTCAGTGCCTGCTAGGCCAGTGCTAGGTGCGTGGCTGCTGTTTGTGGTTGTGAGGTCAGTGGTGGCTCAGTGCCTGCTAGGCCAGTGCTAGGTGCGTGGCTGCTGTTGGTGGTTGTGAGGTCAGTGGTGGCTCAGTGCCTGCTAGGCCAGTGCTAGGTGCGTGGCTGCTGTTTGTGGTTGTGAGGTCAGTGGTGGCTCAGTGCCTGCTAGGCCAGTGCTAGGTGCGTGGCTGCTGTTGGTGGTTGTGAGGTCAGTGGTGGCTCAGTGCCTGCTAGGCCAGCGCTAGGTGCGTGGGTGCTGTTGTGGTTGTGAGGTCAGTGGTGGCTCAGTGCCTGCTAGGCCAGTGCTAGGTGCGTGGGTGCTGTTGGTGGTTGTGAGGTCAGTGGTGGCTCAGTGCCTGCTAGGCCAGTGCTAGGTGCGTGGCTGCTGTTGGTGGTTGTGAGGTCAGTGATGGCTCAGTGCCTGCTAGGCCAGTGCTAGGTGCGTGGCTGCTGTTGGTGGTTGTGAGGTCAGTGGTGGATCAGTGCCTGCTAGGCCAGTGCTAGGTGCGTGGCTGCTGTTTGTGGTTGTGAGCTCAGGGGTGGCTCAGTGCCTGCTAGGCCAGTGCTAGGTGCGTGGCTGCTGTTTGTGGTTGTGAGGTCAGTGGTGGCTCAGTGCCTGCTAGGCCAGTGCTAGGTGCGTGGGTGCTGTTTGCGCTTGTGAGGTCAGTGGTGGCTCAGTGCCTGCTAGGCCAGTGCTAGGTGCGTGGGTGCTGTTTGTGGTTGTGAGGTCAGTGGTGGCTCAGTGCCTGCTAGGCCAGTGCTAGGTGCGTGGGTGCTGTTTGCGGTTGTGAGGTCAGTGGTGGCTCAGTGCCTGCTAGGCCAGTGCTAGGTGCGTGGCTGCTGTTTTCAACTGTGAGGTCACTTGTGGCTCGGTGCCTGCTAGGCCAGTGCTAGGTGCGTGGCTGCTGTTTTCACTTGTGAGGTCAGTGGTGGCTCAGTGCCTGCTAGGCCAGTGCTAGGTGCGTGGCTGCTGTTGGTGGTTGTGAGCTCAGGGGTGGCTCAGTGCCTGCTAGGCCAGTGCTAGGTGCGTGGCTGCTGTTGGTGGTTGTGAGGTCAGTGGTGGCTCAGTGCCTGCTAGGCCAGTGCTAGGTGCGTGGCTGCTGTTTGTGGTTGTGAGGTCAGTGGTGGCTCAGTGCCTGCTAGGCCAGTGCTAGGTGCGTGGCTGCTGTTGGTGGTTGTGAGGTCAGTGGTGGCTCAGTGCCTGCTAGGCCAGTGCTAGGTGTGTGGCTGCTGTTTTCAACTGTGAGGTCACTTGTGGCTCGGTGCCTGCTAGGCCAGTGCTAGGTGCGTGGCTGCTGTTTTCAGATGTGAGGTCAGTGGTGGCTCAGTGCCTGCTAGGCCAGTGCTAGGTGCGTGGGTGCTGTTGGTGGTTGTTAGGTCAGTGGTGGCTCAGTGCCTGCTAGGCCAGTGCTAGGTGTGTGGCTGCTGTTGGTGGATGTGAGGTCAGTGGTGGCTCAGTGCCTGCTAGGCCAGTGCTAGGTGCGTGGCTGCTGTTGGTGGTTGTGAGGTCAGTGGTGGCTCCGTGCCTGCTAGGCCAGTGCTAGGTGCCTGTGTGCTGTTTGTGGTCGTGAGGTCAGTGGTGGCTCAGTGCCTGCTAGGCCAGTGCTAGGTGCGTGGGTGCTGTTTGTGGTTGTGAGGTCAGTGGTGGCTCAGTGCCTGCTAGGCCAGTGCTAGGTGCGTGGCTGCTGTTTGTGGTTGTGAGGTCAGTGGTGGCTCAGTGCCTGCTAGGCCAGTGCTAGGTGCGTGGCTGCTGTTTGTGGTTGTGAGGTCAGTGGTGGCTCAGTGCCTGCTAGGCCAGTGCTAGGTGCGTGGGTGCTGTTGGTGGTTGTGAGGTCAGTGGTGGCTCAGTGCCTGCTAGGCCAGTGCTAGGTGCGTGGCTGCTGTTTGTGTTTGTGAGGTCACTTGTGGCTCGGTGCCTGCTAGGCCAGTGCTAGGTGCGTGGCTGCTGTTGGTGGTTGTGAGGTCAGAGATGGCTCAGTGCCTGCTAGGCCAGTGCTAGGTGCGTGGCTGCTGTTTGTGGTTGTGAGGTCAGTGGTGGCTCAGTGCCTGCTAGGCCAGTGCTAGGTGCGTGGCTGCTGTTTGTGGTTGTGAGGTCAGTGGTGGCTCAGTGCCTGCTAGGCCAGTGCTAGGTGCGTGGGTGCTGTTGGTGGTTGTGAGGTCAGTGGTGTCTCAGTGCCTGCTAGGCCAGTGCTAGGTGCGTGGGTGCTGTTGGTGGTTGTGAGGTCAGTGGTGGCTCAGTGCCTGCTAGGCCAGTGCTAGGTGCGTGGCTGCTGTTTGTGGTTGTGAGGTCAGTGGTGGCTCAGTGCCTGCTAGGCCAGTGCTAGGTGCGTGGCTGCTGTTTGTGGTTGTGAGGTCAGTGGTGGCTCAGTGCCTGCTAGGCCAGTGCTAGGTGCGTGGGTGCTGTTGGTGGTTGTTAGGTCAGTGGTGGCTCAGTGCCTGCTAGGCCAGTGCTAGGTGTGTGGCTGCTGTTGGTGGATGTGAGGTCAGTGGTGGCTCAGTGCCTGCTAGGCCAGTGCTAGGTGCGTGGCTGCTGTTTTCACTTGTGAGGTCAGTGGTGGCTCAGTGCCTGCTAGGCCAGTGCTAGGTGCGTGGGTGCTGTTGGTGGTTGTTAGGTCAGTGGTGGCTCAGTGCCTGCTAGGCCAGTGCTAGGTGTGTGGCTGCTGTTGGTGGATGTGAGGTCAGTGGTGGCTCAGTGCCTGCTAGGCCAGTGCTAGGTGCGTGGCTGCTGTTGGTGGTTGTGAGGTCAGTGGTGGCTCAGTGCCTGCTAGGCCAGTGCTAGGTGCGTGGCTGCTGTTTGTGGTTGTGAGGTCAGTGGTGGCTCAGTGCCTGCTAGGCCAGTGCTAGGTGCGTGGCTGCTGTTGGTGGTTGTGAGGTCAGTGGTGGCTCAGTGCCTGCTAGGCCAGTGCTAGGTGTGTGGCTGCTGTTTTCAACTGTGAGGTCACTTGTGGCTCGGTGCCTGCTAGGCCAGTGCTAGGTGCGTGGCTGCTGTTTTCAGATGTGAGGTCAGTGGTGGCTCAGTGCCTGCTAGGCCAGTGCTAGGTGCGTGGGTGCTGTTGGTGGTTGTGAGGTCAGTGGTGGCTCAGTGCCTGCTAGGCCAGTGCTAGGTGTGTGGCTGCTGTTGGTGGATGTGAGGTCAGTGGTGGCTCAGTGCCTGCTAGGCCAGTGCTAGGTGCGTGGCTGCTGTTGGTGGTTGTGAGGTCAGGGGTGGCTCCGTGCCTGCTAGGCCAGTGCTAGGTGCCTGTGTGCTGTTTGTGGTCGTGAGGTCAGTGGTGGCTCAGTGCCTGCTAGGCCAGTGCTAGGTGCGTGGCTGCTGTTTTCAGTTGTGAGGTCAGTGGTGGCTCAGTGCCTGCTAGGCCAGTGCTAGGTGCGTGGCTGCTGTTTGTGGTTGTGAGGTCAGTGGTGGCTCAGTGCCTGCTAGGCCAGTGCTAGGTGCGTGGCTGCTGTTGGTGGTTGTGAGGTCAGTGGTGGCTCAGTGCCTGCTAGGCCAGTGCTAGGTGCGTGGCTGCTGTTTGTGGTTGTGAGGTCAGTGGTGGCTCAGTGCCTGCTAGGCCAGTGCTAGGTGCGTGGCTGCTGTTTGTGGTTGTGAGGTCAGTGGTGGCTCAGTGCCTGCTAGGCCAGTGCTAGGTGCGTGGGTGCTGTTTGCGGTTGTGAGGTCAGTGGTGGCTCAGTGCCTGCTAGGCCAGTGCTAGGTGCGTGGGTGCTGTTTTCAACTGTGAGGTCACTTGTGGCTCGGTGCCTGCTAGGCCAGTGCTATGTGCGTGGGTGCTGTTTTCAGTTGTGAGGTCAGTGGTGGCTCAGTGCCTGCTAGGCCAGTGCTAGGTGCGTGGGTGCTGTTGGTGGTTGTTAGGTCAGTGGTGGCTCAGTGCCTGCTAGGCCAGTGCTAGGTGCGTGGCTGCTGTTGGTGGTTGTGAGGTCAGTGGTGGCTCAGTGCCTGCTAGGCCAGTGCTAGGTGCGTGGCTGCTGTTGGTGGTTGTGAGGTCAGTGGTGGCTCAGTGCCTGCTAGGCCAGTGCTAGGTGCGTGGCTGCTGTTTGTGGTTGTGAGGTCAGTGGTGGCTCAGTGCCTGCTAGGCCAGTGCTAGGTGCGTGGCTGCTGTTGGTGGTTGTGAGGTCAGTGGTGGCTCAGTGCCTGCTAGGCCAGTGCTAGGTGTGTGGCTGCTGTTTTCAACTGTGAGGTCACTTGTGGCTCGGTGCCTGCTAGGCCAGTGCTAGGTGCGTGGCTGCTGTTTTCAGTTGTGAGGTCAGTGGTGGCTCAGTGCCTGCTAGGCCAGTGCTAGGTGCGTGGGTGCTGTTGGTGGTTGTTAGGTCAGTGGTGGCTCAGTGCCTGCTAGGCCAGTGCTAGGTGTGTGGCTGCTGTTGGTGGATGTGAGGTCAGTGGTGGCTCAGTGCCTGCTAGGCCAGTGCTAGGTGCGTGGCTGCTGTTTGTGGTTGTGAGGTCAGTGGTGGCTCCGTGCCTGCTAGGCCAGTGCTAGGTGCGTGTGTGCTGTTTGTGGTCGTGAGGTCAGTGGTGGCTCAGTGCCTGCTAGGCCAGTGCTAGGTGCGTGGCTGCTGTTTGTGGTTGTGAGGTCAGTGGTGGCTCAGTGCCTGCTAGGCCAGTGCTAGGTGCGTGGCTGCTGTTTGTGGTTGTGAGGTCAGTGGTGGCTCAGTGCCTGCTAGGCCAGTGCTAGGTGCGTGGCTGCTGTTTGTGGTTGTGAGGTCAGTGGTGGCTCAGTGTCTGATAGGCCAGTGCTAGGTGCGTGGCTGCTGTTGGTGGTTGTGAGGTCAGTGGTGGCTCAGTGCCTGCTAGGCCAGTGCTAGGTGCGTGGCTGCTGTTTGTGTTTGTGAGGTCACTTGTGGCTCAGTGCCTGCTAGGCCAGTGCTAGGTGCGTGGGTGCTGTTTGTGGTTGTGAGGTCACTTGTGGCTCGGTGCCTGCTAGGCCAGTGCTAGGTGCGTGGCTGCTGTTTGTGGTTGTGAGCTCAGGGGTGGCTCAGTGCCTGCTAGGCCAGTGCTAGGTGCGTGGCTGCTGTTGGTGGTTGTGAGGTCAGTGGTGGCTCAGTGCCTGCTAGGCCAGTGCTAGGTGCGTGGCTGCTGTTGGTGGTTGTGAGGTCAGTGGTGGCTCAGTGCCTGCTAGGCCAGTGCTAGGTGCGTGGCTGCTGTTTGTGGTTGTGAGGTCACTTGTGGCTCGGTGCCTGCTAAGCCAGTGCTAGGTGCGTGGCTGCTGTTTGTGGTTGTGATGTCACTTGTGGCTCAGTGCCTGCTAGGCCAGTGCTAGGTGTGTGGCTGCTGTTGGTGGTTGTGAGGTCACTTGTGGCTCAGTGCCTGCTAGGCCAGTGCTAGGTGCGTGGCTGCTGTTGGTGGTTGTGAGGTCACTTGTGGCTCAGTGCCTGCTAGGCCAGTGCTAGGTGCGTGGCTGCTGTTGGTGGTTGTGAGGTCAGTGGTGGCTCAGTGCCTGCTAGGCCAGTGCTAGGTGCGTGGCTGCTGTTTGTGGTTGTGAGGTCACTTGTGGCTCGGTGCCTGCTAAGCCAGTGCTAGGTGCGTGGCTGCTGTTTGTGGTTGTGATGTCACTTGTGGCTCAGTGCCTGCTAGGCCAGTGCTAGGTGCGTGGCTGCTGTTTGTGGTTGTGAGGTCAGTGGTGGCTCAGTGCCTGCTAGGCCAGTGCTAGGTGCGTGGCTGCTGTTTGTGGTTGTGATGTCACTTGTGGCTCAGTGCCTGCTAGGCCAGTGCTAGGTGCTTGGGTGCTGTTTGTGGTTGTGAGGTCAGTGGTGTCTCAGTGCCTGCTAGGCCAGTGCTAGGTGCGTGGCTGCTGTTGGTGGTTGTGAGGTCACTTGTGGCTCAGTGCCTGCTAGGCCAGTGCTAGGTGCGTGGCTGCTGTTGGTGGTTGTGAGGTCACTTGTGGCTCAGTGCCTGCTAGGCCAATGCTAGGTGCGTGGCTGCTGTTGGTGGTTGTGAGGTCAGTGGTGGCTCAGTGCCTGCTAGGCCAGTGCTAGGTGCGTGGGTGCTGTTGGTGGTTGTGAGGTCAGTGGTGGCTCAGTGCCTGCTAGGCCAGTGCTAGGTGCGTGGCTGCTGTTTGTGGTTGTGAGGTCAGTGGTGGCTCAGTGCCTGCTAGGCCAGTGCTAGGTGCGTGGCTGCTGTTTGTGGTTGTGAGGTCAGTGGTGGCTCAGTGCCTCCTAGGCCAGTGCTAGGTGCATGGGTGCTCTTTTCAGTTGTGAGGTCAGTGGTGGCTCAGTGCCTGCTAGGCCAGTGCTAGGTGCGTGGCTGCTGTTGGTGGTTGTGAGGTCAGTGGTGGCTCAGTGCCTGCTAGGCCAGTGCTAGGTGCGTGGGTGCTGTTGGTGGTTGTGAGGTCAGTGGTGGCTCAGTGCCTGCTAGGCCAGTGCTAGGTGCGTGGGTGCTGTTGGTGGTTGTGAGGTCAGTGGTGGCTCAGTGCCTGCTAGGCCAGTGCTAGGTGCGTGGGTGCTGTTGGTGGTTGTGAGGTCAGTGGTGGCTCAGTGCCTGCTAGGCCAGTGCTAGGTGCGTGGCTGCTGTTGGTGGTTGTGAGGTCAGAGATGGCTCAGTGCCTGCTAGGCCAGTGCTAGGTGCGTGGCTGCTGTTTGTGGTTGTGAGGTCAGTGGTGGCTCAGTGCCTGCTAGGCCAGTGCTAGGTGCGTGGCTGCTGTTTGTGGTTGTGAGGTCAGTGGTGGCTCAGTGCCTGCTAGGCCAGTGCTAGGTGCGTGGTTGCTGTTGGTGGTTGTGAGGTCAGTGGTGGCTCAGTGCCTGCTAGGCCAGTGCTAGGTGTGTGGCTGCTGTTGGTGGTTGTGAGGTCACTTGTGGCTCAGTGCCTGCTAGGCCAGTGCTAGGTGCGTGGCTGCTGTTGGTGGTTGTGAGGTCACTTGTGGCTCAGTGCCTGCTAGGCCAGTGCTAGGTGCGTGGCTGCTGTTGGTGGTTGTGAGGTCAGTGGTGGCTCAGTGCCTGCTAGGCCAGTGCTAGGTGCGTGGCTGCTGTTTGTGGTTGTGAGGTCAGTGGTGGCTCAGTGCCTGCTAGGCCAGTGCTAGGTGCGTGGCTGCTGTTTGTGGTTGTGAGGTCAGTGGTGGCTCAGTGCCTCCTAGGCCAGTGCTAGGTGCATGGGTGCTCTTTTCAGTTGTGAGGTCAGTGGTGGCTCAGTGCCTGCTAGGCCAGTGCTAGGTGCGTGGCTGCTGTTGGTGGTTGTGAGGTCAGTGGTGGCTCAGTGCCTGCTAGGCCAGTGCTAGGTGCGTGGCTGCTGTTGGTGGTTGTGAGGTCACTTGTGGCTCAGTGCCTGCTAGGCCAGTGCTAGGTGCGTGGGTGCTGTTTGTGGTTGTGAGGTCAGTGGTGGCTCAGTGCCTGCTAGGCCAGTGCTAGGTGCGTGGGTGCTGTTTGTGGTTGTGAGGTCAGTGGTGGCTCAGTGCCTGCTAGGCCAGTGCTAGGTGCGTGGCTGCTGTTGGTGGTTGTGAGGTCAGAGGTGGCTCAGTGCCTGCTAGGCCAGTGCTAGGTGCGTGGCTGCTGTTTGTGGTTGTGAGTTCAGTGGTGGCTCAGTGCCTGCTAGGCCAGTGCTAGGTGCGTGGGTGCTGTTTGTGGTTGTGAGGTCAGTGGTGGCTCAGTGCCTGCTAGGCCAGTGCTAGGTGCTTGGGTGCTGTTGGTGGTTGTGAGGTCAGTGGTGTCTCAGTGCCTGCTAGGCCAGTGCTAGGTGCGTGGGTGCTGTTGGTGGTTGTGAGGTCAGTGGTGGCTCAGTGCCTGCTAGGCCAGTGCTAGGCGCGTGGCTGCTGTTGGTGGTTGTGAGGTCACTTGTGGCTCAGTGCCTGCTAGGCCAGTGCTAGGTGCGTGGCTGCTGTTGGTGGTTGTGAGGTCAGTGGTGGCTCAGTGCCTGCTAGGCCAGTGCTAGGTGCGTGGGTGCTGTTGGTGGTTGTGAGGTCAGAGGTGGCTCAGTGCCTGCTAGGCCAGTGCTAGGTGCGTGGCTGCTGTTGGTGGTTGTGAGGTCAGTGGTGGCTCAGTGCCTGCTAGGGCAGTGCTAGGTGCGTGGCTGCTGTTGGTGGTTGTGAGGTCAGTGGTGGCTCAGTGCCTGCTAGGCCAGTGCTAGGTGCGTGGGTGCTCTTTGTGGTTGTGAGGTCAGTGGTGGCTCAGTGCCTGCTAGGCCAGTGCTAGGTGCGTGGGTGCTCTTTGTGGTTGTGAGGTCAGTGGTGGCTCAGTGCCTGCTAGGCCAGTGCTAGGTGCGTGGCTGCTGTTTGTGGTTGTGAGGTCAGTGGTGGCTCAGTGCCTGCTAGGCCAGTGCTAGGTGCGTGGCTGCTGTTGGTGGTTGTGAGGTCAGTGGTGGCTCAGTGCCTGCTAGGCCAGTGCTAGGTGCGTGGCTGCTGTTTGTGGTTGTGAGGTCAGTGGTGGCTCAGTGCCTGCTAGGCCAGTGCTAGGTGCGTGGGTGCTGTTGGTGGTTGTGAGGTCAGTGGTGGCTCAGTGCCTGCTAGGCCAGTGCTAGGTGCGTGGCTGCTGTTGGTGGTTGTGAGGTCAGTGGTGGCTCAGTGCCTGCTAGGCCAGTGCTAGGTGTGTGGCTGCTGTTTTCAACTGTGAGGTCACTTGTGGCTCGGTGCCTGCTAAGCCAGTGCTAGGTGCGTGGCTGCTGTTTTCAGTTGTGAGGTCAGTGGTGGCTCAGTGCCTGCTAGGCCAGTGCTAGGTGCGTGGGTGCTGTTTGTGGTTGTGAGGTCAGTGGTGGCTCGGTGCCTGCTAGGCCAGTGCTAGGTGCGTGGCTGCTGTTTGTGGTTGTGAGGTCAGTGCTGGCTCAGTGCCTGCTAGGCCAGTGCTAGGTGCGTGTGTGCTGTTTGTGGTCGTGAGGTCAGTGGTGGCTCAGTGCCTGCTAGGCCAGTGCTAGGTGCGTGGCTGCTGTTTGTGGTTGTGAGGTCAGTGGTGGCTCAGTGCCTGCTAGGCCAGTGCTAGGTGCGTGGGTGCTGTTGGTGGTTGTGAGGTCAGTGGTGGCTCAGTGCCTGCTAGGCCAGTGCTAGGTGCGTGGGTGCTGTTGGTGGTTGTGAGGTCAGTGGTGGCTCAGTGCCTGCTAGGCCAGTGCTAGGTGCGTGGCTGCTCTTTACAATTGTGAGGTCAGTGGTGGCTCAGTGCCTGCTAGGCCAGTGCTAGGTGCGTGGGTGCTGTTTTCAGTTGTTAGGTCAGTGGTGGCTCAGTGCCTGCTAGGCCAGTGCTAGGTGTGTGGCTGCTGTTGGTGGATGTGAGGTCAGTGGTGGCTCAGTGCCTGCTAGGCCAGTGCTAGGTGCGTGGCTGCTGTTGGTGGTTGTGAGGTCAGTGGTGGCTCAGTGCCTGCTAGGCCAGTGCTAGGTGCGTGGCTGCTGTTTGTGGTTGTGAGGTCACTTGTGGCTCGGTGCCTGCTAAGCCAGTGCTAGGTGCGTGGGTGCTGTTTGTGGTTGTGAGGTCACTTGTGGCTCGGTGCCTGCTAGGCCAGTGCTAGGTGCGTGGGTGCTGTTGGTGGTTGTGAGGTCACTTGAGGCTCAGTGCCTGCTAGGCCAGTGCTAGGTGCGTGGGTGCTGTTGGTGGTTGTGAGGTCAGTGGTGGCTCAGTGCCTGCTAGGCCAGTGCAAGGTGCGTGGCTGCTGTTGGTGGTTGTGAGGTCAGTGGTGGCTCGGTGCCTGCTAGGCCAGTGCTAGGTGCGTGGGTGCTGTTTGTGGTTGTGAGGTCAGTGGTGGCTCAGTGCCTGCTAGGCCAGTGCTAGGTGCGTGGGTGCTGTTTGTGGTTGTGAGGTCAGTGGTGGCTCAGTGCCTGCTAGGCCAGTGCTAGGTGCGTGGCTGCTGTTTGTGGTTGTGAGGTCAGTGGTGGCTCAGTGCCTGCTAGGCCAGTGCTAGGTGTGTGGCTGCTGTTTTCAGTTGTGAGGTCACTTGTGGCTCAGTGCCTGCTAGGCCAGTGCTGGGTGCGTGGGTGCTGTTTGTGGTTGTGAGGTCTGTGGTGGCTCAGTGCCTGCTAGGCCAGTGCTAGGTGCGTGGGTGCTGTTTTCAGTTGTGAGGTCAGTGGTGGCTCAGTGCCTGCTAGGCCAGTGCTAGGTGCGTGGCTGCTGTTTGTGGTTATGAGGTCAGTGGTGGCTCAGTGCCTGCTAGGCCAGTGCTAGGTGCGTGGGTGCTGTTTGTGGTTGTGAGGTCACTTGTGGCTCGGTGCCTGTTAGGCCAGTGCTAGGTGCGTGGCTGCTGTTTGTGGTTGTGAGGTCAGTGGTGGCTCAGTGCCTGCTAGGCCAGTGCTAGGTGCGTGGCTGCTGTTTGTGGTTGTGAGGTCAGTGGTGGCTCAGTGCCTGCTAGGCCAGTGCTAGGTGCGTGGCTGCTGTTTTCAGTTGTGAGGTCAGTGGTGGCTCAGTGCCTGCTAGGCCAGTGCTAGGTGCGTGGGTGCTGTTTGTGGTTGTGAGGTCAGTGGTGGCTCAGTGCCTGCTAGGCCAGTGCTAGGTGCGTGGCTGCTGTTGGTGGTTGTGAGGTCACTTGTGGCTCAGTGCCTGCTAGGCCAGTGCTAGGTGCGTGGCTGCTGTTTGTGGTTGTGAGGTCCCTTGTGGCTCAGTGCCTGCTAGGCCAGTGCTAGGTGCGTGGCTGCTGTTGGTGGTTGTGAGGTCAGTGGTGGCTCAGTGCCTGCTAGGCCAGTGCTAGTTGCGTGGCTGCTGTTTGTGGTTGTGAGGTCAGTGGTGGCTCAGTGCCTGCTAGGCCAGTGCTAGGTGCGTGGCTGCTGTTGGTGGTTGTGAGGTCAGTGGTGGCTCAGTGCCTGCTAGGCCAGTGCTAGGTGCGTGGCTGCTGTTGGTGGTTGTGAGGTCAGTGGTGGCTCAGTGCCTGCTAGGCCAGTGCTAGGTGCGTGGGTGCTGTTGGTGGTTGTGAGGTCAGTGGTGGCTCAGTGCCTGCTAGGCCAGTGCTAGGTGCGTGGGTGCTGTTTGTGGTTGTGAGGTCAGTGGTGGCTCAGTGCCTGCTAGGCCAGTGCTAGGTGCGTGGCTGCTGTTGGTGGTTGTGAGGTCAGTGGTGGCTCGGCGCCTGCTAGGCCAGTGCTATGTGCATGGGTGCTGTTTGTGGTTGTGAGGTCAGTGGTGGCTCAGTGCCTGCTAGGCCAGTGCTAGGTGCGTGGCTGCTGTTTTCAAATGTGAGGTCAGTGGTGGCTCAGTGCCTGCTAGGCCAGTGCTAGGTGCGTGGCTGCTGTTGGTGGTTGTGAGGTCAGTGGTGGCTCAGTGCCTGCTAGGCCAGTGCTAGGTGCGTGTGTGCTGTTTGTGGTTGTGAGGTCAGTGGTGGCTCAGTGCCTGCTACGCCAGTGCTAGGTGCGTGGCTGCTGTTTTCAAATGTGAGGTCACTTGTGGCTCAGTGCCTGCTAGGCCAGTGCTAGGTGCGTGGCTGCTGTTTGTGGTTGTGAGGTCAGTGGTGGCTCAGTGCCTGCTAGGCCAGTGCTAGGTGCGTGGCTGCTGTTTGTGGTTGTGAGGTCAGTGGTGGCTCAGTGCCTCCTAGGCCAGTGCTAGGTGCATGGGTGCTCTTTTCAGTTGTGAGGTCAGTGGTGGCTCAGTGCCTGCTAGGCCAGTGCTAGGTGCGTGGCTGCTGTTGGTGGTTGTGAGGTCAGTGGTGGCTCAGTGCCTGCTAGGCCAGTGCTAGGTGCGTGGGTGCTGTTGGTGGTTGTGAGGTCAGTGGTGGCTCAGTGCCTGCTAGGCCA
Organism: Apteryx mantelli; assembly: GCF_036417845.1. NCBI lineage: Eukaryota > Metazoa > Chordata > Aves > Apterygiformes > Apterygidae > Apteryx > Apteryx mantelli. Next base: position 19,252,924 of record NC_089988.1, read on the forward strand.
GTGCTAGGTGCGTGGGTGCTGTTGGTGGTTGTGAGGTCAGTGGTGGCTCAGTGCCTGCTAGGCCAGTGCTAGGTGCGTGGGTGCTGTTGGTGGTTGTGAGGTCAGTGGTGGCTCAGTGCCTGCTAGGCCAGTGCTAGGTGCGTGGCTGCTGTTTGTGGTTGTGAGGTCAGTGGTGGCTCAGTGCCTGCTAGGCCAGTGCTAGGTGCGTGGCTGCTGTTTTCAGTTGTGAGGTCACTTGTGGCTCAGTGCCTGCTAGGCCAGTGCTGGGTGCGTGGCTGCTGTTTGTGGTTGTGAGGTCTGTGGTGGCTCAGTGCCTGCTAGGCCAGTGCTAGGTGCGTGGGTGCTGTTTTCAGTTGTGAGGTCAGTGGTGGCTCAGTGCCTGCTAGGCCAGTGCTAGGTGCGTGGCTGCTGTTTGTGGTTATGAGGTCAGTGGTGGCTCAGTGCCTGCTAGGCCAGTGCTAGGTGCGTGGGTGCTGTTTGTGGTTGTGAGGTCACTTGTGGCTCGGTGCCTGTTAGGCCAGTGCTAGGTGCGTGGGTGCTGTTTGTGGTTGTGAGGTCAGTGGTGGCTCAGTGCCTGCTAGGCCAGTGCTAGGTGCGTGGGTGCTGTTTGTGGTTGTGAGGTCAGTGGTGGCTCAGTGCCTGCTAGGCCAGTGCTAGGTGCGTGGCTGCTGTTGGTGGTTGTGAGGTCAGTGGTGGCTCAGTGCCTGCTAGGCCAGTGCTAGGTGCGTGGGTGCTGTTTGTGGTTGTGAGGTCAGTGGTGGCTCAGTGCCTGCTAGGCCAGTGCTAGGTGCGTGGCTGCTGTTTGTGGTTGTGAGGTCAGTGGTGGCTCAGTGCCTGCTAGGCCAGTGCTAGGTGCGTGGCTGCTGTTGGTGGTTGTGAGGTCACTTGTGGCTCAGTGCCTGCTAGGCCAGTGCTAGGTGCGTGGCTGCTGTTTGTGGTTGTGAGGTCCCTTGTGGCTCAGTGCCTGCTAGGCCAGTGCTAGGTGCGTGGCTGCTGTTGGTGGTTGTGAGGTCAGTGGTGGCTCAGTGCCTGCTAGGCCAGTGCTAGTTGCGTGGCTGCTGTTTGTGGTTGTGAGGTCAGTGGTGGCTCAGTGCCTGCTAGGCCAGTGCTAGGTGCGTGGGTGCTGTTTGTGTTTGTGAGGTCAGTGGTGGCTCAGTGCCTGCTAGGCCAGTGCTAGGTGCGTGGCTGCTGTTGGTGGTTGTGAGGTCAGTGGTGGCTCAGTGCCTGCTAGGCCAGTGCTAGGTGCGTGGGTGCTGTTGGTGGTTGTGAGGTCAGTGGTGGCTCAGTGCCTGCTAGGCCAGTGCTAGGTGCGTGGGTGCTGTTTGTGGTTGTGAGGTCAGTGGTGGCTCAGTGCCTGCTAGGCCAGTGCTAGGTGCGTGGCTGCTGTTGGTGGTTGTGAGGTCAGTGGTGGCTCGGCGCCTGCTAGGCCAGTGCTATGTGCATGGGTGCTGTTTGTGGTTGTGAGGTCAGTGGTGGCTCAGTGCCTGCTAGGCCAGTGCTAGGTGCGTGGCTGCTGTTGGTGGTTGTGAGGTCAGTGGTGGCTCAGTGCCTGCTAGGCCAGTGCTAGGTGCGTGTGTGCTGTTTGTGGTTGTGAGGTCAGTGGTGGCTCAGTGCCTGCTACGCCAGTGCTAGGTGCGTGGCTGCTGTTTTCAAATGTGAGGTCACTTGTGGCTCAGTGCCTGCTAGGCCAGTGCTAGGTGCGTGGCTGCTGTTTGTGGTTGTGAGGTCAGTGGTGGCTCAGTGCCTGCTAGGCCAGTGCTAGGTGCGTGGCTGCTGTTTGTGGTTGTGAGGTCAGTGGTGGCTCAGTGCCTCCTAGGCCAGTGCTAGGTGCATGGGTGCTCTTTTCAGTTGTGAGGTCAGTGGTGGCTCAGTGCCTGCTAGGCCAGTGCTAGGTGCGTGGCTGCTGTTGGTGGTTGTGAGGTCAGTGGTGGCTCAGTGCCTGCTAGGCCAGTGCTAGGTGCGTGGGTGCTGTTGGTGGTTGTGAGGTCAGTGGTGGCTCAGTGCCTGCTAGGCCAGTGCTAGGTGCGTGGCTGCTGTTGGTGGTTGTGAGGTCAGTGGTGGCTCAGTGCCTGCTAGGCCAGTGCTAGGTGCGTGGGTGCTGTTGGTGGTTGTGAGGTCAGTGGTGGCTCAGTGCCTGCTAGGCCAGTGCTAGGTGCGTGGGTGCTGTTGGTGGTTGTGAGGTCAGTGGTGGCTCAGTGCCTGCTAGGCCAGTGCTAGGTGCGTGGCTGCTGTTTGTGGTTGTGAGGTCAGTGGTGGCTCAGTGCCTGCTAGGCCAGTGCTAGGTGCGTGGCTGCTGTTTTCAGTTGTGAGGTCACTTGTGGCTCAGTGCCTGCTAGGCCAGTGCTGGGTGCGTGGGTGCTGTTTGTGGTTGTGAGGTCTGTGGTGGCTCAGTGCCTGCTAGGCCAGTGCTAGGTGCGTGGGTGCTGTTTTCAGTTGTGAGGTCAGTGGTGGCTCAGTGCCTGCTAGGCCAGTGCTAGGTGCGTGGCTGCTGTTTGTGGTTATGAGGTCAGTGGTGGCTCAGTGCCTGCTAGGCCAGTGCTAGGTGCGTGGCTGCTGTTTGTGGTTGTGAGGTCACTTGTGGCTCGGTGCCTGTTAGGCCAGTGCTAGGTGCGTGGGTGCTGTTTGTGGTTGTGAGGTCAGTGGTGGCTCAGTGCCTGCTAGGCCAGTGCTAGGTGCGTGGCTGCTGTTGGTGGTTGTGAGGTCAGTGGTGGCTCGGTGCCTGCTAGGCCAGTGCTAGGTGCGTGGGTGCTGTTTGTGGTTGTGAGGTCAGTGGTGGCTCAGTGCCTGCTAGGCCAGTGCTAGGTGCGTGGCTGCTGTTGGTGGTTGTGAGGTCAGTGGTGGCTCAGTGCCTGCTAGGCCAGTGCTAGGTGCGTGGCTGCTCTTTACAATTGTGAGGTCAGTGGTGGCTCAGTGCCTGCTAGGCCAGTGCTAGGTGCGTGGGTGCTGTTGGTGGATGTGAGGTCAGTGGTGGCTCAGTGCCTGCTAGGCCAGTGCTAGGTGCGTGGCTGCTGTTGGTGGTTGTGAGGTCAGTGGTGGCTCAGTGCCTGCTAGGCCAGTGCTAGGTGCGTGGCTGCTGTTTGTGGTTGTGAGGTCACTTGTGGCTCGGTGCCTGCTAAGCCAGTGCTAGGTGCGTGGGTGCTGTTGGTGGTTGTGAGGTCAGTGGTGGCTCAGTGCCTGCTAGGCCAGTGCTAGGTGCGTGGGTGCTGTTGGTGGTTGTGAGGTCAGTGGTGGCTCAGTGCCTGCTAGGCCAGTGCTAGGTGCGTGGGTGCTGTTGGTGGTTGTGAGGTCAGTGGTGGCTCAGTGCCTGCTAGGCCAGTGCTAGGTGCGTGGCTGCTGTTTGTGGTTGTGAGGTCAGTGGTGGCTCAGTGCCTGCTAGGCCAGTGCTAGGTGCGTGGCTGCTGTTTTCAGTTGTGAGGTCACTTGTGGCTCAGTGCCTGCTAGGCCAGTGCTGGGTGCGTGGCTGCTGTTTGTGGTTGTGAGGTCTGTGGTGGCTCAGTGCCTGCTAGGCCAGTGCTAGGTGCGTGGGTGCTGTTTTCAGTTGTGAGGTCAGTGGTGGCTCAGTGCCTGCTAGGCCAGTGCTAGGTGCGTGGCTGCTGTTGGTGGATGTGAGGTCAGTGGTGGCTCAGTGCCTGCTAGGCCAGTGCTAGGTGCGTGGGTGCTGTTTGTGGTTGTGAGGTCACTTGTGGCTCGGTGCCTGTTAGGCCAGTGCTAGGTGCGTGGGTGCTGTTTGTGGTTGTGAGGTCAGTGGTGGCTCAGTGCCTGCTAGGCCAGTGCTAGGTGCGTGGGTGCTGTTTGTGGTTGTGAGGTCAGTGGTGGCTCAGTGCCTGCTAGGCCAGTGCTAGGTGCGTGGCTGCTGTTGGTGGTTGTGAGGTCAGTGGTGGCTCAGTGCCTGCTAGGCCAGTGCTAGGTGCGTGGGTGCTGTTTGTGGTTGTGAGGTCAGTGGTGGCTCAGTGCCTGCTAGGCCAGTGCTAGGTGCGTGGCTGCTGTTTGTGGTTGTGAGGTCAGTGGTGGCTCAGTGCCTGCTAGGCCAGTGCTAGGTGCGTGGCTGCTGTTGGTGGTTGTGAGGTCACTTGTGGCTCAGTGCCTGCTAGGCCAGTGCTAGGTGCGTGGCTGCTGTTTGTGGTTGTGAGGTCCCTTGTGGCTCAGTGCCTGCTAGGCCAGTGCTAGGTGCGTGGCTGCTGTTGGTGGTTGTGAGGTCAGTGGTGGCTCAGTGCCTGCTAGGCCAGTGCTAGTTGCGTGGCTGCTGTTTGTGGTTGTGAGGTCAGTGGTGGCTCAGTGCCTGCTAGGCCAGTGCTAGGTGCGTGGGTGCTGTTTGTGTTTGTGAGGTCAGTGGTGGCTCAGTGCCTGCTAGGCCAGTGCTAGGTGCGTGGCTGCTGTTGGTGGTTGTGAGGTCAGTGGTGGCTCAGTGCCTGCTAGGCCAGTGCTAGGTGCGTGGGTGCTGTTGGTGGTTGTGAGGTCAGTGGTGGCTCAGTGCCTGCTAGGCCAGTGCTAGGTGCGTGGGTGCTGTTTGTGGTTGTGAGGTCAGTGGTGGCTCAGTGCCTGCTAGGCCAGTGCTAGGTGCGTGGCTGCTGTTGGTGGTTGTGAGGTCAGTGGTGGCTCGGCGCCTGCTAGGCCAGTGCTATGTGCATGGGTGCTGTTTGTGGTTGTGAGGTCAGTGGTGGCTCAGTGCCTGCTAGGCCAGTGCTAGGTGCGTGGCTGCTGTTTTCAAATGTGAGGTCAGTGGTGGCTCAGTGCCTGCTAGGCCAGTGCTAGGTGCGTGGCTGCTGTTGGTGGTTGTGAGGTCAGTGGTGGCTCAGTGCCTGCTAGGCCAGTGCTAGGTGCGTGTGTGCTGTTTGTGGTTGTGAGGTCAGTGGTGGCTCAGTGCCTGCTACGCCAGTGCTAGGTGCGTGGCTGCTGTTTTCAAATGTGAGGTCACTTGTGGCTCAGTGCCTGCTAGGCCAGTGCTAGGTGCGTGGCTGCTGTTTGTGGTTGTGAGGTCAGTGGTGGCTCAGTGCCTGCTAGGCCAGTGCTAGGTGCGTGGCTGCTGTTTGTGGTTGTGAGGTCAGTGGTGGCTCAGTGCCTCCTAGGCCAGTGCTAGGTGCATGGGTGCTCTTTTCAGTTGTGAGGTCAGTGGTGGCTCAGTGCCTGCTAGGCCAGTGCTAGGTGCGTGGCTGCTGTTGGTGGTTGTGAGGTCAGTGGTGGCTCAGTGCCTGCTAGGCCAGTGCTAGGTGCGTGGGTGCTGTTGGTGGTTGTGAGGTCAGTGGTGGCTCAGTGCCTGCTAGGCCAGTGCTAGGTGCGTGGCTGCTGTTGGTGGTTGTGAGGTCAGTGGTGGCTCAGTGCCTGCTAGGCCAGTGCTAGGTGCGTGGGTGCTGTTGGTGGTTGTGAGGTCAGTGGTGGCTCAGTGCCTGCTAGGCCAGTGCTAGGTGCGTGGGTGCTGTTGGTGGTTGTGAGGTCAGTGGTGGCTCAGTGCCTGCTAGGCCAGTGCTAGGTGCGTGGCTGCTGTTTGTGGTTGTGAGGTCAGTGGTGGCTCAGTGCCTGCTAGGCCAGTGCTAGGTGCGTGGCTGCTGTTTTCAGTTGTGAGGTCACTTGTGGCTCAGTGCCTGCTAGGCCAGTGCTGGGTGCGTGGGTGCTGTTTGTGGTTGTGAGGTCTGTGGTGGCTCAGTGCCTGCTAGGCCAGTGCTAGGTGCGTGGGTGCTGTTTTCAGTTGTGAGGTCAGTGGTGGCTCAGTGCCTGCTAGGCCAGTGCTAGGTGCGTGGCTGCTGTTTGTGGTTATGAGGTCAGTGGTGGCTCAGTGCCTGCTAGGCCAGTGCTAGGTGCGTGGGTGCTGTTTGTGGTTGTGAGGTCACTTGTGGCTCGGTGCCTGTTAGGCCAGTGCTAGGTGCGTGGGTGCTGTTTGTGGTTGTGAGGTCAGTGGTGGCTCAGTGCCTGCTAGGCCAGTGCTAGGTGCGTGGCTGCTGTTGGTGGTTGTGAGGTCAGTGGTGGCTCGGTGCCTGCTAGGCCAGTGCTAGGTGCGTGGGTGCTGTTTGTGGTTGTGAGGTCAGTGGTGGCTCAGTGCCTGCTAGGCCAGTGCTAGGTGCGTGGCTGCTGTTGGTGGTTGTGAGGTCAGTGGTGGCTCAGTGCCTGCTAGGCCAGTGCTAGGTGCGTGGCTGCTCTTTACAATTATGAGGTCAGTGGTGGCTCAGTGCCTGCTAGGCCAGTGCTAGGTGCGTGGGTGCTGTTTTCAGTTGTTAGGTCAGTGGTGGCTCAGTGCCTGCTAGGCCAGTGCTAGGTGTGTGGCTGCTGTTGGTGGATGTGAGGTCAGTGGTGGCTCAGTGCCTGCTAGGCCAGTGCTAGGTGCGTGGCTGCTGTTGGTGGTTGTGAGGTCAGTGGTGGCTCAGTGCCTGCTAGGCCAGTGCTAGGTGCGTGGCTGCTGTTTGTGGTTGTGAGGTCACTTGTGGCTCGGTGCCTGCTAAGCCAGTGCTAGGTGCGTGGGTGCTGTTTGTGGTTGTGAGGTCACTTGAGGCTCAGTGCCTGCTAGGCCAGTGCTAGGTGCGTGGGTGCTGTTGGTGGTTGTGAGGTCACTTGAGGCTCAGTGCCTGCTAGGCCAGTGCTAGGTGCGTGGGTGCTGTTGGTGGTTGTGAGGTCAGTGGTGGCTCAGTGCCTGCTAGGCCAGTGCTAGGTGCGTGGGTGCTGTTGGTGGTTGTGAGGTCAGTGGTGGCTCAGTGCCTGCTAGGCCAGTGCTAGGTGCGTGGGTGCTGTTTGTGGTTGTGAGGTCAGTGGTGGCTCAGTGCCTGCTAGGCCAGTGCTAGGTGCGTGGGTGCTGTTTGTGGTTGTGAGGTCAGTGGTGGCTCAGTGCCTGCTAGGCCAGTGCTAGGTGCGTGGCTGCTGTTTGTGGTTGTGAGGTCAGTGGTGGCTCAGTGCCTGCTAGGCCAGTGCTAGGTGCGTGGCTGCTGTTGGTGGTTGTGAGGTCACTTGTGGCTCAGTGCCTGCTAGGCCAGTGCTAGGTGCGTGGCTGCTGTTTGTGGTTGTGAGGTCCCTTGTGGCTCAGTGCCTGCTAGGCCAGTGCTAGGTGCGTGGCTGCTGTTGGTGGTTGTGAGGTCAGTGGTGGCTCAGTGCCTGCTAGGCCAGTGCTAGTTGCGTGGCTGCTGTTTGTGGTTGTGAGGTCAGTGGTGGCTCAGTGCCTGCTAGGCCAGTGCTAGGTGCGTGGCTGCTGTTGGTGGTTGTGAGGTCAGTGGTGGCTCAGTGCCTGCTAGGCCAGTGCTAGGTGCGTGGCTGCTGTTGGTGGTTGTGAGGTCAGTGGTGGCTCAGTGCCTGCTAGGCCAGTGCTAGGTGCGTGGGTGCTGTTGGTGGTTGTGAGGTCAGTGGTGGCTCAGTGCCTGCTAGGCCAGTGCTAGGTGCGTGGGTGCTGTTTGTGGTTGTGAGGTCAGTGGTGGCTCAGTGCCTGCTAGGCCAGTGCTAGGTGCGTGGCTGCTGTTGGTGGTTGTGAGGTCAGTGGTGGCTCGGCGCCAGCTAGGCCAGTGCTATGTGCATGGGTGCTGTTTGTGGTTGTGAGGTCAGTGGTGGCTCAGTGCCTGCTAGGCCAGTGCTAGGTGCGTGGCTGCTGTTTTCAAATGTGAGGTCAGTGGTGGCTCAGTGCCTGCTAGGCCAGTGCTAGGTGCGTGGCTGCTGTTGGTGGTTGTGAGGTCAGTGGTGGCTCAGTGCCTGCTAGGCCAGTGCTAGGTGCGTGTGTGCTGTTTGTGGTTGTGAGGTCAGTGGTGGCTCAGTGCCTGCTACGCCAGTGCTAGGTGCGTGGCTGCTGTTTTCAAATGTGAGGTCACTTGTGGCTCAGTGCCTGCTAGGCCAGTGCTAGGTGCGTGGCTGCTGTTTGTGGTTGTGAGGTCAGTGGTGGCTCAGTGCCTGCTAGGCCAGTGCTAGGTGCGTGGCTGCTGTTTGTGGTTGTGAGGTCAGTGGTGGCTCAGTGCCTCCTAGGCCAGTGCTAGGTGCATGGGTGCTCTTTTCAGTTGTGAGGTCAGTGGTGGCTCAGTGCCTGCTAGGCCAGTGCTAGGTGCGTGGCTGCTGTTGGTGGTTGTGAGGTCAGTGGTGGCTCAGTGCCTGCTAGGCCAGTGCTAGGTGCGTGGGTGCTGTTGGTGGTTGTGAGGTCAGTGGTGGCTCAGTGCCTGCTAGGCCAGTGCTAGGTGCGTGGGTGCTGTTGGTGGTTGTGAGGTCAGTGGTGGCTCAGTGCCTGCTAGGCCAGTGCTAGGTGCGTGGGTGCTGTTGGTGGTTGTGAGGTCAGTGGTGGCTCAGTGCCTGCTAGGCCAGTGCTAGGTGCGTGGCTGCTGTTTGTGGTTGTGAGGTCAGTGGTGGCTCAGTGCCTGCTAGGCCAGTGCTAGGTGCGTGGCTGCTGTTTTCAGTTGTGAGGTCACTTGTGGCTCAGTGCCTGCTAGGCCAGTGCTGGGTGCGTGGCTGCTGTTTGTGGTTGTGAGGTCTGTGGTGGCTCAGTGCCTGCTAGGCCAGTGCTAGGTGCGTGGGTGCTGTTTTCAGTTGTGAGGTCAGTGGTGGCTCAGTGCCTGCTAGGCCAGTGCTAGGTGCGTGGCTGCTGTTTGTGGTTATGAGGTCAGTGGTGGCTCAGTGCCTGCTAGGCCAGTGCTAGGTGCGTGGGTGCTGTTTGTGGTTGTGAGGTCACTTGTGGCTCGGTGCCTGTTAGGCCAGTGCTAGGTGCGTGGGTGCTGTTTGTGGTTGTGAGGTCAGTGGTGGCTCAGTGCCTGCTAGGCCAGTGCTAGGTGCGTGGGTGCTGTTTGTGGTTGTGAGGTCAGTGGTGGCTCAGTGCCTGCTAGGCCAGTGCTAGGTGCGTGGCTGCTGTTGGTGGTTGTGAGGTCAGTGGTGGCTCAGTGCCTGCTAGGCCAGTGCTAGGTGCGTGGGTGCTGTTTGTGGTTGTGAGGTCAGTGGTGGCTCAGTGCCTGCTAGGCCAGTGCTAGGTGCGTGGCTGCTGTTTGTGGTTGTGAGGTCAGTGGTGGCTCAGTGCCTGCTAGGCCAGTGCTAGGTGCGTGGCTGCTGTTGGTGGTTGTGAGGTCACTTGTGGCTCAGTGCCTGCTAGGCCAGTGCTAGGTGCGTGGCTGCTGTTTGTGGTTGTGAGGTCCCTTGTGGCTCAGTGCCTGCTAGGCCAGTGCTAGGTGCGTGGCTGCTGTTGGTGGTTGTGAGGTCAGTGGTGGCTCAGTGCCTGCTAGGCCAGTGCTAGTTGCGTGGCTGCTGTTTGTGGTTGTGAGGTCAGTGGTGGCTCAGTGCCTGCTAGGCCAGTGCTAGGTGCGTGGGTGCTGTTTGTGTTTGTGAGGTCAGTGGTGGCTCAGTGCCTGCTAGGCCAGTGCTAGGTGCGTGGCTGCTGTTGGTGGTTGTGAGGTCAGTGGTGGCTCAGTGCCTGCTAGGCCAGTGCTAGGTGCGTGGGTGCTGTTGGTGGTTGTGAGGTCAGTGGTGGCTCAGTGCCTGCTAGGCCAGTGCTAGGTGCGTGGGTGCTGTTTGTGGTTGTGAGGTCAGTGGTGGCTCAGTGCCTGCTAGGCCAGTGCTAGGTGCGTGGCTGCTGTTGGTGGTTGTGAGGTCAGTGGTGGCTCGGCGCCTGCTAGGCCAGTGCTATGTGCATGGGTGCTGTTTGTGGTTGTGAGGTCAGTGGTGGCTCAGTGCCTGCTAGGCCAGTGCTAGGTGCGTGGCTGCTGTTTTCAAATGTGAGGTCAGTGGTGGCTCAGTGCCTGCTAGGCCAGTGCTAGGTGCGTGGCTGCTGTTGGTGGTTGTGAGGTCAGTGGTGGCTCAGTGCCTGCTAGGCCAGTGCTAGGTGCGTGTGTGCTGTTTGTGGTTGTGAGGTCAGTGGTGGCTCAGTGCCTGCTACGCCAGTGCTAGGTGCGTGGCTGCTGTTTTCAAATGTGAGGTCACTTGTGGCTCAGTGCCTGCTAGGCCAGTGCTAGGTGCGTGGCTGCTGTTTGTGGTTGTGAGGTCAGTGGTGGCTCAGTGCCTGCTAGGCCAGTGCTAGGTGCGTGGCTGCTGTTTGTGGTTGTGAGGTCAGTGGTGGCTCAGTGCCTCCTAGGCCAGTGCTAGGTGCATGGGTGCTCTTTTCAGTTGTGAGGTCAGTGGTGGCTCAGTGCCTGCTAGGCCAGTGCTAGGTGCGTGGCTGCTGTTGGTGGTTGTGAGGTCAGTGGTGGCTCAGTGCCTGCTAGGCCAGTGCTAGGTGCGTGGGTGCTGTTGGTGGTTGTGAGGTCAGTGGTGGCTCAGTGCCTGCTAGGCCAGTGCTAGGTGCGTGGCTGCTGTTGGTGGTTGTGAGGTCAGTGGTGGCTCAGTGCCTGCTAGGCCAGTGCTAGGTGCGTGGGTGCTGTTGGTGGTTGTGAGGTCAGTGGTGGCTCAGTGCCTGCTAGGCCAGTGCTAGGTGCGTGGGTGCTGTTGGTGGTTGTGAGGTCAGTGGTGGCTCAGTGCCTGCTAGGCCAGTGCTAGGTGCGTGGCTGCTGTTTGTGGTTGTGAGGTCAGTGGTGGCTCAGTGCCTGCTAGGCCAGTGCTAGGTGCGTGGCTGCTGTTTTCAGTTGTGAGGTCACTTGTGGCTCAGTGCCTGCTAGGCCAGTGCTGGGTGCGTGGGTGCTGTTTGTGGTTGTGAGGTCTGTGGTGGCTCAGTGCCTGCTAGGCCAGTGCTAGGTGCGTGGGTGCTGTTTTCAGTTGTGAGGTCAGTGGTGGCTCAGTGCCTGCTAGGCCAGTGCTAGGTGCGTGGCTGCTGTTTGTGGTTATGAGGTCAGTGGTGGCTCAGTGCCTGCTAGGCCAGTGCTAGGTGCGTGGGTGCTGTTTGTGGTTGTGAGGTCACTTGTGGCTCGGTGCCTGTTAGGCCAGTGCTAGGTGCGTGGGTGCTGTTTGTGGTTGTGAGGTCAGTGGTGGCTCAGTGCCTGCTAGGCCAGTGCTAGGTGCGTGGGTGCTGTTTGTGGTTGTGAGGTCAGTGGTGGCTCAGTGCCTGCTAGGCCAGTGCTAGGTGCGTGGCTGCTGTTTTCAGTTGTGAGGTCAGTGGTGGCTCAGTGCCTGCTAGGCCAGTGCTAGGTGCGTGGCTGCTGTTTGTGGTTGTGAGGTCAGTGGTGGCTCAGTGCCTGCTAGGCCAGTGCTAGGTGCGTGGCTGCTGTTTGTGGTTGTGAGGTCAGTGGTGGCTCAGTGCCTGCTAGGCCAGTGCTAGGTGCGTGGCTGCTGTTGGTGGTTGTGAGGTCACTTGTGGCTCAGTGCCTGCTAGGCCAGTGCTAGGTGCGTGGCTGCTGTTTGTGGTTGTGAGGTCCCTTGTGGCTCAGTGCCTGCTAGGCCAGTGCTAGGTGCGTGGCTGCTGTTGGTGGTTGTGAGGTCAGTGGTGGCTCAGTGCCTGCTAGGCCAGTGCTAGTTGCGTGGCTGCTGTTTGTGGTTGTGAGGTCAGTGGTGGCTCAGTGCCTGCTAGGCCAGTGCTAGGTGCGTGGGTGCTGTTTGTGTTTGTGAGGTCAGTGGTGGCTCAGTGCCTGCTAGGCCAGTGCTAGGTGCGTGGCTGCTGTTGGTGGTTGTGAGGTCAGTGGTGGCTCAGTGCCTGCTAGGCCAGTGCTAGGTGCGTGGGTGCTGTTGGTGGTTGTGAGGTCAGTGGTGGCTCAGTGCCTGCTAGGCCAGTGCTAGGTGCGTGGGTGCTGTTTGTGGTTGTGAGGTCAGTGGTGGCTCAGTGCCTGCTAGGCCAGTGCTAGGTGCGTGGCTGCTGTTGGTGGTTGTGAGGTCAGTGGTGGCTCGGCGCCTGCTAGGCCAGTGCTATGTGCATGGGTGCTGTTTGTGGTTGTGAGGTCAGTGGTGGCTCAGTGCCTGCTAGGCCAGTGCTAGGTGCGTGGCTGCTGTTTTCAAATGTGAGGTCAGTGGTGGCTCAGTGCCTGCTAGGCCAGTGCTAGGTGCGTGGCTGCTGTTGGTGGTTGTGAGGTCAGTGGTGGCTCAGTGCCTGCTAGGCCAGTGCTAGGTGCGTGTGTGCTGTTTGTGGTTGTGAGGTCAGTGGTGGCTCAGTGCCTGCTACGCCAGTGCTAGGTGCGTGGCTGCTGTTTTCAAATGTGAGGTCACTTGTGGCTCAGTGCCTGCTAGGCCAGTGCTAGGTGCGTGGGTGCTGTTTGTGGTTGTGAGGTCAGTGGTGGCTCAGTGCCTGCTAGGCCAGTGCTAGGTGCGTGGCTGCTGTTTGTGGTTGTGAGGTCAGTGGTGGCTCAGTGCCTCCTAGGCCAGTGCTAGGTGCATGGGTGCTCTTTTCAGTTGTGAGGTCAGTGGTGGCTCAGTGCCTGCTAGGCCAGTGCTAGGTGCGTGGCTGCTGTTGGTGGTTGTGAGGTCAGTGGTGGCTCAGTGCCTGCTAGGCCAGTGCTAGGTGCGTGGGTGCTGTTGGTGGTTGTGAGGTCAGTGGTGGCTCAGTGCCTGCTAGGCCAGTGCTAGGTGCGTGGGTGCTGTTGGTGGTTGTGAGGTCAGTGGTGGCTCAGTGCCTGCTAGGCCAGTGCTAGGTGCGTGGGTGCTGTTGGTGGTTGTGAGGTCAGTGGTGGCTCAGTGCCTGCTAGGCCAGTGCTAGGTGCGTGGCTGCTGTTGGTGGTTGTGAGGTCAGAGATGGCTCAGTGCCTGCTAGGCCAGTGCTAGGTGCGTGGCTGCTGTTTGTGGTTGTGAGGTCAGTGGTGGCTCAGTGCCTGCTAGGCCAGTGCTAGGTGCGTGGCTGCTGTTGGTGGTTGTGAGGTCAGTGGTGTCTCAGTGCCTGCTAGGCCAGTGCTAGGTGTGTGGCTGCTGTTGGTGGTTGTGAGGTCACTTGTGGCTCAGTGCCTGCTAGGCCAGTGCTAGGTGCGTGGCTGCTGTTGGTGGTTGTGAGGTCACTTGTGGCTCAGTGCCTGCTAGGCCAGTGCTAGGTGCGTGGCTGCTGTTGGTGGTTGTGAGGTCAGTGGTGGCTCAGTGCCTGCTAGGCCAGTGCTAGGTGCGTGGGTGCTGTTGGTGGTTGTGAGGTCAGTGGTGGCTCAGTGCCTGCTAGGCCAGTGCTAGGTGCGTGGCTGCTGTTTGTGGTTGTGAGGTCAGTGGTGGCTCAGTGCCTGCTAGGCCAGTGCTAGGTGCGTGGCTGCTGTTTTCAGTTGTGAGGTCAGTGGTGGCTCAGTGCCTCCTAGGCCAGTGCTAGGTGCATGGGTGCTCTTTTCAGTTGTGAGGTCAGTGGTGGCTCAGTGCCTGCTAGGCCAGTGCTAGGTGCGTGGCTGCTGTTGGTGGTTGTGAGGTCAGTGGTGGCTCAGTGCCTGCTAGGCCAGTGCTAGGTGCGTGGCTGCTGTTGGTGGTTGTGAGGTCACTTGTGGCTCAGTGCCTGCTAGGCCAGTGCTAGGTGCGTGTGTGCTGTTTGTGGTTGTGAGGTCCCTTGTGGCTCAGTGCCTGCTAGGCCAGTGCTAGGTGCGTGTGTGCTGTTTGTGGTTGTGAGGTCAGTGGTGGCTCAGTGCCTGCTAGGCCAGTGCTAGGTGCGTGGGTGCTGTTGGTGGTTGTGAGGTCAGTGGTGGCTCAGTGCCTGCTAGGCCAGTGCTAGGTGCGTGGCTGCTGTTGGTGGTTGTGAGGTCAGAGGTGGCTCAGTGCCTGCTAGGCCAGTGCTAGGTGCGTGGCTGCTGTTTGTGGTTGTGAGGTCAGTGGTGGCTCAGTGCCTGCTAGGCCAGTGCTAGGTGCGTGGCTGCTGTTGGTGGTTGTGAGGTCAGTGGTGGCTCAGTGCCTGCTAGGCCAGTGCTAGGTGCGTGGGTGCTCTTTGTGGTTGTGAGGTCAGTGGTGGCTCAGTGCCTGCTAGGCCAGTGCTAGGTGCGTGGGTGCTCTTTGTGGTTGTGAGGTCAGTGGTGGCTCAGTGCCTGCTAGGCCAGTGCTAGGTGCGTGGCTGCTGTTTGTGGTTGTGAGGTCAGTGGTGGCTCAGTGCCTGCTAGGCCAGTGCTAGGTGCGTGGCTGCTGTTGGTGGTTGTGAGGTCAGTGGTGGCTCAGTGCCTGCTAGGCCAGTGCTAGGTGCGTGGCTGCTGTTTGTGGTTGTGAGGTCAGTGGTGGCTCAGTGCCTGCTAGGCCAGTGCTAGGTGCGTGGCTGCTGTTGGTGGTTGTGAGGTCAGTGGTGGCTCAGTGCCTGCTAGGCCAGTGCTAGGTGCGTGGCTGCTGTTGGTGGTTGTGAGGTCAGTGGTGGCTCAGTGCCTGCTAGGCCAGTGCTAGGTGTGTGGCTGCTGTTGGTGGTTGTGAGGTCAGTGGTGGCTCAGTGCCTGCTAGGCCAGTGCTAGGTGCGTGGCTGCTGTTTTCAACGGTGAGGTCACTTGTGGCTCGGTGCCTGCTAGGCCAGTGCTAGGTGCGTGGCTGCTGTTTTCAGTTGTGAGGTCAGTGGTGGCTCAGTGCCTGCTAGGCCAGTGCTAGGTGCGTGGGTGCTGTTGGTGGTTGTTAGGTCAGTGGTGGCTCAGTGCCTGCTAGGGCAGTGCTAGGTGCGTGGGTGCTGTTGGTGGTTGTGAGGTCAGTGGTGGCTCAGTGCCTGCTAGGCCAGTGCTAGGTGCGTGGCTGCTGTTGGTGGTTGTGAGGTCAGTGGTGGCTCAGTGCCTGCTAGGCCAGTGCTAGGTGTGTGGCTGCTGTTTTCAACTGTGAGGTCACTTGTGGCTCGGTGCCTGCTAGGCCAGTGCTAGGTGCGTGGCTGCTGTTTTCAGTTGTGAGGTCAGTGGTGGCTCAGTGCCTGCTAGGCCAGTGCTAGGTGCGTGGGTGCTGTTTGTGGTTTTGAGGTCAGTGGTGGCTCGGTGCCTGCTAGGCCAGTGCTAGGTGCGTGGCTGCTGTTTGTGGTTGTGAGGTCAGTGCTGGCTCAGTGCCTGCTAGGCCAGTGCTAGGTGCGTGGCTGCTGTTTTCAAATGTGAGGTCAGTGGTGGCTCAGTGCCTGCTAGGCCAGTGCTAGGTGCGTGGCTGCTGTTTGTGGTTGTGAGGTCAGTGGTGGCTCAGTGCCTGCTAGGCCAGTGCTAGGTGCGTGGGTGCTGTTGGTGGTTGTGAGGTCAGTGGTGGCTCAGTGCCTGCTAGGCCAGTGCTAGGTGCGTGGGTGCTGTTGGTGGTTGTGAGGTCAGTGGTGGCTCAGTGCCTGCTAGGCCAGTGCTAGGTGCGTGGCTGCTCTTTACAATTGTGAGGTCAGTGGTGGCTCAGTGCCTGCTAGGCCAGTGCTAGGTGCGTGGGTGCTGTTTTCAGTTGTTAGGTCAGTGGTGGCTCAGTGCCTGCTAGGCCAGTGCTAGGTGTGTGGCTGCTGTTGGTGGATGTGAGGTCAGTGGTGGCTCAGTGCCTGCTAGGCCAGTGCTAGGTGCGTGGCTGCTGTTTGTGGTTGTGAGGTCAGTGGTGGCTCAGTGCCTGCTAGGCCAGTGCTAGGTGCGTGGCTGCTGTTTGTGGTTGTGAGGTCACTTGTGGCTCGGTGCCTGCTAAGCCAGTGCTAGGTGCGTGGGTGCTGTTTGTGGTTGTGAGGTCACTTGTGGCTCGGTGCCTGCTAGGCCAGTGCTAGTTGCGTGGGTGCTGTTGGTGGTTGTGAGGTCACTTGAGGCTCAGTGCCTGCTAGGCCAGTGCTAGGTGCGTGGGTGCTGTTGGTGGTTGTGAGGTCAGTGGTGGCTCAGTGCCTGCTAGGCCAGTGCAAGGTGCGTGGCTGCTGTTGGTGGTTGTGAGGTCAGTGGTGGCTCGGTGCCTGCTAGGCCAGTGCTAGGTGCGTGGGTGCTGTTTGTGGTTGTGAGGTCAGTGGTGGCTCAGTGCCTGCTAGGCCAGTGCTAGGTGCGTGGGTGCTGTTTGTGGTTGTGAGGTCAGTGGTGGCTCAGTGCCTGCTAGGCCAGTGCTAGGTGCGTGGCTGCTGTTTGTGGTTGTGAGGTCAGTGGTGGCTCAGTGCCTGCTAGGCCAGTGCTAGGTGCGTGGCTGCTGTTTTCAGTTGTGAGGTCACTTGTGGCTCAGTGCCTGCTAGGCCAGTGCTGGGTGCGTGGGTGCTGTTTGTGGTTGTGAGGTCTGTGGTGGCTCAGTGCCTGCTAGGCCAGTGCTAGGTGCATGGCTGCTGTTTTCAGTTGTGAGGTCAGTGGTGGCTCAGTGCCTGCTAGGCCAGTGCTAGGTGCGTGGGTGCTGTTTGTGGTTATGAGGTCAGTGGTGGCTCAGTGCCTGCTAGGCCAGTGCTAGGTGCGTGGGTGCTGTTTGTGGTTGTGAGGTCACTTGTGGCTCGGTGCCTGTTAGGCCAGTGCTAGGTGCGTGGGTGCTGTTGGTGGTTGTGAGGTCAGTGGTGGCTCAGTGCCTGCTAGGCCAGTGCTAGGTGCGTGGGTGCTGTTTGTGGTTGTGAGGTCAGTGGTGGCTCAGTGCCTGCTAGGCCAGTGCTAGGTGCGTGGCTGCTGTTTTCAGTTGTGAGGTCAGTGGTGGCTCAGTGCCTGCTAGGCCAGTGCTAGGTGCGTGGGTGCTGTTTGTGGTTGTGAGGTCAGTGGTGGCTCAGTGCCTGCTAGGCCAGTGCTAGGTGCGTGGCTGCTGTTTGTGGTTGTGAGGTCAGTGGTGGCTCAGTGCCTGCTAGGCCAGTGCTAGGTGCGTGGCTGCTGTTGGTGGTTGTGAGGTCAGTGGTGGCTCAGTGCCTGCTAGGCCAGTGCTAGGTGCGTGGCTGCTGTTTGTGGTTGTGAGGTCCCTTGTGGCTCAGTGCCTGCTAGGCCAGTGCTAGGTGCGTGGCTGCTGTTGGTGGTTGTGAGGTCAGTGGTGGCTCAGTGCCTGCTAGGCCAGTGCTAGTTGCGTGGCTGCTGTTTGTGGTTGTGAGGTCAGTGGTGGCTCAGTGCCTGCTAGGCCAGTGCTAGGTGCGTGGCTGCTGTTGGTGGTTGTGAGGTCAGTGGTGGCTCAGTGCCTGCTAGGCCAGTGCTAGGTGCGTGGCTGCTGTTGGTGGTTGTGAGGTCAGTGGTGGCTCAGTGCCTGCTAGGCCAGTGCTAGGTGCGTGGCTGCTGTTGGTGGTTGTGAGGTCAGTGGTGGCTCAGTGCCTGCTAGGCCAGTGCTAGGTGCGTGGCTGCTGTTTGTGGTTGTGAGGTCAGTGGTGGCTCAGTGCCTGCTAGGCCAGTGCTAGGTGCGTGGCTGCTGTTGGTGGTTGTGAGGTCAGTGGTGGCTCGGCGCCTGCTAGGCCAGTGCTATGTGCATGGGTGCTGTTTGTGGTTGTGAGGTCAGTGGTGGCTCAGTGCCTGCTAGGCCAGTGCTAGGTGCGTGGCTGCTGTTTTCAAATGTGAGGTCAGTGGTGGCTCAGTGCCTGCTAGGCCAGTGCTAGGTGCGTGGCTGCTGTTGGTGGTTGTGAGGTCAGTGGTGGCTCCGTGCCTGCTAGGCCAGTGCTAGGTGCGTGTGTGCTGTTTGTGGTTGTGAGGTCAGTGGTGGCTCAGTGCCTGCTACGCCAGTGCTAGGTGCGTGGCTGCTGTTTTCAAATGTGAGGTCAGTGGTGGCTCAGTGCCTGCTAGGCCAGTGCTAGGTGCGTGGCTGCTGTTGGTGGTTGTGAGGTCAGTGGTGTCTCAGTGCCTGCTAGGCCAGTGCTAGGTGCGTGGGTGCTGTTTGTGGTTGTGAGGTCAGTGGTGGCTCAGTGCCTGCTAGGCCAGTGCTAGGTGCGTGGCTGCTGTTTGTGGTAGTGAGGTCAGTGGTGGCTCAGTGCCTGCTAGGCCAGTGCTAGGTGCGTGGGTGCTGTTGGTGGTTGTGAGGTCAGTGGTGGCTCAGTGCCTGCTAGGCCAGTGCTAGGTGCGTGGGTGCTGTTGGTGGTTGTGTGGTCAGTGGTGGCTCAGTGCCTGCTAGGGCAGTGCTAGGTGCGTGGGTGCTGTTTGTGGTTGTGAGGTCAGTGGTGGCTCGGTGCCTGCTAGGCCAGTGCTAGGTGCGTGGGTGCTGTTTGTGGTTGTGAGGTCAGTGGTGGCTCAGTGCCTGCTAGGCCAGTGCTAGGTGCCTGGCTGCTGTTTTCAATTGTGAGGTCCCTTGTGGCTCAGTGCCTGCTAGGCCAGTGCTGGGTGCGTGGGTGCTGTTTGTGGTTGTGAGGTCTGTGGTGGCTCAGTGCCTGCTAGGCCAGTGCTATGTGCGTGGGTGCTGTTTTCAGTTGTGAGGTCAGTGGTGGCTCAGTGCCTGCTAGGCCAGTGCTAGGTGCGTGGCTGCTGTTTGTGGTTATGAGGCCAGTGGTGGCTCAGTGCCTGCTAGGCCAGTGCTAGGTGCGTGGCTGCTCTTTGTGGTTGTGAGGTCAGTGGTGGCTCAGTGCCTGCTAGGCCAGTGCTAGGTGCGTGGGTGCTGTTTGTGGTTGTGAGGTCAGTGGTGGCTCAGTGCCTGCTAGGCCAGTGCTAGGTGCGTGGCTGCTGTTTTCAGTTGTGAGGTCAGTGGTGGCTCAGTGCCTGCTAGGCCAGTGCTAGGTGCGTGGGTGCTCTTTGTGGTTGTGAGGTCAGTGGTGGCTCAGTGCCTGCTAGGCCAGTGCTAGGTGCGTGGCTGCTGTTTGTGGTTGTGAGGTCAGTGGTGGCTCAGTGCCTGCTAGGCCAGTGCTAGGTGCGTGGCTGCTGTTGGTGGTTGTGAGGTCAGTGGTGGCTCAGTGCCTGCTAGGCCAGTGCTAGGTGCGTGGGTGCTGTTTGTGGTTGTGAGGTCACTTGTGGCTCGGTGGCTGTTAGGCCAGTGCTAGGTGCGTGGCTGCTGTTGGTGGTTGTGAGGTCAGTGGTGGCTCAGTGCCTGCTAGGCCAGTGCTAGTTGCGTGGCTGCTGTTTGTGGTTGTGAGGTCAGTGGTGGCTCAGTGCCTGCTAGGCCAGTGCTAGGTGCGTGGCTGCTGTTTGTGGTGGTGAGGTCAGTGGTGGCTCAGTGCCTGCTAGGCCAGTGCTACGTGCGTGGGTGCTGTTTGCGGTTGTGAGGTCAGTGGTGGCTCAGTGCCTGCTAGGCCAGTGCTAGGTGCGTGGCTGCTGTTGGTGGTTGTGAGGTCAGTGGTGGCTCAGTGCCTGCTAGGCCAGTGCTAGGTGCGTGGCTGCTGTTGGTGGTTGTGAGGTCACTTGTGGCTCGGTGCCTGCTAAGCCAGTGCTAGGTGCGTGGGTGCTGTTGGTGGTTGTGTGGTCAGTGGTGGCTCAGTGCCTGCTAGGCCAGTGCTAGGTGCGTGGGTGCTGTTTGTGGTTGTGAGGTCAGTGGTGGCTCGGTGCCTGCTAGGCCAGTGCTAGGTGCGTGGGTGCTGTTTGTGGTTGTGAGGTCAGTGGTGGCTCAGTGCCTGCTAGGCCAGTGCTAGGTGCCTGGCTGCTGTTTTCAATTGTGAGGTCCCTTGTGGCTCAGTGCCTGCTAGGCCAGTGCTGGGTGCGTGGGTGCTGTTTGTGGTTGTGAGGTCTGTGGTGGCTCAGTGCCTGCTAGGCCAGTGCTATGTGCGTGGGTGCTGTTTTCAGTTGTGAGGTCAGTGGTGGCTCAGTGCCTGCTAGGCCAGTGCTAGGTGCGTGGCTTCTGTTTGTGGTTATGAGGCCAGTGGTGGCTCAGTGCCTGCTAGGCCAGTGCTAGGTGCGTGGCTGCTCTTTGTGGTTGTGAGGTCAGTGGTGGCTCAGTGCCTGCTAGGCCAGTGCTAGGTGCGTGGGTGCTGTTGGTGGTTGTGAGGTCAGTGGTGGCTCAGTGCCTGCTAGGCCAGTGCTAGGTGCGTGGCTGCTGTTTTCAGTTGTGAGGTCAGTGGTGGCTCAGTGCCTGCTAGGCCAGTGCTAGGTGCGTGGGTGCTGTTTGTGGTTGTGAGGTCAGTGGTGGCTCAGTGCCTGCTAGGCCAGTGCTAGGTGCGTGGCTGCTGTTTGTGGTTGTGAGGTCAGTGGTGGCTCAGTGCCTGCTAGGCCAGTGCTAGGTGCGTGGCTGCTGTTGGTGGTTGTGAGGTCAGTGGTGGCTCAGTGCCTGCTAGGCCAGTGCTAGGTGCGTGGGTGCTGTTTGTGGTTGTGAGGTCACTTGTGGCTCGGTGGCTGTTAGGCCAGTGCTAGGTGCGTGGCTGCTGTTGGTGGTTGTGAGGTCAGTGGTGGCTCAGTGCCTGCTAGGCCAGTGCTAGTTGCGTGGCTGCTGTTTGTGGTTGTGAGGTCAGTGGTGGCTCAGTGCCTGCTAGGCCAGTGCTAGGTGCGTGGCTGCTGTTTGTGGTTGTGAGGTCAGTGGTGGCTCAGTGCCTGCTAGGCCAGTGCTACGTGCGTGGGTGCTGTTTGCGGTTGTGAGGTCAGTGGTGGCTCAGTGCCTGCTAGGCCAGTGCTAGGTGCGTGGCTGCTGTTTGTGGTTGTGAGGTCAGTGGTGGCTCAGTGCCTGCTAGGCCAGTGCTAGGTGCGTGGCTGCTGTTTGTGGTTGTGAGGTCAGTGGTGGCTCAGTGCCTGCTAGGCCAGTGCTAGGTGCGTGGGTGCTGTTTGTTGTAGTGAGGTCAGTGGTGGCTCTGTGCCTGCTAGGCCAGTGCTAGGTGCGTGGGTGCTCTTTTCAGTTGTGAGGTCAGTGGTGGCTCAGCGCCTGCTAGGCCAGTGCTAGTTGCGTGGGTGCTCTTTTCAGTTGTGAGGTCAGTGGTGTCTCAGTGTTATAGGTAAACGTGACAAATTGACAACCACTCGGGCCGGGTTGCATAAATTCCAATTTATAAAATAATTGAGCAAGTCACAAGCAAGCAAAATAGCGCTGGGCGGCCGCGGGGAGTCTCCTGCTCCACCAACGGCACGCGCAACCCCCCCCTCACAGTCTCCTTATATGCGATTCCAGTTCCTGGTATACGGGGCACCTCCTGTAACTTCTGCGGTTGCGCCGGCTGTTGCTAGGGGGTCTTCTTCAGCCCTCTGGTGGTCGTGGGGATGAAGGCTGGAGTCTTCCTCTGCATTGTGTGCCATATTAGGCTATCTAAACTAACATTGCCGCTTCGCTAGCTCAGGCGGGGTACATGCCCCCTGTTATAGGCAAACACGACCAATTGGTTTGCATAAAATCTACTTTAATGGAATAATTGAGCAAGTTACAAGTAAGCAAAACAGCGCTGGGCGGCCGGGGGAATCTCCTGCTCCACCAACGGTGCGCGCAATCCCCCCCTCACAGTCTCCTTATATGCAATTCCAGCTCCAGGTATATGTGGCACTTCCTGTAACTTCTGCGGTTGCGCCGGCTGTTGCTAGGGGTCTTCTTCAGCCCTCTGCATTGTGAGTGGTGACCCTCAGGTCACGCATATATTTTACAACTTTCGAAGTCGTGCTATATTTCACAGTTGTGTGACATCGCCATCACCATATTAGGCTATCTAAACTAACATTGCCGCTTCGCTAGCTCAACTCCCTTATCTCAGGCAGGGTACATGCCCCCACCACAGGATGTAGGATGTTCCCACAGATGTTCCCAAGGCTGTTTCTTACTTTGATGTAACCAATTAGCACACATCACAGTCCAGGATGTTTCAAGGCTGTTTCTCAATTTGATGTAACAAATTAGCACATATCACAATCCCCCCTTTTTGTTTTGGTCCCTTCTAATTTGTTCATCAAATCGAGCAACAACCTCCTGTGCCAGGGAGAGCATAGGGTTATGCTTACTCTCATCTTCATTTAGTTGTTCATATTGACTTCTTATCAACAGTAGGTGGGCAGCTTCGAGTCTGCTTTTTGCTAAGTTAATTATTTTATTTACTATACACGGTCCAAAGGTCAACACTAGTACTAGTAAAGCCAATGGGCCCGCGATGGTAGACAATAAGGTTGTTAGCCAGGGGGAATGACTGAACCATGATTCATACCACCCTTGCTGGGCTTCTCTTTCCTTTTTACGTTTTTCAAGGCCTTCTCTCAATTTCGCCATAGTATCCCTGACAACTCCTGTATGATCCGCGTAAAAACAACATTCTTCTCCTAGGGCTGCACACAATCCTCCCTGTTGCAAAAATAAGAGGTCCATCCCTCTTCTGTTCTGTAAAACTACTTCTGATAGCGATGTCAACGATTTTTCTAAGGCTGTAATGGATTTTTCTATTCGTTCTAAGTCCTCATCCACTGCTGCTCGTAGGGTGCTAAGGCTCTGCTGCTGCACTACTAAGGAGGAGATTCCAGTTCCCGCTCCTACTGCCCCTAGGCCCAGTAAGGTGGCTATGGTAATTGCGGTGATTGGTTCTCTCTTTACTCGGACCAGGTGAGGGTTGTCCCAATGGTCGTACATCACATTTTCTGGGTGGTACAAGATCCTGGGAACTACCTCTATTTGTATACAATACTCTTGGGACTCACCAAGTACCCTTAGGGAGACACAGGGAGTTAGGCCCGTTTTTGAACATATCCACCTAGCTCCTTGGGTGGGAATAATCCATCCAATTTTGGAGGTGTAGGTTTGCAGTGTCACAGACCCACACAGCTTTCTCTTTGATTTTGGTATTTTACCAATACACATTCCCATTCCCGTAACTTGCTCCATGGTCAACCCCTTCTTCTTATCTTCCCATTGACACTGGGAGCCGGGATTATTGCTCACAGTATATGTCATATTTAGTCCTATTGCTTCATAAAAAGGGGGTCTTATGTCGTAGCATAACCAGCAATGGGTGGTTATACTAGGGGTTGTAGCATTTAATACTTTGTAAGTTGCCTGTATAATCTTCCACAGAGGATTGTCTACCCCCTCTGTGGCTTTACTTTCCGAGATTACAACAGTATCTTTTGGGGTGGGGTGGCTCATAGGACTACTTGTCAAATTCATTATCGCAGCCGTTGGTTTGATTCTTAATTTTGCTCCTTTAACGACTAGATTCGGCCCTATTGCTTGAGGAGCAGGTTGCTCACTTTCTTTCTTTATGAAAATTAATCCACCTCTATCAGTTCCGGATTCCCAGAACCGGACTCCCCAGGTCTTTCCCAAAAACCATCCCGGATCCTCCGGACGGGTGATGTTTATCACTAAATGTTTACAAGTTCCTGGGGGGGTATAGTGGGGATTTCCCCGATACCCCAGCTGGAAATCCTCTTTGGGGGGGGTACACCCAGAAGGCCCCCATTTTACTGATAAAAACTTATCTGACCCTGCTCCTGGAGTCCAATCCGAGGCTATAGTTTCACATCCCCAATAAGCACAATAATAAGAGTTTGGGTAGTTACAATATCCTCGCCCAGGATTAGAACTAGGACAAAAGTAAAACGGTTTCCCGAACTCTCTTCGACTCGAACATGGCTCAATGGGTGCCAATTCACACAAGGTAGGTGTGAATGTAGGGCTCCCGGGTACACTTTGCACTTGGATCACTTTTTGATCTTCCCATCTCATTAATGACCATTTAAAGGGTTGGTGTACATTATGTTCCCCTTGGATTCGTCTTCCTAATAAGCCCAGCACAATCATCTTCCAGAGGAGTAGTGGACCCATGGCTTGGTCAACGGATATTTTACGAACCCTTAATGCCTTGGAGGGGCGGTCCGTGATGCCAAGTGTCTCTGGGACTTTAAAGAGTCTGGGTCTTACAATTTTGGGTATTCCTGCTTAGGAGGTGGCTTATCGGCCTCGATCCCCACAAGTTCTATACGTCTCTGCCTCCCCTGCCTACTCTTTTGCTTCAGAGCAGCAGGGTGTACCGTCTTCTCGGCAGCAGCCGTATTCTTCAGGGGAACCTCCTGTATGAGCCTTTTTGATTTTTAAAGGCTTCCCAGTTCCCAAGAGTGACACTCAACATACGGTGCGGTCCGCCTATAATTGGTGTTTTCAATTTTAGCCTTATGTGATCGGGGTGGTTGGCATGGGTACAACCTTTCTCTGGTTGTACTCCTTTTAACAAAGGCTTCCCACCATTCTACCGATCTTTTCTTAAGATCTTTTAATGTCCAATAAGTCAATTTTGTCGTAACAAAGGCGGCAAATGCCGCTAGGGAGATACCCGTACTAACAATGAGTCCACTACTTCCCTTTACAAACCCTACATGCATAACACACAAAGGGATAACAAATACAATGTGGAGTTATAACAAATACTATGTTAGGTTTTACAAAATGTGGTCTCACTTATCGAGGTTTCCAGGTTTCTTCTTAAAGGTTACTTTTAAATTGTCTGGGTTTCCAAAGGCTTCCCACGATGATTCTGAAATCGGTCCTTTAATTCTGCTAGCATGTGTCCATCCTCGCTCTGCGGTACGAATAGCAGTGTCTGTGGTAAGCAAAACAAGGAAAGGTCCCTCCCAGCGGGGAGTCAAGGATGAGTCTTTCCAGGTTTTAATTAAAACCTTGTCTCCAGGGTTAACTCGGTGAATAGCTACATCTAGTGGAGGTCTCTGTACTATTAGTCCTTTCTTTATCAATTCCTGTCTTCTCTTCATAAGCTCTGTAATATATTTCTGTAATAATCTCTCTTCTACTTTAGGATGTTCTTTTGGTATTTCTAAATCGTATGGCATCCCATATAACATTTCAAAAGGGGAGACTCCTGTGTCAGTTCTGGGCTGAGTTCGTATATTCAACAAGGCTAAGGGTAAACACTTGATCCAATTCATCTGGGTTTCCATCATTAGCTTCGTTAACTGTTTTTTTATTTCCCCATTCATCCTTTCTACCTTTCCTGAACTTTGAGGATGCCAGGGAGTGTGATACTCCCACTTGATTCCTAAAGGATCTAATGTTTCTTTAATGACCTTGGATGTAAAATGTGGCCCCCTGTCTGAGTCTATGACCAATACATTCCCATACCGGGGTATGATATTTTCTAATAATATCTTGGTTACCGATTTCGCAGTTGCTCGGGCTACGGGAAAAGCTTCTACAAAGTAAGTTAAATGATCTACTATAACTAATAGGTATTTATACCTGCCCACTTTTGGGAGTTCTGTAAAGTCAACCTGTATTTTCTCAAATGGTCTCCTGGCTATAGATCGTCCCCCTGGGACCTTTTCTCTGAGGTGCTGCTTGTTAACCTTCTGACAGGTCAAACATTCTCCCACTAGTCTTTTTGCTATGTCATATATTCCAATGCACATATATTTAGTTCCAAACTGGTCTACTAATGCTTGCACTCCCCAATGAGTCTGTCGGTGGAATTCTTTCATGATTCTCCAAGCTACGCCTTTGGATACTATTTCTCTATCATCGGGCAGTACCCATTTACCTTCTTTTTCTAGGGCTCCTATCTGTCGTAATTTATCTATTTCCTGTTTAGTAAAACTCATCCTGGTATCTAGTTTATCTTGGCCCTCTTTTCCTTCAGACAATAGGTGTAAAGCTGCTTTTTTTGCTTCTTCATCTGCTAGATTATTTCCCCTTATGTGGTAAAATGTGCCTTTTTGATGGCCCCTAACATGTACTACTGCGATTCTCCGAGGTCCCCTCAGAGCTTCTAAAGTTTTTCTGATTAATTTTTCGTGCACTAAATTCTTCCCTTGTGAATTAATCAGTCCCCTTTCTTCCCATATTTTCCCAAATGTGTGTACTACTCCATAAGCATATTTAGAGTCGGTGTATATAGTCCCTATTTTGCCCTTTAAAATTTCTAAGGCTCTAAAAACTGCATACAATTCACAAGCCTGGGCCGACCAAGTTTTGTCTAGGGGCCCTGATTCTATTAACTCTAGAGACTTCCCATCTACAATAGCATACCCTGATCTGCGTTTCCCTTCAACTACGCGAGAGGATCCGTCCACAAAGAATTTAGTCCCCTCTGGTAACTCTTCTTCTTCTAAATCTTCTCTTATTTTAGTTTGGTATTCTATTAGACGCATGCAATCATGTCTTAATTGACCACTGGGTTCCCCATACAGGAACTGGGCTGGATTCTGCAAGCTTGTAGTCTCAATTTCCAACTTTGGAGAATGGATTAAAATGCCCTCGTATTTTAATAGTCTGGCATCGGTTATCCATTTTTCGGCTTTTTGTTGTAATACTCCTCGTATATTATGAGGGGTATATATTTTTAATTCTCCTCCAAAGGTTATCTTTTTAGCCTCTTCTACTAATAAGGCTGTAGCTACAATGGCTTGTAGGCAAGTGGGCCATCCCCGACTGACGGGGTCTAGCAATTTTGAAAAATACCCTATAGGTTTCTTTTTCCCTGCCCATTCCTGTGTTAGGACTCCAAAGGCTGTTCCTTCCTGTGTATTAATAAACATGTAGAACGGTCTCTTAATATCTGGTAAACTCAAAACAGGCGCATTCACCAAGTCAGCCTTCAAACCTTCGAGGCTTTGATCATCGGTTTTAGTCCATTTTATTAGCCCGTCTGCAGTTAGTTTTTGATATAAAAATTTTACTTTATTGCTATAATTTTCAATCCATTGTCTACAATACCCTAATAGCCCCAGCAATTGTCGGACCTGTCTTTTGCTCTTCGGGGGTCTTATTGACAGTATACCATTTACCCTTTCAGGGTCCAATTTTTTTGTGCCCTTGCTAAGCCAATGTCCCAAATACTTCACCTCTTCTTCCGTAAATTGCAACTTTGATTTCGATACTTTCAATCCCTTTAAACTTAGGAAATTTAACAACTTAATACTCTCACATCTAACTTCCTCCTGTGTTTTTCCTGCTAAAAGCAAATCATCCACATATTGTGTTAAAGTAATTTGAGGATTAGTTTCGTAAGTACTTAGAACCTGCTCCAGGGCTTGCCCAAACAAATTAGGGGATTCTGTAAACCCTTGTGGTAAAACAGTCCATCGGAGTTGTTGTTTCCTATGGGTATCTGGGTCTTCCCACTCGAAGGCAAAAAAGTCTCTACATTCTTCTTTAAGGGGGCATGCCCAAAATGCATCTTTCAGGTCTATAACCGTATACCATTTAGCCTCAGGTGACAGCTGACTAAGTATGGTATAGGGGTTAGCTACAATTGGGAACCTGGTAATTGTTCTTTTGTTTATTTCTCTTAAATCTTGTACCAATCTATAAGTACCGTCTGGTTTCTTTACGGGCAGTATAGGGGTATTATAGGGAGACATACAAGGCTCCAGTAACCTTTGATTTATTAGCCTCTGGATTACTGGTTGGAGTCCTTGCCTCCCTTCCTGTGACATTGGATATTGCTTGACTCTAACAGGGATTTCTGGATTCCGTATACTCACTTCAAAGGGAGCAATATCTAGTTTTCCTACTGATTCTGGGGTATACCAAACTTCAGGGTTGATTTTGGCCTCATCTTCAATAGTAAGGGTGCATAATTTTATAACTAATTCTTGATTCTCTACTTCTAAATTGACTCCTAATTCAACCATCATATCTCGGCCCAGTAAATTATATTCAGCTTCGGGAACTAATAAAAAGGATCCAACACTTAATCGAGAGTCTGATTCTATTTCCACATTTTTAATTACTGGGACCTTAAAGGGTTCTCCCTTAGCTCCTATCACTTGTAATTTCTCTGGGGATGGTTTACACCCCCAGGGTACCGTTTGGACAGTAGATCTTTCTGCCCCAGAATCCACAAGGAATTCTACTTCTTGTCGCTGGGGACCTAATTTCAATTTTATCAAGGGCTCAGTTCCTTTATGAGTCCCCAGCAAATAGAGCCCCTGACCCCCCTAATCTTCTTGGAACATTTGCTCATCCTGCATTCGCTTCCTACAATTCCTCTTCAGATGCCCTTTTTTCTGGCAATAAAAACACTCCACCTGCCTCAAGTCCCTCGTCACAACTTCTCTGGGTTGTCCTTCTTGGTGAAGTGGCTTTCTTTTAGGTCTGTTATACGACCTAGGGGGTTGTGCCTGGATTCCTCTCTGCCCTTCTCGGACTGCTGCCATCAGAATCTTTGCCTGCCGCCGATGGGTTTCCTCTTCCCTCCGCACATGCACTTTCTGAGCTTCCCTCAGCAATTCGTCCAGCCCCCTATCTTGCCAATCATCTAACTTCTCTAGCTTTCTTCTAATATCTGGAAAGGCCTTTGCTACAAACTGTGTTTTCAATAGAGCCTGTCCCACAGGGGTACTGGGGTCTACCCCGGAATAAAGTTGCAAATTTTTCCTAAGTCTCTCGAGCCACTCTGTTGGTGTCTCATCCTTCTTTTGTTGTTCCATGAAGGCCTTATTAATATTTTGCCCCCTGGGAACAGATTCCCTGATTCCCTGAACTATTATGGCTCTCAGATCGGACATATGTGTCCGATGCTCAGCATTCTGATTGTCCCAGTCCGGCCGTTGGGTGGGCCATTTAATATCTGCAGCAGGACCTTGTTGGTGTTGTTGATCCCAAATCCGCATCCCAGCCCTACGGATCATTTCCCTTTCTTCCGCTGTAAATAATATGCTTAAGATGGATTGTAATTCCTCCCATGTATAAAGGCTTGGACCTAAAAACTGATCTAATTTCTCAGCCACCCCTAAAGGGTCTTCTAATAAATTCCCCATTTCTTTCTTAAAATCCCGTACGTCCCCTGAACTCAGGGGCATAGACACAAATCCCATCCCCGGCTGCGGTCCTCCCATGGGGAGTTCTCGCAAGGGGTACAGCTGATCAGGTCGCCCACCTCCCCTCGTTTGACTCCTCGTGACCCTTCGGGTTTCTTCTGGGGAACTAGGAGGGTTTAGATCCCAGTCTGGGGTCGTCGGAGAGGGGCTATGAGGAGGGGCTGGTGTTGGGTTTTGAGCCGGAGCTGAGGGAATATAGGGGGGAGGAGAAACGGGAAGTTCCTCCAGTGTTTTGCTTTTCTTCCTCGAACCCTTCTCTTTCAAGGTAAATATCATGGTCCGAGTATCTGGTCTTATCCATAAACTAGCATACTCACTTTCTTCTAAACTAAAGGGCTCCTTTGAATTCACATATATATTTAGAGCCTGACATTTCCAATTTTCAAAAGACCCGTATACTGGCCAATAAAGGTGGTCTCCTCTAATCTGCTTCCCACCCCATACTTGCATACAGTAATGTACCATTTTTTCTCGACTTTTGCCTTTTCTGGAGGGCCAATCGTTCCAATACTTAATCATTAATCCTAAAGGGCTATCGAGCGGTATATCTGGTAACTGTACCGTAGAGCCCTCTATGGGATCAGAAGACTTGCTCTTTTTCTGTCCCATCTTCCGGAGCACCCACCCCAGTCACTCTCTTTCTTTCCGCAGGGGACCGCACTCACACCACCCGAGTCTTTAACTGCTAGGACGGTTGTCCCTTCGCAGCGGGCGGCCCAGTCGGCCGACGGGTGCCCCGTTTCGGTCCCCTATTACAACTCTCTCTCTCCGCAGGGGACCGCACTCACACCACCCGAGTCTTTAACTGCTAGGACGGTTGTCCCTTCGCAGCGGGCGGCCCAGTCGGCCGACGGGTGCCCCGTTTCGGTCCCCTGTTACACAATCACCCTCCTGGAGGGTCCGCACTCACTCCGTCCCCTGGGGACGTCTCACTCAAACGTACTCCGGGTATCCCACCCCAACCGAACGGAACCGCATACATATACTCACTCAGTCCTGAGTCTTCGTTCGGGTCTTCGTGCACAAAGTTTACGGGGTACTGCAGTTCTTTTGCTTACTTGTCCGATTTAGGGTTCGGAAATACAGGTTGTGGTAGGGGAACTACCCACTCAGGGGCCATCCGAAGACGGGATGGGGCGCCTCCCCTGAGTCAGAGTCCCGAAACCAGGGAAGCCTGTATCCGAGTCACGGCACCAAATTGTTATAGGCAAACACGACCAATTGGTTTGCATAAAATCTACTTTAATGGAATAATTGAGCAAGTTACAAGTAAGCAAAACAGCGCTGGGCGGCCGGGGGAATCTCCTGCTCCACCAACGGCGCGCGCAATCCCCCCCTCACAGTCTCCTTATATGCAATTCCAGCTCCAGGTATATGTGGCACTTCCTGTAACTTCTGCGGTTGCGCCGGCTGTTGCTAGGGGTCTTCTTCAGCCCTCTGCATTGTGAGTGGTGACCCTCAGGTCACGCATATATTTTACAACTTTCGAAGTCGTGCTATATTTCACAGTTGTGTGACATCGCCATCACCATATTAGGCTATCTAAACTAACATTGCCGCTTCGCTAGCTCAACTCCCTTATCTCAGGCAGGGTACATGCCCCCACCACAGGATGTAGGATGTTCCCACAGATGTTCCCAAGGCTGTTTCTTACTTTGATGTAACCAATTAGCACACATCACAGTCCAGGATGTTTCAAGGCTGTTTCTCAATTTGATGTAACAAATTAGCACATATCACACCCCCACCACAGGCTGTAGGATGTTCCCACAGATGTTCCCAAGGCTGTTTCTCGCTGATGTAACAAATTAGTACATACCACAATACAAGATGTTCCCAAGGCTGTTTCTCACTTTGATGCAACAAATTAGCACATATCACAATCCCCCCCTTTTTGTTTTGGTCCCTTCTAATTTGTTCATCAAATCGAGCAACAGCCTCCTGTGCCAGGGAGAGCATAGGGTTATGCTTACTTTCATCTTCATTTAGTTGTTTATATTGACTTTTTATCAACAGTAGGTGGGCAGCTTCGAGTCTGCTTTTTGCTAAGTTAATAATTTTATTTACTATACACGGCCCAAAGGTCAACACAAGTACTAGTAAAGCTAATGGACCCGCTATTGCAGACAATAAGGTTGTTAGCCAGGGAGAACGACTGAACCATGATTCATACCACCCTTGCTGGGCTTCTCTTTCATTTTTACGCCTTTCAAGGCCTTCTCTCAGTTTCGCCATAGTATCCCTGACAACTCCTGTATGATCCACGTAAAAACAACATTCTTCTCCTAGGGCTGCACACAATCCTCCCTGTTGCAAAAATAAGAGGTCCATCCCTCTTCTGTTCTGTAACACCACTTCTGATAGTGATGTTAACAACTTTTCTAAGGCGGTGATGGATTTTTCTACCATTTAAAGGGTTGGTGTACGTTATGTTCCCCTTTGATTCGTCTTCCTAATAAGCCCAGCACAATCATCTTCCAGAGGAGTAGTGGACCCATGGCTTGGTTAACGGATACTTTACAAACCCTTAATGCCTTGGAGGGGCGATCCGTGATGCCAGGTGTCTCTGGGACTTTAAAGAGTCTGGGTCTTATAACTTTAGGTATTCCTGCTTAGGAGGTGGCTTGTCGGCCTCGATCCCCACAGTTTCTATACGTCTCTGTCTCCTCTGCCTACTCTTTTGCTCAGAGCAGCAGGGCGTACCTGTCTTCTCGACAGCAGCCGTATTCTTCAGGGGAACCTCCTTTATGTGCCTTTCTGATTTGAAAGGCTCCCCAGTTTTTCGAGAGAGACACCCAACATACGGCACGGTCCACCTACAATTGGTGTTTTTAATGTTGGCCTTTTAACAAAGGCTTCCCACCATTCTACCGATCTTTGCTTATGATCTTTTAATGTCCAATAAGTCAATTTTGTCGTAACAAAGGCGGTAGATGCCGCTAGGGAGATACCCGTACTAACAATGAGTCCACTACTTCCTTTTACAAACCCTACATGCATAACACGCAAAGGGATAACAAATACAATGTGGGGTTATAACAAATACTATGTTAGGTTTTACAAAATGTGGTCTCACTTATCGAGGATTCCAGGTTTCTTCTTAAAGGTTACTTTTAAATTGTCCGGATTTCCAAAGGCTTCCCACGATGATTCTGAGATCGGTCCTTTAATTCTGCTAGCGTGTGTCCATCCTCGCTCTGCGGTGCGAATAGCAGTGTCTGTGGTAAGTAAGACAAGAAAAGGTCCCTCCCAGCGGGGAGTCAAGGACGAGTCTTTCCAGGTTTAATTAAAACCTTGTCTCCAGGGTTAACTCGGTGAATGGCTACATCTAGTGGAGGTCTCTGTTTGCCAGAGCTGAGGTGGGGCCCCGGCTCCAAGCACCAGACTAAAGCAGAGGAAGACAGTGAGCCGCCTCAGCGCGCGGAGCAGCACAGGCGGTGCTGGGCTGGGGGAGGCACTGTCACCCCACTACCTGCCTGCTGGGGGGGGGCCTGGGGCTGCTCCCACCGCCGGCCAGGGCAGCAGCGTCTCCAGCGGGGAGAAGGGGGAAGCCTGCACCCCACTTCTCGCAGCGCCTGCTGGGACCCCAAGCAGGGTGCTCAGCCCAGGAGCAGCCAGGTCTCATCCTGCCTTCCCGGGGCGGTGTAGGGGCTGATGCGGGAAGGGGGCTCCTTGCCAGGGCGGGGGCTGTCTCATCGCTCTGTGCCTGGAGCCGCACATGGGGCAGACAGGCTCTTCAGCCAACACACGGAGTATGGGGTGGGGGTATTATGGGGAGACATACAAGGCTCCAGTAACCTTTGATTTATTAGCCTCTGGATTACTGGTCGGAGTCCTTGCCTCCCTTCCTGTGACATTGGATATTGCTTGTCTCTAACAGGGATTTCTGGATTTCGTATACTCACTTCAAAGGGAGCAATATCTAGTTTCCCTACTGACTCTGGGGTATACCACACTTCAGGATTGATTTTGGCCTCATCTTCAATAGTAAGGGTGCATAATTTTATAACTAATTCTTGATTCTCTACTTCTAAATTGACTCCTAATTCAACCATCATATCTCGGCCCAGTAAATTATATTCAGCTTCGGGAACTAATAAAAAGGATCCAACACTTAGTCGAGATTCTGATTCTATTTCCACATTTTTAATTACTGGGACCTTAAAGGGTTCTCCTTTAGCTCCTATCACTCGTAATTTCTCTGGGGATGGTTTACACCCCCAGGGTACCGTTTGGACAGTAGATCTTTCTGCCCCAGAATCTACAAGGAATTCTACTTCTTGTCGCTGGGGACCCAATTTCAATTTTATCAAGGGCTCGGTTCCTTTATGAGTCCCCAGCAGATAGAGCCCCTGACCCCCCCTACTCTTCTTGGAACATTTGCTCATCCTGCATTCGTTTCCTGCAATTTCTCTTCAGATGCCCTTTCTTCTGGCAATAAAAACACTCAACCTGCCTCAAGTCCCTCGTCACAACTTCCCTGGGTTGTCCTTCTTGGTGAGGTGGCTTTCTTTTAGGTCTGTTATACGACCTAGGGGGTTGTGCCTGGATTCCTCTCTGCCCTTCTCGGACTGCTGCCACCAGAATCTTTGCCTGCCGCCGATGGGTTTCCTCTTCCCTCCGCACATGCACTTTCTGAGCTTCCCTCAGCAATTCGTCCAGTCCTCTATCTTGCCAATCATCTAACTTCTCTAACTTCCTTCTGATATCTGGAAAGGCCTTTGCTACAAACTGTGTTTTCAATAGAGCCTGTCCCACAGGGGTACTGGGGTCTACCCTGGAATAAAGTTGCAGATTTTTCCTAAGTCTCTCAAGCCATTCTGTTGGTGTCTCGTCCCTTTTTTGTTGTTCCTTGAAGGCCTTATTAATATTTTGCCCCCTGGGAACAGATTCCCTGATTCCCTGAACTATTATGGTTCCTAGATCGGACATATGTGTCCGATGCTCAGCATTCTGATTGTCCCCGTCCGGCCGTTGGGTGGGCCATTTAATATCTGCTGCGGGACCTTGTTGGTGTTGTTGATCCCAAATCTGCATCCCAGCCCTACGGATCATTTCCCTTTCTTCCACTGTAAATAATATGCTTAAGATGGATTGTAATTCCTCCCATGTATAAAGGCTAGGACCTAAAAACTGATCTAATTTTTCAGCCACCCCTAAAGGGTCTTCTAATAAATTCCCCATTTCTTTCTTAAAATCCCGTACGTCCCCTGAACTCAGGGGCATGGACACAAATCCCATCCCCGGCTGTGGTCCTCCCATGGGGAGTTCTCGCAAGGGGTACAGCTGATCAGATCGCCCACCTCCCCTCGTTTGACTCCTCGTGACCCTTCGGGTTTCTTCTGGGGAACTAGGAGGGTCTAGATCCTGGTCTGGGGTCGTTGGAGAGGGGCTACGAGGAGGGGCTGGTGTTGGGTTTTGAGCTGGAGCTGAGGGAATATAGGGGGGAGGAGAAACGGGAAGTTCCTCCAATATTTTGCTTTTCTTCCTCAAACCCTTCTCTTTCAGGGTAAATATCATGGTTCGAGTATCTGGTCTTATTCATAAACTAGCATACTCACTTTCTTCTAAACTAAAGGGCTCCTTTGAATTCACATATATATTTAGGGCCTGACATATCCAATTTTCAAAAGACCCGTATATTGGCCAATAAAGGGGGTCTCTTCTAATCTGCTTCCCACCTCATACTTGCATGCAGTAATGTACCATTTTCTCTCGACTTTTGCCTTTTCGGGAGGGCCAATTGTTCCAATACTTAATCATTAATCCTAAAGGACTATCGACTGTAAAACCCTCTATGGGATCAGAAGACTTGCTCTTTTTCTGTCCCATCTTCCGGAGCACACACACACACACACGCTCAATCGCTCCCCTAGGTCGTGGCCCACGCCCTCGCGGACAATGGGAACCGCACTACTGTAGGGTCCGCTCTCGCTTCGTCCCTTGGGGACGTCTCACTTAGACGTGCTCCGGGGATCCCACCCCAACCGAACGGAACCACATACCAATACTTTACTCAATCCTGAGTCTTCGTTCGGATCTTCGTGCACAAAGTTTATGGGGTACTGCAGTTCTTTTGCTTACTTGTCCGATTTAGGGTTCGGAAGTACAGGTTGTGGTAGGGGAACTACCCACTCAGGGGCCATCCGAAGATGGGATGGGGTGCCTCCCCTGAGTCAGAGTTCCGAAACCAGAGAAGCCTGCATCCAAGTCACGGCACCAAATTGTTACAGGTAAACGCGACAAATTGACAACCACTCGGGCCGGGTTGCATAAATTCCAATTTAATAAAATAATTGAGCAAGTCACAAGTAAGCAAAACAGCGCTGGGCGGCCGGGGAGTCTCCTGTTCCACCAACGGCGCGCGCAACCCCCCCCTCACAGTCTCCCTATATGCAATTCCAGCTCTGGGTATACGGAGCACCTCCTGTAACTTCTGCGGTTGCGCCGGCTGTTGCTAGGGGGTCTTCTTCAGCCCTCTGCATTGTGAGTGGTGACCCTCAGGTCACGCATATATTTTACAACTTTCGAGGTCGTGCTATATTTCACAGTTGTGTGACATCGCCATTACCATATTAGGCTATCTAAACTAACATTGCCGCTTCGCTATCTCAACTCCCTTATCTCAGGCGGGGTACATGCCCCCACCACAGGATGTAGGATGTTCCCACAGATGTTCCCAAGGCTGTTTCTTACTTTGATGTAACCAATTAGCACACATCACAGTCCAGGATGTTTCAAGGCTGTTTCTCACTTTGATGTAACAAATTAGCACATATCACAATGTGCTTCCCATTTATGCAGCACGCTTGAATGCAGATGGGAAGGACTTTGCCTAAAGGCAGTGGTGGGATGCAGTTGTCTGGGCACAGGTAGGAAAGCCTGAGATAACCTGGGTTGTCTGCCCAGCAGCCACTCCAAAGGGGCATGGTTTTCCCATAGGTCCCATCCATGTGGTTATGCTAGAAACCCCAGGCATCTGACATGGCCCTGCCAGCCTGTTTCTATGTCATTAAATCAAGTGTCTGCACTGAATTCCATTAGCAGTTTGCACTGTAGGCATCTCCATGTGTCTGAGCACCATAGTGAGGGGTGCTCTAACAGTAGTGGGCATCTAGTGTCATTTGAGATGGCCAAAGAAATTCTCCAGCTGGCCCCCACCTCATGCTCTAGAAGGATGTGTGTCTCCCAGTTGCTCCATGAGAGCAAGCAGACACTGGCACGTGCCTGGGACCACCTCTGTCTCTTCCAATGTCACCAGGTGTTTGTGTGTGAGCAACTGACTCCCACCCTCCATCTCAGGTGATTACAATGGGAGCTTGGAGAAAGAGCTCCCATGCAGACATCTGTGTTGTGCACACTTCAGCTTGGGCAAGGGGAATCCCACCGGCTGTGTGTTTCTGGAGTTCACAGGAGTTTGCTGAATCCCACTGCATTCCAGGGGCTTCCAAAACAGAACGAGATGCCCAGACTGACTCATCTGAGTCAGCACCTGAACCATGTGTCAATGAGCTCCCTTCTTGCTCCTTTCTACATGTCCTGCCTAGTTAAGACATGGGAATAGGGGCTTCCAGAGTGGGACATTTCCACCTCTTGCAGATAACCATCCTCTGATGAAACAATCTGTAATGCTGGAATCAATCTTCCTTCAGTGCTTAGAGAGGGACCATCAGTGATTATTTTAGTTTGTTCCAGTGATCATTTCCCAGGAGGAGAGAGCACAAGGGACAGAGAAATTCATGAGCTCAGCTGGGCCTCTGCTCCTGAGTGGGGCCAGGCTCTGGGGATGGAGGGAGCTCATGGCAACCTGGCAGCACTGCCCAGACACAGCTGTGTGCAGGAGCAGCTCCTCTGCAAAGAGCAGCAGGGCTCCGGGCACTGCCTGCTGCTGCTGAGATGAGAGGTGACAAGGCAGAGAGAAGTGCAAGGCAGTGTGGAGTGGGAGGACGGAGGAGAGCTCCTTGTGGGAGAAATCTTCGCAGCCCTTGACACTGTAAGTCTCTGGCTGCAGGACAATGCTACTGAGGTTCCTGGAGGGGTCTTCTAAATCCATCCCATCCCATAAGTCATAGGCTTTTTAAGGATCGCTCTCCCGGCACATCTAGTGCATAGGCAGAGGAGGAGATGCTTCATAGCAGGGATTCCTTGACACACCGTCACAGGGACAGGCCGTGCAGCTCCATTCTGCCAGGGGTGCCTGCAGGGTGTGAAGCCAGGGAGCACACAGAGGTCTGCTCAGGGCTGTGATTCAGAGCAGTGTCCCTGCACCCCAGGGTGCTGTGTGCCCGAGGCAGTGACTCTGCTGCCTGTGAGGCTCAGCCCTGAGCCTGACCGGGGAGCTCCTCATAGCAATATAGGGAGAAACTCTGTGTGAGAGGAGCGACCCCCGGCAGGGCAGGTTCATTCTCCTGTTGAGAGGGTGCTGCGTGGGTCAGGGATGCTCACAGCTCCAAATCAATGCGCAGGATATGTGCAAGGGGTCTTTTCAAGAAGAGATCAAGAGAAGGGCTACTTGAAAGGGTAGGAGCTTTCCTTCAGGTGTCTGCACTTTCAGTTTCCTAATTTTGGCAGGGAGAATGAAGGAAGGAGGTTTCTGTTATGGGAAGGAAGTGGGACTCCTAACCTTCACTCTGAGAGATTAATAGGTCACTGGGAAACCTCAGGAAGCCACTTCATCCCCACTTTAGCCTACAGACAGCATCAACATCACCTTAGTGGCCTCATAGGAGTTTATGTGACTTGCTCCTTAGGATGTGCATGCACAGAGATGCCCCTAGGGAGTGCCCTGACCCGGTAGGTTTCCTTAGGGCAAAAGTGAGCACAGTTTTGGAGGAGGAGGAGGGTGGGATAGTATCTGTGAGCACTGACA
Source organism: Apteryx mantelli (assembly GCF_036417845.1). NCBI lineage: Eukaryota > Metazoa > Chordata > Aves > Apterygiformes > Apterygidae > Apteryx > Apteryx mantelli. The sequence continues at coordinate 19,290,001 of NC_089988.1, forward strand.
GGGAAAAGATGTTGTGACAGAGAAAGAGCTGCCAGCAGGCTAGCTCCATGCAGCAGGGATGGGCAGGGAATAACAGGGAACTGCAGGGCATGAGCCACCTTCTCTGCAGCCAGACTTCCGACAGAGGAGAGGGGCATCTCTCCTGCTATGGGCCCATTTCATGCAGCCTGACAAAGGGGCTGAGAGCGTCTGCCCTGCGATGTCACCATCTGCAAGGCGGCATGCCCAGCTCAGTGAGGGGAAGGCTTTCCAGAATGCCTCTCTGTCTCTCTCCCTGCCTCCCTTGGCAGCAGGATCACGGTGTTGCTCCTTGTTTACCCTCCTGTCCATGATGCTCCTGTTGTTCTCGGCCTCTCTGGATTTGGGTGTTTTCAGCTGCAATTTAGACATTGATGCTGCAAGTTGTGGAACAGAGGGGTCTGCATGGGAATGAGGTCGCCCCAGCCCCCTTCTGACTTGTGGAGCTCCAGAAAATGCAGTCTGTGGGGCTGGAAATTGAGCTGACTCTGCCTTAGAGAGAGCCCACCTCCAGTCCTAACATTCCTTTGACCGTTTCCTTATAGTGTCCTGCCAGACTGCCACCTGCCCTCCAGAAAGGCATTGCTGTCTCATAGCATCTCTGTGATATCTGAGAGCCCAGTGAGGAAGGTGCAGAGATGCTGAGAGTATGGAGATGGTGGTGGGTGGCTGTATGTGGGCATCTGCAAAGAGCCCTGTGTGTCCTTGGCTAGAAGGGGAGTGTGGAGAGCTCCCTCAGGTGCCTGGAGAAAGGGTGAGAAGTTTGGAGCTGTGCACTTTGAAACTGGACTCGTGTGCTCTCATCAGGGGCTGGTTTCTTTCTAGGGCAACATATGAGTGTGATCATCCCACAGCTCAAAGAGGTGAAAGCACAGGACAGCTGAGAACGAGACTAATAAACAGACCAGCTGTCCTCACTCTGCAAGAAGGGACAGTGGATGCTTTTTCTCAGGATTCACAGTGGAAATGCCAAGGATTTCTACCTTGGAGGAACACTCCCCAGGGGTCACAAGACCATCTCAAAGAAAATAAAAAGTCCCTGAAACTCTGTTTCTCAAACCTCATTTTTTAGAATTGGGACTGACATTGCTGAAAAGCCCTTCTATACGATGAGTGGATATCACCTGACAGAACTTGTGAATGTCAGAGCTGGCCATCCCCGTTGTCCTGTGCCCACTGCTTTACAGCAGGACTGACTCCTGTGGAACCCATGGGCAGAGGTCCCTGCTCCTTACAGCACACTCAGCCCGGGGAAAGTGGAGCTTCAGCAGGGGAGCTGCACAAAGATCCTCTCAGTAAAGAGAGAGGCAATGTGGGGGCTTGTATGAGACCTGCAACGTTTGGGGGTTTCTTGCCTTGAAGTCTCTGCTAACTTCTCAACGTCTTTGGACAGTCCCCATGCCTGGAGACAGCAAAATGTCCAACAGCAGCTCCTTCAATGAGTTCCTCCTCCTGGCATTTGCAGACACGCGGGAGCTGCAGCTCTTGCACTTCTCGCTCTTCCTGGGCATCTACCTGGCTGCCCTCCTGGGCAATGGCCTCATCATCGCAGCCGTAGCCTGCGACCACCACCTCCACACCCCCATGTACTTATTCCTCCTCAACCTCTCCTTCCTCGACCTTGGCACCATCTCCACCACTGTCCCCAAATCCATGGCCAATTCCCTGAGGGACACCAGGGCCATTTCCTACTCAGGATGTGCTGCTCAAGTCTTCCTGCTTTTCTTCTTGTTAGGTGGAGAGTATTGTCTTCTCACTGTCATGGCCTATGACCGCTACGTTGCCATCTGCAGACCCCTGCACTACGGGACCCTCATGGGCACCAGAGCCTGTGTCAAAATGACAGCAGCTGCATGGGGCAGTAGTTTTCTCTATTCTGTGCTGCACACTGCTAACACATTTTCAATACCACTCTGCCAAGGCAACACAGTGGACCAGTTCTTCTGTGAAGTTCCGCAGATCCTCAAGCTCTCCTGCTCAGACTCCTACCTCAGAGAAGTTGGCCTTCTTGTGGTTAGTGGCTGTTTAATCTTTGGATGTTTCATTTTCATTGTGCTGTCCTACGTGCAGATCTTCACTGCTGTGCTGAGGATCCCCTCTGAGCAGGGCCGGCACAAAGCCTTTTCGACGTGCCTCCCGCACCTGGCTGTGGTCTCCCTGTTTGTCACCACTGACGTGTTTGCCTACCTGAAGCCCCCCTCCCTCTCCTCCCCAGCTCTGGATCTGGTGGTGACTATTCTGTACTCAGTGGTGCCTCCAACACTGAACCCCCTCATCTACAGCATGAGGAACAAGGAGCTCAAAGATGCCCTGAGGAAAGTGATTTCATGGACATTTTTCAGCAGTGGTAACATTGCCATTGCTCTCCACAAATGACTCCCACTGTGTCCCGTACCAGGACTGAGCTTTTTTTGTTCACTTTATTTGTGTTATTACTAATATTACTGTTGTTATTATTAACTGTCACCCTGTTGCTACACAAATGATTGGATTCATTCCACCTTTACTGTGACTGCTCTGTCTCACCTGGTGCCCCTATAAAGTTGTGTCTAGCACTGGCTCAGAGCTGACCCCATCACAATATCTTTGTAATAAAGTAGGTTTTTCCAGGTGCAGTGCCTGAAGACTGGGCTCTTCCTCCAAAGCTGCTGTCCCTCATGCCCTGTCCCCAGCACATTTCCTTGAGACAAACTTGCCTACACTGCGTGCTGGTCCTTACCCAAAACATCATCCCCAGACAAGGCTCCATGCCCAGCTGGAGGACTGAATGTCCAGCTGTGAGCTCAGGGAGGACAAGTCCTCTGCTGGGTCCTCTGCAGGGCTGTCAGGGAGCATGCAGAGGAGGTCCCGAGGCCATCTACTGGGCCTGTAGACCATTCTCTTCCCATGGGGGTCCTGAAGCAGGGTGCCTCAATGCAGAGTTCCAGCGCAGCTTGTTGCTGCCTGAACAGAGAGGAGAAACTGCCCCAGGAAACTCCTCACACACCCAGACCCTCATACCAGCTATTTCCAGCACTGTCCATTCCCTGTGGTCCTGGTGAGGGGTGATCTCTGAGGGTGACAAGCTCCGTCTCCCTGCTGGCCTCAGCACCTGTATGGGGGGGAATGTCCATCCCTGCCTGGCCTCTCTCCAGGCTCGGACCCCAGCAGATGGCAGAACATGGCCGTCTGCTAACCCCGGGGGGACAGGGACATGGCTGCACAGGGTCTGGGGACTGGTGGGAGGCTGCCAGGCAGGTGGGCTGAGGGGGACGGGACACCAAGGGCTGTCATGGGGACCATGCTGGGGGGATGTTTCCCCACTCCAGAACGCACTCTGTCCTGTGTGGTGCCTGCACAGTGGGGCTGTGGGGCCACATGCAGGGCAGCAGGGCTGGGCCAGTGGAGGGCTGAGGTGCTGATGGGAGCCACGACACTCCAGAAGTTCCCAACGGTCATGAAGGGGACTCACTGCTACTAGCAGGACTGGGGGTTTCTCAAGTGCTGCAGGCACCAGCACCACCTGCCAGGACTCCCAGACCCAGCACAGATGGTCAGCACGCAGCACTGCACTGTGCCCCCCTGTCCTGTTTCACCGTCCTCTCTCAGGAGCGCTGCCCGGTGCATGACTCCCTGCCTAGGTGTGGAGAGGAGCTGCTGGAGGTCTTCTCTTCTCACACCTGCTGCCCTTGGCCCTGCCCTGGCATCGGCCCACAGGTTCTGCCCTGGGTCGTGTTATGTCTCCATATGCTCTCTTCTGAGACTGTGTAGAGACCTGCAGTGCATAGCTCTGCTTGGAGGTGGCCACCATGGTCTGCCTGCGTGGTCCCAGCAAATCCCAGGAAGGATGTGCTTGGAGGTGAGGCTGTGATTGTCCTCAGTCAAAGTAGATGGGGTGGCCTGGCTGGGGGCCAAGGGGAGGAAAGGACAAGAGACAACAAGGAGAAGATGCAGTAAGGGAAATTCCAAATGAGTTGAAGGAAAAAATAAAGAAATAACCATGGCAGTTGAATAGCAGAGGGGCACGGGCCAGGAGATTTTCAAAACTCTCCTGGAGAAGCACCTACCAACCTGATCTAACTGTCAAGTTAGCCCAGCTCAAAGCAGATCGTGGTCCTACAGATCTCTGCTGGTCCCTCCAAACACAAATCCTCTAGGAGGAAGGGGCTGGAAAGCAGAGTCCTGGGCAGGGGACAGTGTTGTGGGGTTGAGGCTTTGCTGGCACTTGTACTGCCTGGTCAAGCCTGTCCTCAGAGTTACACAGTGAGCGAGTTCATCCTCAAAAGGAGTCTCTGCTCCATGGACAACAGGAATCAAACCAGTGCCGGGAGACTCCAGAGAAGTTCTCAGGAACACACCAGGCATTCAGGCCCTTCGACTGCTGAGGTGTCCCCAGACCGGTGCTTTGCATCCTGGGTCTGAAGGGCTGAGAAATCTTTACAGCCAGAGCAGATTGCAGTCCCCTCTCTGGACTCACAGGTTACAGGGCATCAGCAGGGCTGTCCTGGCTGCAGGGAGGGAATCACTGCCCAGGGCATGAGCAGAGCCCCCTCTGACCTCCCCTCTCTCTTCACACCCCGGAACAGAGATCATGTTTCCCGTGTTGGCCCTCCCTGCCGGGCTGTATTCCCAGCCAGAGGGGACGCAGGCTTCACCCTGGGGAAATGCAGGAGAGCCCAGTCTCATCTAGAGGAGCAGGGTCCCACCACAGCTGCTGGGTGGCCAGGGCTGCAGGCTGCAGACCCCACTGTATTCCCCGCAGACCTCCTGCCTGGGGCTGGAGGGTGTCCAGCAAGAAGGCAGGCATGCCTGGGGGTCTGGTGCCATTGGGGTGGTGGCCTTTGGACCAGCCTCTGTCTCTAAGGGACTCAGGAGTTTCTCCGCCTCCATGTTAGTGGCAAAGTTTGTGTCCCAGCTTCTTCCCTCTGGAGAGCTGAGGATTTAATTCTCAGGAGAAGGGGAAAAAGGAAAGCCTTTTTTCCATGGGAATTGTACTGCCCTGTCAACCCTCTACTGCCTTTCCTGGCTGTATCATCTCAAAAGTCCTTTGGGAGGAGCATATTTTGGTTTCTGACCCTCCGTCTGACTCTGCTTTGATCAGCAGGTTGCGCTACAGGCCTCCTGTGGTCCCTTCAACCTGAATTATCCTGAACGCCTATGATCTCAGGCCCCTTTTCAAGCACAGAGCAAATGTCTCTGGGACAGGAGTCCTTTGTGCTTTCTGTGACCATCTAAAAGAAGGCAGGTGAGCAACCTCTACTTCCTGCTGAGTATAAGGGCAGCCTGGGAGGCACTGCCTCAGGCATAGCTACATTAAAACGGAAATTCTTTGCATCCACCTTTAACCACTTCAAAGGCCATTGCCTGGAGGATCCCCTCAGGGGTGAGGGGAGAAATGCAGGCTTTTCTGCGGTGTGATTTCTCTACCTCTGTATTTTGTGCCTCTAAGTAGATGGTGCCATCCTCCCCTTGGTTTCTTGCCTGAAGCTCAGGCTGGATGGAGATGTGAATGTGGAGGTTGCCTGTCACTGCAGTGACGGTGAGATGGTGGAGAGGTAAGAGGAATAACAGGGTCACCACCCTGGACTGCAGCAGAGAGGATATCATTTTGTTTGGGATGGAGTTAGGCAAGCCACAGCTCACCTGGAGCTGGAGTTGGATCTGGATCTGGGAAGGGATGGGGAGGGTAACCTGAAGGGCTTATGCAAGGACGCTGGCAGCACAAGGCAGCCAGACAAGGAAAATGTGTTCTCCCTGCTCAGTGGGGCAGGGGACGTAGTGACAAATACAGGGGAAAGGCTGAGGAGGTCATTGCCTCTTTCACCTTGTCTTTTCCTGGTTTTGTCTACTGCCAGGCCTCCCTGGCCCCCAAGTCCTTTGGCAGCATCTGTGTTATCAAAGCCTCGCCCATGGTAGAGGACGATGCAGCTGGGGAGGACTTTTGCCCAGTGGGCACACACAAGTCCATGGGACCTTACAGGAAGCACCCCAGGGTGCAGGGAGAGGTGGCCCCAGTCACTGCAATGCTGCTCCCGATTGTCTATGAAATGTCAGGGTAATCAGGGAGGTTCCTGATGCCTGGGAAAAGGCAGACATCTCAGCCGTTTTCCAGAAGGGCAAGAGGGAGGATCTGGACAGCGACAGGCTAGTCATCTTCATCTCAGTTCCTGGGAAGGTGATGGAGCAAATCCTCCTGGAAACCATCTCCAAGTGTATGAAGGAGAAGGCCTGGAAGAGGCAGCATGCGTTGACCAAGGGGAAATGGAAAGCATGCCTGACCAACCTGATTGCCTTCTACCGTAAGATGAATGCCTGCATGCACAAGGGGAAAGCAGGGGATTTTGTGAACCTTCACTTTAGCAAGGCCTTTGGCACAGTCCCCCAGAGTCTCCTTATAGGCAAATTGTTGAGCTCTGCCCTGGATCAATGGACCATAGGGCAGGTGGAAGATTGGCTGGACCATCAGGCTGAAACGCTGTCATCAGTGGTACAAGTTCCAAGTGGCAGCTGGTTACCAGTGGCATTCTTCAGTGATCAACATGTGGGGCAGGACTGTTTAACACCTTTATGAATGGCCTGCACAGTGGATGGAGCGCACTCTCAGCACCCTTGTGGCCAATGCATAAGTGGGGGAGCCCCTGGGCAACCTCATCTAGTTCCCTCTGCATTGACCAGTGCGGCTGGGACGAGGTGATGTCCAGAGGTCTCGTCCACCCTGAGTGCCGTGATTCAGTGAATCTTTCCCTGGAGAGCTCTGTAAAGAGAGAAGAGGCCAAGGGAGTAGAAAGGCCAGAGAGGCAGAAGAGAGCTGAAACATGACAGTTAAAATAAAGCAGTTCCTAAGAACAAAGTTTTTCCATTCTGAGCATTGGTAGCAAATGTATTTTAATGAATAATGTGTGTGTATATATATATATATATATATACACATATGTGTGTGTATATATATATATATATATTTATATATATAAAATGTGTGTGTGTGTATGTATCTGTATATCTATATATATAAGTGTGTGTGTGTGTGTGTGTGTGTGTGTGTGTGTGTGTGAGAGTATATACACACAATCGCATAGACAGGCTAATTCCTGTAGTGCATGAACATGGTGCTGCCAATTCATAAGAAAGAAATAAAATATATGGCAGTGGTAAAAACTGTGTGAGGTTTTGGAAACGAGGATTTCTTGTCAATTGTTGCAATGAGTTATATTTGGGGAAGATCTCAACTTATGACTAGGTTCTACTTTTGGGGCTTGATTCATTTGACCACATAGGGAGGCTATTGCTGCCTGAGATGCCCTGGGGTAGCTGTGTTGCCATGTGGTGCTGGAAATTTTGGAGGCGACTCCTGCAGGACCTTAGCTTGTCGTTAGGAATGGTATCTCAAAACAAGTCAGTTGAGACAACTTAGTTCCGTCTTTGGATGAGAAAGGGAAGCCCAGGGAACTGGATTTGACAGAGACATCTGCACTGACGGGGTCTTGCCTGGGGTGAGATCAGCCTCCTCCTTGTTGTCAATGTTGTCAACCCCTTCTTGCCCAGTTCTCTGTGTCCTGCCTAGTTAAGAGATGGGAATCGGGGCTTCCGGAGTTGGACATTTTCACCTCTTGCAGAAAACCATCCTCTGATGCGACAATTTGTAATGCTGGAATCAGTGTTCCTTCAGAGCTTAGAGAGGGCCCACTGGTGATTATTTTAGTCTACTTCAATGAACATGATGAAATAGTTGAAATCTTCAGGAGGGGTATTAATCTGGGGAGAAGAAATATTGATCTGCCCTTGACCTTGTGTTTCCACTGCTCTGTCTAATAGGCTGTGGATGCAATCTCAGTGATCTCTCACATATTTGCACATATCCTGAATAAATTAGTCATTTCTGAAGTCATCTTTGCATCAGACTCTCTGGGCATATGCACTTCCCATAGTTTCCCAGTTTTCCTCCTCCCCTTAATCTTTATCCTTTCAGGTACATCTCAACTCTCCAGTTGCTGCTCTGAGCTGCTGGGAGTCTGAAGCTTGTCTCATCTTTCAGCAGTCTCTTTGTCTCTTTAGCCAACTCCTTTGTTGTGTTTCTTGTCTATCCCTTCCAATCTATCTGTGGAAAACATTTCAAGGCAGGTTATGTCTTGTGGGCAGTGGACCTCACTGGAGGCAGCTTGGACTTGGCATACAGTTGAGGAGGGTTTTTTTTGTATCTTTTATTAAACTGTTCCAAACTTTATTTTTGTTTATTTGCTGTTAAGAAAAAAACCCTTCTGTGTCCGTCTGCAGCTAGTTCCTAAGGAAAGCAAGTGGGAACTGGTGCACATGAGCTGTACCATTCAACTACAGCCTTGAGAGGAAAAAGGTTCGATTTCCACAAGAGTGATGTGAAGTGCCCAGTGGCTGATGAGGGCAATGGCAGGGCTGGGGAGCTGGGGAGGAAGGTTCTCCATACAGGTCTCCTATCAAAAACACTGCTTTGCCTACATGCCCTGACTTCATTAGGAGACACTGTGGGTCAGTATGAATTGGGGAATGTGGGTATGACTTATTCTGAGAACTGAAGAATGAAGAAAGCTTAAGAAGCAGACATCTTTCTTTTTCAGGTGCTCATTGAAATCTTCCTCTTGTAAATACACTCCTGCAAACTTTGCAATTAGCAAAACAAGAATTGAAGTGCTGAAGAAAATTATGGCAAGATGCATGGCTCCTTAGGGTTTTTTTTGCATTTTAATGACCCCTCGGGTGTATTTGGTGCTGAGCCCATGAACCTCAGATGCTGAGAAGAGGCTGAAGAAACCTCTCAAGAAGCAAATCACAATTTTCTTGGAAAGATAATGAGTCCCACTGAGGACCATAATCAAGAAAGTCTCCCCAGGGGCTGATTAGAGCAGAAAGTTGGAGGCCCTGATTGCAGGTAGGCAAAGGCAATGTGAGGGTGGCTGTGATGCCAAGTCAACCTTGATGTGTGTTGTTAAGCAGAGCGACCAGGCCCTGACAGCCAGTCCCTGGGTAGGGTGATGCTTTCCATCATGCATTGTTCAGGGCTCTTCCTGTGGGCAGTCTGCAGGTGGGGGTGCACAATGCCAAGTGCAGGACCATGATACGGCACCTGATGGTCTCCCAAGGGACAAGGAGGCAGCAAGGACACAATGCTTTAAGGAAACAGAGTCTTCTCGGGGGCCTCAGTTACAGAGACACCAGCCATAGCCAAAAGGACAAAACCTAGCTGTGTTGGGAGCTTTCAGCCTTGGCAGTGCCCTCGGCCATCTCCACCACAGGCTGTCCTATGCTTTCCCACGCCTGTGCCTCTTTCCCTGCACACTGTACACACCCAAGCTGCTTCCCCACCTTCCTCTCACCCCGCGATCTCCCCACCTCTCCTGATGTCTTCCTGTCCTCCCTTGCTTTTCCTTGAAACACAAAGGCAGGGGCTGATCACAGACTCCCTCTGGGTGACCTGTTGCACCTCAGCTCTACCCTACAAGTGACATTCTTTTGACCTGAAGTCCAGTCTGAACCTCTCAAGATGCAGTTTGTGGATCTTTCTCCTTTGCATGCTGTTTCCCACTGCCAAGAAAAACTTCATCATCTCTGAAACCACCCTTCAAGCAGTCACAGGTTCCGACTCTACTGCCCTTTGCCTCCACTTCATCAGGCTAAAGAAGGCCAGGTCCCTCAACCTCTCCTCATGGATGGGTTTATTCCCACCTAGGCACAGGACTTGATGCTTCTCTTGTAAATCTTCATGAGGTATTTGTTGTCCAAATCAGCCAAATTTCTCAAGTTCCTTCAGGACTGAAGCTCCTCTCTGTCAAAATAAAAGAAAAAAAAAACGAACAAATAAACAAACAAACCATCCAGTGCCAATGAGGTACGGGTGAGCAGGGGTGGGGTGGGCTGTATGGGACAGGATCAGGGTGGTAAAAGAGACGAACTTAGAAGGAATGGAAGAAAAAAAAAGGAAATTAAAAGTGAAGTCAAGGATTGGTCAGGGCTGTCTTGGGGATTCCTGCCGAGAAGCCCTGCATCTGAATAATTCTGACTGGAGGAGGACAAGAAAGCTGGCCTGCTTCCACTGTCACAGGGCACCTGTGTGCTTTCCCTGACATCCACAAGAGAAGATGGAGAGTGGGAAGAACCATGGACACCTTCAGGGTGGAAGGGACCTCAGGAGGTCTCTATCCCTTCATGTGCCCAGAAATGTAATCTGAGAGGATTCACCTGATGACTCACTCCTCACAGAAGTGAGGCTGAACTGCCTGCAGCTCCCCAGGTTGCCCTTGTGGCCTTTTTGGAAGATGGATGTAACAGTTGCCTTTCTCCTACTGCCCCATCCCTGATCAGTTCCTCCGTCTTTGAAATTTCCAGATACAAGAAAGCATCATCCTTATTGGCCCATCTGGCAGCTGTGCAAAGAAGTTGTCCTTGATGCCCTGCAGAAGCTTCCTGGCCTACTTGCACTCTGCTGTTTGCCCTTATGCTTCATGTCAGGGTTATTAAAGTCCCCCCAACAAGAACCAGGGCCTGTGATCCACAGACTTGCTCACGTTGCTTAAAGGAGACTGCATCCACCTCCCTACCCTCTTTAGGTGGACTGTAGCTCCCACCATGATGTCACCCCTACTGTGATGCTCACCCACAAGCACTCACCCAAACCCTTGCCTCTCCCATGGAAGAGCTCCACACATCCGAGCTGCCCCTTCACACAAAAGACATCCTCCCTCCTCATCTTCTCTGACAGTCTCTCTTGAAGAGATTGTACCCTACAAGCATTGCCCTCCAGTCATGTGAGTGATCCCACCACATCTCAGTCATTCCAGTGATGTTTCAGTCCTGTGACAGCTTGTACATCTCCATCTGCTCCTGCTTCTCCCCCAGGCTGAATACATTTGCATATATTAGTGTTGCAGAGCATCAGCTGTGGCACAGAGAGCAGACCGGTTGTGGTGAAACCTGTTACCAAGAGCCAAAGACAACATGTGTGCAATGGCCCCACTTCAGAGCAGAGCCATGCTGGCCTAGATAGCAGGTGGCAATGTAATGGTGAAAGGAGGTTCCCACTGAGAGAGCAAAGCCTGCAGTGCCCAAGGCCAGGCAGAAACAGAGCTGGGCTGTGCAGCCCTGGCAAGAGAGGTTTGGGCTGCCTGAGCTGATTTGTAGCACCTTGGGGCCTGTGACAGAGGTGAAGTGATCTGCATGCAGGACAAGGTGCCACTGAAGAAGTCCCTGGCACTGGGCAGCCTGTGATCGAGCCACCCTGAGTGAGCACGCCCAATCGTGGTTCATATCATCCTGGTGTGAGAAGAGTTTTAGAAGGAGGAGAGCAAGAAGTGTTTGAGAGTGCAGAGACTAGAGTGGAGACCTTGGTGTGATGTGCCTCCCATTTATGCAGCACACTTGAATGCAGTCGGGATGGACTTTGCCTAAAGGCAGTGGTGGGATTCAGTTGTCTGGGCACAGGTAGGAAAGCCTGAGATAACCTGGGTTGTTTGCCAGCAGCCACTCCAAAGGGGCATGGTTTTCCCATAGGTCCCATCCATGCGGTTGTGCTAAAAAACCCAGGCATCTGACATGGCCCTGCCAGCCTGTTTCTATGTCATTACATCAAGTGTGTGCACTGAATTACATTAGCAGTTTGCACTGTAGGCATCTCCATGTGTCTCAGCATCATAGTGATTGGGGCTCTAATTGTAGTAGGCATCTAGCGTCATTTGAGATGGCCAAGGGAATTCTCCACCCAGCCCCCAACTCATGCTCTAGAAGGATGTGTGTCTCCCAGTTGCTCCATGAGAGCAAGCAGACACTGGCACATGCCTTGGATAACCTCTGTCTCTTTCAATGTCACCAGGTGTTTGTGTGTGAGCAACTGACTCCCACCCTCCATCTCAGGTGAGTATAACCAGAGCTTAAAGAAGGAGCTTGTGTGCAGACATCTGTGTTGTGCACACTTCAGCTTGGGAAGGGGAATCCCACCTGCTGTGTGTTTTTGGAGTTCATGGGAGTTTGCTGAATCCCACTGCATTCCAGGGGCTTCCAAACCAGAATGAGATGCCCACATTTACTCATCTGAGTCAGCACCTGAACCATGTGTCAATCAGCTCCCTTCTTGCTCTTTTCTGCCTGTCCTGCCTAGTTAAGAGATGGGAATCGGAGCTTCCAGATTGGGACACTTCCATCTCTTGCAGATAACCATGCTCTGATGAAACAATCTGCAGTGCTGGAATGAGTCTTCCTTCAGTGCTTAGAGAGGGACCATTGGTGATTATTTTAGTTTATTGGAGTGAACATTTCCCAGGAGGAGGGAGCACAAGGGACAGAGAGATTCATGCCTTCAGATGGGCCTCTGCTCCTGAGTGAGGGCAGTCTCCAGGGATGGAGGGAGCTCATGGCAACCAGGCAGCACTGCCCAGAGACAGCTGTGTGCAGGGGCAGCTCCTCTGCAAAGAGCAGCAGGGCTCCGGGCACTGCCTGCTGCTGCTGAGATGAGAGGTGACAAGGCAGAGAGAAGTGCAAGGCAGTGTGGAGTGGGAGGACGGAGGAGAGCTCCTTGTGGGAGAAATCTTCGCAGCCCTTGACACTGTAAGTCTCTGGCTGCAGGACAATGCTACTGAGGTTCCTGGAGGGGTCTTCTGAACCCATCCCATCCCATCACTGATAGGCTTTTTAAGGATTGCTCTCCTGACTCCTCCAGTGCACAGGTAGAGGAGGAGATGCTTCATAGCAGGGATTCCCTGCCACACCGTCACAGGGACAGGCCGTGCAGCTCCATTCTGCCAGGGGTAGCTGCAGGAGTGTGAAGCCAGGGAGCACACACAGGTCTGTGCAGGGCTGTGATTCAGAGCAGTGTCCCTGCACCCCAGGGTGCTGTGTGCCTGGGGCAGTGACTCTGCTGCCTGTGAGGGTCAGCCCTCCGTCTGCCCTGGGAGCTCCCCACAGCATTACGGGGAAAACCTCTGGGTGAGACGAGCGACCCCCGGCAGGGCAGATTCATTCTGCTGAGAGGGTGCGGCATGGGTCAGGGCTGCTCACAGCTCTAGCTCATCTGCAGCAGATGTGCAAGGAGTCTTTTCAAGAGGAGATCAAGACAAGGGCTACTTGAAAGGGAAGGAGCTTTCCTTCTGGTATCTCCACTTTCAGTTCCCTAATTTTCGCAGGGAGAAAAGAGGAAAGAGTTTTCTGGTTTAGCAAGGAAGTGGGATACCTAAAACTTCACTCTCAGAGATTAATAGGTCAGTGAGAAACCTCAGCAAGCTGCTTCATCCCCACCTTAGCCTACAGACAGCATCAACATCACCTTTGTGGTCTCATAGGAGTTTATGTGACTTGCTTCTTAGGACGTGCATGCACAGAGATGCCCCTAGAGAGTGCCCTGATCTGGGAGGTTTCTGCAGGGCAGAACTGAGCACACAGAGGGTGGGATGGGATCTGTGAGCACTGACTGGGAGAAGCTGTTGTGACAGTGAAAGAGCTGGCAGCAGGGACAGCTCCAGGCAGCAGGGATGGGCAGGGAATGAGAGGGAACTGCAGGCAGACCTGCGACAGAGGAGAGGGCTTCTTTCCTGCAATGGGCCCATTTCATGCTGCCTGACAAAGGAGCTGAGAGCGACTGTCCTACAATGTCACTGTCTGTGAGTTGGCATGCCCAGCTGAGTAAGGTAAAGGCTTTCTAGTATGCCTCTCTGTCTCTCTTCTTGCCTCCCTTGGCAGCAGGATCATGGTGTTGCTCCTTGCTTCCCCTCCTGTCCATGATGCTCCTGTTCTTTTTTGGGGGGTTTCTGGGTTGGGTGTTTTCAGCTGCAGTTCAGACATGGATGCTGCAAGTTGTGCAGCAGAGGGGTCTGCATGGGAATGAGGTTGCCCCAGCCCCCTTCTGAATTGTGGAGCTACAGAAAATGCAGTCCGTGGGGCTGGGAAATGAGTTGACTCTCCCTTAGGGAGAGCCCATCTCCAGTCCTAACATTCCTTTGATCATTTCCTTATAGTGTCCTGGCAGACTGCGTGCTGCCCTCTAGAAAGGCACAGCTGTCTCATAGCATTACTGTGATATCTGAGAGCCCCATGAGGAAGGTGCAGAGATGCTGAGAGTATGGAGATGGTGGTGGGAGGCTGTATGTGGGCATCTGAAAAGAGCCCTGTGTGTCCTTGGCTAGAAGGGGAGTGTGGAGAGCTCCCTCAGGTGCCCAGAGAAAGGGTGAGAAGTTTGGAGCTGTGCACTTTGAAACTGGACTTGTCTGCTCTCATCAGAGGCTGCTTTCTTTCTAGGGCAACACATGAGTTTAACCATCCTCCAGCCCAAAGATTTACAAGCACAGGACAGCTGGGAATGAGTGTAATAGACAGACTAGCTGTCCTCACTCTGCAAGAAGGGACAGTGGATGCTTTCCTCTGAGGACTCACAGTAGAAATGCCAAGGATTTCTACCTTTGAGGAACACTCCCCAGGGGTGTCACGGACATCTAAACTAAAATAAAATTCCTATATAATCCCTGAAACTCTGTTCCTCAAACCTCATTTGTTAGAATTCAGAGTGAAGACGCTGAAAAGCCCTTCTACACGATGAGTGGCTTTCACCTGACAGAATTTGTGAATGTCAGAGCTGGTCACCCCTGTTCCCCTGTGCCCAGTGCTTTTCAGCACAATTGACTCCTGTGGAGCCCATGGGCAGAGGTCCCTGCTCCTCACAGCACACTCAGGCAGGGCAAAGCGGAGCTCCAGCAAGGGAGCTGCACAAAGATCCTCTCAGTAAAGAGAGAGGCAATGTGGGGGCTTATATGAGAACTGCAACATTTGGGGGTTTTTTGCTTGAAAAGTGTCTCCTAGCTTCTCAATGTCTTTTCTTCTTTGCACAGTCCCCGATGCCCAGAGATAGCAAAATGTCCAACAGCAGCTCCCTCAACGAGTTCCTCCTCCTGGCGTTTGCGGACACACGGGAGCTGCAGCTCTTGCACTTCTCGCTCTTCCTGGGCATCTACCTGGCTGCCCTCCTGGGCAACGGCCTCATCATCACAGCAGTAGCCTGCGACCACCGCCTCCACACCCCCATGTACTTCTTCCTCCTCAACCTCTCTCTTCTGGACCTTGGCACCGTCTCCACCACTGTCCCCAAATCCATGGCCAATTCCCTGTGGGACACCAGGGCCATTTCCTACTCAGGATGTGCTGCTCAAGTCTTCCTGGTTGTCTTCTTGTTAGGAGGAGAGTATTCTCTTCTCACAGTCATGGCCTATGACCGCTACATTGCCATTTGCAAACCCCTGCACTACGAGACCCTCATGGGCAACAGAGCTTGTGTCAGAATGGCAGCAGCTGCCTGGGTGAGTGGTTTTCTCCATGCTCTCATACACACTGCTAACACATTTTCCATACCACTCTGCCAAGGCAATGTGGTGGACCAGTTCTTCTGTGAAATCCCCCAGATCCTCAAGCTCTCCTGCTCAGACGCCTACTTCACGGAAGTTGGGCTTATTGTGGTTAGTGGCTGTTTAGTCTCTGGGTGTTTCATTTTCATTGTGCTGTCCTATGTGCAGATCTTCACAGTTGTGCTGAGGATGCCCTCTGAGCAGGGACGACACAAAGCCTTTTCCACATGCCTCCCTCACCTGGCAGTGGTCTCCCTCTTTCTCAGCACTGACACATTTGCCTACCTGAAGCCCCCCTCCATCTCCTCCCCAGCTCTGGATCTGGTGGTGTCTGTTCTGTACTCAGTTGTGCCTCCAACTCTGAACCCCCTCATCTACAGCATGAGGAACAAGGAGCTCAAGGATGCCCTGAGGAAAGTGATTTCATGGACATTTTTCAGCACTGGTAACATTGCCATTGCTCTCCACAAATGACTCCCACTGTGTCCTGTACCAGGACTGAGCTGTGTTTGTTCACTTTATTTTTATTATTACTATTATTACTGTTTTGATTATCATTTGCCACCATGTTGCTGCGCCAAAGGTTGGATTCATTCCACCTTCACTGAGACTGCTCTGCCTCAGCTGGTGCCCATATAAAGTTTTGTCCAACACTGTGTCAGAGCTGACTCCCTCACAGTAGCTCTGTAATAAAGTAGGTTCTTCCAGGTGCAGTGCCTGAGGGCTGCGCTTCCTCCAAAGCTGCTGTCTGTCACGCTCTGTCCCCAGCATATATCCTTGAGACAATCTCACCCACCCTGCACGCTGGTCCTTACCCCAAAAGTCTCCCCCAGAGAAGGCTCCATGCCCAGCTGGAGGACTGGATGTCCAGCTGTAATCCCTGGGAGGACGAGCCCTCTGCTGGTCCTCTGCAGGGCTCTCAGGGAGCATGCAGAGGAGGTCCTTGTGCCCTCTCCTGGGCCTGTAGACCATCCTCCTCCCATGGGGGACCTCAAGCAGGGTGCCTCAGTGCAAAGATGCAGCCCAGCTTGTTGCTGAATGACCAGAGAGGAGAAACTGCCCCAGGAAACTCCTCACACCCAGCCTCTCACACCAGCTATTTCCAGCACCAGCCATTCCCCATGGTCCCGGTGAGGGATGATCTCTGAATGTGACCAGCTCCATCTGCCTGCTGGACTCAGCACCTGTATGGGGGGGGATGGCCACCCTGCTTCGCTTCCCTGTGCGGTCCAGACCACAGCAGAACCCAGAGCACAGCCTTCTGCTAATGCTGGGGGGACAGGATCAGGGCTGAGCAGGGGCTGGGGATGGCTGGGAGGCTGCCAGTCAGGAGGGCTGAGAGGGATGGGGCACCAAGGGCTGTCATGGGGACCATGCCTGCAGAATGTTTCCCCACCCCAGAACACACCCTGCCCTGTGCAGTGCCTGCACAGTGGGGCCGTGGGGCCACATAGAGGGTAGCAGGGCTGGGCCAGTGCAGGGATGAGGCGCAGATGGGAGCCATGACACTCCACAAGCTCCTGATGGTCATTACGGGGACTCGCTGCTGCTAGCAGGATTGGGGGTTTCTCAAGGGCTGCAGCCACCAGCACCACCTGCCAGGACTCCCAGAGCCAGCACAGATGATCAGTGCCCGGCACTGCAGCTCACAGTGTCCCCTGTCCTGTGCCACCATCCTCTCTCAGGAGCACTGCAAGGTGCATCACTCCCAGCCTGGGTGTGGAGAGGGACTGCTGGAGTTCTTCTCTTCTCATGCCTGCTGATCCTGCCTCAGCCCTGGTGTCAGCCCACAGGTTCTGCCTGGGTCATGTTATGTCTCCATACGCTCTCCTCTGAGACCATGTAGGGACCTGCAGTGCATAGCTATGCTTGGAGCTGGCCACCTTGGCCTGCCTATGTGGACCCAGGAGATCCCAGCAAGGCTGTGCTTGGAGGTGAGGCTGTGATTGTCCTCAGTCAAAGTTGGTGGGATAGTCTGTCTGGGGGCCAAGGGAAGGAAAGGACAATAGACAACAAGGAGAAGATGCAGTAGGGAAAATTCCAAATGAGTTGAAGGAAAAAATAAAGAAATAACCATGGTAGTTGAATAGCACTGGGGCAGGGGACAGGAAAACTTTAAAAAACTCTCCTGGAGAAAGCACCTACAACCTTATCTAATTGTCAAATTAGCACAGCTCAGAGCAGATCGTGGTCCTGCTGATCTCTGGTGCTATTTCCCAATCCAAATCCTCTAGGAGGAAGGGGTTGGCAGGCAGAGTGATGGTCAGGGGACACTGTTGTGGGGTTGAGGCCTTGCAGGCATTTGGACTGCCTGGTCAAGCCTGTCCTCAGAGTCACACAGTGAGTGAGTTCATCCTCAAAAATGAACCAGTGCTGGGAGAGAGCAGATATGTTCTCAGGAACACACCAGGCATTCAGCCCCTTCGACTGCTGAGGCGTCCCCAGACCGGTGCTTTGCATCCTGGGTCTGAAGGGCTGAGAAATCTTTAGAGCCAGAGCAGATCGGAGTCCCATCTCCTGGACTCACAGGTTACAGGGCATCAGCAGGGCTGTCCTGGCTGCAGGGAGGGAATCACTGCCCGGGGCATGAGCAGATCCCCCTCTGCTCTCCCCTCTCTCTTCACACCCCGGAACAGAGATCATGCTTCCCGTGTTGTCCCTCTCTGCTGGGCTGTATTCCCAGCTGGAGGGGATGCAGGCTTCACATTGGGAAATGCAGGAGAGGCCAGCCTCATCTAGAGGAGCAGGGTCCCACCACACCTGCTGGGTGGCCAGGGCTGCAGGCTGCACACCCCACTCTCTTCCCCGCACACCTCCTGCCTGGGGCTGGAGGGTGTCCAGCAAGAAGGCAGGCATGCCTGGGGGTCTGGTGCCATTGGGGTGGTGGCCTTTGGACCAGCCTCCGTCTGTAAGGGACTCAGGAGATTCTCTGCCTCCATGTTAGTGGCAAAGTTCGTGTCCCAGGTTCTTCTCTCTGGAGAGCTCAGGATTTCATTCTTGAGAGAAGGGGAAAAAGGAAACCCTTTTGTCCATGAGATCACCACATCAACCCTCTACTGTCTTCTCCTTCTCTATCACCCCCAGAAGTCCTTTGGCAGCAGAATTTTTTGGTTTCTGGCCCTCTATCTGACCCTGCTTTGAGCAGCACGTTGCACTACAGGCCTCCTGTGGTCCCTTCAACCTGAATTATCCTGAACGCCTATGATCTCAGGCACCATTTCAAGCACAGAGCAAATGTCTCTGGGACAGGAGTCCTTTGTGCTTTATGTGACCATCTAAAAGAAGGCAGGTGAACACCTCCTCCTCCCTGTTGACTGTAAGGGCAGCCTGGCAGGCACTGCCTCAGGCATAGCTACATTATGCTGGAAATTCTTTGCATCCACCTTTAACCACCTGAAAGGCCATTGGCTGCGTCCCCTCAGTGCTGAGGGGAGAAGAGCAAGTTTTTCTGCAGTGTGATTTCTCTACCTCTGTAGTTCGTGCCTCTAAGTAGATGGTGCCATCCTCCCCTTGGTTCCTTGCCTGAAGCTCAGGCTGGATGGGGATGTGAACGTGGAGGCTGGCTGTCACTGCAGTGCCTGTGAGATGGTGGAGAGGTAGGAGGAAGAACAGAATGACCACCCTGGACTGCAGCAGAGAGGATTTCATCTTGTTTGAGATGGAGATAGGCAAGCCAAAGCTCAGCTGGAGCTGGAGCTAGGAAGGGATGGGGAGGGTAACCTGAAGGGCTTCTGCAGTTATGTTGTCAGCACAAAGCAGGCAGCCAAGGAAAATGTGGTGTCCCTGCTCAGTGGGACAGGGGACGTAGTGACAAAGAGAGGGGAAAGGCTGAGGAGCTCATTGCCTCTTTTCCCTGGTCTTTTCCTGGTCTTGTCTACTGCCAGGCCGCCCTGGCCCCTGAGTCCTTTAGCAGCACCCGGGTTGGTAAAGCCTCACCCATGGTAGAGGGAGATGTAGCTGGAGAGAACTTTTGCCCAGTGGGCACACACAAGTCCATGGGACCAGATGGGAAGCACCCCAGGGTGCAGGGAGAGGTGCCTGGAGTCACTGCAACGCTGCTCCCAATTGTCTATGAAATGTCAGGGTAATCAGGGAGGTTCCTGATGACTGGGAAAAGGCAGACATCTCGGCCATTTTGCAGGAGGGCAAGAGGGAGGATCTGGGGAATGACAGGCTGGTCCTCTTCATCTCAGTCCCTGGGAAGGTGATGGAGCAAATCCTCCTGGAAACCATCTCCAAGCATAGGAAGGAGAAGGCCTGGAAGAGGCAGCATGCTTTGACCAAGGGGAAATGGAAAGCATGCCTGACCAACCTGATTGCCTTCCACCGTCAGATGAATGTCTGCGTGCACAAGGGGAAAGCAGGGGATTTTGTGAACTTTCACTTTAGCAAAGCCTTTGGCACAGTCCCCCAGAGTCTCCTTATAGGCAAATTGTTGAGCTCTGCCCTGGATCAATGGACCATAAGGCCAGTGGAAGATTGGCTGGACCATCAGGCTGAAACGCTGTTATCAGTGGTACAAGTTCCAAGTGGCAGCTGGTTACCAGCAGCATCCCTCAGTGATCAACATGTGGGGCAGGACTGTTAACATCTTGATGAATGGCCTGCACAGTGGATGGAGCGCACTCTCAGCACCCTTGTGGCCAATGCATAAGTGGGGGAGCCCCTGGGCAACCTCATCCAGTTGCCTCTGCATTGACCAGTGCGGCTGGGACTAGGTGACGTCCAGAGGTCTCGTCCACCGCAAGTGCTGTGATTCAGTGCACTGTTCCCTGGAGAGCTCTGTAAAGAGAGAAGAGGCCGAGGAAGAAGAAAGGCCAGAGAGGCAGAAGAAGAGAGCTGAAACATTACAGTTTAAATAAAGCAGTTCCTCCGAACAAAGTTTCTCCATTCAGAGTGCTGGTAGCAAAGGTATTTTGATGAATAATGTGTATATATATATATATATATATATATATATATATTCACTCGCATAGACAGGCTAATTCCTGTAGGGCGTGAACATGGTGCTGCCAATTAATAAGAAAGAAAAAAATATATGGCAATGTTAAAAACTGTGTGAAATTCTGGAAACAAGGATTTCTTGTCAATTGTTGCAGTGAGTTATATTTGGGGAAGATCTCAACTTATGACTAGGATCCACTTTTGGGGCTTCATTCATTTGACCACAGAGAGAGGCTATTGCTGCCTGAGATGCCCTGGGGTAGCTGTGTTGCCATGTGGTGCTGGAAATTTTGGAGGCAGCTCCTGCAGTACCTGAGCTTGTCATTAGGAAAGGTATCTCAAAACCACTCAGTTGAGACAACTTAGTTCCCTCCATAGAGTAGAAGGGAAGTGCAGAGAACTGGATTTGACAGAGACATCTGCACTGACGAGGTCTGGCCTGGGGTGAGATCAGCCTCTTCCTTGTTCTCAAGGAGCTCTCTTCTTGCCCTGTTCTATGTGTCCTGCCTAGTTAAGAGATGGGAATCGGGGCTGCCAGAGCCGGACATTTCCACATCTTCCACATAACCATCCTCTGATGCTACAGTTTATAATGCTGGAATCAGTCTTCCTTCAGTGCTTAGAGAGGGCCCATTGGTGATTATTTTAGTCTACTTCAATGAACATGATTAAAGAGTGGACATCTTCAGGAAGGGTATTAATCTGGGGAGAAGAAATCTTGATCTGCCCTTGACCTTGTGTTTCCACTGCTCTGTCTATTAGGCTGTGGATAAAATCTCAGTGCTCTCTCACATATTTCCACATGTCCTGATTAAATTGGTCATTTCTAAAGGCATCTTTGCATCAGACTCTCTGGGCATATGCACTTTCCATAGTTTCCCAGTTTTCCTCTTCCCCTTAATCTTTATCCATTCAGGTAACTCTTAAGTCTCCAGCTGCTGCTCTGAGCTGCTGGGAGTCTGAAGCTTGCCTCATCTTTCAGCAGTCTCCTTGTCTCTTTAGCCAGCTCCTTTGTTGTGTTTCTAGTCTATCCTTTCCTGTCTATCTGTGGAAA
Organism: Apteryx mantelli; assembly: GCF_036417845.1. Lineage (NCBI taxonomy): Eukaryota > Metazoa > Chordata > Aves > Apterygiformes > Apterygidae > Apteryx > Apteryx mantelli. The sequence goes on from NC_089988.1 coordinate 19,311,340, forward strand.
ACATTTCAAGGCAGGTTATGCCTTGTGGGCAGTGGACCTCACTGGAGGTAGCTTGGACTTACCATACAGTTGACGAGTGTTTTTTTGTATCTTTTATTAACTGTTCCGAATTATAATTTGTTCGTTTCCAATTAAGAAAAACCCTTCTGTGTCTGCTTGCAACTACTTCTCTCAGGAAAGCAGGTGGGAATTGGTGCACATGAGCTGTAACATTCTGCTGCAGACTTGAGAGGAAAAAGGTTCGATTTTCACAAGAGTGATGTGAAGTTCCCAGTGGCTGATGAGGGTAATGGCAGGGCTGGGGAGCTGGGGAGGAAGGTTCTCCATACAGGTCTCCTATCAAAAATACTGCTTTGCCTACATGTCCTGGCTTCATTAGGAGGCACTGTGGGTCAGTATGAATTGGGGAATGTGGGTATGACTTATTCTGAAAGCTGAAGAATGAAGAAAGCTTAAGAAGCAGACATCTTTCTGTTCAGGTTCTCATTGAAATCTTCCTAATATCAATACTCTCCTGAAAACTTTCCAATTAGTGACACAAGAATTGAAGAGCTGAAGAAAGTTATGGAAAGAGGCATGGCTCCTTTGGGATTTTTGCATTTGAATGACCCCTCGGGTATATTTGGTGCTGAGCCCATGAACTTCAGATCCTGAGAGGAGGCTGAAGCAACCTCTCAAGCAGTTAAAGTCAGAAGAAGATTCCAATTTTCTTGGAGCATTAATGGGTCCCACCGAGGGCCATTACCAACAAAGGCTCCCCAGGGGCTGATTAGATCCAAAAGTTGGAGGCCCTGATTGCAGGTAGGCCAAGGCAATGTGAGGGTGGCTGTGATGCCAAGTCAACCTTGATGTGTGTTATCAAGCAGAGTGACCAGGCAGTGACAGCCAGCCCCTGGGAAGGGTGATGCTTTCCATCCTGCATTGCTCAGGGCTCTTCCTGGGGGCAGTCTGCAGGTGGGGGTGCACAATGCCAAGTGCAGGAGCATGATAGGGCACCTGCTGGGCTCCCAAGGGACAAGGAGGCAGCAAGGCCACAGTGCTTTATGGAAACAGCATCTTCTCGGGGGCCTCGGTGTCAGAGCCACCAGCCATAGCCAAGAGGACAAAGATCTAGCTGTGCTGGGATCTTTCAGCCCTGGCAGTGACCTCGGCCATCTCCACCACAGGCTGTCCTATGCTTTCCCATGCCTGTGCCTCTTTCCTTGCAGACTGTACACACCCAAGCTGCTTCCCCACCTTGCTCTCACCCTGCGTTCTCCCTGCCTCTCCTGATGTCTTCCTGTCCTCCCTTGCTTTTCCTTGAAACAGAAAGCCAGGGGCTAATCACAGACTCCCTCTGGGTGACCTGTTGCACCTCAGCACTGCCCTAGGAGTGACATTCTTTTGACCTGAAGTCCAGTCTGAACCTCTCAAGATGCACTTTGTGGCTCTTTCTCCTTCTCATCCTGTTTCCCACTCCCAAGAAGAGATCCAAGATCTTTTCAAGCACTTGGAGGCTACTACTGTACTGCCCTTCGCCTCCGTTTCACCAGGCTGAAGAAACCCAGGTCCCTCAGCCTCTCCATACAGGCCATGTGCTTCAGGACACTAACCCCATCTTGCAAGACTCCTCTGGACCCTCTCCAGTTGCTCCCCATTCCTCCAGCACTGCGTGGCCCGCTCTGGGACACACTATTCCAGATGCGGCCATACCAGAGCTGAGTCTAGGGGATAATAATTCCACTTGTCTGGGTGGCCACACTCTTCCTGAAGCAGCCTCGTATGAAGCTGGCCTCATCTGCAGTGAGCGTGCACCACTGGCTCATATGGCATCCCTCATAACGTCCAGGCCCTTCTCCTCAGGGTCACTCCTCTGATGCTCAGGTGCCAGCCTGCCCTGATGCGTTGGCTGGTCTGTCCCCTGATGCAGGACCAGACACTTCTCCTTGTACAACAGCATGAGGTTTCTGTTGGCCAAATCCCCAAGTTTCTCAGGGCCCCTCTGCACTAAAGCTCCCTTGTGTCAGCTGTAAATGAGTGTGTGCAGATGGCTCATCCTGTCTTGCGGTGCCTCTGACAGGATAACAGCAGGAGGACCTGCAGGACACTGCACATAATAAAAGGAGGTAGTTGTTTAAAGGGACTGCTGGCAAAGGTAGGCATCACCATGGCAAGCATCTCAGAAAAGCGAAGTGAATGTACAAAGAAAGCAAATCCAGGGTCAAGGGGGAAAGGGTTAAACAGGGGTTGGCTGACTTCATGGGAGGGTATCAGATTGGTAAAAGAAAACAACTTGGAATGTGGAAAAGAGGGAAAAATGCAATAAAAAGTGAATCAAAGGAAAAAAAAAGAGGCTATTTGGGGGTACCTGCCAAGCAGTCCTGAATTTGAACTACTCTGGAGAAGCAGAAGGAACATGCAGTCGATCCAATCATACTTTTGTGAGATCTGCTTCCATGATCACAAGCAAACTGAATGTTTTCCCAAGGTCAAGAGAAGACTTGGGGTGGAAGGAAATGCAGAAGCATTCCTTCTGGAAGGGACCTCAGGATGTCTCTGGCCCAACCTCCTTCCCACAGCAGGCTCAGCTAACAGGTGCAATCAGGTTGCTCAGGGCTTTACTCATTTAGGACTTGAAAACCTCTGAGGATGGAGATGGCACAGTCTCTCTGGGCAAACTGCCCCAGTGCTTGACTCTCTGGATGTGTCAAAAATTTCTCCTTACACCCAAACTGAACCTCTCTTGTTTCAGCTAGTGCCCATTGGCCTTCACCCTTGCATCATGCACAACAGTGAAGAGCCTGCCTCCATTTTCTTGATGACATCCTGGTGGGTATGGGGAGGCTGTTATTAAGCGTCCCCAAATCCTTCTCTTCTCCAGGCTGAACAAACACAGCTCCCTCACCTCCCAGAGGGACAAAGTCAACATTACCTGTGTGTACCTAGGAGCTTTAAGGCTCTTTCAGTCCTTCTGGATATTGTTGGATCAGCAAAGGACCTCATGGATGTTACAGTGCAATCACCCTCATACCATGACTTTCTGCATATGTCACACTCATTTGGCATCATGTTGTCATGTACAGGTGTTGTAGGCTGTGAAGAGGACTCACTCTGGACAAGCAGTTGCTCTTAATGAAACCTTGAACTGAAAACCTTTCAGGCCCAAGAGGCAACCTCACACCACTAGGAGGGGCTGGCTCTGGGGAGGCCATGTCAGGTGCTAACTCACATGCAGAAAAGAATTTTTTGCCTGCAAGAATAGCAGTGCCTATCGCCAGAGAGGACAAAATCACCCAATCATTCAGGCTGGAAGGGACCTTGGGAGTATGCTAGTCCAACCTCCTGCTCATTTAGGGATCAACACTGAATTCAGAACATGTTCCTCAGTCCTTTGTCCAGCTGCATCTTGCAAGCCTCCAAAAAGAGAGAGTCCATAACCCCTCTGGACCCCACTTCAAATGCTGCAGGATCCTCATTGAGTTTTCTTCCTTCTATACAATTTTGACGGCACTTGTTTCAGCTTATAACCATTGCCTCTCATTCTTCCACCATGAATTCCTGTAAAAACCTGGTTCATTATCAGTGGCAACCTTGAGTTGGGCATCTGCTATGAGTCCTCTGCAAAACCTTCCCTTCTCTGCGCTGAACAAGCCCTGTTCCCTCAGCCTGTCCTCTCAAGGCAAGTGCTCCAGCCCCCAACCACCTTGGGGGCCTGCCACTGGACTCACTCCAAGGGACAAAGAGTGTTCTTCTACAGGGAGCCCCAACTGCACGCAGTATCTAGATGGACTCTAACGAGGCTGAGTAGAGGGGCAAAATCACCTCCTTCAATCTCCTGGCTATGCAGCCCAGGACACTGCAGCCTGCTTTGCTGGTAGGGCACGCTGCTGGCTGATGTTCATCTTGCTGCCCACAAAGACTCCCAGGTCTTTTTTCTGCAGAGCTGTTGCCCAGCCAGGCACTCCCCAGCACCTATCGCTGCAGGGTGTTGGTCTGTCCCAGGGGCAGGACCTGGCATTTGTCCTTGCTGAACTTCACAAAGTTCCTGACAGCCCATTCTTCCTGCCTGCTGAGGTCCCTCTGAATGGTTGTTGAGTTTATGACTGTTCCACCCAATATGTGTCATCTACAACCGTGATGGGATTTCCATTCTGCAGGTCACTGATGAGCCTTTCAAACAGGACAGGATGTGGAGTATAGACCCCTGCATACCCCACCTTTACCTGGCTTCCTGGTAAAGCGTGACCCATTCATGAAAAGCCTCTGAGTTCATCATTCAAGCAGTTTTTTGCCCATCTGGATGCCTATTGGACATCCACTACTCTCCTCTCCTCCACAAGTACTGGTCTTTGATAAAAGAAGACAATAAGGTGGGTCAGGAATGATTCACCTTGCGTAACTCCATGCTGACTGTTTGCAGACACCTTCTTCTTCCTCATGTGCCCAGAAATCTGATCTGAGAGGACTGGCTCAATGACACACCCCTCACCAATGTGAGGCTGAATGGCCTGGAACTCCGTGGTCTGTCCTGGGCGCCTTTTTAGAAGATGAGCACAACATATTTTTTCTTCTGGTCTTTGACAGCACCCTCCCCACGTTCCCCGATCTCCACAAACATTCAAAGATGATAGAGAGCAGCCGTGCTGTCACAGCAGCCAGCTCTCTCAATGTCCATGCATGCCAGCCATCCAATCCCATAGACTTGTATCGGTTGAGTTCTCGCAAGGCAAGAGATTTAGGCACTGTGAGTTGTTTTTTTTTTTTTTTTTTTTTCAGGAGTCTTGACTCTAGGCACAACAGCTCAGGAGACCTTGTTGGTGAAGACTGAAGCCAGGAAGGACTTGACTTCCCCAGACATATCTACATCTGCTTCTACTAGAATCTCTGCCCCAATTCAGCAGTGAGCCCACTTATTCCTTGTTTATTCCTTTACTGTCACTGAAGCAGCAGCAGCTCTTCTTCCTGTCCTTCACATCCCCTGCAAGTGTCTCTATCCCAGGGGACCTATGGCTTCCTTAACACCATCCCTACTTTGCTGGACAATATTTCTAAATTCCTCCTTTGCAGCCTCTCCCTCCTTCCCCTTTCCGTATGCTGCCTTATTGCCCTGGAGCTCACGTGGGAGCTCCCTGTTTAGCCAAGCTGGAGCCCCAAGGTGTCTACCAGTTATACAGCTGCCTAAGCTGACGCTGTGGCACCTTGGGCCTGGGACAGAGGTGAACCAATCTCCAGGAAGGACAAGGTGCCACTGAAGAAGGCCCTGGGCCTCTGATCCAGCAGCCCTGAGGATATGAGCAGCACAGTCCCTGTTTATAACATACTGGGGGTGAGAAGGGGTTCAGGAGGAGGATAACTAGAAGGGTTTGAAAGTGCAGAGACTAGAGTGGAGCCCTTGGTGTGATGTGCCTCCCATTTGTGCAGCATGCTTGAATGCAGACAGTGCAGACTGTGCCTAAAGGCAGTGGTGGGATTCATTTGTTTGGGCACAGGTAGGAAACCCAAGGTGCCCTGGGGCACTTGCCCAGCAAGCACTCCAAAAAGGCATGGCTTCCTGTAGGTCCCATGCTGGAACTACTAGAGACATGTGGATGTGCTGGATACCCCAGGCATCCGACATGGCCCTGCAGGCCTATTTCTATGTCATTACATCAAGTGTCTGCACTGAATTGCATTAGCTGTTTGTAACATTGGGATCTTCCTATGTCTCAGCTTTATAGTGAGTGGAGCCCTAGTAGTAGGAGGCATCTAGTGTCATTTCAGATGGCCATGGGAATTCTCCACCTGGCCCCCAACTCATGCTACAGAAGGATGGTGGTGTCATAGCTGCTCCATCAGAGCAAGCAGACTCTGGCACATGCCTTGGTCCACCTCTGTCTCTTCCAATGTCACCAGGTGTTTGTGTGTTGAGCAACTGACTCCCACCCTCCATCTCCAGTGATTACAATGGGAGCTTAGACAAGGAGCTCCCATGCAGACACCTCTGTTGTGCACATTTCATTTTTTTGCAAGGGGAATCCCACCTCCTGTGTGTCTGTGAAGTTCACAGGAAGGATCTGCATCCCACTCCAACCCAGGGGCTTCTAACTGAGCATGCGATGGCCAGACTGACTCATCTGAATGAAAACCTGAACCATGGGAGAATGACCTCCCTTCTTGTCCGCTTCTAGGTGTCCTGCCTAGTTAAGACATGGGAATATGGATTTCCAGAGTGTGATGTTTCCACATCTTGTAGATAACCATCCTCTGATGGAACCATCCTCTGATGAAACAAGTGACAATGCTGTGACTGGTCTCTCTGCATTGTTTCTAGAGGGACCATCAGTGATTATTTCAGTTTGTTGCAGTGAACATTTCCCAGGAGGAGAGAGCACAAGGGACAGAGAAAGTCACGTCTTCAGCTGCGCCTCTGTACCTGAGTGGGGCCAGGCTCCAGGGAAGGAGGGAGCTCACGGCAACCAGGCAGCACTGCCCAGAGACAGCTGTGTGCCAGAGCAGCTCCTCTGCAAAGAACAGCAGGGCTGAGTGCACTGCCTGCTGCTGCTGATGTGAGAGGAGACAAGGCAGAGAGAAGTGAAAAGCAGTGTGGAGTTGGGGGACAGAGGAGAGCTTATTGTGGGAGGAAAGTAAGTCTCTGGCTGCAGGGCAATGCCACTGAGGTTCCTGGAAGCATCTTCTACACCTATTTCATCCCATGACTGAGAGGTTTTTCTAGTATCACTCTCCTTTGCAGAGGAGGGGGAGATGCTTCAGAGCAGGGATCCCCTGCCACAGCATCACAGGGACAGGGCATGCTGCTACTTTCTCCCAAGGACAGCTGCAGGGCTGTGAAGCTGGGATATGCACACAGGTCTGCGCAGGGCTGTGATTCAGAGCAGTGTCCCTGCACTGAAGAGAAAGGTGCAAAAAAGGCTACTTGAAAGGGAAGGAGCTTTCCTTCCAGGGCTTTCAGTTTCCTAATGTTGGCAGGGAGAAAAAAGGAAAGAGTTTTCTGATTTGGCAAGGAACTGGGACTCCCTGACCTTCCCTCTCAGAGATCAGTAGGTCTGTGAGAAAGCTCAGCAAACCCTTTCAACCCCACCTCCACCTACAGCAGCCCCAGCAGCACCTTTATGGACTTATCAGGGCTAATGTGACCTGCTCCTTTGGACCTGTGAGCACAGAGATGCCCTGGACAGTGCCCTGATCCGGGAGGTTTCTGTAGGGCAGAACTGTGCAGAGAGAGGGTGGGACACGGTCTGTGAGTATGGACAGGGAAGAGATGTTGGGAGAGAGAAAGCTGCAGGCAGCAGGAAAAGCCCCAGGCCGTAGAGATGGGCAGGGAATGAGAGGGAAGTGCCAACAGAATCGTCATGGGAGGATGGATTTGGGCAAGTCATGGTCAGCAGTCAGTCCCTCTGATGCAGGCACCTTCCTCTGAGCAAGCTCCCTGTGTCTGCTCTCCCACGCAGCAGAGCCTCTGCCCTGACAGCCATGGGGTCCAGGGCATGAGCTGCCTTCTCTGCAGCCAGCCCTCCGGCAGAGGAGAGGTGCCTGACAAAGGGACTGAGAGTGACTGCCCTGCAATGTCACTGCCTGTGAGGCAGCATGCCTAGCTGGTAAGGTGAAAGCTTTCCTGAATTCCCATCTGTCTCTCTCTTCTTGTCTCCCTTGGCAGCAGGATCATGGTGCTGCTCCTTGTTTCCCCTCCTGTCCATGCTGCTCCTCCTCTTGCTCTCAGGTTCTCTAGGGTGGGAAGTGTCAGCTGCAGTTCAGACATGGATGCTGCAAGTTGTGTAGCAGAGGGGTCTGCATGGGAATGAGGTTGCCCCAGTCCCCTTCTGACTTGTGGAGCTCCAGGAAATGCAGTCTGTGGGGCTGGGAAATGAGCTGACTCTCCCTTAAGGAGAACCCATCTCCAGTCCTAAGGGTCCTTTGACCGTTTCCTTCCAGTCTCCTGGCAGACTGCGTGCTGTCCTCTTGAAAGGCACAGGTGTCTTGTAGCGCCTCTGTGATATCTGAGAGTCCCGTGAGGAAGGTGCAGAGATGGTGAGAGTATGAAGATGGTGGTGGGAGGCTGTATGTGGGCATCTGCAAAGAGCCCTGTGTGTCCTTAACTAGAAGGGGAGTGTGGAGAGCTCCCTCAGGTGCCTGGAGAAAGGGTGAGAAGTTTGGAGCTGTGCACTTTGAAACTGGACTCGTGTGCTCTCAGCAGGGGCTGGTTTCTTTCTAGGGCAACATGAGAGTGTGATCATACTCCAGGTCCAATAGCGGCACGCACAAGGCAGCTGGGAATGAGACTAACAGACAGGCTAGCTGTCCTCACTCTGCACCAAGGGACAGTGAATCTTTTTTTCTCAGGATTCAGTAGAAATGCCAAGGATTTCTGCCTTGAGGAACACTCCCCAGGGGTGACAAGGACATCTGAAAGAAAATAAAAAATGCCTGAAACTCTGTTCCTCAAACCTCATTCTTTAGAATTCAGAGTGAAGATGCTGAAAAGCCCTTCTACACGATGAGCGGCTTTCACCTGACAGAATTTGTGAATGTCAGAGCTGGTCACCCCCATTCCCCTGTGCCCACTGCTTTACAGCAGGGCCGAGTCCTGTGGAGCCCATGGGCAGAGGTCCCTGCTCCTCACAGCACACTCAGCCAGTGCAAAGCTGAGCTCAAGCAAGGGAGCTGCACAAAGATCCTCTCAGTAAAGAGAGAGGCAATGTGGGGGCTTGTATGAGAACTGCAACATTTGGGTTTTTTTTGCTTGAAAAGTCTGTGGCCTAAAGATGGGGCCCCTGAAGATGGGTCCTAACTTCTCCATGTCTTTTCTTCTTTGGACAGTCCCCCATGCCTGGAGATAGCAAAATGTCCAACAGCAGCTCCCTCAACAAGTTCCTCCTCCTGGCATTTGCGGACACACGGGAGCTGCAGCTCTTGCACTTCTCGCTCTTCCTGGGCATCTACCTGGCTGCCCTCCTGGGCAACAGCCTCATCATCACAGCCATAGCCTGCGACCACTGCCTCCACACCCCCATGTACTTCTTCCTCCTCAATCTGTCTGTTCTGGACCTTGGCACCATCTCCACCATTGTCCCCAAATCCATGGCCAATTCCCTGTGGGACACCAGGGTCATTTCCTACTCAGGATGTGCTGCTCAAGTCTTCCTGGCTGTCTTCTTGTTAGGAGGAGAGTATTTTCTTCTCACTGTCATGGCCTATGACCGCTCTGTTGCCATCTGTAGACCCCTGCACTATGGGAACATCATGGGCAGCAGAGCTTGTGTCAAAATGGGAGTAGTTGTCTGGGCTGGTGGTTTTCTCTATTCTGTGCTGCACACTGCTAACACATTTTCAATACCACTCTGCCAAGGCAACACAGTGGATCAGTTCTTCTCTGAAATCCCCCAGATCCTCAAGCTCTCCTGCTCAGACACCTACCTCAGAGAAGTTGGGCTTATTGTGGTTAGTGCCTGTTTAATGTTTGGGTGTTTCATTTTCATTGTGCTGTCCTATGTGCAGATCTTCACTGTTGTGCTGAGGATGCCCTCTGAGCAGGGACGACACAAAGCCTTTTCCACATGCCTGCCTCACCTGGCCGTGTTCTCCCTGTTTGTCAGCACTGACCTGTTTGCCTACCTGAAGCCCCCCTCCCTCTCCTCCCCAGCTCTGGATCTGGTGGTGTCTGTTCTATACGCGGTGGTGCCTCCAGCTCTGAATCCCCTCATCTACAGCATGAGGAACAAGGAGCTCAAAGATGCGCTGAGGAAGATGATTTCCTGGACATTTTTCAGCAGTGGTGACATTGCCATTGCTCTCCGCAAATGACTCCCACTGTGTCTCGTACCAGGACTGAGCTTTCTTTGTTCACTTTATTTTTATTACTAGTATTACTGTTGTTATTATTATTTGTTACCATGTTGCTGCAGAAATGGTTTGATTCATTCCACCTTCACTGAGACTGCTCTGTCTCACCTGGTGCCCATATAAAATTTTGTGCAACATGGGGTCAGAGCTGACTCCATCACAGTATCTCTGTAATAAAGTAGGTTCTACGCAGTGCAGTCCTTGAAGGATGACTCTTCCTCCAAAGCTGCTGTCCCTCGCACCCTGTCCCCAGCACATTTCCTTTGGACAACCTCGCCCACCCTGCACGCTGGTCTTTACCCCAGAAGTCCCCCCCAGACAAGGCTTCATGCCCAGCTGGAGGACTGGAAGTCCAGCTGTGATCCCTGGGAGGACAAGCCCTCTGCTGGGTCTTCTGCAGGGCTGTCAGGGAGCATGCAGAGGAGGTCCTGGGGTCATCTACTGGGCCTGTAGATCCTCCTCCCCCATGGGGGCCCTCAAACAGGGTGCCTCAGTGCAAAGATGCAGCTGAGCTTGTTGCTGCATGAACAGAAAGGAGAAACTGCCCCAGGAAACTCCTCACACACCCAGCCTCTCACACCAGCTATTTCCAGCACTGGCCATTCCCCATGGTCCCAGTGAGGGGTGATCTCTTAATGTGACCAGCTCCATCTGCCTGCTGGGCTCAGCACGTGTGTGGAGGCAATGTCCAGCCCTGCCTGGCCTCTGCAAGCTCAGACCTCAGCAGAACCCAGAGCATGGACTTCTGTTACCTCAGGGGGGAGAGGATCAGGGCTGGGCAGGGTCTGGGGACTGGTGGGAGGCTGCCAGGCAGGAGGGACACGGGCAAAGGGGCAGCAAGGGCTATCGTGGGGACCATGCTGGGGGTATGTTTCCCCACCCCAGAATGCGCCCTGTCCTGTGCGATTCCTGCACAGTGGGGTTGTGGGGACACATGCAGGACAGCGGGGCTGGACCAGTGGAGGCCTGAGTGCTGATGGGAGCCATGACACTCCAGAAGCTCCCGACAGTCATGGAGGGGACTCACTGCTGCTAGCAGGGTCAGGGGTTTCTCAGGGGCTACAGCCACTGGCACCGCCTGCCAGGACTCCCAGAGCCAGCACAGATGGTTGGTGCTCAACACTGCACTGTGTCCCCCGTCCTGTGTCACCATCCTCTCTCAGGAGCACTGCTGGGTGCACCACTGCCTGCCCAGGTGTGGAGAGGAGCTGCTGGAGGTCTGCTCTTCTCATGCCTACTGATCCCAGCTCTGCCCTGGTGGCGACCCACAGGTTCTGCCCTGCCTCATGTTATGTCTCCATACACTCTCCTCTGAGACCATGTAGGGACCCACAGCATGTGGCTACGCTTAGAGCTGGCCACCACAGACTGCCTATGTGGTCCCAGGAGATCGCAGTAAAGCTGTGCTTGGAGATGAGGCTGTGATTGTCCTCAGTCAAAGTTGGTGGGATGGTCTGGCTGGGGGCCAAGGGGAGGAAAGGACAAGAGACAACAAGGAGAAGATGCAGAAGGGGAAATTTCAAAGGAGTTGAAGGAAAAATAAAGAAATAACCATGGTAGTTGAATAGCACTGGGGCAGGGGACAGGAAATCTTTAAAAACTCTCCTGGAGAAAGCACCTACCAACCTGATCTAACTGTCAAATTAGCCCAGCTAAGAGCAGATCATGGTCCTGGAGATCTCCAGCAGTCCCTCCCAACACAAATCCTCTAGGAGGAAGGGACTGGAAGGCAGAGTGAGGGTCAGGGGACACTGTTGTGGGGTTGAGGCCTTGCTGGCATTTATACTGCCTGGTCAAGCCTGTCCTCAGAGTGACACAGTGAGCGAGTTCATCCTCAGAAGGAGTCTCTGCTCCATGGGCAACAGGAGTCAAAGCAGTGCTGGGAGACTACAGAGAAGTTCTCAGGAACACACCAGACATTCAGCCCCTTCAACTGCTGAGGTGTCTCCAGACCGGTGATTTGCATCCTGGGCCTTCAGGGCTGAGAAATCTTTAGAGCCAGAGCAGATCGAAGTCAGCCATCCTGGACTCACAGGTTATAGGGCATCAGCAGGGCTGTAGTGGCTGCAGGGAGGGAATCACTGCCCAGGGCATGAGCAGACCCTATCTGACCTCCCCTCTCTCTTCACACCCCGGAACAGAGATCATGTTTCCCATGTTGTCCCTCCCTGCCAGGCTGTATTCCCAGGTGGAGGGGACACAGGCTTCACTGGGGAAATGCAGGAGAGCCCAATCTCATCTAGAGGAGCAGGGGCCCACCACAGCTGCTGGGTGGCCAGGGCTGCAGGCTGCACACCCCACTCTTTTCCCTGCACACCTCCTGCCTGGGGCTGCAGGGTGCCCAGCAAGAAGGCAGGCATGCCTGGTGGTCTTGTGCCATTGGGGTGGTGGCCTTTGGACCAGCCTCCGTCTATAAGGGACTCAGGAGCTTCTCTGCCTCCATGTTAGTGGCAAAGTTCGTGTCCCAGGTTCTTCTCTCTGGAGAGCTGAGGATTTCATTCTCGGGAGAAGGGGAGAAAGGAAACCCTTTTGTCCATGAGATCACCCCGTCAACCCTCTACTGCCTTCTCCTGCTGTATCACTGCTGAAAGTCCTTTGGCAGGGGCATTTTTTGGTTTCTGGCCCTCTATCTGACCCTGCTTTGAGCAACACGTTGCACTACAGGCCTCCTGTGTTCCATTCAACCTGAATTATCCTGAAAGCCAATGAACTCAGGCCCCATTTCAAGCATAGAGCAAATGTCTCTGGGACAGGAGCCCTTTGTGCTTTATGTGACCATCTAAAAGAAGGCAGGTGAACACCTCTTCCTCCCTCCTCATTCCTGAGATGGTGGAGAGGTAAGAGGAATAACAGAGTCACCATCCTGGACCGCAGCAGAGAAGATTTCATCTCATTTGGGATGGAGTTAGGCAAGCCAAAGCTCAGCTGGAGCTGGAGCTGGAGCTGGAGCTAGGAAGGGATGGGGAGGATAACCTGAAGGGCTTCTGTAGGGACATTGGCAGTACAAGGCAGCCATCTAAGGAAAATGTGGTGTCCCTGCTCAGTGGGGCAGGGGACGTAGTGACAAAGAGAGGGGAAAGGCTGAGGAGCTCATTGCCTCTTTTCCCTGGTCTTTTCCTGGTTTTGTCTACTGCCAGGCCTCCCTGGCCCCCGAGTCCTTTGGCAGCACCTGTGTTAGCAAAGCCTCACCCATGGTAGTGGAAAATGCAGCTGGGGAGGACTTTTGCCCAGTGGGCACATAGAAGTCCATGGGACCAGACGGGAAGCACCCCAGGGTGCAGGGAGAGGTGCCTGGAGTCACTGAAACGTTGTTCGCAATTGTCTATGAAATGTCAGGGTAATCAGGGCAGTTCCTGATGACTGGGAAAAGGCAAACATCTCAGCCATTTTGCAGAAGGGCAAGAGGGAGGGTCTGGGGAATGACAGGCTGGTCCTCTTCATCTCAGTCCCTGGGAAGGTGATGGAGCAAATCCTCCTGGAAACCATCTCCAAGCATAGGAAGGAGAAGGACTGGAAGAGGCAGCATGTGTTGACCAAGGGGAAATGGAAAGCATGCCTGACCAACCCAATTGCCTTCTGCCATCAGATGAATGCCTGTGTGCACAATGAAAAGGGAGTGTGGCGAGATATTTTACAGACTCCTTTAAAAATCATGGTAACACAGGTATGTTGAGACTTGTGCAAATTTGGCCATCCAGAAGTAGAGCATTTCCTTGAAGCTGATCACGCTGCTTTCCTCACCAGTTGAGAGAGCTCACCACCTCAGAGTGCGACGTGCTCTGCGCAAAGAGTGAGGAGTGGCATGGCCAGCCATGGGCAGGGGGGTGGTTTTCTGAGCTGTTGGGGCTCTGTGTGACACACAAAAACATCTTGTTTAATGGTGTAGGCCTGATTATAGCAGAAATGTTTAGAAACTGACATTAAAAATGAAGCACAAAAGAAATTAAGAAAAAGACTGAAAGCAAAGAAATGTTTTGTTCCACTTTCCAACTTTTTTTTTCTGTTCTTATTATCCTTCTTGATTTATTTTCTTTTTCTTAATATAGTGGTCTTTTAGGGCAATGTTGTGTTTTTACTTTTTTTTAAAAAAGGAAAGTTATTTTCAGAGCTGGGGTGGGATGCAGTCAGAGGGTCATGGACAGCTGGTGCCATTGCAGGCACCCAAGTCCCCTCTACCCAGACTCCCTCTGCAGCTCTGAGGGCTCTGGTCTCCCACAGGTCCCCTGTGAGAGCTGCCAGGCCCAGGCAGGTGCCTCAGAGACACTGGGGCCTCTCCAAGGGCCACTGGGTGCTTGTGGTTGGACAACTGAGCTCTGCCTGGAAAGGTGAAGAATTGTTTTCAACATTTCAAAAATAGAAACACACTTTCATCAGCTCAAATGACTGGCTCATTTTAATGTCAGTGTTTTCCTGTGATGAAAGAGTGGAAATCTTCAGGAAGGGTATGAATCTGGGGAGAAGAAATCTTGATCTGCCCTTGACCTTGTGTTTCCACTGCTCTGTCTATTAGGCTGTGCATGTAGTCTCAGTGCTCTCTCACATATTTCCACATGTCCTGATTAAATTGGTCATTTCTAAAGGCATCTTTGCATCAGACTCTCTGGGCATATGCACTTTCCATAGTTTCCCAGTTTTCCTTTTCCCCTTAATCTTTATCCATTCAGGTAACTCTTAAGTCTCCAGTTGCTGCTCTGAGCTGCTGGGAGTCTGAAGCTTGCCTCATCTTTCAGCAGTCTCCTTGTCTCTATAGCCAGCTCCTTTGTTGTGTTTCTTGACTATCCTTTCCTATCTATCTGTCGAAAACATTTCAAGGCAGGTTATGCCTTGTGGGCAGTGGACCTCACTGGAGGCGGCTTGGACTTGACATACAGTTGACAAGTTGTTTTTTTGTATCTTTTATTAAACTGTTCCAATTTATAATGTGTTTGTTTGCAATTAAGACAAACCCTTCTGTGTCTGTCTGCAGCTAGTTCTTGAAGGAAAGCAGGTGGAAATTGGTGAAGGCGAGCTGTAACATTCAGCTAGAGAACTGTGTGGCAGAAGGTTAGATTTTTCACAAGAGTGATGTGAAGTGCCCAGTGGCTGATGAGGGCAATGGCAGGGCTGGGGAGCTGGGGAGGAAGGTTCTCCATACAGGTCTCCTATCAAAAATACTCCTTTGCCTACATGTCCAGACTTCATTAGGAGACACTGTGGCTCAGTATGAATTGGAGAATGTGGGTATGACTTATTCTGAAAAGTGAAGAATCAAGAAAGCTTAAGAAGCAGACATCTTTTTTTTTTCAGGTGCTCATTGAAATCTGCCTAATTTCAATACACTGCTGCAAACTTTCCAATTAGTGACACAAGATTTGAAGAGCTGAAGAACATTATGGAAAGAGGCATGGCTCCTTAGGGTTTATTTGCATTTTAATGACCCCTCGGCTGTATTTGGTGCTAAGCCCATGAACCTCAGATGCAGAGAAGAGACTGAAGCAACCTCTCAAGAAGCAAATCCCAAGTTTCTTGGAAAAATAATGGGTCCCACTGAGGGCCATTACCAACAAAGTCTCCGCAGGGGCTGATTAGAGCTGAAAGTTGGAGACCCTGATTGCAGGTAGGCAAAGGCAATGTGAGGGTGGCTGTGATGCCAAGTCAACCTTGATGTGTGTTACCAAGCAGAGTGAGCAGGAACTGACAGCCAGCCCCTGGGCAGGGTTATGCTTTCCATCCCGCATTGCTCAGGGCTCTTCCTGGGGGCAGTGTGAGGGTGGGGTGCACAACGCTAAGTGCAGGAGCATGATACAGCACCTCCTGGACTCCCAAGGGACAGGGAGGCAGCAAGGCCACAGTGCTTTAAGGAAACAGCGTCTTCTCGGGGGTCTCAGTGGCAGAGACACCAGCCGTAGCCAAAAGGACAAAGACCTAGCTGTGCTGGGAGCTTTCAGCCTTGGCAGTGCCCTCGGCCATCTCCACCACAGGCTGTCCTATGCTTTCGCACACCTGTGCCTCTTTCCCTGCAGCCTGTACACACCCAAGCTGCTTCCCCACCTTGCTCTCACCCCACGATCTCCCTGCCTCTCCTGATGTCTTCCTGTCCTCCCTTGCTTTTCCTTGAAACACAAAGGCAGGGGCTGATCACAGACTCCCTCTGGGTGACCTGCTGCACCTCAGCACTAACCTACGAGTGACATTCTTTTGACCTGAAGTCCAGTCTGAACCTCTCAAGATGCACTTTGTGGCTCTTTCCCCTTCTCATGCTGTTTCCCTATACCAAGAAAAGCTCCATCATCTCTGAAACCACCCTTCAAGGAGTCCCAGGCTCCTACTCTACTGCCCTTTGCCTCCACTTCAGCAGCATAAAGAAGCCCAAGTCCCTCAGCCTCTCCTCATGGACGGGTTTATTCCCACCTAGGCACAGGATTTGACTCTTCTCTTGCAAATCTTCATGAGGTATCTGTTGTCCGAATCACTTGAGTTTCTGAAGATTCTTTGGGACTGAAGCTCGCTTTTTCAGAACAAAACAAAACAAAACAACAACAACAAAAACAAAACAAAACAGTGCCAATGAGCTAAGGTTGATCAGGGTGGTGTGCGCTGTATGGAATGGGATCAGAATGGTAAAAAAGACAGACTTAGGAGGGGTGGAAAAAAAAATAAGAAATTAAAAGTGAAGCCAAGGATTGACCAGGGCTGTCTGGAGGATTCCTGCCAAGAAGCCCTTCATCTGAATAATTCTGACTGGACGACGACAAGAAAGCTGGCCTGCTTCCACTGTCACAGGGCACCTGCGTGCTTTCCCAGGCCTCAACAAGAGAAGATCGAGAGTGGGAAGACTCATGGACACCTTCAGGGTGGAAGGGAACTCAGGGGGTCTCCAGTCCAATCTCCTTGCTCCCAGCAGGGTCAGCTCTGGTGTCACACCCGATTGCTCTCGGCTTCATCCAATCTGGTCTTGGAAACCTCCAAAGGAGGAGAGTGCACAGCGCTGTCTGGGCAACAAGTTCCAATGCTTCCTCACAAAGCAAGTGCTGCAGCTCCCTGACTATTGTTAGGGCCCTTGGCCAAACTCGCTCCCAGTTATCAACCTCCTTCTTGTTCTGGGAACCCAAACCTTGATGCAGTGTTCTACATGTGGTCTAATGAATACTGACTAGAAGGTGATCACCATTTCCCTTCACCTCCTGGCTGTGCTCCTGCTCATACAGCCCACGATGCTTCTGGCCTTCTTTGCTGCCAGGGAATGCTGCTGGCTCATGTTTTGCCTCCTGTCCCCCAGCACCCTCACGTCCTTTTCCACAGAGTCATGCCCCAGGCCCTCAGGCCCCAGCCTGTAACACTGTGGGGTGTTGGTTTATCGCAGGTGCAAGCCCTGTCATTTGTCCTTATTGAATTCCATGAGGCTCCTGACAGCCCATTCCTCCTGCCTGTCTAGGTCCCTCTGAATGGCAGCCCTCATCTACAAACCATCCAGTTTTCTACTCTTCTAGACTGTAACATTCTAACGTGCATGCAAGAATATTGTGGGAGACTCTCAAACACCTTGCTGAACTCTGTTTAAAGGACATTTACCCTTCTCCATCAACAAATACAGTTACTTATTCATAGCAGGCAATCTGGTTGGAGAGCCACAATATACTCTGTGTAAATGCATGCTAACTGTTCCCAGGCACCTTCTTCTCCTTCATGTGCCCAGAAATGTGATCTGAGAGGATTCGCTGTATGACTCACTGCTCACCAAAGGGAGGCTGAATGGCCTGCAGCTCCCCAGGTTGCCCTTGTGGCCTTCTTGGAAGATGGATGTAACAATTGCCTTTCTGCAGTCATTGGGACTTCACCCCATCTCCACAACCTTTCAAAGATGATAGCGAGTGGCCTTGCAGGGACAGCACTCAGCTCTCACAAAGTCCTTGTACAATGTCCTCATCTGCAGCCCATCCAACGTTATTGACTTGTATCGTTTGAACTCTCTCAAGTAATCCCTCATGAACCTCATCCACTGGTGGCTGTTTTTCTCCTCTGAAGTTCTGACTCAAGGCACAACACTCCGGGAGACCTTGCTCGTGGAAATGGAAGCTAACAAGGGGTTGAGTTGCCCAGACCTATCTGCATCTGCTGCTGCAAGATTCCCTGTCCCATTCAGCAGTGAGGCCACATTTTCTTTTTTTATTCTTTGATTCTTACTTGAAGCAGTAGCAGCTCATCTTCATGCCCTTGTCATCCCCTGCAAGTGTCAATCCTCGGGGAGCTTTTTCTTCCCTAACACCAAGCCTATGACCCTGGACAATATTTCTAAATGCCTCCTTGGCCTCTCCCTTCTTGCCCTTCTGTATGCTGCCCTATCACCCTGGAGCTAATGTGCGAGGTCCCTGTTTAGCCAAGTTGGTCCCCTGAGATATCTGCTAGTTTTACTGAGTGTCAGGATGGACTATCCTTGTGCTTGGCAGGTGCTGTCCTTAAAGACGTGCTGGCTTTCCTGAGCTCCTGGGCCCTTTGGAGCTGCCTCCCATGAGTTCCCCCAGCAGTCCCCTGAAGAGGCCAAAGTCTGCTCTTCTCAAGTGCAGGGTCTGTATTCTGCTACTGTCCTTCCTCACTCTCCTCAGGATCTGGGAATCCACTTTCTCATGGTCACGGCAGACAAGGCTGACACTTATTATCCCATCCCTGATCAGTTCCTCCTTGTTTGAAATTTTCAGACACAAGAAAGCATCACGCTTCTCATCCCATCTGCCAGCTGTGCGAAGAAGTTGTCCCAAGAGCAAGAAGAGGAGCAGCATGGACAGGAGGGGAAACAAACAGTGACACCATGATCCTGGTGCTGAAGGAGGCAAGGAGAGAGAGAGAGAGAGGGGGCTTGGGAAAGCCTTCAGCTTACCCAGTTGGGCATGCCACCTCACAGACAACGACATTGCAGGGCAGTGACCCTCAGCCGCCTTGTCAGGCAGCATGAAATGGGCCTGTGGCAGGAGAGATGCCCCTCTCCTCTGGCAGAGGTCTGGCTGCAGAGGAGGTGGCTCATACCCTGGACTCCATGTATTGACAGCCCATTGCTCCTGCCTGTCTAGGGCCCTCTGAACAGCAGCCCTCAAGCATATGGCTGGGGTCCCCCCCCCTGCAGTTTTTTTGTCCTCAACAAGCATAATGAGTATTGCCTCTTCCATGTCACTAATCAAGTCATCTGGTTGTCCACCCATCTAGGTGGTAAATCTCTAAATTGTATTCCACAAGGCTATTGTGGGAGACAGTGTCAAACCCCTTGCTCAAATCAAGTTGAAAGGCATTTTCTGCTCTCCAAACACAAATAGAGCTATGCAATCCTAGAAGGCAATCAGGTTGCTGAGGCACAATTTACCCTGGACAAATCCATGCTGCCTCTTCCCTATCACCTTCTTCTCCCTCATGTGCCCAGAAATGAGTGGACTCACTCCATGACACACTCCTCAACCAGTTGAGGCTGAATGGCCTGTCGTTCCCTGGGTTGCCCTCTGGGCCTTTCTTGTGAGTGGATATAACATTTGCCTGAAGCAGTAGCAGCTCTTCTTCATGCCTTTGATGTCCCCTGCCAGTGTGTACCCTCAGAGAGCTTTGGCTTCCCTAACACCATCCCTACTTTACTGGACAATATTTTTGAATTCTTCCTTTGCTGCATATCCCTCTTTCCGCTTCTTGTATGCTGCCTTATTGCCCTGGAGTTGAGTTGTGAGTTCCCGTTTTAGCCTGGTTTCCCCTCCTCATGTTATTTCCCTCTACCAAGAAGAGATCCATGATCTCTTCCAGCACACAGAGGCTACTACTGTACTGCCCTTCACCTCCATTTCACCAGGCTGAAGAAGCCCAGGTCCATCAGCTTCTCCGTACAGGCGCTGTGCTTCGGGACACTAACCCCACCTTGGAAGACTCCTCTGGACCCTCTCCAGTTGCTCCCCATTCCTCCAGCACTGGGCAGCCCACACTGGGACACGCTATTCCAGATGCGGCCACACCAGGGCTGAGTTGAGGGGCATAATAATTCCACTTGTCTGGGTGGCCACACCCTTTCTGAAGCAGCCTTGTAAGCAGCTGGCCTCATTTGCAGTGAGCATGCACCACTGGCTCATATGGCATCCCTCGTAACGTCCAGGCCCTTCTCCTCAGGGTCACTCCTCTGACGGTCAGGTGCCAGCCTGCCCTGATGCATGGGCTGGTCTGTCCCCCAGTGCAGGACTTACCACTGCTCCTTGTACGACAGCATGAGGTTTCCGTTGGCCAAATCCCCAAGTTTCTCAAGGCCCCTCTCGACTGAAGCTCCCTTGTGTCAGCTGTAAATGAGTGTGTGCAGATGGCTCATCCTGCCTTGCGGTGCCTCTGACAGGATAACAGCAGGAGGACCTGCAGGACACTGCGCATAATAAAAGGAGGTAGTCATTTAAAGGGACTGCTGGCAAAGGTAGGGATCACCATGGCAAGCATCTCAGAAAGGCCAAGTGAATGTACAAAGAAATCAAATCCAGGGTCAAGGGGGAAAGGGTAAAGAGGGGTCAGCTGCCTGCATGGGAAGGTATCAGGCTGGTAAAAGAAAACAACTTGGAAGGTGGAAAAGAGGGAAAAATGCAATAAAAGGTGAAGCAAAAAAAAAAGAGGCTATTTGGGGGTAGCTGCCACGCAGTCCTGAATTTGAACTACTCTGGAGCAGGACAAGGAACATGCAGTTGATCCGATTATACTTTTCTGAGATCTGCTTCCATGATCACAAGCAAGCTGAATGTTTTCCCAAGGTCAAGAGAAGACTTGCGCTGGAAGGTAATGCAGAATCATTCCTTCTGGAAGGGACCTCAGGATGTCTCTGGCCCATCCTCCTTCCCACAGCAGGCTCAGCTAACAGGTGCAATCAGGTTGCTCAGGGCTTTACTCATTTCGGACTTGAAAACCTCTGAGGATGGAGATGGCACAGTCTCTCTGGGCAAACTGCCCCAGTGCTTGACTCTCTGGATGTGTCAAAAATTTCTCCTTACACCCAAACTGAACCTCTCTTGTTTCAGCTAGTGCCCATTGGCCTTCACCCTTGCATCATGCACAACAGTGAAGAGCCTGCCTCCATTTTCTTGATGATGTCCTGGTGGGTACGGGGAGGCTGTTATTAAGTGTCCCCAAATCCTTCTCTTCTCCAGGCTGAACAAACACAGCTCCCTCACCTCCCAGAGGGACAAAGTCAACATTACCTGTGTGTGCCTAGGAGCTTTAAGGGTCTTTCAGTCCTTCTGGATATTCTTGGATCAGCAAAGGACCTCATGGATGTTAGAGTGCAATCACCCTCATGCCATGACTTTCTGCATATGTCACACTCATTTGGCATCATGTTGTCATGTACAGGTGTTGTAGGCTGTGAAGAGGACTCACTCTGGACAAGCAGTCGCTCTTAATGAAACCTTGAACTGAAAACCTTTCAGGCCCAAGAGGCAACCTCACACCACTAGGAGGGGCTGCCTCTGGGGAGGCCATGTCAGGTGCTAACCCACGTGCAGCAAAGGATTTGCTGCCTGCAAGAATTGCAGTGGCTATCGCCAGAGAGGACAAAATCACCCAATCATTCGGGCTGGAAGGGACCTTGGGAGGACGCTAGTCCAATGTCCTGCTCACACAGGGATCAACACTGAATTCACACCAAGTTCCTTAGGCCTTTGTCCAGCTACATCCTGCAAGGTTCCCAGAAGAGAGAGTCCCTAACCCCTCTGGACCCCACTTCAAATGCTTCAGGATCCTCATTGAGTTTTCTTCCTTCTATACAATTTTGATTGCACTTCTTTCAGCTTATAGCCGTTGCCTCTCATTCTCCTGCCATGAATTCCTGTAAAAACCTGGTTCGTTATCAGTGGCAACCTTGAGTTGGGAAGTTGCTATGAGTCCTCCCCAAAAACCTTCCCTTTTCTGTGCTGAACAAGGTCCATTCCCTCAGCCTCTCCTCACTGGGCAAGTGCTCCAGCCCCCAACCACCTTGGCGGCCTGCCACTGGACTCACTCCATTTGATCAACAGCGTTGTTCTACAGGCAGCCCCAGCTGGACACAGTGTCTAGAGGGGCTCTAAGGAGTGTTAAGTAGAGGGGGATAATCACTTCCCTCCATCTCCTGGCTGTGCTCCTGTTCATGCAGCCCAAGATGCTGTGGCCTGCTTTCCTGCCAGGGCACGCTGCTGGCTCATGTTCAGCTCCCTGCCCACAAAGACTGCCAGGTCCTTTTTCTGCAGAGCTGTTGCTCAGCCAGGCACTCCCCAGTCCATATCACTGAGGATGTTGGTCTACCCCAGGTGCAGGACCTGCATTTGTCCTTGTTGAATTTCCTGACAGCCCATTCCTCCTGCGTGTTGAGGCCCACCTGAATGGCAGCCCTCAAACATATGACTCTTCCTCCTGATGAGGTGTCATCTACAAACGTGATGAGAGTTGCATCCTCCAGGTCACTGGTGAACCTGTCAGACAAGACAGGTCTGAGTATAGACCCCTGCATACTCCACCTTTACCTGGCTTCCTGATAAAGCATGACCCATTCAAAAAGAACCCTCTGAGCTTGAACATCCAACCAGCTTTTTATCCACCCAAGTGTCTACCTATCTTATCATGATGCCTTATTGTATTCAAGAATATTCATGGAGACAGTGTCCAACACCTTGCTAAAATCATGGTAAATGACATCCAGTACTTTCGGGTCCTCCACAATCACAAGTCTTTTGTCACAGAAAGCAATCAGGTTGTGCAGCAATGATTTACCTTGGGTAAATCCATGCTGATTGTTCCCAGGCACATTCTTCATATGCCCAGAAATATGATATGAGAGCATTTGCTGCATGACACACCCTTCACAAAAGTGAGGCTGAAGGGCCTGCAGCTCCCCAGGTTGTCCTTGTGGCCTTTCTTGAAGATGGGCAGAACCTATTCCTTTTTCTGGTCATTGGGACCTCCCTTGATCTACACAACCTTTCAAAAGTTGATAGAGACTGGCCTTGTTATGATGTTGGCCAGTCCTCTCAGCGTCCTTGGATGCAGGCCATCCCATTCCAGAGACTTGCATGGGCTGAGTACTTACAAACAATCCCTCACTCAACCCTCATCCCCTGCTGGCTGTTTTTCTCCTCTGGAGTCCTGACTTGAGGCACAACATCTCAGGAGACCTTGCTGGTGAAGACTGAAGCCAAGAAGGCACCGAGCTCCTCAGACCTATCTGCACCTGCTATTACTAGAGCCCCTGCCCCATTCAGCAGTGAGACTGGTCTTCTTTGCTTATTCTCTCTCTGTTAGCGGAGTAGTAGCAGCTCTTCTTCATGCCCTTGACATCTGCTGCAAGTGTCTACCCTCGGGGAGCTTCGGTTTCACCATTCCTACTTCGGTGGACTACAGCATCCTGTTTAACCAAGCCGATCTCCCAAGATGTCTCCTAGTTCTAATGGGTATCACTATGGACCATCCTTGTGCTTGGTGGTTGCTGTCTTTAAAGACCTGCTGGCTTTCCCAAGCTCCATTGCCCCTCAGAGCTGCCTCCAATTGCATCCCCCACCAGTCCCCTGGAGAGGATGAAGTTTCCTCCTTTGAAGGCCGCAGTCTGTACGCTACCACTGTCCTTTCTCACTGCCCTCATGATCTGGGACTCCACTATTTCACAGTCACTGCAGAAAAGGTTGCCACAGATTATCACAGCCCTGATCTGTGCTTCCTTATGTGAGTACCAGATCCAGGTGAGCATCACCCTTACTGGCCCATCAGGGAGCTGTGCTTAGAAGCTGTCCCTGACACCCTCTAGAAATCTCCTGGACTGCTTGCACCCTGCTCTTTGCCCTTCCAATGAATGTCAGCGAGATTAAAGTCCCCCCAGAAGAACCAGGCGCTGTGACCCACTGACTTCCTCTGGTTGCTTAAAGGAGACTGCATCCACCTCCTCACCCTCATCGGGTGGTCTGTAACCCCCATTACAACATCACCTTTACTCTGATGCTCACACACAAACTCTCACCCAAACCCTTGCCTATCCCATGCAAGAGCTCCATTCATCTGAGCTGTCCCTTCACACCAAGGGCATCCCTCCTGTTCATCTTCCTAACAGTCTTGTCTGCAGAGCTTGTACCCTGCCATCACAGCCCTCCAGTCATGCTAGTGGTCCCACCACATCTCAGTTGTTCCAGCCATGTTTCAGGCCTGTGAAAGCTTTTCAAGCTCCATCTGCTCCTCTCTGTGCCCCAGGATACATGCACTTGTGTATATTTGGGTTGCAGAGCCTCAGCTGTGGCACAGAGAGGAGACAACTGGTCATGGTGAAACCTGTTACCAAGAGCCAAAGACACTGTGTGTGCAATGGTCCCACTTCAGAGCAGAGCCATGGTGGCCAAGATAGCAGGTGGCAATGTAATGGTGAAAGGAGGTTCCCAATGAGAGAGTAATGTCTGCAGTGCCCAAGGCCAGGCAGAAACAGAGTTGGGCTGTGGAGAAATGCCAGGAGAGAGGTTGGCTGCCTGAGCTGATTTGTAGCACCTTGTGACCTGTGACAGAGGTGAACCAATGTCCAGGCAGGACAAGGTGCCCCTGAAGAAGTCCCTGGGCCTGTGTGGCCTGTGATCCAGGCACCCTGAGGTCATCATTAGCCCAGTTGCTGTTCATATCACCTGGGGGTGAGAAGAGGATCACAGGGAGGAAAGCTAGAAGGTTTTAAGGGTGCAGAGACTAGAGCAGAGACCTTGGTGGGATGTGCCTCTCCCATTTATGAAGCACGCTTGGCTGTAGATCGGAGGGACTTGGCCTAAAGGAAATGGCAGGATCCAGTTGTGTGGGCACTGGTAGGAAACCTGAATTGCCCTGGGGCACTTGCCCAGCAACTACTCCAAAGGGCCATGGTTTTCCTAGAGGTGCCATGGTGTATCTGCTAGAGACATGTGGTTGTGCTGGACCCCCGAGACATCCGCCATGGCCCTGCAGGCCTATTTCTGTGTCACTGAATCAAGTGCCTGCACTGGATGACATCAACTGTTTGCAATGTTGGGATCTGCATGTGTCTCAGCTTCCTAGTGAGTGGAGCTCTGGTAGCACTGGGCATCTCATATCATTGCAAGTGGCCAAGGAAATTCCCCACCTGGCCCCAACCTCATGCTCTAGAAGGATGTGGGTGTCACACTTGCTCCATCAGAGCAAGCAGATACTGGCACATGTCCTCCAGCACATCTATCTCTTCCAATGTCACCAGGTGTTTGCGTGTGAGCAAGTGACTGCCACCCTCCATCTCCATTGATTATAATGGGAGCATAGACCAAGATCTCGCATGCAGACATCCATGCTGTGCTCACTTCTGCCTGGGACAGGGGAATCCCACCCCCTTTGTGGTTTTTATGGAGCTCATGAGAAGGATCTGAATCCCACACCAGCCCAGGACCTTCTAAAGCACCCTGAGAAGCCCAAACCGAGTCATCTGAATCAACATCTGAACCATGTGTCAATGAGCTCCCTTCTTGTCCCCATCTAGGTGTCCTGCCTACTTAAGAGATGGGAGTAGGAGCTTCCAGAGTGGGACATTTCCAGCTGTCATAGATAGCCATCCTCTGATGAAATAAATTGCAGTGCTGGAATCAGTCTCTCTCCACTCTTTAGCAAAGGACAATAGCTGATTCTTTTAGTCTACCTCAGTGAACATTTCCCAGGAGGATGGAGCAGAAGACCGGCATGGTCATGCACAGACCAAGATCTCGCATACAGACATCCATGTTGTGCTCACTTCTGCCTGGTCAGGGGAATCTGACCTCCTGTGTGTTTTTTTGCAGAGCTCACAGGAAGGATCTGGTTCCCACTCCATTCCAGGGTCTTCTAAACCAGCCTGAGAAGCCTAAACTCACTCATCTGAATCCATACCTGAACAATGGGAAAAGGAACTCTATTCTTATGCTCATCTAGGTGTGCTGCCTAGCTAAGAGATGGGAGTAGGGGCTTCCTGAGTGGGACATTTCCACTTTTCATAGATAACCATCCTCTGATGAGACAAATTGCAATGCTGGAATCAGTCTTCCTTCAGTGTTTGGAGAGGGACCATCAGTGATTATTTTAGTCTACTTCAGTGAACATTTCCCAGGAGGAGGGAGCACAAGAGAGAGAAAAATTCATGCCTTCAGCTGGGCCTCTGTACCCGAGTGGGGCCAGGCTCTGGGGTGGAGGGAGGTCATGGCAACCAGGCAGCACTGCTGAGGCACAGTTCTGTCAGGAGCAGTTCCTCTGCAAAGAGCAGCAGGGCTCTGGGCACTACAGGAGCTACAGACCACCTAATGAGGGTAGGGAGGTGGATGCAGTCTCCTTTAAGCAACCTGAGCAAGTCTGTGGATGACAGGCCCTGATTCTTATAGGGGGGACTTTAATCACCCTGACATGAACTGGAAGGACAAATAGCAGAGTGCAAGCTGGCCAGGAGGTTTCTGGAGGGCATCAGAATCAACTTCTTAGCACAGCTGCTTGATGGGCCAGTACTCATGATGCTTTCTTGTATCAGGAAATTTCAAAGAGGGAGGAACTGATCAGTGGTGGGATAGTCAATGTCATACTTTCCCATAGTGATCATGAGAAGTGGAGTCCCAGATCCTGAGCGGAGTGAGGAAGGATAGTAGCGGAGCACAGACCCTGGACTTCAGAGGAGCAGACTTTGGCCTGTTGAGGGGAGTGGTGGGGGATGCCATGGGAGGCAGCTCTGAAGGGCCCAGGAGCTCCAGAAAGCCAGCAAGTCTTTAAGGACAGCACCTGCCAAGCAAAAGGATGGTCCATCCCAATAGTCAGTAAAACTTGCAGATGTCTCAGGAGATCGGCTTGGCTTCATGGGAGCGCAGACTGAGCAATAAGGCAGCATGGAGGAAGCAGGAGGAGGGAGAGGCTGCAATGGAGAACTTCAGAAACATTGTCCAGCAAAGCAGGGATGGTGTTCAGGAAGCTAAAGCTGCTCAAGGGTAGACACTTGCAGGGGATGTCAAGGGCATGAAGAAGAGCTGCTGCTGCTTCAGTTGCAGTAAAAGGGTGAAAAGGAAAATGTGGGCTCACTGCTAAATTGGGCAGGGAATCTAGTAACAGCAGATGCAGATAGGTCTGAGGAGCTCAGGGCCTTCTCGGCTTTCATCTTCATCAACAAGACCTCCCAGGCCACTGTGCCTATAGTCAGGAGTCCGGGGGGGGGGGGGGGAGAACAAACAAACAAACAAAAAAGTCTACAAAGTGGAGGACGTACTCCTACTGAAGTCTGCTGATGGAAATCGGTGTAGTTGTCTTGCCAAAGTTGCTGAAACATGTTGGAATTTAGCCTCCTCGTTTGTCAAGATTTGTCCCTTGTGAAGAAAGAGCTGATATTGTAGTTAAGGCATTGAAATGCTAAATCCATTTCTACTACGAACACTGTAACCCCTATCTTTTGCAATGGCAGACTGTCAGGAGGGATGCTAGTGGCAAACAGATCTTGATTGCTTCTTACATGGCAAACGTTGCATACACTTGACTCAGGATACAAATAACTATCTCAAAATTGCCAGAATTATTCTCTCAGGCAAAATTATTCATCTATCTAAAAAGCCTGTGCGTGGGAATGGGGGGATGGCTGGGTCTGAGTGAATCTCTTGACTCAGAAAACCTTTTGGACAAACATTTTCCGTGTTGTTTTCTGCCACAGCAAATTCTAGAAGATTCAGGTAGGGTGGCCTCGTGATGACGGTATCCATTTGCTTGGGAAAGCACAGCATTCAGGTGCTTCAAGGATACATACCTGAACAAGAAACTGAAAAAGGAAAACTACTGATAGGAAGAGCTCTTTGGGGAGGATTGCATGGCATCCAGCTGGTGTTGCAAGCAACAAAACTGGTGCCTATGCTGGACTGTTCTGTAATGGTGTAGTAAATGTAGCTTTCAATGAGACTCCAATGTTCTCCCACCATACCTGGACATGTGAAATATAAGTGACAGTTGGTGCTGTCCTTTGGGCTTCCTGGATGCTGGTGTCCAAGTCAGTCTGGAGCACCAGCAGCACCACACAGGCAGGAAAGCTGAGGGCAGGCACTGTCAAAGCAGCCTGGTTATGAGTCATAATTTCAAAGTTCGTTTTATAAGAGGTGACAAACTTCTGCCTGTCTGAAGAGCTCCCCAGCTCACAGCCTGCTGTCTCATTTCCAGAGGCTCCTTCTGACCAGGTTCCTTGTTCGGGAAGATCAAAGGCCATTGCCTTGTACAGGAAACTGTACAAGTCTGCAGAGCTCTCCTGAATATCCTGATGTAGCTCAGTATATTTCTCCAGTATAGGTGAAAACACCTGTTCTCCCGAGAAAAAACAATAGATGATAATCAGGAATGCCTTCTGTAGTTCCTAGACACCTAAACTATATATAGAATGTATATATGTATATATGTATATCCACATATGTGTGTGTGTATATGTGTGTGTGTGTATTTATTATATATACATATATCATGACAGAGCACTTGTGTAGAACAACAGACTCCCCACACAACCGCAGGAACTGTGTTTTTGTAGGTCTGTGCTGTGCATGGTTCATTTCTACCAGCTGATAAGTGTTTCTTTCTAAATGCAACAGCAGTCTCCTTCTTTCAGGATCCCAAAAGCCCCAGAGAAGCCAACCAAATCCCTGCTGGCATGAACTCGGTGATGAGTCCATTCAGTGGACTCCGGCACCCTGCTGGATCCATGGCAGTGGGAGCCCAGCACAAGCCCCCTGCCCAGCGCAGCCTGGGGGTGGCTCAGGCCTCCCTGGAGAGCCCCAGCCCAGCAGGGAACAGCCCTGCAAGGCCAGCGCATTTCTAGTTTGTCGTCTCCAGAGACAGAAGTGGCCTCACCAGCCATTTCACAGCCCTGTTGCTGCTGCTCAGCTGCTCAGGCTGACATGACCTCACAGCTGCTTTGCTGATGCCCTTCCTGCTGCTGGCCTATCCAGGACTCAGCAGAAGTGACCTCACAGTCTACACTGAAGCCATAAACCTGCTTCTGGCCTATCAGCAGCAGAGACAGAGGTGACCTTACATGAACCAACAGCAACCAAGGGCCTGCTGATGACATAGAGTCTACAGAGAAGGAAGTGACCTGCCAGTCAGCATCAGAGCCATGTCCTGCTTTTGGCAGATCAGGTACTGAAGCAGCAGTGACCTCACAGTCAACATCCCAAGCACCTTCCTGCTACTTGCCTATCGGGTGCTCAGGCAGAAGTGGCCTCACAATACATTTCACAGCCATCTTCCTGCTGTCGGTCTATAAGCTGCTCATATTGGAATGACATCACAGCCACTTTGCTGACCCTGTGCCTGCCGGTGGCCTGTCATTTCCTCAGGCATCAGTGACCTCACAAACAACAATGATGCCATTTACCTGGTTCTGGCCTAACAGCAGCACAAGCAGAGGTGACTTCACAAGAACGTACACCAACCAAGAGCCTGCAGATGGCCTATCAGGTCCTGAGGCAGAAGTGACCTCACAGTCAGCACTTGAAGCCATGAGCCTGGTTCTTGTCTATCAGGTACTGAAGTAGCACTGACCTTACAGGCCCATATCTGAGTCGTGTGCCTGCTGCTGGACGGTCATTTTCTCACACAAAAGTGACCCTGTCATTGACTCCCGGGAACATGGGGAAGGTTGTTCTCCAGGATTTTCTTGCTCCTGCAGTGGCTTCCCAGGAGCTGGCAGAGGGCCTATGAGGTAGCAGTGCCCTGGCTCCAGGCACATGTCAGCACCTTCACCTCATGAGCCATGGGACCAGTCCCTCCTCCCCTCACTCCTCTGAGTGGTCAGGCCTGAGGGTCTGAGGTCTCCTTGCCCACCCAGAGGGCATGCCTCTGATGGACTCCCATAAGCACTGCTGGCTGCTTGTCCACAAGTGCGTGGCGCAGGAAGTGTGTGCAGGGCGTTATCCCAGCGCCAGGCAGTACAGTGCCATGAGGATCCCGCCAGGCCTGTTCTTCCAGCACTTCCTCAAACAACATGCTTGGGAGGAACAGGAAGGGCCAGCTCCCACCTGTGCCCATCCAGCCGGCTGCAGGCAGCACCCTGGGGACTTGGTTTAGTTCAGGACAACACAATTCTGAGTGCAGCAGCAGGGCTGGCAGTCACTGGTGCCTTCCCCACCACTCCAGGAGCCGAGACTGCTCCCCAGTGCTGAGGAGCTGAAAAGAGAGTTGGAGGTGCCCAGAGAAAGGCAGGGAAATACTGCAGGTCTCGTTCAGGCCAGATGTTACGGGATCTGCTTCTGGGGGTGTTTCAGTGGTGGCCATGATGTGACTGAGGTCCCTTGTGAGCCACACATGGGAGGCATCCCGTAGTCTTCGGCCACCCAGCACTTCAAGGTCCCAGGCTGAAATCTTTGCTTGAGTGCCCAGCAACTCCCCCTTGGCTGGAAGGGGTCTCTCAAATCCTGCTGCCCTCCATCCCACTTCCCACCAGGGGTGTCAGGAAAAGACCCTCCTTCTCCCAGGTGCTGTTGATCATGGAAGAAATGGCCTTGCCAGAGAGGAGGTAAATCCACCTGTATTTGGAGGTGTTTCCTGGTGGGACTCCTGGCTTGCATTCCTCCTCTTTTGATTCATTTCTTCTTTCTTCCTCCACCTCTCCCACAGAAATCTATCTTACTCTGTGAGGTGTGTCAGGAGCCCCTGGCATGAGCAGAGGAGGCCGTATCCAGCCCTGTGGCTCAGGACTTGGGGTCCTTGGCACCTTGGGAGGGTCACGGTAACTTGGCTTTTCCAGGCCTGTGCTGTGAGGTCTCACGCACATACTTGCTTTTTCAGTGGACTCCCCAGGCTGCCCAGATTATCAGCGTGGCATTTCCCTGGCCTCAGCTCTTTCTCCACAATCCTGATGTATTATGCAAGGAGAAAAACAGAGTTCAGGATAGACTGAGGTGGGACCAGAGGAAGTATCACTGAGGA
This sequence comes from Apteryx mantelli, assembly GCF_036417845.1. Taxonomy (NCBI): domain Eukaryota; kingdom Metazoa; phylum Chordata; class Aves; order Apterygiformes; family Apterygidae; genus Apteryx; species Apteryx mantelli. Next base: position 19,342,033 of record NC_089988.1, read on the forward strand.
GCATAGAAAACATCAATCAGTTTATAGTCACCCTCAGGACATTCAGTCCTAATCTTTTCTCTTTCAGACCCAACTCAGGCTTCATCCCACAGCCACTGAAGCCAATGAAAAGCCAATGCACCCTGCACGGGTGTGCTTGAGCATGACTTCTAATGCTTTGACTAAAAAGTTAGACTTGCAAAAACATGTTCTATTACGTAAAAATCATAATCCTGGCTGTGCTATCAGAGGTCGAGTAAATCAGAAGTCCCCTGGAGTTCTCTCCTGTGAGCAATTCTGGGCATATCTGGCTCCAGCCACTTGGCAATTGGCAGAAATGCCTTTTTTTGGGGGGGGGGGTGGGGGGTGGGGTTGTTTTGAAATGTTTGCATTACCTGGGCACAACATTGATCATACCGCTCTCTCCAAGAATGGTATTCTGCCAATTCTGCCCTTTCTTTATTTTGCTTCTCTTTGGTTGAGGCTGCCAGGATATTTCATGTGTCCCACTGCACTCACCCTGCTGCCTGCACTCTTGCTAATACAAGCCAAGTTAAGGGTGGCCATCTTTGCTGCAGGAGCACCCTGCTGACTTCTTGTCAACTTGATGTCCACCAGGACCCGCAAGTCCGTCCCCAGATCCTCTTCCTTCTCCTTTCTTGAAGATGGACGTCATGTTTGGGGGGAGATGGGAAAGGCCAGGGGTCAGGTAGCACCTGTGGGGCTGTGCCAGCTCCTGCTGCACTGCCTGTCCCTGCAGTGTGAGGAGAGGGGACGGAAGACAGGGCAGCATGGGGGTGGCAGCAGGTTAGCAGGGCAGGGGCAGGGGGCAGTGGGGGCTGCAGCGAGGGGTCATGGCCAGTGTTTCTGCAGCACAGCAGCTGTCACGTTCACCTCACATGCAAAAGTCCTGCACTGACCCCAGGCAGAAACAGGCCTTTTCCCTGGTGCCCGTGCCAGCTTCCCAGCAGGATGGGGACACAGGAGGAGGGTGCTCTGCTTCTCCTGGTGCTCAGGGCCAGCTCCATGAGGCCAGACCAGCTTTGCCTGAGGGACCTCTTAGTCCTCGGCTCTGCTGTGGCATGGCTGGAGCAGGGACAAGGGCTCGTGGGGCCGGGCTGGGAGAGCTCTCCTGGGAGTTTCTCTTTTGCAGTGGAGTGGTGAGGAGCATCAGGCCTCCCATCTGTGACTCATCCCAGTGCCCACACATGGCCCCATGGCCCCGCTGTGCAGGCACCGCACAGGGCAGGGTGCATTCAGGGTTGGGGAAACCTCCCCCTGGCACGGTCCCCACGACAGCCCTCAGTGACCCGTCCCCCCCACAGCCCTCCTGCTTTGGCAACCAAGGGCACAGCCCGACCTCCTCTCTTCTGTGCCCGGCATGTCTTGGTTCCCCTCCATGAGACCTGGCTCTGCACCACAAGCCCCTGGTGTGTGTCCTCTCCCTGCCCATTCACACAGCTGAGCTGACATTGGCGCTTTCCTCTCCCGGGCCCTTTCCAGACCAGCCCAGACACTCCCTGGCTCTCCCCACCTCCCCTGCCCTCTCCTCAGCCCACCCAGTGGTGGCGGTGGCCCCCAGCAGTGCCCACCGCAGGGGGCTGCAGAGCTCTGGGCACTCACTCCACAGCCCCAGACCCTCTGAAGGGCACAGCAGCTCCGGGGATCAGGGGGACGTGTGTCAGCCGCTCCATCAGCCTCCAAGCTGGGACTGGCCTTAGTGGCACAAAGAGGCAGAGCACAGTGACACTCTCTGTGCCCCTTCTTCTGGTGTCCAGGAGACTCCCTACCCCCAGGCTGCCTGCAGACCCCTGTGCCAGCCCCTCTCTCCAGGACAGCACAGGAGTCCCTGCCCTGGGGCTCCTCTGGCAGTTCCTGCTGCCCCAGGGGCACAGCAGCCTGCCCTTAGTTGACCTGTCTAGAAACAGATTTCTCCTTCTCATTTATTCCTCCTGGCCAGCACACAGCTGCTCCTTTCCTCTTCTCCAGGGACGTCCCTGCTCCCCAGAGAGCATTTCCCCAGGTCAGTGTGTCCATGCCGGCCTGGTCAGCCGTTCCTGGACCCTCTCCTGTGCTCCCCGCAGGGCCCTGAGCTGTCAGCACTGCCCTGCAGAGCGATTAGACTGTGGGGCCCTGGGGCCACACGGTGACTCCACACTGGCTATGGTGGCCAGGGTGGGAAGCAGACCCAGTCAGACAGGCCTCATTGCACCTGACAACCCATACCAAGGGGTCTGTGGCTGTGGACAATACTCTGAGCAATCACAGGGCATTTCAAATGGCTCAGGCTGTGTTCAGGCATGTCCCAAGATCCAGCCCATGGTTTTCACTGAGGCTGACATGAACAGCTCTCCAGGCTCCCTTCCTCTGCCTGCAAGATCCCCACTGCCTCTTGCGGGATTGCAGAGCTCTCACTAGCCTGGACATTCCTTGCTTTTGCCCTTTATCTTTGGGTGACTCCACTTCATTTTGTGAAGCTCCATTCACCCCTAGGCACATGGTGCCCTTGGAGATGCCCGGTGCTCTCCTGGGGACTCCATACTCCCTTTGAGAAGGACAGGCATCAGTCTCCATCCCTTTCATATGGCAGATGCTGCTTGACCATTCACCACCTCCAGGAGCACTGGGCACCCACAAGTGAGAGCTGAATCCAGGCCTCATTCCCTAACACATCACCTGTGAGCTCATCTCCTTGAGCCCAAGGAGAGCCCCAGAAAAGCAACAGTCCTCTCCAAGGTGAAAGTCCTTGAGTGCATTCTTGGCTCCAGCTTTGGAAGGAGAGCCCAAACTTCAAGCACTGCACTGAGGAAATCCCCTTTTATTAGAGAGAGGCCAGCTCTGACACAGTGATAGATACATTCACAGAAGGCCTCTGGGTCAGAGAGACTGGGTTCATGCCTCTGGAGAGGTGGGATGAATTCAAACATTTGTGTATAAACATGACTATCACAGAAAGAACTCCCAAAGCACAACAGTTGCCTGCGATAAACTGGAAATCAGTTGTGAAGAGGATGGGCAGCTTATTGCTGCTGAACTAGTACCAGTTGAATCAGTTTCTTCACTGCGTCCTTGAGCTCCTTGTTCCTCATGCTGTAGATGAGGGGGTTCACTGCTGGAGGTACCACCGCGTACAGAACAGTCACCACCAGATCCAGAACTGGGGAGGAGATGGAGGGGGGCTTCAGGCAGGCAAACATGACAGTGCTGACACACAGGGAGACCACAGCCAGGTGTGGGAGGCACATGGAAAAGGCTTTGTGTCGTCCCTGCTCAGAGGGCATCCTCAGCACAGCAGTGAAGATCTGCACATAGGACAGCACAATGAAAACGAAACACCCAAAGACTAAAGAGCCACTAACCACAAGAAGCCCAACTTCCCTGAGGTAGGAGTCTGAGCAGGAGAGCTTGAGGATCTGGGGGATTTCACAGAAGAACTGGTCCACTCTGTTGCCTTGGCAGAGTGGTATGGAAAATGTGTTAGCAGTGTGCAGTGAAGAATAGAGAAAACTAGTGCCCCAGGCAGCTGCTGCCATTCTAACACAAGCTCTGCTGCCCAAGATGGTCCCATAGTGCAGGGGTCTGCAGATGGCAACAAAGCGGTCATAGGCCATGACAGTGAGGAGAGAATACTCTGCTGAAAATAAGAAAAAGAAGACAAATAGCTGGGCAGTACATCCTGAGTAGGAAATGGCCGTGGTGTCCCACAGGGAATTGGCCATGGATTTGGGGACAGTGGTAGAGATGGAGCCAAGGTCCAGAAGAGAGAGGTTGAGGAGGAAGAAGTACATGGGGGTGTGGAGTCGATGGTCGCAGGCTACAGCAGTGATGATGAGGCCGTTGCCCAGGAGGGCAGCCAGGTAGATGCCCAGGAAGAGCGAGAAGTGCAAGAGCTGCAGCTCCCGTGTGTCCACAAATGCCAGGAGGAGGAACTCATTGAAGGAGCTGCTGTTGGACATTTCACTCCCTGCGGGCATTCGGGACTGTCCAAGGAGGAAGAGATAGAGACAAATGAGGACAGGCTTTTCTGAGCAAAACTTTCTCATAAAACCCTCCCAAACACATGCACATTACCTATCCCCCTATCAGCAGCACTGTCACTGAGCTCCATTGCTTGAGCTCTGGATTGTGCTGGCCGAGTTTGACATGAGGAGCGGGGGCCTCTGCCCGTGGGCTCCGCAGGAGTCAGCCCTGACTGACAACACTGTGGACATGGGAACAGGGGTGACTAAAATTTTTATTCCCAGTTCCAGTCAGATTTCATCCACACATAATGTTGAAGGCATTTTCAGCATCTTCACTCTCACTTCTAAATAATGTGGGTGCATTAACAGTTTTAAGGCTTTTTTGGTTTCTTTCAGCTGACTGTCACACCTGAGGAGGATTCCTGGAGGTAGAAATCCTCAGCATTGCTGCTACACTCAGAATGAGCAGCTGTGATTCTGGAAAGGCAAAAGGATTCACTCTGGCTTGAGTGCAGAGGGAGCAGAGCTGGTCTGTCCAGCTGCCTTGTTCCCAGCTGCCCTGTGCTCGCACCTCGGAGGTGGAGGACAGTTGCACTCGTGTTTCCCCAAAAAGAAACGACACCGCGGAGAGCAGAGGAATGCACTTGCAAAGTGCCCATCAGCACTCTTTCTGAGGGGATGTGAGGCAGGTCTCAGCCCTCCCCTTCTAGCCAGCAAGCAACACATTGGTCTCCTTCCAGCTGCCCACATCCAGACTCCCAGCCGCATGTCGGTGGCCTCAGTATCTAGGTGGCTTCTGCCTGGGGCACCTAGATAACACACAGCTGTAGTGGGAGAGCTGTGTCCTTGTGGAGGGCAGCTTGCAGCCCAGCCAGACACCCCAGGGAAATGGCGGAATGTCCTATGGATGGGGTGTCCTGCAGGGAGAGTTGGCTCATTCCCAGACCCCACACTGCATTGCCCATAGACCCATAGGTTAGAAAGGGACTTGGACACCTCACTGTCAAGGACACATCTGCATGGCAAGACCCGCAGGGTCTCAGTGTCTGAACTGCATCAGAAACCCCCCTGCCCAGAGAGTCCAAGGGGAAGCACAAGGGCAGCATGGGCAGGTGGGAAACATGGAGTAATACCATGATATTTGTGGTGAGGGAGGCAGGGCCAGGGAGGGACAGAGGGGCACTCAGGAGTGTCTCCTCTCCTGCATGTTCGGCTGCCGAGCAAACGACTCCTGCCCTGGACCCCCCCAGCCTTGAGAGCAGAGGGCTGTGCTGTCTGGGAGAGGAGAGGAGCCGTTGCAGTTGACAGTTTCCTCTCACACTTGGAGCATGTCTCTGCTGCCTGGAGCCATCCCTGTAGGGAGCCGTTTCTCTGTCCCCACGTCTCTCCCCTCTCACTGCTCACACACCCCATCCCACCCATGCAGAGCTCATCTCTGCCCTGCAGAAACCTCCCGGGGGCAGGACACTGCCCAGGGCACCTTTGTGTTTGCCGGTACTATGGAGCAGGTGAGAGAAACCTTGCTGAGGCTGGAAAGGTGATGCTGGTTCTGTCCTTAAGTGGAGGGGTGGATGAAGGCATTTGCTGAGTCCCTCCCAGAACTGCTCCTCTCGCAGTGTCACTGTTTTGGAGCCTCCGTCCCCTGTCTAAACCGGACAGATGAAATCCCATTTCACCCCACCCAAAGAGAATCAAACTGAAAGCACAGACTCATGACACCTCCTTCTCTTTCATGTGTCCCCTGCCTTGACCTTCCTTTTGGAAAGTCCCCTCCAGAAATGTCCTGCGAGTGAGATGGAGATGCAGGCAGACCTGACCCATGCAGCATCCTCTTGACAGGAGGCTCAAGCTGCCCTGCCAGGGATCTCTTCTCCCGCCCAGAGCTTCTCCCTGTTGAAAGGTCCCCCTGCAGGCTGAGTGCTGACCATTGTGGGCAGCAGAGTCACTGCTCCAGGCACACAGCACCCTGGGGCACAGCGACACTGCTCTGAATTTCAGTCCTGGACAGATCTGTGTGCACACCCAGGCTTCACCGCCCTGCAGCGTCCCTGGGAGAAGGTAGCAAGATGCCTTGTCCCTCTGACTGTGTGGCAGGGAATCTCTGCTCTGAAGCATCTTCTCTTCCTCTGCAAAGGAGAAGCCGGAAGAACAATCCTTAAAAATCCAATCCTGAAGACCGGAATGATTTCAAGACCTTTCCAGGAACGTCAGTAGCATTGCCCTGCAGCCAGAGACTTACCGTGTCAGGGGCTGTGAAGATTTCTCCCACAAGGAGCTCTCCTCTCTCCTCCCACTCCACACTGCCTTGCACTTCTCTCTGCCTTCTCTCCTCTCATGTCAGCAGCAGCAGGCAGTGCCCAGAGCCCTGCTGCTCTTTGCAGAGGAGCTGCTGCTGCACACAGCTGTCTCTGGGCAGTGCTGCCCACTTGCCATAATCTCCCTCCATCCCAGGAGCCTGGCCCCACTCAGGAGCAGAGGCCCAGCTGAGCTCATGAATTTCTCTGTCCCTTGTGCTCCCTCCTCCTGGGAAATGTTCACTCCAATAAACTAAAATAATCACCAATGGTCCCTCTCTAAGCACTGAAGGAAGACTGATTCCAGCATTGCAATTTGTCTCATCACAGGATGGTTATCTATGAAAAGTGGAAATGTCCCACTCAGGAAGCCCCTCGCCCCATCTCTTAGCTAGGACACCTAGATGAGCATAAGAATAGATCTCCTTTTCCCGTTGTTCAGGAATTGATTCAGATGAGTCAGTTTGGGCTTCACAGGCTGGTTTAGAAGGCCTTGGGCTGACATAGCATTCAGATCTTCCCATGAGCTCCACAAAAAACACAGAGGAGGTGGCAGGGTACAAGCTGTGCAGGCAAGACCATTAGGGAAGATGAGCAGGGGGGATGCCCTTGGTGTGAAGGGACAGCTCAGATGGATGGAGCTCTTGCATGGGATGGACATGGGTTTGGGTGAGAGCTTGTGCGTGAGCATCAGAGTAAAGGTGACGTTGTGATGGGAGTTACAGACCACCCGATGAGGGTGAGGAGGTGGATGCAGTCTCCTTTAAGCAACTGGAGGAAGTCAGTGGGTCACAGGGCCTGGTTCTTCTGGGGGGACTTTAATCTCCCCGATATTCATTGGAAGGGCAAAGAGCAGGGTACAAGCAGTCCAGGAGATTTCTGGAGGGTGTCAGGGACTGCTTCTAAGCACAGCTCCCTGATGGGCCTTTAAGGTGACACTCACATGGACCTGGTTCTCACACAAGGAAGCAATGATCAGGACTGTGATAATCTGTGGAAACCTTGGCTGCAGTGACTGTGAAATAGTGGAGACCCAGATGGTGAGGACAATGAGGAATGCAATAAGGCATTACGATAAGATGGGTAGACACACAGGTGGGTAAAAAGCTGGTTGGATGATGGAGCTCAGAGGTGGGGTTTTTTTTGAATGGGTCATGCTTTACCAGGAAGCCAGGTAAAGGTGAAGCATGCAGGGGTCTATACTCGGACCTGTCTTGTCTATCAGGTTCATCAGTGACCTGGATGATGCAACTCTCATCACATTTGTAGATGACACCTAGTCAGGAGGAAGAGTCATATGTTTGAGGGCTGCCATTCAGGTGGGCCTCCGCAAGCAGGAGGAATGGACTGTCAGGAAATTCAACAAGGACAAATGCAGGTCCTGCACCTGGGGTAGAGCAACACCCTGCAGTGATACGGGCTGGAGAGTGCCCGGCTGGGCAGCAGCTCTGCAGAAAAAGGACCTGGGAGTCCTTGTGGGCAGCAAGCTGAACATCAGCCAGCAGCGTGCCCTGGCAGCAAAGCAGGCCACAGCATCTTGGGCTGCATGAACAGGAGCACAGTCAGGAGATGGAGGGAAGTGATTATCCCCCTCTACTCAACACTTGTTAGAGCCATTCTAGATACTGCATCCAATTGGGGCTGCCTGTAGAAGAACGCTCTTGATCACAGGGAGTGAGTCCAGTGGCAGGCCTCCAAGGTTGTTGAGGGCTGCAGCACTTGCCCTGTGAGGGAACAGGGCTTCTTCAGTGCAGAAAAGGGAAGGTTTTTGGGGAAGACTCATAGCAACTTCCCAACTCAAGGTTGCCACTGATAACGAACCAGTTTTTTACAGGAATTCATGGCAGGAGAATGAGAGGCAACGGCTATAAGCTGAAACAAGTGCAGTCAAAATTGTATAGAAGGAAGAAAAATCAGTGAGGATCCTGCAGCATTTGAATTGGGGTCCAGAGGGGTTATGGACTCTCTCTGTTCTTGGAGGCTTGCAGGACGCAGCTGGACAAAGCCCTGAGGAACATGTCTGAAATCAGTGTTGATCCCTGTGTGAGCAGGACATTGGACTAGAACCTCCCAAGGTCCCTTCCAGCCCGAATGATTGGGTGATTTTGTCCTCTCTGGCGATAGTCACTGCAATTCTTGCAGGCAGGAAATCTTTTGCTGCACGTGGGTTAGTACCTGACATGGCCTCCCCAGAGGCAGCCCCTCCTAGTGGTGTGAGGTTGCCTCTTGGGCCTGAAAGGTTTTCAGTTCAAGGTTTCTTTATGAGTGACTGCTTGTCCAGAGTGAGCCCCCTCCACAGCCTACAACACCTGTACATTACAACATGATGCCAAATGAGTGTGACAAATGCAGAAATTCATGGCGTGAGGGTGATTGCACTCTAACATCCATGAGGTCCTTTGCTGATCCAACAATATCCAGAAGGACTGAAAGACCCTTAAAGCTCCTAGGCACACCTAGGTAATATTGACTTTGTCACTCTGGGAGGAGAGGGAGCTGCATTTGTTCAGCCTGGAGAAGAGAAGGCTTTGGGGACACCTAATAACAGCCTCCCCATGTCCACCAGGACGTCATCAAGGAGATGGAGCCAGACTCTTCACTGTTGTGTATAATGCAAGGGTGAAGGCCAATGGGCATTAGCTAAAAGAAGTGAGGTTCAGGCTGGGTGTAAGGACAAACTTTTGACCCATCCAGACAGCCAAGCACTGGGATAGGTTGCCCTGAGAGGTTGTGCTATCTCCATCCTCAGAGGTTTTCAAGTTCTAAATGAATAAAGCCCTGAGAAATCTGGAGCTGATAGCTGAGCCTGCTGTGGGAAGGAGGTTGGGCTAGGGATATCCTGAGGTCCCTTCTCGCCTGAAAGATTCTGCATTGCCTTCCACACTGCATCTTCTCTTTTTAACCTTAGGGAAAACCTTCAGCTTCCCCATGTCCATGGAAGTATGTCAGAAACAAATATGACCAGACCAACTGCATGTTCTTCTCCTGCTCCAGTCAGAGTCACTCGGACAAAGGACTGCTTGGCAGTTCCCCCCAAATAGCCTTGATTTTTCTTTTGCTTCACCATTTATTCCATTTTCCCTCTTTTCCACCTTCCAAGTTTTTCTCTTTTAACATCCTGATACCCTCCCATGAAGTCAGCTGACCCCTGTTTACCCTTTCCCCATTGACCCTGGATTTGCTTTCTTTTTACATTCACTTGGCTTTTCTGAGATGCTTGCCATGGTGATCTCTACCTTTGCCAGCAGTCCCTTTAAACAACTACCTCCTTTTATCATGCGTAGTGTCCTGCAGGTCCTCCTGCTGTTATCCTGTCAGAGGCACCACAAGACAGGATGAGCCATCTGCACACACTCATTTAGAGCTGACACAAGGGAGCTTCAGTCGAGAGGGGCCTTGAGAAACTTGGGGATTTGGCCAACAGAAACCTCATGCTGTTGTACAAGGAGAAGTGGCCAGTCCTACATCGGGTGGAAGAACAGTCCATGCATCAGGACAGGCTGGCACCTGACCGTCAGAGGAGTGACCCTGAGGAGAGGGCCTGGACGTTACGAGGGATGCCATATGAGCCAGTGGTGCACGCTCACTGCAAATGAGGCCAGCTTCATACGAGGCTGCTCCAGAAAGCGTGTGGCCACCCAGACAAGTGGAATTATTATGTCCCTCAACTCAGCCCTGGTGTGGCCGCATCTGGAATAGTGTATCCCAGTGTGGGCCGCCCAGTGCTGGAGGAATGGGGAGCAACTGGAGAGGGTCCAGAGGAGTCTTTCAAGATGGGGTTAGTGTGCTGAAGCACATGGCCTGTATGGAGAAGCTGATGGACCTGGGCTTCTTCAGCCTGGTGAAATGGAGGCGAAGGGCAGTACAGTAGTAGCCTCCGAGTGCTTGAAGAGATCATCGATCTTTTGGTAGAGGGAAATAACATGAGGAGGGGAAACCAGGCTAAAACAGGAACTCACAGCTCAACTCCAGGGCAATATGGCACCAAAGGCAAAGCGGAAGGAGGGATATGCAGCAAAGGAGGAATTCAAAATTGTGTTCACTGGAGTAGGGATGATGTTATGAAAGCCAAAGCTCTCAGAGGGTACACACTGGCAGGGGACATCAAAGGCATGAAGAAGGGCTGCTACTGCTTCAGCTATGGTAAAGAATAGAAAGGAAAATGTTGGCTCTTTGCCGAATGGTGGGAGCTCAGTGATTTTTTGGCTTCTGTCTTCTCCAGCAAGGTCTCCCAGGCTGTTGTGCCTAGAGTCAGGCCTCCAGGAAAGAAAAGCAACCACCAGGGGATGAGGGCTGAGTGAGGGATGACTTGCAAGAACTCCACCCCTACAAGTCAGTGGGAATGGAACGGCTGCACCCAAGGACACTGAGAGAGCTGGCTGCTGTCATAGCAAGGCCGCCCTCTGTCATCTTTGAAAGGTCATGGAGATGGAGTGTGGTCCCCCCCCTCAATAACTGCAAAAAGGCAAACATTAAATCCACTCTCAAGGAAGGCCCAGAGGGCAACCCAGGGAACGACAGGCTGTTCAGCCTCAACTGGTTGAGGAGTGTGTCATGGAGTGAGTCCACTCATTTCTGGGCACATGAGGGAGAAGAAGGTGATAGGGAAGAGGCAGCATGGATTTGCCAAGGGTAAATTGTGTCTCACCACCTCATTGCCTTCTATGATTACATAGCTCTATTTGAGTTTGGAGAGCAGAAAATGTCCTTCAACTTGATTTGAGCAAGGTGTTTGACACTGTCTCCCACAACATCCTTGTGGAATACAATTTAGAGATTTACCACCTAGATGGGTGCACAACCAGATGACTTGATTAGTGACATGGAAGAGGCAATGCTCACTATGCTCACTGAGGACAAAAAATCTGCAGGGGCGACCCCAGCCATATGCTTGAGGGCTGCTGTTCAGAGGGCCCTAGACAGGCAGGAGCAATGGGCTGTCAATACATGGAGTCCAGGGTATGAGCCACCTCCTCTGCAGCCAGACCTCTGCCAGAGGAGAGGGGCATCTCTCCTGCCACAGGCCCATTTCATGCTGCCTGACAAGGGGGCTGAGACCGACTACCCTGCAATGTCGTTGTCTGTGAGGCGGCATGCCCAACTGGGTAAGCTGAAGGCTTTCCTAAGTCCCCCCTCTCTCTCTCTCTCTCCTTGCCTCCTTCGGCACCAGGATCATGGTGTTGCTGTTCGTTTCCCCTCCTGTCCATGCTGCTCCTCTTCTTGCTCTTGGGACAACTTTGCATAGATGCCAGATGGGATAAGAAGCGTGATGCTTTCTTGCGTCTGAAAATTTCAAACAAGGGGGAACTGATCAGGGATAGGATAGTGTCAGCCTTGCCTACAGTGACCATGATAAGGTGGATTCTCAGACCCTGAGGAGAGTGAGGAAGGACAGTAGCAGAATACAGACCCTGCACTTGAGAAGAGCAGACTTTGGCCTCTTCAGGGGACTGCTGGGGGAACCCATGGGAGGCAGCTCCAAAGGGCCCAGGAGCTCAGGAAAGCCATCAGGTCTTTAAGGACAGCACCTGCCAAGCACAAGGATGGGCCATCCCCACACTCAGTAAAAAATCTCAGGGGACCAACTTGGCTAAACAGGGACCTCACACATTAGCTCCAGGGTGATAGGGCAGCATACGGAAGGGGCAAGAAGGGAGAGGCCAAGGAGGCATTTAGAAATATTGTCCAGGGTCATAGGCTTGGTGTTAGGGAAGAAAAAGCTCCCCGAGGACTGACACTTGCAGGGGATGTCAAGGGCATGAAGATGAGCTGCTACTGCTTCAGGTAAGAATCAAAGAATAAAAAAAGAAAATGTGGCCTCACTGCTAAATGGGACAGGGAATCTTGTAGCGGCAGATGCAGATAGGCCAGAGTAGCTCAACCCCTTGTCAGCTTTGTTTCCACAAGGAAGGTCTCCTGTTCTGTTGTGCCTTGAGTCAGGACTCCAGAGGAGAAAAACTGCCAACAGTGGACGAGGTTCATGAGGGATTACTTGAGAGAATTTAAATGATACAAGTCAATAAGGTTGGATGGGCTGCAGATGAGGACATTGGACAAGGACATTGAGAGAGCTGACTGCAGTCCCTGCAAGGCCACTCGCTATCATCTTTGAAAGGTTGTGGAGATGGGGTGAAGTCCCAATGACTGCAGAAGAGCAGTTATGTTACATCCATCTTCCAAAAAAGGCCACAAGGGCAAGCTGGGGAGTTGCAGGCAGTTCAGCCACACTTTGGTTAGCAGTGAGTCATGCAGCGAATCCTCTCAAAACACAGTTCTGGGCACATGAAGGAGAAGAAGGTGCCTGGGAAGAGTTAGCATGCATTTACCAAGGGTAAATTCTGCCTCACCGACCTGATTGCCTTCTATGAATAAATAACTGTATTTGTTGATGGAGAAGAGTAAATGTCCTTTAAAGAGAGTTCAGCAAGGTGTTTGACACCGTCTCCCACAATATTCTTGCATGCACGTTAGAACGTTGGAGTCTAGAAGAGCAGACAACTGGATGGGTTGTAGATGAGGGCTGCCATTCAGAGGGACCTAGAGAGGCAGGAGGAATGGGCTGTCAGGAACCTCATGGAATTCAACAAGGACTGTCAAGTGAGTTAAGAGTTAACAGGACTGAAAAAGTCTGCCAACTGATATGCTCAAGGCTGCAGACTAGAAGAGCTAACGGCTAAAGAACTCTGCCGCCTGACAAGGCCAAGGAATCTGCATGGACCCGCAGGGAGGGGAGAAGCGATACGGAGGTGTTGCGGTCTTGCCTCGCTAGCAGGGTCCTTCCAAGCAGACAAACAAACAGTCCTTTGATTGCGAAACTCGCAGACGTCAGCAAAAGCAGTGGTTGCCCAGAGCCCCAGCCATATAACAAGAGACTTGGCAGCTAAGAGAGTTGGAGCAGGGACGGGAATGTGACCTGACCATCCTCTCCAGCTGGACTATGAGTATCCCCCCCTCCCCTTTTCCTGGGATGCTGGGTTAAAGTAACTCCTCGAGGTTGAGAGTCCTCTCGCTAAGAGAGTGAACAAGAAAGCTTTCAAGTAGGGATAAGCAGTGCTTCCAATTACTAGCGCAGTAACTGACGGTTTCAGGTTATCCTTTCTAAATCAGTAATTGCATTATTTCGGGCTATCCTTTCTGAATCAATAATCGATGATTTCGGGCTATCCTTTTTCAGGCTATCCTTTCTAAATTAGTAATCGCATTATTTTAATGGATGTTACTAATCTAAGAGCTTGCGTGAGGAAGTAAACGTAGTTTTTTATTACTTTACTGTCTCAGTCGTTACTATCAAACCTTCGTAGCGTGACATCAGGTCACTTATCACTCAGTGCCTGATAGGTCAGTACTGGTCATGTGGCTGCTATTTGTGGTTGTGAGGTCACTTGTGCCTCAGGGCCTGATAGGCCAGTGTTGGTCATGTGGGTACTTTTTTCTTTTTTCTTTTTTTTTTGTGAGGTCACTTGTGCCTTAGTGCTTGATAGTTCAGTTGTGGTCCTGTGGTTGCTGTTTGTGGTTGTGAGGTCACTTGGGCCTCAATGCCTGATAGGGGACAGGGCAGAGAAACAAGACCGTCCTAGTAGGGAAACCAACCATTGTGACATCCGTGTCATTCTCCTTACGTGGAACCAACGCCTACAAGAGTTTTCCACCAGGATGGGCTGGCACCTGCACCATTGGACGCCTGGTCCCTTATGCCTATCAAAACGCCTCAATGTCTCAAAAAATCTACAAATTGAAGTGAACTCTCTCTCTCAATTTGCCGTCCAAAATCAATGGGCTTTAGATTTCCTGTTGGCCACACAGGGAGGAGTGTGTGTGCTGGTAAACACCGCCTGTTGTTTTCATGCAAACATATCAAAACAAATTGAATATGCTGTAAACGTCATTCAACAATATGTTCGTACCTTCCATCGAATACCCAAAGAGCAGGCCCTGTCTAATGTCCTAGCAGCAGACTGGTCGTGGTTGTGGTCATGGCTACCGCATCTGGGAGTGTGGACCAGAGGTTTTTGAATAATTTTAATGTTAATTCTGGCATTAGGAACTGTGCTTTTCTGTTGTGTCTCCTGCATGCGTCTAATATGTTCCACTTGCGTCTCGTGTGTAAGGGGACATAAGTCTAGACCAGCATAACATTGAAGGCAGGTATGCATAAAAATAAAAGGAGGGAATGTTAAGAAAATGTCCACTATACTTGAGCTTTTGCAGAGGAAGAACATGCAAAGTCACGGTGCCCTGCAAGCAGAACATCTTATCTGACCTTGTCTTAGCCCTGGTTTTCATTCGAAGCTGAAGAACTGCAGTGGATAGATGCAGTAGTTATGTAAACTGAAGTACTAAATATGTAACAACTTACTATTCCTTAAAAGGTGGAAAAAAAACTGCTTGGGGTCCCACCTTGTGCTCCAACCAGGAGGCACCATATTGCTACCAAGAAAATTAAAAAAAACAAAAAAGAGAGAATCTAACTGCTTCAGCTCATTACCAGTGCCGGAGAATGAACAAAAGAGAAAAGATAGTTTAATATCAGACACTGAGCCACAGATGACCTCAAAATTGAAAAGAGCAGACACATGACCAGCACTGGCCTAGCAGGCACTGAGCCACCACTGACCTCACAACCACAAACAGCAGCCACGCACCTAGCACTGGCCGAGCAGGCACTGAGCTACCACTGACCTCACAACCACAAACAGCAGCCACGCACCTAGCACTGGCCTAGCAGGCACTGAGCCACCACTGACCTCACAACCACAAACATCACCAATGGGCCTAGCACTGGCCTAGCAGGCACTGAGCCACAAGTGACCTCACAACCACAAACAGCAGCCACGCACCTAGCACTGGCCTAGCAGGCACTGAGCCACCACTGACCTCACAACCACCAACAGCAGCCACGCACCTAGCACTGGCCTAGCAGGCACTGAGCCACCACTGACCTCACAACCACAAACAGCAGCCATGCACCTAGCACTGGCCTAGCAGGCACTGAGCCACCACTGACCTCACAACCACCAACAGCAGCCACGCACCTAGCACTGGCCTAGCAGGCACTGAGCCACCACTGACCTCACAACCACCAACAGCAGCCACGCACCTAGCACTGGCCTAGCAGGCACTGAGCCACCACTGACCTCACAACCACAAACATCACCAATGGGCCTAGCACTGGCCTAGCAGGCACTGAGCCACCACTGACCTCACAACCACAAACAGCACCCACGCACCTAGCACTGGCCTAGCAGGCACTGAGCCACCACTGACCTCACAACCACAAACAGCAGCCACGCACCTAGCACTGGCCTAGCAGGCACTGAGCCACCACTGACCTCACAACCACAAACAGCACCCACGCACCTAGCACTGGCCTAGCAGGCACTGAGCCACCACTGACCTCACAACCACAAACAGCAGCCACGCACCTAGCACTGGCCTAGCAGGCACTGAGCCACCACTGACCTCACAACCACAAACAGCAGCCACGCACCTAGCACTGGCCTAGCAGGCACTGAGCCACCACTGACCTCAACAACCACAAACAGCAGCCACGCACCTAGCACTGGCCTAGCAGGCACTGAGCCACCACTGACCTCACAACCACAGACAGCAGCCACGCACCTAGCACTGGCCTATCAGGCACTGAGCCACAAGTGACCTCAGAATTGCAAACAGTGATATAGTGTTTCCTTGTTGGCTGTCGTTCATAGATGCAGAACTGGCCTAACAGTGTGTATCAAGGGACGTTCCTTGTTGCTTGCCTATCCCATTCCGAGGAAGTAGTGACTTCACAGGCTTCAGCAAAGCCACCTGCCATCTGCTGGCCTATTATATACGAAGGCAAGAACGACCTCACAAGCGAAAACAGCAGCCATGTGCCCACCACTGGCCTCTCAATACTGAAACAAAAGTGACCTCACAGTCTGCATTGAAGCCACGTGCATGCTGCTGGCCTAGCATGGACTGAGGCACACCATCCCCAGAAGCACAAACAGCACTCATCTCCATACTGCTGGTCTACCAGGTGCTCCTGCACCTGTACAAAAAGAAGCAATGTGTCTGCTGGTGGCCTAGGAGATACTGAGCCCCAATGACTTCACAAACACAAACATCAGCAAGATGCATCGAGCTGGTCTGTCAGGTGCTGAGGCTGAAGAGAGAGGAGAGGAGAAGCTCACCTGGGCCACTTGCATGTCCCTTGATTAAGCTGTTATCACTCCGTACAGAACAGTCTTCTGCAAACACCTTTCATCTCCTGGCTAGACTCTCTCCAGGTCATGGCACAGCTCCACTCTGTCACCCTGCACACAAATCACAAAAGGGAACGATTGGTCTTGCTTTTCCTTTAGTACCATTAAGTCCGAGCTGGGAGCCTTTGCACTGCAGCACCTACACAATGACAGCAGGACGCCACTTCCATTTCTAGTGCATTTCTAGGGACAGAGACCAGCTGAGGGAGCAGCTGCACTGCAAAGGGTTGCTCACACTGTCAGATCAACTCAGCACTGCACCAGGCATCAGCCTGATGCCAGACCTCTGCTCTGCCACCTAGTCTACAAACACACTGTCTCTGTCCCACAGAGCTGCCTCTTCTGCTTGATACAACCAGGTGCCACCAAGAAGAGGTGGATGCAGGACACTTGCCTCTTGCACACTCCCCAGCCACTGCTCTGCTTGCTGCCTTCCCTTGGCTACTCAACCCAGACACACAGCGAAGCTCTTGCGGTGACACCACAAGGTGGCCAAGGCACTCTGGGCTCACAAGGCCTGTGCAGATGAGCAGCACAAGATCGGGGACAGAGCTGGCTCCTTGGGCAATGCTTTTGTTTTCAGAGGGAAGGATCCTGCTTTCTTTGGGCACAGCAGGCTGCTGCTTCCCTCCTCCATCCCCTCAGGAACATCCACTTAGGGATGGCAGGGATGGGGATTTTCTTTAGTAATACAAAAGATACAGATACAGTGTAGAAACAGTTGAGAGTCCGGAAGGGCTCCTGAGCCCAAAGGAACCTCGGGTCCTTTCCTTTACTGACTTGGACAAGGAGCCCCGGGGAAGGGAAACAGGGTGCAGAGGCTTTGAAATGAGGCCCAAGCAATGAGACAACCCCACACTGGACAGCTGCTGAAATGCCAGCTGTCCTGGCTGTGCAGGCTCTGCAGCAGCAGTCCAGGCTCCACAGCTGGGTCCACAGAGCACTGAGGGCTGGGTGCCACGGGCAACCTGGCACTGGGCACATCTTCACCCCTCGCAGAGCCACGAGCCCAAGAGCTGTCAGACTTCCTCAGGTCAAGCTATGGAGGCTTTGCGGCCTTCACACAAAGGCACTCAAGACATGTGGGCATTTATTATAAGGGTCTTGGACTCATCCTATATGGCACCACAACGTTCTAGGAAAAGGAGGGGGCACAACAGCATTTGCTGAGCGGGCTGGCAGTAACAGCAGTTGTGGGAGGCAGAATTTTCAGCACAGCAGAGGTACCAGGAGGTGAACCCACACCCCAAGTCACCCACAGAAGGCAGACACATTTATGGAAGCCTTTGCATCCATACGTAGCCTCTTCTCATTCACTTGTAGCTGCTTTCACAGAGGACTCACGATGCTGGCAAAGATGTTGACAGCTGCAGGGACACACCCTGGCATCCTGCCTCCACCCTCAGGGGCTCTCGCACTGCACTGGGAACCTCCAGGAGTGGAGCAACCTAGAAAGAAAGAATCGGAGTGTTACTGTCAGTTCTGCTGGCCTTACAGAGTCTCAACAGGCAGGGACAAATGTCTCCCCTCTGTGCTGAGCTGTATTGGTGAGAGCCTGATCAAAACTTCCCCGGAAAAGGACCCAAGACACCTCATCTACTGGCACCTGCCTTGAGCAGGGCGTTGGAGCCCTACCTCCACATGTCTCCCCCATTGCAGCCTCAAGGAATCTGCTAGACTGAGACTCTTGCCAAAGGGATCAGCAGCTTTGGAGATGCTGCCTCCACCGCTCACCAAGGACAGGTGTCTCAGAGCCACCCATCACCCTCAGAGGCCTGACTTCTCATGAGGTGGCATCTCCCCTGTCTGCAAGGGTCTGCGTAGGCACAAAGTGGAGAAATGGCTCTGACTCCTTTCATTAACTACCCGTCTCTCTGAGGGATCGGAATGGATTAGGGTCTGGGATGGGAAGATGCAATGAGGGTCCAGCTGCAACAGAAAGCCTTTAAGGAGGGAGAAGATGACTTTCTCCAGGGGAGTCACTAAAATCCAAAAGACTCACGGAAGCATCAAGACCTTCCGAAACTGCAAGCCCGAACCTCAGCTGACAGAAACTACCAAACTGCGAGCAGCCCTGCCTCACACCAGGATGCTCCAAGGACCGAACACGGTCACCAACAGTCCTCACCCAGGTCTCCCAGAGGACACCGTGATGGCAGGCTGGGCTCTGGCAGCAGAGCACTGCTCCCTCCAGCCACCTCCTCCCATGCTGAGCAGCAAAACACTGGGGCCACCACCTGGCTCCACCACAGGGCACCCTGCTCTGTGACACGCCGCTACCCCTACACCTCACGGAGTGTTGGCAGCCAACATGCGCCTCTGCATCAGCGACACACAGGTCACAGCTCCACACATGGCAGCACACAGGGCACCCCCAAGCGCCCCACAACACGCAAAGCCCAACTCTCCATCCCATCCATTCCCTTCTAGGCCTCCAAGGCCTTGCAACAGGCACTGCCTCTGCACATCCACTCACAGCCTGGGGCCTGCTCACTTCCCACCTCCAGGACTCTCAGAGCCACTCAGAAATTCCGTTTTCAGAACAAAAGAGACCATTGGGAAGGGCCCTGGTGAGGACGCCAGCAGCCTGCTTACACTTTGCCCAGCAGCTCCCAAACGCAGTTCAGAGAAACACCTGGGGGCTGCAGTGGCAGCAGTGGCTCAGGGAAATGCTTCCAAATGGGTCTCCGACCCCTGGCAGGGGCAAAGCCTCCTGCCCCCCAACCCCAGCAGCCGCCCCAGCCCAGCTGCTTGGGGCAGGCTGCCATGTCTGGCTACCGGGCAGCTCCCCACTCCGTCCCCGGTCGCTCTGTGCCGTGCTCACAGCCCCACCAGCCCCTGCTGCAGCTCCTGCAGGAAAGCAGCCCTGTTGCCAGCACCGCTGCCCCCGCCCCAGTGGGAGGGCACCCGCCGGCAGCTGAAGGCACCCGCATCCCCGCCAGCCCCGCTCACACCCGCTCTCGCCAGCTCCCTCCCTGAGGCTTGGCTCCCGCTCCCCTTTCACGGCTGTTTTTCCACATGCTGAACTCCGATTGGCTGATAGAGCTGTCAGTCAAACCCTGACCCCGCCCTCCTCCCCTGGCTGGCCAATAGGAGGGCAGCACTGGAGGTGATGCCATGGCAACGCTGCTGCCCTGTGTGACCCCGTGGGCAGCCCCCTCCCCCTCGCATGCGGTGGGGCACCATGTTGTGGGCAGCAGCGCGCGGGGCAGCATGGGGTGTCACGGGGCCTGGGGGCAGTGCAGCCCTGTGTGGGCGGGCAGTGTGGGGCCCTGGGGCTGGGCCGCTGCCCCACCAGGGCTGGGCTTTGCCGCAGGGGGCCTGCGGGGTTCCTGGCTGCCCTGCACCTGGGGCTGTGCCAGGTGTGGGGGGGCAGCTGCAGGGCCTGTGCTGGTGCCGGCCCTGGTGCCAACACGGGGGACCTGGGCATGGCTGGGGCACTGGAGCCCATGGGCAGCGTCCTGCTGCCCCCAAGGCAGGGCAGGGCAGTGTCTTCTCGCCCCTCCTGCCCCGGCCTCCTGCCTGCGGCAGCCCTGGGCTCGGCAGCCCTCACACTGCGCCCGGCAGGGCTGGGCCACGGCCAGGCAGGGGCTGCTCTCTGTGGGGCTGCGCTGGGCCCCGGCACGTCGCTCTGGAGGGCTGAGGAGCCCCACATTGTCCCCTGAGCCAGATGGGACCCTCAGGCAGGGCTCTTATGGCAGCCCCCACCCTGTTCAGCCACCCCACAGCTCGGGATCCACAGCCATTTTTGCGATTAACAGTCGCTGTGCTCCTCAGCAAGGAGCTCCTAAAGCCCTTACCCTTGCTGGGGAGCCATAGGAGTGTTGGGAACAGGGAACCGCGGTGCAGGCTGATGGTCTGGATCCAGCGGTTCTCCATCTTGCTTGCCCCCTTGCCCTTGGATTGCCTCTCCAGCCAGGGAGGAGGGACGGTCTTCCCGTCTCGCCACCCAAATTCCTCTCAAACATGTCCCTTCTCCTCTGCCTGTTGGCAAGGGGCCCCAGCGTGGCCCTGCTGCCTCCTGTCCCTCATCCTTGCTGTGGAGCAGCAGTGGGGAGCACGTGAGCAGTGCCCAGCAACAGCCAGGTCTCGCAGAGAAGTGAGGGCACCACCAGGGCACCGGGGAGACCTCCCTGTGATGCAGCACATTCCACTGTGACCTCAGCTCGTGTCATCTGGGGGCTCAGTAGGTCACCGCCATGGAGATAGCACAGCCAGGGAGAGAGCTGAGAGATTTCCCCTCATGTTTTGGAAAGCAATAATTCCCACCACTCCAGTTATTTTCCAAAACGTGCTGACATATCCTTCAGGAACATCTTCAGATGGTGCCAAAGGCTGTGAAATATCTGAAAGGGAGCCTTGGAGAGGACACGTCTACGCCCATGCACAGTCAGGTCTCTGCACTGGGCAGACCTGTGTGGGAATCTAGGCCTTTGGGGTTGGTTTGGTGTTTGGCATTTTTTAAAGACAGGATCAAAGTCATGTGGGATGAAACAGCACAAAGTGCAGACACAGGTTGAGATCCAAAACTGATTTCTCCTGTGGGTCGCTCTTTTTGTAGAAGCGGGACAATCTGGGACAGGTCACAGCCTTCCTCCTTGAGGCACCAAAGCAGGCTCTTTCCTTTTAAAAGTCCTCAGCAAGGTTTCTCGGTCTGCGGTGCTTAAAATACAGATGATAGGCCAGAAAAGAGCAAAGGTGCCCTTAAAACACATCATCCGGAGAGCTTTACCTGGGACCCTGCTCCCTGCCATGCTTCATAGCCATGGTTACTGTAGTGCATGAACATGGTGCTGCCAATTATTAAGAATGAAAACTTATTTGGCAATGGTAAAAAATGTGTGAAGCTTTGGAAACAAGGATTTTTATCAATTATTGCAGTGAGTTATTTTCTGAGAAGATTTCAACTTCTGACTAGAACCCACTTTGGGGGCTTGATTCATTTGACCACAGAGAGAGGCTATTGCTGCCTGAGATGCCCTGGGGTAGCTGTGTTGCCATGTGGTGCTGGAAATTTTGGAGGCAGCTCCTGCGGGACCTTAGCTTGTCATTAGGAAAGGTATCTCAAAACAAGTCAGTTGAGGGAACCTATTTCCCTGCATTGACTAGAAAGGGAAGTCCAGACAACTGGGTCTGGCACGGTGTGAGATCAACCTCCTCCCTGTTGTCCCCCAGAATGAAGTCACACTTCATTGACCGTGAAGAGAATGAAAAGGGAGTGTGGCTAGGTGTTTTAGGGACTCCTTTAAAAGGTCACGGTAACACAGGTATGTTGAGATTTGTGCAAATTTGGCCACCCAAAAAGAGATGAAGCTGGTCACCCTGCTTTCCTCACCAGTCAAGAGAACCCGACACCTCAGAGTGCGATGTGCTCTGTGCAAAGAGTGAGGGGTGGCATGGTCAGCCATGGGCAGGGGGTGGTTTTCTGAGCACCAGGTTCTGTGTGAGACACAACAATATCCTGTTTAGTGGTGCAGGCCTGATTATAACAGAAAAGTTTAGAAAATGACATTAAAAATGAAACAGGAAAGAAATTCAGACAAAGATTGAAAGCAAAGAAATGCTGTGTTATATTTTCCAGCTTTTCATTTTTTTGTGCTCTTATTGTCTTTCTTGATTTGTTGTGTTTTAGTACACTGGTGTTCTGGGGAGATTCCGCATTATCTTTTTGTCTGAAAAGGAAAGAGATTTTCAGAGCTGGGGTGGGATGCAGTCACAGGGTCATGGGCGGCTGGTGCCATTGCAGGTGCCCTGGTTCCCTCTGCCCAGCCTCCCTCTGCAGCTCTGAGGGACTCCGCTCTCCCGCAGGTCCCCTGTGAGAGCTGCCAGGCCCAGACAGGTCCCTCAGAAACACTGGGACCTCTCCAAGTGCCACTGCATTTTTATGCTTAGACAGCTGAGCTCTGCCTGGAAAGGTGAAGAACTGTTTTCAACATCAGGAAAAAATATATATATATGAGCCCACTTGCATCAGCTGAAATGACTGAGTAATTTTAATAAAATGTCAGTGTTTTCCCATGATGACGTAATGGAAATTTTGAGGAAGGGCATGAATCTCAGGAGAAGAAATGTTGATCTGCCCCCTAACTTGCGTTACCACTGCTCTGTCTGTTATGCTGTGGATTTAACCGCTGGCATATGCACTTTCCATAGTTTTCCAGTCTTCCTCCTCCCCTTGCTCTTTATAATTTAGATACTTCTCAACTCTCTAGCTGCTGCTTTGAGCTTGAGGGAATCTGAAGCTTGCCTCGTCTTTCAGCAGTCTAATTGTCTCTTCAACCAGCTCCTTCACTGTGTGTCTGTCCAGCCTTTCCTATCTATTTGTCAAGAACATTTCAAGGAATGTTATTCCTTGTAGACTGTGCACCTCAGTGGAGGCAACTTGGACTTGGCATACGGTTGAGGAGTGTATTTTATTTCTTATGACAATGGATCAAGTTTATTTTTGTTTGATCGCAGTTAATACAAACCCTTCTGTGTCAGCTTGAGGCTAGTTCTTGAAGGCAAGCAGGTGGGAATTGGTGCACATGAGCTGTAACATTCAGCTACAGCCTTGAGAGGCAAAAGGTTCGATTTTCACAAGAGTGATGTGAAGTCCCCAGTGGCTGATGAGGGCAATGGCAGGGCTGTGGAGCTGGGGAGGAAGGTTCTCCATACAGGTCTCCTGTCAAATATACTGCTTTGCCTACATGTCCAGACTTCATTAGGAGATGCTGTGGGTCAGTATGAATTGGAGAATGTGGGTATGACTTATTCTGAGGACTGAAAAACCAAGAAAGCTTGAGAAGCAGACATCTTTCTTTTCAGGTGCTCATTGAAATCTGCCTAATTTCAGTACACTGCTGCAATCTTTCCAATTAACCGCACAAGAATTGATGAGCTGAGGAAAATTATGGAAAGAGGCATGGCTCCTTAGGGTTTTTTGCATTCTAATGGCCCCTCGGGTGTATTTACTGCTGAGCCCATGAACCTCTGATGCTGAGAAGAGACTGAAGAAACCTCTCAAGAAGTTAAAGTCAGAAGAAAATCCCAAGTTTCTTGGAGTGTTAACAGGTCCCACCGAGGGCCATTACCAACAAAGGCTCCCCAGGGGCTGATTAGAGCCGAAAGTTGGAGGCCCTGATTGCAGGTAGGCAAAGGCAATGTGAGGGTGGCTGTGATGCCAAGTCAACCTTGATGTGTGTTATCAAGCACAGTGACCAGGCACTGACAACCATCCCCTGGGTAGGGTGACCTTTCCGTCATGCGTTGTTCAGGGCTCTTCCTGTGGGCAGTGTGTGGGTGGGGGTGCACAAAGCTAAGTGCAGGACAGTGACAGGGCACTTCCTGGGCTGCCAAGGGACAAGGAGGCAGCAAGGCCACAGTGCTTTATGGAAAGAGCGTCTTCTCAGGGGGCCTCAGTGGCAGAGACACCAGCCATAGCCAGGAGAACAAAGACCGAGGTGTGTTGGGAGCTTTCAGCCTTGGCAGTGCCCTCGGCCATCTCCACCACAGGCTGTCCTATGCTTTCCCACACCTGTGCCTCTTTCCCTGCAGCCTTTACACACCCAAGCTGCTTCCCCACCTTGCTCTCACCCTGGGATCTCCCCACCTCTCCTGATGTCTTCCTGTCCTCCCTTTCTTTTCCTTGAAACACAAAACCGGGGGCTGATCACAGACTCCCTCTGGGGGACCTGTTGTACCACAGTACTACCCTACAAGTGACATTCTTTTGACCTGAAGTCCAGTCTGAACGTCTCAAGATGCACTTTGTGGCTCTTTCCCCTTCGCATGCTGTTTCCCTATACTAAGAAAAGCTCCATCATCTCTGAAACCACCCTTCGAGCAGTCACAGGCTCCTCCTATACTGCCCTTTGCCTCCACTTCATCAGGCTAAAGAAGGCCAGGTCCCTCAACCTCTCCTCATGGATGGGTTTATTTCCACCTAGGCACAGGACTTGACACTTCTCTTGTAAATCTTCTTGAGGTATCTGTTCTCCAAATCAAAAACAAAACAAAACAAAAAAAAGCCCACTAACGAACGAAACAAACCACACCAGCGCCAATGAGTTCAGGATGAGCAGGGGTAGGGTGGGCTGTATGGGACAGGATCAGGGAGGTAAAAGGGACAGAGTTAGAAGACATGGGAAAAAAAAACAAGGAAATTGAAAGTGAAGCCAAGGATTGATCATGTCTGTCTTGGGGATTCCTGCCAAGAAGCCCTGCATCTGAATAATTCTGAGTGGAGGAGGACAAGAAGGCTGGCCTGCTTCCACTGGCACAGGCAATCTGCGTGCTTTCCCTGACATCAACAAGCGAAGATTGAGAGTGGGAAGAATCATGGACACCTTCAGGGTGGAAGGGACCTCAGCAGGTCTCTAGGCCAATCTGCTTCCTCACAGCAGGGTCAGCTCTGGGGTCAAACTAGGGTTGCTCTGGACTTCATCGAGTCTGGTCTTGGCATCCTCCAAGGCAGGAGACTACACAGCCTCTCTGGGCAACCACTTCCAATGCTTTACCATCCTCGTAGTGGAAAAGCTTCTCCTTATCTCCTGCATGAACATCTCTTCTTCCAACTTATGCCCATTGTCTCTTGTCCTCCCACCATGCACCCTGGTGAAGAGCCTGGCTCCACCTCCTTGTAGCCATTGGAAGGGTGCTATGAGATCCCTCCAAAGCCATCTCTTCTCCAAGTGGAACCAGCCCCATTTCCTCACAGAGCAAGTGCTCCAGCTCCTTGACTACTGTGAGGGCCTTCAGCCAGACTCACTCCCACTTATCAACTTCTTTCTTGTTCTGGGAACCCAAACCTGGATGCAGGGTTCTAGATGTGGTCTAATGAATACTGACTAGAAGGCGATCACCATTTCCCTCCACCTCCTGGCTGTGCTCCTGCTCATACAGCTCACGATGCTTCTGGCCTTTATTGCTGCCAGGGAATGCTGCCGGCTCATGTTTTGCCTCCTGTCCCCCAGCACCCTCATGTCCTTTTCCACAGCTCTGCTCCCCAGGCCCTCAGGCCCCAGCCTGTGACACTGTGGGGTGTTGGTTTATCGCAGGTGCAAGCCCTGTCATTTGTCCTTGTTGAATTCCATGAGGTTCCTGACAGCCCATTCCTCCTGCCTCTCTAGGTCCCTCTCAGTGGCAGCCCTCAAGGATATGGCTGGGCCCCTCTGCAGTGTGGGGTCATCAACAAGCATCTTGAGTGTTGCCTCTTCCATGTCACTAATACAGTTGTTGGGCAGGACAAGTTCCTGGAGAGACCCGTGGTGCTCCACTTCTCCCTGGCCTCCAGGAAGAATACTACCCATTCACCACTGCTCTCTGAGCCTCTGGTCATCCAAGCAGGTTTTTACCCATCCCTCTGTCTACTCTTCTAGACTGTAACATTCTAACGTGCAAGCAAGAATATTGTGGGAGACAGTGTCAAACAGTTTGCTAAAGTCTAGGGAAAGGACACTTACTCTTCTCCATCCACAAATAGAGGGGTTTTTTTAATGATAGAAGGCAATCAGGTTTGTTAGGCAGAATTTACCCTGGGTAAATCCATGCTAACTGTTCCCAGGCACCTTCTTCTCCTTCATGTGCCCAGAAATGTGATCTGAGAGGATTCATTCCATGACTCACTCCTCATGAAAGGGAGGCTGAACTGCCTGCAGCTCCCGAGGTTGTCCTTGTGGCCTTTTTGGAAGATGGATCGAACAGTTGCCTTTCTCCTGCTATCCCATCCCTGATCCATTCCTCCTTCTTTGAAATTTCCAGATACAAGAAAGCATCACTCTTAACAGCCCGTCTGGCAGCTGTGCGAAGAAGTTGTCCTTGATGCCCTCCAGAAACCTCCTGGCCTGCTTGCACTCTGCTGTTTGTCCTTCCAGTTCATGCCAGGGGGACTAAAGTCCCTGTGACAAGAACCAGGGCCTGTGATCCACAGACTTGCTCCTGTTGCTTAAAGGAGACTGCATCCACCTCCCTACCCTCATTAGGTGGTCTGTAGCTCCCACCATGATGTCACCCCTACTGTGATGCTCACCCACAAGCACCCACCCAAACCCTTGCCTCTCCCATGGAAGAGCTCCACACATCTGAGCTGCCCCTTCCCACTAAAGACATCCTCCCTCCTCATCTTCTCTGACAGTCTCTCCTGAAGACATTGTACCCAAAAGCATCGCCCTCCAGTCATGTGAGTGATCCTACCACATCTCAGTCATTCCAATGATGTTTCACACCTGTGACAGCTTGTACATCTCTATCTGCTCCTTCTTCTACCCCAGGCTGCATACATTTGCATATATTAGGGTCACAGAGCACCAGTTGTGCACAGAGAGCAGATTGGTTGTGCTGCAACCTGTTACCAAGAGACAAAGACACTGTGTGTGCAATGGCCCCACTTCAGAGCAGAGCCATGCTGGCATAGATAGCAGGTGGCAATGTAATGGTGAAAGGAGGTTCTCAATAAGAGGGCAAAGACCTGCAGTGCCCAAGGCCAGCAAGAACCAGAGTTGGGCTGTGCAGGAATGCCAGGAGAGGGGTTGGCTGCATGAGCTGATTTGTAGCAGCATGGGGCCTGTGACAGAGGTGAAGCGATCTCCAGGCAGGACAAGGTGTCCCTGAAGAAGTCCCTGGGCCTGGGCAGCCTGTGATCCAGGCACCCTGAGGTCATCATTAGCCCAGTCCCTGTTCATATCATCTGGTGGTGAGAAGAGGTTCAAGCAGAGAGGAGCAAGAAGGGTTTGAGAGTGCAGAGACTAGAGCAGAGACCTTGGTGTGATGTGCCTCCCATTTATGCAGCACGCTTGAATGCAGTCGGGATGGACTTGGCCTAAAGGCAGTGGTGGGATTCAGTTGTCTGGGCACAGGTAGAAAGCCTGAGATAACCTGGGTTGTCTGCCCAGCAACCACTCCAAAGGGGTATGGTTTTCCCATAAGTCCCATCCATGCGGTTGTGCTAGAAACCCCAGGCATCTGACATGGCCCTTCCAGCCGATTTCTATGTCATTACATCAAGTGTGTGCACTGAATTACATTAGCAGTTTGCACTGTAGGCATCTCCATGTGTCTCAGCATCATAGTGAGGGGTGCTCTAACAGTAGTGGGCATCTAGTGTCATCTCAGATGGCCAAGGGAATTCTCCACCTGGCCCCCACATCATGCTCTAGAAGGATGTGTGTCTCCCAGTTGCTCCATGAGAACAAGCAGACACTGGCACATACCTGGGACCACCTCTGTCTCTTCCAATCTCACCAGGTGTTTGTGTGTGAGCAACTGACTCCCACCCTCCATCTCAGGTGATTACAAAGGGAGCTTAGACAAGGAGCTCCCATGCAGACATCTGTGTTGTGCACACTTCAGCTTGGGCAAAGGGAATCCCACCTGCTGTGTGTTTGTGGAGTTCACAGGAGTTAGCTGAATCCCACTGCATTCCAGGGGCTTCTAAATGGGCTTGAGATGCCCAGACTGACTCATCTGAATCAGCACCTGAACCAGGTGTCAATCCCTTCTTTTTCCTTTCTACATGTCCTGTCTAGGTAAGAGATGGGCATCGGAGCTTCCAGAGTGGGACATTTCCACCTCCTGCAGACAGCCATCCTCTGATGAAACAATCTGTAATGCTGGAATTGGTCTTCCTTCAGTGCTTAGAGAGGGACCATTGGTGATTATTTTAGTTTATTGGAGTGAACATTTCCCAGGAGGAGGGAACACAAGGGACAGACAAATTCATGAGCTCAGCTGGGCCTCTGATCCTGAGCGGGGCCAAGCTCTGGGGATGGAGGGAGCTCATAGTAACTGGGCAGCACTGCCCAGAGACAGCTGTGTGCAGGAGCAGCTCCTCTGCAAAGAGCAGTAGGGCTCTGGGCACTGCCTGCTGCTGCTGACATGAGAGGAGAGAAGGTAGAGAGAAGTGCAAGGCTGTGTGGAGTGGGAGGAGAGAGGAGAGCTGCTTGTGGGAGAAATCTTCACAGCCCCTGACATGGTAAGTCTCTGGCTGCAGGGCAATGCTACTGAAGGGGCTTCCTGGAGAGGTCTTCTGAACCCCTCCCATCCCATAACTGATAGGCTTTTTAAGGATTGCTCTGCTGGCACATCCAGTGCATAGGCAGAGGAGGAGATGCTTCAGAGGAGGGATTCCCTGCCACACCATCAGAGGGACAGGGTGTGCAGCTCCATTCTGCCAGGGGTGGCTGCAGGGGTGTGAAGCCAGGGAGCACACACAGGTCTGTGCAGGGCTGTGATTCAGAACAGTGTCCCTGCACCCCAGGGTGCTGTGTGCCCGGGGCAGTGACTGTGCTGTCTGCGAGGATGAGCCCTTAGCCTGCCCATGGAGCTCCCCACAGCACTGTAGGGAGAAACTCTGGGTGAGAGGAGCGACCACTAACAGGGTAGGTTCATTCTCCTCTTGAGAGGGTGCTGTGTGGGTCAGGGCTGCTCACAGCTGTAGCTCATGCACAGGATATGTGCAAGGGGTCTTTTTAAGAGGAGATCAAGAGAAAGGCCACTTGAAAGGGAAGGAGCTTTTCTTCAGGTATCTGCACTTTCAGTTTCCTAATTTTGTCAGGGAGAATGAAGGAACAAGTTTTCTGTTTTGTCAAGGATCTGGGACTCCTAAACCTTCACTCTGAGAGATTAATAGGTCAGTGGGAAAGCTCAGGAAGCCATTTCATCCCCAATTTCGCCAGCAGACAGCATCAACATCACCTTTGTGGCCTCATAGGAGTTTACGTGACCTGTTCCATAGGATGTGTGTGCACAGAGATGCCCCTAGACGGTGCCCTGATCCAGGAGGTTTCTGCAGGGCAGAGCTGAGCACCAAGCGGGTGGGATGGGGTCTGTGAGCACTGACTGGGAGAAGATGTTAGAACAGAGAAAGAGCTGGCAGCAGGGACAGCTCCAGGCAGCAGGGATGGGCAGGGAATGAGAGGGAACTGCAGGGCATGAGCCGCCTCCTCTGCAGCCAGACCTCTGGCAGAGGACAGGGGCATCTCTCCTGCTATGAGCCCATTTCATGCAGTCTGACAAAGGGACTGAGAGTGTCTGCCCTGCGGTGTCACTGCCTGTGAGGTGGCATGCCTAGCTGGTAAAGGTGAAGGCTTTCCTGAGTTCCCTTCTGTTTCTCTCTTCTTGCCTCCCTTGGCAGCAGGATCATGGTGCTGCTCCTTCTTTCCCCTCCTGTCCATGATGCTCCTGTTCTTGTTCTTGGGCTCTCCGGGGTGGGAAGTGTCAGCTGCAGTTCAGACATGGATGCTACAAGTTGTGTAGCAGAGGGGTCTGCATGGGAATGACGTTGCCCCAGCCCCCTTCTAAACTGTGGAGCTCCAGGAAATGCAGTCTGTGGGGCTGGGAAATGAGCGGATTCTCCTGAAAGGAGAGCCCATCTTCAGTCCTAAGGTTCCTTTGACCGTTTCCCTGTGGTGTCCTGCCAGGCTGCATGCTGCCCTCTATAAAGGCACTGCTGTCTCATAGCACCTCTGTGATATCTGAGAGACCCATGAGGAAGGGGCAGAGATGCTGAGAGTATGGAGATGGTGGTGGGAGGCTGTATGTGGGCATCTGCAAAGAGCCCTGTGTGTGCTTGGCTAGAAGGGGAGTGTGGAGAGCTCCCTCAGGTGCCCAGAGAAAGGGCGAGAAGTTTGGAGCTGTGCACTTTGAAACTGGGGGCTGTTTTTTTCTAGGGCAACATATATGAGTGTGATCATCCTCCAGCTGAAAGAGTTGCAAGCACCGGCCAGCTGGGAATGAGACTAATAGACAGAGTAGCTGGCCTCGCTCTGCAAGAATGACAGTGGATGCTTTTCTCTCATGACACAGTAGAAATGCCAAGGATTTCTACCTTGGAGGAACACTCCCCAGGGGTGACAACAACATCTGAAAGAAAATAAAAAATCCCTGAAACTGTTCCTCAAACCTCATTCTTTAGAATTCAGAGTGAAGATGCTGAAAAGCCATTTTATGATGAGTGGATTTCACCTGACAGAAATTGTGTGAATGTCAGAGCTGGTCACCCCCATTCCCCTCTGCCTACTGCTTTACAGCAGGACTGACTACTCCGGAGCCCATGGGCATAGGTCCCTGCTCCTCACAGCACACTCAGCCAGTGCAAAGTGCAGCCCAAGCAAGGGAGCTGCACAAAGATCCTCTCAGTAAGGAGAGAGGCAGTGTGGGGGCATGTATAAGAACCGCAACGTTTGGGGGTTTCTTTGCTTGAAAGGTCTCTCCTAACTTCTCAATGTCTGTTCTTCTTTGGACAGTCCTCCATGCCTGGAGATAGCAAAATGTCCAACAGCAGCTCCTACACTCAGTTCCTCCTCCTGGCATTTGCGGACACGCGGGAGCTGCAGCTCTTGCACTTCACGCTCTTCCTGGGCATCTACCTGGCTGCCCTCCTGGGCAACGGCCTCATCATCACAGCCGTAGCCTGCGACCACCGCCTCCACACCCCCATGTACTTCTTCCTCCTCAACCTCTCCTTCCTTGACCTTGGCTTCATCTCCACCATTGTCCCCAAATCCATGGCCAATTCCCTGTGGGACACCAGGGCCATTTCCTACTCAGGATGTGCTGTTCAAGTCTTTGTCTTTGTCTTCTTGTTTGCAGGAGAATATTCTCTCCTCACAGTCATGTGCTATGACCGCTATGTTGCCATCTGCAAACCCCTGCACTATGGGACCCTCATGGGCCCCAGAGCTTGTGTCAGAATGGCAGCAGCTGCCTGGGGCACTAGTTTTCTCTATTCTGTGCTGCACACTGCTAACACCTTTTCAATACCACTCTGCCAAGGCAACAGAGTGGACCAGTTCTTCTGTGAAATCCCCCAGATCCTCAAGCTCTCCTGCTCAGACTCCTACCTCAGGGAAGTTGGACTTCTTGCAGTTAGTGCCTGTGTAGCCTTTGGGTGTTTCATTTTCATTGTGCTGTCCTACGTGCGGATCTTCACTGCTGTGCTGAGGATGCCCTCTGAGCAGGGACGACACAAAGCCTTTTCCACGTGCATCCCGCACCTGGTCGTGGTCTCCCTGTTTGTCAGCACTGACATGTTTGCCTACCTGAAGCCCCCCTCCCTCTCCTTCCCAGCTCTGGATATGGTGGTGGCTGTCCTGTACTCGGTGGTGCCTCCAACACTGAACCCCCTCATCTACAGCATGAGGAACAAGGAGCTCAAAGATGCCCTGAGGAAAGTGATTTCTTGGACATTTTCCAGCAGTGGTAACATTGCCTTTGCTCTCCACAAATGACTCCCCTCTGTCCTGTACCAAGACTGAGCTTTTTTTGTTGACTTTATTTTCATTATGACTTTTATTACTATTAGTAGTAGTACTTGTTATCTGTGTTGCTGCACAAGTGGTTGAATTCTTTCCACCTTTCCTGAGGCTGCTCTGTCTCACCTGGTGCCCATATAAAGTTGTGTCCAACACTGGGTCAGAGCTGACTCCATCGCAGTATCTGTTTAATAAAGTAGGTTCTTGCGGGTGCAGTGCCTGCAGGCTGGGCTCTTCCTCCAAAGCTGCTGTCCCTCACACCCTGTCCCCAGCACATTTCCTTGAGACAATCTCCCCCACCCCGCATGCTGATCATTACCCCAAAAGTTACCCCCAAACAAGGCTCCATGCCCAGCTGCAGGACTGGATGTCCAGCTGTAATCCCTGGGAGGATGAGCCCTCTCCTTGATCCTCTGCAGGGCTGGCAGGGAGCATGCAGAGGAGGTCCTGGTGTCATCTCCTGGGCCTGTAGACCATCCTCCTCCCATGGGGGCTCTCAAACAGGGTCTGTCAGAACACACATCCAACCCAGCTTGTCGCTGCATGAACAGAGAGGAGAAACTTTCCCAGGAAGCTCCTCACACACCCAGCCTCTCATACCCGCTATTTCCAGCACTGGCCTTTCCCTGTGGTCCTGGTGAGGGGTCATCTTTGAATGTGACCAGCTCCATCTGCCTGCTGGGCTCAGCACCTGTATGGGCGAAATGTCCAGCCCTGCCTGGCCTCTCTGTGGGCTCAGACCTCAGCAGACCCCAGAGCATGGCCTTCTGCTAACCCCGGGGGGACAGGAACAGGACTGTGCAGGGTCTAGGGACTGGTGGGGGGCTGCCAGGCAGGAGGGCCATGGGGGACAGGGCACCAAGGACTGTCATGGGGATCATGCTGGGGGGATGTCTCTCCACCCCAGAACTAACCCTGTGCTGTGCCTGCACACTGGGGCCATGGGGACACATGCAGGGCAGCAGGGCTGGTCCAGTGAAGGCATGAGGTGCTGATGGGAGCCATGTCACTCCAGGAGCTCCCAGCAGTCATGGAGGGGACTCACTGCTGCTAGTAGGACTGGGGGTTTCTCAAGGGCTACAGCCACCAGCACCACCTGCCAGGACTCCCAGACCCAGCACAAATGGTTGGTGCCAAGCACAGCAGGTCACAATGTCCCCCATCCTGTGTGACTCTCCTCTCTCATGAGCACTGTCGAGTGTGTCACTGCCTGCCCAGGTGTGGAGAGGAGCTGCTGGAGGTCTTCTCTTCTCATGCCTGCTGCCCCTGGCTCAGCCCTTGCATCAGCCCACAGGCTCTGACCTGGGTCATGTTATGTCTCCATACGTTCTCGTCTAAGACCACATAGGGATCTGCAGCACATAGCTCAGCTTGGAGATGGCCACCACAGCCTGCCTGCGTGGTCCCAGAAGATCCCAGCAAGGCTGTGCTTGGGGGCGAGGCTGTGATTGTCCTCAGTCAAAGTTGGTGGGATGGTCTGTCTGGGGGCCAGGGGGAGGAAAGGACAAGAGACAACAAGGAGAAGATGCAGTAAGGGAAATCTGAAATGAGTTGAAGGAAAAATAAAGAAATAACCAAGGTAGTTGAGCAGCACTGGGGCAGGTGCCAGGAGATTTTTAAAAACTCTCCAGGAGAAAGCACCTACCAACCTGATCTAACTGTCAAGTTAGCCCAGCTCAGAGCAGATCATGCTCCTGGAGATCTCTGGTGGTCTCTCCAAATGCAAATCCTCTAGGACAAAGGGGCTGGAAGGCAAATTAAGGGTCAGGGGACAGTGCTGTGGGGTTGAGGCCTTGCAGGCATTTGTACTGCCTGGTCAAGCCTGTCCTCAGAATCACACAGTGAGTGAGTTCATCCTCAAAAGGAGTCTCTGCTTCATGGGCAACAGGAGTCAAAGCAGTGCCGGGAGACTACAGAGAAGTTCTCAGGAACACACCAGGCATTCAGGCCCTTCGACTGCTGAGGTGTCCCCAGAGCGGTGCTTTGCATCCTGGGTCTGAAGGGCTGAGAAATCTTTAGAGCCAGAGCAGATCGGAGTCCCATCTCCTGGGCCCACAGGTTACAGGGCATCAGCAGGGCTGTACTGGCTGCAGGGAGGGAATCACTGCCCAGGGCATGAGCAGATCCCCCTCTGCCCTCCCCTCTCTCTTCACACCCCAAAACAGAGATCGTGTTTCCCACGTTGGCCCTCTCTGCCGGGCTGTATTCCCAGCTGGAGGGGACACAGGCTTCACACTGGGGAAATGCAGGAGAGCCCAGTCTCATCTCATCTAGAGAAGCAGGGTCCCACCACACCTCCTGGGTGGCCAGGGCTGCAGGCGGCACACCCCACTCTGTTTCTCACAGACCTCCTGGCTGGGGCTGCAGGGTGCCCAGCAGCAAGGCAGGCATGCCTGGGGGTCTTGTGCCATTGGGGTGGTGGCCTTTGGAGCAGCCTCTGTCTGTAAGGGACTCAGGAGATTCTCTGCCTCCATGTTAGTGGCAAAGTTTGTTTCCCAGCTTCTTCTCTCTGGAGAGCTGAGGATTTTATTCTCAGGAGAAGGGGAAAAAGGAAAGCCTTTTGTCCATGGGAATTATACCACCCCGTCAACCCTCTACTGCTTTGTCCTGCTGTATCATCCCAGAAGTTCTTTGGCAGGAGCATTTTTTGGTTTGGTACCCCCATGTGCTTCTTCCTCCTCAACCTTTCCCTCCTTGACCTTGGCACCATCTCCACCACTGTCCCCAAATCCATGGCCAATTCCCTGAGGGACACCAGGGCCATTTCCTACTCAGGATCTGCTGCCCGGGTCTTTTTCTTGGTCTTCTTTATGTTGGCAGAGTATTTTCTTCTCACTGTTTTGGCTTATGACCGTTTTGTTGCCATCTGCAGACCCTTGCGGTACGGGAAACTCATGGGCAGCAGAGCTTGTGTCAAAATGGCAGCAGCTGCCTGGGGCAGTGTTTTTCTCCATGCTCTCCTGCACACTGCTCAAACATTTTCCGTACCACTCTGCCAAGGCAACACAGTGGACCAGTTCTTCTGTGAAATCCCCCAGATCCTCAAGCTCTCCTGCTCAGACTCCTACCTCAGAGAAGCTGGGCTTCTTGTGGTTAGTGGCTGTTTAATCTTTGGATGTTTCATTTTCATTGTGCTGTCCTACGTGCAGATCTTTACTGTTGTTCTGAGGATGCCCTCTGAGCAGGGTCGTCACAAAGCCACGTGCCACCCTCACCTGGCCGTGGTCTCCCTGTTCATCAGCACCACATTTTCTGCCTCCCTGAAGCCCCCCTCCCTCTCCTCCCCAGCTCTGGATCTGGTGCTGGCTGTTCTGTACTCCTTGGTACCTCCAACAGTGAACCCTGTCATCTACAGCATGAGGAACAAGGAGCTCAAGGACTCATTGAAGAAACTGTTTCAGCTGTTACTATTTCAGCAGCAATGAGCTTCCCATCTCTCCTCACAAGTGATTTCCAGTTTATGTCAGGCAACTCTTGTGCTTTCAGAGTTCTGTCTGTGAAAGCCATGTTTGTGCACAAATGTTTGAATTCATCCCACCTCTCCAGAGGCACGAACCCTGTCCATCTGACCCAGAGGCCTTCTGTAAATCTGCTGATCACTGTGTCAG
The DNA here is from genome assembly GCF_036417845.1 of Apteryx mantelli. Lineage (NCBI taxonomy): Eukaryota > Metazoa > Chordata > Aves > Apterygiformes > Apterygidae > Apteryx > Apteryx mantelli. The sequence continues at coordinate 19,377,353 of NC_089988.1, forward strand.
AGCTGGCCTCCCAAGTAGCACCACTGTAATAAAAGGGGATTTCATCAGTACACTGCCTGAAGGTTGGGCTCTTCTTCCCAAGCAGGAGCCAAGAATGCACTCAGGGAATTGCACCTGAAAAGGCCCTGTTGCTGTGCCTGTTTTTTTCATGGGCTAAGCAGGATGTGCTCATAGGGTGATGTGTTAGGGAATGAGGGCTGGATGCAGCTGTCACTGGTGGGTGCCCAGTGGCCCTGGAGGGGGTAAGCGGTATCTGCCAGGGACTGTCCCACATATTAGAGGGCTGGTGACGGACTCCTATCCTTCTGGAAGGGTGCACAGAGCCACCAGGTGAGCACAGGGGATCTCCAGGGGCAGCATGTGCCTGGGACAGGCAGTGAGTGGAGACTCCCAAAACCAAGTGGAGTCACCCAAATGTAAAGGGTCAAACTGAGGAATGCACCAAATCAGGGCTTTGCAATCTCAGGAGAGGGAGTGGGCTGGGTCTAATGATACCTCTGACCCCCCATCCCAAGCAATGTGAAATGCCCTGCGGTCGCTCCAGGCATCCTCCACAGCCTCAGACCCTGGCGAGGGGGGGGGGGGGGTGTCAGGTGCAGTGATGCTGGGCCAGCAGGGTCTGCCCGGACCAGCACAGCCAGGGTGGAGTCACCCCATGGCCCCACAGCCCACTCGCCCTGCAGAGCAGCACCGCCAGCCTGGGGTCCTGTGGGGAGCACAGGGGAAGGCTGCAGGAATGGCCAGGCAGGCCAGTACGGACACAGTGACCTGGGGAAAGGCTCTCTGGGGAGCAGGGACATCCGTGGAGAAGAGCAAAGGAGCAACTGTGTGCTTGTGGGGAGCAATAAATGAAAACCTGTTTCTGTGAGTGTCAGCTCAGGGCAGGCTGCTGTGTCACTGGAGCTGCCTGAGGAGCCCTGGGGCCAGGACTCGTGTGCCGTCTTGGGGAGAGGGGCTACCCAGAGGGGCTGCAGGCAGCCAGAGTTAAGGATCTCCTGGTGATGAGAGCAGTGGAGACATGGAGTGAGTGGCCTCCATTTCCTTGTGCCATTGCTGGCCCCCAGCCTGGCAGCTGATGGGGAGGCTGACACCCCTCTCTGCCCCCCAGGACCTGCTGTGTCCTTCAGAGGGTCTGGGGCTGTCGGGTGAGTGCCCAGAGCTCTGCAGCCCCCTGTGATATGTACTGCTGCTGTGTGCCCCCAGCTTGGGCTGCTCTGCTGTGTGGGCTGGGGAGAGGGCAGGGGAGGTGGGGAGAGCTGGGGAGGGTCTGGGCTGGACTGGAAAGGGCCCGGGAGGGAAAAAATGCCAGCAGGCAGCTACTGTGTGTGAATGGCAGTGTGGGAGCACAGAGCTGTGTGCTTGGAGGGCAAATGCAGGTCTCCTGGGAAAGGCACCAGGACATGGCGGGTGCAGGAAAGAAGAGCCCAGGTGGTTCCCTGTGTTGCATGGACACACTGGGGAAGCTGCCCCAGGGCCATTGTCCGAGACCAGCCCCTCACATCACCCCTTTCCCGTGCTGGCTGCTCACCCCAGCTGTGGGGTTGTCCATGGCCAGCTGTGTCCTCCTGCATGTCTCCGTATCCTTACAGAGGGGAAAAGGCCAGCCTTGCATGACCTCTCTTCTGCACCAGAGCCCGGCAGATCCCGGAGCACAGCTGTTTGCTAACCCCCAAGTGGGGCCCAGCCCAGACTGGGCAGGGCACAGGTGCTCAGACCCCCCAGACTCCGGGGGATAATTTAAGAATCTTTTAATAATACCGCAGCCCTCTCCATGTCTGAGGTCTCTGGTGCCAGCTCCAGCTGAGATCTGCCTTTCCTCACTCCATCCCTGCATGCACAGACAACGTCTCCATTATCCGCCTGGGCAGCCCGTCCCCTTTCCACCCACTGTGCATGTCCACCCCAACACCCTGAGTGCCGGTGTTGCTGCCAGGGCAGAGGTGGAGGATCCCCCGGAGCGGCTCCTCAGGGAGCTCCCCATGCAAACGCTATGCCCAGCCACAGCCCCAGTATGTCACAGGGGAGCTGCCCTCTCCCAACCCACCCTGGCAATGTAAGCCCCGCCTCAGCCCACCCCAGAAAGGCTCCAGCGCAGCCTTGGAGGGAGCTGGAGCTGCCTCAGGCCCAGGGCAGTCTGGCGGCAGGAGGGTTTGACATGGGCACAGCAGCAGAAGTGCCAGAAGCAGGGGGAGGAGCAGGGAAATTGGGGTGAAGACCCCAGCCAAGAATGGGGCTCGTTCTGTCCTACCCTGCGTGCTCTCATCCCACTGCCAGCTGTGCCAGAGCAGAACTGAGGAGCAAGAATTCATGGAGTCACAGAGGAGTTTTGGTGGGAAGGGACCTCTGGAGTTCTCCAGTCCAAGCTCCCGCACAAAGCAGGGCTGGTTGGAGACCTCCAGTCTTGTCTGGCCATTGCTGAACTGTGCCTGACCCCAGTTACCATCCCCAAACTTGCTCTGCTCTTCTTGTCTGGGCACTGTGGGACGGCACGTCTCATCGGTGGGTCCCTGCCCTGCCTGCCTTGCCGGCACCCTCAGCTCCCAGCTCTGCTTCACGCATGGAGCAGCCCCACTCTTGCTGCTCCTGACAACATCCTCTTTGTAGCAGGAACCCAGTCGCAAATGGTTCATAAACAGTCAAGCTGTGACACAGAAAGACCTGTTGTCATGACTGGCCATCATCAAATCAGACCCCAAGTGACTGCTTTTGCTTCTTCATGCAGCTAAGACTCTGCTTGCAGTGTTCCCTGGGTAGAGGGTCCAAATCTGAAGCTCTCCTGACACCTTTAAGTTGCCTGTCAGGCAAGAGTTGCTGCTATGGATATAGGGTCACCTTTTGCATTTACAGCCTTCTTTGGGATCTGCTTGGATGTCAGCTTCTCTTGCCAAGGCTTTCTTGGCTGTAGTTGGAGGCAAGTCTGAGGCAGAGATGGGGAGTCAGGCAGCAGGATGGGGACAGGGATGGGTCAGGACCCGAGAGGTGCAGGGCCAGGCACAGCCATGTCCACAGTGTGTCTCAGGCATGGTCCAAGGCCCCCAGCAGGGGCAAGAGGCCCCGCAATGAGGCTGGTCACTCTCTGTCTTCCCTGCTCTTGTGCCCAGCACATCCCCCTCCCTGTCTGCCTGCAGCCCCTCCATACCCACCCTGCTGCCCAGCACAGCATGAGAGCCGTGGCCCTGCAGCCCCTCTGGCAGCTCCTGCTGCCTTGGGGACAGAGCTGCCTGCCGCCAGCTAGTGCACAGGGAAACCTGCTTCTCGTTCTCATTTCCTATCTCTAAACGCTGCCCTGCTTCTCTCCTGGGACATCCCTGCTCCTCAGAGAGCCTTTCCCCAGGTCACTGTGTCCATGCTGGCCTGGCCATTCCTGCACCGCTGCCCTGTGCTCCTCACAAGGTCCCAGGCTGGCAGTGCTGCTCTGCAACGTGAGTGAGCTGTGGGGCCTTGGGGCCACATGATAACTCCTAACTTGGCTCTGGCCATGCTGGTCAGAGAGGGAAGTAGACCCAGCTGGACAGGGATCAACACCACTAATACTGCTGACACATGCCTGTGCTTATGGACAGTGCTCAGAGTGACCCCAGGGCATTTGCAATGGCAGGAGATGTGTTTGGGTGGGCACTAGCTCCAGGCTGTGCTGTTTCACTGAGGGTGCAGGAATCACTCTCCCGTGCCCCTTCCCTGCACCTCCTGGGTCCCCACTGCCTCTCTGGGGATTGCAGAGTCCTTGTTTCCCCATGGGTACCTGGATTGAGTGCTCTACCTTCTGGTTACTCCACCGTGGACCGTCACTCACTTTGTGGGACATCCCTCACTGCCCACACCAGGCACATGCTGTCCCTGGAGATCCCCTGAGCTCTCCTGGGGGATCAAATTCCCCTCCAGAAGGATGGGCATCTCTCATCAGCACTGTCACCTGTGGGACAGCCTGGTGCAGGCAATTCAGACACCATTCCCCATCTTCACTGATCACCAACAGATGAACCATGAATCCAGCCCGCAGTCCCTAATGGATCACGCAGGGACCCTGAGCTCATCCCCTGGATTCCATGGAGTTCACAAGCACAAGAGCAGGCCCTTTTGCGGTGCAATCCCTTGGGCGTATTTTTAAATCCATCTACTGAAGAAAGGCCAGATTTCAGGCATGTCATGGGAGAAATGTTCTTTTATTATGGAAATGTTATTCTGGAGGCCAGGTCTGGCATATGGGTGCCCAGTGCCTGGTCCTTCCTGTGCTCACAGGACACATGCACATGGAAACACAACCCTACCACCACCAGGTTATGAGAACTCCTGGGCCATATCCACAGAATGGAGCCCAGAAGGCCAGCATGGAAATGAAGAGAACAACTCTAAAAAGAGAAAGTCCTACTGCTGTGTGGGGACATGTCTCCAGGAAAGCTGCAGCCCCCATGGGAAGGCTTCAGTGAGGAAATGCTTGCTGTGGCAGTGGGGGCTGATACTGTCAAGCACGGGGTCTGTCCCCACAAGCTGCTGCCTGACTCCCCTCCCCTCCACTCCTCCTCCACTTGTAGTGTTGGAGCACTGGAAAGGGAAGGAACCAGCTCACGGTGACACTTGGCTGCCACCCTTGCAGAAGAGGGGTGTGGAAACACACCCTGACTGTGGCCAGGGGAGCTGAGCTCTGCTAATAAACACAGGCCCCATGGTCTCACCCTGCCTGTACTCATCTGAGCCTGACTCTGTGCCCCTGAACTCCCTCGGTGTCAGTGCTGAAAGAGAAACTGCAAAGGGAAACTTTCCACATTGCACTGGGGGCATCAGAGGGAGCTCAGACTAGTGGTCTCTGAGATTCCCCCATGTCTCCTGATGGAGGGGGAAGCCTGGCTTCCTGCTTCAACACGGCCTCTGGGTCAGATTCAAATGAAATATTCCTGAAGAGACTTGACATGAACCTGAAATATATTTTAAAGAAAAAACAGAAAAACAAGAAAGAAAGAAATGCAAAACACACAGCCCTGATGCCAGATACCAAGGAGCAGCTGCACAATGGACAGTTACTGGTGCTGACATTGTACCCAATGAACGAGTTTCCTCAGTGCATCTTTGAGCTCTTTGTTCCTCATGCTGTAGATGAGGGGGTTCATTGCTGGAGGCACAACCGCGTACAGAATGGCCACCACCAGATCCAGAGCCGGGGAGGAGAGGGAGGGGGGCTTCAGGTAGGCAAAAAATGCAGTGCTGATAAACAGGCAGACCACGGCCAGGTGAGGCAGGCACATGGAAAAGGCTTTGTGCCGTCCCTGCTCAGAGGGCATCCTCAGCACAACAGTGAAGATCTGCACATAGGACAGCACAATGAAGATGAAACACCCAAAGAATAAACAGACACTAAACACAATAAGTCCAGCTTCCCTGAGGTAGGAGTCTGAGCAGGAGAGCTTGAGGATCTGGGGAATCTCACAGAAGAATTGCTCCACAATATTGCCTTGGCAGAGTGGTATTGAAAATGTGTTTCCAGTGTGCAGGAGAGCATTGAGAAAAGCACTGGCCCAGGCAGCAGCTGCCATTTTGACACAGGCTCTGTTGCCCATGAGGGTCCCGTAGTGCAGGGGTCTGCAGATGGCAACAAAGCGGTCATAGGCCATGACTGTGAGGAGATAATACTCTGCTGAGCAAAAGAAAAAGAAGAAAAAGACCTGGGCAGCACATCCCAAGTAAGAAATCGCCCTCATTCTCCAGAGGGAATTGGCCATGGATTTGGGGACAGTGGTGGAGATGGAGCCTAGGTCAAGGAGGGAGAGGTTGAGGAGGAAGAAGTACATGGGGGTGTGGAGGTGGTGGTCGCAGGCTACAGCTGTGATGATGAGGCCGTTACCCAGGAGGGCAGCCAGATTGATGCCCAGGAAGAGCGAGAAGTGCAAGAGCTGCAGCTCCAGCGCGTCTGCAAATGCCGGGAGGAGGAACTCGGTATAGGAGCTGCTGTTAGACATTTGCTCCTTTGCGGCACAGGGGGACTGTCTGAGGAAGAAGAGACATTGACAGGTTAGGGCAGACTTCTCTGAGCAAAGCTTTCTCATAACCTCCCCCAAACACACACATTACCTCTCCCCATATCAGCAACACCATCATTGAGCTCCATGGCCTGACCTCTGGTTTTTGCTGGCTGAGTTTACCATGAGGAGCAGGGTCCTCTGCCCATGGGCTCCAGAGCAGTCAGCCCTGACCTACAGCACTGCGGACATGGGAACAGGGGTGACTAAACTTTTGTATTCCCGGTTCCAGTCAGATTTCATCCACACATGATGTTGAAGGCATTTTCAGCATCTTCACTCCCACTTCTAAATAATGTGGGTGCATTAACAGTTTTAAGGCTTCTTTTGTTTCCTTTAGCTGACCCTGTCACACCTGAGGAGCATTCCTGGAGGTAGAAATCCTCAGCATTGCTGCTGCACTCAGAGTGAGCAGCTGTGACTCCTCAGAGGCAAAAGGATTCACTCTGGCTTGCGTGCAGAGGGAGCAGAGCTGGCCTGTCCATCTGCCTTCTTCCCAGCTGCCCTGTGCTCGCACCTCGGAGGTGGAGGACAGTTGCACTTGTGTTACCCCAAAAAGAAATGACACCGCAGAGAGCAGAGGAATGCACTTGCAAAGTGCCCATCAGCACTCTTTCTGAGGGGATGTGAGGCAGGTCTCAGCCCTTCCTTTCTAGCCAGCAGCACATCAGGCTCCTTCCAGCTGCCCACATCCACCCTCCCACCAGCATGACTCAGCGTGGCCTCAGTATGTATGTGGCTTCTGCCTGGGGCACCTAGATAACACGCAGCTGCAATGGGAGAGCTGTGTCCTTGTGGAGGGCAGCTTGCAGCCCAGCCAGACACCCCAGGGAAATGGCGGAATGTCCTAAGGATGGGGTGTGCTGACGAGAGCGTTGGCTCATTCCCAGCTCCCCACACTGCATTGCCCAAAGCCCCACAGGTTAGAGGGGCACTTGGGCACCACACTGTCAAGGACACATCTGCAGGGCAGGACCTGCAGGGTCTCAGTGTCTGAGCTGCATCAGAAATTCCCCTGCCCAAAGAGTCCAAGGGGAAGCACAAGGGCAGCATGTGCAGGTAGGAAACATGGAGCAATACCATCATATTTGTGGTGAGGGAGGCAGGGACAGGGAGGGAGAGAAGGGCACTCAGGAGTGTCTCCTCTTCTGCATGTCCGGCTGCCGAGGAAACGACTCCTGCCCTGGACCCCCCAGCCTTGAGAGCAGAGGGCTGTGCTGGCTGGGAGAGGAGAGGAGGCCTTGGAGTTGACAGTTTCCTCTAACACTCTGACCATGACTCTGCTGCCTGGAGCCGTCCCTGTGGGGAGCTGTTTCTCTGTCCCCACGTCTCTCCCCTCTCAGTGCTCACACACCCCATCCCACCTGCTGAGAGCTCAGCTCTGCCCTATAGAAACCTCCTGGGGGCAGGACGCTGCCCAGGGCACCTCCGTGTCTGCAGGTGCTATGGAGCAGGGGAGAGAAACCTTGGTGAGGCTGGAAAGGCAATGCTGGTTCTGTCTTTAGGTGGAGGGGTGGATGAAGGCATTTGCTGAGTCCCTCCCAGAACTGCTCCTCTCTCACTGTCACTGTCTCAGTCCCCTGTCTAAACCTGACAGATCCAATCCCATCTCACCGCACCCAAAGAGAATCAGACTGAAAGCACAGACTCATGACAACTCCTTCTCTTTCATGTATCCCCTGCCTTGACCTTCCATTTGGAAAGTCTCCTCCAGAAATGTCCTGGGAGTGAGCTGGAGCTGTGGGCAGCCCTGACCCACCTAGCATCCTCTTGACAGGAGGCTCAAGCTGCCCTGCTGGCGATCTCTCCTCCCTCCCAGAGCTTCTGCCGGCAGTGCCATGGGGAGCTCCCCGGGCAGGCTGAGTTCTGACCCTTGCAGGTGGCAGAGTCACTGCCCTGGGCACACAGCACCCTGGGGCGCTGGGACACTTCTCTGAATCACAGCCCTGCGCAGGCCTGTGTGCGCACCCCAGCTTCACCGCCCTGCAGGATGCCTGGGAGAAGGTAGCAAGATGCCCTGTCCCTGTGAAAGTGTGGCAGGGAATCCCTGCTCTGAAGCATCTCCTCCTCCTCTGCAAAGGAGAAGCCAGGAGATCGATCCTTAAAAATCTAATTGTGAGACTGGAATGATTTCAAGACCTTTCCAGGAACCTCAGTAGCATCGCCCTGCAGCCAGAGACTTACCGTGTCAGGGGCTGTGAAGATTTCTCCCACAAGGAGCTCTCCTCTCTCCTCCCAATCCACACTGCCTTGCACTTCTCCCTGTCATGGCACCTCTCATGTCAGCAGCAGCAAGCAGTGCCCAGAGCCCTGCTGCTCTTTGCAGAGGAGCTGCTCCTGCACACAGCTGTCTCTGGGCAGTGCTGCCAGGTTGCCATAAGCTCCCTCCACCCCTGCAGCCTGGCCCCACTCAGGAGCAGAGGCCCAGCTAAGCTCATGAATTCCTCTGTCCCTTGTGCTCCCTCCTCCTGGGAAATGTTCACTGGAACTAACTAAAATAATCACTGATGGTCCCTGTCTAAACACTGAAGGAAGACTGATTCCAGCATTGCAATTTGCCTCATCAGAGGATGGTTATCTATGAAAAGTGGAAATGTCCCACTCAGGAAGCCCCTACTCCCGTCTCTTAGCTAGGACACCTAGATGAGCATAAGAATAGATCTCCTTTTCCCATTGTTCAGGAATTGATTCAGATGAGTGAGTTTGGGCTTCACAGGCTGGTTTAGAAGGCTCTGGGCTGACATAGCATTCAGATCTTCCCATGAGCTCCACAAAAAACACAGAGGAGGTGGCATTCCCCTGTCCCAGGCAGAAGTGAGCACAGCATGGATGTCTGCATGAAAGATCTTGGTCTATGCTCCCATTTTAATCACTGGAGATGGAGGGTGACAGTCAGCTGGTCACACACAAACACCTGGTGACATTGGAAGAGATAGAGATGGTCGAAGGCATGTGCCAGTGTCTACTTGCTCTGATGGAGCAAGTGTGACACCTACATCCTTCCAGAGCATGAGTTTGGGTCAGGAGGGGAACTGCCTTGGCCACCTGCAATGATACTAGATGCCCACTACTACCAGAGCTCCACTCACTAGGAAGCTGAGACACATGCAGATCCTGACACTGCAAAGAGTTGATGTCATCCAGTGCAGGCACTTGATTCAGTGACATAGAAACAGCCCTGCAGGGCCATGTCGGATGCCTGGGGGTGTCCAGCACAACCACATGTCTCTAGCAGATACACCATGGGACCTCTAGGAAAACCATTTCCCTTTGGAGTGGTTGCTGGACAAGTACCCCAGGGCAATTCAGGTTTCCTACCAGTATCCAGAGAACTGGATCCCACCACTGCCTTTAGGCCAAGTTCTTCTCATCTACAGCCAAGACTGCTTCACAAATGGGAGAGGCACATCCCACCAAGGTCTCTGCTCTGGTCTCTGCACCCTTAAAACATTCTAGCTTTCCTCCTCCTGAACCTCTTCTCACCTCCAGGTGATATGAACAGGGACTGGGCTAATGATGACTTCAGGGTGGCTGGATCACTGGCTGCCCAGGCCCAGGGACTTCTTCAGTGGCACCTTGTCCTGCCTGGAGATCGATTCACCTCTGTCACAGGCTCCAAGGTGCTGCAAATCACCTCAGGCAGCCAACCCCTATCCTGCCATTTCTACACAGCCCAGCTCTGTTTCTGCCTGGTCTTGGGCACTGCGGGCTTTGCTCTCTTAGTGGGAACCTCCTTTCACCATTACATTGCCACCTGCTATCTAGGCCAGCATGGCTCTGCTCTGAAGTGGGTCCATAGCACACACAGTGTCCTTGGCTCATTGTAACAGGTTTCACCATGACCGGTCTGCTCTCTGTGCCACAGCTGGTGCTCTGCAACCCAAATATATGCAAATGCATGTATTTTGGGGCACAGAGAGGAGCAGATGGAAATGTACAAGCTGTCACAGGACTGAAACTTGGTTGGAATAACTGAAATGCCGTGGGACCACTATCATGATTTGAGGGCTGTGATGGCAGGGTACAAGCTCTGCAGGCAAGACCGTTAGGGAAGATGAGCAGGGGGGATGCCCTTGGTGTGAAGGGACAGCTCAGATGGATGGAACTCTTGCATGGGATGGACATGAGTTTGGGTGAGAGCTTGTGCGTGAGCATCAGAGTAAAGGTGATGTTGTGATGGGAGTTACAGACCACCCGATGAGGGTGAGGAGGTGGATGCAGTCTCCTTTAAGCAACCTGAGGAAGTCAGTGGGTCAGAGGCCTGGTTCTTATGGGGGGACTTTAATCTCGCTGACATTCACTGGAAGGGCAAACAGCAGAGCGCAAGCAGTCCGGGAGATCTCTGGAGGCTGTCAGGGACAGCTTCCAAGCACAGCTCCCTGATGGGCCAGTAAGGGTGACATTCACCTGGATCTGGTACTCGCACATAAGGAAGCAAAGATCAGGGCTGTGATAATCTGTGGAAACCCTGGCTGCAGTGACTATGGAACAGTGGAGTCCCAGATCGTGAGGGCAGTGAGGAAGGACAATGGTAGTGTACAGACTCTGGCCTTCAGAGGAGGAAACTTTGTCCTCTCCAGGGGACTGGTGGGGGATCCCATTGGAGGCAGCTCTGAGGGGCAATGGAGCTGAGGAAAGCCAGCAGGTCTTTAAAGACAGCAGCCACCAAGCACAAGGATGGTCCATAGCGATACCCATTAGAACTAGGAGACATCTTGGGAGATCAGCTTGGTTAAACAGGATACTCTTGTCCACCAAAGTAGGAATGGTTAAACCAAAGCTCCCTGAGGGTCAACACTTGCAGGGGATGTCAAGGGCACGAAGAAGAGCTGCTACTACTCCACTAACACAGAAAGAATAATCAAAGAACATCTGGTCTCACTGATGAAAGGGGCAGGGGCTCTAGTAATAGCAGATGCAGATAGGTCTGAGGAGCTCAGTGCCTTCTTGGCTTCAGTCTTCACCAGCAAGTTCTCCTGAGCTGTTGTGCCTCGAGTCAGGGCTCCAGAAGAGAAAAACAGCCAGCAGGGGATGAGGGTTGAGTGAGGGACTGCTTGTAAGTACTCAGCCCATGCAAGTCTCTGGGATGCGATGGCCTGCATCCAAGGACACTGAGAGGGCTGGCCAACATCATAACAAGGCCAGTCTCTATCACCTTTTGAAAGGTTGTGTAGATCAGTGGAGGTCCCAATGACCAGAAGAAGGAATGTGTTGTGCCCATCTTCAAGAAAGGCCACAAGGACAACCCGGGGAGCTGCAGGCCCTTCAGCCTCACTTTGGTGAGGAGCATGTCATGGAGCAAATCCTCTTGGAACACATTTCTGGGCATATGAAAAATGTGCCTGGGAACAGTCAACATGGATTTACCCAAGGTAAATCATTCCTGCACAACCTGATTGCTTTCTGTGACAAAAGACCTGTGATTGTGGAGGAGCAGAAAGTACTGGATGTCATTTACCATGATTTTAGGAAGGTGTTGGACACTGTCTCCATGAATATTCTTGAATACAATAAGGCATCATGTTAAGAAGGGTAGACACTCGGGTGGGTAAAAAGCTGTTTGGATGATGGAGATCCAAGGGTTTTTTGAATAGGTCATGCTTTACCAGGAAGCCAGGTAAAGGTGGAGTATGCAGTGGTCTATACTCGGACCTATCTTGTCTGACAGGTTCACCAGTGACCTGGAGGATGCAACTCTCATCATGTTTGTAGATGACACCTCATCAGGAGGAAGAGTCATATGTTCGAGGGCTGCCATTCAGGTGGGCCTCAGCAGGCAGGAGGAATGGACCATCAGGAAATTCAACAAGGAGAAACGCAGGTCCTGCCCCTGGGTCAGACCAACACCCTGCAGTGATATGGGCTGGGGACTGCCTGTCTGAGCAGCAGCTCTGCAGAAAAAGGATCTGGGAGTCTTTGTGGGCAGTGAGCTGAACATGAGCCAGCAGCGTGCCCTGGCAGGAAAGCAGGCCACAGCATCTTGGGCTGCATGAACAGGAGCACAGCCAGGAAATGGAGGGAAGTGATTATCTCCCTCTATTCAACACTCATTAGAGCCCATTTAGATACTGAGTCCAGCTGGGGCTCCTTGTAGACGAACGCTGTTGATCACATGGAGTGAGTCCAGTGACAGGCCCCCAAGGTGGTTGGGGACTGCATCACTTGCGCTGTAAGGACAGGCTGAGGGAACAGGGCTTGTTCAGCACAGAGAAGGGAAGGTTTTGGGGAGGACTCATAGCAGCTTCCCAACTCAAGGTTGCCACTGATAATGAACCAGGTTTTTACAGGAATTCATGGCAGGAGAATGAGAGGCAAAAGTTATAAGCTGAAACAAGTGTAGTGAAAATTGTATAGAAGGAAGAAAAATCAATGAGGATCCTGAAGCATTTGAAGTGGGGTCCAGAGGGGTTATGGACTCTCTCTTCTTGGAGGCTTGCAGTATGCAGCTGGACAAAGCCCTGAGGAACTTGGTGTGAATTTGATGTTGATCCCTAAGTGAGCAAGAGGTTGGACTAGAGAGCTCCAAAGGTCCCTTCCAGCCTGAATGGTTCTGTAATTCTGTCATCTCTGGTGATAGCCACTGCAATTGTTGCAGGCAGAAAGTCCTTTGCTGCATGTGGGTTAGCACCTGACATGGCCTCCCCAGAGTCAGCCCCTCCTAGTGGTGGGAGGTTGCCTCTTGGGCCTGAAAGGTTTTCAGTTCAAGGGTTCATTATGAGTGACTGTTTGTCCAGAGTGAGTCCTCTTCACAGCCTACAACACCTGTACATTACAACATGATGCCAAATGAGTGTGACATATGCAGAAAGTCATGGCATGAGGGTTATTGCACTCTAACATCCATGAGGTCCTTTGCTGATCTACTAATATAGAGAAGGACTCGAAAAGCCGTAAAGCTCCTAGGCACACCTAGGTAATGTTGACTTTGTCCCTCTGGGAGGTGAGGGAGCTGTGTTTGTTCAGCCTGGAGAAGAGAAGGCTTTGGGGACACCTAATAACAGCCTCCCCATACCTACCAGGACGTCATCAAGAAAATGGAGGCAGGCTCTTCACCCTTGTGCATGATGTGAGGGTGAAGGCCAAAGGGCATTAGCTGAAAGAAGAGAGGTTCAGGCTGGGTGTAAGGAGGAACTTTTGACCCATCCAGAGAGTCAAGCACTGGGGCAGGTTGCCCGGAGAGGCTGTGCCATCTCTATCCTCAGAGGTTTTCAAGCCCTCAATGTGTAAAGCCCTGAGCAACCTGATCAGACCTGAGAGCTGAGCCTGCTGTGGGAAGGAGGTTGGGCCAGAGACTTCCTGAGGTCCCTTCCAGAAGGAATGATTCTGCATTTCCTTCCACCTCGAGTCTTCTCTTGACCTTGGGAAAGCATTTAGCTTGCCTGTGATTGTGGAAGCAGATCTCACAAAAGTATGATCAGATCAACTGCATGTTCCTTGTCCTGCTCCAGTCAGAGTCATTCAAATTCAGGACTACTTCACAGCTACAACCAAATAGCCATGATTTTTCTTTTGCTTCACCTTTTATTCCATTTTTCCCAGTTTTCCACCTTCCTAGTTCTTCTCTTTTAACATCCTGATACCCTCCCATTAAGTCAGCCGACCCCTCTTTACCCTTTCCCCCTTGACCCTGGATTTGCTTTCTTTGTACGTTCACTTGGCTTTTCTGAGATGCTTGCCATGGTGATCTCTACCTTTGCCAGCAGTCCCTTTAAACAACTACCTCCTTTTATTATGCGCAGTGTCCTGCAGGTCCTCCTGCTGTTATCCTGTCAGAGGCACCGCAAGACAGGATGAGCCATCTGCACACACTCATTTACAGCTGACACAAGGGAGCTTCAGTTCAGAGGGGCCCTGAGAAACTTGGGGATTTGGCCAACAGAAACCTCATGCTGTTGTACAAGGAGCAGTGGCAGGTCCTGCATCAGAGGACAGACCAGCCCATGCATCAGGACAGGCTGGCACCTGACCGTCAGAGGAGTGACCCTGAGGAGAAGGGCCTGGACATTACGAGGGATGCCATATGAGCCAGTGGTGCACGCTCACTGCAAATGAGGCCCGCTGCATACAAGGCTGCTTCAGGAAGCATGTGGCCACCCAGACAAGTGGAAATATCATCCCCCTCGACTCAGCCCTGGTGTGGCTGCATCTGGAATAGCGTGTCCAAGCGTGTGGACTGCCCAGTGCTGGAGGAACGGGGAGCAACTGGAGAGGGTCCAGAGGAGTCTTCCAAGATGGGGTTGGGGGCCTGAAGGAGAGGCTGAGGGACCTGGGCTTCTTCAGCCTGGTGAAATGGAGGCAAAGGGCAGTACAGTAGTAGCCTCCGAGTGCTTGAAGAGATCATGGATCTCTTCTTGGTAGAGGTAAATAACATGAGAAGGGGAAACCAGGCTAAAATGGGAACTCACAACTCAGTTCCAGGGCAATAAGGCAGCATACAAGAGGCGGAAGGAGGGATATGCAGCAAAGGAGGAATTCAAAAATATTGTCCAGTAAAGTAGGGATGGTGTTAGGGAAGCCAAAGTTCTCAGAGGGTACACACTGGCAGGGGACATCAAAGGCAAGGAGAAGAGCTGCTACTGCTCCAGGAATGATAAAGAATAAAAGGAAAATGTTGGCTCTTTGCTGAAGGGGGCAGAGAACCTAGTAAGAGCAGATGTAGGTAGGTCTGAGGAGTTCAGTGCCTTTTTGGCTTCTGTCTTCTCCAGCAAGGTCTCCCGGGCTGTTGTGCCTCGATTCAGGGCTCCAGGCAAGAAAAGCAACCAGCAGGGGATGAGGGCTGAGTGAGGGATGACTTGCAAGAACTCCACCCCTACAAGTCAGTGGGATTGGAACGGCTGCACCCATGGACACTGAGAGAGCTGGCTGCAGTTGTAGCAAGGCCGCCCTCTGTCATCTTTGAAAGGTCATGGAGATGGGGTGAGGTCCCACTAACTGCAGAAAGGCAAATGTTACATCCACTCTCAAGAAAGGCCCGGAGGGCAACCCAGGGAACGACAGGCCGTTCAGCCTCAACTGGTTGAGGAGTGTGTCATGGAGTGAGTCCACTCATTTCTGGGCACATGAGGAAGAAGAAGGTGATAGGGAAGAGGCAGCATGGATTTGTCCAGGGTAAATTGTGCCTCACCAACCTGATCGCCTTCTAGGATTGCATAGCTCTATTTGTGTTTGGAGAGCAGAAAATGTCTTTCAGCTTGATTTGAGCAAGGGGTTTGACACTGTCTCCCACAATAGCCTTGTGGAATACAGTTTAGAAGTTTACCACCTAGATGGGTGGACAACCAGATGACTTGATTAGTGACATGGAAGAGGCAATACTCACTATGCTTGTTGAGGACAAAAAAACTGCAGGGGGCCCCAGCCATATGCTTGAGGGCTGCTATTCAGAGGGCCCTAGGCAGGCAGGAGGAATGGGCTGTCAATACCTGGAGTCCGGGGCATGAGCCACCTCATCTGCAGCCAGACCTCTGGCAGAGGAGAGAGGGGCGTCTCTCCTGCCACAGGCCCATTTCATGATGCCTGACAAGGGGGCTGAGAGTGACTGCCCTGCCATGTCATTGTCTGTGAGGCAGCATGCCCAACTGGGTAAGCTGAAGGCTTTCCCAAGCCCGCCCCCCCCCCCCCCCTCCTTGCCTCCTTTGGCACCAGGATCATGGCTTTGCTCCTTGTTTCCCCTCCTGTCCATGCTGCTCCTCTTCTTGCTCTTGGGACAACTTCTTCGCACAGCTGCCAGATGGGATGAGAAGTGTAATGCTTTCCTGTATGTGAAAATTTCAAACAAGGAGGAACTGATCAGAGATGGGATAGTAAGTGTCAGCCTTGCCTACCATTACCATGAGAAAGTGCATTCCCAGATCCTGAGGAGATTGAGGAAGGACAGTAGCAGAATACAGAGCCTGGACTTCAGAGGAGCAGACTTTAGCCTGTTCAAGGGACTGGTGAGTGATCCCATGGGAGGTAGCTCCAAAGGGCCCAGGAGCTCAGGAAGGCTGGCAGGTCTTTAAGGACAGCACCTGCCAAGCACAAGGATGCTCCATCCCCACACTCAGTAAAACTAGCAGAAATCTCAGGGGACCAACCTGGCTAAACAGGGACCTCGCACCTTAGCTCCAGGGTGTTAGGGCACCATACAGAAGGGGCAAGAAGGGAGAGGCAAAGGAGGCATTTCGAAATATTGTCCAGGGTCATAGGCTTGGTGTTAGGGAAGAAAAAGCTCCCCTAGCACTGACACTTGCAGGGGATGTCAAGGGCATGAAGATGAGCTGCTACTGCTTCCGTAAGAATCAAAGAATAAAAAAAGAAAATGTGGCCTCACTGCTCACAATGGGACAGGGAATCTTGCAGCAGCAGGTGCAGATAGGTCTGAGCAACTCAACCCCTTGTTAGCTTCCATTTCCACAAGCAAGGTCTCCCGGGCTATTGTGCCTTGAGCCAGGACTCCAGAGGAGAAAAGCAGCCACCAGTGGATGAGGGTTGTGAGGGATTACTTGTGAGAGCTCAAACAATACAAGTCAGTGAGTTTGGATGGGCTGCAGTCAAGGATGCTGTGAGAGCTGAGTGCTGTCCCTGCAAGGCCACTCGCTATCATCTTTGAAAGGTTGTGGAGATGGGGTGAAGTCCCAATGACTGCAGAAAGGCAATTGTTACATCCATCTTCCAAAAAGGCCACAAGGGCAACCTGGGGAGTTGCAGGCAGTTCAGCCACACTTTGGTGAGGAGTGAGTCATGCAGCGAATCCTCTCAGATCACATTTCTGGGCACATGAAGGAGAAGAAGGTGCCTGGGAACAGTTAGCATGCATTTACCAAGGGTAAATTCTGCCTCACCGACCTGACTGCCTGCTATGAATAAATAAGTGTATTTGTGGATGGAGAAGAGTAAATGTCCTTTACCTAGAGTTTAGCAAGGTGTTTGACACTGTCTCCCACAATATTCTTGCATGCACATTAGAACGTTACAGACTAGAAGAGCAGACAACTGGATGGGTTGTAGATGAGGGCTGCCATTCAGAGGGACCTAGACAGGCAGGAGGAATGGGCTGTCAGGAACCTCACGGAATTGAACAAGGACTGTCAAGTGAGTTAAGAGTTAACAGGACTGAAAAAGTCTGCCAACTGATATGCTCAAGGCTGCAGACCAGAAGAGTTAACAGGACTAAAGAACTCTGCCGCCTGACAAGGCCAAGGAATCTGCATGGACCCGCAGGGAGGGGAGAAGCGATACAGATGTGTTGTGGTCTTGCCTCGCTAGCAGGGTCCTTGCAAGCAGACAAACAAACAGTCCTGTGATTGTGAAACTCGCAGAGGTCAGCAAAAGCAGTGTTTGCCCAGAGCCCCAGCCATATAAAAAGAGACTTTTCAGCTAAGAGAGTTTGAGCAGGGACGGGAATGTGACCTGACCATCCTCTCCGGCTGGACTATGAGTATCCCCCCCCTCCCCTTTTCCTGGGACACTGGGTGAAGGTAACTCCTCGAGGTTGAGAGTCCTCTCACTAAGAGAGTGAACAAGAAAGCTTTCAAGTAGGGATAAGCAGTGCTTCCAATTACTAGCGCAGTAACTGACGGTTTCGGGTTATCCTTTCTAAAGCAGTAATTGCATTATTTCGGGCTATCCTTTCTAAATCAATAATCGATGATTTCGGGCTATCCTTTTTCAGGCTATCCTTTCTAAATTAGTAATCGCATTATTTTAATGGATGTTACTAATCTAAGAGCTTGCGTGAGGAAGTAAACGTAGTTTTTTATTACTTTACTGTCTCAGTCGTTACTATCAAACCTTCGTAGCATGACATCAGGCCACTTATCCCTCAGTGCTTGATAGTTCAGTTGTGGTCCTGTGGTTGCTGTTTGTGGTTGTGAGGTCACTTGTGCCTCAATGCCTGATAGGGGACAGGGCAGAGAAACAAGACCGTCCTAGTAGGGAAACCAACCATTGTGACATCCGTGTCATTCTCCTTACGTGGAACCAACGCCTACAAGAGTTTTCCACCAGGATGGGCTGGCACCTGCACCATTGGACGCCTGGTCCCTTATGCCTATCAAAACGCCTCAATGTCTCAAAAAATCTACAAATTGAAGTGAACTCTCTCTCTCAATCTGCCGTCCAAAATCGATGGGCTTTAGATTGCCTGGTGGCCACACAGGGAGGAGTGTGTGTGCTGGTAAACCCCGCCTGTTGTTTTATGCAAACATATCAAAACAAATTGAATATGCTGTAAACGTCATTCAACAATATCTTTGTACCTTCCATCGAATACCCAAAGAGCAGGCCCTGTCTAATGCCCTAGCAGCAGACTGGTCGTGGTTGCGGTCATGGCTACCGGATCTGGGAGTGTGGACCAGATGTGCTTGAATAATTTTAATGTTAATTCTGGCATTAGGAACTGTGCTTTTCTGTTGTGTCTCCTGCATGGGTGTAATGTGTTCCACTTGCGTCTCGTGTGTAAGGGGACATGAGTCTAGACCAGCATAGCATTGAAGGCAGGTATGCATAAAAATAAAAGGAGGGAATGTTAAGAAAATGTCCACTATACTCAAGCTTTTGCAGAGGAAGAACATGCAAAGTCACGGCGCCTTGCAAGCAGAACATCTTATCTGACCTTGTCTTAGCCCTGGTTTTCGTTTGCAGCTGAAGAACTGCAAAGAAGCCAGTTTAACCCAGGCAGCTGTACAAAAGTCGTTCAAAGGTACCACCAGAAGAGGTGCAAATCAGCTAATGAACAGTTATAAGATGGACCATAAAGGCTGCCATGGATCTACATCATAAAATAACACGGCAAGGGGATGGGTAGAAATAAGAGTCGTGGATAGATGTGGTAGAAACGTAAACTGAAATACTTAATATCTAACAACTTACTACACCTTAAAAGGTGTAACAAAAAACTGCTTGCGGTCCCTCCTTGTGCTCCAACCAGGAGGCACCGTATTGCTACCAATAAAAATAAAAAAAGAGAATCTAACAGCTTCTGCTCATTACCAGTGCCCAAGAACGAACAAAAGAGAAAAGACAGTTTAATATCAGACACTGAGCCACAAATGACCTCACAACCACAAACAGCACCCACGCACCTAGCACTGGCCTAGCAGGCACTGAGCCACAAGTGACCTCACAATTGAAAACAGCAGCCACGCACCTAGCACTGGCCTAGCAGGCACTGAGCCACCACTGACCTCACAACCACAAACAGCAGCCACGCACCTAGCACTGGCCTTGCAGGCACTGAGCCACCACTGACCTCACAACCACAAACAGCAGCCACGCACCTAGCACTGGCCTAGCAGGCACTGAGCCACCACTGACCTCACAACCACCAACAGCAGCCACGCACCTAGCACTGGCCTTGCAGGCACTGAGCCACCACTGACCTCACAACCACAAACAGCACCCATGCACCTAGCACTGGCCTAGCAGGCACTGAGCCACCACTGACCTCACAACCACAAACAGCAGCCACGCACCTAGCACTGGCCTAGCAGGCATTAAGGCAGATATGACCTCACAAGCAGAAAGAGTAATAATGTGTCTCTTTGTTGCCTGTCACTTACAGATGCACAAGTGGCCTAACAATGTGCATCGAAGGAAGTTGCTTGCTACTTGCCTATCTGATTCTGAGGAAGTGGTGTCTTCACATGCTTCATCAAAGCCATGTGCCATCTGCTGGCCTATCAGACAGTAAGGCAATAGTGGCCTCGCAAACAAAAACAGCAGCCATGGGCCTGCCACTGGCCTCTCAATACTCAAAGAAAAGCAACCTCACAGTCTACAATGAAGCCATGTGCAAGCCTCCAAGAAGAGAGAGTCCGTAGCCTCTCTGCACCCAACTTCAAATGCTTTGTTACCTTCTTTGATTTTTCTTCCTTATAGCTAATTTTAACTGCACTTCTGTCAGCTTATAGCCATTGCCTCTCATTCTCCTGCCATGAGTCACTGCAAAAAAAGGGGTTCTTTATTGGTGGTAACCTTGTATTGGGAAGATGCTGTGAGTGCCCCACAAAGCCTTTCCCTTCTCTGTGCTGAACAAGGCCTGCTCCCTCAGCCTCTCCTCACCGGACAAGTGCTCCAGCCCCCAACCACCTTGGGGCCTGCCACTGAACTCACTCCAAGTGACAAACAGCGTTCTTCTAAAGGGGGGATCCAACTGGATGCAGTACCTAGATGGGCTATAACAATGCTGAGTAGAGGGGGATAATCACCTCTGATCTCCTGGCTATGCAGCCCAGGACACTGTGGCCTGCTTTGCTGCCAGGACATGCTGCTGGCTGATGTTCAGCTCCCTGCCCACAAACACTCCCAAGTCCTTTTTCTGCAGAGCAGCTGTCCAGCCAGACAGTCCCCAGCCCATATCACTGCAGGGTGTTGCTCTATCCCAGGCACAGGACCTGGCATTTGTCCTTGTTGACCTTCACAAAGTTCCTGACAGCCCATTCCTACTGCCTGCTGAGGTCCCTCTGAATGGCAGCCCTTGAGCTTATGACTGTTCCACCCAATCAGGTGTCATCTACAGCTGTGATGGGATTTCCATTCTGCAGGTCACTGATGAACCTCTCAAACAGGACAGGATGGGCAGTATAGACCTCTGCATACCCCACCTTTACCTGGCTTCCCATTAAAGCATGACCCATTCATGAAAACCCTCTGATCTCCATCATCCAAGCAGTTTTTTGCCCATCTGGATGTCTACTGGACAGCTACTACACCCCTCTCCTCCACAAGTACTGGTCTTTTATCACAGAAGGCAATCAGGATGGTCAGGAATGATTTACCTCAGGTAACTCCGTGCTGACTGTTCCCAGACACCTTCTTCTCTGTCATAGAATCACAGAATCACAGAATCGCTGAGGTTGGAAGGGACCTCTGGAGATCATCTAGTCCAACCCCCCTGCTCAAGCAGGGTCACCTAGAGCACGTTGCACAGGATTGCATCCAGGCGCGTTTTGAATATCTCCAGAGAAGGAGACTCCACAACCTCTCTGGGCAACCTCTTCCACTGCTCTGTCACCCTCACAGTGAAAAAGTATTTCCTCATGTTCGGATGGAATTGTCTGTGTTTCAGTTTGTGCCCGTTGCCTCGCGTCCTGTCACTGGGCACCACTGAAAATAGTCTGGCCATCTTTCCTTGCATACATTTGGGCGGCAGAGCATCAGCTGTGGTGCCGACTGAAGATTTGTCACAGGGAAACATTTTAGCAAGGACCTCATGTATGCAAAGGCTTTGATTGCAAGTGGTGACATGCTGGCATAGATAGCAGGTGGCAATGTAATGGTGAAAGAAGGTTCCCACTAAGAGAGCAAAGCCTGCAGTGCCCAAGGCCAGGCAGAAACAGAGCTGGGCCACAAAGGAGTGGCAGGAGAGGGGTTTGCTGCCTGAGCTGACTCTGCAGCACCTTGGGGCCTGTGACAGAGGTGAACCAATCTCCAGGGAGGACAAGGTGCCACTGAAGAGGTCCCTGGTTCTGTGATCCAGCCACCTTGAGGACATCATTAGCCCAGTCCCTGTTCATATCATACCAGGGGGCGAGAAGGGATTCAGGAGGAGGAGAGCTAGAAGGGTTTGAGAGTGCAGAGACTAGAGTGGAGCCCTTGGTGTGATGTGCCTCCCATTTGTGCAGCATGCTTGGATGTAGACAGTGCAGACTGTGCCTAAAGGCAGTGGTGGGATTCATTTGTTTGGGCACAGGTAGGGAATGCAAGATGCCCTGGGGCACTTGCCCAACAAGTACTCCAAAAAGGCATGGCTTCCTGTAGGTCCCATGCTGGAACTACTAGAGACATGTGGATGTGCTGGACACCCCGGGCATCCAACATGGCCCTGCCAGCCTATTTCTATGTCATTACATCACATGTCTGCACTGAATTGCATTAGCAATTTGCACTGTAGGCATCTCCATGTGTCTCAGCATCATAGTGAGGGGTGCTCTAACAGTAGTGGGCATCTAGTGTCATTTGAGATGGCCAAGGGAATTCTCCACCTGGCTCCAACTCATGCTCTAGAAGGACAGGGGCGTCATGGCTGCTCCATCAGAACAAGAAGACTCTGGCACATGCCTTGGTCCACCTCTGTCTCTTCCAATGTCACCATGTGTTTGTGTGTTGAGCAGCTGACGCCCATCCTCCATCTCCAGTGATTACAAAGGGAGCTTAGACAAGGAGCTCCCATGCGGACACCTCTGTTGTGCTCACTTCAGTTTTGGCAAGGGGAATTCCACCTCCTTTGTGTCTGTGGAGTTCACAGGAGGGTTCTGAATCCTACTCCAGCCCAGGGGCTTCTAAGTGGGCATGCGATGCCCAGACTGACTCATCTGAATGAAAACATGAACCATGGGTGAATGACCTCCCTTCTTGTCCACTTCTAGGTGTCCTGCCTAGTTAAGAACATGGGAATATGGATTTCCAGGGTGGGATGTTTCCACCTCTCGTAGATAACCATCCTCTGATGAAACCATCCTCTGATGAAACAAGGGACAATGCTGTAACTGGTCTCTCTGTATTGTTTCAAGAGGGACCATCAGTGATGAATTTAGTTTGTTGCAGTGAACATTTCCCAGGAGGAGGGAGCACAAGGGACAGAGAAATTCATGAGCTCAGCTGGGCCTCTGCTCCTGAGCAGGGCCAGGCTCCTGGGATGGAGGGAGCTCATGGCAACTGGGCAGCACTGCCCAGAGACAGCTGTGTGCAGGAGCAGCTCCTCTGCAAAGAGCAGCAGGGCTCCAGGTGCTGCCTGCTGCTGCTGACATGAGATGAGACAAGGCAGAGAGAAGTGCAAGGCAGTGTGGAGTGGGAGGAGAGAGGAGAGCTCCTTGTGGGAGAAATCTTCACAGCCCTGAACACAGTAAGTCTCTGGCTGCAGGGCAATGCTACTGACGTTCCTGGAAGGGTCTTCCAGACCTATTTCATCCCATGACTGATAGGTTTTTTAAGGAACACTCTCCTTTGCAGAGGAGGGGCAATTGCTTCAGAGTAGGCCTTCCCTGCCACACGGTCACAGGGACAGGGCATGCTGCTACTTTCTCCCAAGGATGTCTGCAGGGCTGTGAAGCTGGGATATGCACCTAGGTCTGCCCAGGGCTGTGATTCAGAGCAGTGTTGCTGCACTGCAGAGGAAGGTCCAAAAAAGGCTACTTGAAAGGGAAGGATCTTTCCTTCCAGGGCTTTCAGTTTCCTAATGTTGGCAGGAAGGAAAAAGGAAAGAGTTTTCTGCTTTGGCAAGGAACTGGGACTCACTAACCTTCTCTCTCAGAGATCAGGAGGTCTGTGAGGAAGCTCAGCAAACCTTTTCAACCCCATCTCCACCTACAGCAGCACCAGCAGCACCTTTATGGTCTTATCAGGGCTAATGTGACCTGCTGCTTAGGACCTGTGAGCACAGAGATGCCCCTGGACAGTGCCATGATCCGGGAGGTTTCTGTAGGGCAGAACTGCGCAGAGAGAGGGTGGGACAGGGCCTGTGAGTACAGACAGGGAAAAGATGTTGGGAGAGAGAAAACTCCAGGCAGCAGAGATGGACAGGGGATGAGAGGGAAGTGCCAACAGAATCGTCATGGGAGGATGGATTTGGGCAAGTCATGGTCAGTAGTCAGTTCCTCTGATGCAGACACCTTCCTCTGAGCAAGCTCCCTGTGTCTCCTCTCCCCACCAGCAGATCCTCTGCCCTGACAGCCATGGGGTCCAGGGCATGAGCTGCCTTCTCTGCAGCCAGCCCTCTGGCAGAGGAGAGGTGCCCGACAAAGGGACTGAGAGTGACAGCCCTGCGATGTCACTGCCTGCGAGGCGGCATGCCTAGCTGGTAAGGTGAAGTCTTTCCTGAGTTCCCATCTGTCTCTCTCTCCTTGCCTCCCTTGGCAGCGGGATCATGGTGTTGCTCCTTCTTTCACCTTCTCTCCGTGCTGCTCCTGTTCTTGTTCTCAGGCTCTCCAGGGTGGGGGGTTTGAATGGGAATGAGGTTGCCCCAGCTCCCTTCTAACCTGTGGAGCTCCAGGAAATGCAGTCCGTGTGGCTGGGAAATGAGCTGACTCTCCCTTAAGGAGAGCCCATCTCTAGTCCTAAGAGTCCTTTGATCATTTCCTTATAGTGTCCTGGCAGACTGCGTGTTGCCCTCTAGAAAGGCACTGCTGTCTCATAGCACCTCTGTGATATCTGAGAGACCCATGAGGAAGGTGCCGAGATGGTGAGAGTATGGAGATGGTGGTGGGAGGCTGTATGTGGGCATCTGAAAAGAGCCCTGTGTATCCTTGGCTAGAAGGAGTGTGTGGAGATCTCCGTCAGGTGCCCAGAGAAAGGGTGAGAAGTTTGGAGATGTGCACTTTGAAACTGGACTCGTGTGCTGGCAGTAGGGGCTCATTTCTTTCTAGGGCAACATATGAGTGTGATCAACCTCCACCTCAAAGAGGTGGAAGTACAGGAGAGCTGGAAAGGAGAATAATAGACAGACTAGCTGTCCTGACTCTGCAACAAGGGACAGTGAATCCATTTTTCTCAGGACTCAGAGTGGAAATGCGAAGGATTTCTACCTCTGAGGAACACTACCCAGGGGTGACAAGGACATCTAAAAAAAAATTAAAAAAATCCCTGAAACTCTGTTCCTCAAACCTCATTCTTTAGAATTCAGAGTGAAGACGCTGAAAAGCCCTTCTACACGATGAGTGGATTTCACCTGACAGAAAGTGTGAATGTCAGAGCTGGTCACCCCCATTCCCCTGTGCCCACTGCTTTAAAGCACGATTGACTCCTGTGGAGCCCATGGACAGACGTCCCTATTCCTCACAGCACACTCAGCCAGTGCAAAGCGGAGCTCCAGCATGGGAACTGCACAAAGATCCTCTCAGTAAAGAGAGAGA
The DNA here is from genome assembly GCF_036417845.1 of Apteryx mantelli. Classification (NCBI taxonomy): domain Eukaryota; kingdom Metazoa; phylum Chordata; class Aves; order Apterygiformes; family Apterygidae; genus Apteryx; species Apteryx mantelli. The sequence continues at coordinate 19,402,194 of NC_089988.1, forward strand.
GGCAATGTGGGGGCTTGTATGAGAACTGCAGCATTTGGGGGTGTCTTTGCTTGAAAAGTCTCTCCTAACTTCTCAATGTCTTTTCTTCTTTGCACAGTACCCCATGCCTGGAGATAGAAAAACGTCCAACAGCAGCTCCCTCAATGAGTTCCTCCTCCTGGCATTTGCAGACACATGGGAGCTGCAGCTCTTGCACTTCACACTCTTCCTGGGCATCTACCTGGCTGCCCTCCTGGGCAATGGCCTCATCATCACAGCTGTAGCCTGCGACCACCGCCTCCACACCCCCATGTACTTCTTCCTCTTCAACCTCTCTGTTCTAGACCTTGGTACCATCTCCACCACTGTCCCCAAATCCATGGTTAATTCCCTGTGGGATACCAGGGCCATTTCCTATTCAGGATGTGCTGCCCAGATATTTTCATTTGCCTTTTTCATGTCAGCTGAATATTGTCTTCTCACTGTCATGGCCTATGATCGCTTTATTGCCATCTGCAAACCCCTGCACTACGGGACCCTCATGGGCAGCAGAGCTTGTGTCAGAATGGCAGCAGCTGCCTGGGCCAGTGGTTTTCTCCATGCTCTCGTACACACTGCTAACACATTTTCCATACCACTCTGCCAAGGCAACACAGTGGATCAGTTCTTCTGTGAAGTTCCGCAGATCCTCCAGCTCTCCTGCTCAGACTCCTACCTAAGGGAAGTTGGGCTTCTTGTGGTTAGTGCCTGTTTAACATTTGGGTGTTTCATTTTCATTGTGCTGTCCTACGTGCAGATTTTCACTGCTGTGCTGAGGATCCCCTCTGAGCAGGGACGACACAAAGCCTTTTCCATGTGCCTCCCTCACTTGGCTGTGGTCTTCCTGTTTGTCAGCACTGACCTGTTTGCCTACCTGAAGCCACCCTCCCTCTCCTCCCCAGCTCTGGATCTGGTGTTGGCTCTTCTGTACTCGGTGGTGCCTCCAACACTGAACCCGCTCATCTACAGCATGAGGAACAAGGAGCTCAAAGATGCCCTGAGGAAAGTGATTTCATGGACATTTTTCAGCAGTGGTAACATTGCCATTGCTCTCCACAAATGACTCCCCCTGTGTCCTGTACCAGGACTGAATGTTTTTTGTTCACCTTTTATTATTAGTATTGTTACTATTTTTAGTAGTATTTGTTATCATCTTGCTGCACAAATGCTTGTGTTCATTCCACCTTTACTGAGACTGCTCTGTCTCACCTGGTGCCGCTATAAAGTTGTGTCCAACACTGGGTCAGACCTGACTCCCTCACAGTATCTCTGTAATAAAGTAGGTTCTTCCAGGTACAGTGCTTGAAGGCTGGGCTTTTTTTCCTGAGATGGTCAAGAATAGGCCTAAGGAATTGCACTCCAGAAGGGCCTACTGCACAGGGTTCTCCATGGGTTCAGGAGCAAAAAGCTCATAATCATGTACTGATCTTTTAGAGACCAAGGCCGGGATTTAGGATTCACCCATTGGTGTCCAGTGATAGTAGAGGGGATGAATGGTCACAGATTTACATACCCACAACTGTCCCACATTTTAAAGACCAGTGTCAGATGCCTGTCCTTCCGGAGGGGAAGCTGGAGCTGCCAGGAGAGCGCAGGGGATCTCCTGCGACAGCGTGTGCCTGGTGTGGGCAGTGAGTGGAGCCTCACAGAGGGAGAGGTCTTCCAAGGTGGAGTCACCTAAAGGTAAAGCAGTAAACCCAGGTATCTGTGGACAAAGGAGGACTCTGCAATCCCAGGAGAGGCAGTCAATCCCAGGAGAGGCAGTGGGCACCCAGCTGGCATGGGGAAGGGAGACTGAAGAGTGATTCATGTCACCCTCTGTGAAATACCAGGGGCAGGATCTAGAGGTGCACCTGGACACAACTAGTACCTTTGGAAAGTCTCCATAGTCCCTCCAAGCACCTGCCACATCTGCAGACCCCGGGAGGGATTAGAGGCCGTGATCCTCATTTGGTTGGATCTGCCTCCCACCCTGACCAGCATGGCCATTGCAGAGTCACCCTGTGGCCGTGAAGCCCCACAGCCTGCTCGCTCTGCAGAGCAGCACTGTCAGCTTGGTGCCCAGTGGGGAGACCAGGGAAGGTAGTGCAGAAACAGCCAGCGAGATCAGAGGAGGGATTGGGAGAGATGAGAAGGAAGTGGAACTGGGCTTGACAGTATCCTGGAGAGAAAAATGCCAACTTTTAATCCAAGACAATGTTCAGAGTGTGGGTAAACTAAAGCGAGCTCATGGTGCAGAGCCAGAAGTCCTTGTTCTCCTAGCTCTTGACAGGGCCTCGGAAGTGGCTGAAGAAGGATTAATGCTCCCCACCCTCCCAGCTCCTAGTGCCATCGTCCCTCCTGAAGGGAGACACCAAAAGGAAGGTTGGGACCCCCTGTGGGAGCTTGCGTTGAAGGAAGCAGGACTTGAGAGCTATATCAGTTTGCTGCTGTCCCTCAGGCCCTGTCCCCAACACATTTCCTTGAGACAATCTCCCCCACCCTGCATGCTGGTCCTCACCCCAAAAGTCACCCCCAGACAAGACTCCATGCCCAGCTGGAGGAGTGGAAGTCCAGCTGTGAGCCCTGTGAGGATGAGCCCTCTGCTGGGTCCTCTGCAGGGCTGTCAGGGAACATGCAGAGGAGGTCCTGGGGCTGTCTACTGGGCCTGTAGACCATCCTCCTCCCATGGGAGGGCCTCCATCAGGGTTCCTTAGGGGAAAGATCTAGCGCAGCTTGTTGCTGCATAAACAGAGAGGAGAAGCTGTCCCAGGAAACTCCTCCCACACCCAGACCCTTGTATCAGTCAATTCCAGTACTGGCCATTCCCCACAGTCCTGGTGAGGGGTGATCTTTGAATGTGACCAGCTCTGTCTGCCTACTGGCCTCAGCACCTGTATGGGGGTAATGGTCAGTCCTGCCTAGCCCCTTCCTTTGGGCTTAGATCCCAGCAGACCCTGGAGCATGGCCTTCTGCTAACCCCGAAAGGACAGGATCAGGACTGAGCAGGACCTGGGGACTGGTGGGAGGCTGCCAGGCAGGAGGGCCATGGGGGACAGGGCACCAAGGGCTGTCATGGAGACCATGCCTGGAGGACATTTCCCCACCCCTGAATGCACCCTGTCCTGTTCAGTGTCTGTGCAGTGGGGCCATGGGGCCACATGGAGGGCAGCAGGGCTGGGCCAGCAAAGGGACAGGAGGGAGATGGGAGCCATGACACCCCAGAAGCTCCCAACAGTCATGGAGGGGACTCACTGCTGCTAGCAGGGTCGGGGGGTTCTCGAGGGCTACAGCCACTGGCACTGCCTGCCAGGACTCCCAGACCCAGAACAGATGGTCTCCCAGCAATGCAGCTCGTGGTGCCCCCTGTCCTTTGTCACCATCCTCTCTCAGGAGCACTGCTGGGTGCATCACTCCCTGCGAGGGTGTGGAGAGGAGCTGCTGGAGGTCTTCTCTTCTCATGCCTGCTGCCCCCACCTCTGACATGGTATCGGCTGACAGGTTCTGCCCTGGGTCATGTTATGTCTCCATTAGCTCTCCTCTGAGACCACAAAGGTAGGGACCTGCAGCGCCTAGCTCTGCTTGGAGCTGGCCACCACAGACTGCCTGCATGGTCCCAGGAGATCCCAGCAAGGCTGTGCTTGGAGGTGAGGCTGTGATGGTCCTCAGTCAAAGTTGGTGGGATGGTCTGGCTGGTGGCCAAGGGGAGGAAAGGAGAAGAGACAACAAGGAGAAGATGCAGGAAGGGAAATTTCAAAAGAGTTTAACCCAAAAAAAAAAAGAAATAACCATGGTAGTTCAGCAGCACTGCGGCAGGGGACAGGCGATTTTTCAAAACTCTCCTGGAGAAAGCACCTACCAGCCTGATCTAACTGTCAAGTTAGCCCACCTCAGAGCAGATCATTGTCCTGGAGATCTCTGGTGGTCCCTCCCAACCCAAATCCTCTAGGAGGAAGGGGCTGGAAGGCAGAGTCCTGGGCAGGGGACACTGTTGTGGGGTTGCGGCCTTGCTGACATTTGTACTGCCTGGTCAAGCCTGTCCTCAGAGTGACACAGTGAGTGAGTTCATCCTCAAAAGGAGTCTCTGCTCCATGGGCAACAGGAGTCAAACCACTACTGGGAAACGACAGAGAAGTTCTCAGGAACACACCAGGCATTCAGGCCCTTCAACTGCTGAGGTGTCCCCAGACTGGTGCTTTGCATCCTGGGTCTGAAGGGCTGAGAAATCTTTAGAGCCAGAGCAGATCGGAGTCCCATCTCCCAGACTCACAGGTTACAGGGCATCAGCAGGGCTGTACTGGCTGCAGGGAGGGAATCACTGCCCGGGGCATGAGCAGATCCCCCTCTGCCCTCCCCTCTCTCTTCACACCCTGGAATAGAGATCGTGTTTCCCATGTTGGCCCTCCCTGCTGGGGAAATGCAGGAGAGCCCAGTCTCATCTAGAGGAGCAGGGTCCCACCACACCTGCTGGGTGGCCAGGCCTGCAGGCTGCACACCCCACTCTGTTCCCCGCACACCTCCTGCCTGGGGCTGGAGGGTGCCCAGCAACAAGGCAGGCATGCCTGTGCATCGGGTGCCATTGGGGTGGTGTCCTTTGGATCAGCCTCTGTCTGTAAGGGACTCAGGAGCTTCTCCACCTCCATGTTAGTGGCAAAGTTTGTATCCCAGCTTGTTCCCTCTGGAGAGCTGAGGATTTCATTCTTGGGAGAAGGGAAGAAAGGAAACCCTTTTGTCCATGGGATTACCCCATCAACCCTCTACTGCCTTCTCCTGCTGTATCACCCCCAGAAGTCCTTTGGCAGGAGCATTTTTGGGTTTCTAACCCTCTATCTGACCCTGCTTTGAGCAGCACGTTGCACTACAGGCTTCCTGTGGTCCCTTCAACCTGAATTATCCTGAACGCCTATGATCTCAGGCCCCATTTCAAGCACAGAGTAAATGTCTCTGGGACAGGAGTCCTTTGTGCTTTATGTGACCACCTAAAAGAAGGCAGGTGAACACCTTCTCCTGCATGTTGACTGTAAGGGCAGCCTGGGAGGCACTGCCTCAGGCATAGCTACATTATAACTGAAATTATTTCCATCCACCTTCAACCACCTGAAAGGCCATTGCCTGGATCCCCTCTGTGGAAAGGGGAGAAGAGTAAGCTTTCCTGCAGTGTGATTTTTCTACCTCTGTAGTTTGCGCCTCTAAGTAGATGGTGCCATCCTCCCCTTGGTTTCTTGCCTGAAGCTGAGGCTTGATGGGGATGTGAATGTGGAGGTTGTCTGTCACTGCCGTGACTGATGGTAGAGATGGTGGAGAAGTAAGAGGAATAAGAGAGTCACCACACCGGACTGCAGGAGAGAGGATTTCATCTTGTTTGGGATGGAGTTAGGCAAGGCAAAGCTCAGCTGGAGCTGGAGCTGGAGCTGGGAAGGGATGGGGAGAGTAACCTGAAGGCCTTGTGCAAGGACATTGTCAGCACAAAGCAGCCATCCACAGAAAATGTGTTTTCCTTGCTCAGTGGGGCAGGGTACGTAGTGACAAAGAGAGAGGAAAGGCAGAGGAGCTCATTGCCTCTTTTACCTTGTCTTTTCCTGGTCTTGTCTACTGCCAGGCCTCCCTGGCCCCCGAGTCCTTTGGCAGCATCTGTGTTAGCAAAGCCTCACCCATGGTAGAGGACAATGCAGCTGGGGAGGACTTTTGCCCAGTGGGCACACACAAGTTCACAGGACCAGACGGGAAGCACCCCAGGGTGCAGGGAGAGGTGCCTGGAGTCACTGAAACGCTGCACCCAATTGTCTATGAAATGTCATGGTAATCAGGGAGGTTCCTGATCACTGGGAAAAGGCAGCCATCACACCCATTTTGCAGGAGGGCAAGAGGGAGGATCTGGGGAATGACAGGCTGGTCCTCTTCATCTCAGTCCCTGGGAAGGTGATGGAGCAAATCTTCCTGGAAACCACCTCCAATCATATGAAGGAGAAGGCCTGGAAGAGGCAGCATGTGTTGACCAAGGGGAAATGGAAACCATGCCTGACCAACCTGATTGCCTTCTGCCATAAGATGAATGCAATCGTGCACAAGGGGGATTTTGCAGGGGATTTTGTGAACCTTCACTTTAGCAAGGCCTTGGACACAGTCCCCCAGAGTCTCCTTAGAGGCAAATTGCTGAGCTCTGCCCTGGATCAATGGCCCATAAGGCAGGTGGAAGTTTGACTGGACCATCAGGCTGAAACGCTTTGATAGTGGTACAAGTTCCAAGTGGCAGCCGGTTACTAGCGGCATCCCTCAGTGATCAGCATGTGGGGCAGGACTGTTTAACATCTTTATGAATGGCCTGCACAGTGGATGGAGCGCACTCTCAGCACCCTTGTGGACAATGCATAAGTGGGGGGAGCCCCTGGGCAACCTCATCTAGTTCCCTCTGCATTGACCAGGGTGCCTGGGACTAGGTGGCGTCCAGAGGTCTCGTCCACCCTAAGTGCTGTGATTCAGTGCACTGTTCCCTGGAGATCTCTGTTACAGAGAGAAGAGGGTGAGGAAGAAGAAAGGCCAGAGAGGCAGAAGAAGAGAGCTGAAACATGACAGTTTAAATAAAGCAGTTCCTCCAAACACAGTTTCTCCATTCAGACTGTTGGTAGCAAATGTATTTTTATGAATACTGTGTGTATATACATACATACACACGTATATATATACTCGCATAGACAGGCTAATTCCTGTAGTGCATGAATATGGTGCTGCCAATTAATGAGAAAGAAAAAAATATCTGGCAATGGTAAAAACTGTGTGAAGTTTTGGAAACGAGCATTTCTTGTCAATTGTTGCAGTGAGTTACTTTTTGAGAAGATCTCAACTTATGACTAGAATCTCCTTTTGGGGCTTGATTCATCTGACCACATAGAGAGGCTATTGCTGCCTGAGATGCCCTGGGTCAGCTGTGTTGCCATGTGGTGGTGGAAGTTTTGGAGGTGGCTCCTGCAGGATCTTAGCTTGTCATTAGGTAATGTATCTCAAAACCACTCAGTTGAGACAACTTAGTTCCCTCTTTGGATTAGAAAGGGAAGTGCAGAGACCTGGATTTGACAGAGACATCTGCACTGATGCGGTCTGGCCTGGGGTGAGATCAGGCTCCTCCTTGTTGTCAATGAGCTCCCTTCTTGCCCCGTTCTGTGTGTCCTGCCTAGATAAGAGATGGGAATCGGGGCTTCCAGAGTCGGACATTTCCACCTCTTGCACATAACCATGCTCTGAAGAGACAATTTGTAATGCTGGAATCAGTCTTCCTTCAGTGCTTAGAGAAGGCCCATTGGTGATTATTTTAGTCTACTTCAATGAACATGATGAAAGAGTGGAAATCTTCAGGAAGGGTGTTAATCTGGGGAGAAGAAATATCGATCTGCCCTTGACCTTGTGTTTCCACTGCTCTGTCTATTAGGCTGTGGATGAAATCTCAGTGCTCTCTCACATATTTCCACATGTCCTGATTAAACTGGTCATTTCCAAAGGCATCTTTGCATCAGACTCTCTGGTCATAGGCATTTTCCAGAGTTTTCCTTTTCCCCTTGCTCTTTATTCTTTCAGGTACCTCTCAACTCTCCAGTTGCTGCTCTGAGCTGCTGGGAGTCTGAAGCTTGCCTCATCTTTCAGCAGCCTCCTTGTCTCTTTAGCCAGCTCCTTTGCTGTGTTTCTTGCCTATCCTTTCCTATCTTTCTGTGGAAAACATTTCAAGGAAGGTTATGTCTTGTGGGCAGTGGACCTCACTGGATGCAGCTTGGACTTGCCATACAGTTGACGAGTGCCTTGTATATTTTATTAAACTGTTCTAAATTTTATTTTTGTTTGTTTGCTCTTAAGACAAACCCTTCTGTGTCTGTCTGCAGCTAGTTCTCAAAGGAAAGCAGGTGGGAATTGGTGCACATGAGCTGTAACATTCAGCTACAAACTTGAGTGGCAAAAGGTTCGCTTTTCACAAGAGTGATGTGAAGTGCCCAGTGGCTGATGAGGGAAATGGCAGGGCTGGTGAGCTGGGGAGGAAGGTTCTCCATACATGTCTCCTATCAAATATACTGCTTTTCGTACATGTGCAAACTTCTTTAGGAGACACTGTGGGTCAGTATGAATTGGGGAATGTGGGTATGACTTATTCTGAGAACTGAAGAATCAAGAAAGCTTAAGAAGCAGACATCTTTCTTTTTCAGGTGCTCATGGAAATCTGCCTAATTTCAATACACTCCTGCAAAATTTCCAATTAACTACACAAAAATTTATGAACTGAAGAAAATCATGGAAAGAGGCATGGCTCCGTAAGGACTTTTGTATTTTAGTGACCGCTTGGGTGTATTTGGTGCTGAGCCCATGAACTTCAGATGCTGAGAGGAGGCTGAAGGAACTTCTCAAGAAGTTAAATGCAGAAGAAATGGGTCCCTCTGAGGGCCATTACCAAGAAAGTCTCCCCAGGGGCTGATTAGAGCTGAAAGTTGGAGGCCCTGATTGCAGGTAGGCAAAGGCAATGTGAGGGTGGCTGTGATGCCAAGTCAACCTTGATGTGTGTTGTCAAGCAGAGTGACCAGGCACTGACAGCCAGTCCCTGGGTAGGCTGATGCTTTCCCTCACACATTGCTCAGGGCTCTTCTTGTTGGCAGTGTACACGTGGGGTGTACAACGCTAAGTTCAGGTCCATGATACGGCACCTCCTGGGCTCCCAAGGGACAAGCAGGCAGCAAGGCCGCAGTGCTTTAAGGAAACACTGTCTCCTCATAGGCCTCAGTGTCAGAGACACCAGCCATAGCCAAGAGGACAAAGATCTAGCTGTATTGGGAGCTTTCAGCCCTGGCAGTGCCCTCAGCCATCTCCACCACAGGCTGTCCTATGCTTTCCCATGCCTGTGCCTCCTTCCCTGCAGACTGTGCACACCCAAGCTACTTCCCCACCTTGCTATCACGCCACGATCTCCCCACCTCTCCTGATGTCTTCCTGTCCTCACTTGCTTTTCCTTGAAACACAAAGGCAGGGGCTGATCACAGACTCCCTCTGGGTGACCTGTTGCACCTCAGCACTACCCTAGGAGTGACATTCTTTTGACCTGAAGTCCAGTCTAAACCTCTCAAGATGCAGTTTGTGGATCTTTCCCCTTCTCATGCTGTTTCCTGATACTAAGAAAAGATCCCTCATCTCTGAAACCACCCTTCGAGCAGTCACAGGCTAATACTCTACTGCCCTTTGCCTCCTGGCTAAAGAAAACCAGCTCCCTCAACCTCTCCTCATGGATGTGGTTATTCCCACGTAGGCACAGGAATTAACACTTCTCTTGTAAATCTTCAAGAGATATTTGTTGTCCAAATCACCCGAATTTCTCAAGTTCCTTCGGGACTGAAGCTCCTCTGTGTCAAAATAAAACAAAACAAAAGAAAACAAACCAACCAACCAGCACCAATGAATTAAGGGTGAGCTGTATGGGACAGGATCAGAATGGTAAAAGAGACAGAGTTAGGAGGGGTGGAAGAAAAAAAACAAGGAAATTAAAAGGGAAGGCAAGGACTGATCAGGGCTGCCTTGAGGATTCCTGCCAAGAAGCCCTGCATCTGAATAATTTTGAGTGGAGGAAGACAAGAAAGCTGGCCTGCTTCCACTGTCACAGGGCACCTGCGTGCTTTCCCTGACATCCACAAGAGAAGATTGAGAGTGGGAAGAATCATGGACTCCTTCAGGGTGGAAGGGACCTCAGGGGGTCTCCAGCCCAATCTGCTTGTTCATAGCAGGGTCATCTCTGGGGTCAGAGCAGGTTGCTCTGGCCTTCATCCAGTCTGGTCTTGGCAACGTCCAAAGGAGGAGACTGTCCAGCGCTGTCTGGGCAACAAGTTCCAATGCTTCCTCACAAAGCAAGTGCTCCAGCTCCCTGACTACTGTGAGGGCCCTCGGTCAAACACGCTCCCAGTTATCAACTTCTGTCTTCTTTTGGGAACCCAAACCTGGATGCAGTGTTCTAGATGTGGTCTAATGAATACTGACTAGAAGGCGATCACCATTTCCCTTCACCTCCTGGCTGTGCTCCTGCTCATAAAGCCCACGATGTTTCTGGCCTTCTTTGCTGCCAGGGAACACTGCTGCCTCATGTTTTGCCTCCTGTCCCCCAGCACCCTCAGGTCCTTTTCCACAGAGCTGCTCCCCAGATCCTCAGGCCCCAGCCTGTAACACTGTGGGATGTTGGTTTATCTCAGGTGCAAGACCTGGCATTTGTCCTTGTTGAATTCCATGAGGTTCCTCACAGCCCATTCCTCCTGCCTGTCTAGGTCTCTCTGAATAGCAGCCCTCAAGCACACTACTGGAACCCCCGCCTTCTGTTTGGGGTCATCTGCAAGCATGATGAGTGTTGCCTCCTGCGTGTAACTAATACAGATGATAAACAGGACAAGTTCCTGGAGAGACCCTCAGGTGCTCCACTTCTCCCTGGCCTCCAGGAAGAGTACTACCCATTCTCCACAGCCCTCTGAGTTTCTGATCATCCAAGCAGCTTTTTACCCATCCGTTTGTCTACTCTTCTAGCCTGAAATGTTCTAACGTGCATGCAATAGGTCTGGATGCAGAGGAGGTGGCTCATGCCCTGTACTCCAGGTATTGACAGCCCATTCCTCCTGCCTGTCTAGGTCCCTCTGAATGGCAGCCCTCCAGCATATGGCTGGGGCCCCCTGCAGTTTTTTTTTTGTCCTCAACAAAAGTAGTGAGTATTGCCTCTTCCATGTCACTAATAAAGTTGTTGAACAGGACAGGTTCCTGGAGAGACCCTGTGGTGCACCACTTCTCCCTGGCCTCCAGGAGGAGTACTACGCATTCACCACTGCCCTCTGAGCCTGATCATCCAAGAATTTCTTTAGCCATCTGGTCGTCCACCCACCTAGACAGTAAATTTCTAAATTGTATTCCACAAGGGTGTTGTGGGAGACAGTGTCAAACCCCTTGCTCAAATCAAGTTGAAAGACATTTTCTGCTCTCCAAACACAAATAGAGCTATGCAATCCTAGAAGGCAATCAGGTTGGTGAGGCACAATTTACCCTGGGAACATCCATGCTGCCTCTTCCCTATCACCTTCTTCTCCCTCATGTGCCCAGAAATGAGTGGACTCACTCCATGACACACTCCTCAAACCATTGAGGTTGAACGGCCTGTCATTCCCTGGATTGCCCTCTGGGCCTTTTTTGAGAGTGGATGTAACATTTGCCTTGCTGCAGTTATTGGGACCTCACCCCATCTCCACGACCTTTCAAAGATGACAGAGAGCGGCCTTGCTATGATAGCAGCCAGCTCTTTCAGTGTCCTTGGGTGCAGCCATTCCATTCCCACTGACTTGTAGGGGTGGAGTTCTTGCAAGTCATCCCTCACTCAAGCCTCATGCACTGTTGGTTGCTTTTCTCATCTGGAGCCCTGACTCTAGGCACAACAGCCCGGGAGACCTTGTTGGAGAAGACAGACGCCAAAAAGGCTTTGAGCTCCTCAGACTTCCCTACATCTGCTCTTACTAGGTTCTCTGCCCCCTTCAGCCAAGAGCCAACATTTTCCCTTTTATTCTTTACCGTTCCTGAAGCAGTAGCAGCTCTTCTTCATGCCTTTCATGTCCCCTGCCAGTGTGTACCCTCTGAGAGCTTTGGCTTCCCTAACACCATCCCTACTTTACTGGACAATATTTTTGAATTCCTCCTTTGCTGCATATCCCTCCTTCCGCCTCTTGTATGCTGCCTTATTGCCCTGAGTTGAGCTGTGATTACCCATTTTAGCCTGGTTTCCCCTTCTCATGCTGTTTCCCTCTACCAAGGAGAGATCCAAGATCTCTTCAAGCACTCAGAGGCTACTACTGTACTGCCCTTCACCTCCATTTCACCAGGCTGAAGAAGACCAGGTCCCTCAGCCTCTCCTTCATGCCGCCAACCCCATCTTGGAAGATTCCTCTGGACCCTCTCCAGTTCCTCCCCATTCCTCCAGCACTGGGCAGCCCACACTGGGATACACTATTCCAGACATGACCACACCAGGGCTGAGTTGAGGGACATAATAATTCCACTTGTCTGGGTGGCCACACTCTTCCTGAAGCAGCCTCGTATGAAGCTGGCCTCATTTGCAGTGAGCATGCACCACTGGCTCATATGGCATCCCTCGTAACGTCTACACCCTTCTCCTCAGGGTCACTCCTCTGACGGTCAGGTGCCAGCCTGTCCTGATGCATGGACTGTTCTTCCACCCGATGTAGGACTGGCCACTTCTCCTTGTACAACAGCATGAGGTTTCTGTTGGTCAAATCCCCAAGTTTCTCAAGGCCCCTCTCGACTGAAGCTCCCTTGTGTCAGCTGTAAATGAGTGTGTGCAGCTGGCTCATCCTGTCTTGTGGTGCCTCTGACAGGATAACAGCAGGAGGACCTGCAGGACACTACGTATGATAAAAGGAGGTAGTCGTTTAAAGGGACTGCTGGCAAAGGTAGAGATCACCATGGCAAGCATCTCAGAAAGGCCAAGTTAACGTACAAAGAAAGCAAATCCAGGGTCAAGGGGGAAAGGGAAAAGAGGGGTTGGCTGCCTGCATGGGAGGGTATCAGGATGTTAAAAGAGAAGAACTTGGAAGGTGGAAAAGAGGGAAAAATGGAATAAAAGGTGAAGCAAAAGAAAAATCATGGTTATTTGGTGGTACCTGCCAAGCAGTCCTGAAACTGAATGACTCTGACAGGAGCAGGACAAGAAACATGCAGTTGATCGGGTCATATTTTTGTCTGACATATTTCTATGGTCATGGGGAAGCTGAAGGTTTTCCCTAATGCCAAATGAGAAGATGCAGTGTGGAAGGAAATGCAGAATCTTTCAGGCTAGAGGGGACCTCAGGATATCCCGAGCCCAACCTCCTTCCCACAGCAGGGTCAGCTATCAGGTCCAGATTTCTCAGGGCTTTACTCATTTTGGACATGAAAACCTCTGAGGATGGAGATGGCACAGTCTCTCAGGGCAACCTGTCCCAGTGCTTGACTTTCTGGATGGGTCAAAAGTTTCTCCTTACACCCAGCCTGAACCTCTCTTCTTTCACCTAATGCCCATCGGCCTTCACCCTCGCATCATGCACAGCAGTGAAGAGTCTGGCTCCATCTCCTTGATGACGTCCTGGTAGCTATGGTGAGACTACTATTAGGTGTCCCCAAAGCCATCCCTTCTCCAGGCTGAACAAACGCAGCTCCCTCACCTCCCAGAGGGACAAAGTCAACATTACCTAGGTGTGCCTAGGAGCTTTACGGCTTTTCGAGTCCTTCTCTATATTAGTAGATCAGCAAAGGACCTCATGGATGTTAGAGTGTAATCACCCTTACACCATGACTTTCTGCATTTGTCACACTCATTTGGCATCGTGTTGTAATGTACAGGTGTTGTAGGCTGTGAAGAGGACTCACTCTGGACAAGCAGTCACTCATAATGAAACCTTGACTGAAAACCTTTCAGGCCAAAGAGGCAACCTCACACCGATAGGAGGGGCTGGCTCTGAGGAGGCCATGTTGGGTGCTAACCCACATGCAGCAAAGGACTTCTTGCCTGCAAGAATTGCAGTGGCTATCGCCAGAGAGGACAAAATCACCAAATCATTCAGGCTTGAAGGGATCCTGGGAGCTCTGTAGTCCAACTCCCTGCTCACATCAGGATCAACATCGAATTCGCACCAAGTTCTTGAGGGCTTTGTCCAGCTGTGTCTTGCAAATCTCCCAGAACAGAGAGTCCCTAACCCCTCTGGACCCCACTTCAAATGCTGCAGGATCCTTATTGATTTTTCTTCCTCATATACAATTTTAAGTGCACTTGTTTCAGCTTATAGCCGTTGCCTCTCGTTCTCCTGCCATGAATTCCTGTAAAAACCTGGTTCATTCTCAGTGGCAATCTTGAGTTGGGAAGCTGCTATGAGTCCTCCCCAAAACCTTCCCTTCTCTGCGCTGAACAAACCCTGTTCCCTCAGCATCTCCTCACAGGGCAAGTGCTCCAGCCCCCAGCTACCTTGGGGCCTACCACTGAACGCACTCCAAGTTACAAACAGCGTTCTTCTACAGGGAGCCCCAACTGGACGCAGTATCTAGAGGCGCTCTAACAATGCTGAGTAGAGGGGGATAATCACCTCCTTTGATCTCCTGGCTATGCAGCCCAGCACACTGTGGCCTGCTTTGCTGCCAGTCTCATGCTGCTGGCTGACGTTCAGCTCCCTGCTCACAAAGACTCCCACATCCTTCTCCACAGAGCTGCTGCCCAGCTGGGCACTCCCCAGCCCCTATCACTGCAGGGTATTGCTCTATCCCAGGTGCAGGACCTGGCATTTGTCCTAGCTGAACTTCACAAAGTTCCTGACAGCCCATTCTTACTGCCTGCTGAGGTCCCTCTGACTGGCAGCCCTCAAACATACAACTTTTCCCCCCAATTAGGTGTCATCTACAACCACGATGGGATTTCCATTCTGCAGGTCACTGATGAGCCTTTCAAACAGGACAGGATGGGCAGTATAGACCTCTGCATACCCCACCTTTACCTGGCTTCCCCGTAAAGCGTGACCCATTCATGAAAACCCTCTGAGTTCATCATCCAAGCAGCTTTTTGCCCATTTGGATGTCTACTGGACATCCACTACTCTCCTCTCCTCTAGAAGTACTAATCTTTTTTTTCACAGAAGACAATCAGGTTGCTCAGGAATGATTCACCATGCGTAACTCCATGCTGACTGTTCCCAGACACCTTCTTCTCCCTCATGTGCCCAGAAGTGTGATCTGAGAGGACTGGTTCCATGACACACTCCTTACCAATGTGAGGCTGAATGGCCTGCAGCTCCCTGGTGTGTCCTTGGTGGCTTTTTTTAAGATGAGCACAACATATTCCTTTTTGTGGTCATTGGGCCCCCACACACACCCCGATATCCCCAATCTCCACAACCTTTAAAAGATGATAGAGAGCAGCCTTGCTGTCACAGCAGACAGCTCTCTCAATGTGCATGGATGCCAGCCATCCAATCCCATAGACTTCTAGGGGTTGAGTTCTTGCAAGTCATTCCTCACTCAAGACTTAGGCACTGCAGGTTGTTTTTCTCCTCAGGAGTCCTGACTCTAGGCACAACAGTTCAGGAGACCTTGTTGGTGAAGACTGAAGCCAGGAAGGGCTTGAGTTCCCCAGACATATCTACATCGGCTTTTACTAGACTCCCTGCCCCATTCAGCAGTGACCCCACATATTCCTTGTTTATTCCTTTACTGTTACTGAAGCAGCAGCAGCTTGTTTTCCTGTCCTTGACATCCCCTGCAAGTGTCTCTATCGCAGAGGAGCTTTGGCTTCCTTAACACCATCCCTACTTTGCTGGACAATATTTCTAAATTCCTCCTTTGCCCCTTCTCCCTTCTTCCCCTTTCTGTATGCTGCCTTATTGCCCTGGAGCTCACGTGGGAGCTTCCTGTTTAGCCAAGCTGCGGTCCAGAGATGGCTTCTAATATTACAAAGTGTTTGTATGGGGCATGCTTGTGCTTGAAAAGTGCTTAATGACCTGCTGGCTTTCCTGAGCTACTCTGCCCTTCAGAGCTACCTCCCTTGGTCCGTCCCAGGGAAGAGCTCCATACATCCAAGCTACCCCTTCTCACATAGGGCATCCCCCTCCTCATCTTCCCTGGTGGTGTCTCCTGAAGAACTTGCACCCTGTCTTTGAAGGACACCAGTCATGTGAGTGATTCTACCACACCTCAGTTATTCCAACCATGTGGCACTCCTCTGACAGCTTGTGTATCTCCATTTGCCCCTGGCTGCACCCCAGGCTGCATATGCTTGCATACATTTGGGCAGCAGAGCATCAGCTGTGGTGCCGACTGAAGATCTGTCACAGGGAAACATGTTACCAAGGACCATATGCATGCAAAGGCTTTGATTGCAAGTGGTGACATGCTGACCTAGATAGCAGGTGGCAATGTAATGGTGAAAGGAGGTTCCCACTAAGACAGCAAACCCTGCAGTGCCCAAAGCCATGGAGAAACAGAGCTGGGCCATGCAGGAATGGCAGGAGAGGGGTTTGCTGCCTGAGCTGACTCTACAGCACCTTGGGGCCTGTGACAGACTTGAACCAATCTCCAGGAAGGACGAGGTGCCACTGAAGAAGTCCCTGGTTCTGTGATCCAACCACCTTGAGGACATCACCAGCCCAGTCCCTGTTCATATCATCCTGGGGGGTGAGAAGGGATTCAGGAGGAGGAAAGCTGGAAGGATTTGAAAGTGCAGAGACTGGAGTGGAGCCCTTGGTGTGATGTGCCTCCCATTTGTGCAGCATGCTTGGATGTAGACAGTGCAGAGAGTGCCTAAAGGCAGTGGTGGGATTCATTTGTTTGGGCACAGGTAGGAAACCCAGGATGCCCTGGGGCACTTGCCCAGCAACCACTCCTAAAAGGCATGGCTTCCTGTAGGTCCCGTGCTGGAACTACTAGAGACATGTGGACATGCTGGACACTGCAGGCATCCGACATGGCCCTGCAGGCCTATTTCTATGTCCTTAAATGAAGTGTCTGCCCTGAATTGCATTAGCTGTTTGTAACATTGTGATCTTCTTATGTCTCAGCTTTATAGTGAGTGGAGCCCTAGTAGTAGGAGGCATCTAGTGTCATTTCAGATGGCCAAGGGAATTCTCCACCTGGCCCCCCATTCATCCTCTAGAAGGATGGGGGTGTCATAGCTGCTCCATCAGAGCAAGAAGACTCTGGCACATGCCTTGGTCCATCTCTGTCTCTTCCAATGTCACCAGGTGTTTGTGTGTTGAGCAGCTGACTCCCACCCTCCATCGCCAAGGATTCATGCAGACATCTATGTTGTTCCCACTTCATTTTTTTGCAAGGGCAATCCCATCTGCTGTGTTTTTTTTGTGGAGTTCACAGGAGGGATCTGCATCCCACGGGCTTCTAAGTGGGCACGCGATGGCCAGACTGATTCATCTGAATGAAAACATGAACCATGGGTGAATGACCTCCCTTCTTGTCCGCTTCTAGGTGTCCTGCCTAGTTAAGACATGGGAATATCCAGAGAGCAATATTTCTGCCTCTCGTAGATAACCATCGTCTGATGAAACCATCCTCTGATGAAACAAGGGACAATGCTGTAACTGGTCTCTCTGTATTGTTTCGAGAGGGACCATCAGTGATTATTTTAGTTATTTCCAGTGAACATTTCCCAGGAGGAGGGAGCACAAGGGACAGAGAAAGTCATGCCTTCAGCTGGGCCTCTGCTCCTGAGTGGGGCCAGTCTCTGGGGATGAAGGGAGCTCATGGCAACCAGGCAGCACTGCCCAGAAACAGCTGTGTGCAGGAGCAGCTCCTCTGCAAAGAGCAGCAGGGCTCCGGGCGCTGCCTGCTGCTGCTGACATGAGAGGAGACAAGGCAGAGAGAAGTGCAAGGCAGTGTGGAGTGGGAGGAGAGAGGAGAGCTCCTTGTGGGAGAAATCTTCACAGCCCTTGACACGGTAAGTCTCTGGCTGCAGGGCAATGCTACTGAGGTTCCTGGAGGGATCTTCTAAACCTATTTCATCCCATGACTGATAGGTTTTTTAAGGACCACTCTCCATTGCAGAGGAGGGGGAGACACTTCAGAGCAGGCATTCCCTGCCACACTGTCACAGGGACAGGGCATGCTGCTACTTTCTCCCAAGGACGGCTGCAGGGCTGTGAAGCTGGGACATGCACACACGTCTGCGCAGGGCTGTGATTCAGAGCAGTGTTGCTGCACTGCAGAGGAAGGTCCAAAAAAGGCTGCTTGAAAGGGAAGGAGCTTTCCTTCCAGGGCTTCCAGGTTCCTAATGTTGGCAGGGAGAAAAAAGGAAAGAGTTTTCTGGTTTGGCAAGGAACTGGGACTCACTGACCTTCCCTCTCAGAGATCAGTAGGTCTGTGAGGAAGCTCAGCAAACCCTTTCAACCCCACCTCCACCTACAGCAGCACCAGCAGCACCTTTATGGACTTATCAGGGCTAATGTGACCTGCTGCTTAGGACCTGTGAGCACAGAGATGCCCTGGACAGTGCACTGATCCGGGAGGTTTCTGTAGGGCAGAACTGTGCACAGAGAGGGTGGGACAGGGTCTGTGAGTATGGACAGGGAAAAGATGTTGGGAGAAAGAAAGCTGCAGGCAGCAGGAACAGCTCCAGGCAGTAGAGATGGGCAGGGAGTGAGAGGGAAGTGCCAACAGAATCATCATGGGAGGATGGATTTGGGCAAGTCATGGTCAGTGGTCAGTCCCTCCCATGCAGACACCTTCCTCTGAGCAAGCTCCCTGTGTCCCCTGTCCCACGCAGCAGAGCCTCTGCCCTGACAGCTATGGGGTCCAGGGCATGAGCTGCCATCTCTGCAGCCAGACCTCTGACAGAGGAGAGGTGCCCGACAAAGGGACTGAGAGTGACTGCCCTGTGATGTCACCCTCTGTGAGGTGGCATGCCTAACTGGTAAGACGAAGGCTTTCCTGAGTTCCCATCTGTCTCTCTGTCCTTGCCTCCTTCAGCACCAGGATCATGATTTTGCTCCTTGTTTCCCCTCCTGTCCATGCTGCTCCTGGTCTTGCTCTTGGGCTCTCTGGGGTGGGAAGTTTCAGCTGCAGTTCAGACATGGATGCTACAAATTGTGCAGCAGAGGGGTCTGCATGGGAATGAGGTTGCCCCAGCCCCCTTCTCACTTGTGGAGCTCCAGAAAATGCAGTCTGTGGGGCTGGGAAATGAGCTATCTCTCCCTTAAGGAGAGCCCATCTCTAGTCCTAAGAGTCCTTTGACTGTTTCCTTATAGTGTCCGGGCAGAGTGCGTGCTGCCCTCTAGAAAGGCACAGCTGTCTCATAGCACCTCTGTGATATCTGAGAGACCCATGAGGAAGGTGCAGAGATGCTGAGAGTATGGAGCTGGTGGTGGGAGGCTGTATGTGGGCATCTGAAAAGAGCTCTGTGTGTCCTTGGCTAGAAGGGGAGTGTGGAGATCTCCCTCAGGTGCCCAGAGAAAGGATGAGAAGTTTGGAGGTGTGCACTTTGAAACTGAATTCGTCTGCTCTCAGCAGGGGCTGGTTTCTTTCTAGGGCAACATATGAGTGTGATCATTCTCCAGCTCCAAGAGGTGGAAGCACAGGACAGCTGGGAATGAGACTAATAGACAAACTAGCTGTCCACACTCTGCACCTAATGACAGTGAATCCATGCCAAGGATTTCTACCTTTGAGGAACACTCCCCAGGGATGACAAGGACATCTCAAAGAAAATAAAAATTCCCTGAAACTCTCTTCCTCAAACCTCATTCTTTAGAATTCGGAGTGAAGATGCTGAAAAGCCCTTCTACACAATGAGTGGATTTCACCTGACCGAAATTGTGACTGTCAGAGCTGGTCACACCAATTCCCCTGTGCCCACTGCTTGACAGCAGGACAGACGTCTCTGGGTCCCATGGAGAGAGATCCCTGCTCCTCACAGCACACTCAGCCAGGGCAAAGAGGAGCTGAAGCATGGGAGCTGCACAAAGATCCTCTCAGTAAGGAGAGAGGCAGTGTGGGGGCATGTACAAGAACTGCAACATTTGGGAGGTTCTTTGCCTGAAAAGTCTCTGCTAACTTCCAATGTCTTTTCTCCTTTGCACAGTCCCCCATGCCTGGAGACAGCAAAATGTCCAACAGCAGCTCCCTCAACGAGTTCCTTCTCCTGGCATTTGCAGACACATGGGAGCTGCAGCTCTTGCACTTCTCGCTCTTCCTGGGCATCTACCTGGCTGCCCTCCTGGGCAACGGCCTCATCATCACAGCTGTAGCCTGCGACCACCGCCTCCACACCCCCATGTACTTCTTCCTCCTCAACCTCTCCCTCCTTGACCTTGGAAACATCTCCACCACTGTCCCCAAATCCATGGCCAATTCCCTGAGGGACACCAGGGCCATTTCCTACTTGGGATGCGCTGCTCAAGTCTTCGTGGTTGTCTTCTTGTTAGGAGGAGAGTATTCTCTTCTCACAGTCATGGCCTATGACCGCTACATTGCCATCTGCAAACCTCTGCACTACGGGACCCTCATGGGCAGCAGAGCCTGTGTCAGAATGGCAGCAGCTGCCTGGGCCAGTGGTTTTCTCCATGCTCTCATACACACTGCTAACATGTTTTCAATAACACTCTGCCAAGGCAACACAGTGGACCAGTTCTTCTGTGAAGTCCCCCAGATCCTCAAGCTCTCCTGCTCAGACTCCTACCTCAGGGAAGTTGGGCTTCTTGGGGTTAGTGCCTGTGTAGCCTTTGGGTGTTTCGTTTTCATTGTGCTGTCCTACGTGCAGATCTTCACTGCTGTGCTGAGGATCCCCTCTGAGCAGGGACGACACAAAGCCTTTTCCACGTGCATCCCTCACCTGGCTGTGTTCTTCCTGTTTGTCAGCACTGACATCTTTGCCTACCTGAAGCATCCCTCCCTCTCCTCCCCAGCTCTGGATCTGGTGGTGACTGTTCTGTACGTAGTGGTGCCTCCAACTCTGAACCCGCTCATCTATAGCCTGAGGAACAAGGAGCTCAAGGATGCCCTGAGGAAAGTGATTTCATGGGCATTTTCCAGCAGTGGTAACATCGCCATTGCTCTCCACAAATGACTCCCCCTGCGTCCCGTACCAGGACTGAGCTTTGTTTGTTCACTTTATTTTTATTACTACTACTATTACTGTTATTAATATTTATCACCATTTTGCAACACAAATGGTTGGATTCATTCCTCCTTCACTGACACTGCTCTATCTCACCTGGTGCCCATATAAAGTTGTGTCCAACACTGGGTCAGAGCTGACTCCCTCACAGTACCTCTGTAATAAAGTAGGTTCTTGCAGGTGCAGTGCCTGAAGGCTGGGCTCTTCCTCCAAAGCTGCTGTCCCTCACACCCTGTCCCAAGCACATTTCCTTGAGACAATCCCTCCCACCCTGCATGCTGACTGTTACCCCCAAAGTTACCCACAAACAGGGCTGCATGCACACCTGGAGGACTGGATGTCCAGCTGTGAGCCCTGGGAGAATGAGCCCTCTGCTGGGTCCTCTGCAGGGCTGTCAGGGAGCATGCAGAGGAGGACCTGGGGCCATCTACTGGGCCTGTAGACCATCCTCCTCCCATGGGGGCCCTCAAGCAGGGTGCCTCAGTGCAAAAATCCATCCCATCTTGCTGCTGCATGAACAGAGAGGAGAAACTGCCCAAGGAAACTCCTCCCAGACCCAGACCCTCATACCAGCCATTTCCATCACTGGCCATTCCCCATGGTCCTGGAGAGGGGTGATCTCTGAATGTGACCAGCTCTGTCTGCCTGCTGGGCTGAGCACCTGTATGGAAGAATGGCCAGCCCTTCCTGGCCTCTCCCTTTGGGCTCAGATCCCAGCAGACCCCAGAGCAGGCATTCTGCTAACCCCAGGGGGACAGGATCAGGGTTGGGCAGGGGCTGGGGACTGGTGGGAGGCTGCCAGGCAGGAGGACCAAGGGGGCGGGGCACCAAGGGCTATCATGGAGACCATGGTGGAGGGGATGTTTCCCCACCCCAGAATGCACCCTGTCCTGTGTGATGCCTGCACAGTGGGGCTGTGGGGCCACATGGAGGTTAGCAGGGCTGAGACAGTAGAGGGCTGACGTGCAGATGGGAGCCACGACACTCCAGAAACTCCTGACAGTCATGAAGGGGACTCACTGCTGCTAGCTGGATCAGGGTTTTCTCTAGGGCTGCAGGCACCAGCACCACCTGTCAGGACTCCCAGACCCAGCACAGATGGTCGGTGCCCAGCACTGCAGCTCACAGTGCCCCCCGTCCTGTGTCACTGTCTCATGAGCACCGCTAGGTGCATCACTCCCTGCCCAGGTGTGGAGAGGAGCTGCTGGAGGTCTTCACTTCTCACACCTGCTGATCCCGTCTCTGCCCTGGCATCACCCCACAGGCTCTGCCAGGGGTCATGTCATGTATCCATACATTCTCGTCTGAGACCACATAGGGATCTGCAGCACATAGCTCTGCTTGGAGATGGCCACCACAGACTGCCTGCTCGGTCCCAGGAGATCCCAGCAAGGCTGTGCTTGGAGGTGAGGCTGTGATTCTCCTCAGTCAAAGTAGACAGGATGGTCTGTCTGGGGGCAAGGGGAGGAAAGGACAAGAGACAACAAGGAGAAGATGCAGTAAGGGAAATTTCAAATGAGTTGAGGGAAAAAATAAAGAAATAACCATGGTAGTTGAGCAGCACTGGGGCAGGGGACAGGAAATCTTTAAAAACTTTTCTGGAGAAAGCACCTACCAACCTCATCTAACTGTCAAGATAGCCCAGCTCAGAGCAGACTGTGGTCCTGGAGATCTCCAGCAGTTCCTCCCAACCCAAATCCTCTAGGAGAAGGGGGTTGGAAGGCAGAGTCCTGGGCAGGGGACACTGTTGTGGGGTTGAGGCCTTGCTGGCATTTGTACTGCCTGGTCAAGCCTGTCCTCAGAATCACACAGTGAGTGAGTTCATCCTCAGAAGGAGTCTCTGCTCCATGGGCAACAGGAGTCAAACCAGTGCTGGGAGACTACAGAAAAGTTCTTAGTAACACGTCAGGCATTCAGGCCCTTTGACTGCTGAGGTGTCCCCAGACCGGTGCTTTGCATCCTGGGTCTGAAGGGCTGAGAAATCTTCAGAGCCAGAGCAGATTGCAGTCCCATCTCCTGGGCTCACGGGTTACAGGGCATCAGCAGGGCTGTACTGGGTGAAGGGAGGGAACCACTGCCCAGGGCATGAGCAGATCCCCCTCTGCCCTCCCCTCTCTCTTCACACCCCAGAACAGAGATTGTGTTTCCCATGTTGGTCCTCCCTGCTGGGCTGTATTCCCAGCTGGAGGGGACGCAGGCTCCACACTGGGGAAATGCAGGAGAGCCCAGTCTCCTCTAGAGGAGCAGGGTCCCACCACACCTGCTGGGTGGCCAGGGCTGCAGGCTACAGATCCCACTCTGTTCCCCACACACCTCCTGCCCTGGGGGTGGAGGGTGCCCAGCAAGAAGGCAGGCATGCCTGGAGGTCTGGTGCCATTGCGGTGGTGGCCTTTGCACCAGCTTCTGTCTGTAAGGGACTAGGGAGCTTCTCTGGCTCCATGTTAGTGGCAAAGTTTGTGTCCCAGCTTCTTCTCTGTGGAGAGCGGAGGATTTCATTCTTAGGAGAAGGAGAAAAAGGAAATCCTTTGGCAGGAGCATTTTTTTGCTTTCTGACATTTCTGTCTGAATCTGTTTTGAGCAGCAGGTTGCACTACAGACTTCCTGTGGTCCCTTCAACCTGAATTATCCTGAACACCTATGATCTCAGACCCCATTTCAAGCACAGAGCAAATGTTTCTGGGACAGGAGTCCTTTGTGCTTTATGTGACCATCTAAAAGAAAGCAGGTGAACACCTCCTCCTCCCTGTTGACTGTAAGGGCAGCCTGGGAGGCACTGCCTCAGGCATAGCTACATTACAATGGAAATTCTTTGCATCCACCTTTAACCACCTGAAAGACCGTTGCCTGGATCCCCTCAGCGGTGAGGGGAGAACAGCAAGCTTTTCTGCAGTGTGATTTCTGTACCTCTGTAGTTTGCACCTCTAAGTAGATGGTGCCATCCTCCCCTTGGTTTCTTGCCTGAAGCTCAGGCTGGATGGGGATGTGAATGTGGAGATTGTCTGTCACTGCAGTGACTGTGAGATGGTGGAGAGGTAAGAAGAATAACAGAGTCACCTCCCTGGAGTGCAGAAGAGAGTGCTTCATCCTGTTTAGGGTGGAATTAGGCAAGCCAAAGCTCAGGTGGAGCTGGAGCTGGATCTAGGAAGGGATGGGGAGGGTAACCTGAAGGGCTTCTGTAAGGATGTCGGCAGCACAAGGCAGCCATGCAAGGAAAATGTGATGTCCCTGCTCAGTGGGGCAGGGGACGTAGTGACAAAGACAGGGGAAAGCCTTAGGAGGTCATTGCCTCTTTTCCCTTGTCTTTTCCTGGTCTTGTCTACTGCCAGGCCTCCCTGGCCCCTGAGTCCTTTGGCAGCATCTGTGTTAGCAAAGCCTCACCCATGGTAGAGGATGATGCAGCTGGGGAGGACTTTTGCCCAGTGGACACACACAAGTGCATGGGACCAGACGGGAAGCACCCCAGGGTGCAGGGAGAGGTGCCTGGAGTCACTGCAACGCTGCTCCCAATTGTCTATGAAATGTCAGGGTAATCAGGGAGGTTCCTGATGACTGGGAAAAGGCAGACATCGCAGTCGTTTTGCAGGAGGGCAAGAGGGAGGATCTGGGGAACGACAGGCTGGTCCTCTTCATCTCAGTCCCTGGGAAGGTGATGGAGCAAATCCTCCTGGAAACCATCTCCAAGCATATGAAGGACAAGGACTGGAAGAGGCAGCATGTGTTGACTAAGGGGAAATGGAAAACATGTCTGACCAACTTGATTGCCTTCTGCCATAAGATGAATGCCTGTGTGCACAAGGGGAAAGCAGGGGATTTTGTGAACCTTCACTTTAGCCAGGCCTTTTGCACAGTCCCCCAGAGTCTCCTTGGAGCCAAATTGTTGAGCTCTGCCCTGGATCAATGGACCAGAAGGCAGGTGGAAGATTGGATGGACCATCAGGCTGAAACGCTGTCATCAGTGGTACAAGTTCCAAGTGGCAGCCAGTTACTAGCGGCATCCCTCAGTGATCAACATGTGGGGCAGGACTGTTTAACACCTTTATGAGTGGCCTGCACAATGGATGGAGCGCACTCTCAGCACCCTTGTGGCCAATGCATAAGTGGGGGGAGCCCCTGGGCAACCTCATCTACTTCCCTCTGCATTGACCAGGGCGGCTGGGACTAGATGATGTCCAGAGGTCTTGTCCACCCTAAGTGCTGTGATTCAGTAAATCTTTCCCTGGAGAGCTCTGTAAAGACAGAATAGTGAGAGGAAGAAGAAAGGCCAGAGAGGCAGAAGAAGAGAGCTGAAACATGACAGTTTAAAGAAAGCAGTTCCTCCAAACAAAGTTTCTCCATTCAGAGTGTTGGTAGCAAATGTATTTTGATGAATAATGTCTGTATATACATATATATATATTCACTCGCATAGACAGGCTAATTCCTGTAGTGCATGAACATGGTGTTGCCAATTCATAAGAAAGAAAAAAATATATGGCAATGGTAAAAATGGTGTGAAGTTTTGGAAACGAGCATTTCTTGTCTATTATCGCAGTGAGTTACTTTTTGAGAAGATCTCAACTTTTGACTAGGATCTCCTTTTGGGGCTTGATTTATCTGACCACATAGAGAGGCTATTGCTGCCTGAGATGCCTTGGGGTAGCTGTGTTGCCATGTGGTGCTGGAAATTTTGGAGGTGGCTCCTGCAGGACCTGAGCTTGTCATTAGGAAAAGTATCTCAAAACAACTCAGTTGAGACAACTTAGTTCCCTCTTTGGACAAGAAAGGGAATTCCAGAGACCTGGATTTGACAGAGACATCTGCACTGATGGGGTCTGGCCTGGGGTGAGATCAGCCTCCTTCTTGTTCTCAATGAGCTGCCTTCTTGCCCCGTTCTTTGTGTCCTGCCTAAAGAGATGGGAATAGGGGCTTCCAGAGCCGGACATTTCCACCTCTTGCACATAAAAAGCCTCTGATGCGACAATCTGTAATGCTGGAATCAGTCTTCCTTCAGTGCATAGAGAAGGCCCATTGGTGATTATTTTAGTCTACTTCAAAGAACATGATTAAAGAGTAGATATCTTCAGGAGGGGTATTAGTCTGGGGAGAAGAAATATCGATCTGCCCTTGACCTTGTGTTTCCACTGCTCTGTCTATTAGGCTGTGGATGTAATCTCAGTGCTCTCTCACATATTTCCACATGTCCTGATTAAATTGGTCATTTCTAAAGGCATCTTTGCATCTCTGGGCATATGCACTTTCCATAGTTTCCCAGCTTTGCTCCTTCGCTTGCTCTTTATCATTCAGGTACCTCTCAACTCTCCAGTTGCTGCTCTGAGCTGCTGGGAGTCTGAAGCTTGCCTCGTCTTTCAGCAGCCTCCTTGTCTCTTTAGCCACCTCCTTCGTTGTGTTTCTTGTCTATCCTTTTCTATCTATCTGTCGAAAACATTTCAAGGCAGGTTATGCCTTGTGGGCAGTGGACCTCACTGGAGGCAGCTTGGACTTGGCATACAGTTGAGGAGTTTCTTTAATATTTATAAACTGCTCCAAATTTTATTTTTGTTTGTTTGCTATTAAGAAAAAAACCTTCTGTGCCTGCTTGCAGCTAGTTCTCTAAGGAAAGCAGGTGGGAATTGGTGCACATGAGCTGTACCATTCAGCTACAGCCTTGAGTGGCAAAAGGTTCGATTTCCACAAGAGTGATGTGAAGTCCCCAGTGGCTGATGAGGGTAATGGCAGGGCTGGGGAGCTGGGGAGGAAGGTTCTCCATACAGGTCTCCTATCAAAAATACTGCTTTGCCTACATGTCCATACTTTGTTACGAGACACTGTGGATCAGTATGAATTGGGGAATGTGGGTGTGACTTATTCTTAAAACTGAAGAATGAAGAAAGCTTAAGAAGCAGACATCTTTCTTTTCAGGTGCTCATTGAAATCTGCCAAATTTCAATACACTGCTGCAAACTTTCCAATTAACCACACAAGAACTGACAAACAAGAAAATTATGGCAAGAGGCATGGCTCCTTAGGGATTTTTGTATTTTAATGACCCCTCAGGTGTATTTGGGGCGGAGCCCATGAACTTCAGATACTGAGAGGAGGCTGAAGCAACTTCTCAAAACTTAATGTCAGAAGAAAATCCGAAGTTTCTTGGAGCGTTAACAGGTCCCACTGAGGGCCATTACCAACAAAGTCTCCCCAGGGGCTGATTAGAGAAGAAAGTTGGAGGCCCTGATTGCAGGCAGGCAAAGGCAATGTGAGGGTGACTGTGATGCCAAGTCAACCTTGATGTGTGTTATCAAGCAGAGAGACCAGGCACTGACAGCCAGTCCCTGGGTAGGGTGATGCTTTCCATCACACATTGCTCAGGGCTCTTCCTGGGGACAGTGCACAGGTAGGGGGGCACAATGCTAAGGGCAGGACCATGATAGGGCACCTCCTGGCTCCCAAGGGACAAGGAGGCAGCAAGGCCACAGTGCTTTATGGAAACAGCGTCTTCTCTTAGGCCTCTGTGTCAGAGACACCAGTCATAGACAAAAGGACAAAAACATAGCCATGTTGGGAGTTTTCAGCCTTGGCAGTGCCCTCAGCCATCTCCACCACAGGCTGTCCTATGCTTTCCTAAGCCCGTGCCTGCTTCCCTGCAGACTGCACACACCCAACCTGTTTCCCCACCTTGCTCTCACCCTGCAATCTCCCCACCTCTCCTGAGGTCTGCCTGTCCTCACTTGCTGTTCCTTGAAACACAAAGCCAGGGGCTGATCACTGACTCCCTCTGGGTGACCTGTTGCACCACAGCACTGCCCTACGAGTGACATTCTTTTGACCTGAAGTCCAGTGTGAACATCTCAAGATGCAATTTGTGGCTCTTTCTCCTTCTCATGCTTTTTCCCACTGCCAAGAAAAGCTCCCTCATCCCTGAAATCACCCTTCAAGCAGTCACAGGTTCCTACTCTACTGCCCTTTTCCTCCACTTCAGCAGGCTAAAGAAACCCAAGTCCCTCAATCTCTCCTCATGGTTGGGTTTATTCCCACCTAGGCAAGGACTTGACTCTTCACTTATAAATTTCATGAGGTATTTGTTGTCCAAATCACCTGAATTTCTCAAGTTCCTTCAGGAGTGAAGCTCCTCTGTGTGAAAACAAAACAAAACCAAACAGTGCCAATGAGTTAAGGGTGAGCAGGGGTGGGGTGGGCTGTATGGGACAGGATCAGGGTGGTAAAAGAGACAGACTTAAGAGGGGGGGAAGAAAAAAACAAGGAAATTAAAAGTGAAGCCAAGGATTGATCAGGGCTGTCTTGGGGATTCCTGCCAAGAAGCCCTGCATCTGAATAGTTCTGACTGGAGGAGGACAAGAAAGCTGGTCTGCTTCCACTGTCACAGGGCACCTGTGTGCTCTCCTTGACATCCACAAGAGAAGATTGACAGTGGAAAGAATCACAGACTCCTTCAGGGTGGAAGGGACCTCAGGGGATCTCCAGCCCAATCTGCTTGCTCAAAGCAGGATCAGCTCTGGGGTCAGAGCAGGTTACTCTGGGCTTCATTGAGTCTGGTCTTGGAAACCTTCAAAGGAGGAGACTGCACAGCGCTATCTGGGCAACAAGTTCCAATGCTTCCTCACAGAACAATTGCTCCAGCTCCTCGACTACCGTGAGGGTCCTCAGCCACACTCCCTCCCAGTTATCAACCTCTTTCTTCTTCTGGGAACCCAAACCTGGATAAAGTGTCCTAGATGTGCTCTAATGAATACTGACTAGAAGGCGATCACCATTTCCCTCCGCCTCCTGGCTGTGCTCCTGCTCATACAGCCCACGATGCTTCTGGACTTCTTTGCTGCCAGGGAACACTGCAGGCTCCTGTTTTGCCTCCTGTCCCCCAGCACCCTCAGGTCCTTTTCCACAGAGCCGCTCCCCAGGCACTCAGGCCCCAGCCTTTAACACAGTGGGGTGTTGGTTTATCCCAAGTACAAGACCTGTCATTTGTCGTTACTGAATTCCCTTAGATTCCTGACAGTCCATTCCTCCTGCCTGCCTAGGTTCCTCCGAATGGCAGCCCTCATCTACAGACATGATGAGTGTTGCATCCTCTGTGTAACCAATACAGATGATAAATAGGACAAGTTCCTGGAGAGGCCCTGTGGTGCTCCACTTCTCCCTGGCCTCCAGGAAGAGTACTACCCATTCACCACTGCCCTCTGAGCCTCTGGTCATCCAAGCAGCTTTTTACCCATCTGGTTGTCTACTCTTCTAGACTTGCCCTGGAGACAAGAGAGAATGTCTAGAGAAAGGAAGACTTTCCCTTGGTTGAGGAGGATCGGTTGTTATGGAAAATTAGGCTCACTGGCCACCATAACAGCGTCCAGCCCTAGGTTCCCACTGAGGCAGAATTTCGAAGTCAGATTGGAGAGAAATAAAATTTAATGATACACGTGTGGTAATTACAGCTCGAGCTGGGTGCCTCCGAAGAGGGACCCCAAACAAAGAAATCCCTGGGCAATTATACTATTAGAATCTAAATTCCCCACCCCACCCTGATAGAGAAGGAGAAGGCAGTAGAGGGTTGACGGGGTGATCCCATGGACAAAAAGGTTTCTTTTTCCCCCTTCTCCCAAGAACGAAATCCTCAGCTCTCCAGAGGGAAGAAGCTGGGACACAAACTTTGCCACTAACATGGAGCCAGAGAATCTCCTGAGTCCCTTACAGACAGAGGCTGTTCCAAAGGCCACTACCCCAACGGCACCCGACCCCGAGGCATGCCTGCCTTATTGCTGGGCACCCTGCAGCCCCAGGCAGGAGGTGTGCGGGGAATAGAGTAGGGTCTGCAGCCTGCAGCCCTGGCCACCCAGCAGGTGTGCTGGGACCCTGCTCCTCTAGAGGAGACTGGGCTCTCCTGCATTTCCCCAGTGTGAAGCCTGTGTCCCCTCCAGCCGGGAATACAGCCTGGCAGGAAGGGCCAAGACGGGAAACAAGATCTCTGTTCCAGGGTGTGAAGAGAGAGGGGAGGGCAGAGGGGGATCTGCTCATGCCCTGGGCAGTGATTCCCTCCCTGCAGCCAGGACAGCCCTGCTGATGCCCTGCAACCTGTGAGCCCAGGAGATGGGGCTCTGATCTGCTCTGGCTCTAAAGATTTCTCATCCCTTCAGACCCAGGATGCAAAGCACCAGTCTGGGGACACCTCAGCAGTCGAAGGGGCTGAATGCCTGGTGTGTTCCTGAGAACATTTCTGCTCTCTCCCAGCACTGGTTCATTTTTGAGGATGAACTCGCTCACTGTGTCACTCTGAGGACAGGCTTGACCAGGCAGTCCAAATGCCAGCAAGGCCTCAACCCCACAACAGTGTCCCCTGCCCCTCACTGCTTTCCAGCCCCTTCCTCCTAGAGGATTTGGGTTGAGAGGGACCACCAGAAATCTCCAGGACCACGATCTGCTCTGAGTGGGGCTAACTTGACAGGTAGATCAGGTTGGTAGGTGCTTTCTCCAGAAGAATTTCTTAAGATTTCCAATCCCCTGCCCCAGTGCTACTCAACTACCATGGTTATCTCTTTATTTTTTCCTTCAACTCATTTGAAATTTCCCTTACTGCATCTTCTCCTTGTTGTCTCTTGCCCTTTCCTCCCCTTGGCCCCCACCCAGACCATCCCACCAAGCTGCGACTAAGGACAATCACAGCCTCACCTCCAAGCACAGCCTTGCTGGGATCTCCTGGGACCATGCAGGCAGGCTGTGGTGGCCAGCTCCAAGCAGAGCTAGGTGCTGCAGGTCCCTAAGTGGTCTCAGAGGAGAGCGAATGGAGACATAATATGACGCAGGGCAGAGCCTGTCAGCTGATGCCATGTCAGAGGTGGGGGCAGCTGGCATGAGAAGAGAAGACCTCCAGCAGCTCCTCTCCACACCCTTGCAGGGAGTGATGCACCCAGCAGTGCTCCTGAGAGAGGATGGTGACAAAGGACAGGGGGCACCACGAGCTGCATTGCTGGGAGACCATCTGTGCTGGGTCTGGGAGTCCTGGCAGGTGGTGCTGGTGACTGTAGCCCTCGAGAAACCCCCGACCCTGCTAGCAGCAGTGAGTCCCCTCCATGACTGTTGGGAGCTTCTGGGGTGTCATGGCTCCCATCTGCCTCCTGTCTCTGTGCTGGCCCAGCCCTGCTGCCCTCCATGTGGCCCCATGGCCCCACTGCACAGACACTGCACAGGACAGGGTGCATTTAGGGGTGGGGAAACGTCTTCCAGGCATGGTCTCCATGACAGCCCTCAGTGACACCAGCTTTGGAGGAAGCACAGACGTCAGGCACTGCACCTGCAAGAACCTACTTTATTAGAGAGATACTGTGAGGGAGTCAGCTCTGACCCAGTGTTGGACACAACTTTATATGGGCACCAGGTGAGACAGAGCAGTCTCAGTGAAGGTGGAAGGAATCCAAGCATTTCTGTAGCAACATGGTGACAAATAATAATAACAACAGTAATAACAGTCATAATAAAAATAAAGTGAACAAACAAAGCTCAGTCCTGGTACGGGACACAGGGGAAGTCATTTGTGGAGAACAATGGCAATGTTACCACTGCTGAAAAATGTCCATGAAATCACTTTCCTCAGGGCATCTTTGAGCTCCTTGTTCCTCATGCTGTAGATGAGGGGGTTCACTGCTGGAGGCACCACCGAGTACAGAACAGCCACCACCAGATCCAGAGCTGGGGAAGAGATGGAAGGGGGCTTCAGGTCGGCAAACAGGCCAGTGGTGACAAACAGGGAGACCACGGCCAGGTGAGGGATGCACGTGGAAAAGGCTTTGTGCCGGCCCTGCTCAGAGGGGATCCTCAGCACAGCAGTGAAGATCTGCACGTAGGACAGCACAATGGAAACAAAACACCCAAAGCCTAAACAGGCACTAAACACCATAAGCCCAACTTCCCTGAGGTAGGAGTCTGAGCAGGAGAGCTTGAGGATATGGGGGATTTCACAGAAGAACTGGTCCACAGCATTGCCTTGACAGAGTGGCATTGAAAATGTGTTAGCAGTGTGCAGCACAGCATTGAGAAAACTACTGCCCCAGGCAGCTGCTGCCATTTTGACACAAGCTCTGCTGCCCATGAGGGTCCCATAGTGCAGGGGTTTGCAGATAGCAACGTAGCGGTCATAGGCCATGACAGTGAGAAGACAATACTCTCCTCCCAACAAGAAGACAAATAGAAAGACTTGAGCAGCACATCCTGAGTAGGAAATGGCTCTGGTGTCCCTCAGAGAATTGCCCATGGATTTGGGGACAGTGGAGGAGATGAAGCCAAGGTCAAGGAGGGAGAGGTTGAGGAGGAAGAAGTACATGGGGGTGTGGAGGCGGTGATCACAGGCTACAGCTGTGATGATGAGGCCGTTGCCCAGGAGGGCAGCCAGGTAGATGCCCAGGAAGAGCGAGAAGTGCAACAGCTGCAGCTCCCATGTGTCTGCAAATGCCAGGAGGAGGAACTCGTTGATGGAGCTGCTGTTGGACATTTTGCTATCTCTGGGCATCGGGGACTGTGCAAAGGAGAAAAGACATTGAGAAGTTAGGAGAGACTTTTCAAGCAAAGAAACCCCCAAATGTTGCAGTTCTCATACAACCCCCCACTTTGCCTCTCTCTTTAATGAGAGGACCTTTGTGCAGCTCCCTTGCTGGAGATCTGCTTTGCCCTGGCTGAGTGTGCTGTGAGGAGCATGGACCTCTGCCCATGGGCTCCACAGGAGTGAGCCCTGCCGTAAAGCAGTGGGCACAGGGGAATGGGGGTGACCAGCTCTGACATGTACACTTTCTGGCAGGTGAAATCCACTCATCGTGTAGAACGGCTTTTCAGCATTCTCAGTTCCAGTTCTAAAGAATGAGTTTTGAGGAACAGAGTTTCAGGGATTTTTTTATTTTTTTTTAGATGTCCTTGTCACCACTGGGTAGTGTTCCTCAGAGGTAGAAATCCTTGGCATTTCCACTCTGAGTCCTGAGAAAAATGGATTCACTGTCCCTTGTTGCAGAGTGAGGACAGCTAATCTGTCTGTTACTCTTGTTCCCAGCTGCCTTGTGCTTGCCACTCTTTGAGGTGGAGGATGATCACACTCATATATTGCCCTAGAAAGAAACCAGCCCCTGCTGAGAGCAGACAAGTCCAGTTTCAACGTGCACATCTCCAAACTTCTCTCCCTTTCTCCGGGCACCTGACGGAGCTCTCCCACACTCCCCTTCTAGACAAGGACACATGGTGCTCTTTTCAGATGCCCACATACAGCCTCCCACCACCAGCTCCATACTCTCAACATCTCTGCACCTTCCTCATGGGTCTCTCAGATATCACAGAGGTGCTACGAGACAGCTGTGTCATTCTAGAGGGCAGCACGCAGGCTGCCACGACACTATAAGGAAACGGTCATAGGACTCTTAGGACTGGAGATGGGCTCTCCTTAAGGGAGAGTCAGCTCATTTCCCAGCTCCACAGACTGCATTTTCTGGAGCTCCACAAGTGAGAAGGAGGCTGGGGCAGCCTTATTCCAATGCAGACCCCTCTGCTGCACAACTGGTAGCATCCATGTCTGAACTGCAGCTGAAAGTTCCCACCCCACAGAGCCCGAGAGCAAGAAGAGGAGCAGCATGGACAGGAGGGGAAAGAAGGAGCAGCACCATGATCCTGCTGCCAAGGGAGGCAAGGAGAGAGAGACAGATGGGAACTCAGGAAAGCCTTCACCTTACCAGCTAGGCATGCCGCCTCGCAGGCAGTGGCATCGCAGGGCAGTCACTCTCAGTCCCTTTGTCGGGCACCTCTCCCATGCTGGAAGGCTGGCTGCAGAGAAGGCAGCTCATGCCCTGGACCCCATGGCTGTCAGGACAGAGGCTCTGCTGGGTGGGAGAGGAGACACAGGGAGCTTGCTCAGAGGAAGGGGGTCTGCATCAGAGGGACTGACCACTGACCATGACTTGCCCAAATCCATCCTCCCATGACGATTCTGTTGGCACTTCCCTCTCAATCCCTGCCCAGCTCTGCTGCCTGCAGCTTTCTCTCTCCCAACATCTTTTCCCTGTCCGTACTCACAGACCCTGTCCCACCCTCTCTCTGCGCAGTTCTGCCCTACAGAAACCTCCCGGATCAGGGCACTGTCCAGGGCATCTCTGTGCTCACAGGTCCTAAGCAGCAGGTCACATTAGTCCATAAAGGTGCTGCTGGTGCTGCTGTAGGTGGAGGTGGGGTTGAAAGGGTTTGCTGAGCTTTCTCACAGACCTCCTGATCTCTGAGAACGAAGCTTAGTGAGTCCCAGTTCCTTGCCAAACCACAAAACTCTTTTCTTTTTTCTCCCTGCCAGCATTAGGAAACTGAAAGCCCTGGAAGGAAAGCTCCTTCCCTTTCAAGGAGCCTTTTTTTCACCTTCCTCTGCGGTGCAGGGACACTGCTCTGAATCACAGCCCTGGGCAGACCTGGGTACATATCCCAACTTCACAACCCTGCACCATCCTTGCGAGAAAGTAGCAGCATGCCCTGCCCCTGTGATGGTGTGGCAGGGAATGCCTGCTCTGAATCACCTCCCCGTCCTCTGCAAAGGAGAGCGATCCTTAAAAAACCTATCAGTCATGGGATGAAATAGTTTTAGGAGATCCCCTCCAGGAACGTCAGTAGCATTGCCCTGCAGCCAGAGACTTACTTTCCTCCCACAAGGAGCTCTCCTCTGTCCTCCCACTCCACACTGCCTTCCACTTCTCTCTGCCTTGTCACCTCTCACATCATCAGCAGCAGGCAGTGCCCGGAGCCCTGCTGCTCCTTACAGAGGAGCTGCTCCCGCACACAGCTGTCTCTGGGCAGCGCTGCCTGGTTGCCATGAGCTGCCTCCATCCCAGGAGCCTGGCCCTGCTCAGGAGCAGAGACCCAGCTGGACTCATGAATTTCCCTGTCCCTTGTGCTCCCTCCTCCTGGGAAATGTTCACTCCAATAAACTAAAATAATCACCAGTGGGCCCTCTCTAAGCACTGAAGGAAGACTCATTCCAGCATTACAGATTGTTTCATCAGAGGAGGGTTATCTGCAAGAGGTGGAAACGTCCCACTCTGGAAGCTCCAATTCCCATCTCTTACCCAGGCAGGACATGTAGAAAGGAGCAAGAAGGGAGCTCATTGACACATGGTTCAGGTGCTGACTCAGATGAGTCAATCTGGGCATCTCATTCTGGTTTGGAAGGCCCTGTGCTGGAGGGGGATTCAGTAAACTTCCATGAACTCCACAGACACACAGCAGGTGGAATTCCCTTTGCCCAAGCTGATGTGTGCACAACAGAGATGTCTGCATGGGAGCTCCTTCTCCAAGCTCCCATTGTAATCACTGGAGATGGAGGGTGGGAGTCAGGTGCTCACACACAAACACCTGGTGACATTGGTAGAGACAGAGGTGGACCAAGGGATGTGCCAGTGTCTGCTTGTTCTCATGGAGCAACTGGGAGACACACATCCTTGTAGAGTATGAGGCGGGGGCCAGCTGGAGAATATCCTTGGCCATCTCAAATGACACTAGATGCCTACTACAATTAGAGCTCATCTCACTAGTAAGTTGAGACACAGGCAGATCCCAGTGTTAAAAACAGCTGACGTAATTCAGTGCAGACACTTGATGTAATGACATAGAAATAGGCTGGCAGGGCCATGTCAGATGCCTGGGGTTTCTAGCCTTACTGCCTGGGACCTGTGGGAAAACCATGCCCCTTTGGAGTGGTTGCTGGGCAGACAACACAGGTTATCTCAGGCTTTCCTACCTGTGCCCAGACAATTGGATCCCACCACTGCCTTTAGGCCAAGTCCATCCCGACTGCATCCAAGTGTGCTGCATAAATGGGAGGCACATCACACCAAGGGCTCCACTGCAGTCTCTGCACTCTCAAACCCTTATTGCTCTTCTCTGCCCAAATCTGTGCTGCCATTCAAAGAGACTTGGACAGGCTGGAGAGGTGGGCAGAGAGGAACCTCATGAAATTCAACAAAGGGAAGTGCAGGGTCCTGCACCTGGGGAGGAATAACCCCATGCAGCAGTACAGGTTGGGGGCTGACCTGCTGGAAAGCAGCTCTGCGGAGAAGGACCTGGGAGTGCTGGTGGACACCAAGTTAAGTATGAGGCAGCAATGTGCCCTTGTGGCCAAGAAGGCCAATGGTATCCTGGGCTGCATCAGAAAGAGTGTTGCCAGCAGGTCGAGGGAGGTGATTCTCCCCCTCTCCTCAGCCCTGGTGAGGCCACATCTGGAGTACTGCGTCCAGTTCTGGGCTCCCCAGTACAAGAGGGATGTGGCACTACTGGAGCAAGCGCAGCGAAGGGCTACAAAGATGATTAGGGGACTGGAGCATCTCTCTTATGAGGAAAGGCTGAGAGAGCTGGGCCTGTTTAGCTTGGAGAAGAGAAGGCTGAGAGGAGATCTTATCAACGTGTACAAGTATCTGAAGGGAGGGTGTCGAGAGGATGGGACCAGACTCTTTTCAGTGGTGCCGAGCGACAGGACACGAGGCAATGGGCACAAACTGAAACACAGACACTTCCATCTTAACATGAGGAAAAACTTTTTCACTGTGAGGGTGACAGAGCACTGGAACAGGTTGCCCCGAGAGATGGTGGAGTCTCCTTCTCTGGAGATATTCAAAACGCGCCTGGATGCAATCCTGTGCAACGTGCTCTAGGTGACCGTGCTTGAGCAGGGGGGTTGGACTAGATGATCTCCAGAGGTCCCTTCCAACCTCAGTGATTCTGTGATCTCTTCTGACACTTGGACAACATGAACTGGGACTGGGCTAATGATGACCTCAGGGTGCCTGGATCACAGGCTGCCCAGGCCCAGGGAATGTTTCAGTGGCACTTGTCCTGCCTGCAGATCGGTTCACCCCTGTCACAGGCCATAAGGTGCTACAAATCAGCTCAGGCAGCCAAACCCTCTCCTGCCAGGACTGCATGGCCCAGCTGTGTTTCTCCCTGGCCTTGGGCACTGCAGGCTCTGCTCTGAAGTGGGGCCATTGCACACACAGTGTCCTTGGCTCTTGGTAACAGATTTCACCACGACCAGTCTGCTCTCTGTGCCACAGCTGATGCTCTGAAACATTAATATATGCAAATGTATGCATCCTGGGGTAGAGACAGGATCAGATGGAGATGTACAAGCTTTCACAGGTGTGAAACATCATTGGAATAATTGAGATGTGGGGGGATCCCTCACAGGACTGGAGGCCTGTGCTGGTAGGGTACGATCTCTTCAGGAGAGATGGTCAGGGAAGAGGAGGGAGGATGTCTTTTGTGTGAAAGGGCAGCTCGGATGTGTGGAACTCTTCCATGGGAGAGGCAAGGGTTTGGGTGAGTGCTTGTGGGTGAGCATCACAGTAGGGGTGACAGCATGGTGGGAGCTACAGATCACCTAATGAGGGTAGGGAGGCAAATGCAGTCTCCTTTAAGCAACGTGAGCAAGTCTGTGGATCACGGGCCCTGGTTCTTGTCACAGGGATTTTAATCCCTCTGGCCTGAACTGGAAGGGCAAACAGCAGCTTGCAAGCAGGCCAGGAGGTTTCTGGAGGGCATCAAGGACAACTTCTTTGCACAGCTGTCAGATGGGACAATAAGGGTGATGCTTTCTTGTATCTGGAAATTTCAAAGAAGGAGGAACTGATCAGGGATGGGATAGTAGGAGAAAGGCAATTGTTACATCCATCTTCCAAAAAGGCCACAGGGGCAACCTGGGGAGCTGCAGGCAGTTCAGCCTCCCTTTCATGAGGAGTGAGTCATGCAGTGAACCCTCTCAGATCACATTTCTGGGCACATGAAGGAGAAGCAGGTGCCTGGGAACAGTTAGCATGGATTTACCCAGGGTAAATTCTGCCTCACCGACCTGATTGCCTGCTATGAATAAATAACTGTATTTGTGGATGGAGAAGAGTAAATGTCCTTTACCTAGACTTCAATGAGGTGTTTGAGACTGTCTCCCACAATACACTTGCATGCATGTTTGAACATTACAGTCTAAAAGAGTAGACAAGCGGATGGGTAAAAAGCTACTTGGATGACCAGAGGCTCAGAGGGCAGTGGAGAATGGGTAGTACTCTTCCTGGAAGCCAGGGAGAAGTGGAGCACCACAGGGTCTCTCCAGGAACTTGTCCTCTTTATCATCTGTATTAGTTACACGGAGGAGGAAACACTCATGATGCCTGTAGATGACCCCTAACTGGAGGTGGGGGTGTGGGGGGCAGTCCTATGCTTGAGGCCTGCCATTCAGAGGGAGCTAGACAGGCAGGAGGAATGGGCTGTCAGCAACCTCATGAATTCAACAAGGACAAATGCCAGGTCTTGCACCTGCGATAAACCAACACCCCACAGTGTTACAGGCTGGGGCCTGAGGGCCTGAGGAACAGCTCTGTGGAAAAGGACCTGAGGGTGCTGGGGGACAGGAGGCAAAACATGAGCCAGCAGCATTCCCTGGCAGCAAAGTAGGCCAGAAGCATCGTGGGCTGTATGAGCAGGAGCACAGGCAGGAGGTGGAGGGAAATGGTGATCGCCTTCTAGTCAGTATTCATTAGAGCACATCTAGAACCCTGCATCCAGGTTTGGGTTCCCAGAACAAGACAGAGGTTGATAACTGGGAGCGAGTCTGGCTGAGGGCCCTAACAATAGTCAGGGAGCTGGCGCACTTGTTCTGTGAGGAGACGGCTCTGGTTCCACTTGGAGAAGAGATGCCTTTGGAGGGATCTCATAGCACCCTTCCAATGGCCACGAGGAGATCCTCAAGAAGATGGAGGCAGGCTCTTCACCAGGGTGCATGGTGGGAGGACAAGAGACAACAGTTATAAGCTGGAAGAAAAGATGTTTGTGCAGGAGATAAGGAGAAGCTTTTCCACTACGAGGATGGTCAAGCTTCGGAAGTCGTTGCCCAGAGAGGCTGTGCAGTGTCCTGCCTTGGAGGTTTCCAAGACCAGATTGGATGAAGGCCAGAGCAACCTGCTCTGAGGCCAGAGCTGACCCTGCTGTGAGCAAGGAGATTGAGCTAGAGACCTCCTGAGGTCCCTTCCACCCTGAAGGAGTCCATGGTTCTTCCCACTCTTCATCTTTGTTTGCTGATGTCAGGGAAAGCACGCAGGTGCCCTATGACAGTGGAAGCAGGCCAGCTTTCTTGTCCTCCTCCAGTCAGAATTATTCAGATGCAGGACTTCTTGGCAGGAATCCCCAAGACAGATATGATCAGTCCTGGGCTTCACTTTTAATATGCTTGGTTTTTTTCTTCCATGTCTTCTAACTCTGTCTCTTTTACCACCCTGATCCTGTCCTACACAACCCACCCCTGCTCATCCTGAACTCATTGGTGCTGGTTTGGTTTGTTTCATTTGTTAGCTGTTTTTTTTTATTATTTTATTTTTATTTTTATTTGGACAACAGATATCTCATGAAAATTTCCAGAAGAAGTGTAAAGTCCTGTGCCTAGGTGGAAATAAACCCATCCATGAGGAGAGGTTAAGGGGCCTTGTTTTCTTTAGCCTGCTGAAGTGGAGGCAAAGGGCAGGAGAGTAGGAGCCTGTGACTGCTCGAAGGGTGGTTTCAGAGATGATGGAGCTTTTCTTAGTATCAGGAAACAGCATGCGAAGGGGAAAGATCCACAAACTGCATCTTGAGATGTTCAAACTGGACTTCAGGTCAAAAGAATGTCACTCGTAGGGTAGTGCTCAGGTGCAA
The DNA here is from genome assembly GCF_036417845.1 of Apteryx mantelli. NCBI lineage: Eukaryota > Metazoa > Chordata > Aves > Apterygiformes > Apterygidae > Apteryx > Apteryx mantelli. The sequence goes on from NC_089988.1 coordinate 19,441,498, forward strand.
CAGGTCACCCAGAGGGAGTCTGTGATCAGCCCCTGCCTTTGTGTTTCAAGGAGAAGCAAGGGAGGACAGGAAAACATTAGGAGAGGCAGGGAGATCCCAGACTGAGAACAAGGTGGGGAAGCAGTTTGGGTGTGTGCAGTCTGCAGGGAAACAGGCACAGGCGTGGGAAAGCATAGGACAGCCTGTGGTGGAGATGGCCGAGGGCACTGCCAAGGCTGAAAGCTCCCAGCACAGCTAGGTCTTTGTCCTCTTGGCCATGGCTGTTGTCTCTGCCACTGAGGCCTATGAGGAGACGCTGTTTCCTTAAAGCACTGTGGCCTTGCTGCCTCCTTGTCCCTTGGGAGCACAGGAGGTGCCAAATCATAGTCCTGAACTTAGCGTTGTGCACCCCATGTGCACACTGCCCACAAGAAGAGCCCTGAGCAATGCGGGATGGAAAGCATCACTCTTCCCAGGGGCTGGCTGTCAGGGCCTGGTCATTCTGCTTCATAACACACATCAAGGTTGACTTGGCATCACAGCCACCCTCACATTGCCTTTGCCTACCTGCAATCAGGGCCTCCAACTTTCGGCTCTAATCAGCCCCTGGGGAGCCTTTCTTGATTATGGCCCTCAGTGGGACTCATTATCTTTCCAAGAAAATTGGGATTTGCTTCTTGAGAGGTTTCTTCAGTCTCTTCTCAGCATCTGAGGTTCATGGGCTCAGTACCAAATACACCCGAGGGGTCATTAAAATGCAAAAAAAAAGCATAAGGAGACATGCCTCTTTACATAACTTTCTTCAGCACTTCAATTCTTGTGTCACTAATTGGAAAGTTTGCAGGAGTGTATTTACAAGAGAAAGATTTCAATGAGCACCTGAAAAAGAAAGATGTCTACTTCTTAAGCTTTCTTGATTCTTCAGTTTGCAGAATAAGTCATACCCACATTCTCCAATTCATACTGACCCACAGTGTCTCCTAATGAAGTCTGGACATGTAGGCAAAGCAGTATTTTTGATAGGAGACATGTATGGAGAACCTTCCTCCCCAGCTCCCCAGCCCTGCCATTTCCCTCATCAGCCACTGGGGACTTCACATCACTCTTGTGAAAATCCAACCTTTTGCCACTCAAGGCTGTAGCTGAATGGTACAGCTCATGTGCACCAATTCCCACCTGCTTTCCTTCGAGAACTAGCTGCAAGCAGACACAGAAGGGTTTTTCTTAATTGCAAACAAACAAAACTAAAATTTGGAACAGTTTAATAAAAGATACAAAAAAACCCCACTCGTTGGCTGTATGACAAGTCCAAGCTACATCCAGTGAGGTCCACTGCCCACAAGGCATAACCTTCCTTGAAATGTTTTCCACAGATAGATAGGAAAGGATAGACAAGAAACACAACAAAGGAGGTGGCTAAAGAGACAAGGAGACTGCAGAAAGATGAGGCAAGCTTCAGACTCCCAGCAGCTCAGAGCAGCAACTGGAGAGCTGAGAGGTACCTGAAAGGATAAAGAGCAAGGGGAAAAGGAAAACTGGAAAGTATGGAAAATGCATATGCCCAGATGCAAAGATGCCTTTAGAAATGACCAGTTTAATCAGGAGATGTGGAAATATGTAAGAGATCACTGAGATTACATCCACAGCCTAATAGACAGAGCAATGGAAACACTAGGTCAAGGGCAGATCGATATTTCTTCTCCCCAGACTAATACCCTTCCTGAAGATTTTCACTATTTCAACATAGGAAAACATTGACAGTAAAATTAGCCAATTGTTTGAGCTGGTGAAAGTGTGCTCCTATTTTTGAAATGTTGAAAATAGTTCTTCACCTTTCCAGGCACAGCTCAGGGGTCCAACCACAAGCACCCAGTGGCACTTGGAGAGGCCCCGGTGTCTCTGAGGGACCTACCTGGGCCTGGAAGCTCTTGCAGGGGACCTGTGGGAGACCAGAGCCCCTCAGAGGTGCAGAGGGAGTCTGTGCAGAGGGGACCAGGGCACCTGCAATGGCACCAGCTGTTCATGACCCTGTGACTGCATCCCACCCCAGCTCTGAAAATGACTTCCCCTTAAAAAAAAAAAAAAAAGAAAAAGGAAAGAAGAAAAAAGAAGAATTTTCCCAAAAGGCCAGTGTATCAAAAAAGAACTAAACAAAAAAAAGAAAAGTAAAAGAAGAAAATAAGATCACAGTGATAATAAGAATAATAAAATAAGAACACAAAGAAGATTCAAATGCTGTAAAGTGTAACAAAACTTTTTTTTTGCTTTAGATAATTTATCTAATTTCTTTCTTCTTTCATTTTTATTGACAGTTTCTAAAGACTTCTTTTATAATAGGGTCCACACTATAAAAATAATATTTTTGTGTCTCATACAGGTCCAGCGCCCTTCAAACCACTCCCTGCCCAGGATTTTCCTTAACATTCCTTGATGTTTGCACACGGCGAGTCACACCATGAGGTGCTGAGCTCTCACAACTGATAGAGGGAAGCAGCCTGATCAGCTTCAATGAAATGTTGTATTTATCGATGGCCAAAATTGCACCAATCTCAATGTACCTCTGTTACACTGACATCTTAAAGGATTCCCCAAACATCTAGCCACAAACCCTTTTCATTCCCTGCATGGTCATGAAGCGCGACTCCATTTTAGGCAACAACAGGGATGGGAATTAACTTGCTCAATGCCAGACCCGTTCTGTGCATATGTCTCTGGCTAACCCAGGTGTCTGGACTTCCCTTTCTAGTCGATGGAAAGAAAAAGTTGTCCCACTGAGAGGTTTTTGAGATGCTTCTCCTGCTGAACAGCTAATGCTCCAAAAAGGCTCCCATAGTTCCTGGGTCACATTTCCCAGCACCACATGGGAACACAGCTACACAGGGCATCTCAGGCAGCAGTGGCCTCTATATGTGTCTATAAGGGCCTGAATGTAAAGTTTTCGTCATTGGCTGAAATCTATGCAAAAAATAGCTCTATGCAAGAACTGAAAAAAGTCTTCGTTTTCAGAACTTCAAGCATTCTTTATCAATTCTAATGAACATTTTATTTGTTTTTGATTGGCAGCACCATATGCATGCACTACAGAAATTACTCTATGTGAGTTTACATGTTGATATATATGTACATGTTATTCAACACGATACATTTCCTGTCAACACTCTGAATGTAGAAACTTGGTTTTGAGAAACTTCTGTATTAAAATTGACAAGTCTCCTCTCTCTTCTTCTGCCTCTCTGTCCTCTCTTCCTCTGCCTAGTGTGTCTTTACAGAGGCCTCATGGCCCCTCTGCCCTCCAGGGAAGTCTCCTGTGGGATCCTGCCAAGCAGATCCTGAAGGAGCTGAAATCGGCTCTCCTGCAGCCCTAGGCTGTGCTTCGCCTTTTTGTCTTACTTCTCCACCATCTCATGATCATTGCAGCCATGGCGGCCCTCAGCCTTTACATCCCCATCTGGATATGTTTCGCTTGTGACTGACAGAGTCCAGCTGTTGGTGGCTCATTGATTGCCTGGGCCAAGAAATTGTTTTCAACATTCCCTGCAGCCAGGGAAGTGTGCATGGGATGTGGCTATGAAGGACCCTCTTTTACCCCTCCTGGGAAACCTGCATGCTTGATCACCTCCCTGAAATGCCTGTACACCAGTGCACGCAGCATGGGGAACAAACAGGAAGAACTAGAGATCTGTGTGCGGCCGCAGGGCCATGATCTCATTGCCATTACAGAGACATGGTGGGATAGCTCGCATGACTGGAGTGCTGTCATGGATGGCTACGTGCTTTTTAGGAAGGACAGGCCAGGAAGGCGAGGTGGGGGAGTTGTTCTTGATGTGAGAGAGCAACTGGAATGTATTGAGCTGTGCCTAGGGGTGGATGAAGAGCGAGTCGAGAGCTTATGGGTAAGGATGAAAGGGCAGGCTAGCATGGGTGACCCTGTTGTGGGTGTTTACTACAGGCCACCTGATCAGGAAGAGGAAGTCGATGAGGCCTTCTACAGACAGCTGGAAGTAGCCTCACGATCCCAGGCCCTGGTTCTCATGGGAGACTTCAACCACGCTGATATCTGCTGGAGAGACAACACAGCTAGGCACAAAGAGTCCCGGAGGTTCCTGCAGAGCATTGGTGACAACTTCTTGACACAGGTGGTGGAGGAGCCAACAAGGAGAGGTGTGCTGCTGGACCTCGTACTAACAAACAAAGAAGGACTGGAGGAAGATGTGAAGGTCAGGGGCAGCCTTGGCTGCAGTGACCATGAGATGGTGGAGTTCAGGATCCTGCGAGGAGGCAGCAGGGCACCAAGTAGGATTGCAACCCTGGACTTCAGGAGAGCAAACTTTGGCCTCTTCAGGGACCTACTTGGAGGAATCCCACGGGTTAGGGCCCTAGAAGGAAGGGGCGTTCAAGAGAGCTGGTTAATATTCAAACATCACTTCCTCCAGGCTCAAGAGCGGTGCATCCCTATGAATAGGAAGTCAAGCAAAGGAGGCAGGAGACCTGCATGGATGAGCAAGGAGCTCCTGGCAAAACTCAACCAGAAGAAGGAAGTCTACAGAAAGTGGAAAGGGGGACAGGCCACTTGGGAGGAATATAGGAATGTTGTCAGAGTATGCAGGGATGTGACGAGGAAGGCTAAGGCCTGTTTGGAATTAAATCTGGCTAGAGATGTCAAGGACAGCAAGAAGGGCTTCTTCAAATACATCAGTAGCAAGAGGAAGACTAGGGAAAATGTGGGCCCTTTGCTGAATGGGGTGGGTGCCCTGGTGACAAAGGATGCAGAGAAGGCAGAGTTACTGAATGCCACCTTTGCTTCAGTCTTTACTGCTCAGGCCAGCCCTCAGGAACCCCAGACCCTGGAGGCAAGAGAGAAAGTCTGGAGAGAGGAAGACTTTCCCTTGGTGGAGGAGGATCGGGTTAGAGATCATTTAAGCAAACTTGACACCCACAAATCCATGGGCCCTGATGGGATGCACCCACGAGTGCTGAGGGAGCTGGCAGACATTATTGCTAAGCCACTCTCCATCATCTTTGAAAGGTCATGGAGAACAGGAGAGGTGCCCGAGGACTGGAAGAAAGCCAATGTCACCCCAGTCTTCCAAAAGGGCAAGAAGGAGGACCCAGGGAACTACAGGCCAGTCAGCCTCACCTGCATCCCTGGAAAGGTGATGGAGCAGCTCATCCTGGAGGCTATCTCCAAGCATGTGGAGGAAAAGAAGGTGATCAGGAGTAGTCAGCATGGCTTCACCAAGGGGAAATCATGCCTAACCAATCTGATAGCCTTCTATGCTGGGATGACTGGCTGGGTAGATGAGGGGAGAGCAGTGGATGTTGTCTACCTAGACTTCAGCAAGGCTTTTGACACTGTCTCCCATAACATCCTCATAGGCAAGCTCAGGAAGTGTGGGTTAGATGAGTGGACAGTGAGGCGGATTGAGAACTGGCTGAATGGCAGAGCTCAGAGAGTTGTGATCAGTGGCACAGAGTCTAGTTGGAGGCCTGTAGCTAGCGGTGTCCCCCAGGGGTCAGGACTGGGTCTAGTCTTGTTCACCTTCTTCATCAGTGACCTGGATGAAGGGATAGAGTGCACCCACAGCAAGTTTGCTGATGATACAAAACTGGGAGGAGTGGCTGATACGCCAGAGGGCTGTGCTGCCATTCAGAGAGACCTGGACAGGCTGGAGAGGTGGGCAGGGAGGAACCTCATGAAGTTCAACAAAGGCAAGTGCAGGGTCCTGCACCTGGGGAGGAATAACCCCATGAAGCAGTACAGGTTTGGAGTTGAGCTGCTGGAAAGCATCTCTGCGGAGAAGGACCTGGGAGTGCTGGTGGACACCAAGTTAAGCATGAGGCAGCAATGTGCCCTTGTGGCCAAGAAGGCCAATGGTGTTGGGGGTGCATGAGGAAGAGTGTTGCCAGCAGGTCGAGGGAGGTGATCCTCCCCCTCTCCTCAGCCCTGGTGAGGCCACATCTGGAGTACTGCGTCCAGTTCTGGGCTCCCCAGTACAAGAGGGATGTGGCACTACTGGAGCAAGTGCAGCGAAGGGCCACAAAGATGATTAGGGGACTGGAGCATCTCTCTTATGAGGAAAGGCTGAGAGAGCTGGGCCTGTTTAGCCTGGAGAAGAGAAGGCTGAGAGGAGATCTTATCAACATGTACAAGTATCTGAAGGGAGGGTGTCGAGAGGATGGGACCAGACTCTTTTCAGTGGTGCCGAGCGACAGGACACGAGGCAATAGGCACAAACTGAAACACAGGAAGCTCCGTCTGAATATGAGGAAAAACTTCTTGACTGTGAGGGTGACAGAGCACTGGAACAGGTTGCCCAGAGAGATGGTGGAGTCTCCTTCTCTGGAGATATTCAAAACGCGCCTGGATGCAATCCTGTGCAATGTGCTCTAGGTGACCGTGCTTGAGCAGGGGGGTTGGACTAGATGATCTCCAGAGGTCCCTTCCAACCTCAGCGATTCTGTGATTCTGTGATTCTGTGCTCCTGCTCATACAGCTCACAATACTTCTGGCCTTCTTTGCTGCCAGGGAACACTGCTGGCTCATGTTTTGCCTCCTGTCCCCCAGCATCCTCACGTCCTTTTCCACAGAGCTGCTCCCCAGGCCCTCAGGCCCCAGCCTGTAACACAGTGGGGTGTTGGTTTATCGCAGGTGCAAGCCCTGTCATTTGTCCTTGTTGAATTCCATGAGGTTCCTGACAGCCCATTCCTCCTGCCTCTCTAGGTCCCTCTGAATGGCAGTCCTCATCTACAACCCATCCAGTTGTCTGCTCTTCTAGACTGGAACGTTCTAACGTGCATGCAAGAATATTGTGGGAGACAGTGTCAAACACCTTGCTAAAGTCTAGGTAAAGGACATTTACTCTTCTCCATCCACAAACACAGTTATTTATTCATAGCAGGCAATCAGGTTGGTTAGGCACAATTTACCCTGGATAAATGCGTGCTAACTGTTCCCATGCACCGCCTTCTCCTTCATGTGCCCAGAAATATGATCTCAGAGGACTCCCTGCGTGACTCACTCCTCACCAAAGGGAGGCTGAATGGCCTGCAGCTCCCCAGGTTGCCCTTGTGGCCTTTTTGGAAGATGGATGTAACAATTGCCTTTCTGCAGTCATTGGGCCTTCACCCCATCTCCACAACCTTTCAAAGATGATAGCGAGTGGCCTTGCAGGGACAGCAGTCAGCTCTCACAGCATCCTCGGCTGCAGCCCATTCAACCCTTTTGACTTGTATAGGTTTAGTTCTTGGCTGTTTTTCTCCTCTGGAGTCCTGACTCAAGGCACAGCCCGGGAGACCTTGCTTGTGGAAACGGAAGCTAACAAGGGGTTGAGTTGCTCAGACCTATCTGCACCTGCTGCTGCAAGATTCCCTGTCCCATTGTGAGCAGTGAGGCCACATTTTCTTTTTTTATTCTTTGATTCTTACGGAAGCAGTAGCAGCTCATCTTCATGCCCTTGACATCCCCTGCAAGTGTCAGTGCTAGGGGAGCTTTTTCTTCCCTAACACCAAGCCTATGACCCTGGACAATATTTCGAAATGCCTCCTTTGCCTCTCCCTTCTTGCCCCTTCTGTATGGTGCCCTATCACCCTGGAGCTAAGGTGCGAGGTCCCTGTTTAGCTGAGTTGGTCCCCTGAGATATCTGCTAGTTTTACTGCATATCGGGATGGACCATCCTTGTGCTTGGCAGTTGCTGTCCTTAAAGACCTGACGGCTTTCCTGAGCTCCTGGGCCCTTGACAGCTGCCTCCCTTGGGTTCCCCCCCAGCAGTCCCCTGAAGAAGCCAAAGTCTGCTCCTCTCAAGTCCAGGGTCTGTACTCTGCTACTGTCCTTCCTCACTCTCCTCAGGATCTGGGACTCCACTTTCTCATGGTCATGGTAGACAAGGATGACAGTATCCTGTCCTAATCAGTTCCTCCTCACTTACAGTTTCCAGATCTAGGAAAGCATCACCCTTATCTGGCTTGTGCATCTCCATCCACTCATGCCTGTGCCCCAGGCAAATATACACAGGAACCTGTGTATATTTGGGTTGCAGAACCTCAGCTGTGGCACAGAGAACAGACCGGTCATGGTGAAAGATGTTACCAAGGGCCAAGGAGACCATGTGTGCAATGGCCCCACCTCAGAGCAGAGGCATTTGCAGACACACGGGAGCTGCAGCTCTTGCACTTCTCGCTCTTCCTGGGCACCTATCTGTCTGCCCTCCTGGGCAATGGCCTCATCATCACAGCTATAGTCTGTGACCACCACCTCCACACCCCCATGTACTTCTTCCTCCTCAACCTCTCTGTTCTGGACCTTGGCACCTTGTCCACCACAGTCCCCAAATCCATGGCCAATTCCCTGTGGGACACCAGGGCCATTTCCTACTCAGGATGTGCTGCTCAAGTCTTCCTGGTTGTCTTCTTGTTAGGAGGAGAGTATTCTGTTCTAACAGTCATGGCCTATGACCGCTTTGTTGCCATCTGCAACCCCCTGCACTATGGGACCCTCATGGGCACCAGAGCTTGTGTCAGAATGGCAGCAGCTGCCTGGGCCAGTGGTTTTCTCCATGCTGTCCTGCACACTGGGAACACATTTTCAATACCACTCTGCCAAGGCAACACAGTGGACCAGTTCTTCTGTGAAATCCCCCAGATCCTCAAGCTCTCCTGCTCAGACTCCTACCTCAGGGATGTTGGACTTCTTGTGGTTAGTCTTTGTTTAGCCTTTGGGTGTTTCATTTTCATTGTGCTGTCCTATGTGCAGATCTTCACTGCTGTGCTGAGGATCCCCTCTGAGCAGGGGCAGTACAAAGCCTTTTCCATGTGCATCCCTCACCTGGCCGTGTTCTCCCTGTTTGTCAGCACTGTCATGTTTGCCTACCTGAAGCCCCCCTCCATCTCCTTGCCAGCTCTGGATCTGATCGTGGCTGTTCTGTACTCGGTGCTGCCTCCAGCAATGAACCCCCTCATCTATAGCATGAGGAACAAGGAACTCAAGGACTCAGTGAAGAAGCTGATTCAACTGGTACTAATTCAGCAGCAATAAGCTCCCCATCCCTCTTCATAAGTGATTTCCCATTCATCTCAGAACGCTTTTATGCTTTGGGCATTCTCTCTGTGATAATCATGTTTTTGCAGAAGTGTTTGAATTCATCCCACTTCTCCAGCAACACAAAGCCAGAATATCTTACCCAGAGGCCTTCTGCGAATATGTCTATCACTGTGTCAGAGCTGGCCTCCCTTGCAGCATCTCTGTAATAAAAGGGTATTTCATCAATACACTGCCTGAAGACTGGGCTCTTCTTCCAAAGCGGGAGCCAAGAACACGCTTAGGGCATTCCCCCTGAAAGGGCCCTGTTGCCGTGCCTTGGTTTTCCATGGGCTAAGGGGGATGCGTTCATAGGGTGATGTATTAGGGTGCCCAGTATGTGTCCAGTGCCCCTGGAGAGGGTGAGTGCTCAAGCGGTATCTCCTGGGGACTGTCTCACATATTAGAGGGCTGGTGACAGATTCCTATCCTGGGAGTATGGAGCCACCTGGAGAGCAGAGGGGATCTGCAGGGCAGTGTGTGCCTAGCATGGGCAGAGAGTGGAGACTCCCAAAACCATGTGGAGTCACCCAAAGGTAAAGGGCCAAACTGAGGAACGTACCAAATCTCAGGAGAGGGAGTGGGCTGGGTCTAATGACAACTCTGACCACATCCTGGGTAATGTGAAATGCCCTGTGATTGCTCCAAGCATCTTCCACAGCCACAGATCCTGGGGAGGGGGTTGTCAGTTGCAATGATGCTGGGCCAGCTGGCTCTGTCCTGACCATCACGACCAGTGTGGAGTCACCCCAGTGTGGGCCCGCTTACCATGCAGAGCAGCACCGCCAGCCTGGGGTCCTGTGGGGAGCACAGGGGAGGGCTGCAGGAATGGCCAGCAAGGCCAGCACGGACACACTGACCTGGGGAAAGGCTCTCTGGAGAGCAGGGACATCCGTGGAGAAGAGCAAAGGAGCAACTCTGTGCTTGTGGGGAAGAATAAATGAAAACCTATTTCTATGTGTGTTAGCTCGGGGCAGGCTGCCCTGTCACTGGAGCTGCCTGAGGAGCCCCGGGGCCAGGACTCATGTGCCGTCCCGGGGAGAGGGGCTGCCCAGAGGGGCTGTAGGCAGCCAGGGTTAAGGATCTCCTGGTCATGAGAGCAGTGGAGACATGGAGTGAGTGGCCTCCATTTCCTTCTGCCATTGCTGGCCCCCAGCCCTGGGGCTGATGGGCAGGCTGACACCCCTCTCTGCCCGCCACGACCTCCTGTGCCCTTCAGAGGGTCTGGGGCTGTGGAGTGAGTGCCCAGAGCTCTGCAGCCCCCTGCAGTGGGCACTGCTGGGGGCCACCACCAGCGTGGGCTGCTCTGCTGGGTGGTCTGGGGAGAGGGCAGGGGAGGTGGGGAGAGCTGGGGAGGGGCTGGGCTGGGCTGGGAAGGGCCCAGGAGAGGAAAAATGCCAGCAGGCAGCTACTGAGTGTGAACAGCAGTGTGGGAGCACATGGCCATGTGCTTGCAGGGCAAATGCAGGTGTCCTGGGAAAGGCACCAGGACATGGCAGGTGCAGGAGAGAAGAGCCCAGGTTGTTCCCTGTGTTGCATGGACACACTGGAGAAGCTGCCCCAGGGCCATCATCCCACACCAGCCCCTCACATCACCCCTTTCCCGTGCTGGCTGCTCACCCCAGCTGTGGGGTTGTCCATGGCCAGCTCCATCCTACTGCAGGTTTGTCTATCCTGACAGAGGGGAAAAGAACAGCCTTGCATGACTTATCTTCTGCACCAGACCCTGGCAGATCCCGGAGCACACTGACCCCCATGTGGGTCACAGCCATGGCTGGGTAAGGATATTTTTACATTTGCTAAAGACCTTAGGCACATTAGAGTGCCATCACCCTCATGCCATGACTTTTTGTTTATGTCATGCTCATTTGGTATCATGTTGTAACGTACAGGAGTCATAGGCTGTGAGCAGGGCCCATTCTGGATAACCAGTCACTCATAAAGAAACCTTGAATGTAAAACCTTTCAGGCCCAAGAGGAAACCTCACACCACTAGGAGGGGCTGGTTCTGGGGAGGCCATGTTAGGTGCTAACCCACATGCAGCAAAGGATTTGCTGCCTGCAAGAATTGCAGTGTCTATCGCTAGATAGGACAAAATCACAGAACCATTCAGGCTGGAAGGGACCTTGGGAGGACGCTAGTCCAACCTCCTGCTCACTTCGGGATCAACACTGAATTCACACCAAGTTCCTCAGGCCTTTGTCCAGCTGCATCCTGAAAACCTCCAAGAAGAGTCCACAATCCCTCTGGACCCCACTCCAAATGCTTCAGGATCCTCACTGATTTTTCTCCCTTCCATACAATTTTAACAGCACTTGTGTCAGCTTTTAACTCTTTCCTCTCATTCTCCTGCCACGAATTCCTTTAAAAACCTTGTTCATTGTCAGTGGCAAACTTGAGCTGGGAAGCTGCTATGAGTTCCCCCAGAAACCTTCCCTTCTCTGTGCTGAATAAACCCATTCCCTCAGCCTCTCCTCACAGGGCAAGTGCTGCAGCCCCGAACCACCTTGGGGGCCTGCGACTGGCCTCACTCCATGTGATCAACAGTGTTCTTCTACAGGCAACCCCAACTGGACGCAGTATCTAGATGGACTCTAACGAGTGTTGAGTAGAGGGGGATAATCACTTCCCTCCATCTCCTGGCTGTGCTCCTGTTCATGAAGCCTAAGACGCTGTGGTCTGCTTTGCTGCCAGGGCACGCTGCTGGCTCATGTTCAGCTTCATGCCCACAAAGACCGCCAGGTCCTTTTTCTGCAGAGCCGGACACTCCTCAGCCCATATCACTGCAGGGTGTTTGTCTACCCCAGGTGCAGGACCTGCATTTGTCCTTGTTGAATTTCCTGACAGTCCATTCCTCTTCCCTGCTGAGGCCCACCTGAATGGCAGCCCTTGAACATATGACTGTTCCTCCTGATGAGGTGTCATCTACAAACGTGATGAGAGTTGCATCCTCCAGGTCACTGGTGAACCTGTTAGACAAAACAGGTCCGAGTATAGACCCCTGCATACTCCACCTTTACCTGGCTTCCTGGTAAAGCATGACCCATTCAGAAAACCCTCGGAGCTCCATCATCCTAACAGCTTTTTATCCACCCGAGTGTCTACCCATCTTATCATGATGCCTTATTGTATTCAAGAATATTCATGGAGACAGTGTCCAACACCTTCCTAAAATCATGGTAAATGACATCTAGTACTTTCGGGTCCTCCACAATCACAGGTCTTTTATCACAGAAGGCAATCAGGTTGTGCAGGAATGATTTACCTTCAGTAAATCCACGCTGACTGTTCCCAGGCACATTCTTCATGTGCCCAGAAATATCATCTGAGAGCATTTGCTGCATAACACACTCCTCACTAAAGTGAGGCTGAAGGGCCTGCAGCTCCCTGGGTTGTCCTTGTGGCCTTTCTTGAAGATGGGCAGAACCTATTCCTTTTGTCTGGTCTTTGGGACCTCCCTTGATCTACACAACCTTTCAAAAGGTGATAGAGACTGGCCTTGTTACAATGTTGGCCAGCCCTCTCAGTGTCCTTCGATGCAGCCCATCGCATCCCAGAGACTTGCATCGGCTGAGTACTTACAAGCAATCCCTCACTCAACCCTCATCCCCTGCTGGCTCTTTTTCTCTTCTGGAGCCCTGACTTGAGGCACAACAGCTCAGGAGACCTTGCTGGTGAAGACTGAAGCCAAGAACGCACCGAGCTGCTCAGACCCATCTGCATCTGCTATTACTAGAGTCACTGCCCCATTCAGCAGTGAGACCAGGTGTTCTTTGATTATTCTTTCTGTGTTACTGGAGTAGTAGCAGCTCTTCTTCATGCCCTTGACATCTTCTGCAAGTGTCTACCCTCGGGGAGCTTTGGTTTCACCATCCCTACTTTGGTGGACAACAGCATCCTGTTGAACCAAGCCGATCTCCCAAGATGTCTCCTAGTTCTAATGGGTATCGCTATGGACCATCCTTGTGCTTGGTGGCTGCTGTCTTTAAAGACCTGCTGGCTTTCCTAAGCTCCATTGCCCCTCAGAGCTGCCTCCAATTGCATTCCCCACCAGTCCCCTGGAGAGGAGTTTCCTCCTTTGAAGGCCGGTGTCTGTACACTACTATTGTCCTTCCTCACTGCCCTCACGATCTGGGACTCCACTGTTCCATAGTCACTGCAGCCAAGGTTTCCACAGATTATCACAGCCCTGGTCTGTGTTTCCTTGTGTGAGTACCAGATCCAGGTGAGCATCACCCTTCCTGGCCCATCAGGGAGCTGTCCTTGGAAGCTGTCCCTGACAGCCTCCAGAGATCTCCCGGACTGCTTGCACCCTGCTGTTTGCCCTTCCAGTGAATGTCAGCGAGATTAAAGTCCCCCCATAAGAACCAGGCCCTGTGACCCACTGACTTACTCAGGCTGCTTAAAGGAGACTGCATCCACCTCCTCACCCTCATCGGGTGGTCTGTAACTCCCATCACAACATCACCTTTACTCTGATGCTCATGCACAAGCTCTCACCCAAACCCATGTCCATCCCATGCAAGAGCTCCATCCATCTGAGCTGTCCCTTCACACCAGGGGCATCCCCCCTCCTCACCTTCCCTAACGGTCTTGCCTGCAGAGCTTGTACCCTGCCATCACAGCCCTCCAGTCATGGTAGTGGTCCCACCACTTCTCAGTTATTCCAAACATGTTTCAGTCCTGTGACAGCTTGTGCAGCTCCATCTGCTCCTCTCTGTGCCTCTCAGGCTGCATGCACTTGTGTATATTTGGGTTGCAGAGCCTCAGCTGTGGCACAGAGAACAGACTGGTCATGGTGAAACCTGTTACCAAGAGCCAAGGACACTGTGTGTGCAATAGCCCCACTTCAGAGCAGAGACATGCTGGCCTAGATAGCAGGTGGCAATGTAATGGTGAAAGGAGGTTCCCCCTGAGAGAGCAAAGCCTGCAGTGCCCAAGGCCAGTGAGAAACAGAACTGGGCTGTGCAGGAATGGCAGGAGAGAGGTTGGCTGCCTGAACTGATTTGTAGCACCTTGGGGCCTGTGACAGAGGTGAAGTGATCTCCAGGCAGGACAAGGTGCCACTGAAGAAGTCCCTGGGCCTGTGTGGCTTGTGATCCAGGCACCCTGAGGTCATCATTAGCCCAATCCCTGTTCATATCATATGCTGGTGAGAAGAGGTTCAGGCAGAGAAAAGCAAGAAGGGTTTGAGAGTGCAGAGACTAGAGCAGAGACCTTGGTGTGATGTGCCTCTCCCATTTATGCAGCACACTTGAATGCAGTCAGGATGGACTTTCCCTAAAGGCAGTGGTGGGATCCAGTTGTTTGGGCACTGGTAGGAAACCTGAATTACCCTGGGGCACTTGCCCAGCAGCCACTCCAAAGGGGCACAGTTTTCCTTTAGACCCCATGGTGTATCTGCTAGAGACATGCGGATGGGCTGGACACCCCCAGGCATCTGACATGGCCCTGCAGGCCTATTTCTATGTCATGGAATCAAGTGTCAGCACTGTACGACATCAACTGTTTGCAATGTTGGGATCTGCATGTGTCTCAGCTTCCCGGTGAGTCGAGCTCTGGTAGCAGTGGGCATCTAGTATCATTTCAGGTAGCCAAGGCAGTTCCCCTCCTGGCCCCCACCTCATGCTCTAGAAGGATGTGGGTGTCACACTTGCTCCATCAGAGCAAGCAGACACTGGCACATGTTTTTGACCACCTCTGTCTCTTCCAATGTCACCAGGTGTTTCTGTGTGAGCAACTGACTCCCACCCTCCATCTCCATTGATTGCAATAGGAGCATGGCCCAAGATCTCATATGCAGACATCCATGCTGTGCTCCCTTCTGCCTGGGCAAGGGGACTCCCACCCCCTTTGTGTTTTTTACGGAGCTCACGGGAAGGCTCTGAATCCTATGTCAGCCCAGGGCCTTCTAAACCAGCCTGAGAAACCCAGGCTGACTCATGTGAATCAATACCTGAACAATGGGAAAATCAGCTCTGTTCTTGTCCCCATCTAGGTGTGCTGCCTAGCTAAGAGATGGGAATAGGGGCTTCCTCAGTGGGACATTTCCACTTTTCATAGATAACCATCCTCTGATGAGACAAATTGTAATGCTGGAATCAGTCTTCTTTCAGTGCTTAGAGAGGGACCATCAGTGATTATTTTAGTTTACTTCAGTGAACATTTCCCAGGAGGAGGGAGCAGAAGGGACAGAAAAAATCATGCCTTCAGCTGGTCCTCTGCTCCTGAGTGGGGCCGGACTCCTGGGATGGAGGGAGGTCATGGCAACCAGGCAGCACTGCTGAGACACAGCGCTGTCAGGAGCAGCTCCTCTGCAAAGAGCAGCAGGGCTCCAGGCACTGCCTGCAATTTCTGCCAGAAGATGAGACAAGATAGGGAGAAGTGAAAGGCAGTGTGCAACGTAAGGAGAGAGGAGAGCTCCTTGTGGGAGAAATCTTCACAGCCCCTGACACAGTAAGTCTCTGGCTTCAGGGCAATGCTACTGCAGTTCCTGGCAAAGTCTTGAAACCCATCCGGTCACACAATTGGATTTTTAAGGATAGTTTTATCAGTTTCACTTTTACAGAGGAGGAGGAGATGCTTCAGAGCAGAGATTCCCAGTCACAGTGCCACAGGGACAGGGCATGCTGCTACCTTCTCCCAGGGACGCTGCAGGGGGGTGAAGCCTGGGTGTGC
Organism: Apteryx mantelli; assembly: GCF_036417845.1. Taxonomy (NCBI): domain Eukaryota; kingdom Metazoa; phylum Chordata; class Aves; order Apterygiformes; family Apterygidae; genus Apteryx; species Apteryx mantelli. The sequence continues at coordinate 19,457,229 of NC_089988.1, forward strand.
TCGCAGATCTGTCCAGGGCTGTAATTCAGAGCAGTGTCTCTGTGCCCCAGGGTGCTGTGAGCCTGGAGCAGTGACCCTGATGCCTGCGAGGGTCAGCACTCAGCCTGCGCGGGGAGCTCCCCACAGGGAGAAGCTCTGGGTGGGAGGAGAGACCCGTGGAAGGGCAGCTTGAGCCTCCTGTCAAGAGGATGCTGCATGAGTCAGGTCTGCCTACAGCTCCATCTCACTCGCAGGACATTTCTGGAGGAGATTTTCCAAAAGGAAGGTTAAGGGAGGGGATACATGAAAGGGAAGGAGCTGTCATGAGTCTGTGCTTTCAGTTTGATTCTCTTTGGGCGGGGTGAAATGGGATTGGATCTGTCAGCTTTAGACAGGGGACTGAGACAGTGACACTGCGAGAGGAGCAGTTCTGGGAGGGACTCAGCAAATGCCTTCATCCACCCCTCCGTCTAAGGACAGAACCAGCATCACCTTTCCAGCCTCAGCAAGGTTTCTCTCACCTGCTCTGTAGCACCTGCAGACACGGAGGTGCCCTGGGCAGCGTCCTGCCCCCCGGGGAGGTTTCTGCAGGGCAGAGCTGAGCTCTCAGCAGGTGGGATGGGGTGTGTGAGCACTGAGAGGGGAGAGATGTGGGGACAGAGAAACAGTTCCCCGCAGGGACGGCTCCAGGCACCAGAGTCATGTTCAGAGTGTGAGAGGAAACTGTCAACTCCAAGGCCTCCTCTCCTCTCCCAGCCAGCACAGCCCTCTGCTCTCAAGGCTGGGGGGTCCAGGACATGAGATGTTTCCTCAGAAGCTGGACATGCAGGAGAGGAGACACTCCTGAGTGCCCCTCTCTCCCTCCCTGGCCCTGCCTCCCTCCACACAAATATCATGGTATTGCTCCATGTTTCCCACCTGCCCATGCTGCCCTCATCCTTCCCCTTGAACTCTCTGGGCAGGGGGGTTTCTGGTGCAGTTCAGACACTGAGACCCTGCAGGTCCTGCCATGCAGACGTGTCCCTGACAGTGAGGTGCCCAAGTGTCCCTCTAACCTGTGGGGCTTTGGGCAATGCAGTGTGGGGGTCAGGGAATGTGCCAACTCTCTCCCAGGACACCCCATCCTTAGGACATTCCACCATTTCCCTGGGGTGTCTGGCTGGGCTGCAAGCTGCCCTCCACAAGGACACAGCTCTCCCATTGTAGCTGTGTGTTATCTAGGTGCCCCAAGGAGAAGCCACCTAGATCCTGAGGCCACTCTGGGACATGCTGCTGGGAGTCTGGATGTGGGCAGCTGGAAGGAGCCCAATGTGTTGCTGGTTAGAAGGGGAGGGCTGAGACCTGCCTCACATCCCCTCAGAAAGAGTGCTGATGGGCACTTTGCGTGTGCATTCCTCTGCTCTCTGCGGTGTCATTTCTTTTTGGGGTAACGCAAGTGCAACTGTCCTCCACCTCCGAGGTGCGAGCACAGGGCATCTGGGAAGAAGGCAGATGGACAGACCAGCTCTGCTCCCTCTGCACTAAAGCCAGAAGGAAGCCTTCTGCCTCTGAGGAGTCGCAGCTGCTCACTCTGAGTGCAGCAGCAATGCTGAGGATTTCTACCTCCAGGAATGCTCCTCAGGTGTGACAGGGTCAGCTAAAGGAAACAAAAGAAGCCTTAAAACTCTTAATGACCCAACATTATGTGAAAGTGGGAGTGAAGATGCTGAAAATGCCTTCAGCACTGTGTGTGGATTAAATCTGACTGGAACTGGGAATATAAATTTTAGTAACCGCTATTTCCATGTACGCAGTGCTGTGGGTCAGGGCTGACTCCTCTGGAGCCCACAGGCAGAGGTCCCTGCTCCTCACAGCAGACTCAGCCAGCACAAACCATAGCTCACGTGATGGAGCTCAGTGTTGGTGCTGCTGAAATGGGGAGAGGTAATGTGTGTGTGTTTGGGAGGGTTTTATGAGAAACCTTTGCTCAGAGAAATGTATCCTAAATTGCCTCTACCTGTTGTTCCTTGGACAGTCCTCACAGGCCAGAAGGAGCAAAATGTCCAACAGCAGCTCCCTCAACGAGTTCCTCCTCCTGGCATTTGCGGACACACAGGAGCTGCAGCTCTTGCACTTCTCGCTCTTCCTGGGCATCTACCTGGCTGCCCTCCTGGGCAACGGCCTCATCATTACAACTGTAGCCTACGACCACCACCTCCACACCCCCATGTACTTCTTCCTCCTCAACCTCTCCCTCCTTGACCTTGGCACCATCTCCACCACTGTCCCCAAATCCATGGCCAATTCCCTGTGGGACACCAGGGCCATTTCCTACTCAGGATGTGCTACCCAGGTATTTTCCTTCTTTTTCTTAATTTCAGCAGAGTATTCTCTTCTCACAGTCATGGCCTATGACCACTATGTTGCCATCTGCAGACCCCTGCACTATGGGACCCTCATTGGCAGCAGAGCTTGTGTCCAAATGGCAGCAGCTGCCTGGGCCAGTGGTTTTCTCAATGCTGTGCTGCACACTGGGAACACATTTTCCATACCACTCTGCCAAGGCAACAGAGTGGACCAGTTCTTCTGTGAAATTCCCCAGATTCCCAAGCTCTCCTGCTCAGGCTCCTACCCCAGGGAAGCTGGATTTCTTGTGGTTAGTGGCTGTTTAAGCTTTGGGTGTTTCAATTTCATTGTGCTGTCCTACGTGCAGATCTTCACAGATGTGCTGAGGATCCCCTCTGAGCAGGGACGACACAAAGCCTTTTCCACGTGCCTCCCTCACCTGGCCGTGGTCTCCCTTTTTGTCAGTACTGGCATGTTTGCCTACCTGAAGCCCCCCTCCATCTCCTCCCCAACTCTGGATCTGGTGGTGGCTGTTCTGTACTCGGTGGTGCCTCCAGCAGCGAACCCTCTCATCTACAGCATGAGAAACAAGGAGCTCAAGGATGCGCTGAGGAACCTGATTCAATGGGTCCAATGTCAGCACCAATAACTGTCCATTGTACATCCACTCCTCAGGATATCTGGAATCAAGGCTGTGTGTTTTGCATTTATTTCTTTCTTATTTTTCTCTTTTCCCTTAAAAAAAAATCAGGTTCATATTACGTCTCCTCAGGAATCTCTTATTTGAATCTGACTCAGAGACCTTGTTGAAGCAGGAAACCAGGCTTCCCCCTTCATCAGCAGAGATGGGGGAACCTCAGAACCATCTAGTCTGAGCTCCCTCAGATGTCCCCAGGGCAATGAGCAGAGTTTCCCTTTGCAGGGTCTCTTTCGGCACTCACACCAAGGGAGCTCAGGGGCACAGAGTCAGGCTCAGATGAGTACAGGTAGGGTGAGACCATGGTTCCCGTGTCCATTAGGAGAGCTCACCTCCTGCTGGCTACAGTCAGATATGATCTCAAACCCCTCTCCTGTGAGGGTGGCAGGCAAGTGTCACCGCGGGCTGGTCCCTTCCCTCTCCAGCGCTCCAACACTACAAGTGGAGGGGGAGTGGAGGGGAGGGGAGGGGAGTCAGGCAGCAGCTTGTGGGGACAGACCCTGTGCTTGACAGTATCATCCCCCCACTCCCACAGGAAGCATTTCCTCACTGCAGCCTTCCTGTGGGGGCTGCAGCTTTTCTGGAGACATGTCCCCACACAGCAGTAGGACCTTCTCTTTTTAGAGTTGTTCTCTTCATTTCCACACTGTCTTTCTGTGCTCTGTTCTGTGGATATGGCCCAGGAGTTCTCATGACCTGGTGGTGGTGGGGTTGTGTTTCTATGTTCATGTGTCCTGTGAGCAGAGGCAGGACCAGGCACTGGGCACCCTTATGCCAGACCTGGCCTCCAGAGTTAACATTTCCGTAATAAAAGAACATGGCCCCTGTGACGTGCCTGAAGTCTGACCTTTCTTCAGAAGATGGAGTCAAAAATACGCCCAAGGGATTGCACCATGAAAAGGCCTGCTCTTCTGCTTGTGAGCTCCATGGGATCCAGGGGATGAGCTCAGAGTCCCTGGATGATCTGTTAGGGACTGAGGGCTGGATTCTGGGATCATTTGTTGGTGAGCAGTGAAGATGGGGAATGGTCTCTGAATTGCCTGCCCTGGGCTGTCCCACAGGTGACAGTGCTGATTAGAGATGCCCATCCTTCTGGAGGGGAATGTGAAGCACTGGGAGAGCTCAGGGGATCTCCAGGGACAGCATGTGCCTGGTGTGGGCAGTGAGTGGAGCCTCTCTAAATGAGTGACAATCCACGGTGGTGGAGTGACCAGAAGGTGAAGCACTAAATTTAGGTAAGCATGGGGAAACGAGGTCTCTGCAATCCCCGGAGAGGCAGTGGGGACCCAGGAGGCCCAGGGAAGGGGCACGGGAGAGTGATTCCTGCACCCTCAGTGAAACACCACAGGCTGGAGCTAGTGCATGCCCAAACACATCCCCTGCCATTGCAAATGCCCTGCGGTCACTCTGAGCACCATCCATGAGCAGAGACAGGTGCCAGCAGTATCAGTGGTGTTGATCCCTGTCCAGATGGGTCTGCTTCCTGCCGCAACCAGCAGGGCCAGAGCTGAGTCAGGAGTCACCCCACGGCCTCATGACCCCACAACCTAATCGCTCTGCAGAGCAGCACCACCAGCCCAGGGCCCTGTGGGGAGCACAGGGCAGGGGTGCAGGAACAGCCAGGCCAGCATGGACACACTGACCTGGGGAAAGGCTCTCTGGGGAGCAGGGATGTCCCAGGAGAGAAGCAGGGCAGCGTTCAGAGATAGGAAATGAGAACGAGAAGCAGGTTTCTCTGTGCACCAGCTGGGGGCAGGCAGCTCTGTCCTCAAGGCAGCAGGAGCTGCTGGAGGGGCTGCAGGGCCAGGGCTCTCGTGCTGTGCTGGACAGCAGGGTGGGCATGGAGGGGCTGCAGGCAGACAGGGAGGGGGATGTGCTGGGCACAAGAGCAGGGCAGACAGAGAGTGATGGGCCTCATTGTGGGGCCTCTTGCCCCTGCTGGGGGCCTTGGGCCATGCCTGAGTTACACTGTGGACATGGCTGTGCCTGGCCCTGCACCTCTCGGGTCCTGACCTGTCCCTGTCCCCATCCTGCTGACCTGACTCCCCATCTCTACCTTGGAATAAAGTCAAGAAAGCCTTGGCAAGGGAAGCTGGCATCCAAGGAGATCCCAAAGAAGGCTGTAAATGCAAAAGGTGGCCCTATATCCATAGCAGCAACTCTTGCCTGACAGGCAATTTAAAGGTGTCAGGAGAGCTTCAGATTTGGACCCTCTACCCAGGGAACATTGCATGCAGAGTCTTAGCTGCATGAAGAAGCGAAAGCAGTCACTTGGGGTCTGATTTGATGATGCCCAGTTATGACAACAGGTCTTTCTGTGTCACAGCTTGACTGTTTATGAATCATTTGTGACTGGTTCCTGCTAGAAAGAGGATGTTGTCAGGAGCACCAAGAGCGGGGCCACTCTGTTCGGGAAGCAGAGCTGGGAGCTGAGGGTGCCTGCAAGGCAGGTAGGGCAGGGACTCACCAATGAGATGAGCTGTCCCACAGTGCCCAGATAAGAAGAGCAGAGCAGGTTTGGGGATGGTAACTGGGGTCAGGCACAGTCCAGCGGTGGCCATGCAAGACTGGAGGACTCCAACCAGCCCTGCTTTGCGTGGGAGCTTGGACTAGAGACCTCCAGAGGTCCCTCCCCACCAAAACTACTCTGCGACTCCATGAATTCTTGCTCCTTGGTCTCTGCTCCGGCATGGATGGCAAGGGGATGAGAGCACCTAGGGCAGCATAGAATGAGTCTGGCTGGGAGAGCGTCAGGGGTAAGATGCAAAGGTCCCTGGCTCACCCTTGGCCTTTGGAAAACTCCCTTGTGCAAACCGAGAGGCTCCACCTGCCTCTTCCACCCTGTCCTGTGCTCCCCTCCCATCAGACAAAGCAGCCACAAAGGCATAGTCCATCCAGTGTCCCGGCCATGCAGCCGAGGGCAGGGGTCTTTCGCTCCAATTTCACTACTCCTCCCCCTGCTCCTCCCACCATTCCTGCTGTGCCCATGTCAAATCTTCCTGCTGCCAGACTGCCCCAGGCCCGAGGCAGCTCCAGGTCCCTTGAGGGCTGCTCTGGAGCCGTTCAGCAGTGGAGACAGGTGGGGCTGGCACCGCTAGGGTGGGTCAGGAGAGGGCAGCTCCCACAGAATCACAGAATGGTTGAGGTTGGAAGGGACCTCTGGAGATCATCTAGTCCAACACCCCTGCTCAAGCAGGATCACCTAAAGCACGTTGCACAGCATTGCGTCCAGGCGCGTTTTGAATATCTCCAGAGAAGGAGACTCCACCACCTCTCTGGGCAACCTCTTCCAGTGCTCTGTTACCCTCACAGGAAAGCTTTTCCTCATATTCAGATGGAACTGTCTGTGTTTCAGTTTGTGCCTGTTGCCTCGCGTCCTGTCTCTGGGCACCACTGAAAAGAGTCTGGCCCCATCCTCTTGACACTCCTTAAGATATTTGTACACGTTAATAAGTTCTCCTCTCAGCCTTCTCTTCTCCAAGCTAAACAGGCCCAGCTCTCTCAGCCTTTCCTCAGAAGAGAGATGCTCCAGTCCCCTAATCATCTTTGTAGCCCTTCGCTGGACTTGCTCCATTAGTGCCACATCCCTCTTGTGCTGGGGAGCCCAGAACTGGACGCAGTACTCCAGATGTGGCCTCAGCAGGGCTGAGTAGAGGGGGAGAATCACCTCCCTCGACCTGCTGGCAACACTCTTCCTGATGCACCCCAGGATACCATTGGCCTTCTTGGCCACAAGGGCACATTGCTGCCTCATGCTTAACTTGGTGTCCACCAGCACTCCCAGGTCCTTCTCCGCAGAGCTGCTTTCCAGCAGGTCAACCCCCAACCTGTACTGGTGTATGGGGTTATTCCTCCCTAGGTGCAGGACCCTGCACTTGCCTTTGTTGAACTTCATGAGGTTCCTCTCCGCCCACCTCTCCAGCCTGTCCAGATCTCTCTGAATGGCAGCACAGCCCTCTGGTGTATCAGCCACTCCTCCCAGTTCTGTATCGTCAGCCAACTTGCTGAGGGTGCACTCTGTCCCTTCATCCAGGTCATTGATGAAGAAGCTGAACAAGACTGGAGCCAGTCCTGACCCCTGGGGGACACCGCTAGCTACAGGCCTCCAACTAGACTCTGCGCAGCTGAGCACAACGCTCTGAGCTCTGCCATTCAGCCACTTCTCAATCCACCTCACTGTCTGCTCATCTAGCCCACACTTCCTGAGCTTGCCTACGAGGCCAAGCACAGTCCCCAGGGTGCAGGATCCAGAGGTGGTGTGAGGGACTGAAGAACCTCCTGTCAGCCCATCTGTGTGGGCAGGGATGGGACTGGGGTTGTGGCTCACCAATGAACCTCACGGCTGCCTCCTGCAAGGATGCCCCAAGGTTCTCCAAGTACAGCAGGCTCTGGTGCAGGTACTGCTCTGCTCTGCTGCTGTCCCTTAGCAGCTGGAGACAGCACAAGACCGGGGGCTGGTACCAAGCCTCACCAGAAGGCCAGACCTGTCCCTCCTTGCAGGACCAGCCTCCTCTTCCTTCCTGTTCATGACTGCCAGCTAGAAGCTGTGTGGCACCGAGGTTCAGAGGGAGCAGAGGGCAGAGTGTGTGTTTCCTGAGAGACCTGCAGAGCAGCAGAGACCAGGAGATGCCACCACAGCCAGGGCAGGACACCCTGTGTCCCCCTCATCTTGGCAAGGCCCCGAGCCTTTCCCACCCCAGAATGGGAAGATGCAGCTTGGGTCTGTCCCTCGCTGAAGGCAGAGGCAGCTCTGCCTTGTCCTTGGGGACACAAGAAGTTGGACACCACGCTGACATGCAGTCAAAGGGACACTTGTCAACAGCCCTTGCCCTGCTGCTCCGGCCCACCCAAGGGATGTCACCATTGCTTCCCAAAATCACTGGTCCAAACCTGGGCCACTCCTTGGATCTGGGCACTCATGTGGAGGAAGAGTGGGACCAGGCTCCTCTGCACGTGCTGCTTCATGCATCGTTTGTTCTTCCCCACCACAATCTCCATCAGGTCTTTGCAGAGGAGGATGGAGAGCTCTCGCATGGGGCTGTCTTCCTGTGGGCAGGGAGGAGAGGAGGGGAGGCCTCAGCAATGACTCCAGGAAGCGGGCATGAGAAGAGGGTTTGCCATTGTGAGGCCTCACCCTCTCCAGGCACAACTGTTCCCCATCCCAGCCAGAGGTCAGAGCTGGGGGACAAGCCTCTGCGGAGGCAGCCTGGAGAATGAAGGTTGTCGGCAGCAGCAGGGCAAGCTTCCCTGGCCTCTGTCTCCCTGTGCCTCTGGAGGGAACTTCCTGGATTTCCCTAAGACTCCATCAGGGCCCTCTTGCAGGAGAGGATGAGAAAGGGGACAGCCCCGGACATGGTATTTTCCTCACTCTCTTGCCTGTTCCTACCTCTTTGTTCATCTCTGCCCCAGGCCAGGCAAGCACCACAGAGAGTCAAGCATGAGACAGAGCAGCTGAGGGCAGAGAGGGGGCTGGTTTGATCTAGTCCCACAGCCCAGGACACCGAGGCCAGCACAGGGAATGGCCGGAGAACAACAGGGCAAAAGGTTTCCTGACAGGCAGCAGGGCCTTTGACAGGAGGCGCAAATTGACATGGCAATGGGCACATGTGCAGAGGGACACACAGCACCCACAGCCACACATACTGACCCCTGGACATGCCAGAAAAGCCCCTGGCTCTCCCACCAGCCGTCCATCATCAAAGCTGGCAGAAGCTTCTCAGCCAGCCGCAGAGCAATGGGGCTGGAGCCCTTCTGGTGCAGGGGGCTGAGGATGTTTCTCAGCAACATCAGGCTTCCCACACACATGTCCCTGCCAGCATCCTGCAGCCACTCCAGGATGTCTGGGAGCAGGCTCTGCATTCTCCTTGCCTGTGTGAAACACAAAACTTCCTTTTAGTGAAGCAAGGCCAGACCGCCCTGCCAAAAGTGCTCTGGGTGCTGACTTCCCATCAGGGCTCAGTGTCCGGGGCCAGGGCTCTGCACACACCCATGGCACAGAGGCTGCAGTGCAGGTCAGAGATCTCCCAGGGGGCCCTCAGCATGCTATGGCCTCTATTTGGAGGAAGGCTGCTGCCTCGAGGCCCAGGAGCAGCCAGCTACCTTAGCCTGACCCTGTGCTCTGGCTCATCGTCCCTCTTGTAGCATGACTTTGGCCGCAGCGCTCCCATGACTGAGGCTGCTTGGAGCTGGTTTGCTTGGTGCTGGTCCTGGATCTCTGCCTAGCACAGCCAAAACGTGCCAGCAGCGGGAGCTCTTCCTGGTGGGCATTGGTGCCTTTCTGCTTGTGCAGCCCAGCCAAGCGCCTGGCATGAAAGACTCAGGGCAGATGAACACCTCCTGGCAAGCCCCAGGCTGCCAGCATGCCTTCACCCAGCTGCCCCGCTGCTCACCATCTCGGGTCTCTTTGACAAGCTTATGAGGCCTCTGAATGCCAGCCCACACATCTTCAGGCTCTGACTTTGGACATAGCTCTGGAGGAGCAGCAGGACGGCATCATACGTATGGGCAAGGTCAGGGCAATCCAGCAGCTGAAATGCACACAGCACTGAAAGACTGGCTGAGCTGGCAGGACTGCCTGCACTGGGCAGCCCTGGATCCCACCCACCATTCAGGGCAAGGGCACCAGGCCCTGACAAAGCTCAGCACACAGGCAGCAGGGATTGCGGAGAGACCCCCAGGCCCTGCTCCCAGCCCTGGGCCTCACAGCACATTGCACACACCGCTCGCCTCCTCCTCCCGTCCTCTGAACCCTCTGCAGCCTCTGGTTCCCATCCCTTGGAGGAGCAATTGAACACAGAGCTGCCACAAAGGAGGCACGAAATACTAGTGTTTACAAGTGGCAGCCCAGCAGAAATGAGCCAAAGTCAGGGCGACTAAGAGGAGTGCCCCAGCTCCATCGCCCCAGCTCCATTGACCAACATCACCCCACAGCCATGTGCACAAGCCAGCACAGCATTTAGAGGCACCTCCAGAGAGTCACCGCTTGCCCTGAGGCCCACCTCAACAAAGAAGGCCCTGGTGGGCATCTGACAAAACTAGTCCTCCCTTCTCAGCGGCCTTGCCAGCTGCTGCAAGATCCAGCGACACCGGTGTCTCAGAGCCCCCCTCACCAGTCTGGCAGCAGGAAAAAGGCACTGTTGGTCCTCAGCTGAGCAGGCAAACCTCCTCTGGGATTGCTCTGCCCCCTCTAGCCATTTCCCCCCAGCACAGGGCCAGGCAGGCCAAGGCAGTGCTTGGCACACAGCACTTGGCACACAGCTACAGCAGCCGGTGGCATTTGCTCATGGAGGCGGCTCTTTCCCTACCACACTTTGGCATTGGAAAGCCAGGGTCAGTCATCATCAGGTTCCTTTTGGTGGGAGACCAGAGAAACACCCTTCCTACCCAGAAGTCATGGCCTTCCCACACATCCCCTTTCCTCACCCCTTTGGATTCCTGTCCCCCTGGGCCCTTCCCATGTTCTTCTGTGCATCTTGCACCTTTCCTGGGGCTCTGTCCTTGGTGGCGCTGCAGGCAGACGGTCCCCAATGCTCTCAGGGTTGGGAGTCCAGGCCCCACAGGAGGGCACTCCAGCTCTCCGGGAGGGAAGACTCCTGCAAGGGACCCCCTCCCACAACTCCTAACACCAACTGCTCCCCCAGCAGCTCTCAAAGATGAGCAGCAACGGGGCAGGGAGCTCCCATGGCCATTTTGCTGTGCGAGCCCTTGCCACAAGTGCTGAGGCTGCAGCCTCTTTCTTGGAGAGCTGGGGTCCCCCTTCACCCACAAGGAAGGACATTGTGCAAGGCACCCTGAATTCAGGGAAGAGGTGCTGGGGGAGAGCAGGGCGGAAAGGGCTGTACTTGGCCCTGCATGGCTAGAATTGGAAGAAGATGCCTGTCCAATGCCCAAAAATATTGTTGCAAAACTTAAAAAAATTTACCTATGCTTTAAAAAAGCAAAACAGCTAGTCTCATGTGAACTCAAACAAAAATTTCTCTGAGCTTACTATTAAAATTAAGAGGTTTTTTTAGGATAGAAGCAATCCTTCTTTTTCAAACCCTTGAGCTTTGTGTTCTTTCAATTTCATAATTGACCCTATTTAAGCCTAGAAGCCTCTTTTCATACCTACAGGTGTTTATTTTGACAAAGGCACCTATGTGCATTCTAGTCTGGTAGCCTAGAACATCTTCTGAGAAATTGAACTCTACTTGCATCTTGTATTGTGACCAACCAATCAGTTCCTACCATGGAAGAAGGTTCAGGGAAGAACGTAGGGTGTGATGGACCACAGCTGCTGCAAAGCAAGTGGAATTTATCTCAGCACAAAGGGAACCAGAGGGTGGCCTTTTTTTAGGACACTCCAGACTCATGCAAACACCTGAAGGCTGGAAATAAATCCTTGCTGGAGCAGAAATATTTATCGGCAGAGGGAATGTGCACCCCACCTGCGCTGCAACTGGACTAGCAAGCCTTGCTGGTTCGCTACTTTCCCAGAGAAATGCAATTTGGTAATGGAACACATTTTAAGAACAAAGAGCTGCAAACATGGTGTGCTTCAAACAAAGATCAGTAGACCTTTCGCCTATGGTATCAACCTCCAAGTAATGGGGTAGTAGAATGATGGAGTGGCCGACAGAAACAACAGCTGCACAAGAGTGACTCTTCTCTCATAGAATATTTCGAAGTGGGGATCCCACTTGTGGGAAGTTGTAAGGTGGCTAAATAAGTGACAAACTCTTATGGGAAGGCCCATAGATAAGGGGGTTGTGTCAGTAGCTGCATGAATTCCTGTTAAAACAGAAATAAAACCCCATCAAAGTCCTGGAGGTGAGGCTGTGGTTAAACATCCAGCTCAGGGATCAATCTGGGTGACTCTGCTCTTTTCCCATGGAAAAGGAGCGTGGGATGCTGTAGACACTGAAGGCAGTAAGTTAACCATTAGTGAGGTCTGGGTTATGTCCAAGACCTAGGTGTCTTCTCTTGCAGGGAGATGTGGTGTTACCTGCTAACTCTGGGAACACTGATAACTGGAAAACACACCTGAAACATGTCTCTAACAGGTTCTGCCTTTTCACGTTGCCCATGGAACAATTCAGGTATTGAAGATCAGTCACAACCCATCTTCAAAACTATAGTTACAAGAGAAACACCATCTGTAATAGCACGAGGTTAAGGACTGATAGTAGGCAATCATGTTATACTAACCCTAAGATCTAAAGTTAGTCTAAATGTCGCTCTATGTAATGACACACTGGATGGGAAGCTGCACATGGTTCTGACAACAGAGTGAGGTGGGTACTCCAGACATGGAAGGCAACAAAAGCCATTGTGATGGGACCTATGGTTTTGACCAAATCACCACGCAGACTTCTGGTTAACTTCTCATATGACTGAACAAACAATGTCTTTTTTTGCACCATTTAATACATCAGTATCACTTGGAGTAACCTTGCATCAACTCGACAGCTTTCTCAAGCAGAACACCAAGGCTGCTCAACATCGGTTGGAAACTGGAAACTGGAAAATGGTTAGAGGAAAGGGAAGGAATGATGATATGTGATACAATGAACGGATTCAGTTAGTGAAAGTGTCCAGCGACAGAGCAGCCTGCCCTGAGTTGACACACATAGAAACAGGTTTTCATTTCTTCCTCCCTGCAAGCACGCAATTATTTGTTTGCTCTTCTCCAGAGATGTCCCTGTTCTCCAGAGAGCCTTTCCCCAGGTCAGTGTGTCCATGCTGGCCTGCCCAGCCAACCTGCACCCCTCCACTGTGCTCCCTGGGCTGCCGGTGGTGCTCTGCAGGGCCAGCAGGCTGTGGGTCCCCGGGGTGACTCTGCACTGGCTGGGCTGGTCAGGGTAGACCCGGCTGGCACAGCATCACTGCACCTGACAACCCCCTCCCCAGGTGTCTGTGGCTGTGGAAGATGCTCAGAGCAATCACAAGGCATTTCCAATGGCTCAGGATGGGGTCAGCTGTGCCATTAGATCCAGCCATGGTTTTTCATTGTAGGTGACATGAACCGCTCTTGAGGCTGCCTTTCCTGTGCCTGATGAGTCCCCACTGCCTCTCCTGAGGTTGCAGAGCCCTGATTTGGTGCATTCCTCAGTTTCGCTCTTTACCTTTTGGTGACTCCACTTGGTTTTGGGAGTATCCACTCACTGCCCATCCCAGGCACATGCTGACCCTGGAGATACCCTCTGCTCTCCAGGTGGCTCCATATTGCCTTCCAGAAGTGTGGGCATCTGTCACCAGCCCTCTAATATTTGAGACAGACCCCAGCAGACACTGCGTGAGCACGCACCCTCTCCAGGGACCCTGGGCACCCCCAAGTGAGGGCTGAATCCAGCCCTCATTCCCTCACACATCACCCTAAGAGCACATCCTCCTTAGCCTGTGGAAAACCCAGGCACGGCAAAAGGGGCTTTTCGGGTGCAATTCCCAGAGCACATTCTTGGCTCCTGCTTTGGAAGAAGAGCCGGGGCTTCAGGCAGTGTACTGATGAAATCCCCTTTTATTACAGAGATGCTGCAAGGGAGGCCAGCTCTGACACAGTGGTCGGCAGATATACAGAAAGCCTCTGAGACAGACAGACGGGGTTTGTGCCTCTGGAGAGGTGGGATGAATTGAAACATTTCTGTAAAAACATGACTATCACAGACAGAAGGCCCAAAACACAAGAGCTGTATGAGAAAAACTGGAAATGGCTTGTGAGGAAAGATGGGCCACTTATTGCTGCTGAGCTAGTACCAGCTGAATGAGTTTCCTCACTGCATCCTTGAGCTCCTTGTTCCTCATGCTGTAGATGAGAGGGTTCACTGTTGGAGGCACCACCGAGTAAAGAACAGCCACCACCACATCCAGAGCTGGGGAGGAGAGGGAGGGGGGCCTCAGGTAGGCAAACAGATCAGTGCTGACAAAAAGGGAGAACACAGCCAGGTGTGGGAGGCACGTGGAAAAGGCTTTGTGTCGTCCCTGCTCAGAGGGCATCCTCAGCACAGCAGTGAAGATCTGCACATAGGACAGCACAATAAAAATGAAACACCCAAGGATTAAAGAACAACTAACCACAAGAAGCCCAACTTCCCTGAGGTAGGAGTCTGAGCAGGAGAGCTTGAGGATCTGGGGGACTTCACAGAAAAACTGGTCCACTGTGTTGCCTTGGCAGAGTGGTATGGAAAATGTGTTAGCAGTGTGCAGGAGAGCATGGAGAAAACCACTGGCCCAGACAGCTGCTGCCATTCTGACACAAGCTCTGCTGCCCATGAGGGTCCCATAGTGCAGGGGTTTGCAGATGGCAACGTAGCGGTCATAGGCCATGACTGTGAGAAGACAATACTCTCCTCCTAACAAGAGGGCAAACAGAAAGACTTGAGCAGCACATCCTGAGTAGGAAATGGCCCTGGTGTCCCACAGGGAATTGGCCATGGATTTGGGGACAGTGGCAGAGAGAGTGCCAAGGTCGAGGAGGGAGAGGTTGAGGAGGAAGAAGTACATGGGGGTGTGGAGGTGGTGGTCGTAGGCTATGGCTGTGATGATGAGGCCGTTGCCCAGGAGGGCAGCCAGGTAGATGCCCAGGAAGAGCGAGAAGTGCAAGAGCTGCAGCTCCCGTGTGTCTGCGAATGCCAGGAGGAGGAACTCGTTGAGGGAGCTGCTGTTGGACATTTTGCTATCTCCAGGCATGGGGGACTGTGCAAAGAAGAAAAGACATTGAGAAGTTAGCAGAGACTTTTCAAGCAAAGAAACCCCCAAATGTTGCCATTCTCATACAAGCCCCCACATTGCCTCGCTCTTTACTGAAAGGGTCTTTCTGAAGCTCCCTTGCCTGAGCTCCGCTTTGCACTGGCTGAGTGTGCTGTGAGGAGCAGGGACCTCTGCCCATGGGCTCCACAGGAGTCAATCGTGCTTTAAAGCACAGTCCTGCTGTAAAGCAGTGGGCACAGGGCAACAGGGGTGACCAGCTCTGACATTCACAATTTCTGTCAGGTGAAATCCACTTGTGTAGAAGGGCTTTTCAGCATCTTCTCTCTGAACTCTAAAGAATGAGGTTTGAGGAACAGAGTTTCAGGCATTTTTTTATTTTCTTTCAGATGGTCTTGTCAACCCTGGGGAGTGTTCCTCAAAGGTAGAAATCCTTGGCATTTGTACTGAATCCTGAGAAAAAAGGATTCACTGTCCCTTGTTGCAGAGTGAGGACAGCTAGCCTGTCTGTTAGTCTCATTCCCAGCTGCCTTGTGCTTGCCACTGTCGGACCTGGAGGATGATCACTCTCATATGTTGCCCTAGAAAGAAACCAGACCCTGCTGACAGCACACGAGTCCAGTTTCAAAGTGCACAGCTCCAAACTTCTCACCCTTTCTCAGGGCACCTGAGGGAGCTCTCCACACTCCCCTTCTAGCCAAGGACACACAGGGCTCTTTTCAGATGCCCACATACAGCCTCCCACCACCAGCTCCATACTCTCACCATCTCGGCACCTTCCTCATGGGTCTCTCAGATATCACAGAGGTGCTATGAGACAGCTGTGCCTTTCTGGAGGGCAGGTGGCAGCCTGGCAGGACACCACAGGGAAACAGTCAAAGGACCGTTAGGACTGGAGATGGGCTTGCCTTAAGGGAGAGTCAGCTCATTTCGCAGCCCCACAGACTACATTTCCTGGAGCGCCACAGGTTAGAAGGGGGCTGGGGCAGCCTCATTCCCATGCAGACCCTCTCTGTTCCACAACTTGCAGCATCAATGTCTGAACTCCAGCTGAAAACCCCCAACCCCAGAAAACCCCCCAAAAAGAACAGGAGCATCATGGAGAGGAGGGGAAACAAGGAGCAGCACCATGATCCTGCTGCCAAGGGAGGCAAGGAGAGAGACAGAGAGGCATTCTAGAAAGCCTTTCCCTTACTCAGCTGGGCATGCCAACTCACAGACAGTGACATCGCAGGGCAGTCGCTCTCAGCCCCTTTGTCAGGCAGCATGAAATGGGGCCATAGCAGGAGAGATGCCCCTCTCTTCTGCTGGAGGTCTGGCTGCAGAGGAGGTGGCTCATGCCCTGCAGTTCCCTCTCATTCCCTGCCCATCCCTGCTGCCTGGAACTGTCCCTGCTGCCAGCTCTTTCTCTGTCACAACATCTTCTCCCGCTCAGTGCTCACGGACCCCTATCCCACCCGCTGTGTGCTCAGTTCTGCCCTAAGGAAACCTCCCAGATCACGGCACTCTCTAGGGGCATCTCTGTGCATGCACATCCTAAGCAGCAGGTCACGTAAACTCGTATGACGCCACAAAGGTGATGTTGATGCTCTCTGTAAATGAAGGTGGGAATGAAGCAGCTTCCTGAGGTTTCTCACAGACCAATTAATCTTGGAGAGTGAAGGTTTAGGACTCCCACTTCCTTCTCAAAAAAGAAAACCTGTTTCTTCATTCTCTCTGTCAAAATTAGGAAACTGAAAGTGCAGACACCTGAAGAAAAGCTCCTTCCCTTTCAAGAAGCCCTTTCCCTGATCTCCTCTTGAAAAGACCCCTTGCACATTTCCTATGCATGAGTGAGAGCTGTAAGCAGCCCTGACCCACGCAGCACCCTCTCAGCAGGAGAATGAAGCTGCCCTGCTGGGGGTCTCTCCTCTCTCCTAGAGGTTCTCCCCACAGTGCTGTGGGGAGCTCCCCAGGCAGGCTGAGGGCTGACCCTCACAGGCAGCACAGTCACTGTCCCAGGCACACAGCACCCTGGGGTGCGGGGACACTGCTCTGAATCACGGCACTGCACAGACCTGTGTGTGCTCCTTGGCTTCACACCCCTGCAGCCACCCCTGGCAGAATGGAGCTGCACGCCCTGTCCCTGTGACAGTGTGGCAGGGAATCCCTGCTCTGAAGCATCTCCTCCTCTGCCTATGCACTGGATTTGCTGGGAGAGTGATCCTTAAAAAGCCTATCAGTCATGGGATGGGAGGGGTTTAGAAGACCCCTCCAGGAACCTCAGTAGCATTGTCCTGCAGCCAGAGACTTACAGTGTCAAGGGCTCTGAAGATTTCTCCCACAAGGAGCTCTCCTCTCTCCTCCCACTCCACACTGCCTTGCACTTCTCTCTGCCTTGTCTCCTTTCATGTCAGCAGCAGCAGGCAGTGCCCAGAGCCCTGCTGCTCTTTGCAGGGGAGCTGCTGCTGCACACAGCTGTCTCTGGGCAGTGCTGCCCGGTTGCTATGAGCTCCCTCCATCACTGGATCCTGGCCCCACTCAGGAGCAGGGGCCCAGCTGAGCTTATGAATTTCTCTGTCCCTTGTGCTCCCTCCTCCTGGGAAATGTTCACTCCAATAAACTAAAATAATCACCAATGGGCCCTCACTAAGCACTGAAGGAAGACCAATTCCAGCATTATAGATTGTTTCGTCAGAGCATGGTTATCTGCAAGAGGTGGAAACGTCCCACTCTGGAAGCCCTGATTCCCATCTCTTAACCTGGCAGGACATGTAGAAAGGAGCAAGAAGGGAGCTGATTGACACCTGGTTCAGGTGCTGACTCAGATGAGTCAATGTGGACATCTCATTCTGGTTTGCAGGGTCCTGGGCTGGAGTGGGATTCAGCAAACTCCTGTGAACTCCACAAACACACAGCAGGTGGGATTCCCCTTGCCCAAGCTGAAGTGTGCACAACACAGATGTCTGCATGGGAGCTCCTTCTCCAAGCTCCCATTCTAATCACCTAAGATGGAGGGTGGGAGTCAGTTCCCCACACAGAAACATCTGGTGACATTGGAAGAGACAGAGGTGGTCCCAGGCACGTGCCACTGTCTGCTTGCTCTCATGGAGCAACTGTGACACCCACATCCTTCTAGAGCATGAGGTGGGGGCCAGGTAGAGAATTTCCTTGGCCATCTCAAATGACACTAGATGCCCACTACTGTTAGAGCACCCCTCACTATGATGCTGAGACACATGGAGATGCCTACAGTGCAAACTGCTAACGTAATTCAGTGCAGACACTTGCTTTAATGACATAGAAACAGGCTGGCAGGGCCATGCCAGATGCCTGGGGTTTCTAGCATAACCACATGGATGGGACCTATGGGAAAACCATGCCCCTTTGGAGTGGTTGCTGGGCAGACAACCCAGGTTATCTCAGGCTTTCCTATCTGTGCCCAAACAAATGAATCCCACCACTGCCTTTAGGCAAAGTCCATCCCGACTGCATCCAAGTGTGCTGCATAAATGGGAAGCACATCACACCAAGGTCTCTGCTCTAGTTTCTGTACTCTCAAACCCTTCTTGCTCCGCTCTGCGTGAAACTCTTCTCACCCCCAGATGATATGAAGAGGAACTGGGCTAATGATGACTGCAGGGTGCCTGTATCACAGGCTGCCCAGGCCCAGGGTCTTCTTCAGTGGCACCTTGTCCTGCCTGGAGATTGCTTCACCTCTGTCACAGGCCACAAGGTGCTACAAAGTCAGCTCAGGCAGCCAACCCCTCTCCTGCCATTCCTGCACAGCCCAGCTCTGTTTCTCGCTGGCCTTGGGCACTGCAGGGTTTGCTCTCTCAGTGGGAAACTCCTTCCACCATTACATTGCCACCTGCTATCTAGGCCAGCATGGCTCTGCTCTGAAGTGGGGCCATTGCACACACAGTGTCTTTGTCTCTTGGTAACAGGTTGCAGCACAACCAATCTGCTCTCTGTGCACAACTGGTGCTCTGTGACCCTAATATATGCAAATGTATGCAGCCTGGGGTAGAAGAAGGAGCAGATAGAGATGTACAAGCTGTCACAGGTGTGAAACATCATTGGAATGACTGAGATGTGGTAGGATCACTCACATGACTGGAGGGCGATGCTTTTGGGTACAATGTCTTCAGGAGAGACTGTCAGAGAAGATGAGGAGGGAGGATGTCTTTAGTGGGAAGGGGCAGCTCAGATGTGTGGAGCTCTTCCATGGGAGAGGCAAGGGTTTGGGTGGGTGCTTGTGGGTGAGCATCACAGTAGGGGTGACATCATGGTGGGAGCTACAGACCACCTAATGAGGGTAGGGAGGTGGATGCAGTCTCCTTTAAGCAACCGGAGCAAGTCTGTGGATCACAGGCCCTGGTTCTTGTCACAGGGACTTTAGTCCCCCTGGCATGAACTGGAAGGACAAACAGCAGAGTGCAAGCAGGCCAGGAGGTTTCTGGAGGGCATCAAGGACAACTTCTTCGCACAGCTGCCAGACGGGCTGTTAAGAGTGATGCTTTCTTGTATCTGGAATTTTCAAAGAAGGAGGAACGGATCAGGGATGGGATAGTAGGAGAAAGGCAACTGTTACATCCATCTTCAAAAAAGGCCACAAGGGCAACCTGGGGAGCTGTAGGCAGTTCAGCCTCACTTTGGTGAGGAGGGAGTCATGAGGTGAAGCCTCTCAGATCACAGTTCTGGGCAAATGAAGGGATAGAGACCTCCTGAGGTCCCTTCCACCCTGAAGGTGTCCATGGTTCTTCCCACTCTCCATCTTCTCTTGTGGATGTCAGGGAAAGCACGCAGGTGCCCTGTGACAGTGGAAGCAGGCCAGTTTTCTTGTCCTCCTCCAGTCAGAATTATTCAGATGCAGGGCTTCTTGGCAGGAATCCCCAAGACAGCCCTGACCAATCCAGATCACTTTTAATTTCCTTGTTTTTTTCTTCCATTCCTTCTAAGTCCTTCTCTTTTACCACCCTGATCCTGTCCCATACAGCCCACCCCACCCCTGCTCACCCTTAACTCAGTGGCACTGGCTTGGTTTCTCTGTTTATTTGTTCATTTTCTTTTTTTTTTGTTTTATTTTGACACAGAGGAGCTTCAGTCCCAAAGGAACTTGAGAAATTCGGGTGAGTTGGACAACAAATACCTCATGAAGATTTAGAAGACAAGCGTCAAGTCCTGTGCCTAGGTGGGAATAAACCCATCCATGAGGAGAGGTTGAGGGACCTGGGCTTCTTTAGACTGCTGAAGTGGAGGGAAAGGGCAGTAGAGTAGGAGCCATTTGACTGCTTGAAGGGTGGTTTCAGAGATGATGGAGCTTTTCTTGGCAGGGGGAAACAGCATGGGAAGGAGAAAGATCCACAAAGTGCATCTTGAGAGGTTCAGACTGGACTTCAGGTCAAAAGAATGTCACTCGTAGGGCAGTGCTGAGGTGCAACAGGTCACCCAGAGGGAGTCTGTGATCAGCCCCTGGCTTTGTGTTTCAAGGAAAAGCAAGGGAGGACAGGAAGACATCAGAAGAGGTGGGGAGATCGCGGGGTGAGATCAAGGTGGGGAAGCAGCTTGGGTGTGTACAGTCTGCAGGGAAAGAGGCACAGGCGTGGGAAAGCATAGGACAGCCTGTGGTGGAGATGGCCGAGGGCACTGCCAAGGCTGAAAGCTCCCAACACAGCTAGGTCTTTGTCCTTTTGGCTATGGCTGGTGTCTCTGTCACCAAGGCCCCCGAGAAGACGCTGTTTCCTTAAAGCACTGTGGCCTTGCTGCCTCCTTGTCCCTTGGCAGCCCAGGAGGTGCCATATCATGGTCCTGCACCTAGCCTTGTGCACCGTACCCACACACTGGCCCCAGGAAGAGCCCTGAGCAATGCAGGATGGAAAGCATCACCCTACCCAGGGGCTGGCTGTCAGGGCCTGGTCACTCTGCTTGATAACACACATCAAAGTTGACTTGGCATCACAGCCACCCTCACATTGCCTTTGCCTACCTGCAATCAGGGCCTCCAACTTTCAGCTCTAATCAGCCCCTGGGGAGCCTTTGTTGGTAATGGCCCTCAGTGGGACTCATTATCTTTCTAAGAAACTTGGGATTTGCTTTTTGAGAAGTTCCTTCAGTCTCTTCTCTGCATCTGAGGTTCATGGGCTCAGCACCAAATACATTCGAGGGGTCATTAAAATGCAAAAAAAACCCTAGGGAGCCATGCCTCTTGCCATAATTTTCTTCAGCTCTTCAATTCTTGTTTCGCTAGTTGGAAAGTTTGCAGCAGTTTATTTACAAGAGAAAGAGGTCAACGAGCACCTGAAAAAGAAAGACGTCTGTTTCTTAAGCTTTCTTCATTCTTCAGTTTCAGAATAAGTCATACCCGCATTCCCCAATTCATACTGACCCACAGTGTCTCCTAATGAAGTCAGGGCATGTAGGGAAAGCAGTATTTTTGATAGGAGACATGTATGGAGAACCTTCCTCCCCAACTCACCAGCCCTGCCATTGCCCTCATCAGCCACTGGGGACTTCAGATCACACTGGTTAAAATCGAATCTTTTGCCACTCAAGGCTGTAGCCAAATGTTACAGCTCATGTGCACCAATTCCCACCTGCTTTCTTTCAATAACTAGCTGCAGACAGACACAGAAGGGTTTGTCTTAATTGTAAACAAATGAACTATAATTTGGAACAGTTTAAAAAAAGATACAAGACAGTCGTCAACTGTATGGTAAATCCAAGCTGCCTCCAGTGAGGTCCACTGCCCACAAGGCATAACCTGCCTTGAAATGTTTTCCACAGATAGATAGGAAGGGATAGACAAGAAACACAACAAAGGAGCTGGCTAAAGAGACAATGAGACTGCTGAAAGACGAGGCAAACTTCAGATTCCCAGAAGACCTCCCAGAGAGGTATCTGAAAGGATAAAGAGCAAGGGGAAAAGGAAAACTGGGAAACTATGGAAAGTGCATATGCCCAGATTGTCTGATGCAAAGATGCCTTTAGAAATGATTAATTTAATCAGGACATGTGGAAATATGTGAGAGAGCACTGAGATTACATACACAGCCTTTTAGACAGAGCAGGGGAAACACAAGGTGAAGGGCAGAAGATTTCCACTCTTTCATCACAGGAAAACATTGACATTAAAATTAGCCAGTCATTTGAGCTGATGAAAGTGTGTTCCTATTTTTGAAATGCTGAAAACAGTTCTTCACCTTTCCAGGCAGAGCTGAGGAGTCCAACCACAAGCACCCAGTGGCACTTGGAGAGGCCCCGGTGTCTCCGAGGGACCTGCCTGGGCCTGGCAGCTCTCCCAGGGGACCTGCGGGAGACCGGAGCCCCTTGCAGCTGCAGAGGGAGGCTGGGCAGAGGGGACCAGGGCACCTGCAATGGCACCAGCCATCCATGACCCTGTGACTGCATGCCACCTCAGCTCTGAAAATCACTTTCCCTTTCAAAAAAAGAAAGAATCTCCCCAAAAGACCAGTGTTTCAAAAAAGAACCAGACAAAAAAGATAAGTAGAAAAAGAAGAACATAAGAACACAATGATAATAAGAGAAATAAGAACACAAAGAAGTTTGTAATGCTGAAAAGTATAACAAATCTTTTTTTTTTTTTACTTTAGATAATTATCTAATTTCTTTCTTCTTTCTTTTTTATTGGCAGTTTCTAAAGATTTCTTCTATAATAAGGCCTACACTATTAAAAAGGATAGTTCTGTGTCTCGCACAAGTCCACTGCCCTCAAACCACTCCCTGCCCAGGATCTTCCTTGCCGCTCCTCAATCTTTGCACACAGCGAGTCACACCATGAGATGTCGAGCTCTCACAACTGATAGAGGAAAGCAGCCTGATCAGCTTCACTGAAAACGTTCTATTTATCGATGGCCGAAATTGCAGCAATCTCCACATACCTGTGTTACAGTGATGCCTTAAGGGAGTCCCTACACATCTAGCCACTAACCCTTTTCGTTCCCTGCATGGTCATGAAGTGCGAATCCATTTTAGGCAACAACAGGGATGGGAATTAGCTCACTCTCCACCAGACCCCTGCAGTGCAGATGTCTCTGGCTAACCCAGTTGTCTGTACTTCCCCTTCTAGTCAATGGAAAGAAAAAAGTTGTCCCACTGAGAGGTCTTCAGATGCTTCTCCTGGTGACCAGACAATGCTCCAGAAAGTTCCTATAGTTCCTGGGTCACATTTCCCGGCACCACATGGCAACACAGCTACACAGGGCATCTCAGGCAGAAGTGGCCTCTATATGTGTCTAGAAGGGCCTGAATGTAAAGTCCTCGTCATTGGGTGAAATCTATGCAAAAAATAGCTCCTTGCAAGAAATGAAAAAAATCTTTGTTTTCAGATCTTTCAACATTCTTTATAAATTCTAATGAACATTTTCTTTCTCTTTTATTGGAAGCCCCATATGCATGCACTACAGAAATTACTCTATGGGAGTTTACATGTTTATATAGATGTATATGTTATTCTTCATGCTACGTTTCCTGCCAACACTCTGAACGGAGAAACTTGGTTCTGAGAAAGTACTGTATTCCAATTGACATGTCTCCTCTCTCTTCTTCTGCCTCTCTGTCCTCTCCTCCTCTGCCTAGTCTCTCTTTACAGAGGCCTCATGGCCCCTCTGCCCTCCGGGGAAGTCTCTTCTGGGATATTGCAAAACAGATCCTGAATGAGCTGAAACACTACCAGAATGTCACCCACACTGCTGTGTCCTCTTATCCTTACCACAAGGTCTCAACTGGCTCATCACCTGCTCCAACACAAAGCCCTGTGCACTCCAGCCACCCCTTTGCAGAGAGCGCACATGCACCTCCTCACCACACCAGCCTGCCTTCCCCAGGAACCCAGTTTCACCCTGACACGTGAGCTGTCCAACCACGTGTGTGTAATTCCACAGGGACAGGGGAGAGGAAGGTGCCAGCAAAGGGGACATGGCTGGGATGCTGACTGTGGGGCCCAGAAGAGAGGACAACTCAGAAGAGGGACAGGAGAGAAAAAGATCAAGTGACACATGTGCAGTGTTGATGGTGAGGTCTCCTCTTGTACAGCAACCTCATGGGCTGGGTTCTGGTAGGAGCCATTCTGAGGACAAGAAGACAATCACACCACCACTCAACCCACCACCAGAGATGATATATGGGCAGGAGGATGGGGAGAGGCAGGCAAAGGGGACATGGCTGCAGTGTTGATTGTGAGGTCACTTCCACTGCAGCTGCCTGATTGGCCCTCAGCAGATGTGCTGGCCAGCAGGCTTTGGGATGTCACCCAGTGCCTCAGAGAGTCCACCCAGCAGAAATGACTGTCCTTGGGAGGGGAGGGGTGACACAGGTGACAGGGACCCATCTGGGTGCTGACTGCGAGGGCACCTCTGCTGCAGCCACCCCACCAGTCCACGGCCGGCAGGCATGCAGGCACGGCTCATGGCCACCCCGCTCAGGACTAGCCTTCTGGAGTGGACCTGCCACCAAGCAGCACACAGCTCCTCGCCTAGGTCTCCAAGCCCAGCATGCTGCCCCTGTGGCCCAGAGACACCATGGATGTTATCTGGAGGCTAGCTCTGGCAGCTCAACCTTCCCAAAGTAGCGCATGATGGATTATTAACAACAATTTTTTTTTTTTATAGTGTGATACAAAGAAGGAGTCATACTGCAGGCTCCAATGTACACTTTGATGATGGGTGGGTGACCTGAACTGTGCAAGGCATGCTGGGACAACCTTGTACCATGCTAGAAGGAAGTGACCCTCCCTTGCTTTTATCCACACCTCATTGCCAAGAGGGGACCTTTGTCCAAATTAGCCTCAGATCCACACTTGCGATTTCATCTCAGAGCGGGTTGCTAGCAAAGAGTCCACAAGTGAGCTAATATGCAGGCTGTGCATGAATTGGTCAGGCAAGAGCTTCAGAACCTGCAGGCTCCCAGCTGGGGGGCTCTTCGGGGACCCAGACATTCCCATCCCATGTTTCTGGATCCCAACCTGCTTTTCACACCAGTGCCTGCATCACCAGGAGATGGACATCTCGCCGAACCCACTGTCACTGCCAGCAGTTTGCAATGCAGGCAGCCAAAATGGTACACCGGTGCTCCAGCTTCTCAACTCCATCCATGGTTGGAGTTGCAACCTCCTGGGTCAGTTGGCAAGCCCCCTTAGCTGCTTTGAGATCACTTTCCAAACGCCCATTTCACTGGCACTGCATCAGCAATGCCTTGTCCAGGGTGCAGAGAGCAGCCAGTAGGATCCACCCCAGATCCCCCACTTCCTTTCACCCTGCCAGGCCTACTTTTTTCAGCCAGAGCTTGGAGACCAGTTCCAGGAGCCGCTCTGGGGATACCTCCGGCTCACTCTCTAGCTCTGGCCATGCTGCGGGGGCAACTCACCCCACCAGCTTGCGAGCCATGGGTGCCCATCCACCTGTAGTGACCACCGGGGACTGCAGCCACCCGCCTCCCCCTTGTCCTTTCACCCCCAAAGAGGCATCTCCACACCAGTATTCTGCCGACTACGTCAAATGTGACCACAAGGCAGGCAAGAGAAGGTTGGATACCGGCGGAGAGAGACACTCAAGGTTCATAAGGGGTTAAACAGGGTAGATTTAATAAAGGACTTTTACAGTCCAAGCTGCATGTGGAGCCCTGGGAACTGCATGGAGGGGTCACCGATGGGAGTCTGCTGGAGGCATGGGTCGGACGCAGGGGTCGGATGTCCAGGCGGGGCTCAACTCGTCATATCCTATGGGCCCCTTAAATCTACTACAACTATTTCCTTATCTCAGCTGTGCTAACCTTGAGCAGTTACTGTCTGGGAAATGCTGTCCTACTATTAATCTTTTGGATAGATAGGAAATGCTAGATAGAAACAGAATTTAGGACTTGCCTAAAGGGACAAACTACTGAAAAGCAAGCTTTAAACTCCCTGAAGTGCAACTCAGTAACTAGGTTCAGCTTTGTTCATTTGAATGCGGAAAGAGCAAGGGGAGGTGTCACAGTGGTACAGTGTTAGGATGTCCAGCTAGTGTGCTGTAAAGGAGATGTTAGGAATTGTCTATTTAATCAGGGCACGTGGAACTAGAAGAGAGAGTCACACAGCTCCTGGGGGTCCTGGGCCATGCCAGGGGCTGCGCTGCTCTTGGGGATCTTGGACCAGGCTGTGTTTCTGCACAAAAGTCTGGAAAACACTTTATGCAAGTCCCCAGAGAAGAGGGATTTTCCTGGGCACTCAGAGATACCCATGCTGGACTCAGCACATGTCGAGGGAAACCCATCCCACCGTACTAAGCCCACTGCTCTCCTTCCTGGAACCTTCCTGGGTGCTCAGGTATGGAACAGGAGACGAGGAAGAGCAATAAGGTTGGGTGTAGGGACGTTCTCAAGCTTCAGCAGCTGCAGAGCTGGGAGCTGGTCATGTCACAAACTTCTGAATGAGCCAAATGCAGATCCTGAGGCATTGCACTGCCCTCCAGGCTCTGCACTGGAGCCTGGGCGGCAGCACTGCAGCATGTGGGCGTGTCCTGAGATGCCCAGGGTCAAACCTGTGGGAGACCCAGGGAGACAGGGCTGTATAGCCCCCTTGGGAGAGCCAGGGTGCCTATGGTGGGGGGCTCTGGGGTGCCAGGGCTGTACAGCCCTGAAGAGAATGGGGGTCCCAGGGTGGGTCCAGGGTATCAGGGACTGTACCCAGGGGAGAAGCACTGCCTCGAGGTCTTGCTGAGAAGCCCAAGGATCAGCTGAGCCCCAGAGAGGAGAAACAGCTTTCCCCAGGCTCAGCCCAAAGGAAATTTGGGCAAAATTCATGGAAAAACTTCCCTAAATTTGCTACTTGGCTTGGCCCATGCCTTTGGAGCATGGCAGGAACCCGGGTTCCAGAAAAAGCCCTCCAGATGATGTGTGTTAAGGGCATGTTTGCTCTTTTCTGGTGCATCATCTCTATCTCAAGCACTGCAGACCAAGAAACTTTGCTGAAGACTTTTAGAACCAAAGAGCCTGCTTTGGTGCCTCAAGGAGGAAGGTTGCGTCCTGTCCCAAACTGTCCTACATCCTACTTCTACAAAAAGAGCAACCCACAGTAGTTATCAGTTTTGAAGCTCACCAAAGCATCTCAGCACATGGCCAGGCTCTGTGCTGTTTCATCCCACATGACTTTGATCCTGACTTTGAAAAACGCCAACTCCCAAACCAACCCCCAAGCCCTAGGTTATTAAACAGCTCTGCCCAGTGCAGAGACCTGTTGGTGCAGGGGCGCAGAAGTGACCTCTCCAGTGCCCCATCTGAGATTTTTCACAGCCTTTGGCACTGTCTGGAGACGTTCCAGAAGGATTTATCAGCAATTTTGGGACATAACTGGGAACTGAAGGGAGGTGGCTGCTTTCCAGGACATGAGGGGAAATCTCTCTGCTCTCTCCTGGTCTGGGCCATCTCCATGGCACTGACCTAATGAGCCCCCAGATGACACCAGCTGAGGTCACAGTGGGATGTGCCGCATCACAGGGAGGTCTCCCCGGTGCCACAGGAGTGTCCTCACTACCATGCGCCACTGGACACTGCTCACGTGTTCCCTATCACTGCCCTTTGGAGCTGCTCCATGGCAAGGGGTGCGGACAGGAGGCAGTGGGGCCACACTGGGGCCACTCACTGACAGGCAGAGGAGCAGGGACGTGTTGGAGAGCTGTTCTGGGTTATTGGACAGGAAGAGCGTCCTGTTTCCCTGGCTGGGGAGGCGAGCTGAGAGTAAGGGGGCAAGCGAGATGGAGAACTGCTGAACTGAGACCATCAGCCCGCACCGCAGTTCCCTGTTCCCATCGCTCCTGCGGCTCTCCACCAAGGGTAAGGGCTTCATGACCTCCTTCCCCAGGGGCTGTACAGAGACTGTTAATTCCCAAAATGGCTGTGGGTCCTGGGCTGTGGGGGTAAATGGACAGGGTGGGGGCTGCCTCAAGAGCCTTTCCTGAGGGTCCCACGTGGCTCAGGGGACACTGTGGCAGCCAGGACTCCTGGGTCCTGGGGATGCCCTGAACCCCAGCCCTATCCCCTAAAGGCAGGGGGCAATCCAGGGCCAAGTTTCCCTGGGAGGGGGTCCCCCTTTGGGATCTGGCTCTGGCACGAAAGGGGTCCTGCGTCCTGGAGGTTGGGGTGTCCTGCAGCTCCTGTGGGGCTCTCAGGAGCCTGCTGGAAATGCCCATATGGGAATGTGTGATATGTGCTAATTTGTTACATCAAAGTGAGAAACAGCCTTGGGAACAGCCTGGATTGCAATATGTGCTAATTTGTTACATCAGAGTGAGAAACAGCCTTGGGAACATCTGTGGGAACATCCTACATCCTGTGGTGGGGGCATGTACCTCGCCTGAGAAAATTGAGCTGAGCTAGCAAAGCGGCAATATTAGTTTAGATAGCCTAATATGGCGATGGCGAGGTCACACAGTTGTAAAATATATGCGTGACCTGAGGGTCACCACTCACAATGCAGAGGAAGACTCCAGCCTTCATCCCCACGACCACCAGAGGGCTGAAGAAGACCCCCTAGCAACAGCCGGCGCAACCGCAGAAGTTACAGGAAGTGCCATGTATACCCGGAACTGGAATCGCATATAAGGAGACTGTGGGGGGGGGGTGCGCGCACCGTTGGTGGAGCAGGAGACTCCCTGTCCGCCCAGCGCTGTTTTGCTTACTTGTAACTTGCTCAATTATTCCATTAAATTGGATTTTATGCAAACCAATTGGAGTGGTCGTGTTTGCCTAAAACAAATGGATCCTTCATCTTGTAATAACCCCAAGGTGTCTGCTCCTTTGGGAGAACCTCTGCTCCTTCCCCCTGGATCCTTTTATGTTTCCAGTTTGGCAGAGCATGTTTTGGGCTCAGAGGTGTTTTCCTCAGATGGCCTCAGACCCTGTCCTCCTGCAAATTGGGGTCAAACCTCTGCACCCAGAAGACAGCACGTTTGGGAGAGCAGCTTGGAAACAGGTGGGGGTGTCATCACCACCCCACAAGTCCCTGCAGCAGAGCCCAGCCATGGCGGGGCAGTGGCCATGCCCTGCGGCCCCGCACTGCCCGGCCACACGGGGCCACGCTGCCCCCAGGCCCTGCGATGTCTCGCGCTGCCTGCGCTGCCACCCACAATATGGCGCCTCACCGCGGGGGAGGGGGAGGAGCCACCCGTGGGGTCACACAGGGCCGCAGTGTTGCCATGGCATCGCCCCCAGTGCTGCCCTCCTATTGGCCAGCCAGGGGAGGAGGGCAGGGCAGGGTTTGAACTGGTGGCTCTGTCAGCCAATCAGAGTGCGGCATGTGGAAAAAAAGTGGTGAAAGGGGAGCGGGAGCCAAGCCAGAGGGAGGCAGCGGGCGAGAGCGGGTGTGAGCGGGACTGGCGGGGCTGCAGGCGCCTTCAGCTGCTGACAGGTGCCCTCCCGCTGGGGCAGGGGCAGCGGTGCTGGCAACGGGGCTGCTTTCCTGCAGGAGCTGCAGCAGGGGCTGGTGGGGCCGTGAGCACGGCACAGAGCAACTGGGGACAGAACGGGCAGCTGCCCTGAAGCCAGACGTGGCGGCCTGCCCCGAGCAGCTGGGCCGGGGCAGCTGCTGGGGTTGGGGGGCAGGAAGCTTTGCCCCTGCTGGGGGTCGGAGATCCATTTGGAAGCGTTTCCCTGAGCTGCTGCTGCCACCGCGGCCCCCAGGTGCTGCTCAGAGCTGCGTTTGGGAGCTGCTGGGCAAAGTGTGAGCAGGCTGCTGGTGTCCTCGCCAGGGCCCTTCCCAGTGGTGTCTTTTGTTCTGAAAACAGCATTTGTGAGAGTCTCTGAGAGTCATGGAGGTGGGAAGTGAGCAGGCCCCGGGTTGTGAGTGGCTGTTCAGAGGCAGTGCCTGTTGCAAGGCCTTGGAGGCGTAGAAGGGAATGGAAGGGCTGGAGAGTTGGGCTTTGTGTGTTGTGGGGCGCTTGGGGGTGCCCTGTGTGCTGCCATGTGTGGTGCTGTGACCTGTGTGTTGCTGATGCAGAGGCACGTGTTGGCTGCCAACCCTCTGCGAGGTGCAGGGGTAGCGGTGTGTTACAGTGTGGGGTGCCCTGTGGTGGAGCAAGGTGGTGGCCCCAGTGTTTTGCTGCTCAGCATGGGAGGAGGTGGCTGGAGAGAGCAGTGCTCTGCTCCCAGAGCCCAGCCTGCCATCACGGTGTCCTTCTGGGAGACCTGGGTGAGGACTGTTGGTGACCGTGTTGCCTCCTTGGAGCATCGTGGTGCGAGGCAGGGCTGCTGGCAGTTTGGTGGTTTCTGTCAGCTGAGGTTCAGGCTTGCAGTTTCGGAAGGTCTTGATGCTTCCCGGAGTCTTTGGGATTTTACTGACTCCCTTGGAGAAAGTCATCTTCTCCCTCCTTAAAGGCTTTCTGTTGCATCTGGACCCTCATTGCATCTTCCCATCCCAGACCCTAATCCATTCCGATCCCTCAGAGAGATGGGTAGTGAATCAAATCAGTCAGAGCCATTTCTCCACTTTGTGCCTACGCAGACCCTTGCAGAGAGGGGAGATGCCACCTCACGAGAAGTCAGGCCTCTGAGGGTGATGGGTGGCTCTGAGACACCTGTCCTTGGTGAGCAGTGTAGGCGGCATCTCCAAAGCCTCTGGTGCCTTTGGAAAGAGTCTCAGAAGAGCAGATTCCTTGAGGCTGCAGTGGGGGAGATGTGGAGGTAGGGATCCAACGCCCTGCTCAAGGCAGGTGCCAGTAGATGAGGTGTCTTGGGTCCTTTTGCAGGGAAGTTTTGATCAGGCTCTCACCAATACAGCTCAGCACGGAGGGGAGACATTTGCCCCTGCCTGTTGAGACTCTGTAAGGCCAGCAGAACTGACAGTTACACTCCGATTCTTTCTTTCTTTCTAGGTTGCTCCACTCCTGGAGGTTCCCAGTGCAGTCATAGAGCTCCTGAGGGTGGAGGCAGGATACCAGGGTGTGTCCCTGTACCTGTCAACATCTTTGCCAACATCGTGAGTCCTCTGTGAAAGCAGCTGCAAGTGGATGAGAAGAGGCTATGTATGGATGCAAAGGCTTCCATAAATGCGCCTGGCTTCCGTGGGTGACTTGGGGTGTGGGTTCACCTCCTGGTACCTCTGCTGTGCTACAAATTCCATGTCCGACAACTGCTGTTAGTGCCAGCCCGCTCAGCAAATGCTCTTGTGTCCCCTCCTTTTCCTAGGAGGTTGTGGTGCCATACAGGACGAGTGCGAGACCCTTATAATAGATGCCAGCATGTCTTGAGGGCCTTTGTGTGAGGGCCGCAAAGCCTCCGTAGCTTGACCTGAGGAAATCTGACAGCTCTTGGGCTCCTGGCTCTGCGAGGGGTGAAGATGTGCCCAGGGCCAGGTTGCCCGTGGCACCCAGCCCTCAGTGCTCTGTGAAGCCAGCTGTGGAGCCTGGACTGCTGCTGCAGAGCCTGCACAGCCAGGACAGCTGGCATTTCAGCAGCTGTCCAGTGTGGGGCTGTCTAATTGCGTGGGCCTCATGTCAAAGCCTCTGCACCCTGTTTCCCTTCCCCGGGGCTCCTTGTCCAAGTAAGTAAAGGAAAGGACCCGAGGTTCCTTTGGGCTCAGGAGCCCTTCTGGACTCTCTACTGTTTCTACACTGTATCTGTATCTTTTGTATTACTACAGAAAATGCCCATCCCTGCCATCCCTAGGTGGAGGTTCCTGAGGGGATGGAGGTGGGAAGCAGCAGCCTGCTGTGCCCAAAGAAAGCAGGATCCTTCCCTCTGAAAAGAGCAGCATCGCCCAAGGAGCCAGCTCTGTCCCCAATCTTGTGCTCCTCATTTGCAGAGGCCTTGTGAGCCTAGAGTGCCTTGGCAACCTTGTGGTGTCACCTCAACAGCTTCGCTGTGTGTCTGGGTTGAGGAGCCAAGGGAAGGCAGCGAGCAGAGCAGTGGCTGGGGAGTGTGCAAGAGGCGAGTGTCCTGCATCCATCTCTTCTTGGTGGCACCTGGTTGTATCGAGCAGAAGAGGCAGCTGTGTGGGGCAGAGACAGTGTGTTTGTAGAGTAGGTGGCAGAGCAGAGGTCTGGCGTCAGGTTGTGTGCAGGGTGACAGAGTGGAGGTGTGCCATGAGCTGGAGAGAGTCTTGCCAGGAGATGAAAGCCGTTTGCAGAAGACTGTTCTGTATGGAGCGATAACAGCGTAATCAAGGGACATGCGAGTGGCCCAGGTGAGCTTGTCCTCTGTGAAGGTTTGCACTTTTGAGATCCCTTGTGACTCCGTCCCAGATAGGGCAGCAGCAGACACGTCGATGTCGTTTGTGCTCGCGAGTTGAGTTGTACCTCTGAAGCTGCTAGGCCAAGAACATGCATATAG
Source organism: Apteryx mantelli (assembly GCF_036417845.1). Lineage (NCBI taxonomy): Eukaryota > Metazoa > Chordata > Aves > Apterygiformes > Apterygidae > Apteryx > Apteryx mantelli. Next base: position 19,489,207 of record NC_089988.1, read on the forward strand.
CTTGGGTGATGATGGTGAGGTCCCTTGTGTCTCAGTGCCTCCTAAACGGGGAGCAGGCCCATTGCTGCTCTTTCTGGTTTTGAGCTCCCTTCTGCATGAGCACCTGGTAGAGCAGTGGTAGGGAGGTTAGTGCTGTTTTTGTTTCTGGGGATCGTGTGCCTCAGTCCATGATAGGCCAGCAGCAGGTGCATGACTTCAATGCAGACTGTGAGGTCGCTTTACTTTGAGTATTGAGAGGCCGATGGTAGGCACATGGCTGCTGTTTTTGTTTGTGAGGTCACCATTGCCTTAGTGTCTTATAGGCCAGCAGATGGCACATGGCTTTGATGAAGCATGTGAAGACACTACTTCCTCGGAATGGGATAGGCAAGCAGCAAGCAAATTCCTTTGATGCACATTGTTAGGGCACTTGTGCATCTGTAAATGGCAGGCAACAAGGAGACGCATTATTACTCTTTGGGCTTGTGAGGACACATCTGCCTTAGTGCCTGATAGGCCAGTGCTGGGACCATGGCTGCTGTTTGTGGTTGTGAGGTCACTTGTGCCTGAGTGCCTGATGGGCCAGTGCTGGTCATGTGGCTGCTGTTTGTAGTTGTTGTTAGAGAATATTGAACTGAAGCTGCCTAGAATTAATCGCTTAGTGTAACTTGCTTAGCATTAGTAGCTAAATTTGCTGAAGCCTTAGGCCTCGAGCTGTGAATTTCTACCTAGATAAGTAAAAGGGGGCCCCAGAGCTGGTTCAGGCTGGAGGGATAAAGAAGTTACGCGGACAGCAGGAGTAGCAAATCTTGAAGATAAGAAAAGCAGCAGCCTGCCTAGAGACAGTGAAGGGGGCCCATGAAGAAGGGGAAGACCCCAGACCTAACTATTACTATTGGTCCATACTATCACCTAAGAGGTGGGGAATTTAGATTGTAAGGGTATAATTGCCCAGGGATTTCTTTATTTGCGGTCCCTCTTCAGAGGCACCCAGCTCGAGCTGTAATTACCACACGTGTATCATTAAATTTTATTTCTCTCCAACCTGACTTCGAACTTCTGCCTCAGCAGGAACCTAGGGTCGGACCCTGTTATGGTGGCCAGAGAGCCTAATTTTCCATAGCATGGTTAAATGTAGATGCAAAGAATTTCCATTTTAATGTAGATATGCCTGAGGCAGTGCCTCCCAGGCTGCCCTTACAATCAACGGGGAGGAGGAAGAGATTTTCACCTGCCTTCTTTTAGATGGTCACATAAAGCACAAAGGACTCCTGTCCCAGAGACATTTGCTCTGTGCTTGAAATGGGGCGTTCAGGATAATTCAGGATAATTCAGGTTTTAGGGACCACAGGAGGCCTGTAGTGCAAGGTGCTGCTCAAAGCAGGGTCAGATAGAGGGTCAGAAACCAAAAAATGCCCCTGCCAAAGGACTTCTGGGGTGATAGAGCAGGAGAAGGCAGTAGAGGGTTGACGGGGTGATCCCATGGACAAAGGCTTTCCTTTTTCCCTTTCTCCAGAGAATGAAATCCTCAGCTCTCCAGAGGGAAGAAGCTGGGACACTAACTTTGCCACTAACATGGAAGCAGAGAAGCTGCTGAGTCTCTTATAGACAGAGGTTAGTCCAAAGGCCACCACCCCAATGGCACCAGATCCCCAGGCATGCCTGCCTTGTTGTTGGGCACCCCGCAGCCACAGGCAGGAGGTGTGCGAGAAACAGAGTGGGGTCTGCAGCCTGCAGGCCTGGCCACCCAGCAAGTGTGGTGGGACCCTGCTCCTCTAGATGAGACCGGGCTCTCCTGCATTTCCCCAGTGTGAAGCCTGCGTCCCCTCCAGCTGGCAATACAGCCTGGCAGAGAGGGCCAACATGGGAAACACGATCTCTGTTCCAGGGTGTGAAGAGAGAGGGGAGGGCAGAGGGGGATCTGCTCATGCCCTGGGCAGCGATTCCCTCCCTGCAGCCAGTACAGCCCTGCAGATGCCCTGTAACCTGTGAGCCCAGGAGATGGGACTCTGATCTGCTCTGGCTCTAAAGATTTCTCAGTCCTTAAGACCCAGGATGCAAAGCACCAGTCTGGGGACACCTCAGCAGTCGAAGGGCCTGAATGCCTGCTGTGTTCCCAAGAACTTTTCTGCAGTCTTCCAGCACTAGTTTGATTCCTGTTGCCCATGGAGCAGAGACTCCTTCTGAGGATGAACTCACTCACTGTGTGACTCTGAGGACAGGCTTGACCAGGCAGTACAAATGGCAGCAAGGCCTCAACCCCACAACAGTGTCCCTTGCCCAACACTCTACTTTCCAGCCCCTTCCTCCTAGAGGATTTGTGTTGGGAGGGACCACCAGAGATCTCCAGGACCATGATTTGCTCTGAGCTGGGCTAACTTGACAGTTAGATCAGGTTGGTAGGTGCTTTCTCCATGAGAGTTTTTTTTTTTAAGATTTCCTGTGCCCTGCCCCAGTGCTACTCAACTACCGTGGTCATTTCTTTATTTTTCATTTTACTCATTTGAAATTTCTCTTACTGCATCTTCTCCTTTTTGTCTCTTGTCCTTTCCTCCCCTTCGCCCCAGCCAGACCATCCCATCTGCTTTGACTGAGGACAATCACAGTCTCGCCTCCAAGCACAGCCTTGCTGGGATCTGCTGGGACCATGCAGGCGAGCTGTGGTGGCCAGCTGCAAGCAGAGCTATGTGCTGCAGATCCCTAGGTGGTCTTAGACGAGAATGTATAGATACATGACATGACCCATGGCAGAGCCTGTGGGCCGATGCCTGGGCAGAGACGGGATCAGCAGGCGTGAGAAATGAAGACCTCCAGCAGCTCCTCTCCACACCCAGGCTGGGAGTGATGCACCTGGTGGTGCTCCTGAGACAGTGACACAGGACTGGGGGCACTGTGAGCTGCAGTGCTGAGCACTGACCATCTGTGCTGGGTCTGGGAGTCCTGGCAGGTGGTGCTGGTGGTAGTAGTACTTGGGAAACCCCCAACCCTGCTAGCAGCAGTGAGTCCCCTCCATGACTGTCGGGAGCTTCTGGAGTTTTGTGACTCTCATCAGCACCTCATCCCTCCACTGCTCCAACCCTGCTACCTTCCATGTGGCCCCCACAGCCCCACTGTGCAGGCATCGCATAGGACAGGGTGCATTCTGGGGTGGGGAAACATCCCCCCACCATGGTCCCCATGACAGCCCTTGCTGCCCCGTCCCCCTCCGCCCTTCTGCCTGGCAGCCTCCCACCAGTCCCCAGACCCTGCTCAGCCCTGATCCTGTCCCCCTTGGGTTATCAGAATGCCTGCTCTGGGGTCTGCTGGGATCTGAGCCCAAAGGGAGAGGCCAGGCAGGGCTGGCCATTACCCCCATACAGCTGCTGAGCCCTGGAGGCAGATGGAGCTGGTCACATTCAGAGATCACCCCTCACCAGGACCATGGGGAATGGCCAGTGATGGAAATGGCTGGTATGAGGGTCTGGGTGTGTGAGGAGTTTCCTGGGACAACTTTTCATCTCTGTTCCTGCAGCAACAAGATGGGATGGATTTTTGCACTGAGGCACACTGCTTGAGGCCCCCCATGGCAGGAACATGGTCTACAGGCCCAGGAGATAGCCCCAGGACCTCCTCTGCATGCTCCCTGACAACCCTGCAGAGGAACCAGCAGAGGGTTCTCCTCCCAGGGATCACAGCTGGACATCCAGTCCTCCAGCTGGGCAGGGGCCCTTGTCTGGGGGTGACTTTGGGGATTAGGACCAGCACACAGGATGGGCAAGGTTGTCTCAAGGAAATGTGCTGGGGACACTGCGCAAGGGAGAGCATCTTTGGAGGAAGAGCCCAGCCTTCAGGCACTGCACCTGCAAGAACCTACTTTATTAAAGAGAGAGTGCAATGGAGTCAGCTCTGACCCAGTGTTGGACACAACTTTATATGGGCACCAGGTAAGACAGAGCAGTCTCAATAAAGGTGGAAGGAATCTCAGCATTTGTGTAGCAACATGGTGACAAATAATAATAACAACAATAATAGTAGTCATAATGCAAATAAAGTGAACATACAAAGCTCAGTCCTCGTACGGGACACAGGGGAGTCATTTGTGGAGAGCAATGTTACCTCTGCTGAAAAATGTCCATGAAATCACTTTCCTCAGGGCATCTTTGAGCTCCTTGTTCCTCATGCTGTAGATGAGGGGGTTCACTGCTGGAGGCAACAATGCATACAGAACAGACACCACCAGATCCAGAGCTGGTGAGGAGATGGAGCGGGGCTTCAGGTAGGCAAACATGACAGTACTGACAAACAGGGAGACCACAGCCAGGTGTGGGATGCACGTGGAAAAGGCTTTGTTTCGGCCCTGCTCAGAGGGGATCCTCAGCACAGCAGTGAAGATCTGCACGTAGGACAGCACAATGAAAACAAAACACCCAAAGGCTACACAGGCAGTAAACACAATAAGCCCAGCTTCCCTGAGGTAGGAGTCTGAGCAGGAGAGCTTGAGGATCTGGGGAATCTCACAGAAGAACTGATCCACTGTGTTGCCTTGGCAGAGTGGTATGGAAAATGTGTTAGCAGTGTGCAGCACAGCATAGGAAAAACCACTGGCCCAGACAGCTGCTGCCATTTTGACACAGGCTCTGGTGCCCATGAGGGTCCCATAGTGCAGGGGTCTGCAGATGGCTACAAAGCGGACATAGGCCATAACAGTGAGAAGAAAATACTCTCCTCCTAATAAGAAGACAAACAGGAAGACTTGAGCAGCACATCCTGAGTAGGAAATGGCCCTGGTGTCCCACAGGGAATTGGCCATGGATTTGGGGACAGTGGTAGAGATGGAGCCAAGGTCAACAAGGGAGAGATTGAGGAGGAAGAAGTACATGGGGGTGTGGAGGTGGTGGTCACAGGCTACAGCAGTGATGATGAGGCCGTTGCCCATGAGGGCAGCCAGGTAGATGCCCAGGAAGAGCGAGAAGTGCAAGAGCTGCAGCTCCCGCGTGTCTGCAAATGCCAGGAGGAGGAACTCATTGAAGGAACTACTGTTGGACATTTCACTCCCTGCAGGCATTCAGGACTGTCCAGGGAAGAAGAGATAGAGAGAAATGAGGACAGGCTTTTCTGAGCAAAACTTTCTCATAAAACCCTCCCAAACACATGCACATTACCTATCCCCATATCAGCAGCACCTTTATGGACCTCCAGTGCTTGAGGTATGGTTCGGGCTGGCTGGGTTTGCTGTGAGGAGCAGGGACCTCTGCCCATGGACTACAGGGGAGTCAGCCCTGACCTACAACACTGCAGACATGGGAACAGGGGTGACTAAAATTTATATTCCCAGTTCAAGTCAGATTTCATCCACACATAATGTTGAAGGCATTCTCAAAATCTTCACTCCCCTTTCTAAATAATGTGGGGTCATTAAGAGTTTTAAGGCTTCTTTTGTTTCCTTTAGCTGACCCTGTCCCACCTGAGGAGCATTCCTGCAGGTAGAAATCCTCAGCATTGCTGCTGCACTCAGAGTGAGCAGCTGTGATTCTGAAGAGGCAAAAGGATTCACTCCGGCTTGAGCGCAGAGGGAGCAGAGCTGGCCTGTCCATCTACCTTCTTCCCAGCTGTCCTGTCCTCAGACCTTGGAGGTGGAGGACAGTTGCACTCATGTTACCCCAAAAAGAAACGACACCATGGAGAGCAGAGGAATGCACTTGCAAAGTGCCCATCAGCACTCTTTCTGAGGGGATGTGAGGCAGGTCTCAGCCCTCCCCTTCTAGCTAGCAACACACTGGTCTCCTTCCAGCTGCCCACATCCAGCCTCCCAGCAGCACATCCCAGCGTAGCCTCAGTATGTATGTGGCTTCTGCCTGGGTCACCTAGATAACACGCAGCTGCAATGGGAGAGCTGTGTCCTTGTGGAGGGCAGCTTGCAGCCCAGCCAGACACCCCAGGGAAATGGCGGAATGTCCTAAGGATGGGGTGTCCAGACGAGAGAGTTGGCTCACTCCCAGCACACACCCCCACTGCATTGCCCAGAGCCCCACAGGTTAGAGGGGCACTTGGGCACCTCACTGTCAAGGACACATTTGTGTGGCAGCACCTGCAGGGTCATTGTCTGAACTGCATCAGAAAGCCCCCTGCCAAGAGAGTCCAAGGGGAAGGACAAGGGCAGCATGGACAGGTGGGAAACATGGAGCAATACCATGATATTTGTGGTGAGGGAGGCAGGGCCAGGGAGGGACAGAGGAGCACTCAGGAGCGTATCCTCTCCTGCATGTCCGGCTGCTGAGGAAACGACTCCTGCCCTGGACCCCCCAGCCTTGAGAGCAGAGGGCTGTGCTGGCTGGGAGAGGAGAGGAGGCCTTGGAGTTGACAGTTTCCTCTCACACTTTGAGCATGACTCTGCTGCCTGGAGCCATCCCTGCAGGGAGCTGTTTCTGTGTCCTCACGTCTCTCCCCTCTCAGTGCTCACACACCCCATCCCACCCGCTATGAGTTCAACTCTGCCCTGCAGAAACCTCCTGGGGGCAGGACACTGCCCAGGGCACCTCCGTGTTTTCAGGTGCTATGGAGCAGGTGAGAGAAACCTTGCTGAGGCTGGAAAGGTGATGCTGGTTCTGTCCTTAGGCTGAGGGGTGCATGAAGGCATTTGCTGAGTCCCTCCCAGAACTGCTCCTCTCTCACTGTCACTGTCTCAGCCCCCTCTGTAAAGCTGACAGATGCAATCCCATTTCACCCCACCCAAAGAGAATCAAACTGAAAGCACAGACTCATGACAGCTCCTTCTCTTTCATGTATCCCCTGACTTGACCTTCCATTTGGAAAGTCTCCTCCAGAAATGTCCTGGGAATGAGCTGGAGCTGTGAGCAGCCCTGACCCACATAGCATCCTCTTGACAGGAGGCTCAAGCTGCCCTGCCAGGGATCTCTCCTCCTGCCCAGAGCTTCTCCCTGTGGGAAGGTCCCTTGGAAGGCTGAGTGCTGACCCTCGCAGGCAGCAGAGTCACTGCTCCAGGCACACAGCACCCTGGGGCACAGGGACACTGCTCTGAATTACAGTCCTGGACAGATCTGCGAGCACACCCAGGCTTCACCCCCTGCAGCGTCCCTGGGAGAAGGTAGCAGCATGCCCTGTCCCTGTGGCACTGTGACTGGGAATCCCTGCTCTGAAGCATCTCCTCCTCCTCTGTAAAGGTGAAACTGATAAAGCGATCCTTAAAAATCCAGTCGTGTGACTGGATGGGTTTCTAGACCTTGCCAGGAACTGCAGTAGCATTGCCCTGCAGCCAGAGACTTACTGTGTCAGGGGCTGTGAAGATTTCTCCCACAAGGAGCTCTCCTCTGTCCTTCTGCTGCACGCTGCCTTTCACTTCTCCCTGTCTTGTCTCATCTTCTGGCAGAAATTGCAGGCAGTGCCTGGAGCCCTGCTGCTCTTTGCAGAGGAGCTGCTCCTGACAGCGCTGTGTCTCAGCAGTGCTGCCCGGTTGCCATGAGCTCCCTCCAACCCTGCAGCCTGGCCCCACTCAGGAGCAGAGACCCAGCTGAAGACGTGACTTCCTCTGTCCCTTCTGCTCCCTCCTCCTGGGAAATGTTCACTGCAATAAACTAAAATTATCAGTGATCGTCCCTCTCTAAGCACTGAAGGAAGACTGATTCCAGCATTGCAATTTGTCCTATGAAAAGTGGAAATGTCCCACTCAGGAAGCCCCTAGTCCCATCTCTTAGCTAGGCAGCACACCTAGATGGGCAGAAGAATACAGTTCCTTTTCCCATTGTTCAGGTAATGATTCATATGAGTTAGTTTGGGCTTCTCAGGCTGCTTTAGAAGGCCCTGGGCTGGCATAGGATTCAGATTCTCCCGTGAGTTCCACAAAAAACACAGAGGAGGTGGGATTCCCCTTGCCTAGGCAAAAGTGAGCACAGCATGGATGTCTGCCTGCAAGATGTTGGTCTATGCATGACCATGCAGGTCTTCTGCTCCATCCTCCTGGGAAATGTTCACTGAGGTAGACTAAAATAATCAGCTATTGTCCTTTGCTAAAGAGTGGAGAGAGACTGATTCCAGCACTGCAATTTATTTCATCAGAGGATGGCTATCTCGGAAAGGTGGAAATGTCCCACTCTGGAAGCTCCTATTCCCATCTCTTAGCTAGGCAGGACACCTAGATGGGGACAAGAAGGGAGCTCATTGACATATGGTTCAGGTGTTGATTCAGATGAGTCATTTTGGGCTTCTCAGGATGCTTTAGAAGGCCCTGGACTGGTGTGGGATTCAGATCCTTCTCGTGAGCTCCATAAAAAACACAAAGGGGGTGGGATTCCCCTTGCCCAGGCAGGAGTGAGCACAGCATGGATGCCTGCATGCATGATTTTGGTCTATGCTCCTGTCATAACCAACGGAGATGGAGGGTGGCAGTCAGTTGCTCACACACAAACACCTGGTGACATTGGAAGAGATAGATGTGCTGGAGGACATGTGCCAGTGTCTGCTTGCTCTGATGGAGCAAGTGTGACACCCACATCCTTCCAGAGCATGAGTTGGGGGCCAGGTGGGGAATTGCCTTGGCCACCTGCAATGATATTAGATGTCCACTGCTACCAGAGCTCCAGTCGCTAGGAAGCTGAAAGACATGCAGATCTTGACACTGCAAAGAGCTGATGTCATCCAGTGCAGACACTTGATTCAGTGACACAGAAATAGGCCTGCAGGGCCATGTCAGATGCCTGGGGGTGTCCAGCCCATCCACAAGTCTCTAGCAGATATACCACGGGACCTATAGGAAAACCATGGCCCTTTGGAGTGGTTGCTGGGCAAGTGCCCCTGGGCAACTCAGGTTTCCTACCAGTGCCCAAAGAAGTGGATCCCACCACTGCCTTTAGGCCAAGTCCATCCCGTCTGCATTCAAGCATGCTGCATAAATGGGAGAGGCACATCATACCAAGGTCTCCGCTCTAGTCTCTGCACCCTTAAAACCTTCTAGCTTCCCTCCCCCTGAACCTCTTCTCATCCCCAGGTGATATGAACAGGGACTGGGTTAATGATGACCTCAGGGTGGCTGGATCACAGGCTGCCCAGGCCTAGGGACTTCTTCAGTGGCACCTTGTCCTGCCTGGAGATTGGTTCACCTCTGTCACAGGCCCCAAGGTGCTGCAAATCAGCTCAGGCAGCCAACCTCTCTCCTGCCATTTCTACACAGTCCAGCTCTGTTTCTCCCTGCTCTTGGGTACTGCAGGCTTTGCTCTCTCAGTGGGAACCTCCTTGCACCATTACATTGCCACCTGCTATCTAGGCCAGCATGGCTCTGCTCTGAGGTGGGGCCACTACACACAGTGTCTTTGGCTCTTGGTAACAGGTTTCACCATGACCAGTCTGCTCTCTGTGCCATAGCTGAGGCTCTGCAACCCAAATACACACAAGTGCATGCAGCCTGGGGCACACAGAGGAGCAGATGGAGACACACAAGCTGTCACAGGACTGAAACATGGTTGGAATAACTGAGATGTGGTGGGACCACTACCATGACTGGAGGGCTGTGATGGCATGGTACAATCTCTGCAGGCAAGACCGTTAGGGAAGATGAGCAGGGGGGATGCCCTTGGTGTGAAGGGACAGCTCAGATGGATGGAGCTCTTGCATGGGATGGACAAGGGTTTGGGTGAGAGCTTGTGCATGAGCATCAGAGTAAAGGTGATGTTGTGATGGGGGTTACAGACCAGCCGATGAGGGTGAGGAGGTGGATGCAGTCTCCTTTAAGCAACCTGAGGAAGTCAGTGGGTCACAGGGCCTGGTTCTTATGGGGGGACTTTAATCTCCCTGACATTCATTGGAAGGGCAAACAGCAGGGTGCAAGCAGTCCAGGAGATTTCTGGAGGGTGTCAGGGACAGCTTCCAAGCACAGCTCCCTGATGGGCCAGTAAGGGTGACACTCACCTGGATCTGGTACTCACACAAGGAAGCACAGATCAGGGCTGTGATAATCTGTGGAAACCTTGGCAGCAGTGACTATGGAATAGTGGAGTCCCAGATCGTGAGGACAATGAGGAATGCAATAAGGCGTTATGATAAGATGGCTAGACAACCGGGTGGGTAAAAAGCTGGTTGGATGATCAAGCTTCGAGGGTTTTTTTGTTTGTTTGTTTTTTGAATGGGTCATGCTTTACCAGGAAAGCAAGTAAAGATGGAGTATACAGGGGTCTATACTCGGACCTGTCTTGTCTGACAGGTTCACCAGTGACCTGGAGGATGCAACTCTCATCACATCTGTAGATGACACTTAGTCAGGAGGAAGAGTCATTTGTTTGAGGGCTGCCATTCAGATGGACCTCAGCAGGCAGGAGGAACGGACTGTCAGGAAATTCAACAAGGACAAATGCAGGTCCTGCCCCTGGGACAGACCAACACCCTGCAGTGATATGGGCTGGGGGGCACTCTGCAGAAAAAGGACCTGGGAATCTTTGTGGGCAGCAAGCTGAACATCACCAAGGAGATGGAGCCAGACTCTTCACTGTTGTGCGTGATGCAAGGGTGAAGGCCAATGGGCATTAGCTGAAACAAGAGAGGTTCAGGCTGGGTATAAGGAGAAACTTTTGACCCATCCAGAGAGTCAAGCACGGGGGCAGGTTGCCCTGAGAGGCTGTGCCATCTCCATCCTCAGAGGTTTTCAAGTCCGAAATGTGTAAAGCCCTGAGCAAACTGATCGGACCTGTTAGTTGACCCTGCTGTGGGAAGGAGGTTGGGCCAGAGACATCCTGGGATTCCTTCCAGATGGAATGATTCTGAATGTCCTTCCACCTCGAGTCTTCTCTTGATCTTGGGAAAACATTCAGCTTGCCTGTGATCATGGAAACAGATCTCACAAAAGTATGATCCGATCAACTGCATGTTCCCTCTCCTGCTCCAGTCAAAGTAATTCAGATTCGAGACTGCTTGGCCGCTACACCCAAATAGCCGTGATTGTTCTTTTGTTTCACCTTTTATTGCATTTTTCCCTCTTTTCCGCATTCCAGGTTCTTCTAACATCCTGATACCCTCCCATGCAGGCAGCTGACCCCTCTTTACCCTTTCCCCATTGACCCTGGATTTGCTTTCTTTGCACATTCACTTGGCTTTTCTGAGATGCTTGCCATGGTCATCCCTACCTTTGCCAGCAGTCCCTTTAAACAACTACCTCCTTTTATTATGCATAGTGTCCTGCAGGTCCTCCTGCTGTTATCCTGTCAGAGGAACCGCAAGACAGGATGAGCCCTCTGCACACACTCATTTACAGCTGACACAAGGGAGCTTCAGTCGAGAGGGGCCTTGAGAAACTTGGGGATTTGGCCAACAGAAACCTCATGCTGTTGTACAAGGAGCAGTGGCCAGTCCTACATCGGGTGGCAGAACAGCCCATGCATCAGGAGAGGCTGGCACCTGACTGTCAGAGGAGTGACCCTGAGGAGAAGGGCCTGGACATTACGAGGGATGCCATATGAGCCAGTGGTGCATGCTCACTGTAAATGAGGCCAGCTGCATACAAGGCTGCTTCAGGAAGCATGTGGCCACCCAGACAAGTGGAAATATTATCCCCCTCAACTCAGCCCTGGTGTGGCCGCATCTGGAATAGCACATCCCAGTGTGGGCTGCCCAGTGCTGGAGGAATGGGGAGCAACTGGAGGGGGGCCAGATGAGTCTTCCAAGATGGGGTTAGTGTGCTGAAGCACATGGCCTGTATGGAGAGGCTGAGGGACCTGGGCTTCTTCAGCCTGGTGAAATGGAGGCAAAGGGCAGTACAGTAGTAGCCTCTGAGTGCTTGAAAAGATCTTGGATCTCTTCTTGGGAGTGGGAAACAGCATGAGACAGAGAAAGCAGGCTAAAACAGGAACTCACAGCTCAGCTCCAGGGCAATAAGGCAGCATACAAGAAGCAGAAGAAGGGATATGCAGCAAAGGAGGAATTCAAAAAAATTGTCCAGTAAAGTAGGGATGGTGTAAGGGAAGCCAAAGCTTTCAGAGGGTAAACACTGGCAGGGGACATCAAAGGCATGAAGAAGAGCTGCTACTGCTTCAGGAATAGTAAAGAATAAAAGGAAAATGTTGGCTCCTTGCTGAAAGGGGGCAGAGAATCTAGTAAGAGCAGATGTGGGGAGGTCTGAGGAGCTCAGGGCCTTTTTGGCTTCTGTCTTCTCCAGCTAGGTATCCTGGGCTGTTGTGCCCAGAGTCAGGGCTCCAGATGAGAAAAGCAACCAGCAGGGGATGAGGGCTGAGTGAGGGATGACTTGCAAGAACTCCACCCCTACAAGTCAGTGGGCTTGGAACGGCTGCATCCAAGGACACTGAGAGAGCTAGCTGCTGTCATAGCAAGGCCGCCCTCTGTCATCCTTGAGAGGTCGTAGAGATGGGGTGTGGTCCCCTCACAATAAATGCAAAAAGGCAAATGTTACATCCACTCTCAAGAAAGGCCCAGAGGGCAACTCAGGGAACGACAGGCCATTCAGCCTCAACTGGTTGAGGAGTGTGTCATGGAGTGAGTCCACTCATTTCTGGGCACATGAGGGAGAAGAAGGTGATAGGAAAGAGGCAGCGTGGATTTGCTCAGGGTAAATTGTGCCTCACCAACCTGATTGCCTTCTAGGATTAAATAGCTCTATTTGTGTTTGGAGAGCAGAAAATGTCCTTCAACTTGATTTGAGCAAGGTGTTTGATACTGTCTTCCACAATATCCTTGTGGAATACAGTTTAGAAATTTACCACCTAGATGGCTGGACAACCAGATGACTTGATTAGTGACATGGAAGAGGCAATACTCACTATGCTTGTTGAGGACAAAAAAACTGCAGGGGACTCCAGCCATATGCTTGAGGGCTGCCATTCAGAGGGCCCTAGACAGGCAGGAGGAATGGGCTGTCAATACATGGAGTCCAGGGCATGAGTCACCTCTTCTGCATCCAGACCTCTTGCAGGCACATTAGAATATTACAGTCTAGAAGAGCAGACAGCTGGATGGGTAAAAAGCTGCTTGGAGGATCAGAGGCTCAGAGGGCAGTGGTGAATGGGTAGTAGTCTTCCTGGAAGCCAGGGAGAAGTGGAGCACCAGAGGGCCTCTCCAGGAACTTGTCCTGTTTATCATCTGTATCAGTGACATGGAAGAGGCAACACTCATCATGCCTGTAGATGAGAGCTGCCATTCAGAGGGACCTAGACAGGCAGGAGGAATGGGCTGTCAGCAACCTCATGGAATTCTACAAGGACAAATGTCATGTCCTGCACCTGCGATAAACCAACACCCCACTGTGTTACAGGCTGGGGCCTGAGGGCCTGGGGAACAGCTCTGTGGAAAAGGACCTGAGGGTGCTGGGGGACAGGAGGCAAAACATGAGCAGCAGCATTCCCTGGCAGCAAAGAAGGCCAGAAGCATCGTGGGCTGTATGAGCAGGAGCACAGGCAGGAGGTGGAGGGAAATGGTGATCGCCTTCTAGTCAGTATTCATTAGGCCACATCTAGAACCCTGCATCCAGGTTTGGGTTCCCAGAACAAGAAAGAGGTTGATAACTGGGAGCGAGTCTGGCCGAGGGCCCTCAGAGTAGTCGGGGAGCTGGAGCATTTGTTCTGTGAGGAAATGGGGCTCGTTCCACTTGGAGAAGAGATGTCTTTGGAGGGATCTCATAGCAGCCTTCCAATGGCTACAGGGAGGTCCTCAAGAAGGTGAGGACAGGCTCTTCACCAGGGTGCATGGTGGGAGGACAAGAGACAATGGGCATAAGTTGGAAGAAGAGACGTTCGTGCAGGAGATAAGGAAAAGCTTTTCCACTACGAGGATGGTGAAGCATTCGAAGTGGTTGCCCAGAGAAGCTGTGCAGTCTCCTCCCTTGGAGGCTGCCAACACCAGACTGGATGAAGCCCAGAGCAACCTGGTTTGACACCAGAGATGACCCTGCTGGGAGCAAGGAATTTGGACTGGAGACCTCCTGAGGTCCCTTCCACCCTGAAGGAGTCCATGATTATTTCCACTATCAATCTTCTCTTGTGGATGTCAGGGAAAGCACACAGGTGCCCTGTGACAGTGGAAGCAGGCCAGCTTTCTTCTCCTCCTCCACTCAGAATTGCTCAGATGCAGGGCTTCTTGGCAGGAATCCCCAAGACAGCCCTGAGCAATCCTTGGCTTCACTTGGAATTTCCTTTTACTTTTCTTCCCCCTCTTCTAAGTCTGTCTCTTTTACCATTCTGATCCCTTCCCATACGGCCCACCCCACCCCTGCTCACCTTTATACTCATTGGTGCTGTTTTGGTTTGATGGGTTTTTTTTGTTTGTTTGTTTCATTTTGACACAGAGGAGCTTCAGTCCCAAAGGATCTTGAGAAACTCGGGTGATTCGGACAACAGATACATCATGAAGTTTTCCAAGAGAAGTGTCAAGTCCTGTGCCTAGGTGGGAATGATCCTGTCTGTGAGGAGAGGTTGAGGGACTTGGCCTTCTTTATCCTGCTGAAGTGCAGGGAAAGGGCAGTAGTAGCCTGTGACTGCTTGAAGAGTGGTTTCAGAAAGATACCGTTTGGCTGTGGCTGTGGAAAAGATCCACAAACTGCATCTTGAGAGGTTCACACTGGACTTCAAGTCAAAAGAATGTCACTCGTAGGGCAGCGCTGCGGTGCAGCAGGTCACCCAGAGGGAGTCTGTAATCAGCCCCTGCCTTTGTGTTTCAAGGAAAAGCAAGTGAAGGCAGGAAGACATCAGGAGAGGCGGGGAGATCCCAGGGTGAGAGCAAGGTGGGGAAGCAGCTTGGGTGTGTACAGGCTGCAGGGAAAGAGGCACAGGCGTGGGAAAGCATAGGACAGCCTGTGGTGGAGACGGCTGAGGGCACTGCCAAGGCTGAAAGCTCCCAACACAGCTAGGTTTTGTCCTCTTGGCTATGGCTGGTGTCTCTGACACTGAGGTCCCCGAGAAGACGCTGTTTCCATAAAGCACTGTGGCCTTGCTGCCTCCTTGTCCCTTGGGAGCCCAGCAGGTGCCCTATCATGGTCCTGCACTTGACATTCTGCACCCCCACGCATACACTGCCCCCAGGAAGAGCCCTGAGCAATGCGTGATGGAAAGCATCACCCTACCCAGGGGCTGGCTGTCAGGGCCTGGTCACTCTGCTTGATAACACGCATCAAGGTTAACTTGGTATCACAGACACCCTCACATTGCCTTTGCCTACCTGTAATCAGGGCCTCCGACTTTCGGCTCTAATCAGCCCCTGGGGAGCCTTTGTTGGTAATGGCCCTCAGTGGGACTCATTATCTTTCCAAGACACTTGGGATATGCTTCTTGAGAGGTTGCTTCAGCCTCTTCTCTGTATCTGAGGTTCATGGGCTTAGCACCAAATACACCCGAGGGGCCATTAGAATGCAAAAAAAAAACCCTAAGGAGCCATGCCTCTTTCCATAATTTTCTTCAGTTTGACAATTCTTGTGGGGTTAATTGGAAAGTTTGCAGGAGTGTATTGAAATTAGGCAGATTTCAATGAGCACCTGAAAAGAAAGATGTCTGCTTCTAAAGCTTTCTTGATTCTTCAGTTCTCAGAATAAGTCACACCCTCATTCCCCAATTCATACTGACCCACAGTGTCTCCTAATGAAGTCAGGACATGTAGGCAAAGCAGTATTTTTGACAGGAGACCTGTATGGAGAACCTTCCTCGCCAGCTCCACAGCCTTGCCATTGCCCTCATCAGCCACTGGGGACTTCACATCACTCTTGTGAAAATCCAACCTTTTGGCACTCAAGTCTGTAGCTGAATGTTACAGCTCATGGGCACCAATTCCCACCTGCTTTCCTTCGAGAACTAGCTGCAGACAGACACAGAAGGGTTTGTCTTAAGAGCAAACAAGCAAATTATAATTTGGAGCCTTTTAATAAAAGATACAAAAAAGCACTCCTCAACTGTATGTCAAGTCCACGCTGCCTCCAGTGAGGTCCACTGCCCACAAGGCATAACCTTCCTTGAAATGTTTTCGACAGATAGATAGGAAAGGATAGACAAGAAACACAACAAAGGAGGTGGCTAAAGAGACAATGCAACTGCTGAAAGATGAGGCAAGCTTCAGACTCCCAGCAGCGCAGAGCAGCACCTGGAGGGTTGAGAGGTACCTGAACGGATAAAGAGCAAGGGGAAAAGGAAAACTGGGAAACTATGGGAAGTGCATATGCCCAGATCGTGTGATGCAAAGATGCCTTTAGAAATGACCAATTTAATCAGGACATGTGGAAATATGTGAGAGATCACTGAGATTACATCCACAGCCTAATAGACAGAGCAGTGGAAACACAAGGTCAAGGGCAGATCGATATTTCTTCTCCTGCGATTAATACCCTTCCTGAAGGTTTCCACTCTTTCATCATGTTCATTGAAGTAGACTAAAATAATCACCAATGGGCCCTCTCTAAGCACTGAAGGAAGACTGATTCCAGCATTACAAATTGTCTCATCAGACAATGGTTATGTGCAAGAGGTGGAAATGTCTAACTCTGGCAGCCCTGATGCCCATCTCTTAACAATTGACAAGAAACCCTCATTGCCAAACCCTCACACAGTTTTTACCACTGCCAAATATTTTTTCTTCTTTCTTATTAATTGGCAGCACCATTTTCATGCACTACAGGAATTAGCCTGTCTGTGCGAGTATATATATATGTATGTATGTATGTATATACACACATTATTCATCAAAATACATTTGCTACCAACACTCGGAATGGAGAAACTTTGTTCTGAGGAACTACTTTATTTTAACTGTCATGTTTCAGCTCTCTTCTTCTGCCTCTCTGGCCTTTCTTCTTCCTTTCACTATTCTCTCTTTACAGAGCACTCCAGGGAATGGTTCACTGAATCACAGCGCTTAGGGTGGACGACACCTCTGGACATCACCTAGTCCCAGCCACCCTGGTCAATGCAGAGGGAACTAGATGAGGTTGCCCAGGGCCTCCCCCCACTTATGCATTATCCACAAGGGTGCTGAGAGTGTGCTCCATCCACTGTGCAGGCCATTCATCAAGATGTTAAACAGTCCTGCCCCACATGTTGATCACTGAGGGATGCCACCAGGAACTGGCTGCCACTTGGAACTTGTACCACTGATCACAACGTTTCAGCCTGATGGCCCATTCAATCTTCCACCTGCCTTATGGTCCATTGATCAAGGGCTGAACTCAACAATTTGGCTCCAAGGAGACTCTGGGGGACTGTGCCAAAGGCTTTGCTAAAGGGAAGGTTCACAAAATCCCTGCAAAATCCCCCTTGTGCATGCAGGCATTTATCTTATGGTGGAAGGCAATCAGGTTGGTCAGGCATGCTTTCCATTTCCCCTTGGTCAACGCATGCTGCCTCTTCCAGGCCTTCTCCTTCCTATGCTTGGAGATGGTTTCCAGGAGGATTTGCTCCACCACCTTCCGAGGGACTGAGTTGAAGAGGACCAGCCTGTTGTCCAGATCCTCCCTCCTGCCCTCCTGCAAAATGGGTGTGATGTGTGCCTTTTCCCAGTCATCAGGAACCTCCCTGATTACCATGACATTTCACAGACAATTGGGAGCAGCGTTGCAGTGACTCCAGGCACCTCTCCCTGCACCCTGGGGTGCTTTCCGTCTGATCCTGTGGACCTGTGTGTGCCCACTGGGCAAAAGTCCTCCCCACCTGCATCTTCGTCCCCTTGGGTGAGGCTTTGCTAACACAGATGCTTCCAAAGGGCTCAGGGGCCAGGGAGGCCTGGCAGTAGACAGGATCATGAAAAGACAAGGTAAAGGAGTCAGTGAGCTCCTCAGACTTTCCCGTGTCCTTGTCACTATGTCCCCTGTCCCACTGAGCAGGGAGAACACACTTTCCTTGTGTTGCTGCCTTGTGCTGCCAGCGTCCTTGCACAAGCCCTTCAGGTTACCCTCCCCATCCCTTCCTAGCTCCAGCTCCAGCTCCAGCTCCAGCTCCAGCTCCAGCTCCAGCTCCAGCTCCAGCTGAGCTTTGGGTTGCCTAACTCCATCCCAAACAAGATGAAATCCTCTCTGCTGCAGTCCAGGGTGGTCATTCTGTTATTCCTCTCACCTCTCTACCATCTCATGGTCACTGCAGTGACAGCCAACCTCCACATTCACATCCCCATCCAGCCTGAGCTTCACACAAGAAATCAAGGGGAGGGTGTCACCATCTACTTAGGGGCGCAAACTACAGAGGTAGAGAAATCACACTGCAGAAAAGCTGGCTCTTCTCCCCTCACCACAGAGGGGATCCAGGCAATGGCCTTTCAGGTGGTTAAAGGTGGATGCCAAGAATTTCCACAGTAATGTAGGTATGCCTGAGGCAGTGCCTCCCAGGCTGCCCTTACAGGCAACAGGGAGGAGGAGGTGTTCACCTGCCTCCTTTGAGATGGTCACATAAAGCACAAAGGACTCCTGTCCCAGAGACATTTGCTCTGTGCTTGAAATGGCGCCTGAGATCATAGGTGTTCAGGATAGTTCAGGTTGAAGGGACCACAGGAGGCCTGTAGTGCAAGGTGCTGCTCAAAGCAGGGTCAGCTAGAGGGTCAGAAACCAAAAAATGCCCCTGCCAAAGGACTTCTGGGGGTGATACAGCAGGAGAAGGTAGTAGAGGGTTGACAGGGTGATCCCATGGACAAAAAGGTTTCTTTTTTCCCCTTCTCCTGAAAATGGCATCCTCACCTGTCCAGAAGGAAGAAGCTGGGACATGAACTTTGCCACTAACATGGAAGCAGAGAATCTCCTGAGTCCCTTACAGACAGAGGCTGGTCCAAAG
The DNA here is from genome assembly GCF_036417845.1 of Apteryx mantelli. Classification (NCBI taxonomy): domain Eukaryota; kingdom Metazoa; phylum Chordata; class Aves; order Apterygiformes; family Apterygidae; genus Apteryx; species Apteryx mantelli. The sequence goes on from NC_089988.1 coordinate 19,507,908, forward strand.
GCCACCATCCCAATGGCACCCGACCTCGAGGCATGCCTGCCTTCTTGCTGGGCACCCTCCAGCCCCAGGCAGGAGGTGTACAGGGAACAGAGTGGGGTGTGCAGCCTGCAGCCCTGGCCACCCAGCAGCTGTGGTGGGACCCTGCTCTTCTAGATGAGACTGGGCTCTCCTGCATTTCCCCAGTGTGAAGCCTGCCTCCCCTCCAGCTGGGAATACAGCCTGGCAGAGAGGGCCAACATGGGAAACACGATCTCTGTTCCAGGGTGTGAAGAGAGAGGGGAGGGCAGAGGGGGATCTGCTCATGCCCTGGGCAGTGATTCCCTCCCTGCAGCCAGTACAGCCCTGCTGATGCCCTGTAACCTGTGAGCCCAGGAGATGGGACTCCGATCTGCTCTGGCTCTGAAGATTTCTCATCCCTTCAGACCCAGGATGCAAAGCACTGGTCTGCGGACACCTCATCTGTCAAAGGGCCTGAATGCCTGGTATGTTCCTTGGAACGACTCTCTGAGGACAGGCTTGACCAGGCAGTCCAAATGCCAGCAAGGCCTCAACCCCACAACAGTGTCCCCTGTCCCTCACTCTGCCTTCCAGCTGCTTCCTCCTAGAGGATTTGTGTCGGGAGGGACCACCAGAGATCTCCAGGAGCATGATCTGCTCTAGGCCGGGCTAACTTGACAGTTAGATCAGTTTGGTAGATGCTTTCTCCAGGAGAGTTTTTTTAAGATTTCCTGTCCCCTGCCCCAGTGCTACTCAACTACCATGGTTATTTCTTTGTTTTTTTTGCTAAACTCTTTTGAAATTTCCCTTACTGCATCTTCTCCTTTTTGTCTCTTGTCCTTTCCTCCCCTTGGCCCACACCCAGACCATCCTCTCTACTTTGACTGAGGACAATCACAGCCTCACCTCCAAGCACAGCCTTCCTGGGATCTCCTGGGACCACCCAGGCAGGTCGTGGTAGCCAGCTGCAAGCAGAGCTGTGTGCTGCAGATCCCTAGGTGGTCTTAGACGAGAATGTATGGAGACATAACATGATCCAGGGCAGAGCCTGCGAGCCAGTGCCACAGCACAGGTGGGGGCAGCTGGCATGAGAGGAGAAGACCTCCAGCAGCTCCTCTCCACACCTGGGCAGGGAGTGATGCACCCGGCAGTGCTCCTGAGAGAGGATGGTGAAACAGGACGGGCGGCACCGTGAGGTGTATTGCTGGGCACCAACCATCTGTGCTGGGTCTGGGAGTCCTGGCAAGTGGTGCTGGTGGCAGTAGCCCTCGAGGAACCTTCAACCCTGCTAGCAGCAGCGAGTCCCCACCATGACCGTCAGGAGCTTCTGGAGTGTTGTGGCTCCCATCAGCACCTCATCTCTCCAGTGGCCAAGCCCTGCTGCCCTGCACATGGCCCCATGACCCCACTGTGTGGGCACCCCACAGGACAGGATGGATTTCGAGGTGGGGAAACATCCTGCAGGCATGGTCCCCATGACAGCCCTTGTTGCCGCGTCCCCCTCAGCCCTCCTGCCGGGCAGCCTTCCACCAGCCCCCACCCCCTGTCCAGCCATGTCCCTGTCCCCCCAGCATTAGCAGAAAGCCATGCTTTGTGGTCTGATGAGGTCTGGGCCCACAGAGAGGCCAGGAAGGGTGGCCATTCCCCCCATACAGGTGCTTAGCCCAGCAGGCAGATGGAGCTGGTCACAATCAAAGATCACCCCTCACCAGGACCACAGGGAATGGCCAGTGATGGAAATGGCTGGTATGAGATGCTGGGTGTGTGAGGAGTTTGCTGGGACAGTTTCTCCTCTCTGTTCATACAGCAACAGGATGGGCTGCATCTGTGTTCTGCCTGACGCTGTTTGAGGTCCCCCATGGGAGGAGGATGGTCTACAGGCACAGGAGATGGCCCCAGGATTTCTTCTGCATGCTCCCTGACAGCCCTGCAGAAGACCCAGCAGAGGGCTTGTCCTCCCAGGGATCACAGCTGGATGCCCAGTCCTTCAGCTTGCCGTGGAGCCTTGTCCGGGGGTGACTTTTAGGGTAAGGACCACTACGCAGGGTAGGAAAGATTGTCTCAAGGAAATGTGCTGAGGACAGCACGTGAGCGACAGCAGCTTTGGAGGAAGAGCCCAGCCTTCAGGCACTGCACCTGCAAGAACCTATTTTATTAGAGAAATGCTATGATGGAGTCAGCTCTGACCCAGTGTTGGACACAACTTTATATGGGCACCAGGTGGGACAGAGCAGTCTCAGTGAAGGTGGAATGAATCCAACCATTGGTGTAGCAACATGGTAGCAAACAATAATAACAACAGGAATAATAGTCATAATAAAAATAAGTGAACAAACAAAGCTCAGTCCTCGTACGGGACACAGGGGGAGTCATTTGTGGAGAGCAATGTTACCACTGCTGAAAAATGTCCATGAAATCACTTTCCTCAGGGCATCTTTCAGCTCCTTGTTCCTCATGCTGTAGATGAGAGGGTTCAGTGTTGGAGGCACCAACGCGTACAGAACACTCACCACCAGATCCATAGCTGGGGAGGAGATGGAGGGGGGCTTCAGGTAGGCAAAGATGATAGTGCTGACAAACAGGGAGACCACGGCCAGGTGAGGGAGGCACGTGGAAAAGGCTTTGTTTCGGCCCTGCTCAGAGGGCATCCTCAGCACAGCAGTGAAGATCTGCACGTAGGACAGCACAATGAAAATGAAACACCCAAAGACTAAACAAAGACTAACCACCAGAAGCCCAACTTCCCTGAGGTAGGAGTCTGAGCAGGAGAGCTTGAGGATCTGGGGAACTTCACAGAAGAACTGGTCCACTGTGTTGTCTTGGCAGAGTGGTATGGAAAATGTATTAACAGTGTGCATCACAGAATAGAGAAAACTAGTGCCCCAGGCAGCTGCTGCCATTTTGACACAAGCTCTGCTGCCCATGATGGTCCCATAGTGGAGGGGTCTGCAGATGGCAACATAGCGGTCATAGGCCATGACTGTGAGAACAGAATACTCTCCTGTTGACAAGAAGAAAACCAGGAAGACTTGAGCAGCACATCCTGAGTAGGAAATGGCCCTGGTGTCCCACAGGGAATTGGCCATGGATTTGGGGACAGTGGTGGAGATGGTGCCAATGTCAAGGAGGGAGAGGTTGAGGAGGAAGAAGTACATGGGGGTGTGGAGGCGGTGGTCGCAGGCTACAGCTATGATGATGAGGCCGTTGCCCAGGAGGGCAGCCAGGTAGATGCCCAGGAAGAGCGAGAAGTGCAAGAGCTGCAGCTCCCGTGTGTCCGCGAATGCCAAGAGGAGGAACTCGTTGAGGGAGCTGCTGTTGGACATTTTAGTATCTCCGGGCATGGGGGACTGTGCAAAGAAGAAAAGACACGGAGAAGTTAGAAGAGACTTTTCAAGCACAAAACCCCCAAATGTTGCAGTTCTCTCTTTCAGCTGGAGGATGATCGTGGTCATATGTTGCACTAGAAGGAAACAAGCCCCTGCTGAGAGCACACCAGTCCACTTTCAAAGTGCACATCTCCAAACTTCTCACCCTTTCTCCGGGCACCTGAGGGAGCTCTCCACACTCTCCTTCTAGCCAAGGACACACAGGGCTCTTTTCAGATGCCCACATACAGCCTCCCACCACCAGCTCCATACTCTCAGCATCTCTGCACCTTCCTCATGGGTCTCTCAGATATCACAGAGGTGCTATGAGACAGCAGTGCCTTTCTAGGGGGCAGGTCAGAGCCTGGCAGGACACCACAGGGAAACCGTCAAAGGACCTTTAGGATTGAAAATGGGCTCTCCTTAAAGGAGAGTCAGCTCATTTCTGAACCTCACTGACTGCATTTTCTGGAGCTCCACAAGTCAGAAGGGGACTGGGGCCACCTCATTCCCATGCAGACCCCTCTGTTCCACAACTTGCAGCATCAGTGTCTGAACTGCAGCTGAAATCCCCCAACCCCAGAAAACCCCTAAACAAGAAGAGGAGCAGCATGGCTACGAGGGGAAACAAGGAGCAACACCATGATCGTGCTGCCAAGGGAGGCAAGGAGAGAGACAGAGAGGCATTCTGGAAAGCCTTCACCTTAGCTAGCTGGGCATGCCACCTCGCAGATGGTGACATTGCAGGGCAGTCGCTCTCAGCCCCTTTGTCAGGCAGCCCAAAATGGGCCCATAGCAGGAGAGATGCCCCTCTCCTCTGGCAGAGGTCTGGCTGCAGAGGAGGTGGCTCATGCCCTGCACTTCCCTCTCATTCCCTGCCCATCTCTGCTGCCTGAAGCTGTCCCTGCTGGCAGCTCTTTCTCTGTCACAACATCTTCTCCCACTCAGTGCTCACACCCGCTGTGTGCTCACTTCTGCCCTGCAGAAACCTCCCGCATCAGGGCACTCTCTAGGGGCATCTCTGTGCATGCACGTCCTAACGAGCAGGTCACATAAACTCCTGTGAGGCCACAGAAGTGATGTGGATGCTGCCTGTAGGCTAAGGTGGGGATGAGGCAGCTTCCTAAGTTTTCCCAGTGACATATTAATCTCTCAGAGTGAAGGTTTAGGAGTCCCACTTCCTTGACAAAACAGAAACCACATTCCTTCATTCTCCCTGCCAAAATTAGGAAACTGAAAGTGCAGATACCTGAAGAAAAGCTCCTTCCCTTTCTAGTAGCCCTTCTCTTGGTCTCCTCTTGAAAAGACCCCTTGCACATCTCCTGTGCATGAGCTAGAGCTGTGCGCAGACCTGACCCACGCAGCACCCTCTCAGCAGGAGAATGAACCTGCCCTGCCGGGGCTGGCTCCTCTCACCGAGAGTTTCTCCCCACACTGCTTTGGAAAGCTCCCTGGGCAGGCTGAGGGCTGACTCTCACACGCAGCAGAGTCAGTGCCCCGGGCACACAGCACCCTGGGGTGCAGGGACACTGCTCTGAATCACAGCCCTGCACAGACCTGTGTGTGCTCCCTGGCTCCACACCCTGCAGCCACCCCTGGCAGAATGGAGCTGCACGCCCTGTCCCTCTGATGGTATGGCAGTGAATCCCTGCGCTGAAGCATCTCCTCCTCTGCCTATACGCTGCAGGAGGCAGGAGAGCAATCCTTAAAAAGCCTATCAGTTATGGGATGGGATGGGTTTGGAAGACCCCTCCAGGAACCTCAGTAGCATTGCCCTGCAGCCGGAGACTTACAGTGTCAAGGGCTGTGAAGATTTCTCCCACAAGGAGCTCTCCTCTCTCCTCTCACTCCACACTGCCTTCCACTTCTCACTGTCTTGTGTCCTCTCATGTCAGCAGCAGCAGGCAGTGCCCAGAGCCCTGCTGCTCTTTGCAGAGAAGCTGCTCCTGCACACAGCTGTGTCTGGGCAGCACTGCTCGCTTGCCATAAACTCCCTCCATTCCTGGAGCCTGTCCCCATGCTGGAACAAAGGCCCAGCTGAGCTCATGAATTTCTCTGTCCCTTGGGCTCCCTCCTCCTGGGAAATGTTCACTCCAATAAACCAAAATAATCACCAGTGGGCCCTCTCTAAGCACTGAAGGAAGACTCATTCCAGCATTACAGATTGTTTCATCAGAGCATGGTTATCTGCAAGAGGTGGAAATGTCCCACTCTGGAAACCCCTATTCCCATCTCTTAACTAGGCAGGACATGTAGAAAGAACCAAGAAGGGAGCTGATTGACACCTGGTTCAGGTGCTGACTCAGATGAGTCAATGTGGGCACCTCATTCTGTTTTGGAAGGCCCTGGACTGGAGTGGGATTCAGCAAACTCCTGTGAACTCCACAAACACACAGCAGGTGGGATTCCCCTTGCCCAAGCTGAAGTGAGCACCACACAGATGTCTGCATGGGAGCTCTTTCTGTAAGCTCCCATTGTAATCACATGAAATGGAGGGTGGGAGTCAGTTGCTCACACACAAACACCTGGTGACATTGGAAGAGACAGAGGTGGTCCCAGGCATGTGCCAGTGTCTTCTTGCTCTGATGGAGCAACTGGGACACCCACATCCTTCTAGAGCATGATTTGGGGGCCAGGTGCAGAATTCCCTTGGTCATCTCAAATGACACTAGATACCCACTACTGTTAGAGCACCCCTCACTATGATGCTGAGACACATGGAGATGCCTACAGTGCAAACTGCTAATGTAATTCAGTGCAGACACTTGATGTAATGACATAGAAACAGGCTGGCAGGGCCATGCCAGATGCCTGGGGTTTCTAGCACAACTGCATGGATGGGACCTATGGGAAAACCATGCCCCTTTGGAGTGGTTGCTGGGCAGACAACCCAGGTTATCTCAGGCTTTCCTACCTGTGCCCAGAGAACTGAATCCCACCACTGCCTTTAGGCAAAGTCCACCCCGACTGCATTCAAGCGTGCTGCATAAATGGGAGGCACATCACACCAAGGTCTCTGCTCTAGTCTCTGCACTTTCAAACCTTTTTTATTCTTCTCTTCTGAAACTCTTCTTACACCTGGACAACATGAACTGGGACTGTGCTAATGATGACCTCAGGGTGCCTGGATCACAGGCTGCCCAGGCCCAGGGACTTCTTCTGTGGCACCTTGTCCTGCCTGCAGATCGCTTCACCTCTGTCACAGGCCCCAAGGTGCTTCCAATCAGCTCAGGCAGGCAACCCTTCTCCTTCCAGGTCTGCACAGCCCAGCTCTGTTTCTCGCTGGCCTTGGGCACTGCAGGCTTTGCTCTCTCAGTGGGAACCTCCTTGCACCATTACATTGCCACCTGTTATCTAGGCCAGCATGGCTCTGCTCTGAAGTGGGGTCATTGCACACATGGTGTCCTTGGCTCACAGTAACATGTTTCACCACGACCAGTCTGTTCTCTGTGCCACAGCTGAGGCTCTGCAACCCAAATACACACAAGTGCATGCAGCCTGGGGCACACAGAGGAGCAGATGGAGACACACAAGCTGTCACAGGACTGAAACATGGTTGGAATAACTGAGATGTGGTGGGACCACTACCATGACTGGAGGGCTGTGATGGCAGGGTACAAGCTCTGCAGGCAAGACCATTAGGGAAGATGAGCAGGGGGGGATGCGCGTTATGTGAAGGGACAGCTCAGATGTATGGAGCTCTTGCATGGGATGGACATGAGTTTGGGTGAGAGTGTGTGCATGAGCATCAGAGTAAAGGCATTGTTGTGATGGGAGTTACAGACCACCCGATGAGGGTGAGGAGGTGGATGCAGTCTCCTTTAAGCAACCTGAGGAAGTCAGTGGGTCACAGGGCCTGGTTCTTATGGGGGGACTTTAATCTCCCTGATATTCATTGGAAGGGCAAACCGCAGGGTGCAAGCAGTCCTGGAGATTTCAGGAGGGTGTCAGGGACAGCTTCCAAGCACAGCTCCCTGATGGGCCAGGAAGGGTGATGCTCACCTGGATCTGGTACTCACACAAGGAAGCACAGATCAGGGCTGTGATAATCTGTGGAAACCTTGTCTGCAGTGACTATGGAATAGTGGAGTCCCAGATCGTGAGGGCAGTGAGGAAGGACAATAGTAGTGTACACACTCCAGCCATCAAAGGAGGAAACTTTGTCCTCTCCAGGGGACTGGTGGGGGATCCCAATGGAGGCAGCTCTGAGGGGCAATGGAGCTTATGAAAACCAGCAGGTCTTTAAGGACAGCAGCCACCAAGCACAAGGACAGTCCATAGTGATACCCATTAGAACTAGGAGACATCCTGGGAGATCAGCTTGGTTAAACAGGATGCTGTTGTCCACCAAAGTAGGGATGGTGAAACCAAAGCTCCCCGAGTGTAGACACTTGCAGCAGATATCAAGGGCATGAAGAAGAGCTGCTACTACTCCGCTAACAGAGACAGAATAAGCAAAGAACACCTGGTCTCACTGCTGAATGGGGCAGGGGCTCTAGTAATAGCAGATGCAGATAGCTCTGAGGAGCTCGGTGCCTTCTTGGCTTCAGTCTTCACCAGCAAGGTCTCCTGAGCTGTTGTGCCTCAAGTCAGGGCTCCAGAAGAGAAAAACAGCCAGCAGGGGATGAGGGTTGACTGAGGGATTGCTTGTAAGTACTCAGCCCATGCAAGTCTCTGGGATGGGATGGGCTGCATCGAAGGACACTGAGAGGGCTGGCCAACTACATAACAAGCCAGTCTCTATCACCTTTTGAAAGGTTGTGTAGATCAAGGGAGGTCCCAAAGACCAGAAAAAAGGAATGTGTTCTGCCCATCTTCAAAAAAGGCCACAAGGACAACCTGGGGAGCTGCAGGCCCTTCAGCCTCACTTTGGTGAGGAGTGTGTTATGCAGCAAATGCTCTCACATCATATTTTTGGGCACAGGAAGAATGTGCCTGGGAACAGTCAGCATGGATTCACTGAAGGTAAATCATTCCTGCACAACCTGATTGCCTTCTGTGATAAAAGACCTGTGATTGTGGAGGAGCAGAAAGTACTAGATGTCATTTACCATGATTTTAGCAAGGTGTTGGACACTGTCTCCATGAATATTCTTGAATACAATAAGGCATCATGATGAGATGGGTAGACACTCGGGTGGAAAAAAAGCTGTTTGGATGATGGAGCTCAGAGGGTTTTTTGAATGGGTCATGCTTTACCAGGAAGCCAGGTAAAGGTGGAGTATGCAGGGGTCTCTACGTGGACATGTCTTGTCTGACAGGTTCACCAGTGACCTGGAGGATGCAACTCTCATCACGTTTGTAGATGACACCTCATCAGGAGGAAGAGTCACAAGTTTGAGGGCTGCCATTCAGAGGGACCTCAGCAGACGGGAGGAACGATCTGTCAGGAACTTTGTGAAATTCAACAAGGACAAATGCAGGTCCTACACCTGGGAGAGACCAACACCCTGCAATAATACAGGCTGGGGAGTCTGTGGACAGGGAGCTGAACATCAGCCAGCAGCTTGCCCTAGCAGCAAAGGAGGCCACAGTGTCCTGGGCGGCGTGAACAGGAGCACAGCCAGGAGATGGAGGGAAGTGATTATCCCCCTCTACTCAACACTCATTAGAGCCCATCTAGATACTGCGTCCAGTTGGGGCTGCCTGTAGAAGAACACTGTTGATAACATGGAGTGAGCTCAGTGGCAGGCCCCCAAGGTGGTTGGGGGCTGGAGCACTTGCCTTGAGAGGACAGGCTGAGGGAATGGGTTGGTTCAGTGCAGAGAAGGGAAGGTTTTGGGGGGGACTCATAGCAGCTTCCCAAGTGAAGTTTGTCACTGATAATGAACCAGGTTTTTACAGGAATTCATGGCAGGAGAATGAGAGGCAACGGTTATAAGCTGAAACAAGTGCAGTCAAAACTGTGTATAGGGAAGAAAAATCAGTGAGGATCCTGAAGCATTTGAAGTGGGGTCCAGAGGGATTATGGACTCTTTATTCTTGGAGGCTTGCAGGATGCAGCTGGACAAAGGCCTGAGGAACTTGGTGTGAATTCAGTGTTGATCCCTATGTGAGCAGGAGGCTGGACTAGAGTCCTCCCAAGGTCCCTTGCAGCCTGAATGATTTGGTGATTTTGTCCTCTCTGGTGATAGCCACTGCAATTCTTGCAGGCAGCAAATCCTTTCCTGCATGTGGGTTAGCACCTAACATGGCCTCCCCAGAACCAGCCCCTCCTAGTGGTGTGAGGTTGCCTCTTGGGCCTGAAAGTTTTTCAGTTCAAGGTTTCATTATGAGTGACTGCTTGTCCAGAGTGAGTCCTCTTCACAGCCTACAACACCTGTACATTACAACATGATGCCAAATGAGTGTGACATATGCAGAAAGTCATGGCATGAGGGTGATCGCACTCTAACATCCATGAGGTCCTTTGCTGATCTACTAATACAGAGAAGGACTGGAAAAGCCTTAAAGCTCCTAGGCACACACAGGTAATGTTGACTTTGTCACTATGGGAGGTGAGGGAGCTGTGTTTGTTCAGCCTGGAGAAGAGAAGGATTTGGGAAGACCTAATAACAGCCTCCCCATACCTACCAGGACATCATCAAGGAGATGGAGCCAGGCTCTTCACCATTGTGCATGATGTGAGGGTGAAGGCTGATGGGCATTAGCTGAAAGAAGAGAGGTTCAGGCTGGGTGTAAGGAGAAACTTTTGACCCATCCTGGCAGCCAAGCACTGGGGCAGGCTGTTCTGAGAGGCTGTGCCATCTCCATCCTCAGAGGTTTTCAAGTCCTCAGTGAGTAAAGCCCTGAGAAATCTGGACTTGATAGCTGACCCTGCTGTGGGAAGGAGGTTGGGCTAGGGATATCCTCAGGTCCCTTCTAGCCTGAAAGATTCTGCATTTCCTTCCACACTGCGTCTTCTCTTTTTGACCTTAGGGAAAACCTTCAGCTTCCCCATGACCATGGAAGTATGTCAGAAGCAAATATTACCAGACCAAGTGCATGTTCGTTGTCCTGCTCCAGTCAGAGTCCTTCAGGTTCAGGACTGCTTGGCAGCTACCCCCAAATAGGCATGATTTTTCTTTTGCTTCACCTTTTATTGAACTTTTACCTCTTTTGCACCTTCCAAGTTCTTCTCTTTTAACATCCTCATACCCTCCCATGAGGTCAGCCAACTCCTCTTTAGCCTTTCCCCCTTGACTCTGGATTTGCTTTCTTTGCACATTCACTTGGCTTTTCTGAGATGCTTGCCATGGTGATGCCTACCTTTGCCAGCAGTCCCTTTAAACGACTACCTCCTTTTATTATGTGGAGTATCCTGCAGGTCCTCCTGCTGTTATCCTGTCAGAGGCACCGCAAGACAGGATGAGCCCTCTGCACACACTCATTTACAGCTGACACAAGGGAGCTTCAGTCGAGAGGGGCCTTGAGAAACTTGGGGATTTGGCCAACAGAAACCTCATGCTGTTGTACAAGGAGCAGTGGCAGGTCCCACATCAGGGAACAGAACAGCCCATGCATCAGGAGAGGCTGGCACCTGACCGTCAGAGGAGTGACCCTGAGGAGAAGGGCCTGGACGTTACGAGGGATGCCGTATGAGCCAGTGGTGCACGCTCACTGCAAATGAGGCCAGCTGCATACGAGGCTGCTTCAGGAAGAGTGTGGCCACCCAGACAAGTGGAAATATTATCCCCCTCAACTCAGCCCTGGTGTGGCCGCATCTGGAATAGTGTGTCCCAGTGTGGGCTGCCAGTGCTGCAGGAATGGGGAGCAACTGGAGAGGGTCCAGAGGAGTCTTCCAAGATGGGGTTGGGGGCCTCCAGGAGAGGTTGAGGGACCTGGGCTTCTTCAGCCTGGTGAAATGGAGGCAAAGGGCAGTACAGTAGTGGCCTCTGAGTGCTGGAAGAGATCATGGATCTTTTCTTGGTAGTGGGAAACAACATGAGGAGGGGAAACCAGGCTAAAACAGGAACTCACAACTCAGCTCCGGGGCAATAAGGCAGCAGATGTAGGTAGGTCTGAGGAACTCGGGGCCTTTTTGGCTTCAGGCTTCTCCAGCTAGGTATCCTGGGCTGTTGTGCCTAGAGTCAGGGCTCCAGAGGAGAAAAGCAACCAGCAGGGGATGAGGGTTGAGTGAGGGATGACTTGCAAGAACTCTACCCCTACAAGTCAGTGGGATTGGAATGGTTGCACCCAAGGACACTGAGAGAGCCGGCTGCTGTCATAGCAAGGCTTACCTCTGTCATCTTTGAAAGGTCGTGGAGATGGGTTGAAGTTCCAGTAACTGCAGAAAGGGAAACGTTACATCCATCTTCAAAAAAGGCCCAGAGGACAACCCAGGGAACAACAGGTCATTCAGCCTGGTTGAGGAGTGTGTCATGGAGTGAGTCCACTCATTTCTGGGCACATGAGGGAGAAGAAGGTGATAGGGAAGAGTCAGCATGGATTGGCCCAGGGTAAATTGTACCTCACGTGCCTGATTGCCTTCTAGGATTGCATAGCTCTGTTTGTGATTGGAGAGCAGAAAATGTCTTTCAATGTGATTTGAGCAAGGGGTTTGACACTGTCTCCCGCAATATCCTTGTGGAATACAATTTAGAAATGTACTGCCTAGATGGCTGGACAACCAGATGGCTAAAGAACCTGTTCGACGATTAGGCTCAGAGGGCAGTGATGAATAGGTAGTACTCTTCCTGGAGGCCAGGGAGAGGAGGAGCACCACAGGGTCTCTCCAGGAACCTGTCCTTTTCAATGACTTCATTAGGGACATGGAAGAGGCAATATTCATCATGCACGCTGAGGACAAAAAACTGCAGAAGGGCCCAGCCATATGTTGGCCCCTCCCCCAGTGCTGCTCAACTACCATGATTATTTCTTTATTTTTTTCCTTCAACTCTTTTGAAATTTCCCTTACTGCATCTTCTCCTTGTTGTCTCTTGTCCTTTCCTCCCCTTGGCCCCCACACAGACCATCCCACCAACTTTGACTGAGGACAATTACAGCCTCACCTCCAAGCACAGCCTTGCTGGGAGCTCCTGGGACCATGCAGGCAGGCTGTGGTGGCCAGCTGCAAGCAGAGCTATGTGCTGCAGATCTGCACATGGTCTCAGAGGAGAGCTAATGGAGACATAACATTATCCAGGGCAGAACCTGTGGGCCGATGCCAGGGCAGAGCTGGGGCAGCTGGCATGAGAAGAGAAGCCCTCCAGCAGCTCCTCTCCACACCCTCGCAGGGAGTTTTGCACCCAGTGGTGCTCCTGAGAGTGGACGGTGACAAAGGATGGGGGGCACTGTGAGCTGCATTGCTGGGCACTGACCATATGTGCTGGGTCTGGGAGTCCTGGCAGGTGGTGTCGGTGGCAGCAGCTCCCGATAAACCCCCGACCCTGCTAGCAGCAGTGAGTTCCCTTCATGACTGTGGGAGCTTCTGGGGTGTCACGGCTCCCATCTTCCTCCTGTCCCTGTGCTGGTTCAGCCCTGCTGCCCTCCATGTGGCCCCATGGCCCCACTGCACCGACACTGCAGAGGACAGGGTGCATTCAGGGGTGGGGAAGTGTCCTCCAGGCATGGTCTCCATGACAGCCCTGAGTGCTCTGTCCCCCAAAGTCCTTCTGAAGCCTCCCATCAGTCCCAAGGTCCTGCTCAGCCTTGATCCTGTCCCCTGGGGTTGGCAGAAGGCCATGCTCCGCAGTCTGCTGGCGTCTGAACCCAAAGGGAGAGGCCAGGCAGGACCGGCCATTCCCCCCAAACAGGTGCTGAGCCCAGCAGGCAGACAGAGCTGGTCACATTCAAAGATTACCCCTCACCAGGACCTCGGGGAACGGCCAATGCTGGAAATAGGTGGTATGAGGGTCTGGGTGTGTGAGGAGTTTCCTGGGACAGTTTCTCCTCTCTGTTCATGCAGCAACAAGCTGTGCTGGATCTATGTTCAGACAGACCCTGTTTGAGGGTCCCCCATGAGAGGAGGATGGCCTACAGGCCCAGCAGATGGCCTCAGGACCTCCTCTGCATGCTCCCTGCCAGCCCTGCCGAGGACCCGGCACAGGGCTCCTCCTCCCAGGGCTCACAGCTGGACATCCAGTCCTCCAGCTTGGCATGGAGCCTTGTCTGGGGGTGACTTTTGGGGTAAGGACCAGCACACAGGGTGGGGGAGATTGTCTCAAGGAAATGCGCTGGGGACAGGGTGTGAGGGACAGCAGCTTTGGAGGAAGAGCCCAGCGTACAGGAACTGCACCTGGAAGAATCCACTTCATTACAAATATACTGTGAGGGAGTCAGCTCTGACCCAGTGTTAGACACAGCTTTATATGGGCAACAGGTGAGACAGAGCAGTCTCAGTGAAGGTGGAATGAATCCAACCATTGGTGTAGCAACATGGTGAGAAATAATAATAACAACAGTAATAGTCATAATACAAATAAAGTGAACAAACAAAGCTCAGTCCTGGTACGGTAAACAGTTGGAGTCATCTGTGGAGAGCAATGGCAATGTTACTACTGCTGAAAAAGGTCCATGAAATCACTTTCCTCAGGGCATCTTTCAGCTCCTTGTTCCTCATGCTGTAGATGAGGGGATTCAGTGTTGGAGGCACCACTGCATACAGAACACTCACCACCAGATCCAGAGCTGGGGAGGAGAGGGAGGGGGGCTTCAGGTAGGCAAACAGGTCAGTGGTGACAAACAGGGAGACCACGGCCAGGTGAGGGAGGCACATGGAAAAGGCTTTGTGACGACCCTGCTCAGAGGGCATCCTCAGCACAGCAGTGAAGATCTGCACGTAGGACAGCACAATGAAAACAAAACACCCAAAGACTAAACAGGCACTAAGTGCAATAAGCCCAACTTCCCTGAGGTAGGAGTCTGAGCAGGAGAGCTTGAGGATCTGGGGGATTTCACAGAAGAACTGGTCCACTGTGTTGCCTTGGCACAGTGGTATGGAAGATGTGTTAGCAGTGTGCAGCACAGCATTGAGAAAACCACTGGCCCAGACAGCTGCTGCCATTTTGACACAGGCTCTGCTGCCCATGAGGGTCCCATAGTGCAGGGGTCTGCAGATGGCAACGTAGCGGTCATAGGCCATAACAGTGAGAAGAAAATACTCTCCTCCAATCAAGAAGAGGAACAGAAAGACTTGAGCAGCACATCCTGAGTAGGAAACGGCCCTGGTGTTCCGGAGGGAATTGGCCATGGATTTGGGGACAGTGGTGGAGACAGTGCCAAGGTCGAGGAGGGAGAGGTTGAGGAGGAAGAAGTACATGGGGGTGTGGAGGCGGTGGTCGCAGGCTACGGCTGTGATGATGAGGCCGTTGCCCAGGAGGGCAGCCAGGTAGATGCCCAGGAAGAGCGAGAAGTGCAAGAGCTGCAGCTCCCATGTGTCCGCGAACGCTAGGAGGAGGAACTCGTTGATGGAGCTGCTGTTGGACATTTTGCTATCTCTGGGCATGGGGGACTGTGCAAAGAAGAAAAGACATTGAGAAGTTAGGACCCATCTTCAGGTGCCCCATCTTTAGGCCCCAGACTTTTCAAGCAAAAAATACCCCAAATGTTGCAATTCTCATACTTCCCCCCCACACTGTCTCTCTCTTTACTGAGAGGATGGTCACACTCATATGTTGCCTTGAAAGAAACCAGCCCCTGCTGAGAGCACACGAGTCCACTTTCAAAGTGCACAGCTCCAAATTTCTCACCCTTTCTCCGGGCACCTGACAGAGCTCTCCACACTCCCCTTCTAGCCAAGGACACACAGGGCTCTTTTCAGATGCCCACAGACAACCTCCCACCACCATCTCCATACTCTCAGCATCTCTGCACCTTCCTCATGGGTCTCTCAGACATCACAGAGGTGCTATGAGACAGCTGTGCCTTTATAGAGGGCATCACGCAGGCTGCCAGGACACTATAAGGAAATGGTCAAAGGACTCTTAGGACTGAAGATGGGCTCTCCTTAAGGGAGAGTCAGCTCAATTCCCAACCCGACTGACTGCATTTCCTGGAGCTCCACAGGTTAGAAGGGGGCTGGGGCAGCATCATTCCCATTCAGACTCCTCTGTTCTACAACTTGCAGCATCAATGTCTGAACTGCAGCTGAAAACATCCAACCCCAGAAAGCCCAAGAACAAGAATATGAACAGCACGGACAGGAGGGGAAACAAGGAGCAGCACCATGATCCTGCTGCCAAGGGTGGCAGGGAGAGAGATAGAGAGGCATTCTGGAAAGCCTTCACCTTACCCAGCTGGGCATGTCACCTCACAGATGGTGACATTGCAGGACAGTCACTCTCAGCCCCTTTGTCAGGCAGCCCAAAATGGGCCCATAGCAGGAGAGATGCCCCTCTCCTCTGCCAGAGGTCTGGCAGCAGAGGAGGCGGCTCATGCCCTGCAGTTCCCTCTCATTCCCTGCCCATCTCTGCTGCCTGGAGCTGTCCCTGCTGCCAGTTCTTTCTCTGTCACAACATCTTCTCCCGCTCAGTGCTCACAGACACCATCCCACCCACTGGGTGCTCACTTCTGCCCTACAGAAACCTCCCGCATCACAGCACTCTCTAGGGGCATCTCTGTGCATGCATGGCCTAAGCAGCAGATCACATAAACTCCTATGAGGCCACAAGGGTGATGCTGATGCTGTCTGTAGGCTAAGGTGGGGATGAAGTGGCTTCCTGATGTTTCTCACAGACCTCTGAGAGTGAAGGTTTAGGAGTCCCACTTCCTTGACAAAACAGAAACCACATTTCTTCATTCTCTCTGCCAAAAATTAGGAAATTGAAAGGTCAGACACCTGAAGAAAAGATCCTTCCCTTTCAAGAAGCCCTTCTCTTGATCTCCTCTTGAAAAGACCCCTTGCACATCTCCTGCACATGAGCTAGAGCTGTGAGCAGCCCTGACCCACACAGCACCCTCTCAGCAGGAGAATGAACCTGCCCTACTGGGGGTCGCTCCTCTCACCCAGAGGTTCTCCCCATAGTGCTGTGGGAAGCTCCCTGGGAAGGCTGAGGGCTGACCCTCGCAGGCAACAGAGTCACTGCACTGGGCACACAGCACCCTGGGGTGCAGGGACACTGCTCTGAATCACAGACCTGCACAAACCTGTGTGTGCTCCCTGGCTCCACACCCTGCAGCCACCCCTGGCAGAATGGAGCTGCACACCCTGTCCCTGTGACAGTGTGGCAGGGAATCCCTGCTCTGAAGCATCTCCTCCTCTGCCTATGCACTGCAGGAGGCAGGAGAGCGATCCTTAAAAAGCCTATCAGTTATGGGATGGGATGGGATGGGATGGGATGGGATGGGATGTTTTTAGGAGATGCCTCCAGGAACTTCAGTAGCATTGCCCTGCAGCCAGAGACTTACTGTGTCAAGGGCTGTGAAGATTTCCCCCACAAGGAGCTCTCCTCTGGCCTCCCACTCCACACTGCCTTGCACTTCTCTCTGTCATGTCACCTCTGATGTCAGCAGCAGCAGGCAGTGCCCGAAGCCCTGCTGCTCTTTGCAGAGGAGCTGCTCCTGCACACAGCTGTGTCTGGGCAGTGCTGCCCACTTGCCATGAGCTCCCTCCAACCCTGCAGCCTGTCCCCGCTCAGGAGCAGAGGCCCAGCTGAGCTCATGAATTTCTATGTCCCTTGGGCTCCCTCCTCCTGGGAAATGTTCACTCCAATAAACTAAAATAATCACCAGTGGGCCCTATCTAAGCACTGAAGGAAGACTCATTCCAGCATTACAGATTGTTTCTTCAGAGCATGGTTATCTGCAAGAGGTGGAAATGTCCCGCTCTGGAAGCCCCGATTCCCATCTCTTAACTAGGCAGGACATGTAAAAAGGAGCAAGAAGGGAGCTGATTGACACCTGGTTCAGGTACTGACTCAGATGAGTCAATCTGGGCATCTCAAGCCCATTTAGAAGCCCCTGGAATGCAGTGGGATTCAGCTAATGCCTGTGACTTCCACAAACACACAGCAGGTGGGATTCCCCTTGCCCAAGCTGAAGTGAGCATAACAGATGTCTGCACACAAACTCCCTGTCTAAGCTCCGGTTATAATCCCTGGAGATGGAGGGTGGGAGTCAGTTGCTCACACACAGACACCTGGTGACATTGGAAGAGACAGAGGTGGTCCCAGGCATGTGCCAGTGTCTGCTTGCTCTGATGGAGCAACTGAGAGACACACATCCTTCTAGAGCATGAGTTGGGGGCCAGGTGGAGAATTTCCTTGGCCATCTGAAATGATACTAGATGCCTACTACAATTAGAGCCCCAATCACTATGAAGCTGAGACACATGGAGATGACTACAGTGCAAACTGCTAATGTAAGTCAGTGCAGACACTTGATGTAATGACTTAGAAATAGGCTGACAGAGACATCTCAGAGGCTTGGGGTTCCTAGCACAACTGCCTGGGACCTATGGGAAAACCATGCCCCTTTGGAGTGGTTGCTGGGCAGACAACACAGGTTATCTCAGGCTTTCCTACCTGTGCCCAGAGAACTGAATCCCACCACTGCCTTTAGGGAAAGTCCACCCCGACTGCATTCAAGTGTGCTGCATAAATGGGAGGCACATCACACCAAGGTCTCCGCTCTAGTCTCTGCACTCTCAAACACTTCTTGCTCTTCTCTGCCCGAATCTCTTCTCACCACCAGGTGATATGAACAGGAGCTGGACTAATGATGACCTCAGGGTGCCTGGATCACAGGCTGTCCAGTGCCAGGGACTTCTTCAGTGGCACCTTGTCCTGCCTGCAGATCGCTTCACCTCTGTCACAGGCGCCATGGTGCTACAAATCAGCTCAGGCAGCAAACCCCTCTCCTGGCATTCCTGCACAGCCCAGCTGTGTTTCTCGCTGGCCTTGGGCACTGCAGGCTTTGCCCTCTCAGTGGGAACCTCCTTCCACCATTACATTGCCGCCTGCTATCTAGGCCAGCATGGCTCTGCTCTGAAGTGGGGCCATTGCACACACAGTGTCCTTGGCTCTTGGTAACAGGTTTCACCACAACCAGTCTGCTCTCTGTGCCACAGCTGATGCTCTGCAGCCCAAATATATGCAAATGCATGCAGCCTGGGGTAGAGACAGGAGCAGATGGAGATGTACAAGCTTTCACAGGTGTGAAATATCATTGGAATGACTGAGATGTGGTGGGATCACTCACATGAAAGGAGGGTAATGCTTGTAGGGTACAATGTCTTCAGGAGAGACTGTCAGAGAAGATGAGGAGGGAGGATGTCTTTTCTGTGAAGGGGTAGCTCGGATGTGTGGTAAATGTCCTTTACCTAGACTTTAGCAAGGTGTTTGACACTGTCTCTCACAATATTCTTGCATGCACGTTAGAATGTTACAGTCTAGAAGAGCAGACAAGCGGATGGGTAAAAAGCTGCTTGGAGGACCAGAGGCTGAGAGGGCAGTGGTGAATGGGTAGTACTCTTCCTGGAGGCCAGGGAGAAGTGGAGCACCACAGGGTCTCTCCAGGAACTTGTCCTGCCCAACAACTGTATTAGTGACATGGAAGAGGCAATATTCATCACGCTTGTTGAGGACCCAAAACTGCAGAGGGGCCCAGCCATATGCTTGAGGGCTGCCATTGAGAGGGACCTAGACAGGCAGAAGGAATGGGCTGTCAGCAGCCTCATGGAATTCAACAAGGACAAATGACAGGGCTTGCACCCGCCATAAACCAACACCCCACAGTGTTACAGGCTGGGGCCTGAGGGCCTGGGGAGCAGCTCTGTGGAAAAGGACGTCAGGGTGCTGGGTGACAGGAGGCAAAACATGAGCAGCAGCATTCCCTGGCAGCAAAGAAGGCCAGAAGCATCGTGGGCTGTATGAGCAGGAGCACAGCCAGGAGGTTGAGGGAAACGGTGATCGCCTTCTAGTCAGTATTCATTAGGCCACATCTAGAACACTGCATCCAGGTTTGGATTTCCAGGAAAAGAAAGAGGTTGATAAGTGGGAACGAGTTTGGCTTAGGGCCCTCACAGTAGTCAAAGAACTGGAGCACTTGCTGTGTGAGGAAATGGGGTTGGTTCAACTTGGAGAAGAGATGGCTTTGGAGGGATCTCATAGCACCCTTCCAATGGCTACAAGGAGGTCCTCAAGAAGGTGAGGACAGGCTCTTCACCAGGGTGCATGGTGGGAGGACAAGAGACAATGGGCATAAGTTGGAAGACGAGACGTTCGTGCAGGAGATAAGGAAAAGCTTTTCCACTACGAGGATGGTCTAGCATTCGAAGTGGTTGCCCAGAGAGGCTGTGCAGTGTCCTGCCTTGGAGGTTGCCAAGACCAGACTGGATGAAGCCCAGAGCAACCCTGGTTTGACCCCAGAGCTGACGCTGCTGTGAGGAAGCAGATTGCACTAGTGACCTCCTGAGGTCCCTTCTACCCTGAAGGAGTCCATCATTCTTCCCACTCTCCATCTTTGCTTGTTGATGTCAGGGAAAGCACGCAGGTGCCCTGTGACAGTGGAAGCAGGCCAGCTTTCTTGTCCTCCTCCGGTCTGAATTATTCAGATGCAGGGCTTCTTGGCAGGAATCCCCAAGACAGACTTGATCAATCCTTGGCTTCACTTTTAATATCCTTGTTTTTTTCCCATGTCTTCTAACTCTGTCCCTTTTACCACCCTGATCCTATCCCATACAGCCCACCCCACCCCTGCTTACCCTTCACTCATTGGCCCTGGTGTGGTTTGTTTCGTTCGTTAGTTGATTGGTTTTTTTGTTTGTTTTGCTTTGTTTTTTTTCGATTTGGACAACAAATACCTGATGAAGATTTACAAGAGAAGTGTCAAGTCCTGTGCCTAGGTGGAAATAAACCCATCCATGAGGAGAGGTTGAGGGACCTGGGCTTCTTTAGCCTGCTGAAGTGGAGGCAAAGGGCAGTATAGGAGGAGACTGTGACTGCTCGAAGCATGGTTTCAGAGATGATAGAGGTTTTCTTAGTTTAGGTAAACAGCATGCGAAGGGGAAAGATCCACAAAGTGCATCTTGAGAGGTTCAGACTGGACTTCAGGTCAAAAGAATGTCACTCCTAGGGTAGAGCTGAGGTGCAACAGGTCACCCAGAGGGAGTCTGTGATCAGCCCCTGGCTTTCTGTTTCAAGTAAAAGCAAGGGAGGACAGGAAGACATCAGGAGAGGCAGGGAGATTGTGGGGTGAGAGCAAGGTGGGGAAGCAGCTTGGGTGTGTACAGGCTGCAGGGAAAGAGGCACAGGCGTGGGAAAGCATAGGACAGCCTGTGGTGGAGACGGCTGAGGGCACTGCCAAGGCTGAAAGCTCCCAACACAGCTAGGTTTTGTCCTCTTGGCTATGGCTGGTGTCTCTGACACTGAGGTCCCCGAGAAGACACTGTTTCCATAAAGCACTGTGGCCTTGCTGCCTCCTTGTCCCTTGGGAGCCCAGCAGGTGCCCTATCATGGTCCTGCACTTGACATTCTGCACCCCCACGCATACACTGCCCCCAGGAAGAGCCCTGAGCAATGCGTGATGGAAAGCATCACCCTACCCAGGGGCTGGCTGTCAGTGCCTGGTCACTCTGCTTGATAACACGCATCAAGGTTAACTTGGTATCACAGACACCCTCACATTGCCTTTGCCTACCTGCAATCAGGGCCTCCAACTTTCGGCTCTAATCAGCCCCTGGGGAGCCTTTGTTGGTAATGGCCCTCAGTGGGACTCATTATCTTTCCAAGACACTTGGGATATGCTTCTTGAGAGGTTGCTTCAGCCTCTTCTCTGTATCTGAGGTTCATGGGCCTAGCACCAAATACATTCGAGGAGTCATTAAAATACGAAAAAAACCCTAGGGAGCCATGCATCTTACCATAATTTTCTTCAGCTCTTCAATTCTTGTTTCGCTAATTGGAAAGTTTAAAGGAGTGTATTTAGAAGAGAAAGAGGTCAATGAGCACCTGAAAAAGAAAGACGTCTGCTTCTTAAGCTTTCTTCATTCTTCAGTTTGCAGAATGAGTCACACCCACATTCCCCAATTCATACTGACCCACAGTGACTCCTGAAGTCTGGAAATGTAGGCAAAGCAGTGTTTTTGATAGGAGACATGTATGGAACACCTTCCTCCCCAGCTCCCCAGCCCTGCCATTGCCCTCATCAGCCACTGGGCACTTCACATCACTCTTGTGAAAATCGAACCTTTTGCCACTCAAGGCTGTAGCTGAATGGTACAGCTCATGTGCACCAATTCCCTCCTGCTTTCCTTAGAGAACTAGCTGCAAGCAGACACAGAAGGGTTTGTCTTAAGAGGAAACAAACAAATTATAATTTGGAACAGTTTAATAAAAGATACAAAAATCACTCCTCAACTTTATGGTAAGTCCAAGCTACCTCCAGTGAGGTCCACTGCCCACAAGGCATAACCTTCCTTGAAATGCTTTCCACAGATAGATAGGAAAGGATAGACAAGAAACACAACAAAGGAGCTGGCTAAAGAGACAAGGAGACTGCTGAAAGACGAGGCAAGCTTCAGACTCCCAGAAGACCTCCCAGAGAGGTATCTGAAAGGATAAAAAGTAAGGGGAGGAGGAAAACTGGGAAACTATGGGAAGTGCATATGTCCAGAGAATCTGATGGAAAGATGCCTTTAGAAATGACCAATTTAATCAGGACATGTGGAAATACGTGAGAGATCACTGAGATTACATCCACAGACTAATAGACAGAGCAGTGGAAACACTAGGTCAAGGGCAGATCGATATTTCTTCTCCCCAGATTAATACCCTTCCTGAAGATTTTCACTATTTCCTCATAGGAAAACATTGACATTAAAATTAGCCAATCATTTGAGCTGAGGAAAGTGTGCTCCTATTTTTGAAACGTTGAGACAGTTCTTCACCTTTCCAGGCAGATCTCAGTTGTCCAACCACGAGCACCCAGGGGCACTTGGAGAGGCCCCAGTGTCTCTGAGGGACCTGCCTGGGCCTGGCAGCTCTCACAGGGGACTGGTGGGAGACCGGAGCCCCTCGGAGCTGCAGAGGGAGGCTGGGTAGAGGGGACCAGGGCACCTGCAATGGCACCAGCCATCCATGACCCTGTAACTGCATGCCACCTCAGCTCTGAAAATCACTTTCCCTTTCAAAAAAGAAAGAAAAGAATCTACCCAAAAGACCAGTGTATCAAAAAAGAACCAAACAAAAAAGATAATTAGAAAAAGAAGAAAATAAGAACACAATGATAATAAGAAAAATAAGAACACAAAGAAGCTTGTAATGCTGAAAAGTATAACGAATTTTTTTTTTGCTTTAGATAATTTAGTTAATTTCTTTCCTGTTTCTTTTTTATTGGCAGTTTCTAAAGATTTCTTCTATAATAAGGCCTACACTATTAAAAATGACAGGTTTTTGTCTCGCACAAATCCACTGCCCTCAAAACATTCCCTGCCAGCATCTTCCTTGCCGCTCCTCAGTCTTTGCACACAGCAAGTCACACCATGCAGTGTCAAGCTCTCACAACTGATAGAGGAAAGCAGCCTGATCAGCTTCAGTGAAAACGCTCTATTTATTGATGGCCGAAATTGCACCAATCTCCACGTACCTGTGTTACAGTGATGCCTTAAGGGAGTCCCTACACATCTAGCCACTAACCCTTTTCGTTCCCTGCATGGTCATGAAGTGCGACTCCATTTGAGGCAACAACAGGGATGGGAATTAGCTCACCTGATGCCAGACCCCTTCAGTGCAGATGACTCTGGCTAACCCAGCTGTCTGGACTTCTCTTTCTAGTCAATGGAAAGAAAAAAGTTGTCCCACTCAGAGGCCTTGAGATGCTTCTCCTGGGAACCAGCTAATGCTCCAAAAAGGCTCCCATAGTTCCTGGGTCACATTTCCCAGCACCACATGGCAACACAGCTACACAGGGCATCTCAGGCAGCAGTGGCCTCTATATGTGTCTATAAAGGCCTGAATGTAAAATTTTCGTCATTGGGTGAAATCTATACAAAAAATAGCTCTATGCAAGAACTGAAAAAAGTCTTCATTTTCAGAACTTCAAATGTTCTTTATCAATTGCAATGAATATTTTCTTTTTTTTTTCTATTGACAGCACCATATGCGTGCACTACAGAAATTACTCTATGGGAGTTTACATGTTTATATATATGTACATGTTATTCTTCATGAGATGTTTCCTGCCAACACTCTGAATGGAGAAACTTGGTTCTGAGAAACTACTGTATTCCAATTGACAAGTCTCCTCTCTCTTCTTCTGCCTCTCTGCCCTCTCCTCCTCTGCCTAGTGTGTCTTTACAGAGGCCTCATGGCCCCTCTGCCCTCCAGGGAAGTCTCCTGTGGGATCCTGCCAGGCAGATCCTGAATGAGCTGAAACACTACCAGAATGTCACCCAGACTGGTGTGTCCTCTTATCCTTACCACAAAGTTTCAACTGGTTCATCACCTGCTCCAAGGAAAAGCCCTGTGCACTCCAGCCACCCCTCCTTTGTACAGAGCACACCTGCACCTCCTTGCCACACCAGCCTGCCTTCCCCTGGAGCCCAGTTTCATCCTGTCCCACCATGTGTGTGTAATTCGATGGGGATAGGGGAGAGGGAGGTGCCAGTAAAGGTCCATGGCTGGGATGTTGAATATGGGGCCCAGAAGAGAGGACAACTCAGAAGAGGGGCAGGGGAGAACAAGAGAGAAGTGACACATGTGCGGTGTAGATGGGGAGGTCACCTCTGGTACAGGAACCTCATGGGCTGGGTTCTGGTAGGAGCCATTCTGAGGACAAGAAGAGAATCACGCCACATCTCATCCAACCACAGGTTATATACAGGCATTGTGCAGGCTCCAATGTACAGTTTGATGTTGGGTGGGTAAGCCAAACTGTGCAAGGCCTGCTGGGACAGTCCTGGACCACCCTACAAGGAACTGACCCTCACTTCCTTTTATCCACACCTCACTGCCAACAGGTCACCTTTGTCCGAATTAGCTCAGATCCACACTTGCGATTTCATCTCAGAGGGGCTTCACTTGCAAAGAAGAGTCCACGAGTGAGCTAATGCCCAGGCTGTGCCTGACCTGATCAGGCAAGAGCTTCAGAACCTGCAGGCCTCAAGCAGCTCAGGGACACAGTGCAAAACGTGCTCAGCTGAGTTGGACACCTCAACTGTCAGGTCAAACATGACTGCCTTAGAGAAGAGAGGAGCATGTGGAAAGGTGAGGGACATCATTCTGAGGGGGCTTGCAAGTTATCTGCATAAAACAACTTCAGCTTTGCAAGCTGATTCTCAGCTATGACCCATGAAGTATTTCCTGCTGACTTGCAGGCAAGTGCTGGAGCATCACTATTCACTGTAGTCACTGCACATCTGGGAGAAGTGTTTTCAAAGGCCAGTCATTTTCTGAAGAAATACTTTGTCTTTGGAAGTTTCCCTTATTCTGCCCATTTCAAAAGCTAATGACTGTGGCACTGTTGCTTGAAAGGGCGCCTCTGAGTGCTCCACCTTGGCAAGACAATTTCCTTGTTAACTGTGTGCGTGGGAAAAGTCCCACATGATCTAAACTGCTCTCTGAGGCCTCCTGCTGGATGTCAGACCCTGGATGTCTTGTTTTAGAGCCCAGGGCAGCATGCAGGGTGAAGCAGGGAGCCCCAAAGCAGAGAGACCTTCAGCACGAAGTGCTCAAGACCCTCTCTAGAATTCACTGGATTGGAGGCAGGTTAATTGTATGGTTAAGTAAGGGCTAATTGGGGGATACTACTGCATTATAAGCAAAGAGTTTCTAGGGTCCTGTCACATGAGAAGAAAAGAGTGTCTGCACCAAATATGTATATGGGTAGTATCCCCATTAGCCTTTGCTAATAGGAGAAGGAGGCAGCTGCTATGCCTCCAGCCTAAAAAATCTTGTGTTTGGACAGATCCCAGAAGTGTTAACTTCAAGAATCTCCAACAAGGAACCCTTTCTGAAAGATGAGCCTCTATACTCCAAATACTCTAAGCTGCATATTTCTATGTATTTCACAGTCTGTGTGGGATATCTGGCTGCAGATCCTGGCAAGAGCTTTGGAAAGTGAAGTCCTGAACCTCAGCAGGCAGAAGGCAGCAGGCTGCCAGCATCCCTGGCTCATGCCATCAGGGCAGCCTGGGCCCTGAGAGCCAAGCACCTCCTCACCTCGCAGCGCTCCCCAGTTCGGCGGCACTCCCTGTGCAGAACACTGCTCTCTCCAGACATGTTCTCCCATTCCGAGCAGCAAGACCCTGGGGCTACTGCCCTTCCCCACCACAGGGCACCCACCACTGGCACATGGTGGTGATGTGTGACTCCTATTTTATGCCCTGACAAGTTGAGACACGGATGTCGAATAAGAACAACTGGGCTGAAGGGAGGTGACTGCTTTTCAGGACATGAGGGGAAATCTCTCTGCTTTCTTCCTGGCCGTGCCATCTCCATGGCAGTGACCTACTGAGCCCCCAAATGACACCAGATGAGGTCACAGTAGGATATGCTGCATCACAGGGAGGTCTCCCTGGTGCCATGGCGGAGTCCTCACTTCCCTGCGAGGCCCGGGCACTGCTGGGCACTGCTCATGTGCTCCCCACTGCTGCCCTTCAGAGCTGCTCCATGGCATGGAGTAGGGACAGGAGGCAGCAGGGCTACCTTAGGGACGCTCACCGACAGGCAGAGGAGCAGATACGCATTGGAGAGGAGTTTTGGGTGACGAGATGGGAAGAACATCCTTTTTCCCCGGTCGGACAGGGAAGGTGAGCACAAAGGGACAAGCGAGATGGAGGACTGCTGGACTGACACAATCAGCCTGCACTGCAGTTCCTTGTTCCCAGCGTTCCTGCAGATCTCCACCAAGGGTAAGGGCTTCGGGAGCTCCTTCCCAAGGTGTTGCACACAGAGTGCTAATTCCAAAAATGGCTGTGGGTCCTGGGCTGTGGGGGTGGCAGGACAGGGTGGGGGCTGCTGCGAGAGCCTGCCTAAGGGTCCCACCTGGCTCAGGGGACAATGTGGCAGCCGAGACTCCTGGGTCCTGGGGCTGCGGCTGCCCTGAGATCCAAGGTTCCCGTGCGGTTGGCTCCATCCCCTCATGGCAGGGGGCAATCCAAGTCCAGGTTTCCCTGGGAGTGGGTCCCCCTTTGGGATCTGGCTCTGGCAGGAAAGGGGTCCTCTGTCCTGGAGGCTGGGGTGTCCTGCAGCTCCTGTGAGGCTCTCAAGAGCCTGCTAGAAATGCCCATGTTGGAAATGGATCCTTCACCTTGTAATAACCCCAAGGTGTCTACTTGTTTGGGAGAACCTCTCTTCCTTCCCCCTGGATCATTTACACTTCCCACTTGGCAGAGCACGTTTTGGGCTCAGAGATGTTGTCCTCAGATGGCCACAGTCCCTGTCCTCCTGCAAATGGGAGTCAGACCTCTGCACCCAAAAGACAGCCAGTTTGGGGGAGCAGCTTGGAAACAGGTGGGGGTGCCATGGCCACCCCACAAGTCCCTGCTGACCCCAAGCATTTTCCTCTGAGCTGTGGGGGGCAGTGCTGAGGGGAGTCCAGCAGGGCCATCTGCCCCAGCCCACTCCTGGCCACACACCTCTGCTGCCCAGCACTGGCAGGCCCACAGCTGCTCTGCCCTGGCTGCCCCTTGCCCCCGGGACTCCTCAGCCCTCCAGAGCGACCCCCAGGACCCAACCCGGCCCCGCAGAGAGCAGCCCCTGCCTGGCCGCGGCCCAGCCCTGCTGGGTGCAGTGCGAGGGCTGCCAAACCCTGGGGTTGCCGGGGCCCCAGGGCTGACAGGGCTCTGCTCTGCCCTGCACTGGGGGCAGCAGGATGCTGCCCGCTGGCTCTGGTGCCCCAGCCATGCCCAGGGCCCCCACGACAGCACCAGGGCCGGCACCAGCACAGGCCCCGGGGGGGGCTGCTCCCCCGCACCTGGCACAGCCCCAGGCGCAGGGCAGCCAGGAGCCCGGCAGGGCCCCTGAGGCACAGCCCAGCCCTGGTGGGGCAGCGGCCATGCCCCAGGGTCCCGCACTGCCCAGCCACACAGGGCCGCACTGCCTCCATGCCCTGCGATGCCTCGTGCTGCCCTGCGCTGCTGCCCACAACATGGCGCCTCACCGCGGGGGAGGGGGAGGAGCCGCCCGTGGGGTCACACAGGGCCGCAGTGTTGCCATGGCATCGCCCCCAGTGCTGCCCTCCTAGTGGCCGGCCAGGGGAGGAGGGTGGGGCAGGGTTTGACTGATGGCTCTGTCAGCCAATCAGAGTGTGGCATGTGGAAAAACAGCCATGAAAGGGGGAGCAGAAGCCAAGCCGGAGGGAGGGAGTGGAGGGGCTGGCGGGGCTGGTGGGCGCCTTCAGCTGCTGGCAGGTGCCCTCCTGCGGGGTGGGGGCAGCGGTGCTGGCAATGGGGCTGCTTTCCTGCAGGAGCCGCAGCAGGGGCTGGTGGACCTGTGAGTACAGCACAGAGAGACCGGGGACAGAGCGGGCAGCTGCCCTGAAGCCAGACGTGGCGGCCTGCCCCAAGCAGCTGGGCCGGGGAGGCTGCTGGGGTTTGGGGGCAGGAAGCTTTGCTGCTGCTGGGGGTCGGAGACCCATTTGGAAGCGTTTCCCTGAGCTGCTGCTGCCACCACAGCCCCAGGTGCTGCTCCGAGTTGCGTTTGGGAGCTGCTGGGCACTGTCTGACCAGGCTGCTGGTGTACTCACCAGGGCCCTTTCCTATGTTCGCTTTTGTCCTGTAAACGGCATTTCTGAGTGGCTCTGAGAGTCCTGGAGGTGGGAAGTGAGCAGGCCCTGGGCTGTGAGTGGCTGTTCAGAGGCAGTGCCTGTTGCAAGGCCTTGGAGGCCTAGAAGGGAATGGAAGGGCTGGAGAGTTGGGCTTTGTGTGTTGTGGGGCTCTTGGGGGTGCCCTGTGTGCTGCCATGTGTGGAGCTGTGCCCTGTGTGTCGCTGATGCAGAGGCGCATGTTGGCTGCCAACCCTGTGTGAGGTGTCTTGTGGTGGAGCCAGGTGGTGGCGCCAGTGTTTTGCTGCTCAGCATGGGAGGAGGTGGCTGGAGAGAGCAGTGCTCTGCTGCCAGAGCCCAGCCTGCCATCACGGTGTCCTTCTGGGAGACCTGGGTGAGGACTGCTGGTGACCGTGTTGCCTCCTTGGAGCATTGTGGTGCGAGGCAGGGCTGCTGGCAGTTTGGTGGTTTCTGTCAGCTGAGGTTCAGGCTTGCAGTTTCGGAAGGTCTTGATGCTTCCCGGAGTCTTTGGGATTTTACTGACTCCCTTGGAGAAAGTCATCTTCTCCCTCCTTGAAGGCTTTCTGTTGCATCTGGACCCTCATTGCATCTTCCCATCCCAGACCCTAATCCATTCCGATCCCTCAGAGAGATGGGTAGTTAATCAAAGCAATCAGAGCCATTTCTCCACTTTGTGCCTATGCAGACCCTTGCAGACAGGGGCGATGACACCTCACGAGAAGTCAGGCCTCTGAGGGTGATGGGTGGTTCTGAGACACCTGTCCTTGGTGAGTGGTGGAGGCGGCATCTCCAAAGTCGCTGGTGTCTTTGGCAAGAGTCTCAGTGTAGCAGATTCCTTGAAGCTGCAATGGGGGAGACGTGGAGGTAGGGATCCAACACCCTGCTCAAGGCAGGTGCCAGTAGAGGAGGTGTCTTGGATCCTTTTCCAGGGAAGTTTTGATCAGGCTCTCACCAATACAGCTCAGCATGGAGGGAGACATTTGCCCCTGCCTGTTGAGACTCTGTAAGGCCAGCAGAACTGACAGTAACACTCCGATTCTTTCTTTCTTTCTAGGTTGCTCCACTCCTGGAGGTTCCCAGTGCAGTCCTAGAGCTCCTGAGGGTGCAGGCAGGATGCCAGGGTGTGTTCCTGTGCCTGTCAACATCTTTGCCAACATCGTGAGTCCTCTGTGAAAGCAGCTGCAAGAGAATGAGGTGAGGCTACATATGGATGCAAAGGCTTCCATAAATGCGCCTGGCTTTTTTGGGAGACTTGGGGTGTGGGTTCACCTCCTGGTACGTCTCCTCTCCCACAAATTCTGCCTCCCACAAATGCTGTTAGTGCCAGCCCGCTCAGCAAATGCTGTTATTTCCCCTCCTTTTCCTAAATGATTGCGGTGCCATGTAGAACGAGTGCAAGACCCTTATGATAAATGCCAGCATGTCTTGAGTGCCTTTGTGTGAGGGCCACAAAGCCTCCCTACCTTGACCTGGGGAAGTCTGACAGCTCTTGGGCTCCTGGCTCTGCAAGGGGTGAAGATGTGTCCAGGGCTAGGTTGCCCGTGGCACCCAGCCCTCAGTGCTCTGTGAAGGCAGCTGTAGAGCCCAGACTGCTGCTGCAGAGCCTGTGCAGCCAGGACAGCTGTCATTTCAGCAGACCTCCAGTGTGGGACTGTCTCATTGCTTGGGCCTCATTTCAAAACCTCTGCACCCTTTTTCCCTTCCCTGGGGCTCCTTGTCCAAGTAAGTAAAGGAAAGGACCTGAGGTTCCTTTGGGCTCAGGAGGCCTTCTGGACTCTTAACTGTTTCTACATTGTATCTTTTGTATTACTAAAGAAAATCCCCATCCCTGCCATCCCTAGGTGGAGGTTCCTGAGGGGATGGAGGTGGAAAGCAGCAGCCTGCTGTGCCCAAAGAAAGCAGGATCCTTCCCTCTGAAAAGAGCAGCATCTCCCAAGGAGCCAGCTCTGTGCCTGCCTGATCTTGTGCTGCTCATTTGCACAGGCCTTGTAAGCCCAGAGTGCCTTGGCCACCTTGGGGTGTCACCGCAAGCGCTTGCCTGTGTGTCTGGGTGGAGGAGCCTAGGGAAGGCAGCGAGCAGAGCAGTGCCTGGGGAGTGTACAAGTGGCGAGTGTCCTGCATGCATCTCTTCATGGTGGCACCTGGTTGTATCTAGCAGAAGAGGCAGCTCTGTGGGGCAGAGACAGTGTGTTTGCAGACTAGGTGGCAGAGCAGAGGTCTGGCATCAGGTTGATGCCTGGTGCAGTGCTGAGTTGATCTGACAGTGTCAGCAACCCTTTCCATGGAGCTGCTCCCTCAGCTGGTCTCTGTCCCTAGAAATGCACCAGAAATGGAAGTGGCGTCCTGCTGTCATTGTGCAGGTGCTGCAGTGCAAAGGCTCCCAGCTCGGACTTGATGGCACTAAAGGAAAAGCAAGACCAATCATTCCCTTTTCTGATTTGTGTGCAGGGTGACAGAGTGGAGCTGTCCCATTAGCTGGAGAGAGTCTTGCCAGGAGATGAAAGCCGTTTGCGGAAGACTGTTCTGTATGGAGTGATAACAGCGTAATCAAGGGATGTGCGAGTGTCCCAGGTGAGCTTCTCCTCTGTGAAGGTTTGCACTTTTCAGATCCCTTCTGACTCAGTACCAGATAGGGCAGCAGCAGGCACCTCGATGTCATTTGTGCTCGTGAGGTGAGTTGTACCTCTGAAGCTGGTAGGCCAAGAACATGCATATAGCTTGGGTGATGATGGTGAGGTGCCTTGTGTCTCAGTGCCTCATAAAGGGGGAGCAGGCCCATTGCTGCTGTTTGTGGTTCTGAGCTCCCTTCTGCATGAGCACCTGGTAGAGCAGCGGTAGGGAGGTTAGTGCTGTCTGTGCTTCTGGGGATCATGTACCTCAGTCCATGATAGGCCAGCAGCAGGCGCATGGCTTCAATATAGACTGTGAGGTCGCTTTTCTTTGAGTATTGAGAGGCCAGTGGTAGGCCCATGGCTGCTGTTTTTGTTTGTGAGGTCACTCTTGCCTTACTGTCTTATAGGCCAGCAGATGGCACATGGCTTTGATGAAGCATGTGAAGACACCACTTCCTCAGAACCAGATAGGCAAGCAGCAAGCAAATTCCTTTGATGCACATTGTTAGGGCACTTGTGCATCTGTAAATGACAGGCAACAAGGAGACGCATTATTACTCTTTGGGCTTGTGAGGACACATCTGCCTTAGTGCCTGATAGGCCAGTGCTAGGACCATGGCTGCTGTTTGTGGTTGTGAGGTCACTTGTGCCTGAGTGCCTGATGGGCCAGTGCTGGTCATGTGGCTGCTGTTTGTGGTTGTTGTTAGAGAATATTGAACTGAAGCTGCCTAGAATTAATCGCTTAGCGTAACTTGCTTAGCATTAGTAGCTAAATTTGCTGAAGCCTTAGGCCTCGAGCTGTGAATTTCTACCTAGATAAGTAAAAGGGGACCCCAGAGCTGGTTCAGGCTGGAGGGATAAAGAAGTTACGCGGACAGCAGGAGTAGCAAATCTTGAAGATAAGAAAAGCAGCAGCCTGCCTAGAGACAATGAAGGGGGCCCAGTGAAGAAGGGGAAGACCCCAGACCTAACTATTACTGTTGGTCCATACTATCACCTAAGGGGTGGGGAATTTAGATTGTAAGGGTATAATTGCCCAGGGATTTCTTTGTTTGCGGTCCCTCTTCAGAGGCACCCAGCTCGAGCTGTAATTACCACACGTGTATCATTAAATTTTATTTCTCTCCAACCTGACTTCGAACTTCTGCCTCAGCAGGAACCTAGGGTCGGACCCTGTTATGGTGGCCAGAGAGCCTAATTTTCCATAGCATGGTTAAATGTAGATGCAAAGAATTTCCATTTTAACATAGCTATGCCTGAGGCAGTGCCTCCCAGGCTGCCCTTACAATCAACGGGGAGGAGGAAGAGATTTTCACCTGCCTTCTTTTAGATGGTCACAATAAGCACAAAGGACTCCTGTCCCAGAGACATTTGCTCTGTCCTTGAAATGGGGCGTTCAGGATAATTCAGGATAATTCAGGTTTTAGGGACCACAGGAGGCCTGTAGTGCAATGTGCTGCTCAAAGCAGGGTCAGATAGAGGGTCAGAAACCAAAAAATGCCCCTGCCAAAGGACTTCTGGGGGTGATAGAGCAGGAGAAGGCAGTAAAGGGTTGACGGGGTGATCCCATGGACAAAAGGCTTTCCTTTTTCCCTTTCTGCAGAGAATGAAATCCTCAGCTCTCCATAGAGAAGAAGCTGGGACACTAACTTTGCCACTAACATGGAAGCAGAGAAGCTGCTGAGTCGCTTATAGACAGAGGCTGGTCCAAAGGCCACCACCCCAATGGCACAAGACCCCCAGGCATGCCTGCCTTGTTGTTGGGCACCCTCCAGCCCCAGGCAGGAGGTGTGCGAGAAACAGAGTGGGGTGTGCAGCCTGCAGGCCTGGCCACCCAGCAGGTGTGGTGGGACCCTTCTCCTCTAGATGAGACCGGGTTCTCCTGCATTTCCCCAGTGTGGAGCCTGCGTCCCCTCCAGCTGGTTATACAGCCTGGCAGAGAGGGCCAACATGGGAAACACAATCTCTGTTGCAGGGTGTGAAGAGAGAGGGGAGGGCAGAGGGGGATCTGCTCATGCCCTGGGCAGTGATTCCCTCCCTGCAGCCAGTTCAGCCCTGCTGATGCCCTGCAACCTGTGAGCCCAGGAGATGGGACTCCGATCTGCTCTGGCTCTAAAGATTTCTCAGCCCTTCAGACCCAGGATGCAAAGCACCGGTCTGGGGACACGTCAGCAGTCGAAGGGCCTGAATGCCTGGTGTGTTCCCGAGAACTTTTCTGCAGTCTTCCAGCACTGGTTTGATTCCTGTTGCCCATGGAGCAGAGACTCCTTCTGAGGATGAACTCGGTCACTGTGTAACTCTGAGGACAGGCTTGACCAGGCAGTCCAAAAGCCAGCTAGGCCTCAACCCCACAACACTGTCCCCTGCCCAGGACTCCACTTTCCAGCCCCTTCCTCCTAGAGGACTTGGGTTGGGAGGGACCACCAGAGATCTTCAGCAGCATGATCTGCTCTGAGCTGGGCTAACTTGACAGTTAGATCAGGTTGGTAGGTGCTTTCTGCAGGAGAGGTTTTAAAAATCTCCTGTCCCCTGCCCCAGTGCTACTCAGCTGACATGGTTATTTCTTTTTTTTTTTCCTTCAACTCATTTGAAATTTCCCTTACTGCATCTTCTCTTTGTTGTCTCTTTTCCTTTCCTCCCCTTGGCCCCCAGCCAGGTCATCCTGTCTACTTTGACTGAGGACAATCACAGCCTCACCTCCAAGCACGGCCTTGCTGGGATCTGCTGGGACCATGCAGGCAGGCCGTGGTGGCCAGCTCCAAGCAGAGCTATGCCCTGCAGGTCCCTACATGGTCTCAGACAAGAGCAAATGGAGACATGACATGACCCATGGCAGAGCCTGTGGGCCGATGCCAGGGCAGAAACAGGATCAGCAGGCGTGAGAAATGAAGGCCTCCAGCAGCTCCTCTCCACACCTGGACAGGGAGTGATGCACCTGGTGGTGCTCCTGAGACAGTGACACAGGACTGGGGGCACTGTGAGCTGCAGTGCTGGGCACTGACCATCTGTGCTGGGTCTGGGAGTCCTGGCAGGTGGTGCTGGTGGTAGTAGTACTTGGGAAACCCCCAACCCTGCTAGCAGCAGTGAGTCCCCTCCATGACTGTCGGGAGCTTCTGGAGTTTTGTGACTCTCATCAGCACCTCATCCCTCCACTGCTCCAACCCTGCTACCTTCCATGTGGCCCCCACAGCCCCACTGTGCAGGCATCGCATAGGACAGGGTGCATTCTGGGGTGGGGAAACATCCCCCCACCATGGTCCCCATGACAGCCCTTGCTGCCCCGTCCCCCTCGACCCTTCTGCCTGGCAGCCTCCCACCAGTCCCCAGACCCTGCCCAGCCCTGATCCTGTCCCCCCTGGGTTATCAGAATGCATGCTCTGGGGTCTGCTGGGATCTGAGCCCAAAGGGAGAGGCCAGGCAGGGCTGGCCATTACCCCCATACAGCTGCTGAGCCCAGGAGGCAGATGGAGCTGGTCACATTCAGAGATCACCCCTCACCAGGACCATGG
The DNA here is from genome assembly GCF_036417845.1 of Apteryx mantelli. Taxonomy (NCBI): domain Eukaryota; kingdom Metazoa; phylum Chordata; class Aves; order Apterygiformes; family Apterygidae; genus Apteryx; species Apteryx mantelli. The sequence continues at coordinate 19,542,033 of NC_089988.1, forward strand.
GGAATGGCCAGTGATGGAAATGGCTGGTATGAGGGTCTGGGTGTGTGAGGAGTTTCCTGGGACAACTTTTCATCTCTGTTCATGCAGCAACAAGATAGGATGGATTTTTGCACTGAGGCACACTGCTTGAGGCCCCCCATGGCAGGAACATGGTCTACAGGCCCAGGAGATAGCCCCAGGACCTCCTCTGCATGCTCCCTGACAACCCTGCAGAGGAACCAGCAGAGGGTTCTCCTCCCAGGGATCACAGCTGGACATCCAGTCCTCCAGCTGGGCAGGGGCCCTTGTCTGGGGGTGACTTTGGGGATTAGGACCAGCACACAGGATGGGCAAAGTTGTCTCAAGGAAATGTGCTGGGGACACTGCACAAGACACAGCAGCTTTGGAGGAAGAGCCCAGCCTTCAGGCACTGCACCAGAAAGAACCTACTTTATTAAAGAGAGAGTGCAATGGAGTCAGCTCTGAACCAGTGTTGGACACAACTTTATATGGGCACCAGGTGAGACAGAGCAGTCTCAATAAAGGTGGAAGGAATCTCAGCATTTGTGTAGCAACATGGTGACAAATAATAATAACAACAATAATAGTAGTCATAATACAAATAAAGTGAACAAACAAAGCTCAGTCCTGGTACGGGACACAGGGGAGTCATTTGTGGAGAGCAATGTTACCTCTGCTGAAAAATGTCCATGAAATCACTTTCTTCAGGGCATCTTTGAGCTCCTTGTTCCTCATGCTGTAGATGAGGGGGTTCACTGCTGGAGGCACCACTGCATACAGAACAGACACCACCAGATCCAGAGCTGGTGAGGAGATGGAGCGGGGCTTCAGGTAGGCAAACATGACAGTGCTTACAGACAGGGAGACCACAGCCAGGTGAGGCAGGCACGTGGAAAAGGCTTTGTGCCGGCCCTGCTCAGAGGGCATCCTCAGCACAGCAGTGAAGATCTGCACATAGGACAGCACAATGAAAACAAAACACCCAACGAATAAACAGGCAGTAAACACAATAAGCCCAACTTCCCTGAGGTAGGCGTCTGAGCAGGAGAGCTTGAGGATCTGGGGGATTTCACAGAAGAACTGGTCCACTGTGTTGCCTTGGCAGAGTGGTATTGAAAATGTGTTAGCAGTGTGCAGCACAGCATAGGAAAAACCACTGGCCCAGGAAGCTGCTGCCATTTTGACACAGGCTCTGGTGCCCATGAGGGTCCCATAGTGCAGGGGTCTGCAGATGGCAACAAAGCGGTCATAGGCCATGACAGTGAGAAGAAAATACTCTCCTCCTAATAAGAAGACAAACAGGAAGACTTGAGCAGCACATCCTGAGTAGGAAATGGCCCTGGTGTCCCACAGGGAATTGGCCATGGATTTGGGGACAGTGGTAGAGATGGAGCCAAGGTCAAGGAGGGAGAGACTGAGGAGGAAGAAGTACATGGGGGTGTGGAGGTGGTGGTCGCAGGCTACAGCTGTGATGATGAGGCCATTGCCCAGGAGGGCAGCCAGGTAGATGCCCAGGAAGAGCGAGAAGTGCAAGAGCTGCAGCTCCCGTGTGTCGGCGAACGCCAGGAGGAGGAACTCATTGAAGGAACTACTGTTGGACATTTCACTCCCTGCAGGCATTCAGGACTGTCCAGGGAAGAAGAGATAGAGAGAAATGAGGACAGGCTTTTCTGAGCAAAACTTTCTCATAAACCCCCCCGAAACACATGCACATTACCTATCCCCATATCAGCAGCAGCTTTATGGACCTCCAGGGCTTGAGGTATGGTTCGGGCTGGCTGGGTTTGCTGTGAGGAGCAGGGACCTCTGCCCATGGACTACAGAGGAGTCAGCCCTGACCTACAAAACTGCAGACATGGGAACAGGGGTGACTAAAATTTATATTCCCAGTTCAAGTCAGATTTCATCCACACATAATGTTGAAGGCATTCTCAAAATCTTCACTCCCACTTCTAAATAATGTGGGTGCATTAAGAGTTTTAAGGCTTCTTTTGTTTCATTTAGCTGACCCTGTCCCACCTGAGGAGCATTCCTGCAGGTAGAAATCCTCAGCATTGCTGCTGCACTCAGAGTGAGCAGCTGTGATTCTGGAGAGGCAAAAGGATTCACTCTGGCTTGAGCGCAGAGGGAGCAGAGCTGGCCTGTCCATCTACTTTCTTCCCAGCTGTCCTGTCCTCAGACCTCGGAGGTGGAGGACAGTTGCACTCATGTTACCTGAAAAAGAAACGACACCGCGGAGAGCAGAGGAATGCACTTGCAAAGTGCCCATCAGCACTCTTTCTGAGGGGACGTGAGGCAGGTCCCAGCCCTCCCCTTCTAGCCAGCAATGCATCGGGCTCCTTCCAGCTGCCCACATCCAGCCTCCCAGCAGCACATCCCAGGGTAGCCTCAGTATGTATCTGGCTTCTGCCTGGATCACCTAGATAACACGCAGCTGCAATGGGAGAGCTGTGTCCTTGTGGAGGGCAGCTTGCAGCCCAGCCAGACACCCCAGGGAAATGGCGGAATGTCCTAAGGATGGGGTGTCCAGACGAGAGAGTTGGCTCATTCCCAGCCCCCCAACACTGCGTGGCCCAGAGCCCCACAGGTTAGAGGGGAACTTGGGCACCTCACTGTCAAGGACACGTCTGCATGGCAGGACCTGCAGGGTCAGTGTCTCAACTGCATCAGAAACCCCCCTGCCCAGAGAGTCCAAGGGGAAGGACGAGGGCAGCATGGACAGGTGGGAAACATGGAGCAATACCATGATATTTGTGCTCAGGGAGGCAGGCCAGGGAGGGACAGAGGAGCACTCAGGAGTGTCTCCTCTCCTGCATGTCCGGCTGCTGAGGAAACGACTCCTGCCCTGCACCCCCCAGCCTTGACAGCAGAGGGCTGTGCTGGCTGGGAGAGGAGAGGAGACATTGGAGTTGACAGTTTCCTCTCACACTTTGAGCATGACTCTGGTTCCTGGAGCCATCCCTGTGGGGAACTGTTTCTCTGTCCCCACATCTCTCCCCTCTCACTGCTCACACACCCCATCCCACCCGCTGGGTGCTCAGCTCTGCCCTGCAGAAACCTCCCGGGGGCAGGACACTGCCCAGGGCACCTCCGTGTTTGCAGGTGCTACAGAGCAGGTGAGAGAAACCTTGCTGAGGCTGGAAAGGTGATGCTGGTTCTGTCCTTAGACGGAGGGGTGGATGAAGGCATTTGCTGAGTCCCTCCCAGAACTGCTCCTCTCGCAGTGTCACTGTCTCAGTCCCCTGTCTAAAGCTGACAGATCCAATCCCATTTCACCCCAGCTAGAGAGAATCAAAGTGAAAGCACAGACTCATGACAGCTCCTTCCCTTTCATGTATCCCCTGCCTTGACCTTCCTTTTGGAAAGTCCCTTCCAGAAATGTCCTGCAAGTGAGCTGGAGCTGTAGGCAGACCTGACCCACATAGCATCCTCTTGACAGGAGGCTCAAGCTGCCCTGCCAGGGATCTCTCCTCCTGCCCAGAGCTTCTCCCTGTGGGAAGGTCCCTGGCAAGGCTGAGTGCTGACCCTCACAGGCAGCAGAGTCACTGCTCCAGGCACACAGCACCCTGGGGCACAGGGACACTGCTCTGAATTACAGTCCTGGACAGATCTGCAAGCACACCCAGGCTTCACCCCCCTGCAGCGTCCCTGGGAGAAGGTAGCAGCATACCCTGTCCCTGTGGCACTGTGACTGGGAATCCCTGCTCTGAAGCATCTCCTCCTACTCTGTAAAGGTGAAACTGATAAAGCGATCCTTAAAAATCCAGTCGTGTGACTGGATGGGTTTCTAGACCTTGCCAGGAACTGCAGTAGCATTGCCCTGCAGCCAGAGACTTACTGTGTCAGGGGCTGTGAAGATTTCTCCCACAAGGAGCTCTCTTCTGTCCTTCTGCTGTACGCTGCCTTTCACTTCTCCCTATCTTGTCTCATCTTCTGGCAGAAACTGCAGGCAGTGCCTGGAGCCCTGCTGCTCTTTGCAGAGGAGCTGCTCCTGACAGCGCTGTGTCTCAGCAGTGCTGCCCGGTTGCCATGAGCTCCCTCCAACCCTGCAGCCTGGCCCCACTCAGGAGCAGAGGCCAGCTGAAGACGTGACTTTCTCTGTCCCTTGTGCTCCCTCCTCCTGGGAAATGTTCCCTGCAATAAACTAAAATAATCACTGATCGTCCCTCTCTAAGCACTGAAGGAAGACTGATTCCAGCATTGCAATTTGTCCTATGAAAAGTGGAAATGTCCCACTCAGGAAGCCCCTAGTCCCATCTCTTAGCTAGGCAGCACACCTAGATGGGCAGAAGAATACAGTTCCTTTTCCCATTGTTCAGGTAATCACAGAATCACAGAATCACTGAGGTTGGAAGGGACCTCTGGAGATCATCTAGTCCAACCCCCCTGCTCAAGCAGGGTCACCTAGAGCACATTGCACAGGATTGCATCCAGGCGCGTTTTGAATATCTCCAGAGAAGGAGACTCCACCACCTCTCGGGGCAACCTGTTCCAGTGCTCTGTCACCCTCACAGTGAAAAAGTTTTTCCTCATGTTCAGATGGAAGTGTCTGTGTTTCAGTTTGTGCCCATTGCCTCGCGTCCTGTCGCTCGGCACCACTGAAAAGAGTCTGGTCCCATCCTCTTGACACCCTCCCTTCATATACTTGTACACGTTGATAAGATCTCCTCTCAGCCTTCTCTTCTCCAGGCTAAACAGGCCCAGCTCTCTCAGCCTTTCCTCATAAGAGAGATGCTCCAGTCCCCTAATCATCTTTGTGGCCCTTCGCTGGACTTGCTCCAGCAGTGCCACATCCCTCTTGTACTGGGGAGCCCAGAACTGGACGCAGTACTCCAGATGTGGCCTCAGCCGGGCTGAGTAGAGGGGGAGAATCACCTCCCTCCACCTGCTGGCAGCACTCTTCCTCATGCACCCCAGGATACCATTGGCCTTCTTGGCCACAAGGGCACATTGCTGCCTCATGCTTAACTTGGTGTCCACCAGCACTCCCAGGTCCTTCTCCGCAGAGCTGCTTTCCAGCAGGTCAACCCCCAACCTGTCCTGGTGACTGGGGTTATTCTTCCCCAGGTGCAGGACCCTGCACTTGCCTTTGTTGAACTTCAGGAGGTTCCTCTCTGCCCACCTCTCCAGCCTGTCCAGGTCTCTTTGAATGGCAGCACAGCCCTCTGGGGTATCAGCCACTCCTCCCAGTTTGGTATCATCAGCAAACTTGCTGAGGGTGCACTCTGTGCCTTCATCCAGGTCATTGATGAAGAAGTTGAACAAGACTGGACCCAGGACTGACCCCTGGGGGACACCGCTAGCTACAGGCCTCCAACTAGACTCTGTGCCACTGAGCACAACTCTCTGAGCTCTGCCATTCAGCCAGTTCTCAATCCACCTCACTGGCCACTCATCTAACCCACACTTCCTGAGCTTGTCTATGAGGATGCTATGGGAGACAGTGTCAAAAGCCTTGCTGAAGTCTAGGTAGACAACATCCACTGCTCTCCCCTCATCTACCCAGCCAGTCATTCCATCAGAGAAGGCTATCAGATTGGTTAGGCATGATTTCCCCTTGGTGAAGCCATGCTGACTACTCCTGATCACCTTCTTGTCCTCCACATGCGTGGAGATGGCTTCCAGGATGAGCTGCTGCATCAGCTTTCCAGTGATGGAGGTGAGGCTGACTGGCCTGTAGTTCCCTGGGTCCTCCTTCTTGCCCTTTTTGAAGACTGGGGTGACATTGGCTTTCTTCCAGTCCTCGGGCACCTCTCCTGTCCTCCATGACCTTTCAAAGATGATGGAGAGTGGCTTAGCAATAATGTCCGCCAGCTCCCTCCGCACTCGTGGGTGCATCCCATTGGGGCCCATGGATTTGTGGGTGTCAAGTTTGCTTAAATGATCTCTAACCCGATCCTCCTCCACCAAGGGAAAGTCTTCCTTCCTCCAGACTTTCTCTCTTGCCTCCAGGGTCTGGGGTTCCTGAGGGCTGGCCTGAGCAGTAAAGACTGAAGCAAAGAAGGCATTCAGTAACTCTGCCTTCTCTGCATCTTTCTTCACCAGCGCACCCACCCCGTTCAGCAAAGGGCCCACATTTTCCCTAGTCTTCCTCTTGCTACTGATGTATTTGAAGAAGCCCTTCTTGCTGTCCTTGACATCTCTAGCCAGATTTAATTCCAAACAGGCCTTAGCCTTCCTCGTCGCATCCCTGCATACTCTGACAACGTTCCTATATTCCTCCCAAGTGGCCTGTCCCCCTTTCCACTTTCTGTAGACTTCCTTCTTCTGGTTGAGTTTTGCCAGGAGCTCCTTGCTCATCCATGCAGGTCTCCTGCCTCCTTTGCTTGACTTCCTACTCATAGGGATGCACCGCTCTTGAGCCTGGAGGAAGTGATGTTTGAATATTAACCAGCTCTCTTGAACACCCCTTCCTTCTAGGGTCCTAACCCATGGGATTCCTCCAAGCAGGTCCCTGAAGAGGCCAAAGTTTGCTCTCCTCAAGTCCAGGGTTGCAATCCTACTTGGTGCCCTGCTGCCTCCTCACAGGATCCTGAACTCCACTATCTCATGGTCACTGCAGCCAAGGCAGCCCCCGACCTTCACATCTTCCACCACTCCTTCTTTGTTTGTTAGTACAAGGTCCAGCAGCACACCTCTCCTTGTTGGCTCCTCCACCACCTGGGTCAAGAAGTTGTCACCAATGCTCTGCAGGAACCTCCAGGACTGTTTGTGCCTAGCTGTGTTGTCTTTCCAGCAGATATCAGGGTGGTTGAAGTCTCCCATGAGAACCAGGGCCTGGGATCGTGAGGCTACTTCCAGCTGTCTGTAGAAGGCCTCATCGACTTCCTCATCCTGATCAGGTAGCCTGTAGTAAACACCCACAACAGTGTCACCCATGCTAACCTGCCCTTTCATCCTTACCCATAAGCTCTCGACTCGCTCTTCATCCACCCCTAGGCACAGCTCCATACATTCCAGTTGCTCTCTCACATCAAGAGCAACTCCACCACCTCACTTTCCTGGCCTGTCTTTCCTAAAAAGCACATAGCCATCCATGACAGCACTCCAGTCATGCGAGCTATCCCACCATGTCTCTGTAATGGCAATGAGATCATGGCCCTGCGACCGCACACAGATCTCTAGTTCTTCCTGTTTGTTCCCCATGCTGCGTGCATTGGTGTACAGGCATTTCAGAGAGGTGATGGAGCATGCAGGTTTCCCAGGAGGGGTAAAAGAGGGTCCTCCATAGCCACATCCCATGTGCACTTCCCTGGCTGCATTCACCTGTTGGAGGCGTCCTGACTTGAGCAGTCTTTTGCCAACTACCCTGTCACTATAACTCTCCCGTTCCCCCATCTTTCCTAGTTTAAAGCCCTCCTTACCAGGTTGGCCAACCTGTTGGCAAAGACCCGCGTGCCCCGCCTCGTGAGGTGGATCCCATCTCTCACCATCAGTTGTCGATCTTCAAACAGGGTCCCATGGTTGTAGAAACCAAAACCCTGTTGCCAACACCAGCGGCGCAGCCAGTCGTTAACCTGGAAAGTCCGTCTCCTCCTCCTCTCATCCATCCCCCTCACTGGCAGGATTGAGGAGAAGATGACCTGGGCTCCCAGACCCTTGACCACCATCCCCAGAGCTCTGAAGTCCTGCTTGATGGTCTCCAGCTTGCCCTTGGTGTCATTGGCGCCCACATGGAAGAGCAGCAGTGGGTAATAGTCCAAAGAATGGACGAGCCTAGGCAGTCTTTGCATGACATCTCTCACACGAGCCCCCGGCAAGCCTTAAACGTCTCTAGACATGAGGTCAGGTAGGCAGATAGATGCTTCCATCCCCTGCAGCAGGGAGTCCCCCACAACAATCACCCGCCGCTTCTTCCGGGCGTTCTGGCAGGGCAAAGTCCCGGCACTCCTACCCTTGAGCTGGCATCCACCCTGAACCTGGAGCCTGGCCAGTGTCCCAGCCTTGCAGATGAGGGCAGGGATCTTCGCTCCAATTTCCCTGCTCCTCCCCCTGCTCCTGGCACCTCTGCTGCTGTGCCCATGTCAAACTCTCCTGCTGCCAGACTTTCCTGGGCCCGGGGCAGCTCCAGCTCCCCTGAGGGCGGCGCTGGAGACTTTCAGGAGCAGGATGAGGTGGGCCTGGCACCGCCAGGGTGAGTCAGGAGAGGGCAGCTCCCCTCTGCCAAGCTGGGGCTGGGCACAGCTTTTCCTTGGGGAGCTCCCGGAGGAGTCGCTCTGGGGATCTTCCGACTCTGCCCTGGCTGCAGCACCAGCGCTCAGGGTGCTGGGGTGGACATGCACAGACGATGGAAGGGGGACAGGCTGCCCGGGGGATCATCAAGACCTTGTTTGTGTGTGCCAAGATGGAGTGAGGAAAGCTAGAACTCAGCTGGAGCTGGCACCAGAGAGCTCAGACCTGGAAAGGGCTGCGGTATTGTTAAGTGACCATTAAATGATCCCCTGGAGTCTGGGGGGCTCCGAGCACCTAGCCCCTGCCCAGTCTGGGCTCAGCCCCACGTGGGGGTCAGCAGACAGCCATGCCCTAGGATTTGCCTGGTTCTGGTGCAGAAGAGAGGTCATGCAAGGCTGCCTATTCCCCTCTGCAAGGATACCGAGACCTGCAGGAAGACGCAGCTGGCCATGGACAACCCCACAGCTGGGGTGAGTGGCCAGCACTGGAAAGGGGTGATGTGAGGGGCTGCTCTGGGACGATGGCCCTGGGGCAGTTTCCCCAGTGTGTCCATGCAACACAGGGAACAACCTGGGCTCGTCTCTCCTGCACCTGCCACGTCCTGGTGCCTTTCCCAGGAGACCTGCATTTGCCCTGCAAGCACACGGCCATGTGCTCCCACACTGCTGTTCACACGCAGTAGCTGCCTGCTGGCATTTTCACCTCCTGGGCCCTTCCCAGCCCAGACCAGCCCCTCCCCTGCTCTCCCCACCTCCCCTGCCCTCTTCCCAGGTCACCCAGCAGAGAAGCCCAAGCTGGCGGTGGCCCCCAGTAGTGCCTGTTGCAGGGGGCTGCAGAGCTCTGGGCACTCACTCCTCAGCCCCAGACCCTCTGAAGGGCACAACAGGTCCTGGTGGGCAGAGAGGGGTTTCAGCCTGCCCATCAGCCCCAGGGCTGGGGGCCAGCAATGGCCCAAGGAAATGGAGGCCACTCACTCCATGTCTCCACTGCTCTCATCACCGGGACATCCTGCCTGCAGCCCCTCTGGGCAGCCCCTCTCCCCAGGACAGCACAAGAGTCCTGGCCCCGGGGCTCCTCAGGCAGCTCCAGTGACAGAGCATTCTGCCCCGAGCTGGCACACACACAAACAGGTTTTCATTTATTCTTCCCCACAAGCACACAATGGCACCATTGCTCTTCTCCAGAGACATCCCTGTTCTCCAGAGAGCCTTTCCCCCAGTCAGTGTGTCCGTGCTGGCCTGCCCAGCCACTCCTGCACCCCTCCACTGTGCTCCCTGTGCTGGTGGTGCTGCTCTGCAGGGCGAGCAGGCTGTGGGGCCCCAGGGTGACTCCACACTGGCTGGGCTGGTCAGGGTAGAGCAAGCTGGCCCAGCATCACCGCACCTGACAACCCCCTCCCCAGGCATCCGTGGCTGTGGAAGATGCTCAGAGCAATCACAAGGCATTTCCAATGGCTCAGGATGGGGTCAGATGTGCCATTAGATCCAGCCATGGTTTTCATTGTAGGTGACATGAACCACCCTTGAGGCTGCCCTCCCTGTGCCTGATGAGTCCCCACTGCCTCTCCTGAGGTTGCAGAGCCCTGATTTGGTGCATTCCTTGGTTTGGCCCTTGACTTTGCGTGACTTCACTTGGTTTTGGGAGTCTCCAGTCACTGCCCGTCCCAGGCACATCCTATCCCTGGAGATCCCCTGTGCTCACCTGGTGGCTCCATATTGCCTTCCAGAAGCATGGGCATCTGTCAACAGCCCTCTAATATTTGAGACAGTCCCCAGCAGATACCTCTTGAGCACTCACCCTCTCCAGGGCCACTGGGCACCCCCAAGCGAAGGCTGAATCCAGCCCTCATTCCCTCACACATCACCCTATGAGCACATCCTCCTTAGCCCATGGAAAACCCAGGCACAGCAAAAGGGCCGTTTTGGGTGCAATTCCCTGAGCGCATTCTTGGCTCCAGCTTGGGAAGAAGAGCCGGGGCTTCAGACAGTGTACTGATGAAACCCCCTTTTATTACAGAGATGCTGCAAGGGAGGTCAGCTCTGACACAGTCTGGGCAGATTTACAGAAAGCCTCTGAGTCAGACAGATGGGGTTTGTACCTCTGGAGAAGAGGGATGAATTCAGACATTTGTGTACAAACACACTTATCACAGATAGAATGCCCCAACCACAAATGTTGCTTGAAATCACTTGGAAATCACTTGTGAGGAGAGATGGGCAGCTTATTGCTGCTGAAACAGTGCCAACTGAACCAGTTTCTTCAGTGCCTCCTTGAGTTCCTTGTTCCTCATGCTGTAGATGAGAGGGTTCACTGTTGGAGGCACCACTGCATACAGCATGGCCAGCACCAGATCCAGAGCCGGGGATGAGAGGGAGGAGGGCTTCAGGTAGGCAAAGGAGCCAGTGCTGACAAACAGGGAGACCACAGCCAGGTGAGGGAGGCACATGGAAAAGGCTTTGTGCCGACCCTGCTCAGAGGGCATCCTCAGCACAGCAGTGAAGATCTGCACATAGGACAGCACAATGAAAATGAAACACCCAAAGGCTAAACAGGCACTAACCACAAGAAGGCCAACTTCCCTGAGGTAGGAGTCTGAGCAGGAGAGCTTGAGGATCTTCGGGATTTCACAGAAGAACTGCTCCAAGATATTGCCTTGGCAGAGTGGTATTGAAAATGTGTTAGCAGTGTGCAGGAGAGCATTGAGAAAACCACTGCCCCAGGCAGCTGCTGCCATTTTGACACAAGCTCTGCTGCCCATGAGGGTCCCATAGTGCAGGGGTCTGCAGATGGCAACAAAGCGGTCATAGGCCATGACAGTGAGGAGATAATACTCTGCTGCAAATAAAAAAGGAAGGAAAATATCTGTGCATCACATCCTGAGTAGGAAATGGCCCTGGTGTCCTTCAGGGAATTGGCCATGGATTTGGGGACAGTGGTGGAGATGGTGCCAAGGTCAAGGAGAGAGAGGTTGAGGAGGAAGAAGTACATGGGGGTGTGGAGGCGGTGGTCACAGGCTACGGCTGCAATGATGAGGCCATTGCCCAGGAGGGCAGCCAGGTAGATGCCCGGGAAGAGTGAGAAGCGCAAGAGCTGCAGCTCCTGCATGTCCGCAAATGCCAGGAGGAGGAACTTGTTGAGGGAGCTGCTGTTGGACATTTGCTTCCTCGGGGCTTTGAGGACTGTCCAAGGAGGAAAAGGCAGTGGCAAGTTAGAGCAGGCTTATCTGAGCCAAACTCACTCTGTTTCTTGTAGAAACCCCCACCTTTCCTCTGTCCTTTACCTTCACTCAGCTCCCTTTATGCAGCTCTCTTTACACTGGCTGAGGGTGCCATGTGGAGCAGGGGCCTCCACCCATGGGCTCCAGAGGAGTCTGTCCTGCTCTGCTGGGGCGTGTAAATGGAGGTGTCAAACTGAGCCTGCTATGTGGTGGGATACCTGGGGATGGGAGGTGGGAGCAGGGGACTTGGTCCAGGTACCAGTGGGAAGTTTCTCTGTTTCCCATGATGAGAGCTGAATATGGCTATGTCTGAAGGAGAAGAGCCTTGTGAAGGATTCATCTCCCCCAGCCTTGCCTCTTCATCAGAGGTGTCTGTATCTGAATCAACCACACCAGCTGCCACTCCAGCAAGGCAGAGAAACAGTCAAGCGAAGGCAGGGGGTGACCTGACCCTTTCTAGATGTCTCTGTCCCAGTGGGATAGACCCTGCCCTCACACCCGTTTGCCATGTGCACCCTTCCTGCAGGCACTGCAGAGAGAATGGGAAGTGACTAGCTCTGATGCACACATGCTGCAGCAGATTATGTCCACCGCGTATGTGGAAGGGCTCTTCAACATTTCGAAACCCCTTTTTCTCTGCAAAATGATCACTGAAGGAATTTGAGGATACATATAAATATATACGTATATATGTGTGTATATATATACACACACACACACATATATATGTATTTATATATACACATATATATGTATGGTGGTGTACACACACACACACACACACATATGTATATGTGTATTTTAGATGCCTCCATCTCCCAGTGGGAGCATTCTTTGAGGGGGTAGAAATCTTTGGCATTTCAATTGCTCTCAGCATGAGCCCTTGTGCATCCCAAGAGCAAAAAAGAACTTGCTGTGACTTTGTATAGGGTCACGGGACCTGGTCTGTCCATGAGTCTTGCCCCTCACTCCCCAGCGCTTGCACCTCACTCGGATGAAGGACAACCACACTCCCAAGTTCCTCTAAGAAAGAAACTGGACTGAGCTGGGAGCGGAGGAGTTCAGTGTCACAATGAAGATTTCCAAATTCTTCGCTCTCAGCCCTGATGTGGAGAGAATGATGAAGAGTGTGACAAGGTTTCTGACTCACATGACCAGACCAGGGACTCTCAGATCTTACAGAAGTGCTCCAGGGAAGCTGTGCTTTTACAGAGGGCAGCTTGCAGCTTGACAGCACAGCCCCGAGAAGCAGTCAAGGGTCCTAAAGATGGACTCTCCTGAAAGGAGAGTCAGCTCATTCCCCAACCTCATGAAATGCATTGCCAGGAGCCTCACAGGTTGGAAGGGGATTGGGGCTTCTCACTGCCAGGAAGGGAACACCATGCAGGACACACAGGGCTGGTGTCTTAACTGCATCTGAACACCCCCAGAAGTTCTGAGAGAAACCTCAGCAAGTCCCTTCAACCCCACCCCAGCCTACAGACAGCACCACCATCACCTTCTTGGCCTCGGGAGGGTTTGCCTGACCTGCTCCTTAGAACCTGCAAGCACAGAGATGACCCTGGACAGGGCCCTGCCTGTGGGAGGTTTGTGGAGGGCAGGAATGAGCACACAGAGGGTGGGAGGGCGTCTGTGAGCACCGACCAGGAAAAGACACTCGGACAGACAAACAGCTGCCAGCAGGCACGGCTCCAGGCAGCGGAGATGGGCAGGCAAAGGGAGGGAAGTGCAAACAGAAACATTATGGGTGGATGGAGCTGAGCAAGTCATGGTCAGGCCCTGCAGTGCTGACACCTCCGTCAGGGAGCTCAGGTCTCCCCTGCAGAAACCTCCCAGTAGCAGGGCACTGCCCAGGGCCATCCCCATGGTTGCAGGTGCTAAGGAGCAGGTCACATAAACCCTGAGGATGCCAGCAAAGGGGAAGCTGGTGCTGTCTATAGACTAAGGGGTGGGGGAAGGAACTTTCAGAAGTTCCTAGCAGACACATTGGCTGCTCCTGGAAACTGTTAATGAGTCTCACTCTGTTGTCCAAGCCTGACAGCTCCATTTCGATTTTCCCCTTGCCAGGTGGTAGGAAATGTAAAGCACCATGCCAGGAAATCGGCTTCTCTTTCAGGAAATCCCTGCCTTCACTTTCCTTTTGAAAATTCCCCTCGGAAATGTCCTGTGCATGAGCTAGAGCTATGAGCAGCCCTGACCCATGCAACACTCTCTCAATGGGAGAATGAACCTGCCCTAACAGAGGTTGCTCAACCCACCGAAAGCTGCTCCCTGCAGTGCCATGGGGAGCTCCCTGGGCAGGCTGAGTGCTGACCCTCACAGGTGGCAGAGTCACTTACCCAGGAATGCAGCACCCTGGAGAACAGGAACATTGCTCCAACTTACAGCCCTGGGCGGACCTGGGTGCAAACCCCTTTTTCACATCCATGCACCTTCCCTGTGAGAAGGTAGCAGAATGCCCTGTCCATGTGTTGGTATGATAGAGAACCCCTGCTCTGAAGCATCTCCTCATCTGCCTATGCACTGGAGGAGTCAGGAGAGAGAAGCTGAAAATCCTATCAGTGATGCGATGGGATGGGTTCAGAAGACCCCTGCAGGAACCTCAGTAGCATTGCCCTGCAGCCAGAGACTTACCGTGTCAGGGGCTGTGAAGATTTCCGCCACAAGGAGCTCTCCTCTCTCCTCCCACTCCACACTGCCTTTCACTTGTCCCTGTCTTCTCTCATCTTTTGGCAGCAGCAGCAGACAGTGAGCCCGGAGCCCTGCTGCTCTTTGCAGGGGAGCTGCTCCTGCACACAGCAGTCTCTGGGCAGTGCTGCCAGTTTGCCATGAGTTCCCTCTGTCCGAAGAGCCTGGCCCCACTCAGGAGCAGAGGCGTAGCTGAAGGAGTGACTTTCTCTGTCCCTTGTGCTCCCTCCTCCTGGGAAATGTTCACTACAATAAACTAAAATAATCACTGATGGTCCCTCTCTAAACACTGAAAGAAGACTGATTCTAGCATTGCAATTTATCTCATCAGAGGATGGTTATCTACAAGAGGTGGAAATGTCCCACTCAGGAAGCCCCTGTTCCCATCTCTTAGCTAGGCAGGACACCTAGATGGGGACAAGAACAGAGCTCATTGTCCCATGTTGATTCGGATGTGTCAGCTGGGCTTCTCAGGGTGCTTTAGAAGGCCCTGGGCTGACATAGGATTCAGATCCTTCCCGTGAGCTCCACAAAGCACACAGGAGGTGGCATTCCCCTTGCCCAGGCAGAAGTGAGCACAACAGGGATGCCTGTATGCAAGATCTTAGTCTATGCTCCCAGTATAATCACTGGAGATGGAGGGTGGGAGTCAGTTGCTCACACACCTGGTGACATTGGGAGACACAGAGGTGGTCCCAGGCATGTGCCAGTGTCTGCTTGCTTTGATGGAGCAACTGTGAGGCCCACATCCTTCCAGAGCATGAGTTGGGGGCCAGGTGGGGAATTTCTTTGGCCACCTGCAATGATACTAGATGCCAACTGCTACCAGAGCTCCACTCACTAGGAAGCTGAGGCACATGCAGATCTCAATAGTGCAAACAGCTGATGTCATTCAGTGCAGGCACTTGATTCAGTGACATAGAAATAGGCCTGCAGGGCCATGCCAGATGCCTGGTGTGTCCAGGACATCCACATGTTTCTAGCAGACAGAACATGGGACCTCTAGGAGAACCAGGCCCCTTTGTAGTGGTTGCTGGGCAAGTGCCCCAGGGCAACTCAGGTTTCCCACCTGTGCCCAAACAAGTGGATCCTGCCACTGCCTTCAGGCAAAGTTTGTACTGTCTGCATTGAATCATGCTTCATAAACAGTCCACACAGCACACCAAGGTCTCTGCTCTAGTCTCTGCACCCTTAAAACCTTCTAGCTTTCCTCCTCCTGAACCTCTTCTCAACCCCAGGTAATATGAACAGGGACTGGGCTAATGATGACCACAGGGTGCCTGGATCACAGGCTGTCCAGGCCCAGGGACTTCTTCAGTGGCACCTTGTCCTGCCTGGAGATTGCTTCACCTCTGTCACAGGGCACCAACCTGCTGCAGAGTCAGCTCAGGCAGCCAACCCCTCTCCTGCCATTTCGGCACAGCTCAGCTCTGTTTCTGCCTGGCTTTGGGCACTGCAGGCTTTGCTCTCTTAGTGGGAACCTCCTTTCACCATTACATTGCCACTTACTATCCATGCCAGCATGTGTCTGCTTCGAAGTCAGAACATTGTACACATGGTGTGCTTGGCTCTTGGTAACAGGTTTCATCGCGACCAGTGTGCTCTGTGAGCCACAGCTGAGGGTCTGCCACCCAAATATATGCAAATGCATGTAGCCTGGGTCACAGGCAGGAGCACAAGCTTTCACAGGACTGCAACATCATTGGAATAACTGAGATGTGTTGAGACCATTCACACGACTGGAGGGCTGTGCTGGTAGGGTACAAGCTCTTCAGGTGAGACTGTCAGGGAAGATGAACAGGGGACATGCTTTTTGTATGGAGGGTCAGCTTGAATGTGCGGAGTGCTTCCGTGGGAGAGGCAAGGGTTTGGGTGAGTGCTTGTGGGTGAGCATCACAGTAGGGGTGACATCATGGTGGGAGCTACAGACCACCTAACGAGGGTAGGGAGGTGGATGCAGTCTCCTTTAAGCAACCTGAGCAAGTCTGTGGATCACAGGCCCTGGTTCTTATAGGAGGGACTTTACTCCCACTGACATGAACTGGAAGGGCAAACAGCAGAGTGCAAGCAGGCCAGGAGGTTTCTGGAGGGCATCAAGGAGAACTTCTTTGCACAGCTGCCAGATGGGCCGATAAGGGTGAAGCTTTCTTGTATCCGGAAATTTCAAAGAAGGAGGAACAGATCAGGGATGGGATAGTCATTGTCATACTTTCCTACAGTGACTATGAAAAAGTGGAGTCCCAGATCCTGAGAGGAGTGAGGAAGGACAGTAGTGGAGCACAGACCCTGGACTTCAAAGGAGCAGACTTGGGCCTGGTGAGGGGACTGGTGGGGGACGCCATGGGAGGCAGCTCTGAAGGGCCCAGAAGCTCCCTAAAGCCAGCAGGTCTTTAAGTTCAGCACCTGCCAAGCACAAAAATGGTCCATCCCAATACTCAGTAAAACTTGCAGACATCTCAGGAGATCGGCTTGGCTATACTGGGAGCTCAGGAATGAGCTCCAGGGCAAGAAGGCAGCATGGAGGAAGCAGGAGGAGGGAGACGCTGCAATGGAGAAATTCAGAACCATTGTCCAGCAAAGCAGGGATGGTGTTCGGGAAGCCAAAGCTCCCCAAGGGTAGACACTTGCAGGGGATGTCAAGGGCATGAAGAAGAGCTGCTGCTGCTTCAGTTGCAGTAAAAGGGTGAAAGGGAAAATGTGGGCTCACTGCTGGATCGGGCGGGGAATCTAGTAACAGCAGGTACGGGTAGGTCTGAGGAGCTCAGTGCCTTCTTGGCTTCAATCTTCACCAACAAGAACACCCTGGCTGTTTTACGTAGAGTCAGGCCTCCAGAGGGAAATAAAAACAACCACAGGTGGGTGATGACTGAGTGAGGGATGACTTGCATGGACTCAACCCATACACGTCTATGGGTCTGGATGGGCTGCATCAGAAGACACTGAGGGGGCTGGCCACTATCGCGCTATAACAAGGCCATTCTCTATCATCTTTGAAAGACTGTGGAGATCAGGGGAGGTCCCAATGACCAGAAGAAGGAATATGTTGTGCCCATCCTCAAAAAAGACCACAAGGACAACCCAAGGAGCTGCAGGCCATTCAGCCTCACTTTGGTGAGGAGTGTTTCATGGAGTGAATCCTCTCACATCACACTCCTGGGCACATGGAGGAGAAGAATGTGCCTGGGAGCAGTCAGCATGGATTTACTGAACATAAATCATTCCTGAGCAACCTGATTGCCTTCATGATAAAAGGCCCGCACTTGTGGAGGAGAGGAGAGGAGTGGATGTCATTTACCATGATTTTAGCAAGGTGTTTGACACTGTCTCCAAGAATATCCTTCCATATGAGTAAGGCATTAGAGTAGGCTGGGTAGACAACGGGGTGGGTAAAAAGCTGGTTGGATGATCAAACTCAGAGGGCTTTTGTGAATGGGTTGTGCTTTACCTGGAAGCCAGTGACAAGTGGAGGATGCAGGGCTCTATACTGGGACTTGTACTGTTTAACACGTTCATCAGTGACCTGGAGGACACAACTCTCATCACATTTGCAGATGGCACCTAATCAGGAGAACAGTCATAAGGTTGAAGACTGCCCTCCAGATGAATCTCAGCAGGAGGGAGGAATGGGTTGCCAGTACTCAGGAAAACATCATCACCATAAGAGTAACCTGCTTCATCTTTTAAGCACCTTCCTTCAATGCCAACTCCCAGAAGCCTAGGAAGTGGAGGACGTACTCCTACTGAAGTCTGCTGATGGAAATCGGTGTAGTTGTCTTGCCAAAGTTACCAAAACACAAGATGCAATTTAGCTTCCTTATTTGTTAAGGTTTGTCCCTTATGAAGAAAGAACTGATACTGTAGTTAAGGTATTGAAATGCTAAATCCATTTCTGTTACCAACACTGTAACCCCTATCTTTTGCAATGGCAGACTGTCAGGAGGGATGCTATTGGTCAACAGATCTTGATTGCCTCTTACATGGCAAACGTTGCATACACTTGACTCAGGATACAAATAACTATCTCAGAATTGCCAGAATTATTCTCTCAGGCAAAATTATTCATCTATCTGAAAAGCCTGTGCGTGGGAATGTGGGGATGGCTGGGTGTGAGTGAATCTCTGGACTCAGAAAACCCTTTGGACAAACATTTTCCATGTTGTTTTCTGACGCAGCAAATTCTAGAAGATTCAGGTAGGGTGCCCTCGTGATGACGGTATCCATTTGCTTGGGAAAGCACAGCATTGAGGTGCTTCAAGGATACATAACTGAATAGGAAACTGAAGAAGGAAAGCTACTGATAGGAAGAGCTCTTTGGGGAGGTTTGCATGGCATCCAGCTGGTGTTGCAAGCTGCAAAACTGGTGCCTATGCTGGACTGTTCTGTCACAGTGCAGTAAATGTAGCTTTCAATGAGGGTCCAAGAGCCTCACACTGTACATCGACATGTGGAATATAAATGATAGTTGGTGCTGTCCTTTGGGCTTCCCGGATGCTGGTGTCCCAGTCAGTCTGGAGCACAAGCAGCACCACGCAGGCAGGAAAGGTGAGGGCAGGCACTGTCAAAGAAACCTGGTTATGAGTCATAATTTCAAAGTTCATTTTATAAGAGGTGACAATCTTCTGCCTGTCTGAAGGGCTCCCCAGCCCACAGCTGCTGTCTTATTTCTAGAGGCTCCTGCAGACCAGGTGGCTTGTTCGGGAAGATGAAAGGCCATTGCCTGCAGGTGGTACCTCAAGCACATAAGCAGACAAGCCTCTACCCCATAACCAAAGCAGCAAGCATCCTTTCCCAGGATGCATTTCTCTGGGTGTCTGATCAGATGATCAACACTCAAGCAGTTCTGGTCGCCAGGGGGAAAGTGCTAGCAGCAAATGTGAGCACTGACTAGACATTATTGGTAGATGACCACAGAGGCAGCCATCACATAACTTCTTTTTTTCTTTTTTTTTACCTAAAAGGATGGACAACACATTGCCTTGGTTTCGAGTCACTTAAAGAATGCTGTGTTTCAAATCAACATGACTACGAATCAGTAGATCTTTTTGGTGGAGGCTCAGTCCTTCAACTTGATCAGTAAGAACAACGTACTTTATTGGAACTCTAGTACCAAGTTCCAGCTTCATGCTTGCTTCTTCCATATATTGATATAAGCCTCCCTCCCCAACAAACTTTTCTTTACTCTCTCCTCTCCCTCCCCTCACTCTTACAACAGCCAGGGCTGTTTACAAGGACCCAGCAGTTTGAAGCCAAAGGACACAGACATTCACCTGTGGCAGTTAAGGAATGGTTCCTCTTGTCTAGTAGGCATTTGATGTGACAGTTCAGCCTCAGAACCCTGAAAGTGATTCCTCCTCACTATACATTGCATCCTCTGTTAACATATGATTTATACCATCTGAAAGACAAGAGATGTTAACTTCCCTGAAGAGTCCATATGCCTCACTTGCACTAGTGCAGCTTCCAAAGTAGAGCTGAAATACATTCTCTCGCGTTTGGTGATTTAATGGGAACACGCTATGTTCTTAAGTCTTCTTCCTACCACACAGCACAGGAGACTGTACAAGCCTCTGCAAAGCTCTCCTGAATATCCGGATGTGGCTCAGTGTATTTTTCCAGTATAGGTGAAAACACCTATTTTCCCAAGGAAAAAAAAAAAAAAAAGATGATGATCAGGAATGTCTTCTGTAGTTCCTAGACATCTAAATGATATATAGAATGTATGTATGTATATACGTATATCCACATATGTGTGTGTGTATATGTGTGTATATGTGTATTTATTATATATACATATATCATGACAGAGCACTTGTGTAGAACAACAGACTCCCCACACAACGGCAGGAACTGTGGTTTCATAGCTCTGTGCTGTGCACAGTTCATTTCTACCAGCTGATAAGTGTTTCTTTCTAAATGCAGCCGCAGTCTCTTTCTTTCAGGATCCCAAAAGCCCCAGAGAAGCCAACCAAATCCCTGCTTGCATGAACTCGGTGATGAGTCCATTCAGTGGACTCCAGCACCCTGCTGGATCCATGACAGCGGGAGCCTGGCACAAGCCCCCTGCCCAGCGCAGCCTGGGGGCGGCTCAGGCCTCCCTGGAGAGCCTCAGCCCAGCAGGGAACAGCCCGGCAAGGCCACCACATTTCTGGCCTGTCGTCTCCAGAGACAGAAGTGGCCTCACCAGCCATCTCACAGCCCTGTTGCTGCTGCTCAGCTGCTCAGGCTGAAGTGACCTCACAGCTGCTTTGCTGATGCCCTTCCTGCTGCTGGCCTATCCGGGACGCAGGCAGAAGTGACCTCACAGTCCACACTGAGGCCATCAACCTGCTTCTGGACCATCAGCAGCAGAGACAGAGGTGACCTTACATGAACCAACAGCAACCAAGGGCCTGCTGAGGACATAGCATCTATAGAGAAGGAAGTGACCTCCCAATCAGCATCAGAGCCACGTCCCCACTTTTGGCCTATCAGGTTCTCAGGCAGCAGTGACCTCGCAATGAACATCCAAGCCATGTGCTTGTTTCTGGCCTATCACCACCAGGGACTGAGGTGGCATCACAAGAACCTACATGAGCCAAGAGCCTCCTGGTGGCTTGTCCAGAGAAAGAAGTGACCTCACAAGGAGAATCGAAGCCATGTGCCCACTGCTGGCCTATCAGCACTCAGGCAAAAGTGACCTCACCAGCACAAACTTCAGTCTTCTACCTGCTTCTGGCATATCAGGTGCTGATGCAAAAACGATCTCACACCTAGCACCAAAGCCACAAGCCTCTTCCTGGTCTCTGAGCATCAGGCACAGAGGAGACATGAAAAGCGACATGAACCAAGAGTCTGCTGTGGGCCAATCAGCTTCAGAGAGAGAAGTGACCTCACAATATGGATCTAAGCCATGTGTCTCCTGCTGGCCTATCAGGTGCTCAGGCAGCAGTGACCTCCCAAGCACAAACACCAGCCATGGCCCTGCTGCCAGCCTGACATGTTCTCACACAGAAGTGACCCTGTCATTGACTCCCAAGAATGTAGGGAAGGTTTTTTCCCAGGATTTGATTGCTTCTACAGTGGCTTCCCAGGAGCTGGGAGAGGGCCTACGAGGTAGCAGTGCCCTGGCCCCAGGCACACGGCAGCACCTTCACCTTGCAAGCCGTGGGACCGGTCCTTCCTCCCCTCAGTCCTCTGAGCAGCCAGCTCCTCCCCAACAGGGTGACAAGAGCCTGAGGTCTCCTTGCCCACCCAGAGGGCACAGTCCTGATGGACTCCCAGAAGCAGTGCTGCCTGCTTGTCCACAAGTGTCTGGCCAGGAACCATTTGCAGAAGAGGGTTGATCAGTTATCCCAGCGCCAGGCAGTGCAGTGCCATGAGGATCCCGCCAGGCCTGTTCCTCCAGCACTTCCTCAAACAACATGCTTGGGAGGAACAGGAAGGACCAGCTCCCACCTGTGCCCATCCACCTGGCTTCAGCGAACACCTTGAGTACTTATGGGAGTCCATCAGGAGCACACCCTCAGGTGCTGCTGGTCATGGAAGAAATGGCCTTGCCAGAGAGGGGGAAAATCCACCCATATTTGGAGATGTTTCCTGGTGGGATTCCTCGCCTGAATTTCCTCCCTTTTGGTTCATTTCTTCTTTCTTCCTCCACCTCTCCCACAGAAATCTATCTTCCTCTGTGAGGTGTGTCAGGAGCCCCTGACATGAGCAGAGGAGGCCGTATCCAGCCCTGTGGCTCAGGGCTTGGGATCCTTGGCACCTCGGGAGGGTCACTGCCACTTGGCTTTTCCAGGCTTGTGCTGTGAGGTCTCACGCACATACTAACTCTTTCAGTGGGCTCCCCAGGCTGCCCAGATTGTCAGCGTGGCATTTCCCTGGACTCAGTTCTTTCTCCACAGTCCTGATGCAAGGGGAAAAATACAGTTTGGTGTAGACTGAGGTGGGACCAAAGGAAGGATCACTGAAGAGCAGAGAAGGCATCAAGTAGTTTATAGTCACCCTCAGGACATTCAGTCCTAGTCTTTTCTCTTTCAGACTAAAATCAGGCTTCATTCTGCAGCCACTGGAGACAGTGGAAAGGGGGGTTGAGCTCTCTGCCATGAGCCAGTCAGGGCACATCTGGCTCCAGGCAACTGGCAGAAATGCCTTTTTTTTTTTTTTGGGGGGGGGGGGGCGTGTTTTAAATGTTTGCAGTACCTGGGCACTCCATTGATCATAACACTCTCTCCGAGACTGGTAGTCTGCCAGTTCTGCCCTTTCTTTATTTTGCTCCTCTTTCATTGAGGCTGCCAGGCTGCAGTGTGGGAAGAGGGGATGGGAGACAAGGCAGCACGGGTGTGCCAGCAGTTTGGCAGGGCAGGGGCGGTGGGCAGTGGGGGCTGCAGCGAGGGGTCATGGCCAGTGTTTCTTCAGTGCAGTGGCTGTCACGTTCACCTCATGCAAAAGTCCTGCACTGACCCCAGACAGAAAGAGGCCATTTCCCTGGTGCCTCTGCTTTGCCTGAGGGACCTCTTGGTCCTCGGCTCTGCTCTGGCATGGCTGGAGCAGGGACAAGAGCTCGTGGGGCCAGGCTGGGAGAGCTCTCCTGGGAGTTTCTCTTTTGCAGTGGAGTGGTGAGGAGCATCATGGCTTCCATCTGTGCCCCATCCCAGTGCCCACACTTTGCCCCATGGCCCCTCTGTGCAGGCACTCCACAGGGCAGGGCGCATTCAGGGTTGGGGAAACATCCCCCTGGCACAGTCCCCACGACAGACCTCGATGACCCGTCCCCCACAACCCCCCGCTTTGGCAACCAAGGACACAGACCGACCTTCTCTCTTCTGTGCCTGGCATGTCTTGGTTCCCCTCCACGAGACCTGGCTTTGCACCACAAGCCCCTGGTGTGTGTCCTCACCCTGCCCATTCACACAGCTGAGCTGACATTGGAGCTTTCCTCTCCTGGGCCCTTTCCAGACCAGTCCAGACCCTCCACAGCTCTCCCCACCTCCCCTGTCCTCTCCCCAACACACCCAGCAGAGCAGCCCAGGCTGGTGTTGGCCCCCAGCAGTGCCCACCGCTGGGGGATGCAGAACTCTGGACACTCACTGCACAGCCCCAGACCCTCTGAAGGGCACAGCAACTCCAGGAATCAGGGGGATGTGTGTCAGCTGCCCCATCAGCCTCCAAGCTGGGACTGGCCCCAGTGGCACAAGGATGCAGAGCACAGTGACACTCTGTGTCCCTTCTGGTGTCCAGGAGATTTCCTACCCCCAGGCTGCCTGCAGCCCCCCATGCCAGCTCCTCTCTCCAGGACAGCGCAAGAGTCCCTGCCCTGGGGCTCCTCCGGCAGCTCCTGCTGCCCCAGGAGCACAGCAGCCTGCCCTTAGCTGACCTACTTAGAAACAGATTTCTCTTTCTCATTTATTCCTCCTGGTCAGCACACAACTGCTCCTTTCCTCTTCTCCACAGATGTCCCTGCTCCCTGGAGAGTCTTTCCTCAGGTGTGTGCATCAGTGCTGGCCTGTCTGGCCATTCCTGGACCCTCCCCTCTGCTCCCCACAGGGCCCCGGGCTGGTGGTGCTGCTCTGCAGAGTGATTAGACTGTGGGGTCCCAGGGCCATGGGGTGACTCCACAGTGGCTGTGGTGGCCAGGGTAGGAAGCAGACACAGCTGGACGAGTATCATTGTACCTGTTAACCTCTACCAAGAGGTCTGTGGCTGTAGACAATACTCTGAGCAATCACAGGGCTTTTCAAATGCCTCAGGCTGTGTTCAAGTGTGTCCCAAGATCCAGTCCATGGCCTTCATTGAAGGTGACATAAACCACTCTCCAGGCTCCCTTCCTGTACCTTCTGGGTCCCCACTGCCTCTCGTCAGACTGCAGAGCTCTCACTAGCCTGGACATTCATTGCTTTTACCCTTTATCTTTGGCTGACTCCACCTGATTTTGTGAAGCTCCATTCACCCCGAGGCACATGGTGACCTTGGAGATGCCCTATGCTCTCCTGGGGGCTCCATACTCCCTTGGAGAAGGACAGGCATCAGTCTCCAGCCCTCTTATATGGGAGATACCACTTGATAATTCACCACCTCCAGGAGCACTGGGCATCCACAAGTGAGAGCTGAATCCAGCCCTCCTTCCCTAACACATCACCTATGAGCTCATCGCCTTGAGACCAAAGAGAGCCCCAGAAAAGCAATAGCCCTCTCCCAGGTGAAAGTCCTTGAGTGCATTCTTGGCTCCAGCTTTGGAAGAAGAGCCCAAACATCAAGCACTGCACTGAGGAAATCCCCTTTTATTAGAGAGGCCAGCTCTGACACAGTGATAGACACATTCACAGAAGGCCTCTGGGTCAGAGAGACTTGCTTCATGCCTCTGGAGAGGTTGGAAGAATTCAAACATTTGTGTACAAACATGACTATCACAGAAAGAACTACCAAAGCACAAGAGTTGCCTAAGATAAATTGGAAATCAGTTGTGAAGAGGATGGACTGCTTATTACTGCTGAACTAGTGCCAGTTGAATCAGTTTTTTCACGGCATCCTGGAGCTCCTTGTTCCTCATGCTGTAGATGAGAGGGTTCATCGTTGGAGGCACCACTGCATACAGAACAGTCACCACCAGATTCAGAGCTGGGGAGGAGATGGAGGGGGGCTTTAGGTAGGCAAACATTGCAGTGCTGACACACAGGGAGACCACAGTCAGGTGAGGGAGGCACATGGAAAGGACTTTGTGTTGTCCCTGCTCAGAGGGCATCCTCAGCACAACTGTGAAGATCTGCACATAGGACAGCACAATGAAAATGAAACACCCAAAGACTATACAGGCACTAACCACAAGAAGCCCAACTTCCCTGAGGTAGGAGTCTGAGCAGGAGAGCTTGAGGATCTGTGGGATTTCACAGAAGAACTGGTCCACTGTGTTGCCTTGGCAGAGTGGTATTGAAAATGTGTTAGCAGTGTGCATCACAGAATAGAGGAAACCACTGGCCCAGGCAGCTGCTGCCATTTTGACACAAGCTCTGGGGCCCATGAGGGTCCCGTAGTGCAGAGGTTTGCAGATGGCAATGTAGCGGTCATAGGCCATGACTGTGAGGAGATAATACTCTGCTGAAATTAAGAAAAAGAAGAAAAATAGTTGGGCAGCACATGCCAAATAGGAAATGGCCCTGGTGTCCCACAGAGAATTGGCCATGGATTTGGGGACAGTGGTAGAGATGGAGCCAAGGTCGAGGAGGGAGAGGTTGAGGAGGAAGAAGTACATGGGGGTGTGGAGGCGGTGGTCGCAGGCTACAGCTGTGATGATGAGGCCGTTGCCCAGGAGGGCAGCCAGGTAGATGCCCAGGAAGAGCAAGAAGTGCAAGAGCTGCAGCTCCCATGTGTCCGCAAATGCCAGGAGGAGGAACTCGTTGAGGGAGCTGCTGTTGGACATTTGCTCCGTTTGTGCTTTGGGGACTCTTCAAGGAAGAACAGATACAGACAAATTAGGGCAGACTTCTCGGAGGAAAGCTTTCTCATAACATCCCCCAAACACACAAACATTACCTCTCCCCATCTCAGCAGCACCATCATTGAGCTCCATGTCTTGAGTTCAGCTTTGTGCTGGCTGAGTTTGCCATGAGGAGCAGGGGCCTCTGCCCATGGGCTCTGCAGGAGTCAGCCATGACCTACAGCACTGCGGACACGGGAACAGCGGTGACAAAATTGCTATATTCCCAGTTCCAGTCACATTTCATCCACACATAACATTGAAGGCATTTTCAGCATCTTCACTCCCACTTCTAAATAATGTGGGTTCATTAATAGTTGTAAGGCTTTTTTTGGTTTTCTTTAGCTGACTCTGTCACACCTGAGGAGCATTCCTGCAGGTAGAAATTCTCTGCATTGCTGCTGCACTCAGAGTGAGCAGCTGTGACTCCTCAGAGGCAAAGGGATTCACTCTGGCTTGAGTGCAGAGGGAGCAGAGCTGGCCTGTCCATCTGCCTTCTTCCCAGCTGCCCTGTGCTCCCACCTCGGAGGTGGAGGACAGTTGCACTCGTGTTACCCAAAAAAGAAACAACACCGCGGAGAGCAGAGGAATGCACTTGCAAAGTGCCCATCAGCACTCTTTCTGAGGGGATGTGAGGCAGGTCTCAGCCCTCCCCTTCTAGCCAGCAACACATTGGTCTCCTTCCAGCTGCCCACATCCACCCTCCCAGCAGCATGTTCCAGCGTGGCCTCAGTATCTAGGTGTCTTCTGGTTGGGGCACCTGGATAACATGCAGCTGCAATGGGAGAGCTGTGTCCTTGTGGAGGGCAGCTTGCAGCCCAGCCAGACACCCCAGGGAAATGGCAGAATGTCCTAAGGATGGGGTGTCCTGATGAGAGAACTGGCTCATTCCCAGACCCCCACACTGCATTGCCCAGAGCCCCACTGGTGAGAGGGGCACTTGGGCACCTCACTGTCAAGGACTCGTCTGCGTGGCAGGAACCGCAGGGTCAGTGTCTGAGCTGCATCAGAAAGCCCCCTGCCAAGAGAGTCCAAAGGGAAGCACAAGGACAGCATGGGCAGGTGGGAAACATGGAGCAATACTATGATATTTGTGTGGAGGGAGGCAGGGCCAGGGAGGGACAGAGGGGCACTCAGGAGTCTCTCCTCTCCTGGATGTCCAGCTGCTGAGGAAACGAGTCCTGCCCTGGACCCCCCAGCCTTGAGAGCAGAGGGCTGTGCTGTCTGGGAGAGGAAAGGAGGCGTCGGAGATGACGGTTTCCTCTCACACTTTGATCATGATTCTGCTGCCTAAAGCCATCCCTGCGGGAAGCTGTTTCTCCGTCCCCACGTCTCTCCCCTCTCAGTGCTCACACACCCCATCCCACCCGCTGTGAGCTCAGCTCTGCCCTGCAGAAACCTCCCGGGGGCAGGACACTGCCCAGGGCACCTCCGTGTCTGCAGGTGCTGTGGAGCAGGTGAGACAAACCTTGCTGAGGCTGGAAAGGTGACGCTGGTTCTGTCCTTAGGCTGAGGGGTGGATGAAGGCATTTGCTGAGTCCCTCCCAGAACTGCTCCTCTCTCAGTGTCACTGTCTCAGTCCCCTGTCTAAACCTGACATATCCAATCCCATTTCACCCCACCCAGAGAGAATCAAACTGAAAGCACAGACTCATGACACCTCCTTCTCTTTCATGTATCCCCTGCCTTGACTGTCCTTTTGGAAAGTCTCCCCCAGAAATGTCCTGGGAATGAGCTGGAGCTGTGTGGAGCTGTCCCATGCAGCATCCTCTCAGCAGGAGAATGAACCTGTCCTGCCAGGGATCACCCTTCCGACCACCCATCCCACTTCTCCCCAAAGCACTGTGGGGAGCTCCCCAGGCAGGTTGAGTGCTGACCCTCACAGGTGGCAGAGTCACTGCCCCAGGCTCACAGCACCCTGGGGCACAGGGACACTGCTCTGAATTACAGCCCTCGGCAGACCTGTGTGCACACCCCGGCTTCACACCCCTGAAGCTGTCCCCAAGAAAAAAGAGCAGGATGCCCTGTCCCTTTGACAGTGTTAAGGCAAATCCCTGTTCTGAAGCATCTCCACCTCCTCTGCAAAGGAAAAACCAGGAGAGACTTCCTTAAAAAAACGGATGTGGGATGGGAACGGAGATGGGTTGGGTTTAGGAGACCCCTCCAGGAACCTCAGTAGCATTGCCCTGCAGCCAGAGATTTACCGTGTCAAGGGCTGTGAAGATTTGTCCCACAAGGAGCTCTCCTCTGTCCTCCCACTCCACACTGCCTTGCACTTCTCTCTGCCTTGTCTCTTCTCATGTCAGCAGCAGCAGGCAGTGCCCGGAGCCCTGCTGCTCTTTGTAGAGGAGCTGCTCCTGCACACAGCTGTCTCTTGGCAGTGCTGCCCACTTGCCATAAGCTCCCTCCATCCCAGGAGCCTGGCCCTGCTCAGGAGCAGAGGCCCAGCTGAAGGTGTGACTTCCTCTGTCCCTTGTGCTCCCTCCTCCTGGGAAATGTTCCCTGAAGTAGACTAAAATCATCACCTGTTCTCCTTTTCTGAAGAGTGCAGAGAGTCTGATTCCAGCATTGCAATTTATTTCATCAGAGGATGACTATCTATGAAAGGTGGAAATGTCCCACTCTGGAAGCCCCGATTCCCATCTCCTAACAAGGCAGGACACCTGGACAGGGACAGGAAGGGAGTGCATGGACACATGGTTCAGGTGTTGGTTCAGATGAGTCAATCTGGTCATCTCATGCCCGTTTAGAAGACCCTGGGATGCAGTGGCATTCAGATCCATCCCATGAGCTCCACAAACACACCGGAGGTGGGATTCCCCTTGCTGGAATTGAAGTGAGCACAACATAGAGGTCTGCATGGGAGCTCCTTGTCTAAGCTGCCATTGTAATCACTGGAGATGGAGGATGAGAGTCAGTTGCTCACACACAAACACCTGGGGACACTTGAAGAGACAGAGGTGGTCCCAGGCATGTGCCAGTGTCTGCTTGCTCTGATGGAGTGACTGTGAGACCTGCATCCTTCTGGAGCATGATGTGGGGGCCAGGTGGGGAATTGCCTTGGCCATCTGAAATGATATTAGATACCTACTACAAGTAGAGACCCACTCACTATGAAGCTGAGACAGATGAAGATCCCAATGTTACAAACAGCTGTTGTAGTTCAGTGCAGACACTCGATCTAATGACATAGAAATAGGCCTGCAGGGCCATTTCAGACGCCTGGGGTGTCCAGCACAACTGCATGTCTGTAGCAGATACAACATGGGACCTATGGGAAAACCAGGCCCCTTTGCAGTGATCGCTGGGCAAGTGTCCAAGGGCATCTTGGCTTTCTTACATGTGTCCAAACAAATGAATCCCAATACTGCCTTTAGGGAAAGTCCATCCTGTCTGCATCCAAGAGTGATTCATAAATGGGAGGCACATCACACCAAGGTCTCTGCTCTAGTCTCTGCACTCTCAAACCCTTCTCACTTTTCTCCTCCTGAACCTCTTCTCACCCTGCCAGATGATATGAACAGGGACTAGGCTAATGATGACCTCAGGGTGGCTGGATCACAGGCTGCCCAGGCCCAAGGACTTCTTCAGTGGCACCTTGTCCTTCCTGGGGATTGGTTGAAGAAATCTGTTGCAGGCCCAACGGTGCTGCAGAGTCAGCTCAGGCAGCCAACCCCTCTCTTGGCATTCCTGCACAGCTCAGCTCTGTTTCTCCCTGGCCTTGGGCACTGCAGGCTTTGCTCTCTCAGTGGGAACCTCCTTGCACCATTACAGTGGAGCACAATGCCTAGTGCAGCACAACAATACGGTTAGGTAAATCATTCCTGACGCACCTGATTGCCTTCTGTGATAAAAGGCCTGCACTTGTGGAGGAGAGGAGAGTAGTGGATGTCCAGTGGACATCCAGATGGGCAGAAAGCTGGTTGGATGATGGAGCTCAGAGGGGTTTCATTAATGGGTCATGCTTGACCAGGAAAGCCAGGTAAAGGTGGGGTATGCAGGGGTCTACCCCACACCCTGTCCTGTTTGAAAGGCTCCTCAGCGGGGCAGAACAACACGTGCATCAGGACAGGCAGAGACCTGACCGGCAGAGGAGAGACCTTGAGGAGAAGGCCTGGACATTACGAGGGGTGCCATATGAGCCAGTGGTGCATGCTCACCACAAATGAGGCCAGCTGCATACAGCACTGCATTGGGAAGAGCGTGACCACCCAGGCCAGGGCAGTTCTTATCCCCCTGCACTCAGCACTGGTGTGGCCACATGTCTGGAACAGTGTGTCCCAGTGTGGTACGCCCAGTGCTGGAGGAATGGGGAGCAACTGGAGAGGGTTCAGAGGAGGTCTTCCAAGCTAGCGTTGGGGGTCTGAAGCACATGGCCTGCATGGAGAGGCTGAGGGACCTGGGCTGCTTTAGCCTGCTGAAGTGGAGGCTAAGGCAAACACAGTAGTCACCTGTGACAGGGTGGTTTCAGAGATGATGGAGCTTTTCTTGGTAGTAGGAAGCCACATGAGAAGGGGAAAGAGCCACAAACTGCATCTTGAACGGTTCAGAGTACACTTCAGGTAACAAGAATGTCACGCATAGGGTAGTGCTGTGGTGCAACTGGTCACCCAGAGGGACTATGTGATCAGCCCCTTGCCTTTTGTTTCAAGGAACAGCCAGCAAGGACAGCAGGACATCAGTAAAGGTGGGGAGATCCTGCAGTGAGAGCAAGGAGGGGAAGCAGATTGGGTGTGTACAGGCTGCAGGGAAACAGGTGCAGATTTGGGACAGCATAGGACAGTCTGTGGTGGAGATGACAGATGGCAATGACAAGGCTGAAAGCCTCCAAAAGAACTGAGGTCTTTGTCCCATTTGCTATGGCCAGCATATCTGCCACTGAGGACTACGAGAAGATGGTGTTTCCTTACAGCACTGTGGCCTTGCTGCCTCCTCGCCTCCACGGAGCCCAGGAGGTGCTGTATTGTCCTGCTCTTGGCATTGCACCCCCCCCCCACCCTGACACTGCCCTCAGGAAGAGCCCTGTGCAACATTTGAGGGAAAGCATCACCCTACCCAGGGGCTGGCTGTGGGTCTTGGCCATTCTGCTTGATAACACACAGCAAGGTTGACTTGGCATCAGAGCCACCTGCATGTTGTCTCTGCCTACCTGCAATCAGGGCCTCCAACTTTCAGGTCTAATCAGCCACCAGGGAACTTTTGTTGATAATGGCCCTCAGTGGGACCCATTAAGGCTCCAAGAAACTTGGGGTTTGCTTCTGACGTAAACTTCTTGAGAGGTTTCTTCAGTCTCCTCTCAGCATCTGAGGTTCATGGGCTCAGCACCAAATACATTCGAGGGGTCATTAAAATGCAAAAACCCCTAAGGAGCCATGCCTCTCCCCATAATTTTCTTCAGCTCTTCAATTCTTGTGCTGTGGCTAATTGGAGAGGTTTCAGCAGTGTATTTACAAGAGAAAGATTTCAATGAGCATCAAAAAAAAAAAAAAAAAGGATTTCTGCTTTCAAAGTTTTCCTTGTTTTTCATCTGACAACCTAGAGTGATATCCACCTTTTCCAACTGATATTGATCCAGAATTTCTCCTAATGAGGTCTGGACGTGTAGGAAAAGCACCATCCTTAAGGTCAGACATCCATGGAAAATATCCCCCCCCACCTCCCCAGCCCTACCATTTCCCTCATCAGCCACAGAATCACAGAATCACAGAATGGTTGAGGTTGGAAGGGACCTCTGGAGATCATCTAGTCCAACCCCCCTGCTCAAACAGGGTCACCTAGAGCATATTGCACAGGATCACGTCCAGGCGGGTTTTGAATATCTCCAGAGAAGGAGACTCCACAACCTCTCTGGGCAACCTGTTCCAGTGCTCTGTCACCCTCACAGTGAAAAAGTATTTCCTCATGTTCAGATGGAATTGTCTGTGTTTCAGTTTGTGCCCGTTGCCTCGTGTCCTGTCACTGGGCACCACTGAAAAGAGTCTGGCTCCATCCTCTCGACACCCTCCCTTCAGATACTTGTACACATTGATAAGATCTCCTCTCAGCCTTCTCTTCTCCAAGCTGAACAGGCCCAGCTCTCTCAGCCTTTCCTCATAAGAGAGATGCTCCAGTCCCCTAATCATCTTTGTATCCCTTCACTGGACTTGCTCCAGTAGTGTCACATCCCTCTTGTGCTGGGGAGCCCAGAACTGGACGCAGTACTCCAGATGTGGCCTCACCAGGGCTGAGTAGAGGGGGAGGATCACCTCCTTCGACCTGCTGGCAACACCCTTCCTGATGCACCCCAGGATACCATTGGCCTTCTTGGCCACAAGGCCACATTGCTGCCTCATGCTTAACTTGGTGTCCACCAGCACTCCCAGGTCCTTCTCCACAGAGCTGCTTTCCAGCAGGTCAACCCCCAACCTGTACTGGTGCATGGGGTTATTCCTCCCCAGGTGCAGGACCCTGCACTTGCCTTTGTTGAACTTCATGAGGTTCCTCTCTGCCCACCTCTCCAGCCTGTCCAAGTCTCTTTGAATGGCAGCACAGCCCTCTGGCGTATCAGCCACTCCTCCCAGTTTTGTATTGTCAGCCGACTTGCTGAGGGTGCACTCTGTGCCTTCATCCAGGTCATTGATGAAGAAGGTGAACAAGACTGGACCCAAGACTGACCCCTGGGGGACACCGCTAGCTACAGGCCTCCAACTAGACTCTGCACCACTGATCACAACTCTCTGAGCTCTGCCATTCAGCCAGGTCTCAATCCACCTCACTGTCCACTCATCTAACCCACACTTCCTGAGCTTCCCTATGAGGATGTTATGGGAGACAGCGTCAAAAGCCTTGCTGAAGTCAAGGGAGACAACATCCACTGCTCTCCCCTCATCTACCCAGCCAGTCATTCCATCATAGAAGGCTATCAGATTGGTTAGGCATGATTTCCCCTTGGTGAAGCCATGCTGACTACTCCTGATCACCTTCTTTTCCTCCACATGCGTGGAGATGGCTTCCAGGATGAGCTGCTCCATCACCTTTCCAGGGATGCAGGTGAGGCTGACTGGCTGTAGTTCCCTGGGTCCTCCTTCTTGACTTTTTGGAAGACTGGGGTGACATTGGCTTTCTTCCAGGCTTCAGGCACCTCTCCTGTCCTCCATGACCTTTCAAAGATGATGGAGAGTGGCTTAGCAATGACATCCGCCAGCTCCCTCAGCACTCGTGGGTGCATCCCATCAGGGCCCATGGATTTGTGGGTGTCAAGTTTGCTTAAATGATCTCTAACCCACTCCTCCTCCACCAAGGGAAAGTCTTCCTCTCTCCAGACTTTCTCTCTTGCCTCCAGGGTCTGGGGTTCCTGAGGGCTGGCCTGACCAGTAAAGACTGAAGCAAAGGCGGCATTCAGTAACTCTGCCTTCTCTGCATCCTTTGTCACCAGGGCACCCACCCCATTCAGCAAAGGCCCCACATTTTCCCTAGTCTTCCTCTTGCTGCTGATGTATTTGAAGAAGCCCTTCTTGCTGTCCTTGACATCTCTAGCCAGATTTAATTCCAAACGGGCCTTAGCCTTCCTCATCACATCCCTGCATACTCTGACAGCGTTCCTATATTCCTCCCAAGTGGCCTGTCCCCCTTTCCACTTTCTGTAGACTTCCTTCTTCTGGTTGAGTTTTGCCAGGAGCTCCTTGCTCATCCATGCAGGTCTCCTGCCTCCTTTGCTCGACTTCCTACTCATAGGGATGCACCGCTCTTGAGCCTGGAGGAAGAGATGCTTGAATATTAACCAGCACTCTTGAACGTCCTTTCCTTCTAGGGCCCTAAGCCATGGGATTCCTCCAAGTAGGTCCCTGAAGAGGCCAAAGTTTGCTCTCTTAAACTCCAGGGTTGCCATCCTACTTAGTGCCCTAGAGCCCTTAGAGCCCCCAGTGCCTGATAGGGCAGTGCTGGTTACATGGCTGCAGTTTGTGGCTGTGGGGTGAGTTGTGCCTCAGTGCCTGATATGCCACTGCTGGTCCTGTGCCTGATGTTTGTAGTTGTGAGGTCACTTGTGACCAAGGCCCTCATAGGCCAGTGCTGGTTACATGGCTGATGTTAGTGGTGGTGAGGTCACTTCTGGCTCAGTGCCTGATAGGCCAGTGCTGGTCCTGTGGCTGCTGACTATGGTTGTGAGGTCACTTCTGGCTCAGGATCTGATAGGCCAGTGCTGGTCTTTTGGCTGCTGTTTGTGGTTGTGAGGTCAGTGGTGGCTCAGTGCCTGATTGGCCAGTGCTGGTCCTGTGGCTGCTGACTATGGTTGTGAGGTTACTTCTGGCTCAGGATCTGATAGGCCAGTGCTGGTCATGTGTTTACTGAATATATTTGTGAGGTCACTTGTGTCTCAGTCCCTGATAGGCCAGTGCTGGTCATGTGGCTGCGGTTGCCAGTTGTGAGGTCACCTGTGCCTCAGTCCCTGATAGGCCAGTGCTCGACACGTGGCTGCAGTTTGTGGCTGTGAGGTCACTTGTGCCTCAGGGCCTGGTAGGCATCAGGGGATTTACTGCAATATGGAGCATTGTGCTTCATCCTGCACATCTTGGGGGAACTTAACAACATCTTTCTTCATCCTAAGACTTCCAGCTCCCCTGTGTAGATTAACAGCTCTCACTCTCCTGCTACCTCAGTGATTAGGACTGAATTTGGATTTCGGTCTGCTCTGAACATTATTCGAGCGGTCTGTTTTGGAACCAGATAGGCGCGTCTCCTCCTGTAAGGCTGACGTTTGGAGGCACAAGTGACCTCACAACCACAAACACCAACCACAGCACTAGCACTGGCCTATCAGGCCCTCAGGCACAAGTGACCGCACAGCCACAAACTGCAGCCACATGACCAGCTGTTACGAAACTATCATATACTCACTGGGTCTTCGAGAATCTTAACATGCTGAGCTGAGAATTCTCTGTTTAACTCTTTAGTTCAGTAATGTGAACAGATCGAGCTGGGTGCCTCAGAAGAGGGACCCCGAATGGAAAATTCCCTGGATATTTATATCCCTACGGTCTCAGTTATCCATCCCTCATGGGATCGTCCGATCCAATAGAAATATCAGCTCTGGGGTCTTCTCACCCTCCATTCGGTATCTTCACTGTCTCTGGGCGTTTGCTTTCTTCTTACCTTGGGGCTACAGATAAAGAAGCCATGTGGCAATAGCCCAGTGGTTTCTAGAACTTTCCAGTACAAACATGATTAACCATTTCCTAATCAGCTAGGCCTTAACACTACTATTAAATTTCTTAAAACCAGCACTGGTCTCACAGTCACTGAGGCACAAGTGACCTCACAACAACAAACAGCAGCCACAAGACCAGCACTTGCTGTTCACGCACTGAGCCACAAGTGACCTCACAACCACAAACAGCACCCACGCACCTAGCACTGGCCTAGCAGGCACTGAGCCACAAGTGACCTCACAACCACAAACTGCAGCCATGGGCCTAGCACTGGCCTATCAGGCAAAGAGCCACAAGTGACCTCACAATTGAAAACAGCAGCCACGCACCTAGCACTGGCCTAGCAGGCACTGAGCCACCACTGACCTCACAACCACCAACTGCAGCCACATGACCAGCACTGAGGGCTGGCAGCCAACATGTGCCTCTGCCTGAGTGACACACAGGCCACAGCACCACACATGGCAGCACACAGGGCACCCCCAAGCGCCCCACAACACACAAAGCCCAACTCTCCAGACCTTCCATTCCCTTCTAGTCTCCCAAGGCCTTGCAACAGGCACTGCCTCTGCACATCCACTCACAGCCCGAGGCCTGCTCACTTCCCACCTCCAGGACACAAAGAGCAAGTGCTCTCACAGGGGCTGGTCAGGCCAGCTCTTGCCTCTCGCTTGTGCCTCAACTTTTCTCAACAAGAAATCTCTTTGAAAATGTAGCCCATGCCTTCTTTTTCTTGGGGGGGGGTGTGTGTGTGTGACATTCCTTCTGTCTCCTCCAACAGCCTTTGCACCCATTCCCCAGTGACTGCATACGTGGACAGAAATCAGAGACCTCTAATGTGTTACAGTCCCAAATGTGTCACAAAAGCAGGTGGACACCTCAAAGACAGAGACAGCATTCAGACCTGGCAGGAAAATCTCACAAGCTCCCTGCTGTTTTGGCAGGGGCAATTTCTAAAGCACACACACCCTGGGAAGAAAAGATTACTAACACCACTGCTCACACCAGCACTAGATGAATTTAGCAGCCTCAAAAGTCTAGCTGGACTCCCGAGCTGACCGGCAGGAGGCTGCAAGCTTCTGCTTAGCAGCAAGTGGAAAGTCCAACTCCATGTCCACGTTCACCAGAGAACATCATCTGTTTTTTAATCTCATGATGACAGAGTGGAATAAAATTTGTGCCAGATGATTGGGAACACCTACTTCTGCTTGATTAATGAGTTGCATTTCTGTATTGCTGTGGAGCTCTGCAGGGCTCAATCCCTCCTCTGAGCACACGCAAGAAACCCAGAAGTGACCTCACCACCAGCATCCAAGCCATGGGTCTTCTTCTGACCTGTCAACTGCTCAGGTAGAAAGGACCTCACAAGCACCTTTCCAGCCACAGCTCTGCTGCTATCCAATCAGTTCATCACTCAGAAGTGACCTCACGCTTAAGACAGCAGGGTCTCATGCCCAGGCAGAGGGAGAAGCCTTCCCGCAACTCACAAGTCTGGTTCCTTCCTCAAGGCTGAACAAACACAGCAAATCCTCTACGCATCCAGAACAACCAGCATTCTCCTGTTTTATGCCCTGACAATCGGAGACACACGGAAGGACTCAGGCCAGAGCATCTCGGCTGGTGAAACCAGCAGAGCCACAAGTCGGCAACTCTCCACCCTGACCTAGGAGCATGGAAATAACAATGGCAAGTGGGAGCACTGGCCGTTCATCCACTTTCAAGGCCCTTGACAAGCAAAACAGCTTCCGCTTACAGAGCTGCTCTGGAAACACCCTGCAGGCTGCTGCCAGGGTCACAGGTCTCGGAGCGAAGCAAGAGGCCTGGAGCAAAAACAACAGCTAAGGCACGGCATGACATGTGGGGACAGCCTCTCTCAGAGCCACTCGGAAATGCAGTTTTCAGACCAAAGAGACCACTGGGAAGGGCCCCTCGCGAGGACACCAGCAGCCTGCTCACACTTTGCCCAGCAGCTCCCAAATGCAGCTCGGAGCAGCACCTGGGGGCTGCGCTGGCAGCAGCAGCTCAGGAAAATGCTTCCGAATGGGTCTCCGACCCCCAGCAGGGGCAAAGCTTCCTGCCCCCCAACCCCAGCAGCCGCCCTGGCCCAGCTGCTCAGGGCAGGCCGCCACATCTGGCTGCAGGGCAGCTGCCCGCTCTGTCCCCGGTCGTTCTGTGCCGTGCTCACAGCCCCACCTGCCCCTGCTGCAGCTCCTGCAGGAAAGCAGCCCCAGGGCCAGCACTGCTGCCCCCACCCCACAGGAGGGCAGCCGCCAGCAGCTGAAGGCGCCCGCAGCCCCGCCAGCCCCGCTCACACCCGCTCTCACCTGCTCCCTCCCTCCAGCTTGGCTCCTGCTCCCCTTTCATGGCTGTTTTTCCACATGCCGCACTCTGATTGGCTGACAGAGCCACCAGTCAAACCCTGCCCTACCCTCCTCCCCTGTCCGGCCAATAGGAGGGCAGCACTGGGGGCGATGCCATGGCAACACTGCGGCCCTGTGTGACCCCACGGGCGGCTCCTCCCCCTCCCCCGCGGTGAGGCGCCATGTTGTGGGTGGCAGCACAGGGCAGCGTGAGGCATCACAGGGCCTGGGGGCAGCGCGGCCCATTATGGCCGGGCAGTGCGGGGCCCCTGGGCCTGGCTGCTGCCCTGCTGGGGCTGCCCTATGCCACAGGGACTTGTGGGGTGGCGATGGCACCCCCACCTGTTTCCAAGCTGCTCCCCCAAACAGGCTGTCTTTTGGGTGCAGAGGTCTGACCTCAGTTTGCAGGAGGACAGAGGTTGTGGCCATCTGAGGACAACATCTCTGAGCCCAAAACGTGCTCTGCCAAGTGAGAAGCGTAAAATGATGCAGGGGGAAGGAAGAGAGGTTCTCCCAAACAAGTGGACTCCTTGGGGTTGTTGCACGGTGAAGGATCCATTTCCAACATGGGCATTTCCAGCAGGCTCTTGAGAGCCCCACGGAAGCTGCAGGACACCCCAGCTCCAGGACATAGGCCCCTTTCCTGCCAGATCCAGATCCCAAAGGGGGACCCACTCCCAGGGAAACCTGGCCCTGGATTGCCCCCTTCCTCCATGCTGACTGTTCCCAGACACCTTCTTCTCCCTCATGTGCCCAGAAATGTGATCTGAGAAGATTGGCTCCATGACACACTCCTCACCAACATGAGGCTGGATGGTCTGGAGCTCCCTGGTCTGTCCTGGGCACCTTTTTTTGAAGATGGGCACAACATATTCCTTCTTTTGGTCTTTGGAACTTCCCCCACCGCCCGATCTCCACAACCTTTCAAAGATGATAGAGAGCAGCCTTGCTGTCACAGCAGCCAGCTCTCTGCATGTCCATGGATGCCAGCCATCCAATCCCATAGACTTCTCTGGGTTGAGCTCTTGCAAGTCATTCCTCACTCAAGACTTAGGCACTGCAGGTTGTTTTTCTCCTCAGCAGTCCTGACTCTAGGCACAACAGCTCAGGAGAGCTTGCTGGTGAAGACTGAAGCCAGGAAGGACTTGACTTCCCCAAACCTATCTACCTCTACATCTCTGCCCCATTCAGCAGTGAGCCCACATTTCCTTTTTTATTCCTTTACTGTCACCGAAGCAGTAGCGGCTCTTCTTCCTGTCCACATTCCCACAAGTGTCTCTATCGCAGAGGAGCTTTGGCTTCCTTAACACCATCCCTACTTTGCTGGACAATATTTCTAAATGCTTCTTTTGCAGCCTCTCCCTTCTTCCTCTTTCCGTACGCTGCCTTATTGCGCTGGAGCTCATGTGGGAGCTCCCTGTTTAGCCAAGCTGGGGTCCAGAGATGGCTACTAATTTGACAAACTCTTCATTATGGAGCATTCTTGTGCTTGACAGGTGCTGTCCTAAATGACCTGTTGGCTTTCCTGAGCTACTCTGCCCTTCAGAGTTGCCTCCCTTTGTCCATCCCATGGAAGAGCTCCATACATCCAAGCTACACCTTCATACATAGGGTATCCCATTCCTCATCCTCCCCGTTGGTGTCTCCTGAAGAACTTGCACCCTGCCTTTGAAGGACTCCAGTCGTACTAGTGATCTCACCACATCTCAGTTATTCCAACCATGTGGCACTCCTCTCACAGCTTGTGCATCTCCATCTGCTCCTGGCTGCACCCCAGGCTGCATATACTTGGGCAGCAGAGCATCAGCTGTGGTGCCGACTGAAGATCTGTCACAGGGAAACATGTTACCAAGGACCATATGCATGCAAAGGCTTTGACTGCAAGTGGTGACATGCTGGCCTGGATAGCAGGTGGCAATGTAATGGTGAAGGAAGGTTCCCACTAAGAGAGCAAAGCCTGCAGTTCCCAAGGCCAGCAAGAAACAGAGCTGGGCTGTGCAGGAATGGCAGGAGAGGGGTTTGCTGCCTCAGCTGACTCTGTGGCACTTTGGTGCCTGTGACAGAGGTGAACCAATCTCTAGGCAGGACAAGGTGCCACTGAAGAAGTCCCTGGTTCTGTGATCCAGCCACCCTGAGGACATCATTAACACAGTCCCTGTTCATATCATCCTGGGGGGGTGAGAAGGGATTCAGGAGGAGGAGAGCTAGAAGGATATGAGAGTGCAGAGACTAGAGTGGAGCCCTTGGTGGGATGTGCCTCCCATTTGTGCACCATGCTTGGATGTAGACAGTGCAGAGAGTGCCTAAAGGCAGTGGTGGGATTCATTTGTTTGGGCACAGGTAGGAAACCCAAGATGCCCTGGGGCACTTGCCCAGCAAGCACTCCTAAAAGGCATGGCTTCCTGTAGGTCCCATGCTGGAACTACTAGAGACATGTGGATGTGCTGGACACCCCAGGTATCCGACATGGTCCTGCCAGCCTATTTCTATGTCATTAAATCAAGTGTCTGCACTGAATTGCATTAGCTGTTTGGAACACTGGGATCTTCCTGTTTCTCAGCTTTATAGTGAGTGGAGCTCTAGTAGTAGGAGGCATCTAGGGTCATTTGAGATGGCCAAGGGAATTCTCCACCTGGCCCCCAACTCATGCTCTAGAAGGATGGGGGTGTCATAGCTGCTCCATCAGAGCAAGCAGACTCTGGCACATGCCTTGGTCCACCTCTGTCTCTTCCAATGTCACCAGGTGTTTGTTTGTGAGCAGCTGACTCCCACCCTCCATCTCCAGG
Organism: Apteryx mantelli; assembly: GCF_036417845.1. Classification (NCBI taxonomy): domain Eukaryota; kingdom Metazoa; phylum Chordata; class Aves; order Apterygiformes; family Apterygidae; genus Apteryx; species Apteryx mantelli. The sequence continues at coordinate 19,581,893 of NC_089988.1, forward strand.
GATTATAACCGGAGCTTAGACCAGGATCTCCCATGCAGACACCTATGTTGTGCTCACTCCAGTTTTGGCAAGGGCAATCCCACCGCCTGTATGTCTGTGGAGTTCATAGGAGGGATCTGCATCCCACTGCATCCCAGGGGCTTCTAAATGGGCATGAGATACCCAGATTAACTCATCTGAATCAATACTTGAAGGATGGGAAAATGAGCTTCCTTCTTGGCCCTTTCTAGGTGTCCTGCCAGTTAAGACATGGGAAGATGGATTTCCAAAGCGGGACATGTCTACCTGTCGTAGATAACAATCCTCTGATGAAACAAGTGACAATGCTGTAACTGGTCTCTCTGTATTGCTTAGAGAGGGACCATCAGTGATTATTTTAGTTTATTCCAGTGAACATTTCCCAGGAGGAGGGAGCACAAGGGACAGAGAAAGTCATGTCTTCAGCTGGGTCTCTGCTCCCGAGTCGGGCCAGGCTCATGGGATGAAAGGAGGTCATAGCAACTGGGCAGCACTGCCCAGACACAGCTGTGTGCAGGAGCAGCTCCTTTGCAAAGAGTAGCAGGGCTCTGGGCACTGCCTGCTGCTGCCGCCAGATGAGACATGACAGAGAGAAGTGCAAGGCAGTGTGGAGTGGGAGGAGAGAGGAGAGCTGCTTGTGGGAGAAATCTTCACAGCCCCTGACACGGTAAGTCTCTGGCTGCAGGGCAATGCTACTGCAGTTCCTGGAAAGGTCTTGAAATCATTCCAGTCACACGATTAGATTTTTAAGGATCGATCTCCTGGCTTTTCCTTTGCAGAGGAGGGGGAGATGCTTCAGAGCAGGGATTCCCTGCCACAGCGTCACAGGGACAGGGCATCTTGCTACCTTCTCCCAGGGATCCTGCCGGGGGGTGAAGCTGGGGTGTGCACACAGGTCTGCGCAGGACTGTGATTCAGAGCAGTGTCCCTGCGCCCCAGGGTGCTGTGTGCCCAGGGCAGTGACTCTGCCACCTGCAAGGGTCAGCACTCAGCCTGCCCGGGGAGCTCCCCATGGCACTACCAGCAGAAGCTCTGGGTGGGAGGAGAGATCGCCGGCAGGGCAGCTTGAGCCTCCTGCCAAGAGGATGCTATTCGGGTCAGGGCTGCTCACAGCTCCAGCTCATTCCCAGGACATTTCTGGAGGAGACTTTCCAAATGGAAGGTCAAGGCAGGGCATACATGAAAGAGAAGGAGCTGTCATGAGTCTGTGCTTTCAGTTTGATTCTCTCTGGGTGGGGTGAAATGGGATTGGATCTGTCAGCTTTAGATAGGGGACTGAGACAGTGACACTGAGAGAGGAGCAGTTCTGGGAGGGACTCAGCAAATGCCTTCATGCACCCCTCAGCCTAAGGACAGAACCAGCATCACCTTTCCAGCCTCACCAAGGTTTCTCTCACCTGCTCCATAGCACCGGCAAACACGGAGGTGCCCTGGGCAGTGTCCTGCCCCCGGGAGGTTTCTGCAGGGCAGAGCTGAGCACCCAGCGGGTGGGATGGGGTGTGTGAGCACTGAGAGGGAAGAGATGTGGGGACAGAGAAACAGGTCCCCGCAGGGACGGCTCCAGGCAGCAGAGTCATGCTCAAAGTGTGAGAGGAAACTGTCAACTCCAACGTCTCCTCTCCTCTCCCAAGCAGCACAGCCCTCTGCTCTCAAGGCTGGGGGGTGCAGGGCAGGAGTCGTTTCCTTGGCAGCTGGACATTCAGGAGAGGATACGCTCCTTAGTGCCCTTCTGTCCCTCCCTGGCCCTGCCTCCCTCCGTACAAATATCATGGTGTTGCTCCATGTTTCCCACCTGCCCACGCTGCCCTTGTGCTTCCCCTTGGACTCTCTGGGCAGGGGGCTTTCTGATGCAGTTCAGACACTGACCTTGTGGGTCCTGCCATGCAGACATGTACTTGACGGTGAGGTGCTCTTCTAACCTGTGGGTCTATGGGCAATGCAGTGTGGGGGTCTGGGAATGAGCCAGTTCTCTCATCAGGACACCCCATCCTTAGGACATTCCGCCATTTCCCTGGGGTGTCTGGCTGGGCTGCAAGCTGCCCTCCACAAGGACACAGCTCTCCCATTGCAGCTGCATGTTATCCAGGTGCCCCAACCAGAAGACACCTAGATACTGAGGCCACGCTGGAACATGCTGCTGGGAGGGTGGATGTGGGCAGCTGGAAGGAGACCAATGTGTTGCTTGCTGGCTAGAAGGGGAGGGCTGAGACCTGCCTCACATCCCCTCAGAAAGAGTGCTGATGGGCACTTTGCAAGTGCATCCCTCTGCTCTCCGCGGTGTTGTTTCTTTTTGGGGTAACACGAGTGCAACTGTCCTCCACCTCCGAGGCGGGAGCACAGGGCACCTGGGAGGAAGGCAGATGGACAGGCCAGCTCTGCTCCCTCTGCACTCAAGCCAGAGTGAAGCCTTTTGCCTCTGAGGAGTCACAGCTGCTCACTCTGAGTGCAGCAGCAATGCTGAGGATTTCTACCTCCAGGAATGCTCCTCAGGTGTGACAGGGTCAGCTAAAGGAAACAAAAGAAGCCTTAAAACTATTAACGACCCCACATTATTTAGAAGTGGGAGTGAAGATGCTGAAAATGCCTTCAACATTATGTGTGGATGAAATCTGACTGGAACTGGGAATATAAATTTTAGTCACCTATTTCCATGTACACAGTGCTGTCGGTCAGGGCTGACTGCTCTGGAGCCCATGGGCAGAGGCCCCTGCTCCTCATAGCAAACTCAGCTAGCACAAAGCAGAGCTCAAGCCATGGAGCTCAGTGATGGTGCTGCTGAGATGGGTAGAGGTAGTGTGTGTGTTTGGGGGAGGTTATGAGAAACCTTTGCTCAGAGAAGTCTGCCCTAATTCATCTCTATCTGTTCTTCCCTGAAGAGTCCCCAAAGCGCAAAGGGAGCAAATGTCCAACAGCAGCTCCCTCAATGAGTTCCTCCTCCTGGCATACGCAGACACAAGGGAGCTGCAGCTCTTGCACTTCTCGCTCTTCCTGGGCATCTACCTGGCTGCCCTCCTAGGCAATGGCCTCATCATCACTGCGGTAGCCTGTGACCACCGCCTCCACACCCCCATGTACTTCTTCCTCCTCAACCTCTCTGTTTTAGACCTTGGCTCCATCTCTGTCACTGTCCCCAAATCCATGGCCAATTCTCTCTGGAGAATGAAGGCCATTTCTTACTTGGGATGTGCTGGCCAGGTCTTTTTCTTCTTTTTTTTATGTTCAGCAGAGTATTATCTCCTCACTGTCATGGCCTATGACCGCTTCGTTGCCATCTGCAAACCCCTGCACTACGGCACACTCATGGGCACCAGAGCTTGTGTCAAAATGGCAGCAGCTGTCTGGGCCAGTGCTTTTCTCTATGCTCTCCTGCACACTGCTAATACTTTTTCAATACCACTCTGCCAAGGCAATATCATGGAGCAGTTCTTCTGTGAAATCCCCCAGATCCTCAAGCTCTCCTGCTCAGACTCCTACCTCAGGGAAGTTGGCCTTCTTGTGGTTAGTGGCTTTTTATTCTCTGGGTGTTTCATTTTCATTGTGCTGTCCTATGTGCAGATCTTCACTGCTGTGCTGAGGATCCCCTCTGAGCAGGGCCGGCACAAAGCTTTTTCCACGTGCATCCCTCATCTGGCCGTGGTCTCCCTTTATGTCAGCACTGTCATGTTTGCCTACCTCAAGCCCCCTTCCCTCTCCTCCCCAGCTCTGGATCTGGTACTGGCTGTTCTCTACGCGGTGGTACCTCCAACACTGAACCCTCTCATCTACAGCATGAGGAACAAGGAGCTCAAAGATGCGCTGAAGAAACTCGTTCAATGGGTACATTGTCAGCGTCAATAACTGTCCATTGTGCAGCCACTCCTCAGGGTATCTGGCATCAAGGCTGCGTGCTGTGCATTTCTTTCTTTCTTGTTTTTCTCTTTTGTCATTAAAATATATTTCAGGTTCGTGTCAAGCCTCTTCAGGAATTTCTCATTTGAATCTGACCCAGAGGCCGTGTTGAAGCAGGAAGGCAGGCTTCCCTCTTCATCAGCAGACATGGGGGAACCTCAGAGCCAGCTAGTCTGAGCTCCCTCGGATGCCCCCAGTGCAATGAGGAGAGTTTCCCTTTGCAGGGTCTCTTTTGGCACTGACACTAAGGGAGCTCAGCGGCACAGAGTCAGGCTCAGATGAGTACAGGCATGGCCAGACTGTGCGTCCTGTGCCCGTTAGGAGAGCTCAGCATCCCCGGCCACAGTCAGGGTGTGATCTCACACCCCTCTCCTGCGAGGGTGATAGCCGGCTGTCCCTGTGGGCTGGTCCCTTCCCTCTACAGAGCTCCAACACTCAAAGCAAAGTGGGAGTGGAGGGGAGGAGATTCTGGACAAAGCCTGTGGGAACAGACCCTCTGCTTCTCAGGACCATTCCCCCACTTCCACAGCAGGCATTTCCTGTGCAGCCTTTGTGTGGGGGCTGCAGCTTTCTTGGAGACACGTCCACCAACAACAGCAGGACTTTCTCTTTTCAAGGCCTTTCCAAAACTGGCCTTTCTTCAGAAGATGGAGTCAAAAATATGCCCAAAGAAATTGCACCACAAAAGGGTCTAGTGCTCTGCTTGTGAACTCCATGGGCTCCAGGGGACAAGTTCAGAGTCTCCATGTGATCTGTTAGGGACTGAGGGCTGGATCCAGGGCTCATCTCTTGGTGACCAGTGCCAGTGGAGATGGGGAATGGTCTCTGAATTTTCTGCCCGAGGCTGTCCCACAGGTGACAGTGCTGATGAGAGATGCCCATCCTTCTGGAGGGGAATGTGAATCAGTGGGAGAGCTCAGGGGATCTCCAGGGACAGCATGTGCCTGAGAAGGGCAGTGAGTGGAGCCTCTTTAAATGAGTGACAGTCCACGGTGGTGGAGTGACCAGAAGGTAGAGCACTAAATCCAGGTAGGCATGGGGAAACGAGGTCTCTGCAATCCCCAGAGAGGCAGTGTGGACCCAGGAGACCCAGGGAAGGGGCACGGGAGAGTGATTCCTGCACCCTCAGTGAAACACCACAGGCTGGAGCTAGTGCACGCCCAAACACATCTCCTGTCATTGCAAATGCCCTGGAGTCACTCTGAGCACCATCCATGAGCAGAGACGGGTGCCAGCAGTATCAGTGGTGGTGATCCCTGTCTGGCTGGGTCAGTATGGCCAGAGCTGAGTTAGGAGTCACCCTGTGGCCTCATGACCACACGGTCACTCGATATGCAGAGCAGCACCGCCAGCCTGGGACCCTGTGAGGAGCACAGGACAGGCCAGCCTGGACACACTGACCTGGGGAAAGGCTCTCTGGGGAGCAGGGATGTCCCAGGAGAGAAGCAGGGCAGCGTTCAGAGATAGGAAATGAGACCGAGAAGCAGGCTTCACTGTGCCCCAGCTGGTGGCAGGCAGCTCTGTCCCCAAGGCAGCAGGAGCTGCCAGAGGGGCTGCAGGACCAGGGCTCTCATGCTGTGCTGGGCAGCAGGGTGGGCATGGAGGGGCTGCAGGCAGAGAGGGAGGGGGATGTGCTGGGCACAGAGCAGGGCAGACAGAGAGTGATGGGCCTCATTGTGGGGCCTCTCGCCCCTGCTGGGGGCCTTGGACCGTGCCTGAGTTACACTGTGGACATGGCTGTGCCTGGCCCTGCACCTCTCGGGTCATGACCTGTTCCTGTCCCCATCCTGCTGACCTGATTCCCCATCTCTACCTCGGACCTGCCTCCGACTGCAGCCAAGAAAGCCTTGGCAAGGGAAGCTGGCATGCAAGGAGAGCCCAAAGAAGGCTGTAAATGCAGAAGGTGACCCTTTATGCATAGCAGCAACTCTTGCCTGACAGGCAACTTAAAGGTGTCAGGAGAGCTTCAGATTTGGACCCTCTACCCAGGGAACACTGCATGCAGAGTCTTAGCTGCATGAAGAAGCAAAAGCAGTCACTTGGGGTCTGATTTGATGATGGCCAGTCATGACAACAGGTCTTTCTGTGTCACAGCTTGACTGTTTATGAACCATTTGTGACTGGGTTCCTGCTAGAAAGAGGATGTTGTCAGGAGCAGCAAGAGTGGGGCTGCTCCATACGGGAAGTGGAGCCGGGAGCTGAGGGTGCCTGCAAGGCAGGCAGGGCAGGAACCCACCGTTGAGACGTGCCGTTCCACAGTGCCTGGACAAGAAGAACAGAGCAGCTTTGGGGATGGTAACCAGGGTCAGGCACAGTTCAGCGATGGCCAGACAAGAATGGAGGTCTCCAGCTAGCCATGGTTTGTGTGGGAGCTTGGACTGGAGAGCTCCAGAGGTCCTTTCCCACCAAAACTCCTCTGCGATTCCATGAATTCTTGCTCCTCATCCTCTGCTCTGGCATGGCTGGCAGGGGGATGAGAGCACCTGGGGCAGGGCAGAATGACCCCGGCTGGGAGAGCATCGGGGGAAGATCCAGAGGTCCCTGGCTCAGCCCTGGCCTTTGGAAAACACCCTTGTGCACCCCAAGAGGCTCCATCTGCCTCTTCCACCCTGCCCTGTGCTCCCCTCCCATCAGACAAAGCAGTGGCCACCATTGCCTGGGGACTCTCTTCCCCACGGGGAGGAGAAGGTGGTCCTTCACCAGCCCCACACTGCCTTTTCCACCCCCGGGCTTTTCAGTTGTGTGTGCCTGGCTCTGTCCACTTGCCTTCACCACAGTCACGGCTGCACTGAAGCCCATGAAAATTCGGGTGCTCCTATCCTCGAGCTGGCATCCACCCTGCCCCAGAAGCCTGGTTGGCCACAAAGGCATCGCCCGTCCAGTATCCTGGCCTTGCAGATGAGGGCAGGGGTCTTCGCTCCAATTTCCCTGCTCCTCCCCCTGCTCCCAGCACTGCTGCTGCTGTGCCCATGTCAAACCCTCCTGCCGTCAGACTGCCCCGGGCCGGAGGCAGCTCCAGCTCCATTCAGGGCTGCACTGGAGCCATTCAGGAGAGGGCTGAGATGGGGCTGGCACCACCACGGTTGGTTGGCAGAGGGCAGCTCCCACAGAATCACAGAGTCACAGAATCGCTGATGCTGGAAGGGTCCTCTGGAGACCGTCTACGTCCAACCCCCTGCTCAAGCAGGGTCACCTACAGCATGTTGCACAGGATCTGGTCCAGGCGGGTTTTGAACATCTCCAGAGAAGGAGACTCCACAACCTCTCTGGGCAACCTGTGCCAGTGCTCTGTCACCCTCACAGTGAAAAAGTATTTCCTCATGTTCAGATGGAATTGTCTGTGTTTCAGTTTGTGCCCGTTGCCTCGCGTCCTGTCACTGGGCACCACTGAGAAGAGTCTGGTCCCATCCTCTCGACACCCTCCCTTCATATACTTGTACACGTTGATAAGATCTCCTCTCAGCCTTCTCTTCTCCAGGCTAAACAGGCCCAGCTCTCTCAGCCTTTCCTCATAAGAGAGATGCTCCAGTCCCCTAATCATCTTTGTAGCCCTTCGCTGGACTTGCTCCAGTAGTGCCACATCCCTCTTGTACTGGGGAGCCCAGAACTGGACGCAGTACTGCAGATGTGGCCTCAGCAGGGCTGAGGAGAGGGGGAGGATCACCTCCCTCGACCTGCTGGAGACACTCTTCCTGATGCACCCCAGCATACCATTGGCCTTCTTGGCCACAAGGGCACATTGCTGCCTCATGCTTAACTTGGTGTCCACCAGCACTCCCAGGTCCTTCTCGGCAGAGCTGCTTTCCAGCAGGTCAGCCCCCAACCTGTACTGCTGCATGGGGTTATTCCTCCCTAGGTGCAGGACCCTGCACTTGCCTTTCTTGAACTTCATGAGGTTCCTCTCCGCTCACCTCTCCAGCCTGTCCAGGTCTCTCTGAATGGCAGCACAGCCCTCTGGTGTATCCGCCACTCCTCCCAGTTTTGTATCGTCAGCAAACTTGCTGAGGGTGCACTCTGTGCCTTCATGCAGGTCATTGATGAAGAAGTTGAACAAGACTGGAGCCAGTACTGACCCCTGGGGGAACCTGCTAGCTCCAGGCCTCCAACTAGACTCTGTGCCACTGATCACAACTCTCTGAGCTCTGACATTCAGCCAGTTCTCAATCCACCTCACTGTCCACTCATCCAGCCCACACTTCCTGAGCTTCCCTATGAGGATGTTATGGGAGGCAGTGTCGAAAGCCTTGCTGAAGTCAAGGGAGACAACATCCACTGCTCTCCCTTCATCTACCCAGGCAGTCATTCCATCACAGAAGGCTATCAGATTGGTTAAGCATGATTTCCCCTTGGTGAAGCCATGCTAACTACTCCTGGTCACTTTCTTGTCCTCCACATGCTTGGAGATGGCCTCCAGCATGAGCTGCTCCATCACCTTTCCAGGGATGGAGGTGAGGCTGACTGGTCTGTAGTTCCCTGGGTCCTCCTTCTTGCCCTTTTGGAAGACTGGGGTGACATTGGCTGCCTTCCAGGCTTCAAGCATCTCTCCGTTCTCCATGACCTTTCAAAGAGGATGCAGAGTGGCCTAGCAATAACATCTGCCAGCTCCCTCAGCACTCGTGGGTGCATCCCATCGGGGCACATGGATTTGTGGGTGTCAAGTTTGCTTAAATGATCTCTAACCCACTCCTCCTCCACCAAGGGAAAGTCTTCCTTTCTGCAGACTTTCTCTCTTGCCTCCAGGCTCTGGGGTTCCTGAGGGCTGGCCTCAGCAGTAAAGACTGAAGCAAAGAAGGCATTCAGTAACTCTGCCTTCTCTGTATCCTTCGTCACCAGGACACCCACTCCATTCAGCAAAGGCCCCACATTTTCCCTAGTCTTCCTCTTGCTACTGATGTATTTGAAGAAGCCCTTCTTGTTGTCCTTGACATCTCTAGCCAAATTTAATTCCAAACGGGCCTTAGCCTTCCTCATCACATCCCTGCATACTCTGACAATGTTCCTATATTCTTCCCAAGTGGCCTGTCCCCCTTTCCACTTTCTGTAGACTTCCTTCTTCTGGTTGAGTTTGCCAGGAGCTCCTTGCTCATCCATGCAGCTCTCCTGCCTCCTTTGCTTGACTTCCTATTCATAGGGATGCACCGCTCTTGAGCCTGGAGGAAGTGATGTTTGAATATTAACCAGCTCTCCTGAACACCCCTTCCTTCTAGGGTCCTAACCCATGGGATTCCTCCAAGCAGGTCCCTGAAGAGGCCAAAGTTTGCTCTCTTAAACTCCAGGGTTGCCATCCTACTTAGTGCCCTAGAGGCATTAGAGCCCCCAGTGCATGATAGGGCAGTGCTGGTTACATGGCTGCAGTTTGTGGCTGTGAGGTGAGCTGTGCCTCAGTGCCTGCTAGGCCAGTGCTAGGCGTGTGGGTGCTGTTTGTGGTTGTGAGGTCAGTGGTGGCTCAGTGCCTGCTAGGCCAGTGCTAGGCGTGTGGGTGCTGTTTGTGGTTGTGAGGTCACTTGTGGCTTAGTGCCCGATAGGCCAGTGCTGGTCATGTGGCTGCTGTTTGTGGTTGTGAGGTCAGTTGTGCTCAGTGCCTGCTAGGCCAGTGCTAGGTGCGTGGCTGCTGTTTTCAATTGTGAGGTCAGTGGTGGCTCAGTGCCTGCTAGGCCAGTGCTAGGTGCGTGGCTGCTGTTTTCAGTTCTGAGGTCAGTGGTGGCTCAGTGCCTGCTAGGCCAGTGCTAGGTGCGTGGGTGCTGTTTGTGGTTGTGAGGTCAGTGGTGGCTCAGTGCCTGCTAGGCCAGTGCTAGGTGCGTGGGTGCTGTTTGTGGTTGTGAGGTCAGTGGTGGCTCAGTGCCTGCTAGGCCAGTGCTGGTCCTGTGGCTGCTGTTTGTGGTTGTGAGGTCGGTTGTGCCTCAGTGCCTCATAGGCACCAGAGGATTTACTGCAATATGGAGCATTGTGCTTCATCCTGCGCATCTTGGGGGAACTTAACATCTTTCTTCATCCTAAGACTTCCAGCTCCCCTGTGTAGATTAACAGCTCTCACTCTCCCACTACCTCAATGATTAGGACTGCAGTCTGGGCAGCCTGTTCCAGTGCTCTGTCACCCTCACAGGAAAGAAACTTTTCCCCATATTCAGATGGAACTTCCTGAATTTCAGGTTGTGCCCTTTGCCTCCTGTCCTGTCACTGGGCACCACTGAAAAGAGTCTGGTCCCATCCTCTTGACACCCTCCCTTCAGATACTTGTACACATTGATAAGATCTCCTCTCAGCCTTCTCTTCTCCAGGCTAAACAGGCCCAGCTCTCTCAGCCTTTCCTCATAAGAGAGATGCTCCAGTCCCCTAATCATCTTGGTAGCCCTTCGCTGGACTTGCTCCAGTAGTGCCACATCCCTCTTGTACTGGGGAGCCCAGAACTGGACGCAGTACTGCAGATGTGGCCTCAGCAGGGCTGAGGAGAGGGGGAGGATCACCTCCCTCGACCTGCTGGAGACACTCTTCCTGATGCACCCCAGCATACCATTGGCCTTCTTGGCCACAAGGGCACATTGCTGCCTCATGCTTAACTTGGTGTCCACCAGCACTCCCAGGTCCTTCTCGGCAGAGCTGCTTTCCAGCAGGTCAGCCCCCAACCTGTACTGCTGCATGGGGTTATTCCTCCCTAGGTGCAGGACCCTGCACTTGCCTTTCTTGAACTTCATGAGGTTCCTCTCCGCTCACCTCTCCAGCCTGTCCAGGTCTCTCTGAATGGCAGCACAGCCCTCTGGTGTATCCGCCACTCCTCCCAGTTTTGTATCGTCAGCAAACTTGCTGAGGGTGCACTCTGTGCCTTCATGCAGGTCATTGATGAAGAAGTTGAACAAGACTGGAGCCAGTACTGACCCCTGGGGGACACCACTAGCTACAGGCCTCTAACTAGACTCTGTGCCACTGATCACAACGCTCTGAGCTCTGCCATTCAGCCAGTTCTCAATCCACCTCACTGTCTGCTCATCTAGCCCACACTTCCTGAGCTTGCCTATGAGACCAAGCACAGTCCCCAGGGTGCAGGATCCAGAGATGGTGTGAGGGACTGAAGAACCTCCTGTCAACCCATCTGTGTGGGCAGGGATGGGACTGGGGTTGTGGCTCACCAATGAACCTCACGGCTGCCTCCTGCAAGGATGCCCCAAGGTTCTCCAAGTACTGCAGGCTCTGGTGCAGGTACTGCTCTGCTCTGCTGCTGTCCCTCAGCAGCTGGAGACAGCACAAGGCCAGGGGGCTGGTACTGAGCCTCCCCAGAAGGCCAGGCCTGTCCCTCCTCGCAGGACCAGCCTCCTCTTCCTTCCTGTTCATGACTGCCAGCTAGAAGCTGTGTGGTACCGAGGTTCAGAGGGAGCAGAGGACAGAGTGTGGGTTTCCTGAGAGGCCTGCAGAGCAGCAGAGACCGGGAGATGCCACCACAGCTGGGGCAGGACACCCTGTGTCCCCATCATCTTGGCAAGGCTCCAGGCTTTTCCCAGCCCGGAATGGGAAGATGCAGCTTGGGTCTGTCCCTCGCTGAAGGCAGAGGCAGCTCTGCCTTGTCCTTGGGGACACAGGAAGTTGGACCTCATGCTGACATGCATTCAAAGGGACACTTGTCAGCAGCCCTTGCCCTGATGCTCAGGCCCACCCAAGGGATGTCACCATTGCTTCCCAAAATCGCTGGTCCATACCTGGCCCACTCCTTGGATCTGGTCACTCATGTGGAGGAAGAGTGGGACCAGGCTCCTCTGCACGTGCTGCTTCATGCCCCATTTGTTCTTCCCCACCACAATCTCCATCAGGTCTTTGCAGAGGAGGATGGAGAGCTCTCGCACGGGGCTGTCTTCCTGTGGGCAGGGAGGAGAGGAGGGGAGGCCTCAGCAATGACTCCAGGAACTGGGCATGAGAAGAGTGTTTACCATTGTGAGGCCTCACCCTCTCCAGGCACAACTGTCCCCCACCCTGGCCAGAGGTCAGAGCTGGGGGACAAGCCACGGCGGAGGCAGCCTGGAGAATGAGGGTTGTCGGCAGCAGCAGGGCAAGCTTCCCTGGCCTCTGTCTCCCTCTGCCTCTGGAGGGAACTTTCTGGATTTCCCTAAGACTCCATCAAGACTCCACACAGGAGAGGATGACAGAAGGGGACAGCCCTGGGACACGGCCTCTCCCTCACTCTCTAGTCTGCTCCTGCCTCTTTGTTCATCTCTGCCCCAGGCCAGGCAAGCACCACATGGAGTCAAGCACGAGACAGAGCAGCCAAGGGCAGAGAAGGGGCTGGTTTGATCTAGTCCCACAGCCCAGGACACTGAGGCCACCACAGGGAATGGCCGGAGAACAACAGGGCAAAAGGTTTCCTGACAGGCAGCAGGGCCTGTGGCAGTAGGCGCAAATTGACATACCAACGGGCACACGTGCAGAGGGACACACAGCGCTCATAACCACGCATACAGACCCCCGGACACGCCAGGAGAGCCCCTGGCTCTCCCACCAGCCGTCCATCATCAAAGCTGGCAGAAGCTTCTCAGCCAGCTGCAGAGCAATGGGGCTGGAGCCCTTCTGGTTCAGGCAGTTGAGGATGTTTTTCAGCACCATCAGGCTTCCCACACGCATGTCCCTGCCAGCTTCCTGCAGCCACTCCAGGATGTCTGGGAGCAGGCTCTGCATTCTCCTTGCCTGTGTGAAACACACAGCTTCCTTTTAGCTAAACAAGGCCAGACCCCCCTGCCAAAAGTGCTCTGGGTGCTGACTTCCCATCAGGGCTCAGTGTCCGGGACCAGGGCTCTGCACACACCCACGGCACAGAGGCTGCAGTGCGGGGCAGAGATCTCCCAGGGGGCCCTCAGCACTCTATGGCCTCTATTTGGAGGAAGGCTGCTGCCTCCAGGCCCAGGAGCGGCCGGCTACATTAGCCTGAGCCTGTGCTCTGGCTCATCGTCCCTCTTGTAGCATGACTTTGGCCACAGCGCTCCCATGACTGAGGCCGTCTGGAGCTGGCTTGCTTGGTGCTGGGCCTGGATCTCTGCCTAGCACAGCTGAGACATGCCAGCAGCGGGAGCTCTTCCTGTAGGGCATTGGTGCCTTTCTGCTTGTGCAGCACAGCCAAGTGCGTGGCATGAAAGGCTCAGGGCAGATGAACAGCTCCTGTCAAGCCCCAGGCTGCCAGCATGCCTTCACCCAGCTGCCCCCTGCTCACCATCTCAGGTCTCTGCGACAGGCTCATGAAGCCTCTGAATGCCAGCCCACGCATCTTCAGTTTCTGACTTTGGACATAGCTCTGGAGGAGCGGCAGGACAGCATCATCCGTATGGACAAGGTCAGGGCAATCCAGCAGCTGAAATGCACGCAGCAATGAAAGACTGGCTGAGCCGGCAGGACTGCGTGCACTGGGCAGCCCTGCATCCCACCCACCATTCAGGGCAAGGGCACCAGGCCCTGACAAAGCTCAGCGCACAGGCAGCAGGGATTGTGGAGACACCCCCAGGCCCTGCTCCCAGCCCTGGGCCTCACGGCACACTGCACACACCACTCACCTCCTCCTCCCATCCTCTGAACCCTCTGCAGCCTCTGGTTCCCATCCCTTGGAGGAGCAATTGAACACAGAGCTGCCACAAAGGAGGCACGAAATCCAAGTTTTTACAAGTGGCAGCCCAGCAGAAATGAGCCAAAGTTAGGGTGACTCAGAGGAGTGCCCCAGCTCCATCGCCCCAGCTCCATTGACCAACATCACCCCACAGCCATGTGCATGAGCCAGCACAGCATTTAGAGGCACCTCCAGAGAGTCACCACTTGCCATGAGGCCCACCTCAACGAAGAAAGCCCTGGTGGGCATCTGACAAAACTAGTCCTCCCTTCTCAGCAGCCTTGCCAGCTGGTGCAAGATCCAGCGACACAGGTGTCTCGGAGCCCCCCCTCACCAGTCTGGCAGCAGGAAGAAGGCACTGGTGGTCCTCAGCTGAGCAGGCAAACCTCCTCTGGGATTGCTCTGCCCCCTCTAGCCATTTCCCCCCAGCACAGGCCAAGGCAGGCCAAGGCAGTGCTTGGCACACAGCACTTGGCACGCAGCTACAGCAGCCAGTGGCATTTGTTCATGGAGGGCTGCTCTTTCCCTACCACACTTTGCCATTGGAAATCCAGGGTCAGTCATCATCAGGTTCCTTTTGGTGGGAGACCAGAGAAACACCCTTCCTACCTGGAAGTCATGGCCTTCCCACACATCTCATTTCCTGACCCCTTTGGATTCCTCTCCCCCTGGGCCCTTCCCGTGTTCTTCTGTGCATCTTGCACCTTTCCTGGGGCTCTGTCCTTGGCGGCGCTGCAGGCAGATGGTCCCCAATGCTCTCTGTGATGGGAGTCCAGGCCCCACAGGAGGGCACTCCAGCTCTCTGGGAGGGAACACTCCTGCAAGGGACCCCCTCCCACAACTCCTAACACCAAATGCTCCCCCAGCAGCTCTCAAAGATGAGCAGCAATGGAGCAGGGAGCTCCCATGGCCATTTTGCTGTGTGAGCCCTTGCCACAAGTGCTGAGGCTGCAGCCTCTTTCTTGGAGAACTGGGGTCCCCCTTCACCCACAAGGAAGGACATTGTGCAGGGCACCCCGAATTCAGGGAAGAGGTGCTGGGGGAGAGCAGGGTGGAAAGGGCTGTACTTGGCCCTGCATGGGTAGAATTGGAAGAAGATGCCTGTCCATTGCCTACAAAAATTGTTGTAAAACTTAAAAAAATTTACCTATGCTTTACAAAAGCAAAACAGCTTGTCTCATGTGAATTCAAACAGAAATTTCTCTGGGGTGACTATTAAAATTTAGAATTTTTTTTAGGGTAGAAGCAATCCTTCTTTTTCAAACCTTGAGCTTTGTGTTCTTTGAATTTCATACTTGACCCTATTTAAGCCTAGGAGCCTCTTTTCATATCTACAGGTGTTTATTTTGACAAAGGCACCTATGTGCATTCTAGCCTGGTAGCCTAGAACATCTTCTGAGAAATTGAACTCTACTTGCATCTTGTATTGTTACCGACCAATCAATTCCTACAATGGAAGAAGGTTCAGGGAAGAACATAGGCTGTGATGGACCACAGCTGACGCAAAGCAAGCGGAATTTATCTCAGCACAAAGGGAACCAGAGGGTGGCCTTTGTTTTAGGACACCCTCCAGACTCATGCAAACACCTGAAGGCTGGAAATAAATCCTTGCAGGAGCAGAAATATTTATCGGCAGAGGGAACGTGCACCCCACCTGAGCTGCAACTGGACTAGCAAGCCTTGCTGGTTTGAACCACTGGTTTGCTACTTTCCCAGAGAAATGCAATTTGGTAATGGAACACATTTGAAGAACAAAGAACTGCAAACGCGGTGTGCTTCAAACAAAGATCAGTAGACCTTTCGCCTATGGTATCAACCTCCAAGTAATGGGGTAGTAGAAAGATGGAGTGGCTGACAGAAACAACAGCTGCACAAGAGTGACTCTTCTCTCATAGAATACTTCTAAGTGGGGATCCCATTTGTGGGAAGTTGTAAGGTGGCTAAATAAGCGACAAACTGCCATGGGAAGTCCCATAGATAAGGGGTTTGTGTCAGTAGCTGCATGAATTCCTGTTAAAACAGAAATAAAACCCCATCAAAGTCCTGGAGGTGAGATTGTGGTTAAACATCCAGCTCAGGGATCGGTCTGGGTGACTCTGCTCTTTTCCCATGGAAAAGGAGCATGGGATGCTGTAGACAATGAAGGGAGTAAGTTAACCATTTAGTGAGGTCTGGGTTATGTCCAAGACCTAGGTGTCTTCTCTTGCAGGGAGATATGGTGTTATCTGCTAACCGTGGGAACACTGATAACTGGAAAACACACCTGAAACGTGTCTCTAACAGTTCTGCCTTTTCACGTTGTCCATGGGACAACTTGGGTATTGAAGATCAGTCACAAGCCATCTTCAAAACTACAGTTATAAGAGAAACACCATCTGTAATAGCACGAGGTCAAGGACTGATTGTAGGCAATCATGTTACACTAACCCTAAGAGCTAAACTTAGTCTAAATGTAGCTCTATGTAGTAACGCACTGGATGGGAAGCTGCACATGGTTCTGACAACAGAGTGAGATGGGTACTCCAGACTTGGAAGGCAACAAAAGCCATTGTGATGGGACCTATGGTTTTGACCAAATCACCACGCAGACTTCTGGTTAACTTCTCATATGACTGAACAAACGATGTCTTTTCTTGCACCATTTAATCCATCAGTATCACTTGGAGTGACCTTGCATCAACTTGACAGCTTTCTCAAGCAGAGCACCAAGGTTCCTCAACATTGGTTGGAAACTGGAAAATGGTTAGAGGAAAGGGAAGGAACGATGATATATGATACAATGGACGAATTCGGTTAGTGAAAGTGTCCAGCGACAGAGCAGCCTGCCCTGAGTTGACACACACAGAAACAGGTTTTAATTTCTTCCTCCCTGCAAGCACGCAATTATTCCTTTGCTCTTCTCCAGAGACATCCCTGTTCTCCAGAGAGCCTTTCCCCAGGTCAGTGTGTCCATGCTGGCCTGCCCAGCCATTCCTGCACCCCTCTGTTGTGCTCCCCAGGCTTGTGGTGCTGCTCTGCAGGGTGAGCAGGCTGTGGGACCCCAGGGTGACTCCACACTGGCTGTGCTGGTCAGGGTAGACCTGGCTGGTGCAGCATCACTGCACCTGACAACCCCCTCCCCAGGCATCTGTGGCTGTGGAAGATGCTCAGAGCAATCACAAGGCATTTCCAATGGCTCAGAATGGGGTCAGCTGTGCCATTAGATCCAGCCATGGTTTTTCATTGTTGGTGACATGAACCACCCTTGAGGCTTCCTTCCTGTGCCTGAGGAGTCCCCACTACCTCTTCTGAGATTCCAGAGCTCTGATTTGGTGCATTGCTTGGTTTGGCCCTTGACTTTGGGTGACTCCACTTGGTTTTGTGAGTCTCCGCTCACTGGCCACTCCAGGCACAAACTGCCCCTGGAGATCCCCTCTGCTCACCTGGTGGCTCCATACTCCCTTCCAGAAGGATAGGAATGTGTTACCAGCCCTCTACTATGTGAAACAGCCCCTAGCAGATACCACTTGAACACTCACCCTCTCCAGGGGCACTGGGCACCCAGAAGTGACAGCTGAATCCAGCCCTCATTCCCTAACACAGCACTCTACAAGCTGATGCCTCTTAGCCCATGAAAAACCCAGGCACGGCAACAGGGACTTTTTGGGTGCAAATCCCTGAGTGCATTCTTGCCTCCCACTTTTGGAGAAGAGCTCAGTCTTCAGACAGTGTACTGATGAAGTCCCCTTTTATTACACAGATGCTGCAAGGGAGGCCAGCTCTGACACAGTGATCAGCAGATTTACACAAAGCCTCCGAATCAGACAGATGGGGTTTGTGCCTCTGCAGAGGTGGGATGAATTCAAACATTTGTTCACAAACATGACTATTGCAGACAGAACTCCCAAAGCACAAGAGTTGTCTGAGATAAACTAGGAGTTGGTTGTGAGGAGAGATGGGCAGCTTGTTGCTGCTGAACTACAAGAAGTTGAATCAGTTTCTTCAGTGCGGCCTTGAGCTCTTTGTTCCTCATGCTGTAGATGAGAGGGTTCATTGCTGGAGGCACCACTGAGTACAGAACAGCCACCACCAGATCCAGAGCTGGGGAGGAGATGGAGGGGGGCTTCAAGTAGGCAAAGAAGCCAGTGCTGATGAACAGGGAGACTACGGCCAGGTGAGGGAGGCACGTGGAAAAGGCTTTGTGCCAGCCCTGCTCAGAGGGGATCCTCAGCACAGCAGTGAAGATCTGCATGTAGGACAGCACAATGAAAATGAAACAACCAAAGCTTAAACAGACACTAACCACAAGAAGCCCAACTTCCCCGAGGTAGGAGTCTGAGCAGGAGAGCTTGAGGATCTGGGGGATTTCACAGAAGAACTGGTCCACTGTGTTGCCTTGGCAGAGTGGTATGGAAAATGTGTTAGCAGTGTGCAGGAGAGCATGGAGAAAACCACTGACCCAGGCAACTGCTGCCATTTTGACACAAGCTGTGCTGCCCATGAGGGTCCCATAGTGCAGGGGTCTGCAGATGGCAACATAGCGATCATAGGCCATGACAGTGAGGAGATAATACTCTGCTGAAATGAAGAAAAAGAAGGAAAATATCTGTGCAGCACATCCTGAGTAGGAAATGGCCCTGGTGTCCATCAGGGAATTGGCCATGGATTTGGGGACAGTGGTGGAGATGGTGCCAAGGTCGAGGAGGGAGAGGTTGAGGAGGAAGAAGTACATGGGGGTGTGGAGGCGGTGGTCGCAGGCTACGGTTGTGATGATGAGGCCGTTGCCCAGGAGGGCAGCCAGGTAGATGCCCAGGAAGAGCGAGAAGTGCAAGAGCTGCAGCTCCCGCGTGTCTGCAAATGCCAGGAGGAGGAACTCGTTGAGGGAGCTGCTGTTGGACATTTGCTCCTTTGGGGCACAGGGGGACTGTCCGAGGAAGGAGATACATTGACAAGTTAGGACAGACTTCTCTGAGCAAGTTTCTCATAACCTCCCCCAAACACACACACATTACCTCTCCCCATCTCAGCAGCAGTGTCACTGAGCTCTATGGCTTGAGCTCTGGTTTGTGCTGGCTGAGTTTGACACAACGAGTAGGGGCTTCTGCCCATGAGCTCCAGAGGAGTCAGCCCTGACCTACAGCACTGTGTAAATGGGAAGAGGGGTGACTAAAATCTATATTCCAAGTTCGAGTCAGACTTCATCCACACATACTGTTGAAGGCATTTTCAGCATCTTCACTCCCACTTCTAAATAATGTGGTGTCATTAGTAGTATTAAGGCTTCTTTTGTTTCCTTTAGCTGGAGCCCACAACCTTGAGAGCAGAGGGCTGCGCTGACTGCGGGAGGAGAGGTGGCCTTGGACTTGACGGTTTCCTCTCATACTTTGAGCATGACTCTGCTGCCTGCAGCCGTCCCTGCGGGGAGCTGTTTCTCTGTCCCAACGTCTCTCCCCTCTCAGTGCTCACACACCCATCCCACCTGCTGGGAGCTCAGCTCTGCCCTGCAGAAACCTCCCGGGGGCAGGACACTGCCCAAGGCACCTCCATGTCTGCAGGTGCTATGGAGCAGGGGACACAAACCTTGCTGAGGCTGGAAAGGTGATGCTGGTTCTGTCTTTAGTCTGAGGGGTGGATGAAGGCATTTGCTGAGTCCCTCCCAGAACTGCTCCTCTCTCACTGCCACTGTTTTGGTGCCTCCATCACCTTTCTAAACCTGACAGATCCAATCCCATTTCACCCCACCCAAAGAGAATCAAACTGAAAGCACAGACTCATGACAGCTCCTTCTCTTTCATGTATCCCCTGCCTTGACCTTCCTTTTGGAAAGTCTCCTCCAGAAATGTCCTGCGAGTGAGATGGAGCTGTGGGCAGCCCTGACCCATGCAGCATCCTCTTGATAGGACACTCAACCTGCCCTGCTGAGGGTCTCTCCTACCACCCAGAGTTTCTCCCTTCGACACTCTGTGGAGCTCCCTGAGTAGGCTGAGTGCTGACCCTCGCAGGCAGCAGAGTCACTGCCCTGGACACACAGCACCCTGGGGCAAAGGGCACTGCTCTGAATTACAGCCTTGGGCAGACCTGTGTGTACACCCAGACTTCAAACCCCTGCAGCATTCCTGGGAGAAGGTAGCAGCATGCCCTGTCCCTGTGACTGTGTCGCAGGGAATCCCTGCTCTGAAGCATATCCCCCTCCTCTGCAAAGGAGAAGCTGGGAGAGCGATTCTTAAAAATCCAGTTGTGAGACTGGAATGATTTCAAGACCTTTCCAGGAACCTCAGTAGCATTGCCCTGCAACCAGAGACTTACCGTGTCAGGGGCTGTGAAGATTTCTCCCACAAGCAGCTCTCCTCTCTCCTCCCACTCCACACTGCCTTGCACTTCTCTCTGTCATGTCTCATCTGGCGGCAGCAGCAGGCAGTGCCCAGAGCCCTGCTACTCTTTGCAAAGGAGCTGCTCCTGCACACAGCTGTGTCTGGGCAGTGCTGCCCAGTTGCTATGACCTCCTTTCATCCCATGAGCCTGGCCCGACTCGGGAGCAGAGACCCAGCTGAAGACGTGACTTTCTCTGTCCCTTGTGCTCCCTCCTCCTGGGAAATGTTCACTGGAATAAACTAAAATAATCACTGATGGTCCCTCTCTAAACAATGCAGAGAGACCAGTCACAGCATTGTCACTTGTTTCATCAGAGGATGGTTCCATCAGAGGATGGTTATCTACAAGAGGTGGAAACATCACACCCAGGAAATCCATATTCCCATGTCTTAACTAGGCAGGACACCCAGAAGCGGACAAGAAGGGAGGTCATTCACCCATGGTTCAGGTTTTCATTCAGATGAGTCAGTCTGGGCATCGCATGCCCATTTAGAAGTCCCTGGGATGCCGTGGGATGCAGATCCCTCCTGTGAACTCCACAAAAAAACACACAGGTGGTGGGATTCCCCTTGCCAAAACTAAAGTGTGCACAACACAGATGTCTGCATGGGAGCTCCTTCTCCAAGCTCCTATTGTAATCACTGGAGATGGAGGGTGGGAGTCAGTTGCTCACACACAAAGACCTGGTGACATTGGAAGAGACAGAGGTGGACCAAGGCATGTGCCAGAGTCTTCTTGCTCTGATGGAGCAGCTATGATGCCCCTGTCCTTCTAGAGCATGAGATGGGGGCCAGGTGGAGAATTCCCTTGGCCATCTCAAATGACAGTAGATGCCTCCTACTACTAGGGCTCCACTCACTATAAAGCTGAGACATAGGAAGATCTCAATGCTATAAACAGCTAATGCAATTCAGGGCAGACACTTGATTTAATGACATAGAAATAGGCTGGCAGGGCCATGTCAGATGCCTGCGGTGTCCAGCACATCCACATGTCTTTAGTAGTTCCAGCATGGGACCTACAGGAAGCCATGCCTTTTTGGAGTGGTTGCTGGGCAAGTGCCCCAGGGCATCTTGGGTTTCCTACCTGTGCCCAAACAAATGAATCCCACCACTGCCTTTAGGCACAGTCTGCACAGTCTACATCCAAGCATGCTGCACAAATGGGAGGCACATCCCACCAAGGGCTCCACTCTAGTCTCTGCACTCTCATATCCTTCTAGCTCTCCTCCTCCTGAATCCCTTCTCACCCCCCGCTATGATATGAACAGGGACTGGGCTGATGATGTCCTCAAGGTGGTTGGATCACGGAACCAGGAACTTCTTCAGTGGCACCTTGTCCTGCCTGGAGATTGGTTCACCTCTGTCACAGGCCCCAAGGTGCTGCAGAGTCAGCTCAGGCAGCAAACCCCTCTCCTGCCATTCCTGCACGGCCCAGCTCTGTTTCTCGCTGGCCTTGGGCACTGCAGGCTTTGCTCTCTTAGTGGAAACCTTCTTTTATCATTACATTGCCACCTGCTATCTATGCCAGTATGTCACCACTTGCAATCAAAGCCCTTGCATACATGAGGTCCTTGCTAAAGGTTTTCCCTGTGACAAATCTTCAGTCGGCACCACAGCTGAGGTGCTGAAGCCAAAATATATGCAAACATATGCAGCCTGTCACGGGACTGCCCCGTGGTTGGAACACCTGAGATGTGGTGGGATCACTCACATGACTGTAGTCCTTTAGTGGCAGGGTTCAAGTTCTTTAGGAGACACCACCAGGGAAGATGACGAGGGTGATACCCTATGTGTGAAGGGGTAGCTTGGATGTATGGAGCTCTTCCATGGGAGGGACAAAGGGAGGCAGCTCTGAAGGGCAGAGGAGCTCAGGAAAGCCAGCAGGTCATTAAGTACCTTTCAAGCACAAGAATGCTCCATAACGAACAGTTTGTAAAATTAGTAGACATCCCTGGAGCCCAGCTTGGCTAAACAGGGAGCTCCCACGTGAGCTCCAGGGCAATAAGGCAGCATACGAAAAGGGGAAGGAGGGAGAAGCGGCAAAAAAGGCATTTAGAAATATTGTCTAGCAAAGTAGGGATGGTTTAAGGAAGGCACAGGTCCCCTGGGATAGAGACACTTGCAGGGGATGTGAAGGACAGGAAGAAGAGCTGCTTCTGCTTCAGCGACAGTAAAGGAATAAAAAAGGAAATGTGGGCTCACAGCTGACTGGGGCAGGGATTCTAGCAAAAGCGGATGTAGATAGGTCTGGGGAAGTCAAGTCCTCCCTGGCTTCAGTCTTCACCAACACATTGTCCTGAGCTGTTGTGCCTAGAGTCAGGACTGCTGAGGAGAAAACCAGCCTGCAGTGCCCAAGTCTCTAGAACTCAACCCATACAAGTCTATGGGATTGGATGGCTGGCATCAGAGCTGGCTGCTGTGACAGCAGGGCTGCTTGCTGTCAATTTTGAAAGGTTGTGTGGATCAGGGGAGGTTCCAATGACCAAAAGTAGGAATATGTTGTGCTCATCTTCAAAAACGGCCACAAGGACAGCCTGGGGAGCTGCAGGCCATTCAGCCTCACATTGGTGAGGAGTGTGTCATGGAGCCAGTCCTCTGAGATCACAGTTCTGGGCACATCATGAAGGTGTCTGGGAACAGTCAGCATGGAGTTACCCAACGTAAATCATTCCTGACCTGCCTGATTGCCTTCTGTGATAAAAGACGTGCACTTGTGGAGGAGAGGAGAGTAGTGGATGTCCACTAGACATCCAGATGGGCAAAAAGATGGTTGTATGATTGAGCTCAGAGGGTTTTCATGAATGGGTCATGCTTTACAGGGAAGCCAGGCAAATGTGGGGTATGCAAGGGGTATACCCCACATCCTGCCCTGTTTGAAAGGCTCATCAGCGGGGAAACAACCCGTGCATCAGGACAGGCAGAGACCTGACTGGCAGAGGAGGGACCCCAAGGTGAAGGTCCTGGACATAATGGAGGATGCCATATGAGCATGTGGTGCATGCTCACCACAGATGAGGCCAGCTGCATATGGGACTGCATTAGGAAGAGCATGGTCACCCAGACAAGGGCAGTTCTTATCCCCCTCCACTCAGCACTGGTGTGGCAACATCCGAAATAGCGTCTCCCAGTGTGGGCTGCCCAGTGCTGCAGGAATGGGGAGCAACTGGAGAGGGTCCAGAGGAGGTCTGCCCAGATGAGGTTGGGGGCCTGAAGCACATGGCCCATGCAGAGAGGCTGAGGGACCTGGACTTCTTTAGCCTGCTGAAGTTTCTAAGACCAATACAGTAGTCACCTGTGACTGCTTGAAGGGTGGTTTCAGAGATGAGGGAGCTTTTCTTGGCAGTGGGAAACAGCATGCAAAGGAGAAGGAGCCACTAAGTGCATCTTGAGAGGTTCAGACTGGACTTCAGGTAGCAAGAACGTCACTCATAGGGTAGAGCTATGATGCAACTGGACACCCAGAGGGACTGCATGATCAGTCCCTGGCTTTGTGTTTCAAGGAGCTGCCAACAAGGACAGAGGGATTTCAGTAAAGGTGAGGAGATTGTGCAGTGAGAGCAAGGTGGGGAAGCAGGTTGGGTGTCTACAGGCTGCAGGGAAAGAGGCACAGGTTTGTGACAGCTTAGGACAGCCTATGTTGGAGATGACCAAGGGCGCTGTGAAGGCTGAAAGCCTCCAAAAGAACTGAGGTCTTTTTCCCTTTCGCTACGGCTGGTGCGTCTGCCACCGAGGCCTACAAGAAGATGATGCTTCCTTACACCACTGTGGCCTTGTTGCCTTCTCACCCCTGGGGATCCCAGGAGGTGCTGTAATGTTGTCCTGCACTTGGCATTTTGCACCCTCACCTCACACTGGCCCCAGGAAGAGCCCTGAGCAATGCATGATGGAAAGCATCACCCTACCCAGGAGCTGGCTGTCAGTGCCTGGTCACTCTGCTTGATAACACACATCAAGGTGGACTTGGCATCACAGCCACCCTCACATTGCCTTTGCCTACCTGCAATCAGGGCCTCCAACTTTCTTCTCTAATCAGCCCCTGGGGAGCCTTTGTTGGTAATGGCCCTCAGTGGGACCCATTATCTTTCCAAGAAATTTGGGGATTTTCTTCTGACTTTCTTGAGAGGTTTGTTCAGTCTCAGCACCTGAAGTTCATGGGCTCAGCACCAAATACGTTTGAGGGGTCATTAAAATGCAAAAACCCCTAAGGAGCCATGCTTCTTTCCATAATTTTCTTCAATTCTTGTGTGGCTAATTGGGAGGTTTCAGGAGTGTATTTAAAAGAGGAAGATTTCAATGAGCAGAAAAAAGAAAAAAAAAAAGGATTTCTGTTTTTAAAGTTTTCCTTCTTTTTCAGCTTACAAACTAGAGTGATTTCCACATTCTCCAACTGATATTGATCCCGAGTGTCTCCTAATGAAGTCAGAACATGCAGGCAAAGCAGCATCCTTGACATCAGATACCCATGGACAACCCTCCTCCCCAGCTCCCCAGCCCTGCCATTTCCCTCATCAGCCAGTGGGCACTTCACATCACTCTGGTGAAAATCGAACCTTTTGCCACTCAAGTCTGTAGCTGAATGTTACAGCTCGTGTGCACCAATTCCCACCTGTTTTCCTTCGAGAACTAGCTGCAAGCAGACACAGAAGGGTTTTTCTTAACTGCAAAGAAACAAAAATAAACTTGATGCAGTGTCATAAGAAAGAAAGCACAATCCTCAACTGTGCACATGCCCAGAGAGTCTGACGCGAAGATGACTTTAGAAATGACCGATTAAGCAGGATATATGGAAATATGTGAAGGGTTACTGAGATTAAATCCACAGCATAAGAGACAGAGCAGTGGTAATGCAAGTTAATGGGCAGATCGATATTTCTTCTCCCGAGACTAAAACCCTTCCTGAAGATTTCCACTCTTTCATCATAGGAAAACACTGACATTAAAATGAGCCAATCATTTGAGCTGAGGAAAGTGTGCTCATATTTTTGAAATGTTGAAAACAATTCTTCACTTTTCCAGGCAGAGCTCAGTTGTCCAACCACAAGCACCCAGTGGCCCTTGGAGAGGCCCCGGTGTCTCTGAGGGACCTGCCTCGGCCTGGCAGCTCTCACAGGGGACCTGCGGGAGACCGGAGCCCCTCAGAGGTGCATAGGGAGGCTGGGCAGAGGGGACCAGGGCACCTGCAATGGCACCAGCTGCCTGTGACCCTGTGAGTGCATCCCACCCCAGCTCTGAAAAGCTCTTTCCTTTTTTAAAAAGAAGAAAAAACACAACATTCCCCTAAAAGATCACTATATTAAGAAAAATAAAATAAATCAAGAAAGATAATCGTAGCACAAAAAAAAATTAAAAGATGGAAAGTTTAACAAAATATTTCTTTGCTTTCAATCTATTTGTTAATTTCTTTCGTGTTTCAATTTTAATGTCATTTTCTAAACATTTCTGTTATAATAGGACCTGCACCACTAAACAAAATATTTTTGTGTCTCACACAGAGCCCCAACAGCTCAGAAAACCACTCCCTGCCCATGACTGTCCATGACACTCCTCACTCTTTGTGCAGAGCACATCACACTGAGGTGTCGGGTGCTCTTGACTGGTGAGGAAAGCAGGGTGACCAGCTTCAAGGAAATGCTCTGCTTCTGGATGGCCAAATTTGCACAAATCTCAACATACCTGTGCTACTGTGCTGTTTTAAAGGAGTCTGTAAAACATTTCGCCACACTCCCTTTTCATTGTGCACACAGGCATTCATCTTATGGCAGAAGGCAATCAGGTTGGTCAGACATGGTTTCCATTTCCCCTTGGTCAACGCATGCTGCTTCTTCCAGGCCTTGTCCTTCATATGCTTAGAGATGGTTTCCAGGAGGATTTGCTGCATCACCTTCCCAGGGACTGAGATGAAGAGGACCAGCCTGTTATTCCCCAGATCCTCCCTCTTGCCCTTCTGGAAAATGGGTACAATTTCTGCCTTTTCCCAGTCATCAGGAACCTCCCTGATGACCCTGACATTTCATAGACAATTGGGAGCAGCACTGCAGTGACTCCAGCCACCTCTCCCAGCACCCTGGGGTGCTTCCCATCTGGTCCCATGGACTTGTGTGTGCCCACTGGGCAAAAGTCCTCCCCAGCTGCATTGTCCTCTACCATGGGTGAGGCTTTGCTAACACAGCTGCTGCCAAAGGACTTGGGGGCCAGGGAAGCCTGGCAGTAGACAGGACCAGGAAAAGACAAGGTAAAAGAGGCAATGACCTCCTCAGCCTTTCCCCTCTCTTTGTCACTACTTCCCCTGCCCCACTGAGCAGGGAGGACACATTTTCCCTGGCTGCCTGCCTTGTGCTGCCAGCATCCTTACAGAAGCCCTTCAGGTTATCCTCCCCATCCTTTCCTAGCTCGAGCTCCAGCTCCAGCTCCAGCTGAGATTTCGTTTGTCTAACTCCATCCTAAAGAGGATGAAACCCTCTCTGCTGCAGTCCAAGGTGGTGACTCTGTTATTCCTCTTACTTCTCCACCATCTCATGGTCACTACAGTGACGGCCAACCTCCACATTCACATCCCCATCCAGGCTGAGCTTCAGGCAAGAAACCAAGGGGAGGATGGCAACATCTACTTAGAGGTGCAAACTACAGAGGTACAGAAATCACACTGCAGAAAAACTTGCTCTTCTCCCCTCACCCCTGAGGGGATCCAGGCAATGGCCTTTCAGGTGGTTAAAGGTGGATGCAATGAATTTCCATTGTAATGTAGATGTGCCTGAGGCAGTGCCTCCCAGGCTGCCCTTACAGACAATAGAAAGGAGAAGGTGATCACCTGCCTTCTTTTAGATGGTCACATAAAGCACAAAGGACTCCTGTCCCAGAGACATTTGCTCTCTGCTTGAAATGGGCCCTGAGATCATAGGCGTTCAGGATAATTCAGGTTGAAGGGACCACAGGAGTCCTTTACTGCAATGTGCTGCTCAAACGAGAGTCAGATAAAGGGTCAGAAACCAAAAAATGCCCCTGTCAAAGGACTTCTGGGGATGATAGTGAAGGAGAAGTCAGTAGAGGGTTGACAGGGTGCTACAAGTCCCATGGACAAAAGGGTTTCCTTCTTCTCCTTCTCCCGAGAATGAAATCCTCAGCTCTCCACAGAGAAAAAGCTGGGAAACAAACTTTGCCACTGACATGGAGGCAGAGAAGCTCCTGAGTCCCTTGCAGACAGAGGCTGGTCCAAAGGCCACCACCCTAATGGCACCAGACCCCCAGGCACCCCTGCCTTCTTGCTGGGCACCCTGCAGCCCCAGGCAGGAGGTGTGTGGGGAAGAGAGTGGGATCTGCAGCCTGCAGCCCTGGCCACCCAGCAGCTGTGGTGGGACCCTGCTCCTCTAGATGAGACTGGGCTCTCCTGCATTTCCCCAGGGTGAAGCCTGTGTCCCCTCCAGCTGGGAATACAGCCCAGCAGAGAGGAACAACATGGGAAACACAATCTCTATTCCAGGGTGTGAAGAGAGAGGGGAGGGCAGAGGGGGATCTGCTCATGCCCTGGGCAGTGATTCCCTCCCTGCAGCCAGTACAGCCCTGCTGTTGCCCTGTAACCTGTGAGTCCGAGATGGGACTTCGATCTGCTCTGGCTCTAAAGATTTCTCAGTCATTAAGACCCAGGATTAAAGCACTGGTCTGGGGACACCTCATCAGTTCTGTTAGTCTGTGATGTATTCTCAGTGCTCTCTCACATATTTCCACATATTCTGATTAAATTAATCATTTCTAAAGGCATCTTTGCATCAGACTCTCTGGGCATATGCACTTTCCATAGTTTCCCAGTTTTCCTTTTCCCCTTGCTTTTTATCCTTTCAGATACCTCTCTGGGAGGTCTTCTGGGAGTCTGAAGCTTGCCTCGTCTTTCAGAAGTCTCCTTGTCTCTTTAGCCACTTCCTTTGTTGTGTTTCTTGTCTATCCTTTCCTATCTATGTGTGGAAAACATTTCAAGGAAGGTTATGCCTTGTGGGCAGTGGACCTCACTGGAGGCAGTGTGGACTTACCATAATGTTGAGGAGTGCTTTTTTGTATCTTTTATTAAACTGTTCCAAATTATAATTTCTTTGTTTGCTCTTAAGACAAACCCTTCTGTGTCTGTCTGCAGCTAGTTTTTGAAGGAAAGCAGGTGGGAATTGGTGCACATGAGCTGTAACATTCAGCTACAGCCTTGAGTGGCAAAAGGTTCGATTTTCACCAGAGTGATGTGAAGTGCCCAGTGGCTGATGAGGGCAATGGCAGGGCTGGGGAGCTGGGGAGGAAGGTTCTCCATACAGGTCTCCTATCAAAAACACTGCTTTGCCTACATGTCCTGACTTCGTTAGGAGACACTGTGGCTCAGTATGAATTGGAGATTGAGGGTATGACTTATACTGAAAGCTGAAGAATCAAGAAAGCTTAAGAAGCAGACATCTTTCATTTCTACGTGCTCATTGAAATCTTCCTAATTTCAATACATTCCTGCAAACTTTCCAATTAACCACACAAGAATCGACAAACTGAAGAAAGTTATGGAAAGAGGTCTTAGGGATTTTTGTATTTTAATGGCCCCTCAGGTGTATTTGGTGCTGAGCCCATGAACGTCAGATACTGAGAGGATGCCAAAGCAACTTTTCAAGAAATTAAAAGTCAGAAGAAAATCCCAAGTTTCTTGGAAAAATAATGGGTCCCACTGAGGGCCATTACCAACAAAAGCTCCCCAAGGGCTGATTAGAGCAGAAAGTTGGAGGCCCTGATTGCAGGTAGGCAAAGGCAATGTGAGGGTGGCTGTGATGCCAAGTCAAACTTGATGTGTGTTATGAAGCAGAGCGACCAGGCACTGACAGCCATCAACTGGGTAGGGTGATGCCTTCCATCACGCATTGCTCAGGGCCCTCCCTGTGGGCAGTGTGCGGGTGGGGTGCACAACACCAACTGCAGGAGCATGATACGGCACCTCCTGGGCACCCAAGGGACAAGGAGGCAGCAAGGCCACAGTGCTTTAAGGAATGTTGTCTTCTCATGGGCCTCGGTGTCAGAGACACCAGCCATAGCCAAAAGGACAAACACCTAGCTGTGCTGGGAGCCTTCAGCCTTGGCAGTGCCCTCGGCCATCTCCACCACAGGCTGTCCTATGCTTTCCCATGCCTGTGCCTCTTTCCCTGCAGACTGTACACACCCAAGCTGCTTCCCCACCTTGCTCTCACTCTGGGATCTCCCCACCTCTCCTGATGTCTTCCTGTCCTCCCTTGCTTTTCCTTGAAACACAAAGCCAGGGGCTGATCACAGACTCCCTCTGGGTGACCTGTTGCACCTCAGCACTACCCTACGAGTGACATTCTTTGGACCTGAAGTCCAGTCTGAACCTCTCAAGATGAAGTTTGTGGATCTTTCTCCTTCTCATGCTGTTTCCCACTGCCAAGAAAAGCTCCATCATCTCTGAAACCACCCTTCAAGCAGTCACAGGCTCCTACTCTACTGCCCTTTCCTCCACTTCAGCAGGCTAAAGAAACCCAAGTCCCTCAGCCTCTCCTCATGGATGGGATTATTCCCACCTAGGCAGAGGACTCGACTCTTCACTTGTAAATCTTCATGAGGTATCTGTTGTCCGAATCACCCAAGTTTCTCAAGTTCCTTCAGGAGTGAAGCTCCTCTGTGTGAAAACAAAACAAAACAAAACAGAACAACAACAACAACAACAACAAACAGTGCCACTGAGATAAGGGTGAGCAGGGGTGGGGTGGGCTGTATGGGACGGGATCAGAATGGTGAAAGAGACAGACTTAGGAGGGGTGGAAGAAAAAAAAAAGGAAATTCAAAGTGAAGCCAAGGAGTGATCATGTCTGTCTTGGGGATTCCTGCCAAGAAGCCCTGCATCTGAATAATTCTGACTGGAGGAGGACAAGAAAGCTGGCCTGCTTCCACTGTCACAGGGCACCTGTGTGCTTTCCCTGACATCCACAAAAGAAGATCGAGAGTGGGAAGACTCATGGACACCTTCAGGGTGGAAGGGAACTCAGAGGGTCTCTGGCCCAACGTCCTTGCTCCCAGCGGGGTCATCTCTGGGGTCACAGCAGGTTGCTCTGGGCTTCCTCCAGTCTGGTGTTGGCAGCCTCCAAGGGAGGAGACCGCACAGCACTGTCTGGGCAACAAGTTCCAGTGCTTTCTCACAAAGCAAGTGCTCCAGCTACCTGACTGTTGTGAGGGCCCTCGGCCAAACTCACTCCCAGTTATCAACCTTTTCTTGTTCTGGGAACCCAAACCTGGATGCAGGGTTCTACATGTGCTCTAATGAATACTGACTAGAAGGCAATCACCATTTCCCTCGACCTCCTGCCTGTGCTCCTGCTCATACAGCCCACGATGCTTCTGGCCTTCTTTGCTGCCAAGGAATGCTGCTGGCTCATGTTTTGCCTCCTGTCCCCCAGCACCCTCACGTCCTTTTCCACAGAGCTGCTCCCCAGGCCCTCAGGCCCCAGCCTGTAACACTGTGGGGTGTTGGGTTATTGCAGGTGCAAGCCCTGTCATTTGTCCTTATTGAATTCCATGAGCTTCCTGACTGAAGTCCCCACACCCCCACCTCCATTTAGGGGTCATCTACAAGCATGATGAGTGTTGCCTCCTCCGTGTAACTGATACAGATGATAACCAGGACAAGTTCCTGGAGAGACCCTGTGGCACTCCACTTCTCCCTGGCCTCCAGGAAGAGTACTACCCATTCACCACTGCCCTCTCAGCCTCTGGTCATCCAAGAAGCTTTTTACCCATCCGGTTGTCTACTCTTCTAGACTTGCCCTGGAGACAAGAGAGAAAGTCTGGAGAAAGGAAGACTTTCCCTTTGTAGAGGAGGATTAGGTTATTATGGAAAATTAGGCTCGCTGGCCACCATAACAGCGTCCGACCCTAGGTTCCCACTGAGACAGAAGTTCGAAGTCAGATTGGAGAGAAATAAAATTTAATGATACACGTGTGGTAATTACAGCTTGAGCTGGGTGCCTCCGAAGAGGGACCCCGAACAAAGAAATCCCTGGGCAATTATGCCCTTACAATCTAAATTCCCCACCCCTCAAGTGATAGTTTGGACCAATAGTAATAGTTAGATCTAGGGTCTTCCTCTTCTTCACTGGGCCCCTTCATTGTCTCTAGGCAGGCTGCTGCTTTTCTTATCTTCAAGATTGCTGCTCCTGCTATCCGTGTAACTTCTTTATCTCTCAGGCTTGAAGCGGCTCTGGGGCCCCCTTTTACTTATCTAGGTAAAAGTTCAACATATCTAGGTGAAAGTCCACATCTTGAGACCTAAGGCTTCAGCAAATTTAGCTACTAATGCTAAGCAAGTTATGCTAAGTGTTTAATTCTAGCTTCAGTCCGATATTCTCTAACACCAATGGCACCAGAGCCACAAGCATGCCTGCCTTGCTGCTGGGCACCTTCCAGCCCCAGACAGGAGGTGTGTGGGGAAGAGAGTGGGTTCTGCAACCTGCAGCCCTGGCCACCCAGCAGGTGTGGTGGGACCCTGCTCCTCTAGATGAGACTGGGCTCTCCTGCATTTCCCCAGTGGGAAGCCTGCGTCCCCTCCAGCTGGGAATACAGCCCTGCAGGGAGGGCCAACACGGGAAACACGATCTCTGTTGCGGGGTGTGAAGAGAGAGGGGAGGGCAGAGGGGGGAACCTGCTCATGGCCCGGGTACCAATTACCTCCCTGCAGCCGGTACAGCTCTGCTGATGCCCTGTAACCTGTGGGCCCGGGATGGGTGACTTTGATCTGCTCTGACTCTAAAGATTTCTCAGCCTTTAAGACCCAGGATGCAAAGCACTGGTCTGGGGACACCTCAGCAGTCGAAGGGCCTGAATGCCTGGTATGTTCCTGAGAACGTTTCTGCTCTCTCCCAGCACTGGTTCATTTTTGAGGATGAACTCGCTCACTGTTTCACTCTGAGGACAGGCTTGACCAGGCAGTACGAATGCCAGCAAGGCCTCACCCCACAACAGTGTCCCCTGCCCCTCATTCTGCCTTCCAGCCCCTTCCTCCTAGAGGATTTGGGTTGGGAGGGACCACCAGAGATCTCCAGGACCACGGTCTGCTCTGAGCTGGGCTAACTTGACAGTTAGATCAGGCTGGTAGGTGCTTTCTCCAGAAGAATTTCTTAAGATTTCCTGTCCCCTGCCCCAGTGCTACTCAACTACCATGGTTATCTCTTTATTTTTTCCTTCAACTCATTTGAAATTTCCCTTATTGCATCTTCTCTTTGTTGTCTCTTGCCCTTTCCTCCCCTTGGCCCCCACACAGACCATTCCACCAGGCTGCGACTGAGGACAATAACAGCCTCACCTCCAAGCACAGCCTTGCTCGGATCTCCTGGGACCATGCAGGCAGGCTGTGGTGGCCAGCTCTAAGCAGAGCTATGCACTTCAGGTCCCTAAGTGGTCTCAGAGGAGAGCTAATGGAGACATAATATGACCCAGGGCAGAGCCTGTCGGCCGATGCCATATCAGAGGTGGGGGCAGCAGGCATGAGAAGAGAAGACCTCCAGCAGCTCCTCTCCACACCCTCGCAGGGAGTGATGCACCCAGCAGTGCTCCTGAGAGAGGATGGTGACAAAGGACAGGGGGCACCATGAGCTTCATTGCTGGGAGACCATCTGTGCTGAGTCTGGGAGTCCTGGCAGGTGGTGCCGGTGGCTGTAGCCCTCGAGAAACCCCTGACCCTGCTAGCAGCAGTGAGTCCCCTCCATGACTGGTGGGAGCTTCTGGGGTGTCATGGCTCCCAACTCCCTCCTGTCCCTGTGCTGGCCCAGCCCTGCTGCCCTCCATGTGGCCCCATGGCCCCACTGCACAGACACTGCACAGGACAGGGTGCATTCAGGGGTGGGGAAATGTCTTCCAGGCATGGTCTCCATGACAGCCCTCAGTGACACCAGCTTTGGAGGCAGCACAGCCGTCAAGCACTGCACCTGCAAGAACCTACTTTATTACAGAGATACTGTGAGGGAGTCAGCTCTGACCCAGTGTTGGACACAACTTTATATGGGCACCAGGTGAGACAGAGCAGTCTCAGTAAAGGTGGAATGAATCCAACAATTGGTGTAGCAACATGGTGACAAATAATAATAACAACAGTAATACTAGTAATAATAAAAATAAAGTGAACAAACAAAGCTCAGTCCTGGTAGGGGAGAAAGGGGGGAGTCATTTGTGGAGAGCAATGGCAATGTCACCACTGCTGAAAAATGTCCATGAAATCACTTTTCTCAGGGCATCTTTGAGCTCCTTGTTCCTCATGCTGTAGATGAGGGGGTTCAGAGTTGGAGGCACCACCGCATACAGAACAGTCACCACCAGATCCAGAGCTGGGGAAGAGATGGAAGGGGGCTTCAGGTAGGCAAACAGGCCAGTGGTAACAAACAGGGAGACCACGGCCAGGTGAGGGAGGCACATGGAAAAGGCTT
This sequence comes from Apteryx mantelli, assembly GCF_036417845.1. Lineage (NCBI taxonomy): Eukaryota > Metazoa > Chordata > Aves > Apterygiformes > Apterygidae > Apteryx > Apteryx mantelli. The sequence continues at coordinate 19,615,165 of NC_089988.1, forward strand.
TGTGTCGTCCCTGCTCAGAGGGCATCCTCAGCACAGCAGTGAAGATCTGCACGTAGGACAACACAATGAAAACAAAACACCCAAATGTTAAACAGGCACTAACCACAAGAAACCCAACTTCCCTGAGGTAGGTGTCTGAGCAGGAGAGCTTGAGGATCTGGGGAACTTCACAGAAGAACTGGTCCAGGATATTGCCTTGGCAGAGTGGTATTGAAAATGTGTTAGCAGTGTGCAGGAGAGCATTGAGAAAACCACTGGCCCAGGCAGCTGCTGCCATTCTCACACAAGCTCTGCTGCCCATGAGGGTCCCGTAGTGCAGGGGTCTACAGATGGCAACAAAGCGGTCATAGGCCATAACAGTGAGAAGAAAATACTCTCCTGCTAACAAGAAGACAAACAGAAAGACCTGGGCAGCACATCCTAAATAGGAAATGGCCCTGGTGTCCCACAGGGAATTGGCCATGGATTTGGGGACAGTGGTGGAGACAGTGCCAAGGTCGAGGAGGGAGAGGTTGAGGAGGAAGAAGTACATGGGGGTGTGCAGGCGGTGGTCGCAGGCTACGGCTGTGATGATGAGGCCGTTGCCCAGGAGGGCAGCCAGGTAGATGCCCAGGAAGAGCGAGAAGTGCAAGAGCTGCAGCTCCCGAGTGTCCGCAAATGCCAGGAGGAGGAACTCGCTGAGGGGGCTGCTGTTGGACATTTTGCTGTCTCCGGGCATGGGGGACTGTCCAAAGGAGAAAAGACATTGAGAAGTTAGTGGAGGCTTTCCAAGCAAAAAAACCCCCAAATGTTGCAGTTCTCATACAAGCCCCCGCTTTGCTTCTCTTAAATGAGAGGACCTTTGTGCAGCTCTCATGCTTGAGCTCCGCTTTGCATTGGCTGAGTGTGCTATGAGGAGCAGGGACCTCTGCCCATGGGCTCCAGAGCAGTCAGTCCTGCTGTAAAGCAGTGGGCACAGGGCAACGGGGGTGACCAGCTCTGACATGCACACTTTCTGTCAGGTGAAAGCCACTCATCGTGTAGAAGGACTCTTCAGCATCCTCACTGTGAATTCTAAAGAATGAGGTTTGAGGAACAGAGTTTCAGGGATTTTTTATTTTCTTTCAGATGTCCTTGTCACTCCTGGGGAGTGTTCCTCAAAGGTAGAAATCCTTGGCATTTCTAATGAATCATGAGTAAAACGGATTCACTGTCCCTTGTTGCAGAGTGAGCACAGCTAGTCTGTGTATTACTCGCATTCCCAGCTGTCCTGTGCTTGTAAATCTTTGGGCTGGAGGATGATCACACTCATGTGTTGCCCTAGAGAGAAACCAGCCCCTGCTGAGAGCACACAAGTCCAGTTTCAAAGTGCACATCTGCAAACTTCTCACCCTTTCTCAGGGCACCTGAGGGAGCTCTCCACACTCCCCTTCTCGCCAAGCACACACAGGGCTCTTTTCAGATGCCCACATACAGCCTCCCACCACCATCTCCATACTCTCAGCATCTCGGCACCTTCCTCATGGGGCTCTCAGATATCACAGAGATGCTATGAGACAGCAGTGCCTTTCTAGAGGGCAGCACGCAGTCTTCCAGGACACTATTAGGAAACGGTCAAAGGACTCTTAGGACTGGAGATGGGCTCTCCTAAGGCAGAGTCAGCTCAGATCCCAGCTCCAGTGACTGCATTTTCTGGAGCTCCACAAGTCAGAAGGAGGCTGGGGCAACCTCATTCCCATGCAGACCCCTCTGTTCCACAACTTGTAGTATCCATGTCTGAACTGCAGCTGAAAGTTCCCACCCCAGAGAGCCCAAGAGCAAGAACAGGAGCATCATGGACAGGAGGGGAAACAAGGAGCAGCACCATGATCCTGCTGCCAAGGGAGGCAAGGAGAGAGACAGAGAGGCATTCTGGAAAGCCTTCACCTTGCCCAGCTGGGCATGCCACCTTGCAGATGGTGATACTGCAGGGCAGTCACTCTCAGGCCCTTTGTCGGGCTGCACAAAATGGGCCTATGGCAGGAGAGATGCCCCTGTCCTCTGCCAGAGGTCTGGCTGCAGAGGAGGTGGCTCATGCCCTGCAGTTCCCTCTCATTCCCTGCCCATCTCTGCTGCCTGAAGCTGTCCCTGATGCCAGTTCTTTCTCTGTCACAACATCTTCTCATGGTCAGTGCTCACAGACACCATCCCACCCTCTGTGTGCTCACTTCTGCCCTACAGAAACCTCCCGCATCGGGGCACATCTAGGGACATCTCTGTGCATGCACATCCTAAGGAACAGGTCACATAAACTCCTATGAGGCCCCAAAGGTGATCCTAATGCTGTCTGTAGGCTAAGGTGGGCATGAAGTGACTTCCTGAGGTTTCTCACTGACCTATTAATCTCTGAGAGTAAAAGGTTAGGAATCCCACTTCCTTGCCAAAACAGAAAACTCATTCCTTCATTCTCCCTGCCAAAATTATGAAACTGTAAGTGCAGACACCTGAAGGAAAGCTGTTTCCCTTTGAAGTAGCTCTTCTCTTGATCTCCTCTTGAAAAGACCCCTTGCACATCTCCAATGCATGAGCTAGAACTGTGAGCAGCCCTGACCCATGCAGCACCCTCTCAGCAGGAGAATGACCTACCCTGCTGGGGGTCGCTGCTCTCCCACGGAGGTTCTCCCCGTAGTGCTGTGGGGAGCTCCCCAGTCAGGCTGAGGGCTGTCCCCCACCAGCAGCAGAGTCACTGTCCCGGGCATGCAGCACCCTGGGGCACAGGGACACTGCTCTGAATTACAGCCCTGCGCAGACCGGGGTGTGCTCCCTGGCTTTACACTCTGCAGCCACCCCTGGCAGAATGGAGCTGCACGCCCTGTCCCTGTGACAGTGTGGCAGGGAATCCCTGCTCTGAAGCATCTCCTCCTCTGCCTATGCACTGGAGGAGCCAGGAGAGCAATCCTTAAAAAGCCTATCAGTGATGGGATGGGATGGGTTTAGGAAACACCCTCCAGGAACCTCAGTAGCATTGTCCTGCAGCCAGAGACTTACCATGTCAGGGGCTGTGAAGATTTCTCCCACAAGGAGCTCTCCTCTGTCCTCCCACTCCACACTGCCTTGCACTTCTCTCTGCCTTGTCTCCTCTCATGTCAGCAGCAGCAGGCAGTGCCCAGAGCCCTGCTGCTCTTTGTGGAGGAGCTGCTCCTGCACACAGCTGTCTCTGGGCAGTGCTGCCTGGTTGCCACGACCTCCCTCCGTCCCTGGAGCCTGGCCTGCTCAGGAGCAGAGGCCCAGCTGAAATCATGAATTTCTCTGTCCCTTGTGCTCCCTCCTCCTGGGAAATGTTCACTCCAATAAACTAAAATAATCACCAGTGGTCCCTCTCTAAGCACTGAAGGAGGACTCATTCCAGCATTACAGATTGTTTCATCAGAGGATGGTTATCTGCAAGAGGTGGAAATGTCCCACTCTGGAAGCCCCTATTCCCATGTCTTAACTAGGCAGGACATGTAGAAAGGAGCAAGAAGGGAGCTCATTGACACATGGTTCAGGTGCTGACTCAGATGAGTCAGTCTGGGCATCTCGTTCTGTTTTGGAAGGCCCTGAACTGGAGTGGGATTCAGCAAACTCCTGTGAACTGCACAAATGCACAGCAGGTGGGATTCCCCTTGCCCAAGCTGAAGTGTGCACAACACAGATGTCTGCATGGGAGCTCTTTCTCCAAGCTCCCATTGTAATCACCTGAGATGGAGGGTGGGAGTCAGTTCCCCACACACAAACACCTGGTGAGATTGGAAGAGACAGAGGTGGTCCCAGGCATGTGCCAGTGTCTGCTTGCTCTCATGGAGCAACTGGGAGACACACATCCTTCTAGAGCATGAGGTGGGGGCCAGCTGGAGAATTTCTTTGGCCATCTCAAATGACACTAGATGCCCACTACTGTTAGAGCACCCCTCACTATGGTGCTCAGACACATGGAGATGCCTACAGTGCAAACTGCTAATGGAATTCAGTGCAGACACTTGATTTAATGACATAGAAACAGGCTGGCAGGGCCATGTCAGATGCCTGGGGTTTCTAGCATAACCACATGGATGGGACCTATGGGAAAACCATGCCCCTTTGGAGTGGTTGCTGGGCAGACAACCCAGGTTATCTCAGGCTTTCCTACCTGTGCCCAGACAACTGCATCCCACCACCGCCTTTAGGCAAAGTCCATCCTGTCTGCATTCAAGTGTGCTGCATAAATGGGAAGCACATTGTGATATGTGCTAATTTGTTACATCAAAGTGAGAAACAGCCTTGAAACATCCTGGACTGTGATGTGTGCTAATTGGTTACATCAAAGTAAGAAACAGCCTTGGGAACATCTGTGGGAACATCCTACATCCTGTGGTGGGGGCATGTACCCCGCCTGAGATAAGGGAGTTGAGATAGCGAAGCGGCAATGTTAGTTTAGATAGCCTAATATGGTAATGGCGATGTCACACAACTGTGAAATATAGCACGACCTCGAAAGCTGTAAAATATATGCGTGACCTGAGGGTCACCACTCACAATGCAGAGGGCTGAAGAAGACCCCCTAGCAACAGCCGGCGCAACCGCAGAAGTTACAGGAGGTGCTCCGTATACCCGGAGCTGGAATTGCATATAAGGAGACTGTGAAGGGGGGATTGCGCGCACCGTTGGTGGAGCAGGAGACTCCCCGGCCGCCCAGCGCTGTTTTGCTTACTTGTGACTTGCTTAATTATTTTATTAAATTGGAATTTATGCAACCCGGCCCGAGTGGTTGTCAATTTGTCGCGTTTACCTGTAACAACGTGGCTGCAGTTTGTGGTTGTGAGGTCACTTGTGGCTCAATGCCTGATAGGCCAGTGCTGGTCATGTGGGTGCCGTTTGTGGTTGTGATGTCACTTGTGGCTCAGTGCCTGATAGGCCAGTGCCGGTCACATGTCTGCTGTTTTTAACCTGTCAGGTTATTTCTGCCTTCAGCACCACATAACGCCATGGTAGGCGCATGGCTCCTCTTTGTCGTTTTGAGGTCATTGTGCCCCTGTACCTTATAGGGCAGCACGAAGCACATGGTGTCGATGCAGACCTGATTTCAGTTCTGCCTTTGCGTCTGATAGGCCAGTAGCAGGTACAAGGCTTTACAGCTTAGTTGGAAATTCCTTTTTCTCACTACCTGGCTGAGATCATAAGAAGGACCTTATTACCAGCAAGAATACTTAAAAACTTAGAAATATGACTCCTGCTCCTCATTACCAGTACCCGAGAGCAAAGAAAACAAAACAGATTATCTTATTTGTTTGGCACCCCAGATAGAACACAGCGAGGTTCTCATCTGGTGAGCACTGGCACTGGTCTTGCGTGCCTGCGTTTATTGGCCGTGGGCTCCCAGAGATCTACTTCAATGGGCACAGCAAATGCCCCAGGTGTGGGAGGACCCGGAAAAGGCAGCTTGACTGTTTTGTACAAGAGTAGAGGGACATCCCATTTGTTAGGGGGATGTTCAAGTATTGTTTCAACAGATATTTCAGCCAGGGGATAGAGAATGGATATTGAAAAAAGGATAGGGAATTGGCAGACTGAGATGATAACCGACAGCCTTGCCCACGAGGAGATCTGAATTGGGATTATAATAATACAAATGATTGGGCAGCGTGTCAAATGGCATGCCAAAATCTGGTTTTAGCTATACGAACTGCAGGGCAAATGGGTGTTATCTCAGAAAAGGTACTATCGTTAGCAAAAGTCTGAGGAACACTCGATTTTTGGAATATTTGCTTGTGGCAAATTATGCTCTTATGCTATGGAGGGATGTCTGTGGAAAATGTTAATGAAAGGCTGGCAGTGAGCCTATTGGTCCAGCAAGTGGCACCAGCTATCCGTGAGTATTTCAGAAACCATGCTCCAGGGTGGCAGGGAGAGAATTTACAGAAGATTCACTGTATTACAGCAGCTGGACCTTTACTAGAAACATTTGAGAGCTGTGACAGTATGGGCACACACGTTACATGGTTGAGGGCTCATCTGTCACACAAGAGGAAGATCTCCATTTGGGTTATCTGATGGTTGCCTCTCTGGTCATCTACCAGTAATGTCTAGTCAGTGCCCACATGTACCACCAGCATGTGCTAATGTGCTTGAGGCACCACGTACAGGCAATGGCTTGTGATGTTCCTGAGCCAGAAACCTGGTCTGAAGGAGCCTCTGGAAATGAGGCAGCAGGCTGTGAGCTGGGGAGCTCTTCAGACAGCTTGAAGGCTGGTCACCTCTTCCAAAATGACCTTTGAAATTATGATTCATGACCAGGCAAAGAGGACAGTGCCTGCCCTCACCTTTCCTGCCTTGTGCTCCAGACTGACTTGGGCACAAGTCCATCCTGAGCTGAAAACTCAGCAGTCCCGGGGGTGCAGCAGTGCACCCAGGCTCATCCACCTTGCCGAAGGGCTCGGCTTCTTTTCTCAAGCACGCCCCACACAAACCGAGCTGCGAGGCTCCTTAGGAGTGACTTACATCTCAGTAGCTCTGAAGTCAGGCAGAGGTTAAGGTCCTTTTCTGTCTGTGTAGCTAGGTCTGTAATTTAAGCGGAGCAGAAATTATACCCTATTATTAAGTCATCGGTTTGTCTTGGTAGGTGTGTTCTGACACTTTGTCTCGATGTACTATCTGTCTGGTTGATACAGTTTTCATCAGTTTACATTTTACATCCTGTTTACATGTGTTTACATGTGTTAGTTTGCATAGATACAGAGTTATTAGTTACATAGCAGCCTATTCTACATGGCTCAATATTCTCATACAAACTTCCTTTTCACCAGCACACAGGCAGGCCAGAGGACACCACCAACTCTCATTTATGTTCCACATGTCCACGTAAGGTGGAGGCTTTTGGAGTCTCCTGGGAAGCTCCATTTACAACATTACTACAGAACAGTCCAGCATATGCACAAGTTTTGTTGCTTGCAAATTCAGATGGATGGATAGGTATTGTTTTGAGTTTCCTTTTCCAGTTTCAAGGGCACTTAAGTGAAGATGAAGCACCTGAATGCTGTGCTTTCCCGAGCAACTGGATACTGTTATCACGAGGGCACCCTACCTGAACCTATTAACATTTGCTTAGCCGGAAAACACTACTGAAAACTGTTTTCTGAAGTGTTTTCGGAGTCAAGATTCACTCGGACCCAGCCTTCCCCACATTCTCACACACACAGGCTTACTCGACAGATCTGGAAGTTTGCCTAGGGGAATCACTGCGGTGACTTTGAGATGGCTGTTTATATCCTGCGCCCAGTGTATGCAATGAGTGCAATGTAAAAGGCAATCAAGATGTGCTCACTAAAAGCATACCTTCCCACAGTCTGCCACTGCAAAGTAGAGTTGTTACATTGTTCAGCAGAGAAATCAGTTGAGCACTTCAACGCCTTAACTACAGTGTCAGCTCTTGCTTCATAAAGGCCAAAGCTTGAAAAATTACGAAGTTCAATCCCATCTTGTGTTTCAGCGACTTTAGGAAGACAACTACCTCCATTTCCATCAGCAGACTTCAGGAGGAGTACAGCCTTCACTTTCCAGGCTTCTGAGAGTTGGCCTTAAAGGAAGGTGTTTAAAAGATGAAACAGGTTACTCTCCAGCTGATGATGTCTTCCTGAACATGGAAACACAAACCCTAACTGGATGCGTTTACCATCAAAGGCTTTGAAAGTGCTTAACTTGGATGCTGTTGGTAAATCCCTTCTAAAACTGAATACTGAAATTCCAGCACGTCAAGAGTTTCTGGCAGCAAAGCAGGTCCCTTTTCTCACAGAAGGCTCCAGTAGTTCAGGGCTAAGCCCCCAGGTCAGGGGTCAGTGCTGGCCCTGGAAACAGTCCTCCATTTCCTCAGGATGGGGGGAGCCATGTCGCTCTCTGATGTCCAGGAGCCAAGGTGCAAAGGTTCCACCTTATCTTTCCAAAGAGGATGAGAAGAAAATGGATTTAGGATATAACAATTAACGTAGGCCTCCTCAAAGAGTTCAAAGCCTTCAGCCCAAGTAGCAGTACCTCAGACATTGACATCTTTGAGGCTCTACCTGAAGCCTTTCTTGCTGTTCCTTCAAATGACATCATCAAATATCACGACTCATGCTGTCCTGCTATCTAAAGCCTTGCAGCTTCTCCACAAACTTTTGCTGCTTCCCCCCAGTCCATCTGCCTCCTCCCATTTCCATTTCATATCTTTAACAGTTCACTAAACTCAGTCTGCTAGTCCATGGATCTGATCTATCTCCAGATAGACAAGCAGGACTTGATAGCAAAGCCTTTCATGCCTTCTTAAAAAGTTGCAAGTTATTGGATTTTTGTCTCCCAGAATTGGTTGGCAATACCTGAGGAGAAAGGGTAAAGGTGGGAGGAAGAAAAAGGTCTTCTGCATTTCCAGATAATTAAATACCAACTTAAATACCAACTAGCAAAGCTAACCTACTGCTGTTTAGAAGAGAATGTCAATGAATAAAGCAGCAAAACACTTGAAGGTTTTGGTTTCCTTCTTTGCAGTACTTTTAACCTTATTGAAAGAGAAGAATTTAAAGTTCTATTTCATCATGCTGTGAATTGAGTTTTCCTGATGATAGAGAATATATACAGCTCACTCTTAAATCTTCAGATATTGTGCCCATAAAGGGAAACACCTGGTCTTTCAAGCAAAAGATTACAATTGACTTCTAACAGATAACCCTCTCCTGCTTATACACTAATCAAGGTCACATGTACAGGAAACACTCAAAGACAACAAAACCCCAAACCACCTCTTTAAACCAGGACCCCTTTTGAGTATACTTTTCTTTTATCACACAAGTCACTAAGCCTTTAACTATGGCAAGGAATTCCCTCCACCTTGAATCTACATATATTCTGCATTTTAAAAATTCTTAAGAAATGGCTTTTTACTACTACTATAAAAGCTCAGTATTGGCAGAAGTTTTTCAAGCACGCAAAGGTATTGATGCCTCAGTTTACCTAAAGATAAATTCAACAGAACCCATGTCCTAGGTTAAAGGAAGGCAAAGAAACCCCATCCTTGCCTCTATTTATACATTTTCTGTTGGGGGGGGGGGGGTTCTTTCTGAATAGCCTACTGTAAAGCGCAGGGGCAGCAGAATTTTACATTAAACTATTTAGAGTTTACGCCTAACCTCTCCAAAGAAATCCAATTGCTCTTAAAGAATCAATTCTAAAAGTCCAATGGTAGAGAGCCCAGTTAAGAGCCACCAGTGCCAACAAATTACATATTATGCCAACGGATTAAGTATTGCCACCATTTAGACTCTGTACAAGAGCAGGGAGGAGAATGCTTCACAGGCAGGCAGTTGCTCCTCCTCTTCAATAGATTCCTGGGCAAAATGTTGCTCATCATCATCAGCGGAGGATGGGGAATCGCTGCTGTAGACTGCATGTTTCCATCTGCAAGCATTTCAAAGGCAAAAACAAAAACAAGATTAGGTCACACTAAGTTGAAAAATCAAGTGCAGTCTACCCTGGAAGGTACTGTGAGATCTAGGAAGTTTCCAGCCCATTATATGTATTTGTCGTGCATCTGATTTCAAACTGCATTACATGTTCTTCCTTGGGAGAGAAAAATTCCATCTTTGTTGGGAAGTTTTTTTTTTTAAAAAAAAAAAGGCACATGGTACTTACATGCAGCTTGACTTTGGCATATGATAGGCCAGAGCCTTGCAAAGTAACTGTAAAGCCTTGCAAAGCAGCTGTATTTGTGAATCTATTGCCCCGATTTCCCCTGAACTTCGTATTCACAGCTGTTACCAAAAACAGCAGGACAAGTCAAGAAGGGAGCTCCTGAGAGAGCTTCAATTAATTACGATGCATACAGGATGATAATTATGATGCACACAAGTTTTGGCTTGAACCTTTTTATAGGTTTTTATTCCCCTTGTTCAAGTCTTGCACAGGCTGTGGAACATGGGCGAGGTACTGCCTTCACGAGGTATTGCATAATTACCCCTCTTCCTCAAGGCATGATCAGCTCAACTACTGCAACATCCTCTTCTGTCCTGAAGTACAGCCTTGCCCCACTCAGATCCATTCAGAAAGTTGCTCTAAAGGTCATCTTCTGAACTTATTCCCTTCATCACAAAGCGCATTCTCCTGAAACCCTTCAAGTGTCTTCTCTCTCAGCAAACAGAGTTGCTAAGGCCTTTCATGAATTACCCTCCTTCCTACATTATTTCCCACTGAGTGCCCAGAAAACAGCTCTGAATTCTGAGCCGGCCCTGACAGCACCTCTCACTGACTAAGCCCTCAATACAAAAATGCAGAAGCATGTTCTCTTCTCAGCTGCCGCCTTCACGCTTGGGAGAAGGTTTGCATATGCACCTGGCAGTCTTCCTTGCCTCCTGAAAATTCTTGTTGGGCTGCTCCAAACCCATGAAAACTGTCAGGCTACTGCTGCAGTGAGAGCAGTGCTCATCATTCAGAGTAGGACTGCGCATTTCCTTGTATTCCCACCTCTTGACAGCCATCTCTTGCCTTTTCTCTTGTGCTCGGTTATAAGCATTTGGGAAAAGGACTGGTTTTGTTTGCTGAGACTCTGTCCAGAGCTTACCGGCAGGGCCCTGGAGTCCCTGACTATGGCTTGTAAGCACTAAGGCTTCTAGTAGTTCAACTCATTTCAGCTGTTTCAGAGGAGGCTTTTGGCCAGAACACAGTAAAGAAAATTGAAAGCCAGAACTAACCTGCACTGCCATCTTGAGTGTCAGCGATTTCCTCATCAGTTCTCCTCGGGAGGACATATCCAAGTTTTCCTAATGAGAAGAAACAAGAAGGGTCAGTCACAAACACGCAGAAAATCTGACGTATGCACACTTGGTGCCTACACAGTAACTTTATCAAGGCTCTGCATGGACACAAAAGATGAGCATGCAGTTCTACGATGCAGAAAGCAAGGAAGCATTGCTGGAATCCAACCATCTAGTTTTACCTATTTTCACAAGAGGCACCTTCTGGTTTAGGCCTATATCTGTCAGTCTAAGAGAGATGAGAAAATGGATGCATATTTTAAGAGAAGAAGAAAACCTGTACTTTTAAATTCAGTTCATGGCCTACTTTGTCTCTCTGTTAACATGTTGATTCATGGCCCAGGACAAGTTTTTTTTTAAAAAAAAAAAAAAAAAAAAAAAACAGACATCCACAGAGATTCCTGAAGTATATGAATTTATCTTTGCTTTTTATCCTAGAGTTCACAGAATCACAGAATGGTTGAGGTTGGAAGGGACCTCTGGAGATCATCTAGTCCGACCCTCCTGCTCAGGAAGGGTCACTTAGCACATGTTGCCCAGGACTGTGTCCAGATGGCTTGAATATCTCCGAGGAAGGAGCCAACCACAGCAGGCATTGCCCACACCAAGGCACCTAGGACAGGAGCCTGGAAGGTCTTGAAGGTGCTGAGCTTCAAAGCGAGCTGAGCTGACAACACAAGGGGAAACAGATGACAACACGAATCAGGCAATCGGAACACCATGGTGTGCGTTCGACTGGCTGCAAGATGGCTGTTGGCATGCAAGCGTGCTTAAGGAAGGCAAAGTGTTAAGAGAAAAAGCACGAGTCAGCTTTCAAGGACAATTAGATGTACGGGGCTGCCAGTTTATGGGGGACAGTGCAGAAAGCTTCCTAACGCTCACTGCTGAGCAGGAAGCCCGAACTCTGACAAACAGGCCTTTCAAATATCCTGTGAAAGTCCATGAGCACAGAAGCAAGGCAGCTGCTAGGGGTTTCATGTCGAGACTCCACACTGGACCAAATTAGGCCCCTAATTCCAGCACCTACTCAAAAATAATTACAAAACCCATATATCTGCATAATAACATCAGACACGTAAAAAGAAGTACTTGTGAACTATTCTTTAAATAACAAACAGGGTTTAAAAAAAAAAACCTCTTTGGGGCAATAGTAAATGCATACACATGACATTCTTACAAACTGCAGGATACAGAAGAAAATTGTTTGTCAGCAAACCAATTTAACCTGACCTCTCTGCAGGGCACAGTTCAGGACACCCTCACAAGTTACATACCTCCAATTTTCTAGAGAAGGTCCAGAAAAGAAACTACCTTGATAAAAACAGTGGAACCGGGCTTGTCCAGAAAAGATGTGATTTGCTTACTTGGTTTGGAAGCTCTGCCAGCATAAAAGAAACAAACAAGAAAACAAACCAAAAAACCATACACACACACCAAAGAGTTACAAAGGGATTATTTAAGAGTCTTGTCTAAACTCTACCTTAATTTAAGTAAAGGGCTCCTAAGGGTGCACAAGGAATTTATCTTCCACCGTTACTGCAAACGGCAGGACACTACAAAGGTCACCCCTAGGAGAAGGGCGTTCAGACTACACCTAAAAGAGCCACTGGCACACTGAAGGCTCTCATTCACTTTCAACATGCATTTTCCCTTTCACAAAAACCTTACAAAGCCACTACAGCCAGTAACTAGCCAGGAGAGGGTTGTTTCCCCCCCAACCCCCTTTTTTTTCTTTCTTTCCAGAGAGAGCTTGTTGTATTCTACAGCTTCCGACAGAAGCTATATTAGCATAAATGCTCCAGCTGATTTAGACTTCCTCGACCAAAAGATCTTAGACTTTCGGCTGAAATGCTCTCACTGCTGCCCATGGGGAGAGGCACAGAGCCAGAAAACAATGCCTGGAGTCCAGGGCACTCTGCTGACAGGGGCATCTCTCCTGCTGGCACTAGAAATAGTGTATCCCGTCACATTCACTCCGCACAGATTATATGTGACCTCACAACCACAAATTGCAGACACATGACCAGCACTGGCCTATCAGGCACTGAGCCACAAGTCACATCACAAACACAAACTGCACACACGTGACCACCACTGGCCTATCAGGCACTGAGCCACAAGTGACATCGCAACCACCAACTGCACCCACATCACCAGCACTGGCCTATCAGGCACTCAGCCACAAGTCACATCACAACCACAAACTGCAGCCATGTGACCAGCACTGGCCTATCAGGCACTGAGCCACAAGTGACATCACAAATATAAACTCCACCCACATCACCAGCACTGGCCTATCAGGCACTGAGCCACAAGTGACATCACAAATATAAACTCCACCCACATCACCAGCACTGGCCTATCAGGCACTGAGCCACAAGTGACCTCACAACCACAAACTGCAGCCACAGGACCAGCACTGGCCTATCAGGCACTGAGCCACAAGTGACATCACAAATATAAACTCCACCCACATTACTAGCACTGGCCTATCAGGCACTGAGCCACAAGTGACATCACAAATATAAACTCCACCCACATCACCAGCACTGGCCTATCAGGCACTGAGCCACAAGTGACCTCACAACCACAAACTGCAGCCACAGGACCAGCACTGGCCTATCAGGCACTGAGCCACAAGTGACCTCACAAACACAAACTGCAGCCACATCACCAGCACTGGCCTATCAGGCAGTAGAGGAACAAGTGACCTCTCAACCAAAAACAGCAGCCCTGGACCTAGCACTGGCCTATCAAGCACTCAGCAGTAGTGGCCTCACAGATACAAAGAAGTAGCAACGTGGCTGCTGGTGGCCTAGCAGGTACTGAGGCCAAATAACTGCACAAACACAAACAGCAGCAATATCCATCAAGCTGGCCTCTCAGGTGCTCATGCTCTCACAGGCAGCCATGAAGCCAAATAGCTGCTCCTGGCCTCTTTGCAACTGAGGCACATTTGACCTAAACAAGCCCAAACAGCAGCAATGTTCATGCTGATCGCCAGTCACATACTGATGCACAACTGACCACAAAAGCACCAACAGCAGCAACGGGCCTGCTCACCCTTTATGAGGCATGGAGACACAAGAGACCTCACCATCATCACCAAAGCTACATGCATGCTGTTGGCCTACCAGCTTCAGAGGCACAACTCACCTCACAAGCACAAATGGCATCGACCTGCCTGCTGCTGCCCTATCTTTGACTGAGTCACAAGGGAGCTGAAAAGTGCAAACCTTCACAGAGGAGAAGCTCACCTGGGCCACTCGCACGTCCCTTGATTACGCTGTGATCATTCCGTACAGAACAGTCTTCAGCAAAAGGCTTTCATCTCCTGACAAGACTCTCTCCAGATCATGGGACAGCTCCACTCTGGCACCCTGGCGACAAATCACAAAAGGAACAATTGGTCTCGCTTTTCCTTTAGTACCATCAAGTCCCAGCTGGGAGCCTTCGCACTGCAGCACCTACACAATGGCAGCAGGATGCCACTTCCATTTCTAGTGCATTTCTAGGGACAGAGATCAGCTGAGGGAGCAGCTGCACTGCAAAGGCTTTCTGACACTCTCAGTCCAACTCGGCACTGCACCAGGCATCAACCTGACGCCAGACCTCTGCTCTGCCACCTACTCTACAAACACACTGCCTCTGCCCCACACAGCTGCCTCTTCTGCTAGATACAACCAAGTGCCAGCAAGAACAGATGCCTGCAGGACACTCGCCACTTGCACACTCCCCAGCCACTGCTCTGCTCGCTGCCTTCCCTTGGCTCCTCAATCCAGACACTCAGGCAAGCTCTTGCGGTAACACCACAAGGTGGCCAAGGCACTCTGGGCTCACAAGGCCTGTGCAAATGAGCAGCACAAGATCAGGCACAGAGCTGCCTCCTTGGGTGATGCTGCTCTTTTCAGAGGGAAGGGTCCTGCTTGCTTTGGGCACAGCAGGCTGCTGCTTTCCACCCCCATCCCCTCACGAACCTCCTGCTAGGGATGGGGACATGGGGATTTTCTGTAGTAATACAAAAGTTACAGATACAACACAGAAACACTTGAGAGTCCGGAAGGCCTCCTGAGCCCAAAGGAACCTCCCTTCCTTTCCTTTACTTACTTGGACAAGGAGCCCCAGTGCAGGGAAAAAGGGTGCAGAGGCTTTGAAATGAGGCCCAAGCAATGAGACAGCCCCACACTGGACGGCTGCTGAAATGACAGCTGTCCTGGCTGCGCAGCCTTTGCAGCACCAGTCCGCGCTCCACAGCTGGCTTCACAGAGCACAGAGGGCTGGGTGCCACGGGCAACCCAGCCCTGGGCACATCTTCACCCCTCGCAGAGCCACGAGCCCAAGAGCTCTGAGACTTCCTCAGGTCAAGCTATGGACGCTTTGGGGCACTCACACAAAGGCACTCAAGACATGCTGGCATCTATTATAAGGGTCTTGGACTCGTCCTATATGGCACCACAACCTCCTAGGAAAAGGAGGGGGCACCGTAGCATTTGTTGAGCGGGCTGGCAATAACAGCACTTGTGCGAGGCGGAATTTGCAGCACAGCAGAGGTACCAAGAGCTGAACCCACAACCCAAGTCACCCAGGGAAGACAGGCGCATTTATGGAAGCCTTCGCATCCATACGTAGCCTCTTCTCAGTCACTTGCAGCTGCTTTCACAGAGGGCTCACGACGCTGGCCAAGATGTTCACAGGTACAGGGACACAGCCCGGCATCCTGCCTCCATCCTCAGCGGCTCTAGCACTGCACTGGGAACCTCCATGAGTGGAGCAACCTAGAAAGAAAGAAAGAATCGGAGTGTTACTGGCAGTTCTGCTGGCCTTACAGAGTCGCAACAGGCAGGGGCAAATGTCTCCCCTCTGTGCTGAGCTCTATTGGGGAGAGCACAGCCAGCAGGGCCACCAAGACCTTCTACCCCTCTTTTTGGCACAGGTGACACCATGTCTGTATACCAGGTCCTGTTTGGGCTCTCCAGTTCTGCACAGGCGCTAACACACTGCAGGGAGTCCAGCACAGGGACACCAAGACGGTCAGGGGCTGCAGCGTGGGGCATAAAAGGAGAGGCTGCGAGAGCTGGCTTTGTTCAGCCTAGACAAGAGAAGGCCAACGGGGATCTTCATGCTGTGCACAGCTCCCTTATGGAGGGCACAGAGAAGACGGAGCCAGATTTTCTTGGAGGTGCACACTAGTAGCATGGGAGACAACAGGGACAAATCGGACAATGGGAAATGCTTCTGAGACATTAAGAAGAAACCTTTTTCTCCGTGACAGTGGCCAAACTGCGGCACAGGGATCCAGAGAGGTTCCCAGATCTCCATCCTTGGAGGTAATCAAAACTTCACTGGAAAAGGCCCCAAGATACCTCCTCTACTGGCACCTGCCTGGAGCAGGGCGTTGGAGCCCTGCTACCTCCACATGGCTCCCCCATTGCAGCCTCAAGGAATATGCTATTGTGAGACTCTTGCCAAAGGCACCAGAGGCTTTGCAGATGCCGCCTCCACCGCTCAACAAGGACAGGTGTCTCAGAGCCACCCATCGCCCTCACAGGCCTGACTTCTTGGGAGGGGGCATCTCCCCTCTCTGCAAGGCTCTGCGTAGGCACAACGTGCAGAAATGCCTCTGACTGCTTTCATTAACTACCCATCTCGCTGAGGGACTGGAATGGATTAGCGTCTGAGATGGGAAGATGCAATGAGGGTCCAGATTCAGCAGAAAGGCTTTAAGGAGGGAGAAGAGAACTCTCGCCAGCAGTCAGTAAAATACCAAAGACTCACGGAAGCATCAAACCCTTCCGAAACTGCAAGCCTGAACTTCAGCTGACAGAAACCACCAAACTGGGAGCAGCCCTGCCTCGCACCACGATGCTCCAAGGAGGCAACACGGTCACCAATAGTCCTCACCCACGTCTCCCAGAAGGACACCGTGATGGCAGGCTGGGCCTTGGGAGCAGAGCACTGCTCTCTCCAGCCACCTCCTCCCACGCTGAGCAGCAAAACACTGGGGCCACCACCTGGCTCTACCACAGGGCACCCCGCACTGTAACACACCACTACCCCTGCACCTCACAGAGGGTTGGCAGCCAACACCCACCTCTGCATCAGCGACACACAGGTCACAGCACCACACATGGCAGCACACAGGGCACCCCCAAGCGCCCCACAACACACAAAGCCCAGCTCTCCATCCCATCCATTCCCTTCATGGCCTCCAAGGCCTTGCAACAGGCACTGCCTCTGAACATCCGCTCACAGCCTGGGGCCTGTTCACTTCCCACCTCCAGGACTCTCAGAGCCACTCACAAATGCCATTTTCAGAACAAACGAGACCACTGGGAAGGGCCCCTCACGAGGACACCAGCAGCCTGCTCACACTTTGCCCAGCACCTCCCAAACGCAGCTCTGAGCAGCACCTGGGGGTTGCAGTGGCAGCAGCAGCTCAGGGAAACACTTCCAAATGGATCTCCGACCCCCGGCAGGGGCAAAGCTTCCTGCCCCCCAACCCCAGCAGCTGCCCCGGCCCAGCTGCTCGGGGCAGGCCGCCACGTCTGGCTGCAGGGCAGCTCCCCGCTCTGTCCCCGGTCGTTCTGTGCCTTGCTCATGGCCCCACCAGCCCCTGCTGCAGCTCCTGCAGGAAAGCAGCCCCAGGGCCAGCACCGCTGCCCCCGCCCCGACGGGAGGGCACCCGCTGGCAGCTGAAGGCACCCGCAGCCCCGCCAGCCCCGCCAGCCCCACTCACACCCGCTCTCGCCTGCTCCCTCCCTCCAGCTTGGCTCCCGCTCCCTTTCTACCACTGTTTTTCCGCATGCCACACTCTGATTGGCTGACAGAGCCACCAGTCAAAACCTGCCCTACCCTCCTCCCCTTGCTGGCCAATAGGAGGGCAGCACTGGGGGCGATGCCATGGCAACACTGTGGCCCTGTGTGACCCCAGGGGTGGCTCCTCCCCCTCCCCCACAGTGAGGCGCCATGTTGTGGGCGGCAGTGCAGGGCAGTGCGAGGCATCGCAGGGCCTGGGGGCAGCACGGCCCCATGTGGCTGGGCTGTGTGGGGCCCTGGGGCACGGCCACTGCCCTGCCAGGGCTGGGCTCTGCCTCAGGGGCCCTGCGGGGCTCCTGGCTGCCCCACACCTGGGGCTGTGCCAGGTGCAGGGGAGCAGCCCCCCCCCCCCCGGGCCTGTGCTGGTGCCGTCGTGGGGGCCCTCGGCATGGCTGGGGCGCCAGAGCCAGTGGGCAGCGTCCTGCTGCCCCCAGTGCAGGGCAGGACAGTTCCCTGTCACCCCTGGGGCCCCAGCAGCCCCGGGATTCAGCAGCCCTCGCACTGCTCCTGGCAGGGCTGGGCCGCGGCCAGGCAGGGACTGCTCTCTGTGGGGCCGGGCTGGGTCCTGGGGGTCGCTCTGGAGGGCTGAGGAGCCCCGGGGGCATGGGGCAGCCAGGGGCAGAGCAGCTGTGGGCCTGCCGGTGCTGGGCAGCAGAGGTGTGTGGCTGGGAGGGGGCTGGGGCAGATGGTCCTGCTGGACTCCCCCCAGCGCTGCCCCCTACGGCTCAGAGAAAAATGCTTGGGGTCAGCAGGGACTTGTGGGGTGGCAATGGCACCCCCACCTGGTTCCAGGCTGCTCCCCCAAACAGGCTGTCTTTTGGGTGCAGAGTTTTGACCCCCATTTGCAGAGCAACAGGGGCTGTGGTATCGTGAGGACAACATCTCTGAGCCCAAAACATGCTCTGCCAAGTTGGAAACATAAAAAGATCCAGGGGGAAGGAGCAGAGGTTCTCCCAAACAAGTAGATGCCTTGGGGTTGTTACACGGTGAAGGATCCATTTCCAACATGGGCCCTTCCAGCAGTCTCTTGAGAGGCCCACAGGAGCTACAGGACACCCCAGCCTCCAGGACACAGGACCTCTTTCCTGTCAGAGCCAGACCCCAAAGGGGGATCCACTCCCAGGGAAACCTCGACCTGGATTTCCCCCTGCCATGAGGGGATGGAGCTGGCCCCAGAAGAGCCATGGGGTTCAGGGCAACTGCAGCTCCAGGACCCAGAATTCCTGGCTGGCACATTGTCCCCTGAACCAGGCAGGACCCTCAGGCAGGGCTCTTGTGGCAGCCCCCAGCACTGTCCAGTCACCCCCACATCCCAGGACCCACAGCCATTTTTGGAATTAGCACTCTGTGTGCAACACCTCGGGAAGGAGCTCCCGAAGCCCTTACCCTTGGTGGAGAGCCGCAGGAGCTTTGGGAACAAGGAACTGTGGTCCAGGGTGATGGTCTCAGTCCAGCAGTCCTCCATCTCGCTTGTCCCTTTGTGCTCAACTTGCCTGTCCGACCGGGGAAAAAGGACGTTCTTCCCATCTCGTCACCCAAAACTCCTCTCCAATGTGTCCCTGCTCCTCTGCCTGTCGGTGAGGGGCCCCAACGTGGCCCTGCTGCCTCCTGTCGCCACTCCATGCCGTAGAGCAGCTCTGAAGGGCAGCAGTGGGAAGCACGTAAGCAGTGTCCAGCAGTGCCCAGGCCTCGCAGGGAAGTGAGGACTCTGCCATGGCACCGGGGAGACCTCCCTGTGATGCGGCACATCCCACTGTGACCTCAGCTGGTGTCATCTTGGGGCTCAGTAGGTCAGCGCCATGGAGATGGCACAGACCAGGAGAGAGCAGAGAGATTTCCCCTCATGTCCTGGAAAGTGGCCATCTCCCTTCAGTTCCCAGTTATGTTCCAAAGCTGCTGATAAATCCTTCTGGAACGTCTCCAGACAGTGCCAAAGACTGTGAAATATCTCAAATGGGGCACTGGAGAGGTCACTTCTGCACCCCTGCACAGACAGGTCTCTGCACTGGGCACAACTGTGTAGTAACCTGGAGTCTGGGAGTTGGTTTGGGGTTTGGGATTTTTCAAAGACAGAATCAAAGTCATGTGGGATAAAACAGCACAACGTATGGCCATATGCTGAGATGCTTTGGTGAGCCTCAAAACTGGTAATTACTGTGGGTTGCTCTTTTTGTAGAAGTAGGATGTAGGACAGTTTGGGACAGGATGCAGCCTTCCTCCTTGAGGCACCAAAGCAGGCTCTTTGCTTTTAAAAGTCTCCAGAAAGGTTTCTTGGTCTGCGGTGCTTGAGATAGAGATGATGCACCAGAAAAGAGCAAACATGCCCTTAACACACATCATCTGGAGGGCTTTTTCTGCGACCCTGGTCCCTACTAGGCTCCAAAGCCATGGGCAGGGCCAGGTAGCAAACCTGGGGAAGTTCTCTCATTTCCCATGACTTTTGCCCAGCTTCCCTTTGGGTTGAGCCTGGGGAAAGCTGTTTTTCCTCTCTGGGGTTCAGTGGATCCTTGGGCTTCTCAGCATGACCTCGAGGCAGCGCTTCTCCCCTGGGTACAGTCCCTGACACTCTGGACCTTCCCTGGGACCCTAGCTCTCTTGGGGCTGTACAGCTCTGGCACCCGGATCCCCCCACCACAGGCACCCCGGCTTTCCTGAGGGGGTTGTACAGCCCTGGCTCCCTGCATGTCCCATCGTTTTGACCCTGGGCTTCTCAGGACATGCCCACACACTGCAGGGCTACTGTCCAGGCTCCGGTGCAGAGCCTGGAAGGCAGTGCAATGCCTCCGGACCTGCATTTGGGCTCATTCAGAAATTTGTGAGGTGACCAGCTCCCAGCACTGCAGCTGCTGAAGCTTGAGAATGTCCCTACAACCAGCCTTCCTGCTCTTCCTCATCTCTGCACAGTCCTGGGACAACTCTTGCAGAAGGGAGGCTCCATCCTCCTTGAATACTTTCAGAGACGGGGCTTTCCAATCACTGCGAAAGGAAGGACTTGTCTACCTCTTTGGGTTGCTCATTCGGCCTGTGGCACCCCCTCTATGGTGCTGTGAGCCCCAGCTCTGTACCCTGGGGTCTGCCCTTTCTCTCTCCCGTCTCCTGTGTGTCCGCCCAAAGTCTTCTCTATGCACCAAGGGCATGGCTTCAAATGAGAGAGGTGTTGCTTCAGAGAGCTCACTTGAAGCTGTGACACACTGTGGAGCTGAAGGCCTGACGGAGGCTAGTCTGGGACATGGCTGTGCCCACCACCCCCTCCTCCTCTGGGCCTGAGCACCCAGGAAGGTCCCAGGAAGGGTTTGGTGTGGGTGGGATGGGTTTCCCTCAACATGTCCCGAGTCTGGCATGGGTGTCTCTGAGTGCCCAGGAGAATCCCTCCTGCAAATTGAGGTCAGACCTCTGCACCCAAAAGACAGCGTGTTTGGGGGAGCAGCTTAGAAACAGGTGGGGGTGCCATTGCCACCCCAAAAGTCCCTGCTGACCCCAGAAATTTTTCTCTGAGCCGTGGGGGGCAGTGATGATGAGGTCACTTCTGAGTGATTACCTGATTGGATAGCAGCAGAGCGGTGGCTGGAAAGGTGCTTGTGAGGTCACTTCCACCTGAACAGTTGATGGGGCAGCAGCAGGTCCACAGCTGGGACATGTGCTTTGGAGCTCAATTCTGCCTGAGCAGCTGATAGGTCAGCATTTGGCTCATGGCTGGGGAAGTTATAGTGAGGTAACTTCTGTATCAGGGGGTTGTGGGCCAGTGACAGGCACGTGGCTGTGAAGGTGACTCTGAGGTCTTCTCCTTCTGAGTCCCTGATAGGTCAGCCATAGGCAGATAGGTGTGGATGTGGATTGGGAGGTCTCTTTTGCCATAGTACCTGATAGGCCAGCAGTAGCAAATGGCTGGGGAAATTATCTTGAGGAAACTTGTGACTCTGAAGCCCATAGTCCAGCAGCAGGCACGTGCTGGGGGTACATGCTTGTGAGGTCGCTTTATCTGAGCAGCTGCTAGGGCAGGAGAAGGCACATGGCTTGGATGTTGGTGGTGAGGTCACTTCTGGTTTTACTGAGTGTGCCCAGAGGAGGGATTGATGCCTGCAAAGTTCTACAGCAATATAGAAATGCAACAAATAAATCAAGCAGAAGTAGATGATAATATTCCACATTATCTGATACAAATGTTATTGCACTCCGTCATCATGAGTTCATAGTGCTAGGTTTCAAATGAGGATGGTGTTCTCTGGTAAACATAGACATGGAGTTTGACTTTGCAGTTCTTACAACCTGCTATGGGTGGCCAGGGAGTCCAGCCTGAATTTTTATGTTGCTAAATGAATCTAGCACTGGTGTGAGTAGTGAGGTTAGTAATCTCAGATTTCCAGTGTCTGTGTGCTGTAGAAATTATGCCCCGTCAAAACCCCAGGGGTTGTGAGATTTTCCTTCACGGTCTGAACAGCATCTCTACGCTTTGATTCCTCGACGTGGGAACTGAAGAGGACCTGGGCTGTGAGTGGCTGTTCAGAGGAAGCTCCTCCTGCAAGGCCTTGGAGGACTAGAAGCAACAGGATAGTCTGGAGAGTTGGTGTTTGTGTGATTTGGTGCCCTTGGGGGTGCCCTGGCTGCTGCCATGTCTGGTACTGTGCCCTGTGTGTCCCTGAGACACAGGCACATGTTGGTTGGCAACCCCCTGTGAGGCATGGGGCAGTGGGTGCAGCGTGTCACAGTGGTGGGGGGGTGGCCTGTGTTGGGGACGGGTGTGGCCCCAGTGTCTGTGTGCTGCACGTGGGAGGAGATGTCTGGAGAGAGCAGTGCTGTGCATGGAGAGTGCCGCCAGGATGGAGAGATTGGGAGCGCTGCGAGGTGAGGAGGTGCCTTGGCTCGCAGGGCCCAGGCTGCCCTGGTGGCGTGAGCCAGGGATGATGGCAGCCTGCTTCCACCTGTGCGCTGAGGTTCAGGCCTTGCGTTTCCTCAGCTCTTGCCAGGATGTGCAGGCAGGATCCAGACTAAAGGCCAGGGAGTGTTTCTGCTTGCTCTGAGATGAAAACCTAGCCTGCTTTTTCCCTGCTTTCATCTCATTTGCTTTTCCTAATGAGAGCTTTCATCTGCAGCAGTGTTTGCTGAGGGAGGAGGAGGCTGTGGGCGTTGCTCATTGCCAGCTAGGCGTTAGCTTGCCGGCAGCTCTTTGGAGGACTGAAGGCCTTGTGGAGAGGTCTTTGGAGATGGGCAGGTATGTTCTTGGGAGATGAATTGAAAGGGTCTGATGCCTTCCGTTGCATTGGCCTTTGAAACCACTTCTCCCAGATATGCCTACTACAGTGAGTAGTGATGCTCAAGCACTTGCCCGCAAATCAGCAGGAAATACTTCATGGATCATAGCTGAGAAGCAGCTTGCAACGCTAGAGTTGTTTTATGCAAATAACTTGCAAGCCCCCTCAGAATGATGTCTCTCACCTTTCCACATGCTCCTCTCTTCTCTAAGGCAGTCATTTCTACCTGACAGTTCAGGTGTCCAACTCAGTTGAGCACGTTTTGCACTGTGTCCCTGATCTGGTTGAGGCCTGCAGGTTCAGGAGCTCCTGCCTGATCAGCTCAGGCACAGCCTGGGCATTAGCTCACTCGTGGACTCTTCTTTGCAAGTGAACCCCTCTGAGATGAAATCGCAAGTGTGGATCTGAGGCTGATTTGGACAAAGGTCCCCTGTTGGCAGTGAGGTGTGGATAAAAGCAAGTGAGGGTCAGTTCCTTGTAGGGTGGTGCAGGGCTGTCCCAGCAGGCCTTGCACAGTCCAAATCACCCACCCATCCTCCAACTGTACACTGGAGCCTGCAGAATGACTCCTTCTTGGCATTACACTATAAAAATAAAACATTTCTGGCTGGTACTAATACATCATGTGCCATTTTAGAAATGTTGATCTGGCAAAGGAAGCCTCCAGATAATGTCCATGGTGTCTCTGGTCCACAGGGGCAGCACGCTGGGCTCACAGGAGACCTAGGTGAGGAGCTGTGTGCTGCTTGGTGGCAGGTTTGCCCC
The DNA here is from genome assembly GCF_036417845.1 of Apteryx mantelli. Classification (NCBI taxonomy): domain Eukaryota; kingdom Metazoa; phylum Chordata; class Aves; order Apterygiformes; family Apterygidae; genus Apteryx; species Apteryx mantelli. The sequence goes on from NC_089988.1 coordinate 19,638,746, forward strand.
AGAGGGCTAGTCCTGAGCAGGGTGGTCATGAGCCATGCCTGCCTGCCTGCCGGCTGTGGACTGGTGTGGTGGCTGCAGCAGAGGTGCCCTCACAGTCAGCACCCAGATGGGTCCCTGTCACCTGTGTCACCCCTTCCCCTCTCCAGGGCAATCATTTCTGCTGGGTGGACTCTCTGAGGCACTGGGTGACATCCCAAAGCCTGCTGGCCAGCACATCTGCTGAGGGCCAATCAGGCAGCTGCAGTGGAGGTGACCTGATAATCAACTTTGCAGCCATGTCTCCTCTACCCGCCTCTCCCCATCCTCCCTGCCCATATATCATCTCTGGTAGTGGGATGAGAGGTGGTGTGATTCTCTGTCCTCAGAATGCCTCTACCAGAACCCAGCCCATGAGGTTCCTGTACAAGAGGTGACCTCACCATCAACACTGCACATTTCTACTGATTTTCTCACACTTCTGTGATTTTCTGTCCTGCCCCTCTTCTGAGTTGTCCTCTCTTCTGAGCCTCACATTCCACTTCCCAGTCATGTCCCCTTTGCTGGCACCTCCCTCTCCCCTTTCCCCACGGAATTACACACACATGATGGTACAACTCACATGGCAGGCTGAAAATGGACTCCTGGGGAAGGCAGGCTGGGATGGTGAGGAAGTGCAGGTGTGCTCTGTGCAATGGGGTGGCTGGAGTGCACAGGGCTTTGCCTTGGAGCAGGTGATGAGCCAGTTGAGACCTTGTACTAAGGACCTGAGGACACACCAGTCTCGGTGACATTCTGGTAGTGTTTGCTAACAGCTGCCTGAGGAGTGAAGGGAAGTAGCTGAAACCTTGTGTAGGCAGCTGGGGGAAGCCTCCTCGTCACAGATCATGGTTCTCACAGGGTAGTTTAACCACCTTGAAATCTGCTGGCAGGGCAGTCGGCCCAGGCACAAGCAGTCCAGGAGATTCCTGGAGAGTGTTGAAAACAATTATTGGCCCAGACAATCAATGAGCCACCAACGGCTGGATGCTGTCAGTCACAAGCATATAACGTATACATATATATATAAACATGTGAACTCACATAGAGTAATTTCTGTAGTGCATGCATATGGTGCTACCAATCAAAAAGAAAGCAAATATTCATTAGAATTGATAAAGAATATTTGAAATTCTGAAAATGAAGATTTTTTTTTTCAGTTCTTGCAAGGAGCTATTTTTTGCATAGATTTCACCCAGTGACGAGAACTTTACATTCAGGCCCTTACAGACACATATAGAAGCCATTCCTGCCTGAGATGCCCTGTGCAGCTGTGTTGCCATGTGGCGCCAGGAAATGTGACCCAGGAACTATAGGAGACTTTTTGGAGCATTAGCTGGTCACCAGGAGAAGCGTCTCAAGACCTCTCAGTGGGACAACGTTTTTCTTTCCATTGACTAGAAAGGGAAGTCCAGACGACTGGGTTAGCCAGAGACATCTGCACAGAAGGGGTCTGGCATCGGGTGAAATAATTCCCATCCCTGTTGTTGCCTAAAATGGAGTTGCACTTCATGACCATGCAGGGAATGAAAAGGGTTTGTGGCTAGATGTGTAGGGACTCTTTTAAGATGTCAGTGTAACAGAGGTACGTTGAGATTTGTGCAATTTCGGCCATCGAAAAATAGAGCATTTTCACTGAAGCTGATCAGGCTGCTTTCCTCTATCGGTTGTGAGAGCTAAACACCTCATGGTGCGACTTGCTGTGTGCAAAGAGCAAGGAATGTAAAGGAAGATCGTGGACAGGGAGTGGATTGAGGGCAGTGGACTTGTGCAAGACACAGAACTCTCATTTTTAATACTGTAGGCCTTATTATAGAAGAAATCTTCAGAAACTGTCAATAAAAAAGAAACAAGAAAGAAATTAGATAATTATCTAAAATTAAAAAAAGAGATTTGTTACACTTTTCAGCATTACAAACTTCTTTGTGTTCTTAATTTTCTTATTATCATTGTGTTCTTATTTTCTTCTTTTTCTACTTATCTTTTTTGTCTGGTTCTTTTTTGAAACATTGGTCTTTTGGGGAGATTCTCTTCTTTCTTTTTTTGAAAGGGAAAGTGATTTTCAGAGCTGGGGTGGGATGCAGTCACAGGGTCATGGATGGCTGTTGCCATTGCAGGTGCCCTGGTCCCCTCTGCACAGCCTCCCTCTGCAGCTCCGAGGGGCTCCAGTCTCCCACCAGTCCCCTGTGAGAGCTGCCAGGCCCAGGCAGGTCCCTCAGAAACACTGGGGCCTCTCCAAGTGCCCCTGGGTGCTCATGGTTGGACAACTGAGCTCTGCCTGGAAAGGTGAAGAACTGTCTCAACGTTTCAAAAACAGGAGCACACTTTCCTCAGCTCAAATGATTGGCTAATTTTAATGTCAATGTTTTCCTATGTTGAAATAGTGAAAATCTTCAGGAAGGGTATGAATCTTGGGAGAAGAAATATTAATGTGCCCTTGACCTAGTGTTTCCACTGCTCTGTCTATTAGTCTGTGAATGTAATCTCACTGATCTCTCACGTATTTCCACATGTCCTGATTAAATTGGTCATTTCTAAAGGCATCTTTGCATCAGACTCTCTGGGCATATGCACTTTCCATAGTTTCCCAGTTTTCCTTTTCCCCTTGCTCTTTATCCTTTCATATACCTCTCTGGGAGGTCTTCTGGGAATCTGAAGCTTGCCTCATCTTTCTGCAGTCTCCTTGTCTCTTTAGCCAGCTCCTTTGTTGTGTTTCCTGTTTATCCCTTCCTATCTATCTGTGGAAAGCATTTCAAGGAAGGTTATGCCTTGTGCACAGTGGACCTCACTGGAGGCAGCGTGGACTTACCATAAAGTTGAGGAGTGCTTTTTTGTATCTTTTATTAAACTGTTCCAAATTATGATTTGTTTGTTGGAAATTAAGAAAAACCCTTCTGTGTCTGTCTGCAGCTAGTTCTCTAAGGAAAGCAGGTGGGAATTGGTGCACATGAGCTGTACCATTCAGCTACAGCCTTGAGTGGCAAAAGGTTCGATTTTCACAAGAGTGATGTGAAGTCCCCAGTGGCTGATGAGGGCAATGGCAGGGCTGGGGAGCTGGGGAGGAAGGTTCTCCATACATGTCTCCTACGAAAAATACTGCTTTGCCTCCATGCCCTGACTTCATTAGGAGACACTGTGGGTCAGTATGAATTGGGGAATGTGGGTATGACTTATTCTGAAAAGTGAAGAATCAAGAAAGCTTAAGAAACAGACATCTTTCTTTTTCAGGTGCTCATTGAAATCTTCCTTTTGTAAATACACTCCTGCAAACTTTCCAATTAGCAAAACAATAATTGAAGTGCTGAAGAAAATTATGGAAAGAGGCATGGCTCCTTAGGGTTTTTTTTGCATTTTAATGACCCCTTGGCTGTATTTGGTACTGAGCCCATGAACCTCAGATGCTTAGAAGAGGTTGAAGAAACCTCTCAAGAAGGAAATCCCAATTTTCTTGGAAAGATAATGAGTCCCACTGAGGGCCATAATCAAGAAAGTCTCCCCAGGGGCTGATTAGAGCCGAAAGTTGGAGGCACTCGTTGCAGGTAGGCAAAGGCAATGTGAGCGTGGCTCTGATGCCAAGTCAACCTCGATGTGTGTTATCAAGCAGAGTGACCAGGCAGTGACAGCCAGTCCCTGGGTAGGGTGATGCTTTCCATCATGCATTGCTCAGGGCTCTTCTTGTGGGCAGTGTGTGGGTAGGGTGCACAAGGCTAAGTGCAGGAACATGATACGGCACCTCCTGGACTCCCAAGGGACAAGGAGGCAGCAAGGCCACAGTGCTTTAAGGAATGGTGTCTTCTTGTGGGCCTCGGTGGCAGAGACACCAGCCATAGCCAAAAGGACAAAGACCTAACTGTGTTGGGAGCTTTCAGCCTTGGCAGTGCCCTCAGCCATCTCCACCACAGGCTGTCCTATGCTTTCCCACGCCTGTGCCTGTTTCCCTGCAGACTGTACACACCCAAGCTGCTTCCCCACCTTGCTCTCACTCTCCTAATGTCTTCCTGTCCTCCCTTGCTTTTCCTTGAAACACAAAGGCAGGGGCTGATCCCAGACTCCCTCTGGGTGACCTGTTGCACCTCAGCACTGCCCTAGGAGTGACATTCTTTTGACCTGAAGTCCAGTCTGAACCTCTCAAGATGCAGTCTGTGGCTCTTTCCCCTTCGCATGCTGTTTCCCTATACTAAGAAAAGCTCTATCATCTCTGAAACCACCCTTCAAGCAGTCACAGGCTCCTCCTATACTGCCCTTTGCCTCCACTTCAGCAGGCTAAAGAAGCCCAGGTCGCTCAATCTCTCCTCATGAATGTGTTTTTTTCCACTTAGGCACAGGACTTGACACTTCTCTTGTAAATCTTCATGAGGTATCTGTTGTCCAAATCAAAAAAAAAAAAAAACAAAAAAAACAAAAAACCCCCTAACAAACGAAACAAACCACACCAGCGCCAATGAGTTCAGGATGAGCAGGGGTGGGGTGGGCTGTATGGGACAGGATCAGGGTGGTAAAAGGGACAGAGTTAGAAGACATGGGAAAAAAAAAAACAAGGAAATTAAAAGTGAAGCCAAGGATTGATCAGGGCTGTCTTGGGTATTCCTGCCAAGAAGCCCTGCATCTGAATAATTCTGAGTGGAGGAGGACAAGAAGGCTGGCCTGCTTCCACTGGCACAGACAACCTGCGTGCTTTCCCTGACATCCACAAGAGAAGATCGAGAGTGGGAAGAATGATGGACTCCTTCAGGGTGGAAGGGACCTCACAAAGGTCTCCAGTCCAAATTCCTTGCTCCCAGCAGGGTCAGCCCTGGGGTCAGACCCAGTTGCTCTGGGCTTCATCCAGTCTGGTGTTGGCAGCATCCAAAGGAGGAGACTGTGCAGCGCTGTCTGGGCAACAAGTTCCAATGCTTCCTCATGAAGCAAGTGCTCCAGCTCCCCGACTATTGTTAGGGCCCTCAGCCAGACTCACTCCCAGTTATCCACCTCTGTCTTGTTCTGGGAACCCAAACCTGGATGCAGTGTTCTAGATGGTGTCTAATGAATACTGACTAGAAGGCGATCACCATTTCCCTCCACCTCCTGGCTGTGCTCCTGCTCATACAGCCCATGATGCTTCTGGCCTTCTTTGCTGCCAGGGAACACTGCTGGCTCGTGTTTTGCCTCCTGTCCCCCAGCACCCTCACGTCCTTTTCCACAGAGTGCTCCCCAGGCCCTCAGGCCCCAGCCTGTGACACTGTGGGGTGTTGGTTTATTGCAGGTGCAAGACGTGGCATTTGTCCTTGTTGAATTCCATGAGGTTGCTGACAGCCCATTCCTCCTGCCTCTCTAGGTCCCTCGCAACGGCAGTCATCAAGCATATGACTGTCCCCCACACACCCCCACCTCCAGTTAGGGGTCATCTACAGGCATGATGAATGTTGCTTCCTCAGTGTAACTAATGCAGATGATAAACAGGACAAGTTCCTGGAGAGACCCTGTGGTGCTCCACTTCCCCCCACCCTCCGGGAAGAGCACTACCCATTCACCACTGCCCTCTCAGCCTCTGGTCATCCAAGCAGCTTTTTACCCATCCTCTTGTCTGCTCTTCTAGACTGTAACATTTTAACATGCATGCAAGAATATTGTGGGAGACAGTGTCAAACACCTTGCTGAAGTCTAGGTAAAGGACATTTACCACACATCTGAGCTGCCCCTTCCCACAAAAGGCATCCTCCCTCCTCATCTTCTCTGACAGTCTCTCCTGAAGACATTGTACCCCACAAGCATCGCCCTCCAGTCATGTGAGTGATCCCACCACATCTCAGTCATTCCAATGATATTTCACACCTGTGACAGCTTGTACATCTCCATCTGCTCCTGCCTCTACCCCAGGCTGCATGCATTTGCATATATTAGTGTTGCAGAGCATCAGCTGTGGCACAGAAAGCAGACTGGTTGTGGTGAAACCTGTTACCAAGAGCCAAGGACACCGTGTGTGCAATGGCCCCACTTCAGAGCAGAGCCATGCTGGCCTAGATAGCAGGTGGCAATGTAATGGTGCAAGGAGGTTCCCACTGAGAGAGCAAAGCCTGCAGTGCCCAAGGCCAGGGAGAAACAGAGCTGGACTGTGCAGAAATGGCAGGAGAGGGGTTGGCTGCCTGAGCTGATTTGCAGCAGCCTGGGGCCTGTGACAGAGGTGAAGCGATCTGCAGGCAGGACAAGGTGCCACTGAAGAAGTCCCTGAGCCTGGGCAGCCTGTGATTCAGGCACCCTGAGGCCATCATTAGCCCAGTTCCTCTTCATATCATCTGGGGGTGAGAAGAGGTTCAGTCAGAGAGGAGCAAGAAGGGTTTGAGAGTGCAGAGACTAGAGCAGAGACCTTGGTGTGATGTGCCTCCCATTTATGCAGCACACTTGAATGCAGACAAGATGGACTTGGCCTAAAGGCAGTGGCGGGATTCAGTTGTTTGAGCAAAGGTAGGAAAGCCTGAAATAACCTGGGTTGTCTGCCCAGCAACCACTCCAAAGGGGCATGGTTTTCCCATAGGTCCCATCCATGTGGTTATGCTAGAACCCCCAGGCATCTGACATGGTCCTGCCAGCCCATTTCTATGTCATTACATCAAGTGTCTGCACTGAATTACATTAGCACTTTGCACTGTAGGCATCTCCACGTGTCTCAGCATCATAGTGAGAGGTGCTCTAACAGTAGTGGGCATCTAGAGTCATTTGAGATGGTGTCGCCGGAAAGGGAGGGATGGAAGGCCCTTCCTTATCTTTATAATTTACGTTTGCCTGCCAGAGCCCCCTGTTTGAGGACTTTCCCTGAGACAGTTTCACAAAGTAAAAAGAATAAGATTTTATTAAAGCGACAGATACAACAAGTTCGGAATTGCCGTTGATAAATGCACTTGCTGCTACAAATTTTCTTTCTATGAGACCAAACTAACAATTAAGTGCTTTCAATAATAATATATTTTCCCAGGTAACGTCCGACGTTTGTTGGAGGTGCAAGTCTTACCAAAGAGGCGTCCCTGTTTGGGGGAGGGAGAAGGAGGCTCGCTCGTCAGCAATCTCTGGTGAACAGGTCAGCGGTTCAATTTTCTTCCCTTCCAAAAAATTTGGTGAGCTCTCCTCTGTTTTATAGTTGCTGAAGGTGGGATGTGGAAGCGCGGCAGACATACTTCATTGGCCAGATTGCCATTTGCGCGGTTGTTGGGGGTATGCCCCCCTTATTTACATATCATTATGCAGCAAAGGGCGTGACTTTTAATATGGTAAGCAGGGATAATGAGGCTGGGGGTACTATAGGTCAAGAGATAGTCTGTGAGCAGCAATTATTTTTACAGGATGCAAGTCTTTGTGGTCAGGGGCAGACCATGATACCTCCATATCGCTCCCTCCTCCGCCGTGCAGCTGGAACAAACTGTCTGGCCTTCACCAGCTAGCTCATTACTCATGTTGCAAAAGGGTGGTGTGCTTTGGCTGCCACGTACTGTTTTTCCCTTGTGCCCCCTTATCTTTCTCCCTGAATTCTCTCTTGTTCCCACATCACCTCCAAGCACAGCCTTTCTGGGATGTCCTGGGACCACGCAGGCAGGCCATGGTGGCCAGCTCCAAGCGGAGCTATGCACTGCAGGTCCCTACGTGGTCTCAGATGAGAACGTATGGAGACATAACATGACCCAGGGCAGAGCCTGTGGGCCAATGCCAGGGTAGAGCTGGCGCAGCAGGCATGAGAAGAGAAGACCTCCAGCAGCTCCTCTCCGCACCTGCACAGGGAGTGATGCACCCAGCAGGGCTCCTGAGAGAGGACAGTGACACAGGACAGGAGGCACAGTGCAGTGCTTGGCACCGACCATCTGTGCTGGGTCTGGAAGTCCTGGCAGGTGGTGCTGGTGCCTGTAGCCCTAGAGAAACCCCCCAGTCCTGCTAGCAGCATGAGTCACTTGCACGACTGTCAGGAGCTTCTGGAGTGCCGTGGCTCCTGTCTGCACCTCATCCCTCCACTGACCCAGCCCTGCTGTCTTTCATGTGGCCCCATGGCTCCACTGTTCAGACACTGCATAGGACAGAGTGCGTTCTGTGCCGGGAAGCATCCTGCAAGCATGATCCCCATGACAGCCCTTGGTGCCCTGGCCACCACAGCCCTCCTGCCTGGCAGCCTCCCACCAGCCCACAGCCCCTGCCCAGTCCTGTCTCTGTCCTCCCGGGGTTAGCAGAAGGCGATGCTCTGGGGTCTGCTGAGGTCTGAGGCCGCAGAGAGCCCAGGCAGGGCTGGCCATTCCCCTAACACAGGTGCTGCAGCAAGCAGGCAAACAGAGCTGGTCAAATTCAGAGATCACCCCTCTCCAGGACCATGGGGAATGGCTGGTGCTGGAAATGACTGAAACAAGGGGCTGGGTGTGGGAGGAGTTTACTGGGACAGATTCTCCTCTCTGGTCATGCAGCAACAAGCTGGGCTGCATCTTTGCACTGAGGCACCCTGCCTGAGGCCCCCATGAGAGAAGGATGGTCTACAGGCCCAGGAGATGGCCCCAGGACCTCCTCTGCATGCTCCCTGACAGCCCTGCAGAGGACCCAGCAGAGGGCTCATCCTCCCAGGGCTCACAGCTGGACATCCAGTCCTCCAGCAGAGCATGGAGCCTAGTCTGGGGGTGACTTTTGGGGTAAGGAGCATGCAGCATGGTTGAGATTTTTCTGAAGGAAATGTGCTGGGGACATAGCATAAGGGACAGCAGCTTTGGAGGAAGAGCCCAGCCTTCAGGCACTGCACCTGCAAGAACCTACTTTATTACAGAGATACTGTGAGGGAGTCACCTCTGACTCAGTGTTAGTCACAACTTTATATGGGCACCAGGTGAGACAGAGCAGTGTCAGTAAAGGTGGAATCAATCCAACCATTTGTGCAGCAACATGATAACAAGTACTACTAATAATACTCATAATAGTCATAAGAAAAATAAAGTGAACAAACAAAGCTCAGTCCTTGTGTACAGGACACAGGGGAAGTCAATTGTGGAGAGCAATGGCAATGTCACCACTATATATATATGTATATATATATACACACACACATAATTCATCAAAATGTAATTGCTACCAACACTCGGAATGGAGAAACTTTGTTCCCAGGAACTGCATTATTTAAACTGTCATGTTTCAGCTCTCTTCTTCTGCCTCTCTGTTCTTTCTTCACAGAGCCCTCCAGGGAAAGATTCACTGAATCACAGCACTTAGGGTGGGGGAGACCTCTGGACATCACGTAGTCTCAGCCGCCCTGGTAAATGCAGAGGGAACTAGATGAGGTTGCCCCAGGGGCTCCCCTCATTTATGCATTGTCCACAAGGGTGCTGAGAGTGCGCTCCATCCACTGTGCAGGCCATTCATAAAGGTGTTAAATGGTCCTGCCCCACAGGTTGATCACTGAGGGATGCAGCTAATAACCGGCTGCCACTTGGGACTTTTACTGCTGATGACAGAGTTTCAGCCTGATGATCCCTCCAGTCTTCCACCTGCCTTATGGTCCATTGATCCAGGGCAGAGCTCAACAATTTGCCTATAAGGAGACTCTGCAGGACCGTGCTAAAGGCCTTGCTAAAGTGAAGGTTCATAAAATCCCCTGCTTTCCCCTTGTGCATGCAGGCATTCATCTTATGGTAGAAGGCAATCAGGTTGGTCAGGCATGGTTTCCGTTTCCCCTTCGTCAATGCATGCTGCCTCTTCCAGGCCTTCTCCTTCCTATGCTTGGAGATGGTTTCCAGGAGGATTTGCTGCATCACCTTCCCAGGGACTGAGATGAAGATGACGTTCCCCAGATCCTCCCTCCTGCCCTTCTGCAAAATGGCTGCGATGTCTGCCTTTTCCCAGGCATCAGGAACCTCCCTGATTACCATGACATTTCCTAGACAATTGGGAGCAGCATTGCAGTGACTCCAGCCACCTCTCCCTGCACCCTGGGTTGCTTCCCATCTGGTCCCGTGGACTTGTGTGTGCACACTGGGCAAAAATCTTCCCCAGCTGCATTGTCCTCTACCAGGGGTGAGGCTTTGCTAACACGGATGCTGCCAAAGGACTCGGGGACCAGGGAGGCCTGGCAGTAGACAAGACCAGGAAAAGACAAGGTAAAAGAGGCAATGAGCTCCTCAGCCTTTCCCCTCTCTTTGTCATTATGTCCCCTGCCCCACTGAGTAGGGAGACCACATTTTCTTTGGCTGCCTGCCTTGTGCTGCCAACATCCTTGTAGAAGCCCTTCAGGTTACCCTCCCCATCCCTTCCTAGATCCAGCTCCAGCTCCAGCTGAGCTTTGGCTTGCCTAACTCCATCTCAAACAACATGAAATCCTCTCTGCTGCAGTCCGGTGCAGTGACTCTGTTATTCCTTTTACTACTTCACCATCTCACGGTCACTGCAGTGACAGACAACCTCCACATTCACATCCCATCCAGCCTGAGCTTCAGGCAAGAAACCAAGGGGAGGATGGCACCATCTACTTGGAGGCACAAACTACAGAAGTACAGAAATCACATTGCAGGAAAGCTTGCTCTTCTCCCTTCACCCCTGAGGGGTTCCAGGCAATGGCCTTTCAGGTGGTTAAAGGTGGATGCAAAGAATTTCCACTGTAATCTAGATGTGCCTGAGGCAGTGCCTCCCAGGCTGCCCTTACAGGCAACAGGGAGGAGAAGGTGTTCACCTGCCTTCTTTTAGATGGTCACATAAAGCACAAAGGACTCCTGTCCCAGAGACATTTGCTCTGTGCTTGAAATGGGGCCTGAGATCATAGGCTTTCAGGATAGTTCAACTTGAAGGGACCACAGGAGGCCTGTAGTGCAACGTACTGCTCAAAGCAGGGTCAGATAGAGTGCCAGAAACCAAAAAAATGCCCCTGCCAAAGGATTTCTGGGGGTGATAGAGAAGGAGAAGACAGTAGAGGGTTGACGGGGTGGTACAAGTCCCATGGACAAAAGGGTTTCATTTTTCCCCTTCTCCTGAGAATGAAATCCTCACCTCTCCAGAGAGAAGAAGCTGGAAAACAAACTTTGCCACTAACATGGAGGCAGAGAAGCTCCTGAGTCCCTTACAGAGAGAGGCTGCTCCAAAGGCCACCACCCCAATGGCACCAGACTGCCAGGCATGCCTGCTTTGCTACTGGGCACCCTGCAGCCCCAGGCAGTGGGGGTACCTGCAGCCAGTACAGCCCTGCTGATGCCCTGTAACCTGTGAGTCCATGAGATGGGACTCTGATCTGCTCTGGATCTAAAGATTTCTCAGCCCTTAAGACCCAGGATGCAAAGCACTGGTCTGGGGACACCTCAGCAGTCGAAGGGGCTGAATGCCTGGCGTGTTGTCTAGAACTTTTCTGTAGTCTCCTGGCACTGGTTTGACTCCTGTTGCCCATGGAGAAGAGACTCCTTTTGAGGATGAACTTGCTCACTGTGTCACTCTGAGGACAGGCTTGACCAGGCAGTCCAAATGCCAGCAAGGCCTCAACCCCACAACACTGTCCCCTGCCCAGAACTGTGCCTTCCAGACGCTTCCTCCTAGAGGATTTGGGTTGGGAGGGACCACCAGAGATCTCCAGGACCACGATTTCCTCCGAGCTGGACTAACCTGACAGTTAGATCAGGTTGCTAAGTGCTTTCTCCAAAAGAATTTCTTAAATTCTCCTGTCCCTTGCCCCAGTGCTGCTCAGCTACCATGGATGTTTCTTTATTTTTCCTTCAGCTCATTTGAAATTTCCCTTTCTGCATCTTCTCCTTGTTGTCTCTTGTCCTTTCCTCCCCTTGGCCCCCAGACAGCCCATCCCACCAGCTTTGACTGAGGACAATCACAGCCTCACCTCCAAGCATAGCCTTCCTGGGATCTCCTGGGACCATGCCGGCAGGTCGTGGTGGCCATCTCCAAGCTGAGCTATGTGCTGCAGATCCCTATGTGGTCTTAGACGAGAACATATGGAGACAGAACATGACCCAGGTCAGAGCCTGTGGGCTGATGCAAGGGCTGAGCCAGGGGCAGCAGGCATGAGAAGAGAAGACCTCCAGCAGCTCCTCTCCACACCTGGGCAGGCAGTGACACACTCGACAGTGCTCATGAGAGAGGAGAGTCACACAGGATGGGGGGCATTGTGACCTGCAGTGCTTGGCACCAACCAAGTTGGATGGAAGTGACCTCACAACCACAAACAGCAGCCACGCACCTAGCACTGGCGTAGCAGGCACTGAGCCACCACTGACCTCACAGTTCAAAACAGCAGCCACGCACCTAGCACTGGCCTAGCAGGCACTGAGCCACCACTGACCTCACAACCATATACAGCAGTCGTTGGCCTAACACTGGCCTATCAGGCACTGAGTCACAAATGACCTCAGAATTGCAAACAGTGATATAGTGTTTCCTTGTTGGCTGTCGTTTATAGATGCACAACTGGCCTAACAGTGTGTGTCAAAGGAAGTTGCTTGCTGCTTGCCTATCCCATTCTGAGGAAGTAATGACTTCACAGGCTTCAGCAAAGCCGTGTGCCATCTCCTGGCCTATTATATAGGAAGGCAAGAATGACCTCACAAGCGAAAACAGCAGCCATGTGCCCACCACTGACCTCTCAATACTGAAACAAAAGTGACCTCACAGTCTGCCTTGAAGACACGTGCATGCTGCTGGCCTAGCATGGACTGAGGCACACCATCCCCAGAAGCACAAACAACACTCATCTCCACGCTGCTGCTCTACCAAGTGCTCCTGCACCTGTACAAGAAGAAGGAATGTTTCTGCTGGTGGCCTAGGAGATACTGAGCCCCAATGACTTCACAAACACAAACATCAGCAATATGCATCGAGCTGGTCTGTCAGGTGCTGAGGCTGAAGTGAGAGGAGAGGAGAAGCTCACCTGGGCCGCTTGCATGTCCCTTGATTAAGCTGTTATCACTCCGTACAGAACAGTCTTCTGCAAACACCTTTCATCTCCTGGCAAGACTCTCTCCTGATCATGGCACAGCGCAACACTGTCACCCTGGTGACAAATCACAAAAGGCAACAATTGGTCTTGCTTTTCCTTTAGTGCCATCAAGTCCCAGCTGGGAGCCTTTGCACTGCAGCACCTACACAATGACAGCAGGACGCCACTTCCATTTCTGGTGCATTTCTAGGGACAGAGACCAGCTGAGGGAGCAGCTGCACTGCAAAGGGTTGCTGACACTGTCACATCAACTCAGCACTGCACCAGGCATCAACCTGACGCCAGACCTCTGCTCTGCCCCCTGGTCTACAAACACACTGTCTCTGCCCCACAGAGCTGCCTCTTCTGCTCAATACAACCAGGTGCCACCAAGAAGAGATGCATGCAGGACACTCACCACTTGCACACTCGCCAGGCACTGCTCTGCTCACTGCCTTCCCTTGGCTCCTCAACCCAGACACACAGCGAAGCTCTTGTGGTGACACCACAAGGTGGCCAAGGCACTCTGGGCTCACAAGGCCTGTGCAAATGAGCAGCACAAGATCGGGGACAGAGCTGGCTCCTTGGGAGATGCTGCTCTTTTCAGAGGGAAGGATCCTGCTTTCTTTGGGCACAGCAGGCTGCTGCTTTCCACCTCCATCCCCTCAGGAATCTCCACCTAGGGATGGCAGGGATGGGGATTTTCTTTAGTAATACAAAAGATACAGATACAGTGTAGAAACAGTAGAGAGTCCAGAAGGGCTCCTGAGCCCAAAGGAACCTCCCTTCCTTTCCTTTACTTACTTGGACAAGGAGCCCCAGGGAAGGGGAACAGGGTGCAGAGGCTTTGACATGAGGCCCAAGCAATGAGACAGCCCCAGCCTGGACGTCTGCTGAAATGCCAGCTCTCCTGGCTGTGCAGGCTCTGCAGCAGCAGTCCAGGCTCCACAGCTGGGTCCACAGAGCACTGAGGGCTGGGTGCCACGGGCAACCCGGCCCTGGGCACTTCTTCACCCCTCGCAGAGCCAGGAGCCCAAGAGCTGTCAGACTTCCTCAGGTCAAGCTATGGAGGCTTTGCGGCCCTCACACAAAGGCACTCAAGACATGAGGGCATTTATTATAAGGGTCTTGGACTCATCCTACATGGCACCACAACCTCCTAGAATAAGGAGGGGGTACAGTAGCATTTGCCGAGCAGGCTGGCAGTAACAGCAGTTGTGGGAGGAGGAATTTGCAGCACAGCAGAGGTACCAGGAGGTGAACCCACACCCCAAGTCACACAGGGAAGCCAGGCGCATTTATGGAAGCCTTTGCATCCATACATAGCCTCTTCTCATTCACTTGCAGCTGCTTTCACAGAGGGCTCACAATGTTGGCAAAGATGTTGACAGGCACAGGGATACGCCCTGGCATCCTGCCTCCACCCTCAGGGGTTCCAGGACTTCACTGGGAACCTCCAGGAGTGGAGCAACCTAGAAATAAATAAAGAAAGAATCGGAGTGTTACTGTCAGTTCTGCTGGCCTTACAGAGTCTCAACAGGCAGGGGCAAATGTCTCCTCTCCATGCTGAGCTGTATTGCTGAGAGCCTGATCAAAACTTCCCTGGAAAAGGACCCAAGACACCTCATCTACTGGCACCTGCCTTGAGCAGGGCATTGGATCCTTACCTCCACATGTCTCCCCCATTGCAGCCTCAAGGAATCTGCTCTTCTGAGACTCCTTCCAAGGGATCAGCAGCTTTGGAGATTCCGCCGCCACCGCTCAACAAGGACAGGTGTCTCAGAGCCACCCATCACCCTCAGGGGCCTGACTTCTCGTGAGGTGGCATCTCCCCTGTCTGCAAGGGTCTGCGTAGGCACAAAGTGGAGAAATGGCTCTGACTGATTTGATTAACTACCCATCTCTCTGAGGGATTGGAATGGATTAGGGTCTGGGATGGGAAGATGCAATGAGGGTCCAGATGCAACAGAAAGCCTTTAAGGAGGGAGAAGATAAGTTTTTCCAGGGGAATCAGTAAAATCCCAAAGACTCCGGGAAGCATCAAGACCTTCCAAAACTGCAAGCCTGAACCTCAGCTGAGAGAAACCACCAAACTGCGAGCAGCCCTGCCTCGCACCAGGATGCTCCAAGGAGGCAACACGGTCACCAACAGTCCTCACCCAGCTCTCCCAGAAGGACATCGTGATGGCAGGCTGGGCCTTGGGAGCAGAGCACTGCTCTCTCCAGCCACCTCCAACCATGCCGAGCAGCAAAACACTGGGGCCACCACCTGGCTCCACCACAGGGCACCCCGCACTCTGACACGCTGCTATCCCTGCACCTCACAGAGGGTTGGCAGCCAACACTTGCTCTGCATCAGCCACACGCAGGGCACAGCTCCACACATGGCAGCACACAGGGCACCCCCAAGTGCCCCACAACACACAAAGCCCAACTCTCCAGACCTTCCATTCCCTTCTAGGCCTCCAAGGCCTTGCAACAGGCACTGCCTCTGCACATCCACTCACAGCCCGGGGCCTGTTCACTTCCCACCTCCAGGACGCAGAAAGCAAGTGCTCTCAGAGGGGCTGGTCAGGCCAGCTCTTGCCTCTCTCTTGTGCCTCAACTTCTCTGAACAAGAAATCTCTTTGAAAATGTGGCCCATACCTTTTTGGGGAATGACATTCCTTCTGTCTCCTCCAACAGCCTTTGCACCCATTCCCCAATGACTGCATACGTGGACAGAAAATCCCAGACCTCGAACGTGTTACAGTCCCAAATGTGTCATAAAGGCAGGTGGACACCTCAAAGACAGAGACAGCATTCAGACCTGGCAGGAAAATCTCACAAGCTCCCTGCTGTTTTGGCAGGGGCAATTTCTAAAGCACACACACCCTGGGAAGAAGAGATTACTAATACCACTGCTCACACCAGCACTAGATGAATTTAGCAGCCTCAAAAGTCTAGCTCGACTCCCTAGCTGACCGGCAGGAGGCTGCAGGCTTCTACTTAGCAACAAGTGGAAAGTCCAGCTCCATGTCCATGTTCACCAGAGAACATCATCTGCATATTAAACGGAGCAGTACTAACTCATGATGACGGAGTGGAATAACATTTGTGCCAGATGATGGGGAACATCTACTTCTGCTTGATTAATGAGTTGCATTTCTGTATTGCTGTAGAGCTCTGCAGGGCTCAATCCCTCCTCTGAGCACACGCAACAAACCCAGAAGTGACCTCACCACCAGCATCCAAGCCATGGGTCTTCTTCTGACCTGTCAACTGCTCAGGTAGAAACAACCTCACAAGCACCTTTCCAGCCACAGCTCTGCTGCTATCCAATCAGTTCATCACTCAGAAGTGACCTCACGCTTAAGACAGCAGGGCCTCATGCCCAGGCAGAGGGAGAAGCCTTCCCGCAACTCACAAGTCTGGTTCCTTCCCCAAGGCTGAACAAACACAGCAAATCCTCTACGCATCCAGGACAACCAGCATTCTCCTGTTTTATGCCCTAACAATTGGAGACACGCGGAAGGACTCAGGCCAGAGCATCTCGGCTGGTGAAACCAGAAGAGCCACAAGTCAGCAACTCTTCACCCTGACCTAGGAGCATGGAAAGAACAGCAGCAAGTGGGAGCACTGGCCATTCATCCACTTTCAAGGCCCCTGACAAGCAAAACAGCTCCCACTTACAGAGCTGCTCTGCAAACACCCTCCAAGCTGCTGCCAGGGTCACAGGTCTCAGGGCAAAGCAAGAGGCAGGGAGCAAAAACAACGGCTAAGGCATGGCGTGACATGTGGGGACAGCCTCTCTCAGAGCCACTCAGAAATGCTGTTTTCAGAAGAAAACAGACCACTGGGAAGGGCCCCTCGTGAGGACACCAGCAGCCTGCTCACACTTTGCCCAGCAGCTCCCAAACGCAGCTCCGAGCAGCACTTGGGGACTGCAGTGGCAGCAGCAGTTCAGGGAAACGCTTCCAAATGGCTCTCCGACCCCCGGCAGGGGCAAAGCTTCCTGCCCCCAAACCCCACTGAGCCGCCCCGGCCCAGCTGCTCGGGGCAGGCTGGCACGTCTGGCTGCAGGGCAGCTCCCTGCTCTGTTCCCGGTTGCTCTGTGCCGTGCTCACGGCCCCACCAGCCCCTGCTGCAGCTCTTGCAGGAAAGCAGCCCCGTTGCCAGCACTGCTGCCCCTGCCCCGGTGGGAGGGCACCCACTGGCAGCTGAAAGCACCCGCAGCCCCGCCAGCCCCACTCACACCCAATCTCGCCCACTCACTCCCTCCGGCTTGGCTCCCGCTCCCCTTTCACGGCTGTTTTTTCTGCATGCTGTACTCCAACTGGCTGACAGAGCTGTCAGTCAAACTGTGACCCACCCTCCTCCCCTTTCCGGCCAATAGGAGGGCAGCACTGGGGGTGATGCCATGGCAACGCTTCAGCCCTGTTTGACCCTGCGGGCATGGCCAGGGCGCTGGAGGCTGCAGGTAGCATCCTGCTACCCCCAGGGCAGGGCAGGGCAGGGCAGGGCAGGGCAGGGCAGGGCAGGGCAGGGCAGGGCCCTGTCGCCCCTGGGGCCCTGGCAGCCCCAGGATTCGGCAGCCCCGGGGCTCAGCAGCCCTCGCGCTGTGCCGGCAGGGCTGGGCCACAGCCGGGCAGGGGCCGCTCTCTGTGGGACCAGGCTGGGCCCCGGCGCCTCGCTCTGCAGGGCTGAGGAGTCCCGGGGGCACAGGGCAGCCAGGGGCAGAGCAGCTGTGGGCCTGCCGGTGCTGGGCAGCAGAGGTGTGTGGCCGGGAGGGGGCTGGGGGAGATGGCCCTGCTGGACTGCCCCCAGCACTGCCCCCCATGGCTCAGAGAAAAATGCTTGGGGTCAGCAGGGACTTGTGGGGTGGCGATGGCACCCCCACCTGGTTCCAGGCTGCTCCCCCAAACAGACTGTCTTTTGGGTGCAGAGGTCTGACTCCCATTTGCAGAGGAACAGGGGCTGAGGCCATCTGAGGACAACATCTCTGAGCCCAAACCATGCTCTGCCAACTTGAAAGCATAAAAGAATCCAGGGGGAAGGAAGAGAGGTTCTCCCAAACAAGTAGACACCTTGGGGTTATTACAAGGTGAAGGATCCATTTCCAACATGGGCATTTCCAGCAGGCTCTTGAGGGCCCCACGGGAGCTACAGGACACCCCAGCCTCCAGGACACAGGACCCCTTTCGTGCCAGATCCAGATCCCAAAGGGGGACCCACTCCCAGGGAAACCTGGACCTGGAGTTCCCCCTGCCATGAGGGGATGGAGCTGGCCCCACAGGAGCCTTGGGGCTCAGGGCAGCTGTAGCCGCAGGACCCAGGAGTCCTGGCTGCCACATTGTCCCCTGAGCCAGGCGGGACCCTCAGGCAGAGCTCTTGTGGCAGCCCCCGGCACTGTCCAGCCACCCCCACTGCCCAGGAACCACAGCTGTTTTTGGAATTAGCACTCTGTGTGCAACACCTCAGGAAGGAGCTCCCGAATCCCTTACCCTTGGTGGAGAGCCACAGGAGCATTGGGAACAAGGAACTGCAGTGTGGGCTTATGGTCTTGGTCCAGCAGTCCTCCATCTCACTTGCCCTCTTGCCCTCAGCTCACCTGTCCATCCGTGGAAACAGGACACTCTTCCCATCTCATTACACTAAAACTCCTCTCCAACATGTCCCTGCTCCTCTGCCTGTTGGTGAACGGCCGCAACGTGGTCCCGCTGCCTCCTGTCCCTACTCCATGCTGTGGAGCAGTTCTGAAGGGCAGAGGTGGGGAGCACATGAGCAGTGCCCAGCAGTACCCAGGCATTGCAGGGAATCACCAGAGAGACCTCCCTGTGATGCAGCACATCCCACTGTGACCTCAGCTTGTGTCGTCTGGGGGCTCAGCAGGTCACCACGATGGAGATGCGGCACCCAGGAAGAAAGCAGAGAGATTTCCCCTCATGTCCTGGAAAGCAGTCCTTCTCCATGTCTCAGTTTGTCAGGGCATAAAATAGGAGTCACCCATCACCACCATGTGCCAGTGGCGGGGTGACCTGTGGTGGGGACAGGCGGTGGCCCCAGGGTCTTGGTGCTGCAGGCAGGAGGAGGTGTCTGGAGAGAGCAGTGCTGTGCATGGGGAGCCCTGCCAGGATGTGGAGCTGGGGAGCGCTGCGAGGTGAGGAGGTGCCTTGGCTCTCAGGGCCCAGGCTGCCCTGGTGGCGTGAGCCAGGGATGCTGGCAGCCTGCTGCCTTGTGTGCGCTGAGGTTCAGGCCTTGCGTTTCCAAAGCTCTTTTCAGGATGTGCAGCCAGATATACCACATAGACTGTGAAATACATAGAAATATGCAACTAAGAGTATTTGGAGTATAGGAGGTCATCTTTCAGAAAGGGTTCCTTCTTGGAGATTCTTGACGTTAACCCTTCTGGGATCTGTCCAAACACAAGATTTTTTTTTAGGCATAGCAGGCAAGTTTTTTAGGCTAGAGGCATAGCAGTTGCCTCTCTTTCCTATGAGCAAAGGCTAATGGGGATACTACCCATATACATATTTGGTGCAGACACTCTTTTCTTCTCATGTGACAGGACCCTAGAAACTCTTTGCTTATAATGCAGTAGTATCCCCCAAATAGCACTTACTTAACGATCTGATTAACCCCCCTCCAATCCAGTGAATACTAGAGAGGGTCTTGAGCTCTTCCTGCTGAAGGCCTCGTTGCTTCGGGGCTCTCTGCTGCACCCTGCACCCTGCACACTGCCCTGGGCTCTGACACAAGACATCCAGGACTGACATCCAGCAGGAGGCCTCAGAGAGCAGTTTAGATCATGTGCGACTTTTTCCACCCACGTAGTTAACAAGGAAACAGTCTTGCCAAGGTGGAGCACTCAGAGGTGCCCTTTCAAGCAGCAGTGCCACAGTCATTAGCTTTTGAAATGGGCAAGATAAGGGAAACTTCCAAAGACAAAGGATTTCTTCAGAAAATAATCGACCTTTGAAAACACTTCTCCCAGACGTGCAGTGACTACAGTGAGTAGTGATGCTCAAGCACTTGCCTGCAAGTCAGCAGGAAATACTCCATGGGTCATAGCTGAGAATCAGCTTGCAAAGCTGAAGTTTTTTTGTGCAAACAACTTGCAAGCCCCCTCAGAATGATGTCCCTCACCTTTCCACATGCTCCTCTCTTCTCTAAGGCAGTCATTTCTGACCTGACAGTTGAGGTGTCCAACTCAGCTGAGCACCTTTTGCACTGTGTCCCTGATCTGGTTGAGGCCTGCAGGTTCTGCAGCTCTTGCCTGATCAGCTCAGGCACAGCCTGGGCATCAGCTCACTCGTGGACTCTTCTTTGCAAGTGAAGCGCCTCTGAGATGAAATCACAAGTGTGGATCTGAGTCTAATTTGGACAAAGGTCCCCTATTGGCAGTGAGGTGTGGATAAAACGAAGTAAGGGTCAGTTCCTTGTAGGGTGGTGCAGGGCTGTCCCAGCAGGCCTTGCACAGTTCAGCTCCCCCACCCATCATCAAAGCGTACATTGGAGCCTGCAGAATGACTCCTTCTTGATATCACACACTAAAAAAACAAAACAAACAAACAAAAAAACCCTCTGGTTTGTATCAATACATCATGTGCTATTTTGGGAAGGTTGATCTGCCAAAGGAAGCCTCCAGGTAATGTCCATGGTGTCCCTGGGCCACAGGGACAGCACGCTGCGGTGGGAGGAGACCTAGGTGAGGAGCTGTGCACAGCTTGGTGGCAGGTCTGCTGCAGAGGGCTAGTCCTGAGCGGAGTGGCCATGAGCCATGCCTGCCTGCCTGCCAGCCATGGGCTGGTGAGGTGGCTACAGCAGAGATGCCCTCGCAATCAGCACCCAGATGGGTCCCTGTCACCTGCATCACCCTCTCCCCTCCCGAGGGCAGTCATTTCTGCTGGGTGGACTCTCTGAGGTGCTGGGTGACATCCCAAAGCCTGCTGGCCAGCACATCTGCTGAGGGCCAATCAGGCAGCTGCAGTGGAAGTGACCTCACAATCAGCACTGCAGCCATGTCCCCTTTGCCTGCCTCTCCCCATCCTCCTGCCTGTATATCATCTCTTGTGGGATGCGTGGTGGTGTGATTCTCTTCTTGTCCTCACAATGGCTCCTACCAGAACCCAGCCCACGAGGTTTCTGTACAAGAGGTGACCTCACCATCAACACTGCACATGTGTCACTTCTCTCTTGTTCTCCCCTGCCCCTCTTCTGAGTCGTCCTCTCTTCTGGGCCCCACATTCAACATCCCAGCCATGTCCCCTTTGCTGGCACCTCCTTCTCACCTATCCCCGTGGAATTACACACACGTGGTGGGACAGCTCACGTGGAGGGTGAAACTGGGCTCCTGGGGAAGGCAGGCTGGGGTGGTGAGGAGGTGCAGGAGTGCTCTGTGCAAGGGGGTGGCTGGAGTGCACAGGGCTTTGTGTTGGAGCAGGTGATGAGCCAGCTGAGACCTTGTAGTAAGGATAAGGGGACACACCAGTGTGGGTGACATTCTGGTAGTGTTTCAGCTCATTCAGGATCTGTTTTGCAAGATCCCACAGGAGACTTCCCCAGAGGGCAGAGGGGCCATGAGGCCTCTGTAAAGACAGACTAGGCAAAGGAAGAGAGGGCAGAGAGGCAGAAGAAGGGAGAGGAGATGTGTCCATTGGAATACAGGAGTTTCTCAGAACCAAGTTTCTCCATTCAGAGTGTTGCCAGGAAATGTATCATGAAGAATAACATATACATCTATATAAACATGTAAACTCCCATAGAGTAATTTCTGTAGTGCATGCATATGGTGCTGCCAATAGAAAAAAAAAGAAAATATTCATTCGAATTGATAAAGAACATTTGAAGTTCTGAAAATGAAGACTTTTTTCAGTTCTTGCATAGAGCTATTTTTTGTATAGATTTCACCCAATGACGAAAATTTTACATTCAGGCCTTTATAGACACATCTAGAGGCCACTGCTGCCTGAGATGCCCTGTGTAGCTGTGTTGCCATGTGGCGCTGGGAAATGTGACCCAGGAACTATGGGAGCCTTTTTGGAGCATTAGCTGGTTCCCAGGAGAAGCATCTCAAGACCTCTCAGTGGGACAACTTTTTTCTTTCCATTGACTAGAAAGAGAAGTCCAGACAGCTGGGTTAGCCAGAGTCATCTGCACTGAAGGGGTCTGGCATCAGGTGAGCTAATTCCCATCCCTGTTGTTGCCTCAAATGGAGTCGCACTTCATGACCATGCAGGGAACGAAAAGGGTTAGTGGCTAGATGTGTAGGGAGTCCTTTAAGGCATCACTGTAATACAGGTACGTGGAGACTGGTGCAATTTCGGCCATCAATAAATAGAGCGTTTTTCACTGAAGCTGATCAGGCTGCTTTCCTCTATCAGTTGTGAGAGCTTGACACTGCATGGTGTGACTTGCTGTGTGCAAAGACTGAGGAGCGGCAAGGAAGATGCTGGCAGGGAATGTTTTGAGGGCAGTGGATTTGTGCGAGACAAAAACCTGTCATTTTTAATAGTGTAGGCCTTATTATAGAAGAAATCTTTAGAAAATGACAATAAAAAAGAAACAGGAAAGAAATTAACTAAATAATCTAAAGCAAAAAAAAATTCGTTATACTTTTCAGCATTACAAGCTTCTTTGTGTTCTTATTTTTCTTATTATCATTGTGTTCTTATGTTCTTCTTTTTCTAATTATCTTTTTTGTTTGGTTCTTTTTTGATACACTGGTCTTTTGGGGAGATTCTTTTCTTTCTTTTTTGAAAGGGAAAGTGATTTTCAGAGCTGGGGTGGGATGCAGTCACAGGGTCATGGATGGCTGTTGCCATTGCAGGTGCCCTGGTCCCCTTTGCCCAGCCTCCCTCTGCAGCTGCAAGGGGCTCCGGTCTCCCACAGGTCCCCTGTGAGAGCTGCTAGGCCCAGGCAGGTCTCTCAGAGACACCAGGGCCTCTCCAAGTGCCCCTGGGTGCTTGTGGTTGGACACCTGAGCTCTGCCTGGAAAGCTGAAGAACTGTTTTCAAAAACAGGAGCACACTTTCCTCAGCTCAAATGATTGGCTAATTTTAATGTCAATGTTTTCCTATGATGAAAGAGTGGAAATCTTCAGGAAGGGTATGAATCTGAGGAGAAGAAATATCATTCTGCCCTTGACCTTGTGTTTCCACTGCTCTGTCATGCTGTGGATATAATCTTAATAATCTCTCACATATTTCCACATGTCCTGATAAAATTTTTCATTTCTAAAGGCATCTTTGCATCAGATGATCTGGAAATATGCACCTTCCATAGTTTCCCAGTTTTCCTCCTCCCCTTGCTCTTTATCATTCAGGTACCTCTCAACTCTCCAGTTGCTGCTCTGAGCTGCTGGGAGTCTGAAACTTGCCTCGTCTTTCAGCAGTCTCCTTGTCTCTTTAGCCAGCTCCTTTGTTGTGTTTCTTGTCTATCCTTTCCTATCTATCTGTGGAAAACATTTCAAGGAAGGTTATGCCTTGTGGGCAGTGGACCTCGCTGGAGGTAGCTTGGACTTGACATACAGCTGACGAGTGTTCTTTTTGTATCTTTTATTAAACTGTTCCAAATTTTAGTTTTGTTTGTTTGCTATTAAGAAAAAAACCTTCTGTGCCTGCTTGCAGCTAGTTCTTGAAGGAAAGCAGGTGGGAACTGGTGCACATGAGCTGTAACATTCAGCTACAGCCTTGAGTGGCAAAAGGTTCGCTTTTCACCAGAGTGATGTGAAGTCCCCAGTGGCTGATGAGGGAAATGGCAGGGCTGGGGAGCTGGCGAGGAAGGTTCTCCATACAGGTCTCCTATCAAAAATACTATTTTGCCTACATGCCCTGACTTCATTAGGAGACACTGTGGGTCAGTATGAATTGGAGAATGAGGGTATGACTTATTCTGAAAAGTGAAGAATCAAGAAAGCTTAAGAAGCAGACATCTTTCTTTTCAGGTGCTCATTGAAATCTGCCTAATTTCAATACAGTCCTGCAAACTTTCCAATTAGCGAAACAAGAATTGAAGAGCTGAAGAAAATTATGGAAAGAGGCATGACTCCTTAGGGTTTTTTTTGCATTTTAATGACCCCTCGGCTGTATTTGGTACTGAGCCCATGAACCTCAGATTCTGAGAAGAGGCTGAAGAAACCTCTCAAGAAGCAAATCCCAGGTTTCTTGGAAAGATAATGAGTCCCACTGAGGGCCATTACCAAGAAACTTTCCCCAGGGGCTGATTAGAGGAGAAAGTTGGAGGCCCTGATTGCAGGTAGGCAAAGGCAATGTGAGGGTGGCTGTGATGCCAAGTCAACCTTCATGTGTGTTGTCAAGCAGAGTGACCAGGCACTGACAGCCAGCCCCTGGGTAGGGTGATGCTTTCCATCCTGCATTGCTCAGGGCTCTTCCTGGGGACAGTGTGTGCGTGGGGGTGCAGAATGTCAAGTGCAGGACCATGATAGGGCACCTCCTGGGCTCCCAAGGGACAAGGAGGAAGCAAGGCCACAGTGCTTTAAGGAAACAGCGTCTTCTCGGGGACCTCAGTGTCAGAGACACCAGCCATAGCCAAGAGGACAAAACCTAGCTGTGTTGGGAGCTTTCAGCATTGGCAGTGCCCTCCGTTGTCTCCACCACAGGCTGCCCTATGCTTTCCCACGCCTGTGCCTCTTTCCCTGCAGACTGTACACACCCAAGCTGCTTCCCCACCTTCCTCTCACCCTGGGATCTCCCCACCTCTCCTGATGTCTTCCTGTCCTCACTTGCCTTTCCTTGAAACACCAAGCCAGGGGCTGATCACAGACTCCCTCTGGGTGACCTGTTGCACCTCAGCACTACCCTACGAGTGACATTCTTTTGACCTGAAGTCCATTCTGAACCTCTCAAGATGCACTTTGTGGCTCTTTCCCCTTCCCATGCTGTTTTCCAATACTAAGAAAAGCTTTATTATCTCTGAAACCACCCTTCGAGCAGTCACAGGCTCCTACTCTACTGTCCTTTGCCTCCACTTCAGCAGGCTAAAGAAGCCCAGGTCCCCCAACCTCTCCTCATGGATGGGTTTATTTCCACCTAGGCACAGGACTTGACACTTCTCTTGTAAATCTTCATGAGGTATTTGTTGTCCAAATCAAAAAAAAAACAAAACAAACAAAAAACCCAACCAACTAACGAATGAAACAAGCCACACTAGTGCCAATGAGTTCAGGATGAGCAGGGGTGGGGTGGGCTGTATGGGACAGGATCAGGGTGGTAAAAGGGACAGAGTTAGAAGACATGGAAAAAAAAACCCAAGGATATTAAAAGTGAAGCCAAGGATTGATCAGGGCTGTCTTGGGGATTCCTGCCAAGAAGCCCTGCATCTGAATAATTCTGACTGGAGGAGGACAAGAATGCTGGCCTGCTTCCACTGTCACAGGGCACCTGCGTGCTTTCCCTGACATCAACAAGCAAAGATTGAGAGTGGGAAGAATCATGGACTCCTTCAGGGCAGAAGGGACCTCAGGGGGTCTGTAGGCCAAATTCCTTGCTCACAGTGGGGTCAGCTCTGGTGTCAGACCAATTTCCTCTGGGCTTCATCCAGTCTGGTCTTGGAAACCTCCAAGGGAGGAGACTGCACAGCCTCTCTGGGCAACCACTTCCAATGTTTCACCATCCTCGTAGTGGAAAAGCTTCTCCTTATCTCCTGCAGGAACGTCTTTTCTTCCAACTTATGCCCATTGTCTCTTGTCCTCCCACCACGCACCCTTGTGAAGAGCCTGCCTCCATCTTATGGATGACTTTCTTGTATCCACTGGAAGGGTGCTATGAGATCCCTCCAAAGCCATCTCTTCTCCAAGTGGAACCAGACCCATTTCCTCACACAGCAAGTGCTCAAGCTCCCCAACTACTGTGAGGACATTCAGCCAGACTTGCTCCCAGTTATCAACCTCTTTCTTCTTCTGGGAACCCAAACCTGGATGCAGGGTTCTAGATGGTGTCTAATGAATACTGACTAGAAGGCGATCGCCATTTCCCTGGACCTCCTGGCTGTGCTCCTGCTCTTACAGCCCACAATGCTTCTGGCCTTCTTTGCTGCCAGGGAATGCTGCTGGCTCATGTTTTGCCTCCTGTCCCCCAGCACCCTCACGTCCTTTTCCACAGAGTGCTCCCCAGGCCCTCAGGCCCCAGCCTGTGACACTGTGGGGTGTTGGTTTATTGCAGGTGCAAGCCCTGCCATTTGTCCTTGTTGAATTCCATGAGGTTGCTGACAGCCCATTCCTCCTGCCTGCCTAGGTCCCTCTGAATGGCAGCCCTCAAGCATATGAGTGACCCCCAAACCTCCACTTCCAGTTAGGGGTCATCTACAAGCATGAGTGTTGCCTCCTGCCTGTAATACAGATGATAAACTGAACATCTTCCTGGAGAGACCCTCGGGTGCTCCACTTCTCCCTGGCCTCCAGGAAGAGTACTACCCATTCACCACTGCCCTCTGAGCCTCTGGTCATCCAAGCAGCTTTTTACCCATCCGCTTGTCTGCTCTTTTAGACTGTAACGTTCTAACATGCATGCAAGAATATTGTGGGAGACAGTGTCAAACACCTTGCTAAAGTCTAGGTAAAGGACATTTACCACACATTCGAGCTGCCCCTTCACACAAAAGACATCCTCCCTCCTCATCTTCTGTGACAGTCTCTCCTGAAGAGAGTGTACCCTACAAGCATCGCCCTCCAGTCATGTAAGTGATCACACCACATCTCAATTATTCCAGTGATGTTTCACACCTGTGACAGCTTGTACATCTCCATCTGCTCCTGTCTCTCCCCCAGGCTGCATACATTTGCATATATTAGTGTTGCAGAGCATCATCTGTGGCACAGAGAGCAGACTGGTTGTGGTGAAACCTGTCACCAAGAGCCAAAGAAACTGTGTGTGCAATGGCCCCACTTCAGAGCAGAGCCATGCTGGCCTAGATAGCAGGTGGCCATGTAATGGTGCAAGGAGGTTCCCACTGAGAGAGCAAAGCCTGAAGTGCGCAAGGCCAGCGAGAAACAGAGCTGGGCTGTGCAGGAATGGCAGGAGAGGGGTTGGCTGCCTGAGCTGACTTTGTAGCACCTTGGGGCCTTTGACAGAGGTGAACCGATCTGCAGGCAGGAGACGGTGCCACTGAAGAGGTCCCTGGGCCTGGACAGCCTGTGATTCAGGCACCCTGAGGTCACCATTACCCTAGTCCCCGTTCACATCATCTTGGGGGGTGAGAAGAGGTTCAGGCAGAGAAGAGCAAGAAGGGTTTGAGAGTGCAGAGACTAGAGCAGAGACCTTGGTGTGATGTGCCTCCCATTTATGCAGCACGCTTGAATGCAGACGGGATGGACTTTCCCTAAAGGCAGTGGTGGGATGCAGTTGTTTGGGCACAGGTAGGAAAGCCTGAGATAACCTGGGTTGTCTGCCCAGCAACCACTCCAAAGAGGCATGGTTTACCCATAGGTCCCATCCATGCAGTTGTGCTAGAAGCTGCAGGCATGTGACATGGCCCTGCCAGCCTGTTTCTATGTCATTATATCAAGTGTCTGCACTGAATTACATTAGCAGTTTGCACTGTAGGCATCTCCATGTGTCTCAGCATCATAGTGAGGGGTGCTCTAACAGTAGTGGGCATCTAGTGTCATATGAGGTGGCCAAGGAAATTCTCCACCTGGCCCCCACCTCATGCTCTGGAAGGATGGGGGTCTCCCAGTTGCTCCATGAGAGCAAGCAGACACTGGCACATGCCTGGGACCACCCCTGTCTCTTCCAATGTCACCAGGTGTTTGTGTGTGAGCAACTGACTCCCACCCTCCATCTCCAGTGATTACAGCCAGACCTTAGACAAGGAGCTTGTGTGCAGACATCTATGTTATGCTCCCTTCAGCTTGGGAAGGGGAATCCCACCTTCTGTGTGTTTGTGAAGTTCACAGGAGGGATCTGAATCCCCCTCCAGCCCAGGACTGTCCAAACCAGAATGAGGTGCCCGCATTGACTCATCTGAGTCAGCACCTGAACCATGGGTCAATCAGCTCCCTTCTTGCTTCTTTCTACATGTCCTGCCTATTTAAGAGATGGGAATAGGGGCTTCCAGAGTGGGACATTTCCACCTCTTGCAGATAACCATGCTCTGATGAAACAATCTGTAATGCTGGAATCAGTCTTCCTTCAGTGCTTAGTGAGGGACCATCAGTGATTCTTTTAGTTTATTACAGCGAACATTTCCCAGGAGGAGGGAGCACAAGGGACAGAGAAATTCATAAGCTCAGCTGGGCCTCTGCTCCTGAGTGGGGCCAGGCTCCTGGGATGGAGGGAGCTCATGGTAACTGGGCAGCACTGCCCAGAGACAGCTGTGTGCAGGAGCAGCTCCTCTGCAAAGAGCAGCAGGGCTCTGGGCACTGCCTGCTGCTGCTGACATGAGAGGAGAGAAGGCAGAGAGAAGTGCAAGGCAGTGTGGAGTGGGAGGAGAGAGGAGAGCTCCTTGTGGGAGAAATCTTCGCAGCCCTTGACACTGTAAGTCTCTGGCTGCAGGACAATGCTACTGAGGTTCCTGGAGGGGTCTTCTAAATCCATCCCATCCCATAAGTCATAGGCTTTTTAAGGATCGCTCTCCCGGCACATCCAGTCCATAGTCAGAGGAGGAGATGCTTCAGAGCAGGGATTCCCTGCCACATCATCACAGGGACAGGGCGTGCAGCTCCATTCTGCCAGGGGTGGCTTTCGGGGTGTGAAGCCAGGGAGCACACACAGGTCTGCGCAGGGCTGTGATTCAGAGCAGTGTCCCTGCACCCCAGGGTGCTGTGTGCCCGGGGCAGTAACTCTGCTGCCTGCGAGGATGA
Source organism: Apteryx mantelli (assembly GCF_036417845.1). Classification (NCBI taxonomy): domain Eukaryota; kingdom Metazoa; phylum Chordata; class Aves; order Apterygiformes; family Apterygidae; genus Apteryx; species Apteryx mantelli. Next base: position 19,667,455 of record NC_089988.1, read on the forward strand.
GCCCTCCACCTGCCCAGGGAGCTCCCCACAGCACTATGGGGAGAAACTCTTAGTGAGAGGAGCGACCCCCGGCAGGGCAGGTTCATTCTCCTGCTGAGAGGGTGCTGCGTGGGTCACGGTTGCTCACAGCTCTAGCTCATGCACAGGAGATGTCCGAGGGGGTCTTTTCAAGAGGAGATCAAGAGAAGGGCTGCTTGAAAGGGAAGGAGCTTTCCTTCAGATGTCTGCATTTTCAGTTTCCTAATTTTGACACGGAGAATGAAGGAACAAGTTTTCTTTTTTGGGAAGAAAGTGGGAGTACTAAACCTTCACTCTCCGAGATTAATTGGTCTGTGAGAAACCTCAGGAAGCCGCTTCATCCCAACCTTAGCCTACAGACAGCATCCACATCACCTTTGTGGCCTCATAGGAGTTTACGTGACCTGCTGCTTAGGACGTGCATGCACAGAGATGCCCCTAGAGAGTGCCCTGATCCGAGAGGTTTCCTTAGGGCAGAACTGAGCACACAGCGGGTAGGATGGGGTCTGTGAGCACTGAGCAGGAGAAGATGTTGTGACAGAGAAAGAGCTGGCAGCAGGGACAGCTCCAGGCAGCAGGGATGGGCAGGGAATGAGAGGGAACTGCAGGGCATGAGCTGCCTCCCCTGCAGCCAGACCTGCGACAGAGGAGAGGGACATCTCTCCTGCTCTGGGCCCATTTCATGCTGCCTGACAAAGGGGCTGAGAGTGACTGCCCTGCGATGTCACCATCTGCAAGGTGGCATGCCCAGCTGGTTAAGGGGAAGGCTTTCCAGAATGCCTCTCTGTCTCTCTCCTTGCCTCCCTTGGCAGCAGGATCATGGCGTTGCTCCTTGTTTCCCCTCCTGTCCATGCTGCTCCTGTTCTTGTTTTGGGGCTTTCTGGGGTTGGGTGTTTTCAGCTGCAATTCAGACATTGATGCTGCACGTTGTGGAACAGAGGGGTCTGCATGGGAATGAGGTGGCCCCAGCTCCCTTATAACATGTGGAGCTCCAGGAAAGGTAGTCTGTGGGGCTGGGAAATGAGCTGACTCTCCCTTAAGGAGAGCCCATCTCCAGTCCTAACGGTCCTTTCACTGTTTCCCTGTGGTGTCCTGCCAGGCTGCAACCTGCCCTCTAGAAAGGCACCGTTGTCTCATAGCACCTCTGTGATATCTGAGCGCCCCATGAGGAAGGTGCAGAGATGGTGAGAGTATGGAGATGGTGGTGGGAGGCTGTATGTGGGCACCTGCAAAGAGCCCTGTGTGTCCTTGGCTAGAAGGGGAGTGTGGAGAGCTCCGTCAGGTGCCCGGAGGAAGGGTGAGAAGTTTGGAGCTGTGCACTTTGAAACTGGACTTGTGTGCTGTCAGCAGGGGCTGGTTTCCTTCTAGGGCAACATATGAGTGTGATCATCCTCCAGCTCCAAGAGAGAACTGCAACATTTGGGATTTCTTTGCTTGAAAGGTCTCTGCTAACTTCTCAATGTCTTTTCTTCTTTGCACAGTCCCCCATGCCTGGAGGTCACAAAACGTCCAACAGCAGCTCCTTCAATGAGTTCCTCCTCCTGGCATTTGTGGACACGTGGGAGCTGCAGCTCTTGCACTTCTCACTCTTCCTGGGCACCTACCTGTCTGCCCTCCTGGGCAATGGCCTCATCATCACAGCTATAGTCTGCGACCACCACCTCCACACCCCCGTGTGCTTCTTCCTCCTCAACCTCTCTGTTCTGGACCTTGGCACCTTGTCCACCACAGTCCCCAAATCCATGGCCAGTTCCCTGTGGGAGAACAGGGCCATTTCCTACTCAGGATGTGCTGCTCAAGTCTTCCTGGTTGTCTTCTTCTTAGGAGGAGAGTATTTTCTCCTCACTGTTATGGCCTATGACCGCTACGTTGCCATCTGCAGACCCCTGCACTACGGCACACTCATGGGCAGCACAGCTTGTGTCAAAATGGCAGCAGCTGCCTGGGGCAGTGCTTTTCTCCATGCTCTCCTGCACACTGCTAACACCTTTTCAATACCACTCTGCCAAGGCAATATCGTGGAGCAGTTCTTCTGTGAGATTCCGCAGATCCTCAAGCTCTCCTGCTCATACTCCTACCTCAGGGAAGTTGGGCTTATTGCATTTAGTGCTTCTATAATATTTGGGTGTTTCATTTTCATTGTGCTGTCCTACGTGCAGATCTTCACTGCTGTGCTGAGGATCCCCTCTGAGCAGGGCCAAAACAAAGCCTTTTCCACATGCCTCCCTCACCTCGCCGTGTTCTCCCTGTTTCTCAGCACTGACGCTTCTGCCTACCTGAAGCCCCGCTCCATCTCCTCCCCAGCTCTGGATCTAGTGGTAACTGTTCTGTACAAGGTGGTGCCTCCAGCAGTGAACCCCCTCATCTACAGCATGAGGAACAAGGAGTTCAAAGATGCCCTGAGGAAAGTGATTTCCTGGACATTTTTCAGCAGTGGTAACATTGCCTTTGCTCTCCACAAATGACTCCCCCTGTGTCCTGTACCAGGACTGAGCTTTGTTTGCTCACTTTATTTTTATGTGACTTTTATTACTGATGTTATTATTATTTGTTACCATGTTGCTACAGAAATGCTTGGATTCATTCCACCTTTGCTGAGGCTGCTCTGTCTCACCTGGTGCCCATATAAAGTTGTGTCCAACACTGGGTCAGAGCTGAGTCCATCGCAATATCTGTTTACTAAAGTAGGTTCTTGCAGGTGCAGTGCCTGAAGGCTGGGCTCTTCCTCCAAAGCTGCTGTCCCTTATGTCATGTCCCCAGCACATTTCCTTGAGACAATCTTGCCCACCCCGCATGCTGATCGTTACCCCAGAAGTCATCCTGCCAGACAAGGCTCCATGCCCAGCTGGAGGACTGCATGTCCAGCTGTGATCCCTGGGAGGATGAGCCCTCTGCTGGGTCCTCTGCAGGGCTGGCAGGGAGCATGCAGAAGAAGTCCTGGGGTGTTCTACTGGGCCTGTAGACCGTCCTCCTCCCATGGCAGGACTCAAACAGTGTCTGTCAGAACACAGATTCAGCCAAGCTCGTTGTTGCATGAACGGAGAGGAGAAACTGCCCCATGAAACTCCTCACACACCCAGCCTCACATACCACCTATTTCCAGCACCGGCCATTCCCTGTGGTCCTGGTGAGGGGTCATCTTTGAATGTGACCCGCTCCGTCTGCCTGCTGGGCTCAGCACCTGTATGGGGGGAATGGCCAGCCCTGCCTGGGTTCTCTCTGGGCCCAGACCTCATCAGACACTGGAGCATGGCCTTCTGCTTACCCTGGGGGGACAGGGACAGGGCTGGGCAGGGTCTGGGGACTGGTGGGAGGCTGCCCCGCAGAAGGCCTGAGGGGGACGGGGCACCAAGGGCTGTCATGGGGACCATGCCTGCAGGATGTTTCCCCACCCCAGAATGCATCCTGTCCTGTGGGGTCCCCACACAGTGGGGTCATGGGGCCACGTGCAGGGCAGCAGGGCTGGGCCAGTGGAGGGATGAGGTGCTGATGGGAGCCACGACACTCCAGAAGCTCCTGACGGTCATGGCGGGGACTCGCTGCTGCTAGCAGGGTTGGGGGTTCCTTGAGGGCTATTGCCACCAGCACGACTTGCCAAGACTCTCAGACCCAGCACAGATGGTCGGTGCCCAGCAATGCAGCTCACAGTGCCCCCCGTCCTGTGTCGCCATCCTCTCTCAGGAGCACTGCCGGGTGCATCACTCCCTGCCCAGGTGTGGAGCGGAGCTGCTGGAGGTCTGCTCTTCTCATGCCAGCTGCCCCCACCTCTGCTGTTGCACTGGTCCACAGACTCTGCGCTGGGTCATGTTAGGTCTCCATACATTCTCATCTGAGACAATGTAGGGACCTGAAGCACATAGCTCTGCTTAGAGCTGGCCACAACGACCTGCCTGTGTGTTCCCAGGAGATCCCAGCAAGGCTGTGCTTGAGGTGAGGTTGGGATTGTCCTCAGTCAAAGTTGGTGGGACGGTCTGGCTGGGGGCCAAGGGGAGGAAAGGACAAGAGACAACAAGGAGAAGATGCAGAAAGGGAAATTTCAAATGAGTTGAAGGAAAAAATAAAGAAACATCCATGGCAGTTGAGCAGCACCGGGGCAGGGGGCAGGAAATCTTAAAAAAACTCTCCTGGAGAAAGCACCTACCAGCCTGATCTAAGTGTCAGGTTAGCCCAGCTCAGAGCAGATCATGCTCCTGGAGATCTCTGGCAGTCCCTCCCAACCCAAATCCTCTAGGAGGAAGGGGTTGGAAGGCAGAGTGACAGTCAGGGGACACTATTGTGGGGTTGAGGCCTTGCTGGCACTTGTACTGCCTGGTCAAGCCTGTCCTCAGAGTCACACAGTGAGTGAGTTCATCCTCAGAAGGAGTCTCTGCTCCATGGGCAACAGGAGTCAAACCAGTGCCAGGAGACTGCAGAAACATTCTCAGGAACACACCAGGCATTCAGGCCCTTTGACTGCTGAGGTGTCCCCAGACCGGTGCTTTGCATCCTGGATCTGAAGGGCTGAGAAATCTTTAGAGCCAGAGCAGATTGTAGTCCCACCTCCTGGGCTCATGGGTTACAGGGCATCAGCAGGGCTGTACCAGCTGCAGGGAGGGAATCAGTGCCCAGGGCATGAGCAGATCCCCCTCTGACCTCCCCTCTCTCTTCAAACCCCAGAACAGAGATCGTCTTTCCTGTGTCGTCCCTCCCTGCCGGGCTGTATTCCAACCGGAGGGGACACAGGCCCTCCCACTGGGGAAATGCAGGAGAGGCCAGTCTCATCTAGAGGAGTGGGGTCCCACCACAGCTGCTGGGTGGCCAGGCCTGCAGGCTGCAGACCCCACTCTGTTCACTGCAGATCTCCTGCCTGGGGCTGCAGGGTGCCCAGCAACAAGACAGGCATGCTTGGGGGTCTGGTGCCACTGGGGTGGTGGCCTTTGCACCAGCCTCTGTCTGTAAGTTACTCAGGAGGTTCTCCACCTCCATGTTAGTGGCAAAGTAGTGGAGAAGGGGAAAAAGGAAAGCCTTTGTCCGTGAGATCGCCCGGTCAGACCTCTACTGCCTTCTCCTGCTGCATCACCCCCCCAAATCCTTTCACAGGAGCATTCTTTGGTTTCTGACTCTCTATCTGACTCCGCTTTGAGCAGCACCTTGCACTACAGGCCTCCTGTGGTCCCTTCAACCTGAATTATCCTGAACACCTATGATCTCAGGCCCCATTTCAAGCACAGAGCAAATGTCTCTGGGACAGGAGAACTTTATGCTTTTTGTGACCATCTAAAAGAAGGCAGGTGACTCCTCCCCCTTGACTCTAAGGGCAGCCTGGCAGGCACTACCTCAGACATATCTACATCACAGCGGAAATTCTTTGCATCCACCTTTAACCACCTGAAAGGCCATTGCCTGGATCCCCTCAGTGATGAGGGGAGAAATGCAGGTTTTTCTGCGCTGTGATTTCTGTACCTCTGTAGTTTGTGCCTCTAAGTAGATGGTGCCATCCTCCCCTTGGTTTCTTGCCTGAAGCTCAGGCTGGATGGGGATGTGAATGTGGAGGTTGTCTGTCACTGCACTGACTGTGAGATGGTGGAGAGGTAAGAGGAATAAGAGAGTCACCACCCTGGACTGCAGCAGAGAGGATTTCCTCCTGTTTGGGATGGAGTTAGGCAAGCCAAAGCTCAGCTGGAGCTGGAGCTGGAGCTGGAGCTGGAGCTAGGAAGGGATGGGGAGGGTAACCTGAAGGGCTTCTGTAAGGACGTTGGCAGCACAAAGCAGCCATTCAAGGAAAATGTGGTCTCCCTGCTCAGTGGGGCAGGGGACATAGTGACAAAGACAGGGCAAAGGCTGAGGAGCTCACTGCCTCTTTTACCTTGTCTTTTCCTGGTCTTGTCTACTGCCAGGCCTCCCTGGCCCCCGAGTCCTTTGGCAGCATTTGTGTTAGCAAAGCCTCACCCATGGCAGAGGACAATGCATCTGGGGAGGACTTTTGCCCAGTGGGCACACAGAAGTGCATGGGACCAGACGGGAAGCACCCCAGGGTGCAGGGAGAGGTGGCTGGAGTCACTGCAGTGCTGCTCCCAATTGTCTGTGAAATGTCAGGGTAATCAGGGCAGTTCCTGATGACTGGGAAAAGGCAGAAATTGTACCCATTTTGCAGAAGGGCAAGAGGGAGGATCTGGGGAATAACAGGCTGGTCCTCTTCATCTCAGTCCCTGGGAAGGTGATGGAGCAAATCCTCCTGGAAACCATCTCCAAGCATAGGAAGGACAAGGCCTGGAAGAGGCAGCATGCGTTGACCAAGGGGAAATGGAAAGCATGCCTGACCAACCCAATTGCCTTCTACCATCAGATGAATGCCTGTGTGCACAATGAAAAGGGAGTGTGGCGAGATGTTTTAGGGACTCTTTTAAAACACCACGGTAACACAGGTATGTTGATATTTGTGTAAATTTGGCCATCCAGAAGCAGAGCATTTCCTTGAAGCTGGTTACCCTGCTTTCCTCACCGGTTGAGAGAGCCTGACACCTCAGAGTGCGACGTGCTCTGCGCAAAGAGTGAGGAGTGGCATGGACAGCTGTGGGCAGGGTGTGGTTTTCTGAGCCCTGGGCTCTGTGTGAGACACAACAATATCTTGTTTAATGGTGTAGGGCTGATTATAACAGAAATGTTTAGAAAATGAATTAAAAATGAAACACGAAAGAAATTAAGAAATAGATTGAAAGCAAAGAAATTTTTTTATATACTTTCCAGCTTTAATTTTTTTGTGTTCCTATTATCTTTCTTGAGTCGTTTATTTATATTTTCTTAATATAGTGGTCTTTCAGGGGAATGTTGTGTTTTTTCTTTTTTTTAAAAAAGGAAAGAGATTTTCAGAGCAGGGGTGGGATGCAGTCACAGGGTCATGGACAGCTGGTGCCTTTGCAGGTGCCCTGGTCCCCTCTGCACAGCCTCCCTCTGCAGCTCCAAGGGGATCCGGTCTCCTGCAGGTCCCCTGGGAGAGCTGCCAGGCCCAGGCAGGTCCCTCAGAGACACCAGGGCCTCTCCAAGGGCCACTGGGTGCTTGTGGTTGGACCTCTGAGCTCTGCCTGGAAAGGTGAAGAACTGTTTTCAACATTCCAAAGATAGGAACACACTTTCATCAGCTCAAAAGATTGGCTAATTTTTAATGTCAATGTTTTCCTGTGATGAAAGAGTGGAAATCTTCAGGAAGGGTGTTAGTCTCGGGAGAAGAAATATCGATCTGCCCATTAACTTGCATTACCACTGCTCTGTCTCTTATGCTGTGGGTTTAATCTCAGTAACCTTTTACATATTTCCATATATCCTGCTTAATTGATCATTTCTAAAGTCATCTTTGCATCAGACTCTCTGGGCATGTGCACAGTTGACGATTGTATTTTATTTCTTATGACACTGGATCAAGATTATTTTTGTTTGTCTGCAATTAAGACAAATCCTTCTGCGCCTGTTTGCAGCTAGTTCTCGAAGGAAAGCAGGTGGGAATTGGTGCACACGAGCTGTAACATTCAGCTACAGCCTTGAGTGGCAAAAGGTTCGATTTTCACAAGAGTGATCTGAAGTCCCCAGTGGCTGATGAGGGCAATGGCAGGGCTGGGGAGGTGGGGAGGAAGGTTGTTCATGGATCTCTGATCTCAAGGATGCTGCTTTTCCTACATGTCCCGACTTCATTAGGAGACACTCTGGATCCATATCAGTTGGAGAATGTGGATATCTAGTTTGTAAGCTGAAAAAGAAGGAAAACTTTAAAAGCAGAAATCCTTTTTTTTTCTTTTTTGTGCTCATTGAAATCTTCCTCTTTTAAATACACTCCTGAAACTTCCCCAACTAGCCACACAAGAATTGAAGAAAATTATGGAAAGAGGCCTGGCTCCTTAGGGTTTTTTGCATTTTAATGATCCCTCGAATGTATTTGGTGCTGAGCCCATGCACCTCAGGTGCTGAGGCTGAACAAACCTCTCAAGAAAGTCAGAAGAAAATTCCCAAGTTTCTTGGAGCGTTAACAGGTCCCACTGAGGGCCACAATCAAGAAAGACTCCCCAGGGGCTGATTAGAGCTGAAAGTTGGAGGCCCTGATTACAGGTAGGCAAAGGCAATGTGAGGGTGGCTCTGAGGCTAAGTCAACCTTCATGTGTGTTATCAAGCAGAGTGACCAGGCACTGACAGCCAGCTCCTGGGTAGGGTGATGCTTTCCATCACACATTGCTCAGGGCTCTTCCTGGGGGCAGTGTGAGGTGACGATGCAAAATGCCGAGTGCAGGACAACATTACAACACCTCCTGGGATCCCCGGGGGTGAGGAGGCAACAAGGCCCAGTGGTGTAAGGAAGCATCATCTTCTTGCAGGCCCTGGTGGCAGACGCACCAGCCATAGCAAAAGGAAAAAAAATCCTCAGTTCTTTTGGAGGCTTTCAGCCTTGACAGTGCCCTCCGTTGTCTCCAACACAGGCTGTCCTTAGCTGTCACAAACCTGCACCTGTATCATTGCAGCCTGTACACACCCAACCTCCTTCCCCACCGTGCTCTCACTGCAGGATCTCCCCACCTTTATTGAAATCCCTCAGTCCTTGTTGGTGACTCCTTGAAACACAAAGCCAGGGGCTGATCACAGACTCCCTCTGGGTGTCCAGCTTCATCACAGCACTACCCTACGAGTGACATCCTTTTAACATGAAGTTCAGTCTGAATGATTCAAAATGCAGTTTGTGGCTCTTTCTCCTTTGCATGCTGTTTCCCACTTCCAAGAAAAGCTCCCTCATCTCTGAAACCACTCTTCAAGCAGTCAGAGGTGACTACCGTATTGGCCTTAGCCTTCACTTCAGCAGGCTAAAGAAGTCCAGGTCCCTCAACCTCTCCATACAGGCCACGTGCTTCAGGCCCCCAACCCCATCTGGGCAGACCTCCCCTGGACCCTCTCCAGTTGCTCCCCATTCCTCCAGCACTGGGCAGCCCACACTGGGACACATTGTTCCAGACGTGGCCACACCAGTGCTGAGTGGAGGGAGTTAAGAACTGCCCTTGCGTGGGTGGCCAGGCTCTTCCTAATGCAGTCCTATATGCAGCTGGCCTCATTTGTGGTGAGCATGCACCACACGCTCATATGGCATCCCCTGTAATGTCCAGGACCTTCACCTTCGGGTCCCTCCTCTGCTGGTCAGGTCTCTGCCTGTCCTGATGCACGGGTTGTTTCCCCACTGATGAGCTTTTCAAACAGGACAGGATGTGGGGTATAACCCTGCATACCCCACCTTTACCTGGCTTCCTGGTAAAGCATGACCCATTCATGAAAACCCTCTGACCTTGATCATCCAAACTGCTTTTTGCCCATCTGGATGTCTACTGGACATCCACCACTATCCTCTCCTCCACAAGTACTCATCTTTTATCACAGAAGGAAATCAGATGGTTCAGGAATGATTTATTTTGGGTAAATCCATGCTGACTGTTCCCAGTCACCTTCATGATGTGCCCAGAAATGTGATCTGAGAGGACTGGCTCATGACACAGTCCTCACCAACGTGAGGCTGAATGGCCTGCAGCTCCCCAGGTTGTCCATGTGGCTGTCTTTGAAGGTGGACACAACATATTCCTTCTGCTGCTCATTGGGACCTTCGCTGATCTCCACAACCTTTCAAAGATGACAGCAAGCAGCCTTGATGTCACAGCAGCCAGCTCTGATGCCAGCCATCCAATCCCATAGGCTTGTCTGGGTTGAGTTCTAGAGACTTAGGCACTGCAGGCTGGTTTTCTCCTTAGCAGTCCTGACTCTAGGCACAACAGCTCAGGAGACCTTCTTGGTGAAGACTGAAGCCAGGGAGGACTTGACTTCCCCAAACTTATCTGCATTCACTTTTGCTAGAATCCCTGCCCCAGTCAGCAGTGACACCACATTTCCTTTTTTATTCTTCTACTGTTACTGAAGCAGCAGTAGCTCTTCTTCCTGTCCTTCACATCCCCTGCAAGTGTCTCTGTCCCAGGGGAGCTTTGGCTTCCTTAACACCATCCCTACTTTGCTGGACAATATTTCTGAATTCCTCTTTTGCAGCCTCTCCCTTCTTCCCCTTTCCGTATGCTGCCTTATTGCCCTGGAGCTCACGTGGGAGCTCCCTATTTAGCCAAGCTGGGGTCCAGAGGTGTCTGCTAATTCTACAAACTGTTCATAAGGAGCATTCTTGTGCTTGATAGGTGCTTAATGACCTGCTGGCTTTCCTGAGCTCCTCTGCCCTTCAGAGCTGCCTCCCTTTGCCCATCCCATGGAAGAGCTCCATACATCCAAGTTACCCCTTCACACATAGGACATCCCCCTCCTCATCTTCCCTGGCTGTCTCTCCTGAAGAACTTGCACCCTGCCATTGAAGGACTCCATCATGCGACTGATCCCACCACATCTCAGTTATTCCAACCATGGGGCAGTCCTGGGACAGGCTCCATATGTTTGCATATATTTTGGCTTCAGCACCTCAGCTGTGGTGCTGAATGAAGGTTTGTCACAGGGAAAACTTTTAGCAAGGACCTCAGGAATACAAAGGCTTTGATTGGAAGTGGTGACATGCTGGCCTAGACAGCAGGTGGCAATGTAATGGTGAAAGGAGATTTCCACTAAGAGAGCAAAGCCTGCAGTGTCCAAGGCCAGTGAGAAACAGAGCTGGGCCACAAAGGAGTGGCAGGAGAGGGGTTTCCTGCCTGAACTGACTCTGCAGCACCTTGGTGCCTGTGACAGGCTTGAACCAATCTCCAGGCAGGACAAGGTGCCACTGAAGAGGTCCCTGGTTCTGTGATCCAGCCACCCTGAGGACATCATCAGCCCAGTCCCTGTTCACATCATCTGGGGGGCGGAGGGGGAGGGGGAGGGTTGAGAAGAGGTTCAGAGGGCAGGGAGCAAGAAGGGTCTGAGAGTGCAGATGCTGGAGTGGAGACCTTGGTGTGATGTGCCTCCCATTTATGCAGCATGCTTGGATGTAGATGGGATGGACTTTGCCTAAAGGCAGTGGTGGGATTCAGTTGTTTGGGTACAGGTAGATAATCCAAGATGCCCTAGGGCACTTGCCCAGCAAGCACTCCAAAAAGGCATGGCTTTCCTGGAGGTCCCCTGCTGGAACTACTAGAAACATGTGGTTTTGCTGGACACCCCAGGCACTTGACATGGCCCTGCCAGCCTATTTCTATGTCATTAAATCACGTGTCTGCACTGAATTACATTAGCTGTTTGTAACATTGGGATCTTCATATGTCTCAGCTTCATAGTGAGAGGAACACTAGTTGTAGAAGGCATCTAGGGTCATTTCAGATGGCCAAGGGAAATTCTCCACCTGGCCCCTAGCTGATGCTCCATAAGGACGTGGGTTTCCCAGTTGCTCCATCAGAGCAAGAAGACACTGGCACATGCCTTGGACCACCTCTGTCTCTTCCAGTGTCACCAGGTGTTTGCATGTGAGCAACTGGCTCCCACCCTCCATCTAAAGTGATTATAACCGGAGCTTAGGCAAGGAGCTCCCATGCAGACATCTATGTTGTGCCCACTTCAGTTTTGGCAAGGGGAATCCCACCTCCTGTGTGTCTGTGGAGTTCACGGGAGTTAGCTGAATCCCATTGCATCCCAGGGGTTTCTAAACAGGCATGAGATGCCCAGATTGACTCATCTGCATCAAGACCTGAAGAATGGGAAAATGAACTGCCTTCCTGACCCCTTCTAGGTGTCCTGCCTAGTTGAAACATGGGAATATGGATTTCCAAAGTGGGACATTTCCAGCTCTTGTAGATAACCATCCTCTGATGAAACAAGCAACAATGCTGTGACTGGTCTCTCTGCATTGTTTCTAGAGGGACCATCAGTGATTATTTTGTTTTACCTCAGTGAACATTTCTCAGGAGAAGGGAGCACAAGGGACAGAGAAATTGATGAGCTCAGCTGGGCCTCTGTACCTGAGTGAGGCCAGGCTCCTGGGATGGAGGGAGCTCCTGGCAACCGGGCAGCACTGCCCAAAGACAGCTGTGTGCAGGAGCAGCTCCTCTGCAAAGAGCAACAGGGCTCCAGGCTCTGTCTGCAATTGCTGACAGAAGATGAGAGAAGACAGGGACAAGTGAAAGGCCGTGTGGAGTGGGAGGAGAGAGGAGAGCTCCTTGTGGGAGAAATCTTCACAGCCCTTGACACGGTAAGTCTCTGGCTGTGGAGCAATGCTATAGAGGTTCCTGGAGGGCTCTTCTAAACCCCTCCCATCCCATCAAATCCCATATCTGTTTTTTAAGGATGTCTCTCCTGGTTTTTCTTTTGCAGAGGAGGCAGAGACGCTTCAGAACAGGGATTTGCCTCCACATCATTAAAGGGACAGTGCATCCTGCTCCTTTTTCTTGGGGACAGCTGCAGGGGTGTGCAGCCAGTGTGTGCACACAGGTCTGTCCAGGGCTGTAATTCACAGCAGTGTCCTTGTGCTCCAGGGTGCTGTGTGCCTGGGGCAGTGACTGTGCCGCCTGCGAGGGTCAGCACTCAGCCTGCCTGGGGAGTTCCCTGCAGCACTGTGGGGAGAAGCTCTGGGTGGGAGGAGAGACGCCCTGGCAGGGCAGGTTCATTCTCTCCTGCTGTGAGGGTGCTGAACGGGTCATGGCTGCCCACAGCTCCAGCTCACTCCCAGAACATTTCTGGAGGAGACTTTCCAAAAGGAAGGTCAAGGCAGCAGATACATGAAAGGGAAGGAGCTGTCATGAGTCTGTGCTTTCACTTTGATTCTCTCTGGCTAGGGCGAAATGGGATTGGATCTGTCAGGTTTAGACAGGGGACTGAGACAGTGACACTGAGAGAGGAGCAGCTCTGGGAGGGACTCAGCAAATGCCTTCATGCACCCTTCAGCCTAAGGACAGAACCAGCATCACCTTTCCAGCCTCAGCAAGGTTTCTCTCACCTGCTCCATAGCACCTCCAAACACGGAGGTGCCCTGGGCAGCGTCCTGCCCCCAGGAGGTTTCTGCAGGGCAGAGCTGAGCTCACAGCAGGTGGGATGGGGTGTGTGAGCACTGAGAGGGGAGAGACATGGGGACGGAGAAACAGTTCCCCACAGGGACGGCTCCAGGCAGCAGAGTCATGCTCAAAGTGTGAGAGGAAACTATCAACTCCAAGGCCTCCTCTCCTCTCCAAGCCAGCACAGCCCTCTGCTCTCAAGGCTGGGGGGTCCAGGGCAAGAGTCGTTTCCTTGCCTGAAAATCCCTTCAACATTATGAGTGGGTTAAATCTGACTGGAACTGTCAGTAATTTAAAATTTTAGTCCCCCCTGTTCCCATCTACGTAGTGCTGTAGGTCAGGGCTGACTCCTCTGGAGCCCATGGGCAGAGGCCCCTGCTCCGCATGGCAAAATCAGCCAGCACAAATCAGAGCTCAAGCCACAGAGATCAATGATGGTGCTACTGAGATGGGGATAGGTAATGTGTGTGTGTTTGGTGTGTGTGTGGGGGGCGGGGGGGAGGGTGTTATGAGAAAGCTTTGCTCAGAGAAGCCTGTTCTAACTTGTCAATGTCTCTTCTTCCTCAGACAGTCCCCCTGTGCCCCAAAGGAGCAAATGTCCAACAGCAGCTCCCTCAACGAGTTCCTCCTCCTGGCATTTGCGGACACACGGGAGCTGCAGCTCTTGCACTTCTCGCTCTTCCTGGGCATCTACCTGGCTGCCCTCCTGGGCAACGGCCTCATCATCACAGCTGTAGCCTGTGACCACCGCCTCCACACCCCCATGTACTTCTTCCTCCTCAGCCTCTCCCTCCTCGACCTTGGCATCATCTCCACAACTGTCCCCAAATTCATGGCCAATTCCCTGTGGGACACCAGGGCCATTTCCTACTCAGGATGTGCTGCCCAGGTCTTCCTGGTTCTCTTCTTTTTAGGAGGAGAGTGTTGTGTTCTCACAGTCATGGCCTATGACCGTTTTGTTGCCATCTGCAAACCCCTGCACTATGGGACCCTCATGAGCACCGGAGCTTGTGTCAGAATGGCAGCAGCTGCCTGGGCCAGTGGTTTTCTCAATGCTCTCCTGCACACTGCTCACACATTTTCCATACCACTCTGCCAAGGCAACACAGTGGACCAGTTTTTCTGTGAAGTTCCACAGATCCTCAAGCTCTCCTGCTTGGACTCCTACCTCAGGGAAGTTGGGCTTCTCGTGGTTAGTCTTTGTTTAGCCTTTGGGTGTTTCATTTTCATTGTGCTGTCCTACGTGCAGATCTTCACTGCTGTGCTGAGGATCCCCTCTGAGCAGGGACGACACAAAGCCTTTTCCATGTGCCTCCCGCACCTGGCAGTGGTCTCCCTGTTTATCAGTACCGGCTTGTTTGCCTACCTGAAACCCCCCTCCATCTCCTCCCCAGCTCTGGATCTGGTGGTGGCTGTTCTGTACTCAGTGTTGCCTCCAACTCTGAACCCCCTCATCTACAGCATGAGGAACAAGGAGCTCAAGGATGCCCTGAGGAAAGTGATCCAATGGGTACAATGTCAGCACCAATAACTGTCCATTGTGCATCCATTCCTCAGGGTATCTGGAATCAAGGCTGTGTGCTGTGCGTTTATTTCTTTCTTACTTTTCTTTTTTGCATCCATGTCAAAAAACAAACAACAACAACAAAAAAATCCAGTTTGTGTCACCTCTCGTCAGGAATCTCTCATTTGAATCTGACCCAAAGTCCATGTTGAAGCAGGAAGCCAGGTTTCCCCCTTTCATCAGCAGAGATGGGGAACCTCAGAGCCCCACTAGTCTGAGCTCCCATGGATGTCCTGAGTGCAATGCAAAGAGTTTCCCTTTGCAGGGTCCCTTTCGGCATTGTCTCTTTCAACACCAAGGGAGCTCAGGGGCACAGAGTCAGGCTCACATGAGCACAGGCAGGGGGAGGCCATGGGTCCCGTGTCCATTAGGAGAGCTCAGCTCCCCTGGCCACAGTCAGGGTGTGATCCCACACCCCTCTTCTGTGAGGGTGGCAGCCGGCTGTCACCATGGGCTGGTCACTTGCTTCTGCAGAGCTCCACCACCCAAAGCGAAGTGGGAGTGGAGGGGAGGAGATACTGGACAAAGCCTGTGGGAACAGACCTTCTGCTTCTCAGGACCATTCCCCCACTGCCACAGCAGGCATTTCCTGTGCAGCCTTTGTGTGGGGGCTGCAGCTTTCTTGGAGACGTGTCCACCAACAGCAGCAGGACTTTCTCTTTTCAGGGCCTTTCCAAGTCTGCCCTTTCTTCAGAAGATGGAGTCAAAAATACACCCAAAGAAATTGCACCACAAAAGGGCCTGCTGCTCTGCTTGTGAACTCCATGGGATGCGGGGAACAAGCTCCGACTCTACATGTGGTCTGATAGGGACTGAGGGCTGGATCCAGGATTCATCTCTTGGTGACCAGTGCCAGTGGAGATGGGGAACGGTCTCTGAATTTTCTGCCTGGGACTGTCCTACAGGTGACAGTGCTGATGAGAGATGCCCATCCTTCTGGAGGGGAATCTGAGCCCCAGGAAAGTTCAGGGGATCTCCAGGGACAGCGTGTGGTGGGGGTGGGCAGTGAGTAGAGCCTCGCAAAATGAGGGATGGTCCACGGTGGAGTGACCAGAAGGTGAAGCACTAAATTTAGGTAAGCATGGGGAAATGAGGGCTCTGCAATCCCCAGAGAGGCATTGGGGACCCAGGAGGCCCAGGGAAGGGGCACGGGAGAGTGATTCCTGCACCCTCAGTGAAACACCACAGGCTGCAGCTAGTGCACAACCAAACACATCTCCTGCCATTGCAAATGCCCTGAGGTCCCTCTGAGAACCATCCATGAGCACAGACACATGTCAGCAGTATCAGTGGTGTTGATCCCTGTCCGGATGGGTCTGCTTCCTGCCGCGACCAGCATGGCCAGAGCTGAGTCAGTAGTCACCCCACGGCCTCATGACCCCACAACCTAATCGCTCTGCAGAGCAGCACCACCAGCCCAGGGCCCTGCAGGGAGCACAGGGCAGGGGTGCATGAACAGCCAGGCCAGCATGGACACACTGACCTGGGGAAAGGCTCTCTGGGGAGCAGGGATGTCCCAGGAGAGAAGCAGGGCAGCATTCAGAGATAGGAAATGAGAACGAGAAGCAGGTTTCCCTGTGCACCAGCTGGCGGCAGGCAGCTCTGTCCCCAAGGCAGCAGGAGCTGCCAGAGGGGCTGCAGGGCCACGGCTCTCATGCTGTGCTGGGCAGCAAGGTGGGCATGGAGGGGCTGCAGGCAGACAGGGAGGGGGATGTGCTGGGCACAAGAGCAGGGGAGACAGAGAGTGACCGGCCTCATTGAGGGGCCTCTTGCCCCTGCTGGGGGCCTTGGACCATGCCTGAGACACACTGTGGACATGGCTGTGCCTGGTCCTGCACCTCTCGGGTCCTGACCCATCCCTGTCCCCATCCTGCTGCCTGACTCCCCATCTCTGCCTCAAACTTGCCTCCAACTACAGTCAAGAAAGCCTTGGCAAGGGAAGCTGGCATCCAAGCAGATCCCAAAGAAGGCTGTAAATGCAGAAGGTGACCCTATATCCATAGCAGCAACTCTTGCCTGACAGGCAATTTAAAGGTGTCAGGAGAGCTTCAGCTTTGGACCCTCTGCCCAGGGAACACTGCATGCAGAGTCTTAGCTGCATGAAGAAGCAAAAGCAGTCACTGGGGGTCTGATTTGATAATGCCCAGTTATGACAGCAGGTCTTTCTGCGTCACAGCTCGACTGTTTATGAACCAT
Source organism: Apteryx mantelli (assembly GCF_036417845.1). NCBI lineage: Eukaryota > Metazoa > Chordata > Aves > Apterygiformes > Apterygidae > Apteryx > Apteryx mantelli. The sequence continues at coordinate 19,684,177 of NC_089988.1, forward strand.
TTGTGACTGGGCTCCTGCTAGAAAGAGGATGTTGTCGGGAGCAGCAAGAGTGGGGCCACTCTGTTCAGGAAGCAGAGCTGGGAGCTGAGGGTGCCTGCAAGGCAGGCAGGGCAGGAACCCACTGATGAGGTGTGCCATCCCACAGTGCCCAGACAAGAAGAGCAGAGCAAGTTTGGGGATGGTAACTGGGGTCAGGCACAGTTCAGCAATGGCCAGACAAGACTGGAGGGCTCCCACCAGCCCTGCTTTGCACTGGAGCTTGGACTGGAGAACTCCAGAGGTCCCTTCCCACCAAAACTCCTCTGTGACTCCATGAATTCTTGCTCCTCAGTCTCTAATTCAGCATGGCTGGCAGTGGGATGAGAGCACGCAGGGCAGGACAGAACGAGCCCCATTCTCGGCTGGGGTCTTCACCCCAAATTCCCTGCTCCTCCCCCTGCTCCTGGCACTTCTGCTGCTGTGCCCATGTCAAACCCTCCTGCCGCCAGACTGCCCTGGGCCCGAGGCAGCTCCAGCTCCCTCCAGGGCTGCGCTGGAGCCTTTCTGGGGTGGGCTGAGGTGGGACTGGCACTGCCAGGGTGGGTCAGGAGAGGGCAGCTCGCCTCAGCCACACTGGGGCTGCGGCTGGGCATAGCATTTCCCTGGGGAGCTCCCTGAGCAGCCGCTCCGGGGGATCCTCCACCTCTGCCCTGACAGCACCACCAGCACTCAGAGTGCTGGGGTGGACATGCACAGAGGGTGGAAAGGGGACGGGCTGCCCAGGGGGATAATGGAGACGTTGTCTGTGCATGCAGGGATGGAGTGAGGAAAGGCAGAGCTCAGCTGGAGCTGGCACCAGAGACCTCAGACATGGAGAGGGCTGTGGTATTATTAAGAGATTCTTAAATAATCCCCCGGAGTTTGGGGGGTCTGAGAACCTGCGGCCTGCCCAGTCTGGGCTGGGCCCCACGTGGGGGTCAGCAAACAGCCGTGCTCCAGGATCTGCCAGGCTCTGGTGCAGAAGAGAGGTCATGCAAGGCTGCCTTTTCCCCTCCATCAGGATACAGAAACCTGCAGGAGGATGGAGGTGGCCATGGACAACCCCACAGCTGGGGTGAGCAGCCAGCACAGGAAAAGGGGTGATGTGAGGGGCTGGTGTGGGATGATGGACTTGAGGCAGCTTCCCCAGTGTGTCCATGCAACACAGGGAACCACCTGGGATCTTCTCTCCTGCACCCGCCATGTCCTGGTGCCTTTCCCAGGAGACCTGCATTTGCCCTCCAAGCACACGGCTCTGTGCTCCCACACTGCCATTCACACACAGTAGCTGCCTGTTGGCATTTTTTTCCCCTCCTGGGCCCTTTCCAGCCCAGCAAAGACCCTCCCCAGCTCTCCCCACCTCCCCTGCCCTCTCCCCAGACCACCCAGCAGAGCAGCCCAAGCTGGGGGTGCCCAGCAGCAGTGCCTGTTACAGGGGGCTGCAGAGCTCTGGGCACTCACTCCACAGCCACAGCCCCTCTGAAGGGCACAGCAGGTCGTGGGGGGCAGAGAGGGGTGTCAGCCTCCCCATCAGACCCAGGGCTGGGGGCAGCAATGGCCCAAGGAAATGGAAGCCAGTCACACTGTGTCTCTACTCCTCTCGTGACCAGGAAATCCTTAACCCTGGCTGCCTGCAGCCCCTCTGGGCAGCCCCTCTCCCCAGCACAGCACAAGACTCCTGGCCCTGGGGCTCCTCAGGCAGCTCCAGTGACAGAGCAGCCTGCCCTGAGCTGACACACATAGAAACAGGTTTTCATTTATTCCCCCCCACAGAAGCAAACAATTGTGCCTTTGCTTTTCTCCAGGGATGTCCCTGCTCCCCAGAGAGCCTTTCCCCAGGTCAGTGTGTCTGTGCTGGGCTCACCAGCCATTCATGCACCTCTCCCCTGTGCTCCCCACAGGGCCCTGCACTGACAGGACTGCTCTGCAGGGCAAGTGGACTGTGGGGCCCCGGGGTGACTCCACACTGGCCATGCTGGTCAGGGCAGGCCCAGCTGCACCACCATCATTGCACCTGACAATCCCCTCCTCAGGGTCTGTGTCTGTGGAGAATGATTGGAGCAATCACAGGGCATTTCCAATGGCTCAGGGGTGTCATAGACCCAGCCCACTGCCTCTCCTGAGATTGCAGAGCTCTGATTTCATGCATTCTTTGGCTTAGCCCTTTGCTTTGGGTGACTCCACTTGGTTTTCTGAGACTCCACTCACTGCCCATCCCAGGAATGGGCTGTCCCTGGAGATCCCCTGTGCTCTTCTGGTGGCTCATAGTCCCTTCCAGAAGGATGGGCATCTTTCACCAGCCCTCTAATATGTGAAACCGTCCCTGGCAGAGACCTCTTGACCACTCACTCTCCTCAAGGGCACTGGGCACCCTCAAGAGAGGGATGAATCCAGCCCTCATTCCCTCATACATTACCCAAAAGAGCAGATGCCCCTTAGCAAATGGAAAACCCAAGCACAGCAACAGGGCCTTTTCAGGTGCAATTCCCTGAGTGCATTCTTGGCTCCAGCTTGGGAAGAAGAGCCCAACCTTCAGGCACAGTACTAAGGAGATCCCCTTTTATTACAGTGGTGCTACTTGGGAGGCCAACTCTGACACAGTGATGAGCAGATTTACAGAAGTCCTCTGGGTCAGACAGCAGGGTTTGTGCCTCTGGAGAGGTGGGATGAATTCAAGCATTTGTGCACAAACATGGCTATCACAGACAGAACTCTGAAAGCACAAGAGTTGCCTGAGATAAACTGGAAATCACTTGTGAGGAGAGATGGGCAGCTCATTGCTGCTGAAATAGTAACAGCTGAAACAGTTTCTTCAATGAGTCCTTGACCTCCTTGTTCCTCATGCTGTAGATGAGAGGGTTCACTGTTAGAGGTACCAAGGAGTACAGAACAGTCACCACCAGATTCAGAGCTGGGGAGGAGATGGAGGAGGGCTTCAGGTAGGCAAAAAATGTGGTGCTGATGAACAGGGAGACCACGGCCAGGTGAGGGAGGCACGTGGAAAAGGCTTTGTGCCAGCCCTGCTCAGAGGGCATCCTGAGAACCACAGTAAAGATCTGCACGTAGGACTGCACAGTGAAAATGAAACACCCCAAAGTTAAAGAGGCACTAAACACAAGAACCCCAACTTCCCTGAGGTAGGAAATCTGAGCAGGAGACCTTGAGGATCTGGGGAACTTCGCAGAAGAACTGGTCCACTGTGTTGCCTTGGCACAGTGGTATGGAAAATGTGTTAGCAGTGTGCAGGAGACCATTGAGAAAACCACTGGCCCAGGCAGCAGCTGCCATTTTGACACAAGCTCTGCTGTCCATGTAGTGCAGGGGTTTGCAGATGGCAACATAGTGGTCACAGGCCATGACAGTGAGAAGAAAATACTCTGCCAACATAAAGAAGACCAAGAAAAAGACCTGGGCAGCCCATTCCGAGTAGGAAATGGCCCTGGTGTCCCTCAGGGAATAGGCCATGGATTTGGGGACAGTGGTGGAGATGGTGCCAAGGTCAAGGAGAGAAAGGTTGAGGAGGAGGAAGTACATGGGGGTACCAAACCAAAAAATGGTCCTGCCAAAGGACTTCTGGAATGATACAGCCGGGAAAGGCAGTAGAGGGTTGACGGGGTGCTACAAGTCCCACGGACAAAAGGCTTTCCTTTTTCTCCTTCTCCCGAGAATGAAATCCTCAGCTCTCCAGACAGAAGAAGCTACGACACGAATTTTGCCACTAACATGGAGGCAGAGAAGCTCCTGAGTCCCTTACAGACAGAGGCTGGTCCAAAGGCCACCACCCCAATGGCACCCAACCCCCAGGCATGCCTGCCTTCTTGCTGGGCACCCTGCAGCCCCAGGCAGGAGGTCTGTGGGGAACAAAGTGGGGTCTGCATGCTGCAGCCTTGGCCACCAGCAGGTGTGGTGGGACCCTGCTCCTCTAGATGAGACTGGGCTCTCCTGCATTTCCCCAGTGGGAAGCCTGCGTCCCCTCCACCTGGGAATACAGCCCGGCAGGGAGGGCCAACATGGGAAACACAGTCTCTGTTCCGGGGTGTGAAGAGAGAGGGGAGGGCAGAGGGGGATCTGCTCATGCCCTGGGCAGTGATTCCCTCCCTGCAGCCAGTACTGCCCTGCTGATGCCCTGTAACCTGTGAGTCCAGGAGATGGGACTCGGATCTGCTCTGGCTCTGAAGATTTCTCAGCCCTGAAGACCCTGGATTCAAAGCACCGGTCTGGGGACACCTCAGCAGTCAAAGGGCCTGAATGCCTGGTGTGTTCCTGAGAACGTCTCTGCAGTCTCCCAGCGCTGTTTTGACTACTGTTGTCTATGGAGCAGAGACTCCTTTTGAGGATGAACTTGCTCACTGTGTGACTCTGAGGACAGGCTTGACCAGGCAGTCCAAATGCCAGCAAGGCCTCAACCCCACAACAGTGTGCCCTGCCCAGTACTCCGCTTTCCAGCCCCTTCCTCCTAGAGAATTTGGTTTGGGAGAGACCACAAGAGATCTCCAGGAGCATGATCTGCTCTGATCTGGACTAACTTGACAGATCAGGTTGGTAGGTGCTTTCTCCAGGAGAGTTTTTTTTTAAGATTTCCTGTCCCCTGCCCCAGTGCTGCTCAACTGCCATGGTCATTTCTTTATTTTTCCTTCAGTTCATTTGAAATTTCCTGTACTGCATCTTCTGCTTGTTGTCTCTTGTCCTTTCCTCCCCTTGGCCCCACCCAGAGCATCCCATCTGCTTTGACTGAGGACAATCACAGTCTCGCCTCCAAGCACAGCCTTGCTGGGATCTGCTGGGACCATGCAGGCGAGCTGTGGTGGCCAGCTGCAAGCAGAGCTATGTGCTGCAGATCCCTATGTGGTCTTAGACGAGAATGTATGGATACATGACATGACCCAGGGCAGAGCCTGTGGGCTGATGCCAGGACAGAGACAGGATCAGCAGGCGTGAGAAGTGAAGACCTCCAGCAGCTCCTCTCCACACCCAGGCTGGGAGTGATGCACCTAGCGGTGCTCCTGAGACAGTGACACAGGACGGGGGGCACTGTGAGCTGCAGTGCTGGGCACTGACCATCTGTGCTGGGTCTGGGAGTCCTGGCAGGTGGTGCTGGTGGCTGTAACCCTTGGGAAACCCCCAACCCTGCTACCAGCAGTGAGTCCCCTCCATGACTGTCGGGAGCTTCTGGAGTGTTTTGGCTCCCATCTGCGCCTCAGCCCTCCACTGGCCCAGCCCTGCTAACCTCCATGTGGCCCCACTGCCCCACTGTGCAGGCACTGCATAGGACAGGCTGCATTCTGGGGTGGGGAAACATCCCCCCCCACCATGGTCCCCATGACAACCCTTGCTGCCCCGTCCCCCTCCGCCCTCCTGCCTGGCAGCCTCCCACCAGTCCCCAGCCCCTGCCCAGCCCTGATCCTGCCCCCCCGGAGTTATTAGAATGCATGCTCTGGGGTTTGCTGGGGTCTGAGCCCAAAGGGAGAGGCCAGGTACAGTTGGTCGTTCCCCCCATATAGCTGCTGAGCCCAGCAGGCAGATGGAGCTGGTCGAATTCAGAGATCACCCCTCTCCAGGACCATGGGGAATGGCCAGTGCTGGAAATAGCTGGTATGAGAGGCTGGGTGTGGGAGGAGTTTCCTGGGACAGCTTCTCTTCTCTGTTCATGCAGCAACAAGCTGGGCTGCATCTTTGCACTAAGGCACCCTGCTTGAGGCCCCCATGGGAGGACGATGGTCTACAGGCCCAGTAGACGGCCTCAGGACCTCCTCTGCATGCTCCCTGCCAGCCCTGCAGAGGACCCGCAGAGGGCTCGTCCTCCCAGGGCTCACAGCTGGACATCCAGTCCTCCAGTTGGGCATGGAGCCTTGTCTGGGGGTGACTTTTGGGGTGAGGATCAGCATGCAGGGTGACGGAGATTGTCTCAAGGAAATGTGCTGCGGACAAGGCCTGAGGGACAGCAGCACACTGATACGGCTCTCAGGTCCTGCTTCCTTCAACACAAGCTCCCACAAGGGGTCCCAGTCTTCCTTTTGGTGCCTCCGTTCTGGAGGGACAATGGCACAAGGAGCTGGGGGGGAGGGGAGCATTAATCCTTCTTCAGCCACTTCCCAGGCCATGTGGAGAGCTAGGACAACAAGGACTTCTGGCTCTGCACCATGAGCTCGCTTTAGTGTACCCACACTCTGAACATCATTGTCTTGGATTAAAAGTTGGCATTTCTCTCTCCGAGACAATTTCAAGGCCAGTTCCACTTCCTTCTCATCTCTCCCAGTCCCTCCTCTGATCTCGCTGGCCATTCCTGCACCACCTTCCCTGTTCTCCTGCAGTGCCCGGAGCTCACAGTGCTACTCTTCAGAGCAAGCAGGCTGTGGGGTTACAGGGCCACAGGGTGACTCTGCACTGGCCATGCTGGTCAGGGTGGGAGGCAGATCCAACCAAATGGGGATCAGAGCATCCAATCCCTCCCGGGGACTGCAGATGTGGCAGGTGTTTGGAGGGACTATGGAGCATTTCCAAAGCTACTAGCTGTGCCCATGTGTGCCTCTAGATCCTGCCCCTGGTATTTCACAGAGGGTTACACAGAGGGCTCTCTGGTCTCCCTTCCCTGTGCCAGCTGGGTCCCTACTGCCTCTCCAGACATTGCAGAGTCGTCTTTTGCCTGTGGATACCGGGGTTTAGTGCTTTACCTTTAAGGGACTCCACCTTGGACGATTTCTCACTTTGTGGGGCTCTACTCACTGCCCACGCCAGGCACACGCTGTCCCAAGAGATGTCCTGTACTCTCCTTGCACCTCCAGATTCCCCTCCAGAAGGATGGACAGCTGACACTGGGCCTTAACATGTTGGACAGCTGTCTGTATGTAAATCCATGACCATTCATCCTGTTCACTATCACTGGACACTGATGAGTCAGTCCTAAATCCAGGCCTTGCTCTCTAAGAAATCATACCGGGATTATGAGTTTTTTGCTCCTGAACCCATGGAGAACCCTGTGCAACAGGCCGTTCTGGAGTGCAGTTCCTTGGGGCTATTCTTGCCAACAGCTTTGGAGGAAGCGCAGTCTTCAGCAACTGCACCAGGAAGAACCTACTTTATTACAGAGATACTGTGAGGGAGTCAGCTCTGACCCACTGTTGGACACAACTTTATGTGGGCACCAGGTGAGACAGAGCAGTCCCAGTAAAGGTGGAATGAACCCAAGCATTTGTGCAGCAAAATGATAACAAAAATTACTACTAATAGTAATAATAGTCATAAAAAAAATAAAGTGAACAAAGCTCAGTCCTGGTACAGGGTGCAGGGGGAGTCATTTGTGGAGAGCAATGGCAATGTCACCACTGCTGGAAAATGTCCATGAAATCACTTTCCTCAGGGCATCTTTGAGCTCCTTGTTCCTCATGCTGTAGATGAGAGGGTTCACTGCTGGAGGCAGCACTGAGTACAGAACAGCCACCACCAGATCCAGAGCTGGGGAGGAGATGGAGGGGGGCCTCAGGTAGGCAAAGACGCCAGTGCTGACAAACAGGGAGACCACAGCCAGGTGTGGGAGGCACGTGGAAAAGGCTTTGCGCCGGCCCTGCTCAGAGGGGATCCTCAGCACAGCAGTGAAGATCTGCACATAGGACAGCACAATGAAAATGAAACACCCCAAACAGAGACAGACAGTAACCACAATAAGCCCAACTTCCCTGAGGTAGGTGTCTGAGCAGGAGAGCTTGAGGATCTGGGGGATTTCACAGAAGAATTGGTCCACTGTGTTGCCTTGGCACAGTGGTATGGAAAATGTGTTAGCAGTGTGAAAGAGAGAATTGAGAAAACCACTGGCCCAGGCAGCTGCTGCCATTTTGACACAAGCTCTGGTGCCCATGAGGGTCCCATAGTGCAGGGGTTTGCAGATGGCAACGTAGCGGTCATAGGCCATGACAGTGAGGAGAGAGTATTCTCCTCCTAATAAGAAGACAAACACAAAGACTTGAGCAGCGCATCCTGAGTAGGAAATGGCCCTGGTGTCCCTCAGAGAATTGGCCATAGATTTGGGAACAGTGATGGAGATGAAGCCAAGGTCGAGGAGGGAGAGGTTGAGGAGGAAGAAGTACATGGGGGTGTGGAGGCGGTGGTCGCAGGCTACGGCTGTGATGAGGACTCCGTTGCCCAGGAGGGCAGCCAGGTAGATGCCCAGGAAGAGCGAGAAGTGCAAGAGCTGCAGCTCCCGCGTGTCTGTGAATGCCAAGAGGAGGAACTCTTTGAGGGAACTGTTGTTGGACATTTTGCTCCGTCTGGGCTTTGGGGACTGTCCAAAGGAGAAAATACATTGAGAAGTTAGTTCAAGCAAAAAAACCCCAAATGTTGCAGTTCTCATACAACCCCCCACATTGCCTCTCTCTTTTCTGAGAGGATCTTTGTGCAGCTCCCGTGCTTCAGCTCCGCTTTGCACTGGCTGAGTGTGCTGTGAGGAGCAGGGACCTCTGCCCATGGGCTCCACAGGAGTCAATTGTGCTGTAAAGCAGTAGGCACAGGGGAATGGGGGTGACCAGCTCTGACATTCACACTTTCGGTCAGGTGAAAGCCACATATTGCATAGAAGAGCTTTTCAGCACTATCAGTCCCAATTCTAAAGAATGAGGTTTGAGGAAGAGAGTTTCAGGGATTTTTTAATTTTCTTTCAGATGTCCTTGTCACCCCTGGGGAGTGTTCCTCAAAGGTAGAAATCCTTGGCATTTCTACTGAGTCCTGAGAAAAACGGATGCACTGTTCCTTGTTGCAGAGTGAGGACAGCTACTCTGTGTATTACTCTCATTCCCAGCTGTCCTGTGCTTGTAAATCTTTGGGCTGGAGGATGATTACACTCATGTGTTGCCCTAGAGACAAATCAGCCCTGATGAGAGCACACGAGTCCAGTTTCAAAGTGCACAGCTCCAAACTTCTCACCCTTTCTCTGGGCACCTCAGGGAGATCTCCACACTCCCCTTCTAGCCAAGGACACACAGGGCTCTTTGCAGATGCCCACATACAGCCTCCCACCACCAGCCCCATACTCTCAGCATCTCTGCACTGTCCTCATGGGCCTCTCAGATATCACAGAGGTGCTATGAGACAGCAGTGCCTTTCTAGAGGGCAGCACGCAGTCTGGCAGGACACTATAAGGAAATGATCAAAGGAATGTTAGGACTGGAGATGGGCTCTCCCTAAGGGAGAGACAGCTCATTTCCCAACCCCACAGACTACATTTCCTGGAGCTCCACAGGTAAGAAGGAGGCTGGGACAACCTCATTCCCATGCAGAACCCTCTGCTGCACAACTGGTAGCATCATTGTCTGAACTGCAGCTGATACTTCCCACTCCAGAGAGCCCGAGAGCAAGAACAGGAGCAGCATGGAAAGGAGGGGAAACAAGGAGCAGCACCATGATCCAGGTGCCAGGGGAGGCAAGGAGAGAGAGACAGATGGGAACTCAGGAAAGCCTTCACCTTACCAGCTATGCATGCTGCCTCACAGGCAGTGACATCGCAGGGCAGTCGCTCTCAGTCCCTTTGTCGGGCACCTCTCCTCTGCCGGAGGGCTGGCTGCAGAGAAGGCAGCTCATGCCCTGGACCCCATGGCTGTCAGGGCAGAGGCTCTGCTGCGTGGGAGAGAGACACAGGGAGCTTGCTCAGAGGAAGGTGTCTGCATCGGAGGAACTGACTGCTGAAAATGACTTGCCCAAATCCATCCTCCCATGATGATTCTCTTGGCACTTCCCTCTCATTCCCTGCCCATCTCTGCTGCCTGGGGCTGTTCCTGCTGCCTGGAGCTTTCTGTCTCCCAACATCTTTTCCCTGTCGGTACTCACAGACCCTGTCCCACCCTCTCTCTGCGCAGTTCTGCCCTACAGAAACCTCCTGGATCAGGGCACTGTCCAGGGCATCTCTGTGCTCACAGGTCCTAAGGAGCAGGTCACATTAGCCCTGATAAGAAATCCATAAAGGTGCTGCTGGTGCTGCTGTAGGTGGAGGTGGGGTTGGAAGGGTTTGCTGAGCTTTCTCACAGCCCTACTGATATCTGAGAGGGAAGGTCAGTGAGTCCCAGTTCCTTGCCAAACCACAAAACTCTTTCCTTTTTTCTCCCTGCCAACATTAGGAAACTGAAAGCCCTGGAGGGAAAGCTCCTTCCCTTTCAAGTAGCCTTTTTTGCACCTTCCTCTGCAGTGCAGGGACACTGCTCTGAATGACAGCCCTGTGCAGACCTGTGTGCATATCCCAGCTTCACAGCCCTGCAGCTGTCCTTGGGAGAAAGCAGCAGCATGCTCTGTCCCTGTGACGGTGTGGCAGGGAACGCCTGCTCTGAATCACCTCCCCCTCCTCTGCAAAGGAGAGTGATCCTTAAAAAACCTATCAGTCATGGGATGGAATAGGTTTGGAAGACCCTTCCAGGAACCTCAGTAGCATTGCCCTGCAGCCAGAGACTTACTTTCCTCCCACAATGAGCTCTCCTCTGGCCTCCCACTCCACACTGCCTTGCACTTCTCACTGTCTTCTCTCATCTTCTGGCAGCAGCAGCAGGCAGTGCCCGGAGCCCTGCTGCTGTTTGCAGAGGAGCTGCTCCTGCACACACCTGTCTCTGGGCAGTGCTGTCCATTTTCCATGAACTCTCTCCATCCCAGGAGCCTGGCCTCACTCAGCAACAGTGTGGCCCAGCTGAGCTCATGAATTTCTCTGTCCCTTGTGCTCCCTCCTCCTGGGAAATGTTCCCTGCAATAAACTGAAATAATCACTGATGGTCCCTCTCAAATCAATACAGAGAGACCAGTTACAGCATTGTCCCTTGTTTCATCAGAGGATGGTTTCATCAGAGGATGGTTATCTATGAGAGGTGGAAACATCCCACCCTGGAAATCCATATTCCCATGTCTTAACTAGGCAGGACACCTAGAAGTGGACAAGAAGGGAGGTCATTCACCCATGGTTCAGGTTTTCATTCAGATGAGTCAGTCTGGGCATCGCATGCCCAGTTAGAAGCCCCTGGGTTGGAGTGGGATGCAGATCCTTCCTGTGAACTTCACAGACACACAGCAGGTGGGATTCCCCTTGCAAAAAAATGAAATGTGCACAACAGAGGTGTCCGCACGGGAGCTCCTTGTCTAAGCTCCCATTGTAATCACTGGAGATGGAGGCTGGGAGTCAGTTGCTCAAGACACAAACACCTGGTGACATTGGAAGAGACAGAGGTGGACCAAGGCATGTGCCAGTGTCTTCTTGCTCTGATGGAGCAGCTATGACACCACCATCCTTCTGTAGCATGAGTTGGGGGCCAGGTGGAGAATTCCCTTGGCCATCTGAAATGACTCTAGATGCCTCCTACTACTAGGGCTCCACTCACTATAAAGCTGAGACATAGGAAGTTCCCAGTGTTACACACAGCTAATGCAATTCAGTGCAGACACTTGATGTAATGACATAGAAATAGGCCTGCAGGGCCATGTCCGATGCCTGGGGTGTCCAGCACATCCACATGTCTCTAGTAGTTCCAGCATGGGACCTACAGGAAGCCATGCCTTTTTGGATCGCTTGCTGGGCAAGTGACCCAGAGCATCTTGGGTTCCCTACCTGTGCCCAAACAAATGAATCCCACCACTGCCTTTAGGCACAGTCTGCACTGTCTGCATCCAAGCATGCTGCACAAATGGGAGGCACATCACACCAAGGGCTCCACTCTAGTCTCTGCACTTTCAAATCCTTCTAGTTATCCTCCTCCTGAACCCCTTCTCACCCCCCAGTATGTTATAAACAGAGACTGTGCTGCTGATATCCTCAGGGCGGCTGGATCAGAGGCCCAGGGCCTTCTTCAGTGGCACCTTGTCCTTCCTGGAGATTGGTTCAAGTCTGTCCCAGGCCCAAGGTGCCACAGAGTCAGCTTAGGCAGCTGTAAAATTAGTAGGCACCTCGGGGCTCCAGCTTGGCTAAACAGGGAAATCCCACGTGAGCTCCAGGGCAATAAGGCAGCATATGGAAAGGGGAAGGAGGGAGAGGCTACAAAGGAGGAATTTAGAAATATTGTCCAGCAAAGTAGGGATGGTGTTAAGGAAGCCATAGGTCCCCTGGGATAGAGACACTTGCAGGGGATGTGAAGGACAGGAAGAAGAGCTGCTGCTGCTTCAGTGACAGTAAAAGAATAAACAAGGAATATGTGGGCTCACTGCTGAATTGGGGCAGAGATTCTAGTAGAAGCAGATGTAGATATGTCTGGGGAAGTCAAGTCCTTCCTGGCTTCAGTCTTCACCAGCAAGGTCTCCTGAGCTGTTGTGCCTAGAGTCAAGACTGCTGGAAAAAAAAAAAAAAAACAACTCACAGTGCCTAAATCTCTTGCCTTGTGAGAACTCAACCGATACAAGTCTATGGGATTGGATGGCTGGCATCCATGGACATGCAGAGAGCTGGCTGCTGTGACAGCAAGGCTGCTCTCTATCATCTTTGAAAGGTTGTGGAGCTGGGGAATGGGGGGGGTGCTGTCAAAGACCAGAAGAAAAAATATGTTGTGCTCATCTTCTAAAAAGGCCACAAGGACAGACCAGGGAGTTCCAGGCCATTCAGCCTCACATTGGTGAGGGGTGTGTCATTGAGCCAGTCCTCTCAGATCAGGTTTCTGGGCACATGAGGAAGAAGAAGGTGTCTGCAAACAGTCAGCTTGGAGTTGCGCAAGGTGAATCATTCCTGACCCACCTGATTGTCTTCTTTTATCAAAGACCAGTACTTGTGGAGGAGAGGAGAGTAGTGGATGTCCAGTAGACATCCAGATGGGCAAAAAACTGCTTGAATGATGAACTCAGAGGGTTTTCATGAATGGGTCATGCTTTAATGGGAAGCCAGGTAAAGGTGGGGCATGCAGGGCTCTACACTCCACATCCTGTCCTGTTTGAGAGGTTCATCAGTGACCTGCAGAATGGAAATCCCCTCACGGTTGTAGATGACACCTAATTGGGTGGAACAGTCATAAGCTCAAGGGCTGCCATTCAGAGGGACCTCAGCAGGCAGGAAGAATGGGCTGTCAGGAACTTTGTGAAGGTCAACAAGGACAAATGCCAGGTCCTGCACCTGGGACAGACCAACACCCTGCAGTGATAGGTGCTGGGGAGTGCCTGGCTGGGCAACAGCTCTGCAGAAAAAAGACCTGGGAGTCTTTGTGGGCAGCAAGATGAACATCAGCCAGCAGCGTGCCCTACCAGCAAAGCAGGCTGCAGTGTCCTGGGCTGCATAGCCAGGAGATCGAAGGAGGTGATTTTGCCCCTCTACTCAGCCTCGTTAGAGCCCATCTAGATACTGGGTCCAGTTGGGGCTCCCTGTAGAAGAACGCTGTTTATCACTTGGTGTGAGTTCAGTGGCAGGCCCGAAGGTGGTTGGGGGCTGGAGCACTTGCCCTGTGAGGAGAGGCTGAGGGAACAGGGCTTGTTCAGCGCAGAAAAGGGAAGGTTTTGGGGGAGGAATCATAGTATTTCCCAACTCAAGGTTTCCACTGAAAATGAACCAGGTTTTACAGGAATTCATGGCAGGAGAATGAGAGGCAAAGGGTATAAGCTGAAACAAGTGCAGTCAAAATTGTATAGAAGGAAGAAAAATCAATGAGGATCCTGAAGCATTTGAAGTGGCGTCCAGAGGGGTTATGGACTCTCTTCTTGGAGGCTTTCAGGATGCAGCTGGACAAAACCCTGAGGAACTTGGTGTGAATTCAGTGTTGATCCCTATGTGAGCAGGAGGCTGGACTAGAGTCCTCCCAAGGTCCCTTCCAGTAGGAATGATTTGGTGATTTTGTCCTCTCTGGTGATAGCCACTGCAATTCTTGCAGGCAGCAAATCCTTTGCTGCACATGGGTTAGCACCTGACATGGCCTCCCCAGAACCAGCCCCTCCTAGTGGTGTGAGGTTGCCTCTTGGGCCTGAAAGGTTTTCAGTTCAAGGTTTCATTATGAGTGACTGCTTGTCCAGAGTGAGTCCTCTTCACAGCCTACAACATCTGTACATTACAACACAATGCAGATGAGTGTGACAAATGCAGAAAGTCATGGTATGAGGGTGATTGCACTCTAACATCCATGAGGTCCTTTGCTGATCCAACAATATCCAGAAGGATTGGAAGAGCCTTAAAGCTCCTAGTCACACCTAGGTAATGTTGACTTTGTCACTCTGGGAGGTGAGGGAGCTGGGTTTGTTCAGCCTGGAGAAGAGAAGGATTTGGGGACACCTAATAACAGCCTCGCCATACATACCAGGATGTCACCAAGGAGATGGAGGCAGGCTCTTCAGTGTTGTGCATGATGCGAGGGTGAAGGCCGATGGGCATTAGGTGAAAGAAGAGAGGTTTGTGCTGGGTGTAAGGAGAAACTTTTGACCCATCCAGAGAGTCAAGCACAGGGGCAGTTTGCCCATAGAGGCTGTGCCATCTCCGTCCTCAGAGGTTTTCAAGTCCGAAATGAGTAAAGCTCTGAGCAACCTGATCAGACCTGATAGCTGACCCTGCTGTGGGAAGGAGGTTGGGCCAGAGACATCCTGGGGTTCCTTCCAGATGGAACGATTCTGCATTTCCTTCCACCTCGAGTCTTCTCTTGACCTTGGGAAAACATTCCGCTTGCTTGTGATCATGGAAGGAGATCTCACAGAAATATGATCAGATCAAATGCATGTTTCTTTTCCTGCTCCAGAGTAGTTCAAATTCAGGGTTGCTTGGCAGGTACTCCCAAATAGCCTCTTTTTTTTCTTCTTCTTCTTCACCTTTTATTGCATTTTTCCCTCTTTTCCACATTCCAAGTTGTTTTCTTTTACCAACCTGATACCTTCCCATGAAGTCAGCCAACCCCTGTTTAACCCTTCCCCGTTGACCCTGGATTTGCTTTCTTTGTACATTCACTTGGCTTTTCCGAGCTGCTTGCCATGGTGATGCCTACCTTTGCCAGCAGTCCCTTTAAACAACTACCTCCTTTTCTTATGTGTAGTGTCCTGCAGGTCCTCCTGTTGTTATCTTGTCAGAGGCACCACAAGACAGGATGAGCCATCTGCACACACTCATTTACAGCTGACACAAGGGACAACCAGATGGCTAAAGAACTTGTGGGATGATGAGGCTCGGAGGGCAATGGTGAATGTGCAGTACTCCTCCTGGAGGCCAGGGAGAAGTGTAGCACCACGGGGTCTATCCAGGAACCTATCCTGTTCATCAACTTTATTAGTGACATGGAAGAGGCAATACTCACTATGCTTGTTGAGGACAAAAAAACTGCAGGGGGGACCCCAGCCATATGCTTGAGGGCTGCCGTTCAGAGAGACCTAGACAGGCAGGAGGAATGGGCTGTCGATACCTGGAGTCCAGGGTATGAGCCACCTCCTCTGCAGCCAGACCTCTGCCAGAGTAGAGGGGCATCTCTCCTGCCACAGGCCCATTTCATGCTGCCTGATAAAGGGGCTGAGAGCAACTTTCCTGCAATGTCATTCTCTGTGAGGCAGCATGCCCAACTGGGTAAGCTGAAGGCTTTCCTAAGTCCCCCTGTCTCTCTCTCCTTTCCTCCTTCGGCAGCAGGATCATGGTGTTGCTCCTTGTTTCCCCTCCTGTCCATGCTGCTCCTCTTCTTGCTCTTGGGACAACTTCTTCGCACTGCTGCCAGATGGGATGAGAAACGTGATGCTTTCTTGTATCTGAAAATTTCAAACAAGGAGGAATTGATCAGAGATGGGATAGTAAGTGTCAGCCTTGTCTGCCATGACCATGAAAATGTGGATTCCCAGATCCTGAGGAGAGTGAGGAAGGACAGTAGCAGAATACAGAGCCTGGACTTCAGAGGAGCAGACTTTGGTCTGTTCAAGGGACTGATGGGGGAACCCATGGGAGGCAGCTCCAAAGGGCCCAGGAGATCAGGAAAGCCAGCAGGTCTTTAAGGACAGCACATGCCAAGCATGAGGATAGTCCATCCCGGGACTCAGTAAAACTAGCAGATATGTCAGGGAACCAACTTGGCTAAACAGGGACCTCGCACCTTAGTTCCAGGGTGATAGGGCAGCATACAGAAGGTGAAAGAAGAGAGACGCAAAGGAAGCATTTAGAAATATTGTCCAGGGTCATAGGCTTGGTGTTAGGGAAGAAAAAGCTCCCCGAGGATGGACACTTGCAGGGGATGTCAAGGGCATGAAGATGAGCTGCTACTGCTTCCATAAGAATGAAAGAATAGAAAGGAAAATGTGGCCTCACTGCTAAATGGGACAGGGAATCTTGTAGCAGCAGCTGCAGATAGGTCTGAGCAACTCAACCCCTTTTCAGCTTTGTTTCCACAAGCAAGGTCTCCTGGAGTGTTGTGCCTTGAGCCAGGACTCCAGAGGAGAAAAACAGCCACCAGTGGACGAGGTTCATGAGGGATTACTTGTGAGAACTCAAACTATACAAGTCAATGAGGTTGGATGGGCTGCATACGGGGATGCTGTGAGAGCTGAGTGCTGTCCCTGCAAGGCCACTAACTATCATCTTTGAAAGGTTGTGGAGATGGGATGAAGTCCCGATGACTGCAGAAAAGCAATTGTTACATCCATCTTCCAAAAAGGCCACAAGGGCAACCTGGGGACTTGCAGGCAGTTCAGCCACACTTTGGTTAGCAGTGAGTCATGCAGCGAATCCTCTCAGATCAAATTTCTGGGCACATGAAGGAGAAGCAGGTGCCTGGGAAGAGTTAGCATGGATTTACCCAGGGTAAATTCTGCCCAACCAACCTGATTGACCACTATGATTAAAAAAAAAAAAACCTTCTATTTGTGGATGCAGAAGAGTAAATGTCCTTTAATTAGACTTTAGCAAGGTGTTTGACACTGTCTCCCACAATATTCTTGCATGCACGTTAGAATGTTACAGTCTAGAAGAGCAGACAACTGGATGGGTTGTAGATGAGGGCTGCCATTGAGAGGGACCTAGAGAGGCAGGAGGAATGGGCTGTCAGGAACCTCAGGGAATTCAACAACGACAAATGCCAGGGCTTGCACCTGCGATAAACCAACACCCCACTGTGTTACAGGCTGGGGCCTGAGTGCCTGGGGAGCAGCTCTGTGGAAAAGGACATGAGGGTGCTGGGGGACAGGAGGCAGAACATGAGGCAGCAGTGTTCCCTGGCAGCAAAGAAGGCCAGAAGCATCGTAGGCTCTATGAGCAGGAGCACAGGCAGGAAGTCAAGGGAAATGGTGATCGTCTTCGAGTCAGTATTCATTAGAGCACATCTAGAACCCTGCATCCAGGTTTGGGTTCCCAGAACAAGAAAGAGCTTGATAACTGGGAGAAAGTCTGGCTGAGGACCCTAACAGTAGTCAGGGAGCTCGAGCACTTGTTCTGTGAGGAGATGGGTCTGTTTCCACTTGCAGAAGAGATGGCTTTGGAGGGATCTCATAGCACCCTTCCAATGGCTACAAGGAGGTCATCAAGAAGAGTGGAGCCAGGCTCTTCACCAGGGTGCATGGTGGGAGGACAAGAGACAATAGCCATAAGCTGGAAGAAGAGACGTTCGTGCAGGAGATAAGGAAAAGCTTTTCCACTACAAGGATGATCAAGCATTGGAAGTGGTTGCCCAGAGAGGCTGTGTCGTCTCGTGTCTTGAAGGTTGCCAAGACCAAACTGGATGAAGCCCAGAGCAACCTGCTCTGACCCCAGAGATGACCCTGCTGTGAGCAAGGAGATTGGGCTCGATACATCCTGAGGTCCCTTCTACCCTGAAGGAGTCCGTGGTTCTTCTCACTCTTCATCTTTGTTTGTTGATGTCAGGGAAAGCA
The DNA here is from genome assembly GCF_036417845.1 of Apteryx mantelli. Taxonomy (NCBI): domain Eukaryota; kingdom Metazoa; phylum Chordata; class Aves; order Apterygiformes; family Apterygidae; genus Apteryx; species Apteryx mantelli. The sequence continues at coordinate 19,701,940 of NC_089988.1, forward strand.
CGCAGGTGCCCTGTGACAGTGGAAGCAGGCCAGCTTTCTTGTCCTCCTCTAGCCAGAATTATTCAGATGCAGGGCTTCTTGGTAGGAATCCCCAAGACAGCCCTGAACAATCCTTGGCTTCGCTTTTAATTTCCTTGATTTTTTTTTTCTTCTATGCCTTCTGTCTCTTTTATCATTCTGATCCTGTCCCAGACAGCACACCGCACCCCTACTCACCCTTAACTCATTGGCGCTGGTTTGTTTGTTTATTTGTTTTCTTTTGTTTTGTTTCATTTTGACACAGAGGAGCTTCAGGCCCGAAGGAACTTGAGAAATTCAGGTGATTTGGACAACATATACCTTGTGAAGATTTCCAAAAGAAGTGTTAAGTCCTGCGCCTAGGTAGGAATAACTCCATCCATGAGGAGAGGTTGAGGGACCTGGGCTTCTTTAGCCAGGAGGCAAAGGGCAGGAGAGTAGGAGCCTGTGACTGCTTGAAAGGTGGTTTCAGAGATGATGGAGCTTTTCTTGGCAGAGGGAAACAGCATGCAAAGCAGAAAGAGCCACAGACTGCATCTTGAGAGGTTCAGACTTGACTTCAGATCAAAAGTATGTCACTCATAAGGCAGTGCTCTGGTGCAACAGGTCACCCAGAGGGAGTCTGTGATCAGCCACTGGCTTTGTGTTTCAAGGAAAAGCAAGTGAGGACAGGAAGACATCAGGAGAGGCAGGGAGATCGCAGGGTGAGAGCAAGGTGGGGAAGCAGCTTGGGTGTGTACAGTCTGCAGGGAAACAGGCACAGGTGTGGGAAAGCATAGCACAGCCTGTGGTGGAGATGGCTGAGGGCACTGCCAAGGCTGAAAGCTCCCAACACAGCTAGGTCTTGTCCTTTTGGCTATGGCTGGTGTCTCTGACACCAAGGCCCACAAGAAGACACCATTCCTTAAAGCACTGTGGCCTTGCTGCCTGCTTGTCCCTTGGGAGCCCAGCAGGTGCCATATCATGGTCCTGCACCTAGTGTTGTGCACCCCCACCTGCAAACTGCCCCCAGGAAGAGCCCTGAGCAATGCGTGATGGAAAGCATCACCCTACCCAGGGGCTGGCTGTCAGGGCCTGGTCACTCTGCTTGACAAGACGCATCAAGGTTGACTTGGCATCACAGCCACCTTCACATTGCCTTTGCCTGCCTGCAATCAGGGCCTCCAACTTCTGGCTCTAATCAGCCCCTGGGGAGCCTTTGTTGGTAATGGCCCTCAGTGGGACCCATCCTGCTCCAAGAAACTTGGGATTTTCTTCTGACTTTAACTTCTTGAGAAGTTGCTTGAGTCTCTTCTCAGCATTGGAAGTTCATGTGCTCAGCACGAAATACACCCAAGGGGTCATTAAAATACAAAAATCCCTAAGGAACCTTGCCTCTTTCCATAACTTTCTCAGTTTTTCAATTCTTGTGTGGCTAATTGGAAAGTTTGCAGCAGTGTATTGAAATTAGGCAGATTTCAATGAGCACCTGAAAAGAAAAATGTCTGTTTCTTAAGCTTTCTTGAGTCTTCAGTTTTCAGAATGTGTCACACCCACATTCCCCAATTCATACTGACCCACAGTGTCTCCTAATGAAGTCTGGTCATGTAGGCAAAGCAGTAATTTTGATAGGAGACATGTATGGAGAACCTTCCTCCCCAGCTCCCCAGCCCTGCCATTTCCCTCATCAGCCACTGGGGACTTCAGATCACTCTTGTGAAAAATTGAACCTTTTTCCACTCAAGGCTGTAGCTGAATGTTATAGCTCATGGGCACCAATTCCCACCTGCTTTCCTTTGAGAACTAGCTGCAGACAGACACAGAAGGGTTTGTCTTAATTGCAAACAAACAAAAATAAATTTTGGAACAGTTTAATAAAAAATACAAAAAAACACTCCTCAAGTGTATGTCAAGTCCAAGCTGCCTCCAGGGAGGTCGACTGCCCACAAGGCATAAACTTCCTTGAAATGTTTTCCGGATAGATAGGAAAGGACAGACAAGAAACACAACAAAGGAGCTGGCTAAAGAGACAAGGAGACTGCTGAAAGATGAGGCAAGCTTCAGACTCCCAGCAGCTCAGAGCAGCACCTGGAGAGTTGAGAGGTACCTGAACAGATAAACAGCAAGGGGAAAAGAAAAACTGGGAAACTATGGAAAGTGCATGTGCCCAGAGAGTCTGATGCAAAGATGACTTCAGAAATGACCAATTTAATCAGGACATGTGGAAATATGTGAGGCATCACTGAGATTACATCCACAGCCTAATAGACAGAGTAGTGGAAACACAAGGTCAAGGGCAGATCGATATTGCTTCTCCCATGATTAATATCCCTCCTGAAGATTTCCACTCTTTCATCATGTTCATTGAAGTAGGCTAAAATAATCACCAATGGGCCCTCTCTAAGCACTGAAGGAAGACTGATTCCAGCATTACAGATTGTCTCATCAGAGGATGGTTAAGTGCAAGAGGTGGAAATGTCCGACTCCGGAAGCCCCGATTCCCATCTAATAACTAGGCAGGATACACAGAACAGGGCAAGAAGGGAGCTCATTGAGAACAAGGAGGAGGCTGATCTCACCCCAGGCCAGGCCCCATCAGTGCAGATGTCTCTGTCAAATCCAGTTCTCTGCACTTCCCTTTCTTGTCCAAAGAGGGAACTAAGTTGTCTCAGCTGAGTTGCTTTGAGATACCTTTCCTAATGACAAGCTCAGGTCCTGCAGGAGCCGCCTCCAAAATTTCCAGCACCACATGGCGACACAGCTGCCCCAGGGCATCTCAGGAAGCAATAGCCTCTCTATGTGGTCAAATGAATCAAGCCCAAAAAAGTAGATCCTAGTCATAAGTTGAGATATGCTCAAAAAATAACTCAATGCAACAATTGAAAAGAAATCCTTGTTTCCAAAACTTCACACATTGTTTACCATTGCCAAATATTTTTTCTTTCTTTTTTATTAATTGACAGCACCACGTTCATGCACTACAGGAATTAGCCTGTCTATGCGAGTAAATATATATGTATGTATATACACACATTATTCATCAAAATACATTTCCTACCAACACTCTGAATGGAGAAACTTTGTTCGGAGGAACTGCTTTATTTAAACTGTCATGTTTCAGCTCTCTTCTTCTGCCTCTCTGTTCTTCCTTCTTCCTCGGCCTCTTCTCTCTTTACAGAGTTCTCCAGGGAAAGATACACTGAATCACAGCACTTAGGGTGGACAAGACCTCTGGACGTCACCTAGTCCCAGCTGCCCTGGTCAATGCAGAAGGAACTAGATGAGGTTGCCCAGGGGCTCCCCTCACTTATGCATTGTCTACAAGGGTGCTGAGAGTTCCCTCCATCCCATGGTCCAGGCCATTCATCAAGATGTTAAACAGTCCTGCCCCACATGTTGATCACTGAGGGATGCCACTAGTAACCGGCTGCCACTTGGAACTTGTACCACTGATGACAGCGTTTCAGCCTGATGGCCCATCCAATCTTCCACCTGCCTTATGGTCCATTGATCCAGGGCAGATCTCAACAATTCGGCTCCAAGGAGATTCTGGGGGACTGTGTCCAAGGCCTTGCTAAACTGAAGGTTCACAACATCCCCTGCTTTCCCCTTGTGCACACAGGCATTCATCTTATGGCAGAAGGCAACCAGGTTGGTCAGGCATGCTTTCCATTTCCCCTTGGTCAACGCATGCTGCCTCTTCCAGGCCTTCTCCTTCCTATGCTTGGAGATGGTTTCCAGGAGGATTTGCTCCATCACCTTCCCAGGGACTGAGATGAAGAGGACCAGCCTGTCATTGCCCAGATCCTCCCTCTTGCCCTTCTGCAAAATGGCTGAGATGTCTGCCTTTTCCCAGTCTTCAGGAACCTCCCTGATTACCCTGACATTTCATAGACAATTGGGAGCAGCACTGCGGTGACTCCAGGCACCTCTCCCTGCACCCTCGGGTGCTTCCTGTCTGGTCCTATGGACTTGTGTGTGCCCACTGGGCAAAAGTCCTCCCCAGCTGCATCATCCTCTACCATGGGTGAGGCTTTGCTAACACGGATGCTGCCAAAGGATTCGGGGGCCAGGGAGGCCTGGCAGTAGACAAGACCAGGAAAAGACAAGGTAAAGGAGTCAGTGAGCTCCTCAGCCTTTTGCCTGTCTTTGTCACTATGTCCCCTGCCCCACTGAGCAGGGAGACCACATTTTCCTTGTGTCGCTGCCTTGTGCTGCCAATGTGCTTAGAGAAGGCCTTCAGGTTACCCTCCCCATCCCTTCCTAGATCCAGCTCCAGCTCCAGCTCCAGCTGAGCTTTGGCTTGCCTAACTACATCCCAAACAAGTTGAAATCCTCTCTGCTGCAGTCCAGGTTGGTGACTCTGTTATTCCTCCTACCTCTCCACCATCTCACAGTCACTGCAGTGACAGGCAACCTCCACATTCACATCCCCATCCAGCCTGAGCTTCAGACAAGAAACCAAGGGGAGGATGGCACCATCTACTTAGAGGTAAAAACTGCAGAGGTACAGAAATCACACTGCAGAAAAGCTTGCTCTTCTCCCCTCACCACTGAGGGGATCCAGGCAATGGCCTTTCAGGTGGTTAAAGGTGCATTCAAAGAATTAACGGAGTAACGTAGCTATGCCTGAGGCATTGCCTCCCAGGTTGCCCTTACAGTCAACGGGGAGGAGAAGTTGTTCACCTGCCTTCTTTTAGCTGCTCACATAAAGCACAAAGGACTCCTGTCCCAGAGACATTTGCTCTGTGCTTGAAATGGGCCCTGAGATCATATGCGTTCAGGATAATTCAGGCTGAAGGGTCCACAGGAGACCTGTAGTGCAAACTGCTGCTCAAAGCAAGGTCAGATAGAGGGTCAGAAACCAAAAAAATACTCCTGTCAAAGGATTTTGGGGGTGATAGAGAAGAAGACAGTAGAGGGTTGACAGGGTGATCTCATGGACAAAATGGTTTTTCCCCTTCTTCCGAGAATGAAATCCTCGGCTATCCAGAAAGAAGAAGCTGGGACACAAACTTTGCCACTAACATGGAGGCGGAGAAGCTCCTGAGTCCCTCACTGACAGAGTCTGGTCCAAAGGCCACCACCCCAATGGCACCACACCCCCAGGCATGCCTGCCTTGTTGCTGGGCACCCTGCAGCCCCAGGCAGGAGGTCTGCGGGGAAGAGAGTGGGGTCTGCAGCCTGCAGCCCTGGCCACCCAGCAGGTGTGGTGGGACCTCACTCCTATAGATGAGACTGGTCTCTCCTGCATTTCCCCAGTGTTAAGGCTGCGTCCCCTCCAGCTGGGAATACAGCCTGGCAGAGAGGGGCAACACGGGAAACACCATGTCTGTTCCGGGTTGTGAAGAGAGAGGGGAGGGCAGAGGGGGATCTGCTCATGCCCTGGGCAGTGATTCCCTTGTTGCAGTCGCTACAGCCCTGCTGATGCCCTGTAACCTGTGAGTCCAGGAGATGGGACTCCAATCTGCTCTGGCTCTAAAGATTTCTCAGCCCTTCAGACCCAGCATGCAAAGCACTGGTCTGGGGACACCTCAGCAGTCGAAGGGCCTGAATGCCTGGTGTGTTCCTGAGAACTTTTCTGTAGTTTCCCAGCACTGGTTTGACTCCTGTTGCCCATGGAGCAGAGACTCCTTTGGAGGATCAACTCGCTCACTGTGACTCTGAGGAAAACCTTGACCAGGCAGTACAAAGGCCAGCAAGGCCTCAAAATCACAACAGTGTCCCCCGCCCAGGACTCTGCCTTCCAGCCCCTTCCTCCTAGGGGATTTGGGTTGGGAGGGACCACCAGAGAGCTCCAGGAGCATGATCTGCTCTGAGCTGGACTAACTTGACAGTTAGATCAGGTTGGTAGGTGCTTTCTCCAGGAGAGTTTTTTAAGATTTCCAGTCCCCTGCCGCAGTGCTGCTCAACTACCATGGTTATTTCTTTATTTTTTCCTTAAACTCCTTTGATATTTGCTTTATTGCCTCTTCTCCTTGTTGTCTCTTGTCCTTTCCTCCCCTTGGCCCCAGACAGACCATCCCATCTACTTTGACTGAGGACAGTCACAGCCTCACCTCCAAGCACAGCCTTGCTGGGATCTCCTGGGACCACATAGGCAGGCTGTGGTGGCCACCTCCAAGCAGAGCTATGCACTGCAGATCCCTATATGGTCTCAGAGTAGAGTGTATGGAGATATAACATTACCCAGGGCAGAGCCTGTGAGCCAATGCCAGGGTAGCGCTGGGGCAGCAGGCGTGAGAAGAGAAGCCCTCCAGCAGCTACTCTCCGCACCTGAGCAGGGAGTGATGCACCCGGTGGTGCTCTTGAGAGAGGATGGTGAAACAGGACGGGGGGGCTCTGTGAACTGCAGTGTTGGGCACTGACCATCTGTGCTGGGTCTGGGAGTCCTGGCAGGTGGTGCCGGTGGCTGTAGCCCCCGATAAACCCCCGACCCTGCTAGCAGCAGTGAGTCCCCTCCATGACTGTTGGGAGCTTCTGGGGTGTCATGGCTCCCAGCTCCCTCCTGTCCCTGTGCTGACCCAGCCCTGCTGCCCTCCATGTGGCCCCATGGCCCCACTGCACAGACACTGCACAGGACAGGGTACGTTCAGGGGTGGGGAAATGTCCTCCAGGCATGGTCTCCATGACAGCCCTCAGTGCTCTGTTCCCCAAAGTCCTCCTGAAGCCTCCCACCAGTCCCCAGGTCCTGCTCAGTCCTGATCCTGTCCTCTCGGGGTTAGCAGAAGGCCATGCTCCACGGTCTGCTGGGATATGAGCCCAAAGGGAGAGGCCAGGCAGGACTGGCCATTACCCCCATACAGGTGCTGCGGCCAGCAGGGAGACAGAGGCAGTCACATTCAAAGATCACCCCTCACCAGGACTGTGGGGAATGGCCACTGCTGGAAATGGCTGGTATGAGGGTCTGGGTCTGGGTCTGGGTCTGGGTCTGGGAGGAGTTTCCTGGGGCAGTTTCTCCCCTCTGTTCATGCAGCAACAAGCTGGGCTGCATCTTTGCACTGAGGCACCCTGCTTGAGGGCCCCCATGGGAGGAGGATGGTCTACTGGCCCAGCAGATGGCCCCAGGACCTCCTCTGCATGCTCCCTGCCAGCCCTGCAGAGGACCCAGCAGAGGGCTCGTCCTCCGAGGGCTCACAGCTGGACATCCGGTCCTCCAGCTGGACATGGAGCCTTGTCTGGGGGTGACTTTTGGGGTAAGGACCAGCACACAGGGTGGGGGAGATAGATTGTGTGAAGGAGATGTGCTGGGGACAGGGCCTGAGGGACAGCAGCAAACTGATATGGCTCCGAAGTCCTGCTTCCTTCAACACAAGCTCCCACAAGGGGTCCCAGCCTTCCTTTTGGTGCCACCCATCAGGAGGGATGATGGCACTAGGAGCTGGGAGAGTGGGGAGCATTCATCCTTCTTCAACCACTTCTGAGGCCATGTGGAGAGCTAGGACAACAAGGACTTCTGGCTCTGCACCATGAGCTCGCTTTAATGTACCCACACTCTGAACATTGTCTTGGATTAAAAGTTGGCATTTCTCTCTCCAAGACAATTTCAAGGCCAGTTCCACTTCCTTCTCATCTCTCCCAGTCCCTCCTCTGATCTCGCTGGCCATTTCTGCATGTCCTTCCCTGCTCTCCCCACTGGGCACCAAGCTGACAGTGCTGTTCTGCAGAGTGAGCAGGCTGGGGGGCCACAGGACCACAGGGTGACTCTGCACTGGCTGTGCTGGTCAGGGTGGGAGGCAGATCCAACCAAATGTGCATCACGGCCTCTAATCCCTCCAGGGGTCTGCAGATGTGGTAAGTGCTTGGAGGGGCTGTGGAGTATTTCCAAAGCTATTAGTTGTGTCCAGGTGCACCTCTAGATCTTGCCCCTGGTATTTCACAGAGGGTGACATGTCACTCTCCAGTCTCCCTTCCCCATACCAGCTAGGTCCCAACTGCCTCTCCTGGGATTGCAGAGTCCCCTTTTGCCTTTAGATCATTGCGTTTAGTGCTTTACCTTTAAGTGACTCCACCTTGGAGGATCTCTCCCTTTGTAAGGTTCCACTCACCGCCCATGCCAGGCACACGCTGTCCCAGGAGATGTCCTGTGTTCTCCTGGCACCTCAGATTCCCCTCCAGAAGGATGGACATCTGACACTGGGCCTTAAAATGTGGGACAGCTGTGGATATGTAAATCCATGACCATTCATCCCCTCCACTATCACTGGACACCGATGGGTGAGCCCTAAATCCAGCCCTTCATCTCTAAGAGATCATAACATGATTATGAGCTTTTTGCTCCTGGACCCATGGAGAACCCTGTGCAACAGGCCCTCCTGGACTGCAATTCCTTGGGGCGATTCTTGACACTAGCTTTGGAGGAAGCCCAGCCTTCAGGCACTGCACCTGGAAGAACCTACTTTATTAAAGAGGTACTGTGAGGGACTCAGCTCTGATCCACTGTTAGACACAACTTTATATGGGCACCAAGTGAGACAGAGCAGGCTCAGTGAAGGTGGAATGAACCCAAGCATTTGTGTAGCAACATGATTATAAATACTAATAATGATAGTAACAACTGTAATAATAAAAATAAAGTGAACAAACAAAGCTCAGTCCTGGTACGGGACACAGTGGGAGTCATTTGTGGAGAGCAATGGCAATGTTACCACTGCTGAAAAATGTCCAGGAAATCACTTTCCTCAGGGCATCTTTGAGGTCCTTGTTCCTCATGCTGTAGATGAGGGGATTCAGTGTTGGAGGCACCACCGAGTACAGAACAGCCACCACTAGATCCAGAACTGGGGAGGATATGGAGGGGGGCTTTAGGTAGGCAAAGATGATAGTGCTGGCAAACAGGGAGACCACAGTCAGGTGAGGGATGCACATGGAAAAGGCTTTGTGTCGGCCCTGCTCAGAGGGGATCCTCAGCACAGCAGTGAAGATCTGCACGTAGGACAGCACAATGAAAATGAAACACCCAAAGCCAACACAGGCACCAACCACTATAAGCCCAACTTCCCTGAGGTAGGAGTCTGAGCAGGAGAGCTTGAGGATGTGGGGAATCTCACAGAAGAACTGGTCCACTGTGTTTCCTTGGCAGAGTGGTATGGAAAATGTGTTAGCAGTGTTCAGAAGACCATGGAGAAAACCACTGGCCCAAGCAGCTGCTGCCATTTTGACACAAGCTCTGCTGCCCATGATGGTACCATAGTGCAGGGGCTTGCAGATGGCAACAAAGCGGTCATAGGCCATGACTGTGAGAAGAGAAAACTCTCCTCCAACTGAGAAGAAAAACAGGAAGACCTGGGCGGCACATCCCAAGTAGGAAATGGCCCTGGTGTCCCACAGGGAATTGGCCATGGATTTGGGGACAGTGTTGGAGATGGTGCCAAGGTCAAGGAGGGAGAGGTTGAGGAGGAAGAAGTACATGGGGGTGTGGAGGCGGTGGTCGCAGGCTATGGCTGTGATGATGAGGCCGTTGCCCAGGAGGGCAGCCAGGTAGATGCCCAGGAAGAGTGTGAAGTGCAAGAGCTGCAGCTCCCGTGTGTCCGCAAATGCCAGGAGGAGGAACTCGTTGAGGGAGCTGCCGTTGGACATTTTTCTATCTCTAGGCATGGGGGACTGTGCAAAGAAGAAAAGACATTGAGAAGTTAGCAGAGAATTTTCAATCAAAGAAACCCCCAAATGTTGCCGTTCTCATACAAGCCCCCACATTGCCTCTCTCTTTAATGAGAGGATCTTTGTGCAGCTCCCTTGCTTGGGCTCAGCTTTGCACTGGCTGAGTGGGCTGTGAGGAGCAGGGACCTCTGCCCATGGGCTCCACAGGAGTCAACCCTGATGTAAAACTGTGGGCACATGGGAACAGGGGTGACCAGCTCTGACATGCACAATTTCCAGCAGGTGAAATCCACTCAGCGTGTAGAAGGGCTTTTCAGTGTCTTCACTCTGAATTTTAAAGAATAAGGTTTGAGGAAGAGAGTTTCAGTTTTTTTTTTTTTCTTTCAGATGTTGTTGTCACCCCTGGGGAGTGTTCCTCAAAGGTAGAAATCCTTGGCATTTCCACTGTGACTCCTGAGAAAAACAGATTCACTGTCATTTGGTGCAGACTGAGGACAGCTAGTCTGTCTACTAGTCTCGTTCCCAGCTGTCCTGTGCATCCACCTCTTTGAGCTGGAGGATGATCACACTCATATGTTGCCCTAGAAAGAAACCAGCCCCTGCTGAGAGCACACGAGTCCAGCTTCAAAGTGCACAGCTCCAAACTTCTCACCCTTTCTCCGGGCACCTGAGGGAGATCTCCACACTCCCCTTCTAGCCAAGCACACACAGGGCTCTTTGCAGATGCCTACATACAGCCTCCCACCACCATCTCCATACTCTCAGTGTCTCTCCACCTTCCTCACGGGTCTCTCAGATATCACAGAGGTGCTATGAGACAGCAGTGCCTTTCTAGAGGGCAGCATGCAGTCTGCCAGGACTCTCGGAAAACAGTCAAAGGACTCTTAGGGCTGAAGATGGGTTTGCCTTAAGGGAGAGTCAACTCATTTCCCAAACCCACGGACTGCATTTTCTGGAGCTCCACAAGTCAGAAGGGGGCTGGGGCACCCTCATTCCCATGCAGACCCCCTCTGCTGCACAACTTGCAGCATCAATGTCTGAACTGCAGCTGAAAACCACCAACCCCAGAGAGCCCGAGAACAAGAACAGGAGCATCATGGACAGGAGGGGAAACAAGGAGCAACACCATGATCCTGCTGCAAAGGGACGCAAGAAGAGACAGACAGACAGGAACTCAGGAAAGCCTTCACCTTACCAGCTAGGCATGCCGCCTCGTAGGCAGTGACATCGCAGGGCAGTCACTCTCAGTCCCTTTGTCAGGCACCTCTCCTCTGCCGCTGGTCTGGCTGCAGAGAAGGCAACTCATGCCCTGGACCCCATGGCTGTCAGGGCAGAGGCTCTGCTGTGTGGCAGAGGAGACACAGGGAGCTTGCTCAGAGGAAGGTGTCTGCATCGGAGGGACTGACCACTGACCATGACTTGCCCAAATCCATCCTCCCATGATGATTCTCTTGGCACTTCCCTCTCATTCCCTGCCCATCTCTACTGCCTGGGGCTGTTCCTGCTGCCTGGAGCTTTCTCTCCCCCAACATCTTTTCCCTGTCCATACTCACAGACCCTGTCCCACCCTCTCTCTGCGCAGTTCTGCCCTACAGAAACCTCCTGGATCAGGGCACTGTCCAGGGCATCTCTGTGCTCACAGGTCCTAAGGAGCAGGTCACATTAGCCCTGATAAGAAATCCATAAAGGTGCTGCTGGTGCTGCTGTAGGTGGAGGTGGGGTTGGAAGGGTTTGCTGAGCTTTCTCACAGCCCTACTGATATCTGAGAGGGAAGGTCAGTGAGTCCCAGTTCCTTGCCAAACCACAAAACTCTTTCCTTTTTTCTCCCTGCCAACATTAGGAAACTGAAAGCCCTGGAGGGAAAGCTCCTTCCCTTTCAAGTAGCCTTTTTTGCACCTTCCTCTGCAGTGCAGGGACACTGCTCTGAATGACAGCCCTGTGCAGACCTGTGTGCATATCCCAGCTTCACAGCCCTGCAGCTGTCCTTGGGAGAAAGCAGCAGCATGCTCTGTCCCTGTGACGGTGTGGCAGGGAACGCCTGCTCTGAATCACCTCCCCCTCCTCTGCAAAGGAGAGTGATCCTTAAAAAACCTATCAGTCATGGGATGGAATAGGTTTGGAAGACCCTTCCAGGAACCTCAGTAGCATTGCCCTGCAGCCAGAGACTTACTTTCCTCCCACAATGAGCTCTCCTCTGGCCTCCCACTCCACACTGCCTTGCACTTCTCACTGTCTTCTCTCATCTTCTGGCAGCAGCAGCAGGCAGTGCCCGGAGCCCTGCTGCTGTTTGCAGAGGAGCTGCTCCTGCACACACCTGTCTCTGGGCAGTGCTGTCCATTTTCCATGAACTCTCTCCATCCCAGGAGCCTGGCCTCACTCAGCAACAGTGTGGCCCAGCTGAGCTCATGAATTTCTCTGTCCCTTGTGCTCCCTCCTCCTGGGAAATGTTCCCTGCAATAAACTGAAATAATCACTGATGGTCCCTCTCAAATCAATACAGAGAGACCAGTTACAGCATTGTCCCTTGTTTCATCAGAGGATGGTTTCATCAGAGGATGGTTATCTATGAGAGGTGGAAACATCCCACCCTGGAAATCCATATTCCCATGTCTTAACTAGGCAGGACACCTAGAAGTGGACAAGAAGGGAGGTCATTCACCCATGGTTCAGGTTTTCATTCAGATGAGTCAGTCTGGGCATCGCATGCCCAGTTAGAAGCCCCTGGGTTGGAGTGGGATGCAGATCCTTCCTGTGAACTTCACAGACACACAGCAGGTGGGATTCCCCTTGCAAAAAAATGAAATGTGCACAACAGAGGTGTCCGCACGGGAGCTCCTTGTCTAAGCTCCCATTGTAATCACTGGAGATGGAGGCTGGGAGTCAGTTGCTCAAGACACAAACACCTGGTGACATTGGAAGAGACAGAGGTGGACCAAGGCATGTGCCAGTGTCTTCTTGCTCTGATGGAGCAGCTATGACACCACCATCCTTCTGTAGCATGAGTTGGGGGCCAGGTGGAGAATTCCCTTGGCCATCTGAAATGACTCTAGATGCCTCCTACTACTAGGGCTCCACTCACTATAAAGCTGAGACATAGGAAGTTCCCAGTGTTACACACAGCTAATGCAATTCAGTGCAGACACTTGATGTAATGACATAGAAATAGGCCTGCAGGGCCATGTCCGATGCCTGGGGTGTCCAGCACATCCACATGTCTCTAGTAGTTCCAGCATGGGACCTACAGGAAGCCATGCCTTTTTGGATCGCTTGCTGGGCAAGTGACCCAGAGCATCTTGGGTTCCCTACCTGTGCCCAAACAAATGAATCCCACCACTGCCTTTAGGCACAGTCTGCACTGTCTGCATCCAAGCATGCTGCACAAATGGGAGGCACATCACACCAAGGGCTCCACTCTAGTCTCTGCACTTTCAAATCCTTCTAGTTATCCTCCTCCTGAACCCCTTCTCACCCCCCAGTATGTTATAAACAGAGACTGTGCTGCTGATATCCTCAGGGCGGCTGGATCAGAGGCCCAGGGCCTTCTTCAGTGGCACCTTGTCCTTCCTGGAGATTGGTTCAAGTCTGTCCCAGGCCCAAGGTGCCACAGAGTCAGCTTAGGCAGCTGTAAAATTAGTAGGCACCTCGGGGCTCCAGCTTGGCTAAACAGGGAAATCCCACGTGAGCTCCAGGGCAATAAGGCAGCATATGGAAAGGGGAAGGAGGGAGAGGCTACAAAGGAGGAATTTAGAAATATTGTCCAGCAAAGTAGGGATGGTGTTAAGGAAGCCATAGGTCCCCTGGGATAGAGACACTTGCAGGGGATGTGAAGGACAGGAAGAAGAGCTGCTGCTGCTTCAGTGACAGTAAAAGAATAAACAAGGAATATGTGGGCTCACTGCTGAATTGGGGCAGAGATTCTAGTAGAAGCAGATGTAGATATGTCTGGGGAAGTCAAGTCCTTCCTGGCTTCAGTCTTCACCAGCAAGGTCTCCTGAGCTGTTGTGCCTAGAGTCAAGACTGCTGGAAAAAAAAAAAAAAAACAACTCACAGTGCCTAAATCTCTTGCCTTGTGAGAACTCAACCGATACAAGTCTATGGGATTGGATGGCTGGCATCCATGGACATGCAGAGAGCTGGCTGCTGTGACAGCAAGGCTGCTCTCTATCATCTTTGAAAGGTTGTGGAGCTGGGGAATGGGGGGGGTGCTGTCAAAGACCAGAAGAAAAAATATGTTGTGCTCATCTTCTAAAAAGGCCACAAGGACAGACCAGGGAGTTCCAGGCCATTCAGCCTCACATTGGTGAGGGGTGTGTCATTGAGCCAGTCCTCTCAGATCAGGTTTCTGGGCACATGAGGAAGAAGAAGGTGTCTGCAAACAGTCAGCTTGGAGTTGCGCAAGGTGAATCATTCCTGACCCACCTGATTGTCTTCTTTTATCAAAGACCAGTACTTGTGGAGGAGAGGAGAGTAGTGGATGTCCAGTAGACATCCAGATGGGCAAAAAACTGCTTGAATGATGAACTCAGAGGGTTTTCATGAATGGGTCATGCTTTAATGGGAAGCCAGGTAAAGGTGGGGCATGCAGGGCTCTACACTCCACATCCTGTCCTGTTTGAGAGGTTCATCAGTGACCTGCAGAATGGAAATCCCCTCACGGTTGTAGATGACACCTAATTGGGTGGAACAGTCATAAGCTCAAGGGCTGCCATTCAGAGGGACCTCAGCAGGCAGGAAGAATGGGCTGTCAGGAACTTTGTGAAGGTCAACAAGGACAAATGCCAGGTCCTGCACCTGGGACAGACCAACACCCTGCAGTGATAGGTGCTGGGGAGTGCCTGGCTGGGCAACAGCTCTGCAGAAAAAAGACCTGGGAGTCTTTGTGGGCAGCAAGATGAACATCAGCCAGCAGCGTGCCCTACCAGCAAAGCAGGCTGCAGTGTCCTGGGCTGCATAGCCAGGAGATCGAAGGAGGTGATTTTGCCCCTCTACTCAGCCTCGTTAGAGCCCATCTAGATACTGGGTCCAGTTGGGGCTCCCTGTAGAAGAACGCTGTTTATCACTTGGTGTGAGTTCAGTGGCAGGCCCGAAGGTGGTTGGGGGCTGGAGCACTTGCCCTGTGAGGAGAGGCTGAGGGAACAGGGCTTGTTCAGCGCAGAAAAGGGAAGGTTTTGGGGGAGGAATCATAGTATTTCCCAACTCAAGGTTTCCACTGAAAATGAACCAGGTTTTACAGGAATTCATGGCAGGAGAATGAGAGGCAAAGGGTATAAGCTGAAACAAGTGCAGTCAAAATTGTATAGAAGGAAGAAAAATCAATGAGGATCCTGAAGCATTTGAAGTGGCGTCCAGAGGGGTTATGGACTCTCTTCTTGGAGGCTTTCAGGATGCAGCTGGACAAAACCCTGAGGAACTTGGTGTGAATTCAGTGTTGATCCCTATGTGAGCAGGAGGCTGGACTAGAGTCCTCCCAAGGTCCCTTCCAGTAGGAATGATTTGGTGATTTTGTCCTCTCTGGTGATAGCCACTGCAATTCTTGCAGGCAGCAAATCCTTTGCTGCACATGGGTTAGCACCTGACATGGCCTCCCCAGAACCAGCCCCTCCTAGTGGTGTGAGGTTGCCTCTTGGGCCTGAAAGGTTTTCAGTTCAAGGTTTCATTATGAGTGACTGCTTGTCCAGAGTGAGTCCTCTTCACAGCCTACAACATCTGTACATTACAACACAATGCAGATGAGTGTGACAAATGCAGAAAGTCATGGTATGAGGGTGATTGCACTCTAACATCCATGAGGTCCTTTGCTGATCCAACAATATCCAGAAGGATTGGAAGAGCCTTAAAGCTCCTAGTCACACCTAGGTAATGTTGACTTTGTCACTCTGGGAGGTGAGGGAGCTGGGTTTGTTCAGCCTGGAGAAGAGAAGGATTTGGGGACACCTAATAACAGCCTCGCCATACATACCAGGATGTCACCAAGGAGATGGAGGCAGGCTCTTCAGTGTTGTGCATGATGCGAGGGTGAAGGCCGATGGGCATTAGGTGAAAGAAGAGAGGTTTGTGCTGGGTGTAAGGAGAAACTTTTGACCCATCCAGAGAGTCAAGCACAGGGGCAGTTTGCCCATAGAGGCTGTGCCATCTCCGTCCTCAGAGGTTTTCAAGTCCGAAATGAGTAAAGCTCTGAGCAACCTGATCAGACCTGATAGCTGACCCTGCTGTGGGAAGGAGGTTGGGCCAGAGACATCCTGGGGTTCCTTCCAGATGGAACGATTCTGCATTTCCTTCCACCTCGAGTCTTCTCTTGACCTTGGGAAAACATTCCGCTTGCTTGTGATCATGGAAGGAGATCTCACAGAAATATGATCAGATCAAATGCATGTTTCTTTTCCTGCTCCAGAGTAGTTCAAATTCAGGGTTGCTTGGCAGGTACTCCCAAATAGCCTCTTTTTTTTCTTCTTCTTCTTCACCTTTTATTGCATTTTTCCCTCTTTTCCACATTCCAAGTTGTTTTCTTTTACCAACCTGATACCTTCCCATGAAGTCAGCCAACCCCTGTTTAACCCTTCCCCGTTGACCCTGGATTTGCTTTCTTTGTACATTCACTTGGCTTTTCCGAGCTGCTTGCCATGGTGATGCCTACCTTTGCCAGCAGTCCCTTTAAACAACTACCTCCTTTTCTTATGTGTAGTGTCCTGCAGGTCCTCCTGTTGTTATCTTGTCAGAGGCACCACAAGACAGGATGAGCCATCTGCACACACTCATTTACAGCTGACACAAGGGACAACCAGATGGCTAAAGAACTTGTGGGATGATGAGGCTCGGAGGGCAATGGTGAATGTGCAGTACTCCTCCTGGAGGCCAGGGAGAAGTGTAGCACCACGGGGTCTATCCAGGAACCTATCCTGTTCATCAACTTTATTAGTGACATGGAAGAGGCAATACTCACTATGCTTGTTGAGGACAAAAAAACTGCAGGGGGGACCCCAGCCATATGCTTGAGGGCTGCCGTTCAGAGAGACCTAGACAGGCAGGAGGAATGGGCTGTCGATACCTGGAGTCCAGGGTATGAGCCACCTCCTCTGCAGCCAGACCTCTGCCAGAGTAGAGGGGCATCTCTCCTGCCACAGGCCCATTTCATGCTGCCTGATAAAGGGGCTGAGAGCAACTTTCCTGCAATGTCATTCTCTGTGAGGCAGCATGCCCAACTGGGTAAGCTGAAGGCTTTCCTAAGTCCCCCTGTCTCTCTCTCCTTTCCTCCTTCGGCAGCAGGATCATGGTGTTGCTCCTTGTTTCCCCTCCTGTCCATGCTGCTCCTCTTCTTGCTCTTGGGACAACTTCTTCGCACTGCTGCCAGATGGGATGAGAAACGTGATGCTTTCTTGTATCTGAAAATTTCAAACAAGGAGGAATTGATCAGAGATGGGATAGTAAGTGTCAGCCTTGTCTGCCATGACCATGAAAATGTGGATTCCCAGATCCTGAGGAGAGTGAGGAAGGACAGTAGCAGAATACAGAGCCTGGACTTCAGAGGAGCAGACTTTGGTCTGTTCAAGGGACTGATGGGGGAACCCATGGGAGGCAGCTCCAAAGGGCCCAGGAGATCAGGAAAGCCAGCAGGTCTTTAAGGACAGCACATGCCAAGCATGAGGATAGTCCATCCCGGGACTCAGTAAAACTAGCAGATATGTCAGGGAACCAACTTGGCTAAACAGGGACCTCGCACCTTAGTTCCAGGGTGATAGGGCAGCATACAGAAGGTGAAAGAAGAGAGACGCAAAGGAAGCATTTAGAAATATTGTCCAGGGTCATAGGCTTGGTGTTAGGGAAGAAAAAGCTCCCCGAGGATGGACACTTGCAGGGGATGTCAAGGGCATGAAGATGAGCTGCTACTGCTTCCATAAGAATGAAAGAATAGAAAGGAAAATGTGGCCTCACTGCTAAATGGGACAGGGAATCTTGTAGCAGCAGCTGCAGATAGGTCTGAGCAACTCAACCCCTTTTCAGCTTTGTTTCCACAAGCAAGGTCTCCTGGAGTGTTGTGCCTTGAGCCAGGACTCCAGAGGAGAAAAACAGCCACCAGTGGACGAGGTTCATGAGGGATTACTTGTGAGAACTCAAACTATACAAGTCAATGAGGTTGGATGGGCTGCATACGGGGATGCTGTGAGAGCTGAGTGCTGTCCCTGCAAGGCCACTAACTATCATCTTTGAAAGGTTGTGGAGATGGGATGAAGTCCCGATGACTGCAGAAAAGCAATTGTTACATCCATCTTCCAAAAAGGCCACAAGGGCAACCTGGGGACTTGCAGGCAGTTCAGCCACACTTTGGTTAGCAGTGAGTCATGCAGCGAATCCTCTCAGATCAAATTTCTGGGCACATGAAGGAGAAGCAGGTGCCTGGGAAGAGTTAGCATGGATTTACCCAGGGTAAATTCTGCCCAACCAACCTGATTGACCACTATGATTAAAAAAAAAAAAACCTTCTATTTGTGGATGCAGAAGAGTAAATGTCCTTTAATTAGACTTTAGCAAGGTGTTTGACACTGTCTCCCACAATATTCTTGCATGCACGTTAGAATGTTACAGTCTAGAAGAGCAGACAACTGGATGGGTTGTAGATGAGGGCTGCCATTGAGAGGGACCTAGAGAGGCAGGAGGAATGGGCTGTCAGGAACCTCAGGGAATTCAACAACGACAAATGCCAGGGCTTGCACCTGCGATAAACCAACACCCCACTGTGTTACAGGCTGGGGCCTGAGTGCCTGGGGAGCAGCTCTGTGGAAAAGGACATGAGGGTGCTGGGGGACAGGAGGCAGAACATGAGGCAGCAGTGTTCCCTGGCAGCAAAGAAGGCCAGAAGCATCGTAGGCTCTATGAGCAGGAGCACAGGCAGGAAGTCAAGGGAAATGGTGATCGTCTTCGAGTCAGTATTCATTAGAGCACATCTAGAACCCTGCATCCAGGTTTGGGTTCCCAGAACAAGAAAGAGCTTGATAACTGGGAGAAAGTCTGGCTGAGGACCCTAACAGTAGTCAGGGAGCTCGAGCACTTGTTCTGTGAGGAGATGGGTCTGTTTCCACTTGCAGAAGAGATGGCTTTGGAGGGATCTCATAGCACCCTTCCAATGGCTACAAGGAGGTCATCAAGAAGAGTGGAGCCAGGCTCTTCACCAGGGTGCATGGTGGGAGGACAAGAGACAATAGCCATAAGCTGGAAGAAGAGACGTTCGTGCAGGAGATAAGGAAAAGCTTTTCCACTACAAGGATGATCAAGCATTGGAAGTGGTTGCCCAGAGAGGCTGTGTCGTCTCGTGTCTTGAAGGTTGCCAAGACCAAACTGGATGAAGCCCAGAGCAACCTGCTCTGACCCCAGAGATGACCCTGCTGTGAGCAAGGAGATTGGGCTCGATACATCCTGAGGTCCCTTCTACCCTGAAGGAGTCCGTGGTTCTTCTCACTCTTCATCTTTGTTTGTTGATGTCAGGGAAAGCACGCAGGTGCCCTGTGACAGTGGAAGCAGGCCAGCTTTCTTGTCCTCCTCTAGCCAGAATTATTCAGATGCAGGGCTTCTTGGTAGGAATCCCCAAGACAGCCCTGAACAATCCTTGGCTTCGCTTTTAATTTCCTTGATTTTTTTTTTCTTCTATGCCTTCTGTCTCTTTTATCATTCTGATCCTGTCCCAGACAGCACACCGCACCCCTACTCACCCTTAACTCATTGGCGCTGGTTTGTTTGTTTATTTGTTTTCTTTTGTTTTGTTTCATTTTGACACAGAGGAGCTTCAGGCCCGAAGGAACTTGAGAAATTCAGGTGATTTGGACAACATATACCTTGTGAAGATTTCCAAAAGAAGTGTTAAGTCCTGCGCCTAGGTAGGAATAACTCCATCCATGAGGAGAGGTTGAGGGACCTGGGCTTCTTTAGCCAGGAGGCAAAGGGCAGGAGAGTAGGAGCCTGTGACTGCTTGAAAGGTGGTTTCAGAGATGATGGAGCTTTTCTTGGCAGAGGGAAACAGCATGCAAAGCAGAAAGAGCCACAGACTGCATCTTGAGAGGTTCAGACTTGACTTCAGATCAAAAGTATGTCACTCATAAGGCAGTGCTCTGGTGCAACAGGTCACCCAGAGGGAGTCTGTGATCAGCCACTGGCTTTGTGTTTCAAGGAAAAGCAAGTGAGGACAGGAAGACATCAGGAGAGGCAGGGAGATCGCAGGGTGAGAGCAAGGTGGGGAAGCAGCTTGGGTGTGTACAGTCTGCAGGGAAACAGGCACAGGTGTGGGAAAGCATAGCACAGCCTGTGGTGGAGATGGCTGAGGGCACTGCCAAGGCTGAAAGCTCCCAACACAGCTAGGTCTTGTCCTTTTGGCTATGGCTGGTGTCTCTGACACCAAGGCCCACAAGAAGACACCATTCCTTAAAGCACTGTGGCCTTGCTGCCTGCTTGTCCCTTGGGAGCCCAGCAGGTGCCATATCATGGTCCTGCACCTAGTGTTGTGCACCCCCACCTGCAAACTGCCCCCAGGAAGAGCCCTGAGCAATGCGTGATGGAAAGCATCACCCTACCCAGGGGCTGGCTGTCAGGGCCTGGTCACTCTGCTTGACAAGACGCATCAAGGTTGACTTGGCATCACAGCCACCTTCACATTGCCTTTGCCTGCCTGCAATCAGGGCCTCCAACTTCTGGCTCTAATCAGCCCCTGGGGAGCCTTTGTTGGTAATGGCCCTCAGTGGGACCCATCCTGCTCCAAGAAACTTGGGATTTTCTTCTGACTTTAACTTCTTGAGAAGTTGCTTGAGTCTCTTCTCAGCATTGGAAGTTCATGTGCTCAGCACGAAATACACCCAAGGGGTCATTAAAATACAAAAATCCCTAAGGAACCTTGCCTCTTTCCATAACTTTCTCAGTTTTTCAATTCTTGTGTGGCTAATTGGAAAGTTTGCAGCAGTGTATTGAAATTAGGCAGATTTCAATGAGCACCTGAAAAGAAAAATGTCTGTTTCTTAAGCTTTCTTGAGTCTTCAGTTTTCAGAATGTGTCACACCCACATTCCCCAATTCATACTGACCCACAGTGTCTCCTAATGAAGTCTGGTCATGTAGGCAAAGCAGTAATTTTGATAGGAGACATGTATGGAGAACCTTCCTCCCCAGCTCCCCAGCCCTGCCATTTCCCTCATCAGCCACTGGGGACTTCAGATCACTCTTGTGAAAAATTGAACCTTTTTCCACTCAAGGCTGTAGCTGAATGTTATAGCTCATGGGCACCAATTCCCACCTGCTTTCCTTTGAGAACTAGCTGCAGACAGACACAGAAGGGTTTGTCTTAATTGCAAACAAACAAAAATAAATTTTGGAACAGTTTAATAAAAAATACAAAAAAACACTCCTCAAGTGTATGTCAAGTCCAAGCTGCCTCCAGGGAGGTCGACTGCCCACAAGGCATAAACTTCCTTGAAATGTTTTCCGGATAGATAGGAAAGGACAGACAAGAAACACAACAAAGGAGCTGGCTAAAGAGACAAGGAGACTGCTGAAAGATGAGGCAAGCTTCAGACTCCCAGCAGCTCAGAGCAGCACCTGGAGAGTTGAGAGGTACCTGAACAGATAAACAGCAAGGGGAAAAGAAAAACTGGGAAACTATGGAAAGTGCATGTGCCCAGAGAGTCTGATGCAAAGATGACTTCAGAAATGACCAATTTAATCAGGACATGTGGAAATATGTGAGGCATCACTGAGATTACATCCACAGCCTAATAGACAGAGTAGTGGAAACACAAGGTCAAGGGCAGATCGATATTGCTTCTCCCATGATTAATATCCCTCCTGAAGATTTCCACTCTTTCATCATGTTCATTGAAGTAGGCTAAAATAATCACCAATGGGCCCTCTCTAAGCACTGAAGGAAGACTGATTCCAGCATTACAGATTGTCTCATCAGAGGATGGTTAAGTGCAAGAGGTGGAAATGTCCGACTCCGGAAGCCCCGATTCCCATCTAATAACTAGGCAGGATACACAGAACAGGGCAAGAAGGGAGCTCATTGAGAACAAGGAGGAGGCTGATCTCACCCCAGGCCAGGCCCCATCAGTGCAGATGTCTCTGTCAAATCCAGTTCTCTGCACTTCCCTTTCTTGTCCAAAGAGGGAACTAAGTTGTCTCAGCTGAGTTGCTTTGAGATACCTTTCCTAATGACAAGCTCAGGTCCTGCAGGAGCCGCCTCCAAAATTTCCAGCACCACATGGCGACACAGCTGCCCCAGGGCATCTCAGGAAGCAATAGCCTCTCTATGTGGTCAAATGAATCAAGCCCAAAAAAGTAGATCCTAGTCATAAGTTGAGATATGCTCAAAAAATAACTCAATGCAACAATTGAAAAGAAATCCTTGTTTCCAAAACTTCACACATTGTTTACCATTGCCAAATATTTTTTCTTTCTTTTTTATTAATTGACAGCACCACGTTCATGCACTACAGGAATTAGCCTGTCTATGCGAGTAAATATATATGTATGTATATACACACATTATTCATCAAAATACATTTCCTACCAACACTCTGAATGGAGAAACTTTGTTCGGAGGAACTGCTTTATTTAAACTGTCATGTTTCAGCTCTCTTCTTCTGCCTCTCTGTTCTTCCTTCTTCCTCGGCCTCTTCTCTCTTTACAGAGTTCTCCAGGGAAAGATACACTGAATCACAGCACTTAGGGTGGACAAGACCTCTGGACGTCACCTAGTCCCAGCTGCCCTGGTCAATGCAGAAGGAACTAGATGAGGTTGCCCAGGGGCTCCCCTCACTTATGCATTGTCTACAAGGGTGCTGAGAGTTCCCTCCATCCCATGGTCCAGGCCATTCATCAAGATGTTAAACAGTCCTGCCCCACATGTTGATCACTGAGGGATGCCACTAGTAACCGGCTGCCACTTGGAACTTGTACCACTGATGACAGCGTTTCAGCCTGATGGCCCATCCAATCTTCCACCTGCCTTATGGTCCATTGATCCAGGGCAGATCTCAACAATTCGGCTCCAAGGAGATTCTGGGGGACTGTGTCCAAGGCCTTGCTAAACTGAAGGTTCACAACATCCCCTGCTTTCCCCTTGTGCACACAGGCATTCATCTTATGGCAGAAGGCAACCAGGTTGGTCAGGCATGCTTTCCATTTCCCCTTGGTCAACGCATGCTGCCTCTTCCAGGCCTTCTCCTTCCTATGCTTGGAGATGGTTTCCAGGAGGATTTGCTCCATCACCTTCCCAGGGACTGAGATGAAGAGGACCAGCCTGTCATTGCCCAGATCCTCCCTCTTGCCCTTCTGCAAAATGGCTGAGATGTCTGCCTTTTCCCAGTCTTCAGGAACCTCCCTGATTACCCTGACATTTCATAGACAATTGGGAGCAGCACTGCGGTGACTCCAGGCACCTCTCCCTGCACCCTCGGGTGCTTCCTGTCTGGTCCTATGGACTTGTGTGTGCCCACTGGGCAAAAGTCCTCCCCAGCTGCATCATCCTCTACCATGGGTGAGGCTTTGCTAACACGGATGCTGCCAAAGGATTCGGGGGCCAGGGAGGCCTGGCAGTAGACAAGACCAGGAAAAGACAAGGTAAAGGAGTCAGTGAGCTCCTCAGCCTTTTGCCTGTCTTTGTCACTATGTCCCCTGCCCCACTGAGCAGGGAGACCACATTTTCCTTGTGTCGCTGCCTTGTGCTGCCAATGTGCTTAGAGAAGGCCTTCAGGTTACCCTCCCCATCCCTTCCTAGATCCAGCTCCAGCTCCAGCTCCAGCTGAGCTTTGGCTTGCCTAACTACATCCCAAACAAGTTGAAATCCTCTCTGCTGCAGTCCAGGTTGGTGACTCTGTTATTCCTCCTACCTCTCCACCATCTCACAGTCACTGCAGTGACAGGCAACCTCCACATTCACATCCCCATCCAGCCTGAGCTTCAGACAAGAAACCAAGGGGAGGATGGCACCATCTACTTAGAGGTAAAAACTGCAGAGGTACAGAAATCACACTGCAGAAAAGCTTGCTCTTCTCCCCTCACCACTGAGGGGATCCAGGCAATGGCCTTTCAGGTGGTTAAAGGTGCATTCAAAGAATTAACGGAGTAACGTAGCTATGCCTGAGGCATTGCCTCCCAGGTTGCCCTTACAGTCAACGGGGAGGAGAAGTTGTTCACCTGCCTTCTTTTAGCTGCTCACATAAAGCACAAAGGACTCCTGTCCCAGAGACATTTGCTCTGTGCTTGAAATGGGCCCTGAGATCATATGCGTTCAGGATAATTCAGGCTGAAGGGTCCACAGGAGACCTGTAGTGCAAACTGCTGCTCAAAGCAAGGTCAGATAGAGGGTCAGAAACCAAAAAAATACTCCTGTCAAAGGATTTTGGGGGTGATAGAGAAGAAGACAGTAGAGGGTTGACAGGGTGATCTCATGGACAAAATGGTTTTTCCCCTTCTTCCGAGAATGAAATCCTCGGCTATCCAGAAAGAAGAAGCTGGGACACAAACTTTGCCACTAACATGGAGGCGGAGAAGCTCCTGAGTCCCTCACTGACAGAGTCTGGTCCAAAGGCCACCACCCCAATGGCACCACACCCCCAGGCATGCCTGCCTTGTTGCTGGGCACCCTGCAGCCCCAGGCAGGAGGTCTGCGGGGAAGAGAGTGGGGTCTGCAGCCTGCAGCCCTGGCCACCCAGCAGGTGTGGTGGGACCTCACTCCTATAGATGAGACTGGTCTCTCCTGCATTTCCCCAGTGTTAAGGCTGCGTCCCCTCCAGCTGGGAATACAGCCTGGCAGAGAGGGGCAACACGGGAAACACCATGTCTGTTCCGGGTTGTGAAGAGAGAGGGGAGGGCAGAGGGGGATCTGCTCATGCCCTGGGCAGTGATTCCCTTGTTGCAGTCGCTACAGCCCTGCTGATGCCCTGTAACCTGTGAGTCCAGGAGATGGGACTCCAATCTGCTCTGGCTCTAAAGATTTCTCAGCCCTTCAGACCCAGCATGCAAAGCACTGGTCTGGGGACACCTCAGCAGTCGAAGGGCCTGAATGCCTGGTGTGTTCCTGAGAACTTTTCTGTAGTTTCCCAGCACTGGTTTGACTCCTGTTGCCCATGGAGCAGAGACTCCTTTGGAGGATCAACTCGCTCACTGTGACTCTGAGGAAAACCTTGACCAGGCAGTACAAAGGCCAGCAAGGCCTCAAAATCACAACAGTGTCCCCCGCCCAGGACTCTGCCTTCCAGCCCCTTCCTCCTAGGGGATTTGGGTTGGGAGGGACCACCAGAGAGCTCCAGGAGCATGATCTGCTCTGAGCTGGACTAACTTGACAGTTAGATCAGGTTGGTAGGTGCTTTCTCCAGGAGAGTTTTTTAAGATTTCCAGTCCCCTGCCGCAGTGCTGCTCAACTACCATGGTTATTTCTTTATTTTTTCCTTAAACTCCTTTGATATTTGCTTTATTGCCTCTTCTCCTTGTTGTCTCTTGTCCTTTCCTCCCCTTGGCCCCAGACAGACCATCCCATCTACTTTGACTGAGGACAGTCACAGCCTCACCTCCAAGCACAGCCTTGCTGGGATCTCCTGGGACCACATAGGCAGGCTGTGGTGGCCACCTCCAAGCAGAGCTATGCACTGCAGATCCCTATATGGTCTCAGAGTAGAGTGTATGGAGATATAACATTACCCAGGGCAGAGCCTGTGAGCCAATGCCAGGGTAGCGCTGGGGCAGCAGGCGTGAGAAGAGAAGCCCTCCAGCAGCTACTCTCCGCACCTGAGCAGGGAGTGATGCACCCGGTGGTGCTCTTGAGAGAGGATGGTGAAACAGGACGGGGGGGCTCTGTGAACTGCAGTGTTGGGCACTGACCATCTGTGCTGGGTCTGGGAGTCCTGGCAGGTGGTGCCGGTGGCTGTAGCCCCCGATAAACCCCCGACCCTGCTAGCAGCAGTGAGTCCCCTCCATGACTGTTGGGAGCTTCTGGGGTGTCATGGCTCCCAGCTCCCTCCTGTCCCTGTGCTGACCCAGCCCTGCTGCCCTCCATGTGGCCCCATGGCCCCACTGCACAGACACTGCACAGGACAGGGTACGTTCAGGGGTGGGGAAATGTCCTCCAGGCATGGTCTCCATGACAGCCCTCAGTGCTCTGTTCCCCAAAGTCCTCCTGAAGCCTCCCACCAGTCCCCAGGTCCTGCTCAGTCCTGATCCTGTCCTCTCGGGGTTAGCAGAAGGCCATGCTCCACGGTCTGCTGGGATATGAGCCCAAAGGGAGAGGCCAGGCAGGACTGGCCATTACCCCCATACAGGTGCTGCGGCCAGCAGGGAGACAGAGGCAGTCACATTCAAAGATCACCCCTCACCAGGACTGTGGGGAATGGCCACTGCTGGAAATGGCTGGTATGAGGGTCTGGGTCTGGGTCTGGGTCTGGGTCTGGGAGGAGTTTCCTGGGGCAGTTTCTCCCCTCTGTTCATGCAGCAACAAGCTGGGCTGCATCTTTGCACTGAGGCACCCTGCTTGAGGGCCCCCATGGGAGGAGGATGGTCTACTGGCCCAGCAGATGGCCCCAGGACCTCCTCTGCATGCTCCCTGCCAGCCCTGCAGAGGACCCAGCAGAGGGCTCGTCCTCCGAGGGCTCACAGCTGGACATCCGGTCCTCCAGCTGGACATGGAGCCTTGTCTGGGGGTGACTTTTGGGGTAAGGACCAGCACACAGGGTGGGGGAGATAGATTGTGTGAAGGAGATGTGCTGGGGACAGGGCCTGAGGGACAGCAGCAAACTGATATGGCTCCGAAGTCCTGCTTCCTTCAACACAAGCTCCCACAAGGGGTCCCAGCCTTCCTTTTGGTGCCACCCATCAGGAGGGATGATGGCACTAGGAGCTGGGAGAGTGGGGAGCATTCATCCTTCTTCAACCACTTCTGAGGCCATGTGGAGAGCTAGGACAACAAGGACTTCTGGCTCTGCACCATGAGCTCGCTTTAATGTACCCACACTCTGAACATTGTCTTGGATTAAAAGTTGGCATTTCTCTCTCCAAGACAATTTCAAGGCCAGTTCCACTTCCTTCTCATCTCTCCCAGTCCCTCCTCTGATCTCGCTGGCCATTTCTGCATGTCCTTCCCTGCTCTCCCCACTGGGCACCAAGCTGACAGTGCTGTTCTGCAGAGTGAGCAGGCTGGGGGGCCACAGGACCACAGGGTGACTCTGCACTGGCTGTGCTGGTCAGGGTGGGAGGCAGATCCAACCAAATGTGCATCACGGCCTCTAATCCCTCCAGGGGTCTGCAGATGTGGTAAGTGCTTGGAGGGGCTGTGGAGTATTTCCAAAGCTATTAGTTGTGTCCAGGTGCACCTCTAGATCTTGCCCCTGGTATTTCACAGAGGGTGACATGTCACTCTCCAGTCTCCCTTCCCCATACCAGCTAGGTCCCAACTGCCTCTCCTGGGATTGCAGAGTCCCCTTTTGCCTTTAGATCATTGCGTTTAGTGCTTTACCTTTAAGTGACTCCACCTTGGAGGATCTCTCCCTTTGTAAGGTTCCACTCACCGCCCATGCCAGGCACACGCTGTCCCAGGAGATGTCCTGTGTTCTCCTGGCACCTCAGATTCCCCTCCAGAAGGATGGACATCTGACACTGGGCCTTAAAATGTGGGACAGCTGTGGATATGTAAATCCATGACCATTCATCCCCTCCACTATCACTGGACACCGATGGGTGAGCCCTAAATCCAGCCCTTCATCTCTAAGAGATCATAACATGATTATGAGCTTTTTGCTCCTGGACCCATGGAGAACCCTGTGCAACAGGCCCTCCTGGACTGCAATTCCTTGGGGCGATTCTTGACACTAGCTTTGGAGGAAGCCCAGCCTTCAGGCACTGCACCTGGAAGAACCTACTTTATTAAAGAGGTACTGTGAGGGACTCAGCTCTGATCCACTGTTAGACACAACTTTATATGGGCACCAAGTGAGACAGAGCAGGCTCAGTGAAGGTGGAATGAACCCAAGCATTTGTGTAGCAACATGATTATAAATACTAATAATGATAGTAACAACTGTAATAATAAAAATAAAGTGAACAAACAAAGCTCAGTCCTGGTACGGGACACAGTGGGAGTCATTTGTGGAGAGCAATGGCAATGTTACCACTGCTGAAAAATGTCCAGGAAATCACTTTCCTCAGGGCATCTTTGAGGTCCTTGTTCCTCATGCTGTAGATGAGGGGATTCAGTGTTGGAGGCACCACCGAGTACAGAACAGCCACCACTAGATCCAGAACTGGGGAGGATATGGAGGGGGGCTTTAGGTAGGCAAAGATGATAGTGCTGGCAAACAGGGAGACCACAGTCAGGTGAGGGATGCACATGGAAAAGGCTTTGTGTCGGCCCTGCTCAGAGGGGATCCTCAGCACAGCAGTGAAGATCTGCACGTAGGACAGCACAATGAAAATGAAACACCCAAAGCCAACACAGGCACCAACCACTATAAGCCCAACTTCCCTGAGGTAGGAGTCTGAGCAGGAGAGCTTGAGGATGTGGGGAATCTCACAGAAGAACTGGTCCACTGTGTTTCCTTGGCAGAGTGGTATGGAAAATGTGTTAGCAGTGTTCAGAAGACCATGGAGAAAACCACTGGCCCAAGCAGCTGCTGCCATTTTGACACAAGCTCTGCTGCCCATGATGGTACCATAGTGCAGGGGCTTGCAGATGGCAACAAAGCGGTCATAGGCCATGACTGTGAGAAGAGAAAACTCTCCTCCAACTGAGAAGAAAAACAGGAAGACCTGGGCGGCACATCCCAAGTAGGAAATGGCCCTGGTGTCCCACAGGGAATTGGCCATGGATTTGGGGACAGTGTTGGAGATGGTGCCAAGGTCAAGGAGGGAGAGGTTGAGGAGGAAGAAGTACATGGGGGTGTGGAGGCGGTGGTCGCAGGCTATGGCTGTGATGATGAGGCCGTTGCCCAGGAGGGCAGCCAGGTAGATGCCCAGGAAGAGTGTGAAGTGCAAGAGCTGCAGCTCCCGTGTGTCCGCAAATGCCAGGAGGAGGAACTCGTTGAGGGAGCTGCCGTTGGACATTTTTCTATCTCTAGGCATGGGGGACTGTGCAAAGAAGAAAAGACATTGAGAAGTTAGCAGAGAATTTTCAATCAAAGAAACCCCCAAATGTTGCCGTTCTCATACAAGCCCCCACATTGCCTCTCTCTTTAATGAGAGGATCTTTGTGCAGCTCCCTTGCTTGGGCTCAGCTTTGCACTGGCTGAGTGGGCTGTGAGGAGCAGGGACCTCTGCCCATGGGCTCCACAGGAGTCAACCCTGATGTAAAACTGTGGGCACATGGGAACAGGGGTGACCAGCTCTGACATGCACAATTTCCAGCAGGTGAAATCCACTCAGCGTGTAGAAGGGCTTTTCAGTGTCTTCACTCTGAATTTTAAAGAATAAGGTTTGAGGAAGAGAGTTTCAGTTTTTTTTTTTTTCTTTCAGATGTTGTTGTCACCCCTGGGGAGTGTTCCTCAAAGGTAGAAATCCTTGGCATTTCCACTGTGACTCCTGAGAAAAACAGATTCACTGTCATTTGGTGCAGACTGAGGACAGCTAGTCTGTCTACTAGTCTCGTTCCCAGCTGTCCTGTGCATCCACCTCTTTGAGCTGGAGGATGATCACACTCATATGTTGCCCTAGAAAGAAACCAGCCCCTGCTGAGAGCACACGAGTCCAGCTTCAAAGTGCACAGCTCCAAACTTCTCACCCTTTCTCCGGGCACCTGAGGGAGATCTCCACACTCCCCTTCTAGCCAAGCACACACAGGGCTCTTTGCAGATGCCTACATACAGCCTCCCACCACCATCTCCATACTCTCAGTGTCTCTCCACCTTCCTCACGGGTCTCTCAGATATCACAGAGGTGCTATGAGACAGCAGTGCCTTTCTAGAGGGCAGCATGCAGTCTGCCAGGACTCTCGGAAAACAGTCAAAGGACTCTTAGGGCTGAAGATGGGTTTGCCTTAAGGGAGAGTCAACTCATTTCCCAAACCCACGGACTGCATTTTCTGGAGCTCCACAAGTCAGAAGGGGGCTGGGGCACCCTCATTCCCATGCAGACCCCCTCTGCTGCACAACTTGCAGCATCAATGTCTGAACTGCAGCTGAAAACCACCAACCCCAGAGAGCCCGAGAACAAGAACAGGAGCATCATGGACAGGAGGGGAAACAAGGAGCAACACCATGATCCTGCTGCAAAGGGACGCAAGAAGAGACAGACAGACAGGAACTCAGGAAAGCCTTCACCTTACCAGCTAGGCATGCCGCCTCGTAGGCAGTGACATCGCAGGGCAGTCACTCTCAGTCCCTTTGTCAGGCACCTCTCCTCTGCCGCTGGTCTGGCTGCAGAGAAGGCAACTCATGCCCTGGACCCCATGGCTGTCAGGGCAGAGGCTCTGCTGTGTGGCAGAGGAGACACAGGGAGCTTGCTCAGAGGAAGGTGTCTGCATCGGAGGGACTGACCACTGACCATGACTTGCCCAAATCCATCCTCCCATGATGATTCTCTTGGCACTTCCCTCTCATTCCCTGCCCATCTCTACTGCCTGGGGCTGTTCCTGCTGCCTGGAGCTTTCTCTCCCCCAACATCTTTTCCCTGTCCATACTCACAGACCCTGTCCCACCCTCTCTCTGCGCAGTTCTGCCCTACAGAAACCTCCTGGATCAGGGCACTGTCCAGGGCATCTCTGTGCTCACAGGTCCTAAGGAGCAGGTCACATAAACCCTGATAAGTCCATAAAGGTGCTGCTGGTGCTGCTGTAGGTGGAGGTCGGGCTGAAAGGGTTTGCTGAGCTTTCTCACAGACCTACTGATATCTGAGAGGGAAGGTCAGTGAGTCCCAGTTCCTTGCCAAACCAGAAGACTCTTTCCTTTTTTCTCCCTGCCAACATTAGGAACCTGGAAGCCCTGGAAGGAAAGCTCCTTCCCTTTCAAGTAGCCTTTTTTGCACCTTCCTCTGTGGTGCAGCGACACTGCTCTGAATGACAGCCCTGTGCAGACCTGTGTGCATATCCCAGCTTCACAGCCCTGCAGCAATCCTTGGGAGAAAGTAGCAGCATGCCCTGTCCCTGTGATGGTGTGGCAGGGGATTCCCTGCTCTGAAGCATCTCTCCCTCCTCTGCAAAGGAAAGCAATCCTAAAAAAAAACCTATCAGTCATGGGATGAAATAGGTGTAGAAGACCCTTCCAGGAACCTCAGTAGCATTGCCCTGCAGACAGAGACTTACTGTTTCAGGGGCTGTGAAGATTTCTCTCACAAGAAGCTCTCCTCTGTCCTCCCATTCCACACTGCCTTGCACTTCTCTCTGCCTTGTCTCCTCTCATGTCAGCAGCAGCCGGCAGCACCTGGAGTCCTGCTGCTCTTTGCAGAGGAGCTGCTCCTGCACACAGCTGTCTGGGCAGTGCTGCTTGGTTGCCATGAATTGCCTCCATCCCCAGAGCCTGACCCTGCTCAGGAGCAGAGGCCCAGCTGAAGATGTGACTTTCTCTGTCCCTTGTGCTCCCTCCTCCTGGGAAATGTTCACTGAAACTAACTGAAATAATCACTGATGGTCCCTCTTGAAACAATACAGAGAGACCAGTTACAGCATTGTCACTTGTTTCATCAGAGGATGGTTATCTATGACAGGTGGAAACATCGCACCCTGGAAATCCATATTCCCATGTCTTAACTAGGCAGGACACCTAGAAGCGGACAAGAAGGGAGGTCATTCACCCATGGTTCACGTTTTCATTTAGATGAGTCAGTCTGGACATTGCATGCCCATTTAGAAGTCCCTGGGATACCGTGGGATGCAGATCCCTCCTGTGAACTCCACAAAAAACACACAGGAGGTGGGATTCCCCTTGCAAAAAAATGAAGTGTGCACAACAGAGGTGTCTGCATGGGAGCTCCTTGTCTAATCGCCCACTATAATCACTGGTGATGGAGGGTGGGAGTCAGTTGCTCAACACACAAACACCTGGTGACACTGGAAGAGAAAGAGGTGGACCAAGGCATGTGCCAGAGTCTTCTTGCTCGGATGGAGCAACTGTGACACCCCCATCCTTCTAGAGCATGAGTTGGGGGCCAGGTGGAGAATTCCCTTGGCCATCTGAAATGACACTAGATGCCTCCTACTGCTAGAGCTCCACTCACTATGAAGCTGAGACGCAGGAAGATCCCAATGTTACAAACAGCTAATGCAATTCAGTGCAGACACTTGATTTAATGGCATAGAAATAGGCTGGCAGCCCATGTCGGATGCCTGGGGTGCCCAGCACATCCACATGTCTCTAGCAGTTCCAGCATGGGACCTACAGGAAGCCATGCCTTTTAGGAGTGGTTGCTGGGCAACCCAGAGAAGTCTATGGGATTGGATGGCTGGCATCCATGGACATTGAGAGAGCTGGCTGCTGTGACAGCAAGGCTGCTCTCTATCATCTTTGAAAGGTTGTGGAGATCGGGGATGGGGGGAGGGGTCCCAAAGACCAGAAGAAGGAATACGTTGTGCTCATCTTCTAAAAAGGCCACAAGGACAAACCAGGGAGCTGCGGGCCATTCAGCCTCACATTGGTGAGGGGTTTGTCATGGAGGCAATCCTCTCAGATCACATTTCTGGGCACATGAGGGAGAAGAAGGTGTCTGGGAACAGTCAGCATGGAGTTACTGAAGGCAAATCATTCCTGACCAACCTGATTGCCTTCTGTGATAAAAGACCAGTACTTGTGGAGGAGAGGAGAGTAGTGGATGTCCAGTAGACATCCAGATGGGCAAAAACCTGCTTGGATGATCGAGATCAGAGGGTTTTCATGAATGGGTCATGCTTTACGGGGAAGCCAGGTAAAGGTGGGGTATGCAGGGATCTACACTCCACATCCTGTCCTATTTGAGAGGTTCATCAGTGACCTGCAAAATGGAAATCCCCTCACATTTGTAGATGACACCTAATTGGGTGGAAAAAGTCATAAGCTCAAGGGCTGCCATTCAGAGGGACCTCAGCAGGCAGTAAGAATGGGCTGTCAGGAACTTTGTGAAGGTCAACAAGGACAAATGCCAGGTCCTGCATGTGGGATAGAGCAACACCCTGCAGTGATATGGGCTGGGCGCTGCCCGGCTGGGCAGCAGCTCTGCAGAAAAAGGACTTGGGAGTGTTTGTGGGTAGGGAGCTGAACGTCAGCCAGCAGCATTCCCTGACAGCAAAGGAGGCCACAGTGTCCTGGGCTGCCTAGCCAGGAGATCGAAGGAGGTGATTATCCCCCTCTACTCAGCATCGTTATAGCCCATCTAGATACTGCGTCCAGTCGGGCCCCCTGTAGAAGAACGCTGTTTGTCACTCGGTGTGAGTTCAGTGGCAGGCCACCAAAGTGGTTGAGGCTTGGAGCACTTGCCTGGTGAGGAGAGGCTGAGGGAATGGTTTTGTTCAGCACAGAAAAGGCAAGGTTTTGGGGAGGAATCATAGCAGCTTCCCAGCTCAAGGTTGCCACTGATAATGAACCAGGTTTTTAGAGGAATTCATGGCAAGAGAATGAGAGTCAATGGTTATAAGCTGAAACAAGTGAAGTTAAAACTGTATACGAGGAAGAAAAATCAATGAGGATCCTGAAGCATTTGAAGTGGGCTCTAGAGGGATTGTGGACTCTCTCTTCTGGGAGGCTTGCAGGATGCAGCTGGACAAAGGCCTGAGGAACTTGGTGTGAATTTGATGTTGATCCCTAAGTGAGCAAGAGGTTGGACTAGAGAGCTCCAAAGGTCCCTTCCAGCCTGAATGGTTCTGTAATTCTGTCATCTCTGGTGATAGCCACTGCAATTGTTGCAGGCAGAAAGTCCTTTGCTGCACGTGGGTTAGCACCTGACATGGCCTCCTGAGAACCAGCCCCTCCTAGTGGTGTGAGGTTGCCTCTTGGGCCTGAAAGGTTTTCAGTTCAAGGTTTCATTATGAGTGACTGCTTGTCCAGAGTGAGCCCTCTTCACAGCCTACAACACCTGTACATTACAACACAATGCCAAATGAGTGTGACAAATGCAGAAAGTCATGGCATGAGGGTGATTGCACTCTAACATCCATGAGGTCCTTTGCTGATCCAAGAATATCCAGAAGGACTGAAAGAGCCTTAAAGCTCCTAGTCACACCTAGGTAATGTTGACTTTGTCACTATGGGAGGTGAGGGAGCTGTGTTTGTTCAGCCTGGAGAAATGAAGGCTTTGGGGACACCTAATAACAGCCTCCCCATACCCACCAGGACATTACCAAGAAAATGGAGGCAGGCTCTTCACTGTTGTACATGATGCAAGGGTGAAGGCCAATGGGCACTAGCTGAAACAAGAGAGGTTCAGGCTAGGTGTAAGAAGCAACCTTTGACCCATCCAGAGAGTCAAGCACGGGGGCAGATTGCCCTGAGAGACTGTGCCATCTCCATCCTCAGAGGTTTTCAAGTCCGAAATGAGTAAAGCCCTGAGCAGCCTGATTGGACCTGTTAGCTGACCCTGCTGTGGGAAGGAGGTTGGGCCAGAGACATCCTGGGATCCCTTCCAGATGGAATGATTGTGCATCTCCTTCCACCTCAAGTCTTCTCTTGACCTTGGGAAAACATTCAGCTTGCCTGTGATTGTGGAAGCAGATCTCACAAAAGTATGACCAGATCAACTGCATGTTCCTTGTCCTGCTCCAATCAGAGTCATTCAGGTTCCGGACTGCTTGGCAGCTACCCCCAAATAGCCATGGTTTTTCTTTTGCTTCACCTTTTATTGAACTTTTACCTCTTTTTCACCTTCCTAGTTCTTCTCTTTTAACATCCTGATACCCTCCCATGAAGTCAGCTGACCCCTCTTTACCCTTTCCCCCTTGACCCTGGATTTGCTTTCTTTGTGCATTCACTTGGCTTTTCTGAGATGCTTGCCATGGTGATCCCTACCTTTGCCAGCAGTCCCTTTAAACAACTACCTCCTTTTATTATGTGCAGTGTCCTGCAGGTCCTCCTGCTGTTATCCTGTCAGAGGCACTGCAAGACAGGATGAGCCATCTGCAAACACTCATTTACAGCTGACACAAGGGAGCTTCAGTCCAGAGGGGCCTTGAGAAACTTGGGGATTTGGCCAACAGAAACCTCATGCTGTTGTACAAGGAGCAGTGGTAGGTCCTGCATCGGGGACAGACCAGCCCATGCATCAGGAGAGGCTGGCACCTGACCGTCAGAGGAGTGACCCTGAGGACAAGGGCCTGGACATTACGAGGGATGCCATATGAGCCAGTGGTGCACGCTCACTGCAAATGAGGCCCGCTGCATACAAGGCTGCTTCAGGAAGCATGTGGCCACCCAGACAAGTGGAAATATCATCCCCCTCGACTCAGCCCTGGTGTGGCTGCATCTGGAATAGCGTGTCCAAGCGTGTGGACTGCCTAGTGCTGGAGGAATGGGGAGAAACTGGAGAGGGTCCAGAGGAGTCTTCCAAGATGGGGTTGGGGGCCTGAAGGAGAGGCTGAGGGACCTGGGCTTCTTCAGCCTGGTGAAATGGAGGCAAAGGGCAGTACAGTAGTAGCCTCCGAGTGCTTGAAGAGATCATGGATCTTTTCTTGGTAGAGGTAAATAACATGAGAAGGGGAAACCAGGCTAAAACGGCAACTCACAACTCAGTTCCAGGGCAATAAGGCAGCATAGAAGAAGTGGAAAGAGGGAGAGGCTGAAAAGGAGGAATTCAAAAATATTGTCCAGTAAAGTAGGGATGGTGTTAGGGAAGCCAAAGTTCTCAGAGGGTACACACTGGCAGGGGACATCAAAGGCAAGGAGAAGAGCTGCTACTGCTCCAGGAATGATAAAGAATAAAAGGAAAATGTTGGCTCTTTGCTGAAGGGGGCAGAGAACCTAGTAAGAGCAGATGTAGGTAGGTCTGAGGAGCTCAGTGCCTTTTTGGCTTCTGTCTTCTCCAGCAAGGTCTCCCGGGCTGTTGTGCCTCGATTCAGGGCTCCAGGCAAGAAAAGCAACCAGCAGGGGATGAGGGCTGAGTGAGGGATGACTTGCAAGAACTCCACCCCTACAAGTCAGTGGGACTGGAACGGCTGCACCCATGGACACTGAGAGAGCTGGCTGCAGTTGTAGCAAGGCCGCCCTCTGTCATCTTTGAAAGGTCATGGAGATGGGGTGAGGTCCCACTAACTGCAGAAAGGCAAATGTTACATCCACTCTCAAGAAAGGCCCGGAGGGCAACCCAGGGAACGACAGGCCGTTCAGCCTCAACTGGTTGAGGAGTGTGTCATGGAGTGAGTCCACTCATTTCTGGGCACATGAGGAAGAAGAAGGTGATAGGGAAGAGGCAGCATGGATTTGTCCAGGGTAAATTGTGCCTCACCAACCTGATCGCCTTCTAGGATTCCATAGCTCTATTTGTGTTTGGAGAGCAGAAAATGTCTTTCAACTTGATTTGAGCAAGGTGTTTGACACTGTCTCCCACAATATCCTTGTGGAATACAGTTTAGAAGTTTACCACCTAGATGGGTGGACAACCAGATGACTTGATTAGTGACATGGAAGAGGCAATACTCACTATGCTTGTTGAGGACAAAAAAACTGCAGGGGGCCCCAGCCATATGCTTGAGGGCTGCTATTCAGAGGGCCCTAGACAGGCAGGAGGAATGGGCTGTCAATACCTGGAGTCCAGGGCATGAGCCACCTCATCTGCAGCCAGACCTCTGGCAGAGGAGAGAGGGGCGTCTCTCCTGCCACAGGCCCATTTCATGATGCCTGACAAGGGGGCTGAGAGTGACTGCCCTGCCATGTCATTGTCTGTGAGGCAGCATGCCCAACTGGGTAAGCTGAAGGCTTTCCCAAGCCCCCCCCCCCCCTCCTTGCCTCCTTTGGCACCAGGATCATGGCTTTGCTCCTTGTTTCCCCTCCTGTCCATGCTGCTCCTCTTCTTGCTCTTGGGACAACTTCTTCGCACAGCTGCCAGATGGGATGAGAAGCGTGACGCTTTCTTGTATGTGAAAATTTCAAACAAGGAGGAACTGATCAGAGATGGGATAGTAAGTGTCAGCCTTGCCTACCATTACCATGAGAAAGTGCATTCCCAGATCCTGAGGAGATTGAGGAAGGACAGTAGCAGAATACAGAGCCTGGACTTCAGAGGAGCAGACTTTGGTCTGTTCAAGGGACTGGTGAGTGATCCCATGGGAGGTAGCTCCAAAGGGCCCAGGAGCTCAGGAAGGCTGGCAGGTCTTTAAGGACAGCACCTGCCAAGCACAAGGATGGTCCATCCCCATACTCAGTAAAACTAGCAGATATCTCAGGGGACCAACTTGGCTAAACAGGGACCTCACACCTTAGCTCCAGGGTGATAGGGCAGCATACAGAAGGGCAAGAAGGGAGAGGCAAAGGAGGCATTTAGAAATATTGTCCAGGGTCATAGGCTTGGTGTTAGGGAAGAAAAAGCTCCCCTAGCACTGACACTTGCAGGGCATGTCAAGGGCATGAAGATGAGCTGCTACTGCTTCAAGTAAGAATCAAAGAATAGAAACGAAAACATGGCCTCACTGCTAAATGGGACAGGGAATCTTGTAGCAGCAGATGCAGATAGGCTTGAGTAGCTCCACCCTTTGTCAGCTCTGTTTCCACAAGAAAGGTCTCCTGGGCTATTGTGCCTTGAGTCAGGACTTCAGAGGCGAAAAACAGCCAACAGTGGATGAGGTTAGTGAGGGATTACTTGTGAGAATTCAAACGATTCAAGTCAAAGAGGTTGGATGGGCTGCAGATGAGGACATTGGACAAGGACATTGAGAGAGCTGACTGCTGTCCCTGCAAGGCCACTTGCTATCATCTTTGAAAGGTTGTGGAGATGGGGTGAAGTCCCAATGACTGCAGAAAGGCAATTGTTACATCCATCTTCCAAAAAGGCCACAAGGGCAACCTGGGGAGCTGCAGGCAGTTCAGCCACACTTTGGTTAGCAGTGAGTCATGCAGCGAATCCTCTCAAAACACAGTTCTGGGCACATGAAGAAGAAGGTGCCTGGGAAGAGTTAGCATGCATTTACCAAGGGTAAATTCTGCCTCACCGACCTGATTGCCTTCTATGAATAAATAACTGTATTTGTGGATGGAGAAGAGTAAATGTCCTTTACCTAGACTTTAGCAGGGTGTTTGACACTGTCTCCCACAATATTCTTGCATGTATGTTAGAACGTTCCAGTCTAGAAGAGTAGACAAGCAGATGGGTTGTAGATGAGGGCTGCCATTCAGAGGGACCTAGAGAGGCAGGAGGAATGGGCTGTCAGGAACCTCATGGAATTCAACAAGGACTGTCAAGTGAGTTAAGAGTTAACAGGACTGAAAAAGTCTGCCAACTGATATGCTCAAGGCTGCAGACTAGAAGAGCTAACGGCTAAAGAACTCTGCCGCCTGACAAGGCCAAGGAATCTGCATGGACCCGCAGGGAGGGGAGAAGCGATACGGAGGTGTTGTGGTCTTGCCTCGCTAGCAGGGTCCTCCCAAGCAGACAAAAAAACAGTCCTGTGATTGTGAAACTTGCTAAAAGTCAGCAAAAGCAGTGTTTGCCCAGAGCCCCAGCCGTATAAAAAGAGACTTGGCAGCTAAGAGAGTTTGAGCAGGGACGGGAATGGGACCTGACCATCCTCTCTGGCTGGACTATGAGTATCCCCTCCTCCCCTTTTCCTGGGATGCTGGGTTAAGGTAACTCCTCGAGGTTGAGAGTCCTCTCACTAAGAGAGTGAACAAGAAAGCTTTGAAGTAGGGATAAGCAGTGCTTCCAATTACTAGTGCAGTAACTGACGGTTTTGGGTTATTCTTTCTAAATCAGTAATTGCATTATTTCAGGCTATCCTTTCTAAATTTGTAATCGCATTATTTTAATGGATGGTACTAATCTAAGAGCTTGCGTGAGGAAGTAAACGTAGTTTTTTTATTACTTTACTGTGTCAGTCATTACTATCAAACCTTTGTAGCGTGGCATCAGGTCACTTACTTATCCCTCAGTGCCTGATAGGTCAGTACTGGTCCTGTGGCTGCTGTTTGTGGTTGTGAGGTCACTTGGGCCTCAGGGCCTGATAGGGGACAGGGCAGAGAAACAAGACCATCCTAGTAGGGAAACCAACCATTGTGACATCCGTGTCATTCTGCTTACGTGGAACCAACGCCTACAAGAGTTTTCCACCATGATGGGCTGGCACCTGCACCATTGGATGCCTGGTCCCTTATGCCTATCAAAACGCCTCAATGTCTCAAAAAATCTACAAATTGAAGTGAACTCTCTCTCTCAATTTGCCGTCCAAAATCGGTGGGCTTTAGATTGCCTGTTGGCCACACAGGGAGGAGTGTGTGTGCTGGTAAACACCACCTGTTGTTTTTATGCAAACATATCAAAACAAATTGAATATGCTGTGAACGTCATTCAACAATATGTTCGTACCTTCCTGAATACCCAAAGAGCAGGCCCTGTCTAATAGCCTAGCAGCAGACTGGTCGTGGCTGTGGTCATGGCTACCAGATCTGGGAGTGTGGACCAGATGTGTTTGAATAATTTTAATGTTAATTCTGCATTAGCAACTCTGCTTTTCTGTTGTGTCTCCTGCATGCGTCTAATATGTTCCACTTGCGTCTCGTGTGTAAGGGGACATGAGTCTAGACCAGCATAACATTGAAGGCAGGTATGCATAAAAATAAAAGGAGGGAATGTTAAGAAAATGTCCACTATACTCGAGCTTTTGCAGAGGAAGAACATGCAAAGTCACGGCGCCCTGCAAGCAGAACATCTTATCTGACCTTGTCTTAGCCCTGGTTTTCGTTCAAAGCTGAAGAACTGCAAAGAAGCCAGTTTAACCGAGGCAGCTGTACAAAAGTTATTCAAAGGTACCACCAGAAGAGGTGCAAATCAGCTAACGAACAGTTATAAGATGGACCATAAAGGCTGCCATGGATCTACATCATACAATAACACGGCAAGGGGATTGGTAGAAATAAGAGTCGTGGAGAGATGTGGTAGATATATAAACTGAAGTACTGCATATGTAACAACTTACTGTTCTTTAAAAGGTGTAACAAAAAACTGCTTGGGGACCATCCTTGTGCTCCAAACAGGAGGCACCGAATTGCTACCAAGAAAATAAAAAAAAAAAAAAAAGAGAGAATCTAACTGCTTCTGCTCATTACCAGTGCCTGAGAATGAACAAAAGAGAAAAGATAGTTTAATAACAGACACTGAGCCAAAAATGACCTCACAATTGAAAAGAGCAGGCACATGACCAGCACTGGCCTAGCAGGCACTGAGCCACCACTGACCTCACAACCACAAACAGCAGCCACGCACCCAGCACTGGCCTAGCAGGCACTGAGCCACCACTGACCTCACAACCACAAACAGCAGCCACGCACCTAGCACTGGCCTAGCAGGCACTGAGCCACCACTGACCTCACAACCACAAACAGCACCCAAACACCTAGCACTGGCCTAGCAGGCACTGAGCCACCACTGACCTCACAACCACAA
Source organism: Apteryx mantelli (assembly GCF_036417845.1). Lineage (NCBI taxonomy): Eukaryota > Metazoa > Chordata > Aves > Apterygiformes > Apterygidae > Apteryx > Apteryx mantelli. The sequence goes on from NC_089988.1 coordinate 19,742,034, forward strand.
ACAGCAGCCACGCACCTAGCACTCGCCTAGCAGGCACTGAGCCACCACTGACCTCACAACCACAAACAGCACCCACGCACCTAGCACTGGCCTAGCAGGCACTGAGCCACCACTGACCTCAGAACTGAAAACAGCAGCCACGCACCTAGCACTGGCCTAGCAGGCACTGAGCCACCACTGACCTCACAACCACAAACAGCACCCACGCACCTAGCACTGGCCTAGCAGGCACTGAGACACAAGAGACCTCACATTTGAAAACAGCACCCACGCACCCAGCACTGGGCTAGCAGGCACTGAGCCACCACTGACCTCACAATTGTAAACAGCAGCCACGCACCTAGCACTGGCCTAGCAGGCACTGAGCCACCACTGACCTCACAACCACAAACAGCAGCCACGCACCTAGCACTGGCCTAGCAGGCACTGAGCCACCACTGGCCTCACAACCACAAACAGCAGCTGTCGGAGGATGCCGGAGTGGGAGGCGGGCCCGGAGTAACGATGGAGTCTCAATATGAGTATGGTCGTTCTCCTTTATTAGAGTTTACACAAAGTATATATATCGACAAGCAATACGCATGCGCTAGCAATAGTTACATGATTGGTTACAGTTTCTGTCCACACGCATAAAGCGGATACATGATTGGTGCAAGGTTGCTGTCTACGCTCCGTCGACATTTATGGAACCTAGTTCCGTCCAGACTTGTTTACCAGTTTTGTGAATACCTTCTTTTGTAGTGCTCAAGGCCGCTATACGGCCACTTTCAGCAGGCTTCAGCAGGCTCGCTTGCCTTGGCCTAGATAAGGCCGCCTTCAGCAGGCTCGCTTGCCTTGGCCTAGATTCCTTCCTCTACCCCGAAGACGGGATTGCTCATCCCAATCAGAGCGTGCTCTCTCTCACTTAACCATTCCCATAACCATTCCTCCATCATTTCCCCCTCTTGTTTTTGAGCAATCCAGGCGTGGTTCACTACCTTTAGCAGAGCGTTCTTGAAGCAGCTCAGTACTACACATAAGCACAAACTGACAACTACAAGGATTAGTAAAATGCGTAAGCCTTCAGTAAGTAATCCTGTTAGCCATTGTGGTAGATTTCCAAACAGGTTAGTTAGCCATTCGTCAAATACCCCATGGTTCTGACGGATCTTGCTTGTATGTTCCTTCAACCACTGCAATTGTTTATGAATTGATTCACCATGATCAGACAAATTCATGCAACACATACCTTCAAAATCCTCACAACCATGGCCTTGAGCTAATAGCAAAAAATCAATTGCAGCTCTATTTTGCAGAATAGCATGTCGCAAACTACCTTGATCCTCTAATAGGCTCTCTATTATCTCAGTGGTGACGTTAGCTTGCTTCTCAGCCCAGGAAGCTAACCGGCCGATCTGGTTCAGGGCGTTGCCTGCCGCTGCGCCAGGCACGAAGAAGGTCAAAAACACTCTTTCAGTGGGACTGCGTAGGGAAACTTGATCATTACAATCAGGTGAGAGCCCTATGGCTGCTCGCTTACTGCGGACGGCGGTCTCGTTCTTCGTGATATGTTTCCACCAGTTTTGATCCGGTGCCAGCAACGTCAGCTTACCAAGATAACACGGACCACCCATTACACTTTTTGGGATTCCCTGCCAGGCCCTGTCACCACATATCAAAAAGACGTCTGGTGGCAAGGCCTTTGGGGTACCATTGTTCCAAATTAAGTGCTCCTTTTTTGCCTCAGCCCCAAGGGCTCCCAGCCCCTGGCGGCTGGTGCCATTGGTGCCACAGAAGGAATCACGGTTTTGATAATCATAATAGACTGCTGTTGGGGTGACATTCGTCCACCCTGTCCAGTTAAATAACCGGTAAGGCTGCACGCGTCCCCCAAAATAGATACATGTTGAGTCCAATTGCCTGACGTGTTCCCAATTCTCATGGACCCCAACAGGTTTAGCTCCTGTGGGTCCCATGGCAGCGTTCTGTTTAGGCCTGCAATGAGGGTGGCACTGCAGTTAGCAGTTGACAGACTGCCACTGCAGCTTCCCGTGCTGTATTCCTGGAAGCTGTTGACAGTATAGCTGGGGACCCCTATTAAACATGTTCTAAAAGGTTGGGTAGCAGAAGCTAGAGATAAACAGAAAGCGTCTTGCCCTGTCTTATTCGCCCAGGTAACCCACATGTCGTGTCTGGGCTCAATCTTGTAGAGCGCCATTACCACTGGGAACAGTATCCCCAGAATCAGGATCTTCGTCTTCTTGTTCGGTTGATGAGTCATGGCGAGTCAAGACAGGCTTCACGTTCTTGCTGGGTACCCACACTGGACCACGATCTGTGGAAACACACATATAACCTCGACCATTAAAAATAACAGGGGCGGGCCCAGACCATATTCCAGAGGCTGGGTCCCTATACATTACTTTAAACTGGGGTAACGCTGTTGTATTATTAAATTTAAGCTGCTGATGGTGAATGATCACCGGGGGCTCCTCACGGTCGCCCATGAGACAGAGATAATTCAGGGTGAAGAGCGCACGGTGCAGCCTCTGCTGTGCGTCCGTCTCCTCACCTTTTTGTTTTCTGAGATAGTCTTTTAATACGTGGTGGGTACATTCTACTAGCCCTTGCCCGGTAGGTGAGTGTGGAATTCCCGTAACATGATCAACCCCCCATCAAGATAAGAATGTTCTAAACTTTTGGCTGACATAGGCAGGTCCATTATCCGTTTTTATACGCTCAGGCACACCCAATACGGCAAAACAGGCCAAAAGGTGTTTGCACACATGATGTGCCTTTTCTCCGGGTAATGCAGTTGCCCGTATCATTTTTGAAAAGGTATCAATGGTTACATGCACATACTTTAATCGGCCGAACTCGGGAATATGTGTGACATCCATCTGCCATAATTCTAGAGCTTTCAGCCCTTTTGGATTTACTCCAAGCCCAATGCCTGGGCCATGGTTTCCACATCTGGGGCAAGCCTGTACAATACCTCGGGCCTCACTCTCTGTTAAGCCAAATTGCCTTTTTAAGCCCTTGGCATTTTGATGGAACGTGTCGTGACTTTGCCTAGCTTGCTGAAACTTATCCATAGGAGGTAGATGACATATGGAGCTAACCAGGCTGTCAGCAAGCTGATTGCCTTGGCCTAGCCCCACATCCAGCTGGTGACTACGAATGTGGATAGCACAACAAGCTGCTGTTCGTTGACTCAGCACAGAGCGAAGGTAATGAACAGGCTTCCCAACCTCGGGTTAGATGTTTCCCTTATTAAGGCATTCTCCAGTCGTGGTACTATCCCTGCTACATACATTGAGTCAGTCACTACGTTTAGAGGAGTATCTAACCAATTGGTTAGAGCCCAAACTACCGCAGTTAATTCCAAAGTCTGAAGGAAATCCCGAGGCTGTCCCTCCATAACGTGCGGTTTCCATTGCTCACCTTCTTTCCACACGCATGCGGCGCGTCGCAAGCGCTTACCCGCATCCGTGTAGACAGTAATGCCATCTGAAAGGGGTTCCCTACTTACTTTGGACTTTTCTATCCATTGATTTCGCTGTAGCACCTGCCATAACTTTCCCTGAGGCTGACACGAATGTACCTTACCGCAGAAACCTAACAGAGCATTTTGTATGTCCACAGCATTGTGGAGCCACCACTCTAGATCAGGCAGGTTAACAGGTATACTGATATCGTTCGGCTCTTGACCACTGATCTCTAAAATTCTTAATCGCCCTTTGCGTATCAATTCACCTACTGCTTCGGTTCGGGTCTGGACACTCGTTTTTGGTTGTACACTCAAAAATACCCATTCCAAGATGTTAAATATATCATTGTGACTTTTGCTTTTGTCAGTGGCGTCTGGCAGAACTGGGGAAGGAGGCTCCTCGCTGCCATGTTGCCACTGACAAATGACCGCGTATGGTGAGTCTTTTCCATTACATATGAGTAAGGATATGGGCAGGCTTAGGAGACAGCGCGAGGACCATGACTGATGTAGTTTTTCTGTGATACGCTGTAACGCAGCATGTTGTTCAGGTGTCAGAGTAATCTTGTTAGCAGGATTTGGGCCTCGCAGCAAAGCTGTCAGGGGTGCAATATCAGTATTAGAGATACCAACACAACGCCGCACCCACTGGATGTCACCAAGTAAGGTTTGGACATCATGTAAGGTACATAATTGAGTCGCAAGCTCTGTTTTTTGGGGTCGAATTTTTGACTCTGCAACGGTCCATCCAAGATATTTCCATGGAGCCGTGCGTTGGATCTTTTCTGGTGCAATGACAAGTCCCTTTGTCGACAGAATGTCACTTAATTGTGTTAATGACTGTTCTGTAAAAGGCTCTGCCTGACAACAAAGAATGTCATCCATATAGTGGTAAATGATGGTGTCCAGCCATTGATTTTGAAGTGGCTGTAGTGCCCATGCGACATAAAGTTGACACAAAGTCGGTGAGTTTTTCATTCCTTGCGGTAAAACAACCCACTCATAACGCTCCGTGGATGCAGCCTTGTTTATTGCTGGTACAGAAAAGGCAAAGCGTTGTGTATCTTGAGGATGTAATGGGATGGTAAAAAAGCAGTCCTTTAAGTCAACTATCAGTATGTGCCACCCGTCTGGTAACATGCTAGGTGATGGCATTCCGGGTTGCAGCGTTCCCATATGTGGAAACGGTGTCACGGGCCTGTCGTAAATTCTTCCAATCATGCGATTCCCACTTTCCCTGGCCGTGTTGGAATACTATCGGTAAGGCCAAAGGAGCGGAACTGCCTTTCTCCCCGGTGGCTTGCCACTGTCCTTCCGCTATGGCCTCTTTAATAATATCACCCCAGCTGGACTCCCTTGGAAGTCCAGAAGAGGGGGTCATTAAGCAGGGAGATATCCCTTTGTCTTTCTCTTGCGCCTGCAGCTCCACTTTTTTCAGGCGCTCTGAGAGTTCCTGCAGCATTCTCACAATTTCCCCTGGTGACGGCGGTACCCTACTCTTGTCCGGTGCACTATTCTCCAAAGGCTCGCGGGCTGAAAACAGCGGGGGGTGCTCTGATAGAGTCTGACATGAGCTGGTGGTATCGGTAAAGGAGGGGTTAAGCGGCCGCTGAGGTGGAACAGGCGGCGGCAACGGCAGGTACAGAGGAGCTACACGAGACGGCGGTGAGGGGGGAAAACCGGGGGGAGGCCGGCCCTCCTTTCCGTCCAGATCGATGAGGTCAGCAAGGGGCGCGGCGCCCGCCCCTCTTTGAGCCTCCTCCGGGTGCACTTCCGCGTTTGCCTCAGAGCTCGGACCGGTCGGCTCTGAGGAAACCTCCGCCTTCTGGGAAGGAGCTGGCAAAGATGCCGGCAGCCCTTCCCCCCCAGAGTCCTCCCGCACCCTTTGCAGCACCTCCGCGACAGTCCGACACGCCGGCACCGTTGGCCCTTTAATAGGGAGTGGTCCGCCGAAAAATCGCAACATCAAGCTTGTCTTACTCGGAGAGGGTCTGATAGCGGCAGCTCCGGGGCTCAGCATTTTCGCAGCCGCGGACGCTACTTCCCTCTCTGCCTTCATTACAGTTAAAGTTTCCAACACAGTATTCCAAAGTACGCGAACGGCTTTTATCTCCTTTTCCTCCTTCTCACTTCCCCCGATCGTCTTCTGCCACATTGCTCCCCCAAACTCTTGCCACTCAGACACCGAAAACAACAGGTGGGGGTCAGAAAAATGGCCCCAACGCCGTCCCAACTTGATCAAATCGTATACCTGCTTCGCCGGGGATTCTATCCCTCTCTTAGAGAGGATTCCGACGAGCAGTGTGGCCGCAGCCTCAGTTTCCATGGCTGAGCCTGAGAGGTGGGGAGCGACCCCACAGACCGGTGTCTGCCCTGCTGCAGTTTAAGGCAGCGCCTTCTCTCAGCTGAAATTTCCCACTCCCCTCCTCTAGCTGCTTACCGCAGGCTCGGAGATCTTAGTGGAGCTGAACCATCCTCTGCTACCAGATGTCGGAGGACGCCGGAGTGGGAGGCGGGCCCGGAGTAACGATGGAGTCTCAATATGAGTATGGTCGTTCTCCTTTATTAGAGTTTACACAAAGTATATATATCGACAAGCAATACGCATGCGCTAGCAATAGTTACATGATTGGTTACAGTTTCTGTCCACACGCATAAAGCGGATACATGATTGGTGCAAGGTTGCTGTCTACGCTCCGTCGACATTTATGGAACCTAGTTCCGTCCAGACTTGTTTACCAGTTTTGTGAATACCTTCTTTTGTAGTGCTCAAGGCCGCTATACGGCCACTTTCAGCAGGCTTCAGCAGGCTCGCTTGCCTTGGCCTAGATAAGGCCGCCTTCAGCAGGCTCGCTTGCCTTGGCCTAGATTCCTTCCTCTACCCCGAAGACGGGATTGCTCATCCCAATCAGAGCGTGCTCTCTCTCACTTAACCATTCCCATAACCATTCCTCCATCATTTCCCCCTCTTGTTTTTGAGCAATCCAGGCGTGGTTCACTACCTTTAGCAGAGCGTTCTTGAAGCAGCTCAGTACTACACATAAGCACAAACTGACAACTACAAGGATTAGTAAAATGCGTAAGCCTTCAGTAAGTAATCCTGTTAGCCATTGTGGTAGATTTCCAAACAGGTTAGTTAGCCATTCGTCAAATACCCCATGGTTCTGACGGATCTTGCTTGTATGTTCCTTCAACCACTGCAATTGTTTATGAATTGATTCACCATGATCAGACAAATTCATGCAACACATACCTTCAAAATCCTCACAACCATGGCCTTGAGCTAATAGCAAAAAATCAATTGCAGCTCTATTTTGCAGAATAGCATGTCGCAAACTACCTTGATCCTCTAATAGGCTCTCTATTATCTCAGTGGTGACGTTAGCTTGCTTCTCAGCCCAGGAAGCTAACCGGCCGATCTGGTTCAGGGCGTTGCCTGCCGCTGCGCCAGGCACGAAGAAGGTCAAAAACACTCTTTCAGTGGGACTGCGTAGGGAAACTTGATCATTACAATCAGGTGAGAGCCCTATGGCTGCTCGCTTACTGCGGACGGCGGTCTCGTTCTTCGTGATATGTTTCCACCAATTTTGATCCGGTGCCAGCAACGTCAGCTTACCAAGATAACACGGACCACCCATTACACTTTTTGGGATTCCCTGCCAGGCCCTGTCACCACATATCAAAAAGACGTCTGGTGGCAAGGCCTTTGGGGTACCATTGTTCCAAATTAAGTGCTCCTTTTTTGCCTCAGCCCCAAGGACTCCCAGCCCCTGGCGGCTGGTGCCATTGGTGCCACAGAAGGAATCACGGTTTTGATAATCATAATAGACTGCTGTTGGGGTGACATTCGTCCACCCTGTCCAGTTAAATAACCGGTAAGGCTGCACGCGTCCCCCAAAATAGATACATGTTGAGTCCAATTGCCTGACGTGTTCCCAATTCTCATGGACCCCAACAGGTTTAGCTCCTGTGGGTCCCATGGCAGCGTTCTGTTTAGGCCTGCAATGAGGGTGGCACTGCAGTTAGCAGTTGACAGACTGCCACTGCAGCTTCCCGTGCTGTATTCCTGGAAGCTGTTGACAGTATAGCTGGGGACCCCTATTAAACATGTTCTAAAAGGTTGGGTAGCAGAAGCTAGAGATAAACAGAAAGCGTCTTGCCCTGTCTTATTCGCCCAGGTAACCCACATGTCGTGTCTGGGCTCAATCTTGTAGAGCGCCATTACCACTGGGAACAGTATCCCCAGAATCAGGATCTTCGTCTTCTTGTTCGGTTGATGAGTCATGGCGAGTCAAGACAGGCTTCACGTTCTTGCTGGGTACCCACACTGGACCACGATCTGTGGAAACACACATATAACCTCGACCATTAAAAATAACAGGGGCGGGCCCAGACCATATTCCGGAGGCTGGGTCCCTATACATTACTTTAAACTGGGGTAACGCTGTTGTATTATTAAATTTAAGCTGCTGATGGTGAATGATCACCGGGGGCTCCTCACGGTCGCCCATGAGACAGAGATAATTCAGGGTGAAGAGCGCACGGTGCAGCCTCTGCTGTGCGTCCGTCTCCTCACCTTTTTGTTTTCTGAGATAGTCTTTTAATACGTGGTGGGTACATTCTACTAGCCCTTGCCCGGTAGGTGAGTGTGGAATTCCCGTAACATGATCAACCCCCCATCAAGATAAGAATGTTCTAAACTTTTGGCTGACATAGGCAGGTCCATTATCCGTTTTTATACGCTCAGGCACACCCAATACGGCAAAACAGGCCAAAAGGTGTTTGCACACATGATGTGCCTTTTCTCCGGGTAATGCAGTTGCCCGTATCATTTTTGAAAAGGTATCAATGGTTACATGCACATACTTTAATCGGCCGAACTCGGGAATATGTGTGACATCCATCTGCCATAATTCTAGAGCTTTCAGCCCTTTTGGATTTACTCCAAGCCCAATGCCTGGGCCATGGTTTCCACATCTGGGGCAAGCCTGTACAATACCTCGGGCCTCACTCTCTGTTAAGCCAAATTGCCTTTTTAAGCCCTTGGCATTTTGATGGAACGTGTCGTGACTTTGCCTAGCTTGCTGAAACTTATCCATAGGAGGTAGATGACATATGGAGCTAACCAGGCTGTCAGCAAGCTGATTGCCTTGGCCTAGCCCCACATCCAGCTGGTGACTACGAATGTGGATAGCACAACAAGCTGCTGTTCGTTGACTCAGCACAGAGCGAAGGTAATGAACAGGCTTCCCAACCTCGGGTTAGATGTTTCCCTTATTAAGGCATTCTCCAGTCGTGGTACTATCCCTGCTACATACATTGAGTCAGTCACTACGTTTAGAGGAGTATCTAACCAATTGGTTAGAGCCCAAACTACCGCAGTTAATTCCAAAGTCTGAAGGAAATCCCGAGGCTGTCCCTCCATAACGTGCGGTTTCCATTGCTCACCTTCTTTCCACACGCATGCGGCGCGTCGCAAGCGCTTACCCGCATCCGTGTAGACAGTAATGCCATCTGAAAGGGGTTCCCTACTTACTTTGGACTTTTCTATCCATTGATTTCGCTGTAGCACCTGCCATAACTTTCCCTGAGGCTGACACGAATGTACCTTACCGCAGAAACCTAACAGAGCATTTTGTATGTCCACAGCATTGTGGAGCCACCACTCTAGATCAGGCAGGTTAACAGGTATACTGATATCGTTCGGCTCTTGACCACTGATCTCTAAAATTCTTAATCGCCCTTTGCGTATCAATTCACCTACTGCTTCGGTTCGGGTCTGGACACTCGTTTTTGGTTGTACACTCAAAAATACCCATTCCAAGATGTTAAATATATCATTGTGACTTTTGCTTTTGTCAGTGGCGTCTGGCAGAACTGGGGAAGGAGGCTCCTCGCTGCCATGTTGCCACTGACAAATGACCGCGTATGGTGAGTCTTTTCCATTACATATGAGTAAGGATATGGGCAGGCTTAGGAGACAGCGCGAGGACCATGACTGATGTAGTTTTTCTGTGATACGCTGTAACGCAGCATGTTGTTCAGGTGTCAGAGTAATCTTGTTAGCAGGATTTGGGCCTCGCAGCAAAGCTGTCAGGGGTGCAATATCAGTATTAGAGATACCAACACAACGCCGCACCCACTGGATGTCACCAAGTAAGGTTTGGACATCATGTAAGGTACATAATTGAGTCGCAAGCTCTGTTTTTTGGGGTCGAATTTTTGACTCTGCAACGGTCCATCCAAGATATTTCCATGGAGCCGTGCGTTGGATCTTTTCTGGTGCAATGACAAGTCCCTTTGTCGACAGAATGTCACTTAATTGTGTTAATGACTGTTCTGTAAAAGGCTCTGCCTGACAACAAAGAATGTCATCCATATAGTGGTAAATGATGGTGTCCAGCCATTGATTTTGAAGTGGCTGTAGTGCCCATGCGACATAAAGTTGACACAAAGTCGGTGAGTTTTTCATTCCTTGCGGTAAAACAACCCACTCATAACGCTCCGTGGATGCAGCCTTGTTTATTGCTGGTACAGAAAAGGCAAAGCGTTGTGTATCTTGAGGATGTAATGGGATGGTAAAAAAGCAGTCCTTTAAGTCAACTATCAGTATGTGCCACCCGTCTGGTAACATGCTAGGTGATGGCATTCCGGGTTGCAGCGTTCCCATATGTGGAAACGGTGTCACGGGCCTGTCGTAAATTCTTCCAATCATGCGATTCCCACTTTCCCTGGCCGTGTTGGAATACTATCGGTAAGGCCAAAGGAGCGGAACTGCCTTTCTCCCCGGTGGCTTGCCACTGTCCTTCCGCTATGGCCTCTTTAATAATATCACCCCAGCTGGACTCCCTTGGAAGTCCAGAAGAGGGGGTCATTAAGCAGGGAGATATCCCTTTGTCTTTCTCTTGCGCCTGCAGCTCCACTTTTTTCAGGCGCTCTGAGAGTTCCTGCAGCATTCTCACAATTTCCCCTGGTGACGGCGGTACCCTACTCTTGTCCGGTGCACTATTCTCCAAAGGCTCGCGGGCTGAAAACAGCGGGGGGTGCTCTGATAGAGTCTGACATGAGCTGGTGGTATCGGTAAAGGAGGGGTTAAGCGGCCGCTGAGGTGGAACAGGCGGCGGCAACGGCAGGTACAGAGGAGCTACACGAGACGGCGGTGAGGGGGGAAAACCGGGGGGAGGCCGGCCCTCCTTTCCGTCCAGATCGATGAGGTCAGCAAGGGGCGCGGCGCCCGCCCCTCTTTGAGCCTCCTCCGGGTGCACTTCCGCGTTTGCCTCAGAGCTCGGACCGGTCGGCTCTGAGGAAACCTCCGCCTTCTGGGAAGGAGCTGGCAAAGATGCCGGCAGCCCTTCCCCCCCAGAGTCCTCCCGCACCCTTTGCAGCACCTCCGCGACAGTCCGACACGCCGGCACCGTTGGCCCTTTAATAGGGAGTGGTCCGCCGAAAAATCGCAACATCAAGCTTGTCTTACTCGGAGAGGGTCTGATAGCGGCAGCTCCGGGGCTCAGCATTTTCGCAGCCGCGGACGCTACTTCCCTCTCTGCCTTCATTACAGTTAAAGTTTCCAACACAGTATTCCAAAGTACGCGAACGGCTTTTATCTCCTTTTCCTCCTTCTCACTTCCCCCGATCGTCTTCTGCCACATTGCTCCCCCAAACTCTTGCCACTCAGACACCGAAAACAACAGGTGGGGGTCAGAAAAATGGCCCCAACGCCGTCCCAACTTGATCAAATCGTATACCTGCTTCGCCGGGGATTCTATCCCTCTCTTAGAGAGGATTCCGACGAGCAGTGTGGCCGCAGCCTCAGTTTCCATGGCTGAGCCTGAGAGGTGGGGAGCGACCCCACAGACCGGTGTCTGCCCTGCTGCAGTTTAAGGCAGCGCCTTCTCTCAGCTGAAATTTCCCACTCCCCTCCTCTAGCTGCTTACCGCAGGCTCGGAGATCTTAGTGGAGCTGAACCATCCTCTGCTACCAGATGTCGGAGGACGCCGGAGTGGGAGGCGGGCCCGGAGTAACGATGGAGTCTCAATATGAGTATGGTCGTTCTCCTTTATTAGAGTTTACACAAAGTATATATATCGACAAGCAATACGCATGCGCTAGCAATAGTTACATGATTGGTTACAGTTTCTGTCCACACGCATAAAGCGGATACATGATTGGTGCAAGGTTGCTGTCTACGCTCCGTCGACATTTATGGAACCTAGTTCCGTCCAGACTTGTTTACCAGTTTTGTGAATACCTTCTTTTGTAGTGCTCAAGGCCGCTATACGGCCACTTTCAGCAGGCTTCAGCAGGCTCGCTTGCCTTGGCCTAGATAAGGCCGCCTTCAGCAGGCTCGCTTGCCTTGGCCTAGATTCCTTCCTCTACCCCGAAGACGGGATTGCTCATCCCAATCAGAGCGTGCTCTCTCTCACTTAACCATTCCCATAACCATTCCTCCATCATTTCCCCCTCTTGTTTTTGAGCAATCCAGGCGTGGTTCACTACCTTTAGCAGAGCGTTCTTGAAGCAGCTCAGTACTACACATAAGCACAAACTGACAACTACAAGGATTAGTAAAATGCGTAAGCCTTCAGTAAGTAATCCTGTTAGCCATTGTGGTAGATTTCCAAACAGGTTAGTTAGCCATTCGTCAAATACCCCATGGTTCTGACGGATCTTGCTTGTATGTTCCTTCAACCACTGCAATTGTTTATGAATTGATTCACCATGATCAGACAAATTCATGCAACACATACCTTCAAAATCCTCACAACCATGGCCTTGAGCTAATAGCAAAAAATCAATTGCAGCTCTATTTTGCAGAATAGCATGTCGCAAACTACCTTGATCCTCTAATAGGCTCTCTATTATCTCAGTGGTGACGTTAGCTTGCTTCTCAGCCCAGGAAGCTAACCGGCCGATCTGGTTCAGGGCGTTGCCTGCCGCTGCGCCAGGCACGAAGAAGGTCAAAAACACTCTTTCAGTGGGACTGCGTAGGGAAACTTGATCATTACAATCAGGTGAGAGCCCTATGGCTGCTCGCTTACTGCGGACGGCGGTCTCGTTCTTCGTGATATGTTTCCACCAATTTTGATCCGGTGCCAGCAACGTCAGCTTACCAAGATAACACGGACCACCCATTACACTTTTTGGGATTCCCTGCCAGGCCCTGTCACCACATATCAAAAAGACGTCTGGTGGCAAGGCCTTTGGGGTACCATTGTTCCAAATTAAGTGCTCCTTTTTTGCCTCAGCCCCAAGGGCTCCCAGCCCCTGGCGGCTGGTGCCATTGGTGCCACAGAAGGAATCACGGTTTTGATAATCATAATAGACTGCTGTTGGGGTGACATTCGTCCACCCTGTCCAGTTAAATAACCGGTAAGGCTGCACGCGTCCCCCAAAATAGATACATGTTGAGTCCAATTGCCTGACGTGTTCCCAATTCTCATGGACCCCAACAGGTTTAGCTCCTGTGGGTCCCATGGCAGCGTTCTGTTTAGGCCTGCAATGAGGGTGGCACTGCAGTTAGCAGTTGACAGACTGCCACTGCAGCTTCCCGTGCTGTATTCCTGGAAGCTGTTGACAGTATAGCTGGGGACCCCTATTAAACATGTTCTAAAAGGTTGGGTAGCAGAAGCTAGAGATAAACAGAAAGCGTCTTGCCCTGTCTTATTCGCCCAGGTAACCCACATGTCGTGTCTGGGCTCAATCTTGTAGAGCGCCATTACCACTGGGAACAGTATCCCCAGAATCAGGATCTTCGTCTTCTTGTTCGGTTGATGAGTCATGGCGAGTCAAGACAGGCTTCACGTTCTTGCTGGGTACCCACACTGGACCACGATCTGTGGAAACACACATATAACCTCGACCATTAAAAATAACAGGGGCGGGCCCAGACCATATTCCGGAGGCTGGGTCCCTATACATTACTTTAAACTGGGGTAACGCTGTTGTATTATTAAATTTAAGCTGCTGATGGTGAATGATCACCGGGGGCTCCTCACGGTCGCCCATGAGACAGAGATAATTCAGGGTGAAGAGCGCACGGTGCAGCCTCTGCTGTGCGTCCGTCTCCTCACCTTTTTGTTTTCTGAGATAGTCTTTTAATACGTGGTGGGTACATTCTACTAGCCCTTGCCCGGTAGGTGAGTGTGGAATTCCCGTAACATGATCAACCCCCCATCAAGATAAGAATGTTCTAAACTTTTGGCTGACATAGGCAGGTCCATTATCCGTTTTTATACGCTCAGGCACACCCAATATGGCAAAACAGGCCAAAAGGTGTTTGCACACATGATGTGCCTTTTCTCCGGGTAATGCAGTTGCCCGTATCATTTTTGAAAAGGTATCAATGGTTACATGCACATACTTTAATCGGCCGAACTCGGGAATATGTGTGACATCCATCTGCCATAATTCTAGAGCTTTCAGCCCTTTTGGATTTACTCCAAGCCCAATGCCTGGGCCATGGTTTCCACATCTGGGGCAAGCCTGTACAATACCTCGGGCCTCACTCTCTGTTAAGCCAAATTGCCTTTTTAAGCCCTTGGCATTTTGATGGAACGTGTCGTGACTTTGCCTAGCTTGCTGAAACTTATCCATAGGAGGTAGATGACATATGGAGCTAACCAGGCTGTCAGCAAGCTGATTGCCTTGGCCTAGCCCCACATCCAGCTGGTGACTACGAATGTGGATAACACAACAAGCTGCTGTTCGTTGACTCAGCACAGAGCGAAGGTAATGAACAGGCTTCCCAACCTCGGGTTAGATGTTTCCCTTATTAAGGCATTCTCCAGTCGTGGTACTATCCCTGCTACATACATTGAGTCAGTCACTACGTTTAGAGGAGTATCTAACCAATTGGTTAGAGCCCAAACTACCGCAGTTAATTCCAAAGTCTGAAGGAAATCCCGAGGCTGTCCCTCCATAACGTGCGGTTTCCATTGCTCACCTTCTTTCCACACGCATGCGGCGCGTCGCAAGCGCTTACCCGCATCCGTGTAGACAGTAATGCCATCTGAAAGGGGTTCCCTACTTACTTTGGACTTTTCTATCCATTGATTTCGCTGTAGCACCTGCCATAACTTTCCCTGAGGCTGACACGAATGTACCTTACCGCAGAAACCTAACAGAGCATTTTGTATGTCCACAGCATTGTGGAGCCACCACTCTAGATCAGGCAGGTTAACAGGTATACTGATATCGTTCGGCTCTTGACCACTGATCTCTAAAATTCTTAATCGCCCTTTGCGTATCAATTCACCTACTGCTTCGGTTCGGGTCTGGACACTCGTTTTTGGTTGTACACTCAAAAATACCCATTCCAAGATGTTAAATATATCATTGTGACTTTTGCTTTTGTCAGTGGCGTCTGGCAGAACTGGGGAAGGAGGCTCCTCGCTGCCATGTTGCCACTGACAAATGACCGCGTATGGTGAGTCTTTTCCATTACATATGAGTAAGGATATGGGCAGGCTTAGGAGACAGCGCGAGGACCATGACTGATGTAGTTTTTCTGTGATACGCTGTAACGCAGCATGTTGTTCAGGTGTCAGAGTAATCTTGTTAGCAGGATTTGGGCCTCGCAGCAAAGCTGTCAGGGGTGCAATATCAGTATTAGAGATACCAACACAACGCCGCACCCACTGGATGTCACCAAGTAAGGTTTGGACATCATGTAAGGTACATAATTGAGTCGCAAGCTCTGTTTTTTGGGGTCGAATTTTTGACTCTGCAACGGTCCATCCAAGATATTTCCATGGAGCCGTGCGTTGGATCTTTTCTGGTGCAATGACAAGTCCCTTTGTCGACAGAATGTCACTTAATTGTGTTAATGACTGTTCTGTAAAAGGCTCTGCCTGACAACAAAGAATGTCATCCATATAGTGGTAAATGATGGTGTCCAGCCATTGATTTCGAAGTGGCTGTAGTGCCCATGCGACATAAAGTTGACACAAAGTCGGTGAGTTTTTCATTCCTTGCGGTAAAACAACCCACTCATAACGCTCCGTGGATGCAGCCTTGTTTATTGCTGGTACAGAAAAGGCAAAGCGTTGTGTATCTTGAGGATGTAATGGGATGGTAAAAAAGCAGTCCTTTAAGTCAACTATCAGTATGTGCCACCCGTCTGGTAACATGCTAGGTGATGGCATTCCGGGTTGCAGCGTTCCCATATGTGGAAACGGTGTCACGGGCCTGTCGTAAATTCTTCCAATCATGCGATTCCCACTTTCCCTGGCCGTGTTGGAATACTATCGGTAAGGCCAAAGGAGCGGAACTGCCTTTCTCCCCGGTGGCTTGCCACTGTCCTTCCGCTATGGCCTCTTTAATAATATCACCCCAGCTGGACTCCCTTGGAAGTCCAGAAGAGGGGGTCATTAAGCAGGGAGATATCCCTTTGTCTTTCTCTTGCGCCTGCAGCTCCACTTTTTTCAGGCACTCTGAGAGTTCCTGCAGCATTCTCACAATTTCCCCTGGTGACGGCGGTACCCTACTCTTGTCCGGTGCACTATTCTCCAAAGGCTCGCGGGCTGAAAACAGCGGGGGGTGCTCTGATAGAGTCTGACATGAGCTGGTGGTATCGGTAAAGGAGGGGTTAAGCGGCCGCTGAGGTGGAACAGGCGGCGGCAACGGCAGGTACAGAGGAGCTACACGAGACGGCGGTGAGGGGGGAAAACCGGGGGGAGGCCGGCCCTCCTTTCCGTCCAGATCGATGAGGTCAGCAAGGGGCGCGGCGCCCGCCCCTCTTTGAGCCTCCTCCGGGTGCACTTCCGCGTTTGCCTCAGAGCTCGGACCGGTCGGCTCTGAGGAAACCTCCGCCTTCTGGGAAGGAGCTGGCAAAGATGCCGGCAGCCCTTCCCCCCCAGAGTCCTCCCGCACCCTTTGCAGCACCTCCGCGACAGTCCGACACGCCGGCACCGTTGGCCCTTTAATAGGGAGTGGTCCGCCGAAAAATCGCAACATCAAGCTTGTCTTACTCGGAGAGGGTCTGATAGCGGCAGCTCCGGGGCTCAGCATTTTCGCAGCCGCGGACGCTACTTCCCTCTCTGCCTTCATTACAGTTAAAGTTTCCAACACAGTATTCCAAAGTACGCGAACGGCTTTTATCTCCTTTTCCTCCTTCTCACTTCCCCCGATCGTCTTCTGCCACATTGCTCCCCCAAACTCTTGCCACTCAGACACCGAAAACAACAGGTGGGGGTCAGAAAAATGGCCCCAACGCCGTCCCAACTTGATCAAATCGTATACCTGCTTCGCCGGGGATTCTATCCCTCTCTTAGAGAGGATTCCGACGAGCAGTGTGGCCGCAGCCTCAGTTTCCATGGCTGAGCCTGAGAGGTGGGGAGCGACCCCACAGACCGGTGTCTGCCCTGCTGCAGTTTAAGGCAGCGCCTTCTCTCAGCTGAAATTTCCCACTCCCCTCCTCTAGCTGCTTACCGCAGGCTCGGAGATCTTAGTGGAGCTGAACCATCCTCTGCTACCAGATGTCGGAGGACGCCGGAGTGGGAGGCGGGCCCGGAGTAACGATGGAGTCTCAATATGAGTATGGTCGTTCTCCTTTATTAGAGTTTACACAAAGTATATATATCGACAAGCAATACGCATGCGCTAGCAATAGTTACATGATTGGTTACAGTTTCTGTCCACACGCATAAAGCGGATACATGATTGGTGCAAGGTTGCTGTCTACGCTCCGTCGACATTTATGGAACCTAGTTCCGTCCAGACTTGTTTACCAGTTTTGTGAATACCTTCTTTTGTAGTGCTCAAGGCCGCTATACGGCCACTTTCAGCAGGCTTCAGCAGGCTCGCTTGCCTTGGCCTAGATAAGGCCGCCTTCAGCAGGCTCGCTTGCCTTGGCCTAGATTCCTTCCTCTACCCCGAAGACGGGATTGCTCATCCCAATCAGAGCGTGCTCTCTCTCACTTAACCATTCCCATAACCATTCCTCCATCATTTCCCCCTCTTGTTTTTGAGCAATCCAGGCGTGGTTCACTACCTTTAGCAGAGCGTTCTTGAAGCAGCTCAGTACTACACATAAGCACAAACTGACAACTACAAGGATTAGTAAAATGCGTAAGCCTTCAGTAAGTAATCCTGTTAGCCATTGTGGTAGATTTCCAAACAGGTTAGTTAGCCATTCGTCAAATACCCCATGGTTCTGACGGATCTTGCTTGTATGTTCCTTCAACCACTGCAATTGTTTATGAATTGATTCACCATGATCAGACAAATTCATGCAACACATACCTTCAAAATCCTCACAACCATGGCCTTGAGCTAATAGCAAAAAATCAATTGCAGCTCTATTTTGCAGAATAGCATGTCGCAAACTACCTTGATCCTCTAATAGGCTCTCTATTATCTCAGTGGTGACGTTAGCTTGCTTCTCAGCCCAGGAAGCTAACCGGCCGATCTGGTTCAGGGCGTTGCCTGCCGCTGCGCCAGGCACGAAGAAGGTCAAAAACACTCTTTCAGTGGGACTGCGTAGGGAAACTTGATCATTACAATCAGGTGAGAGCCCTATGGCTGCTCGCTTACTGCGGACGGCGGTCTCGTTCTTCGTGATATGTTTCCACCAATTTTGATCCGGTGCCAGCAACGTCAGCTTACCAAGATAACACGGACCACCCATTACACTTTTTGGGATTCCCTGCCAGGCCCTGTCACCACATATCAAAAAGACGTCTGGTGGCAAGGCCTTTGGGGTACCATTGTTCCAAATTAAGTGCTCCTTTTTTGCCTCAGCCCCAAGGGCTCCCAGCCCCTGGCGGCTGGTGCCATTGGTGCCACAGAAGGAATCACGGTTTTGATAATCATAATAGACTGCTGTTGGGGTGACATTCGTCCACCCTGTCCAGTTAAATAACCGGTAAGGCTGCACGCGTCCCCCAAAATAGATACATGTTGAGTCCAATTGCCTGACGTGTTCCCAATTCTCATGGACCCCAACAGGTTTAGCTCCTGTGGGTCCCATGGCAGCGTTCTGTTTAGGCCTGCAATGAGGGTGGCACTGCAGTTAGCAGTTGACAGACTGCCACTGCAGCTTCCCGTGCTGTATTCCTGGAAGCTGTTGACAGTATAGCTGGGGACCCCTATTAAACATGTTCTAAAAGGTTGGGTAGCAGAAGCTAGAGATAAACAGAAAGCGTCTTGCCCTGTCTTATTCGCCCAGGTAACCCACATGTCGTGTCTGGGCTCAATCTTGTAGAGCGCCATTACCACTGGGAACAGTATCCCCAGAATCAGGATCTTCGTCTTCTTGTTCGGTTGATGAGTCATGGCGAGTCAAGACAGGCTTCACGTTCTTGCTGGGTACCCACACTGGACCACGATCTGTGGAAACACACATATAACCTCGACCATTAAAAATAACAGGGGCGGGCCCAGACCATATTCCAGAGGCTGGGTCCCTATACATTACTTTAAACTGGGGTA
The DNA here is from genome assembly GCF_036417845.1 of Apteryx mantelli. Classification (NCBI taxonomy): domain Eukaryota; kingdom Metazoa; phylum Chordata; class Aves; order Apterygiformes; family Apterygidae; genus Apteryx; species Apteryx mantelli. Next base: position 19,760,932 of record NC_089988.1, read on the forward strand.
ACGCTGTTGTATTATTAAATTTAAGCTGCTGATGGTGAATGATCACCGGGGGCTCCTCACGGTCGCCCATGAGACAGAGATAATTCAGGGTGAAGAGCGCACGGTGCAGCCTCTGCTGTGCGTCCGTCTCCTCACCTTTTTGTTTTCTGAGATAGTCTTTTAATACGTGGTGGGTACATTCTACTAGCCCTTGCCCGGTAGGTGAGTGTGGAATTCCCGTAACATGATCAACCCCCCATCAAGATAAGAATGTTCTAAACTTTTGGCTGACATAGGCAGGTCCATTATCCGTTTTTATACGCTCAGGCACACCCAATACGGCAAAACAGGCCAAAAGGTGTTTGCACACATGATGTGCCTTTTCTCCGGGTAATGCAGTTGCCCGTATCATTTTTGAAAAGGTATCAATGGTTACATGCACATACTTTAATCGGCCGAACTCGGGAATATGTGTGACATCCATCTGCCATAATTCTAGAGCTTTCAGCCCTTTTGGATTTACTCCAAGCCCAATGCCTGGGCCATGGTTTCCACATCTGGGGCAAGCCTGTACAATACCTCGGGCCTCACTCTCTGTTAAGCCAAATTGCCTTTTTAAGCCCTTGGCATTTTGATGGAACGTGTCGTGACTTTGCCTAGCTTGCTGAAACTTATCCATAGGAGGTAGATGACATATGGAGCTAACCAGGCTGTCAGCAAGCTGATTGCCTTGGCCTAGCCCCACATCCAGCTGGTGACTACGAATGTGGATAACACAACAAGCTGCTGTTCGTTGACTCAGCACAGAGCGAAGGTAATGAACAGGCTTCCCAACCTCGGGTTAGATGTTTCCCTTATTAAGGCATTCTCCAGTCGTGGTACTATCCCTGCTACATACATTGAGTCAGTCACTACGTTTAGAGGAGTATCTAACCAATTGGTTAGAGCCCAAACTACCGCAGTTAATTCCAAAGTCTGAAGGAAATCCCGAGGCTGTCCCTCCATAACGTGCGGTTTCCATTGCTCACCTTCTTTCCACACGCATGCGGCGCGTCGCAAGCGCTTACCCGCATCCGTGTAGACAGTAATGCCATCTGAAAGGGGTTCCCTACTTACTTTGGACTTTTCTATCCATTGATTTCGCTGTAGCACCTGCCATAACTTTCCCTGAGGCTGACACGAATGTACCTTACCGCAGAAACCTAACAGAGCATTTTGTATGTCCACAGCATTGTGGAGCCACCACTCTAGATCAGGCAGGTTAACAGGTATACTGATATCGTTCGGCTCTTGACCACTGATCTCTAAAATTCTTAATCGCCCTTTGCGTATCAATTCACCTACTGCTTCGGTTCGGGTCTGGACACTCGTTTTTGGTTGTACACTCAAAAATACCCATTCCAAGATGTTAAATATATCATTGTGACTTTTGCTTTTGTCAGTGGCGTCTGGCAGAACTGGGGAAGGAGGCTCCTCGCTGCCATGTTGCCACTGACAAATGACCGCGTATGGTGAGTCTTTTCCATTACATATGAGTAAGGATATGGGCAGGCTTAGGAGACAGCGCGAGGACCATGACTGATGTAGTTTTTCTGTGATACGCTGTAACGCAGCATGTTGTTCAGGTGTCAGAGTAATCTTGTTAGCAGGATTTGGGCCTCGCAGCAAAGCTGTCAGGGGTGCAATATCAGTATTAGAGATACCAACACAACGCCGCACCCACTGGATGTCACCAAGTAAGGTTTGGACATCATGTAAGGTACATAATTGAGTCGCAAGCTCTGTTTTTTGGGGTCGAATTTTTGACTCTGCAACGGTCCATCCAAGATATTTCCATGGAGCCGTGCGTTGGATCTTTTCTGGTGCAATGACAAGTCCCTTTGTCGACAGAATGTCACTTAATTGTGTTAATGACTGTTCTGTAAAAGGCTCTGCCTGACAACAAAGAATGTCATCCATATAGTGGTAAATGATGGTGTCCAGCCATTGATTTCGAAGTGGCTGTAGTGCCCATGCGACATAAAGTTGACACAAAGTCGGTGAGTTTTTCATTCCTTGCGGTAAAACAACCCACTCATAACGCTCCATGGATGCAGCCTTGTTTATTGCTGGTACAGAAAAGGCAAAGCGTTGTGTATCTTGAGGATGTAATGGGATGGTAAAAAAGCAGTCCTTTAAGTCAACTATCAGTATGTGCCACCCGTCTGGTAACATGCTAGGTGATGGCATTCCGGGTTGCAGCGTTCCCATATGTGGAAACGGTGTCACGGGCCTGTCGTAAATTCTTCCAATCATGCGATTCCCACTTTCCCTGGCCGTGTTGGAATACTATCGGTAAGGCCAAAGGAGCGGAACTGCCTTTCTCCCCGGTGGCTTGCCACTGTCCTTCCGCTATGGCCTCTTTAATAATATCACCCCAGCTGGACTCCCTTGGAAGTCCAGAAGAGGGGGTCATTAAGCAGGGAGATATCCCTTTGTCTTTCTCTTGCGCCTGCAGCTCCACTTTTTTCAGGCGCTCTGAGAGTTCCTGCAGCATTCTCACAATTTCCCCTGGTGACGGCGGTACCCTACTCTTGTCCGGTGCACTATTCTCCAAAGGCTCGCGGGCTGAAAACAGCGGGGGGTGCTCTGATAGAGTCTGACATGAGCTGGTGGTATCGGTAAAGGAGGGGTTAAGCGGCCGCTGAGGTGGAACAGGCGGCGGCAACGGCAGGTACAGAGGAGCTACACGAGACGGCGGTGAGGGGGGAAAACCGGGGGGAGGCCGGCCCTCCTTTCCGTCCAGATCGATGAGGTCAGCAAGGGGCGCGGTGCCCGCCCCTCTTTGAGCCTCCTCCGGGTGCACTTCCGCGTTTGCCTCAGAGCTCGGACCGGTCGGCTCTGAGGAAACCTCCGCCTTCTGGGAAGGAGCTGGCAAAGATGCCGGCAGCCCTTCCCCCCCAGAGTCCTCCCGCACCCTTTGCAGCACCTCCGCGACAGTCCGACACGCCGGCACCGTTGGCCCTTTAATAGGGAGTGGTCCGCCGAAAAATCGCAACATCAAGCTTGTCTTACTCGGAGAGGGTCTGATAGCGGCAGCTCCGGGGCTCAGCATTTTCGCAGCCGCGGACGCTACTTCCCTCTCTGCCTTCATTACAGTTAAAGTTTCCAACACAGTATTCCAAAGTACGCGAACGGCTTTTATCTCCTTTTCCTCCTTCTCACTTCCCCCGATCGTCTTCTGCCACATTGCTCCCCCAAACTCTTGCCACTCAGACACCGAAAACAACAGGTGGGGGTCAGAAAAATGGCCCCAACGCCGTCCCAACTTGATCAAATCGTATACCTGCTTCGCCGGGGATTCTATCCCTCTCTTAGAGAGGATTCCGACGAGCAGTGTGGCCGCAGCCTCAGTTTCCATGGCTGAGCCTGAGAGGTGGGGAGCGACCCCACAGACCGGTGTCTGCCCTGCTGCAGTTTAAGGCAGCGCCTTCTCTCAGCTGAAATTTCCCACTCCCCTCCTCTAGCTGCTTACCGCAGGCTCGGAGATCTTAGTGGAGCTGAACCATCCTCTGCTACCAGATGTCGGAGGACGCCGGAGTGGGAGGCGGGCCCGGAGTAACGATGGAGTCTCAATATGAGTATGGTCGTTCTCCTTTATTAGAGTTTACACAAAGTATATATATCGACAAGCAATACGCATGCGCTAGCAATAGTTACATGATTGGTTACAGTTTCTGTCCACACGCATAAAGCGGATACATGATTGGTGCAAGGTTGCTGTCTACGCTCCGTCGACATTTATGGAACCTAGTTCCGTCCAGACTTGTTTACCAGTTTTGTGAATACCTTCTTTTGTAGTGCTCAAGGCCGCTATACGGCCACTTTCAGCAGGCTTCAGCAGGCTCGCTTGCCTTGGCCTAGATAAGGCCGCCTTCAGCAGGCTCGCTTGCCTTGGCCTAGATTCCTTCCTCTACCCCGAAGACGGGATTGCTCATCCCAATCAGAGCGTGCTCTCTCTCACTTAACCATTCCCATAACCATTCCTCCATCATTTCCCCCTCTTGTTTTTGAGCAATCCAGGCGTGGTTCACTACCTTTAGCAGAGCGTTCTTGAAGCAGCTCAGTACTACACATAAGCACAAACTGACAACTACAAGGATTAGTAAAATGCGTAAGCCTTCAGTAAGTAATCCTGTTAGCCATTGTGGTAGATTTCCAAACAGGTTAGTTAGCCATTCGTCAAATACCCCATGGTTCTGACGGATCTTGCTTGTATGTTCCTTCAACCACTGCAATTGTTTATGAATTGATTCACCATGATCAGACAAATTCATGCAACACATACCTTCAAAATCCTCACAACCATGGCCTTGAGCTAATAGCAAAAAATCAATTGCAGCTCTATTTTGCAGAATAGCATGTCGCAAACTACCTTGATCCTCTAATAGGCTCTCTATTATCTCAGTGGTGACGTTAGCTTGCTTCTCAGCCCAGGAAGCTAACCGGCCGATCTGGTTCAGGGCGTTGCCTGCCGCTGCGCCAGGCACGAAGAAGGTCAAAAACACTCTTTCAGTGGGACTGCGTAGGGAAACTTGATCATTACAATCAGGTGAGAGCCCTATGGCTGCTCGCTTACTGCGGACGGCGGTCTCGTTCTTCGTGATATGTTTCCACCAATTTTGATCCGGTGCCAGCAACGTCAGCTTACCAAGATAACACGGACCACCCATTACACTTTTTGGGATTCCCTGCCAGGCCCTGTCACCACATATCAAAAAGACGTCTGGTGGCAAGGCCTTTGGGGTACCATTGTTCCAAATTAAGTGCTCCTTTTTTGCCTCAGCCCCAAGGGCTCCCAGCCCCTGGCGGCTGGTGCCATTGGTGCCACAGAAGGAATCACGGTTTTGATAATCATAATAGACTGCTGTTGGGGTGACATTCGTCCACCCTGTCCAGTTAAATAACCGGTAAGGCTGCACGCGTCCCCCAAAATAGATACATGTTGAGTCCAATTGCCTGACGTGTTCCCAATTCTCATGGACCCCAACAGGTTTAGCTCCTGTGGGTCCCATGGCAGCGTTCTGTTTAGGCCTGCAATGAGGGTGGCACTGCAGTTAGCAGTTGACAGACTGCCACTGCAGCTTCCCGTGCTGTATTCCTGGAAGCTGTTGACAGTATAGCTGGGGACCCCTATTAAACATGTTCTAAAAGGTTGGGTAGCAGAAGCTAGAGATAAACAGAAAGCGTCTTGCCCTGTCTTATTCGCCCAGGTAACCCACATGTCGTGTCTGGGCTCAATCTTGTAGAGCGCCATTACCACTGGGAACAGTATCCCCAGAATCAGGATCTTCGTCTTCTTGTTCGGTTGATGAGTCATGGCGAGTCAAGACAGGCTTCACGTTCTTGCTGGGTACCCACACTGGACCACGATCTGTGGAAACACACATATAACCTCGACCATTAAAAATAACAGGGGCGGGCCCAGACCATATTCCGGAGGCTGGGTCCCTATACATTACTTTAAACTGGGGTAACGCTGTTGTATTATTAAATTTAAGCTGCTGATGGTGAATGATCACCGGGGGCTCCTCACGGTCGCCCATGAGACAGAGATAATTCAGGGTGAAGAGCGCACGGTGCAGCCTCTGCTGTGCGTCCGTCTCCTCACCTTTTTGTTTTCTGAGATAGTCTTTTAATACGTGGTGGGTACATTCTACTAGCCCTTGCCCGGTAGGTGAGTGTGGAATTCCCGTAACATGATCAACCCCCCATCAAGATAAGAATGTTCTAAACTTTTGGCTGACATAGGCAGGTCCATTATCCGTTTTTATACGCTCAGGCACACCCAATACGGCAAAACAGGCCAAAAGGTGTTTGCACACATGATGTGCCTTTTCTCCGGGTAATGCAGTTGCCCGTATCATTTTTGAAAAGGTATCAATGGTTACATGCACATACTTTAATCGGCCGAACTCGGGAATATGTGTGACATCCATCTGCCATAATTCTAGAGCTTTCAGCCCTTTTGGATTTACTCCAAGCCCAATGCCTGGGCCATGGTTTCCACATCTGGGGCAAGCCTGTACAATACCTCGGGCCTCACTCTCTGTTAAGCCAAATTGCCTTTTTAAGCCCTTGGCATTTTGATGGAACGTGTCGTGACTTTGCCTAGCTTGCTGAAACTTATCCATAGGAGGTAGATGACATATGGAGCTAACCAGGCTGTCAGCAAGCTGATTGCCTTGGCCTAGCCCCACATCCAGCTGGTGACTACGAATGTGGATAGCACAACAAGCTGCTGTTCGTTGACTCAGCACAGAGCGAAGGTAATGAACAGGCTTCCCAACCTCGGGTTAGATGTTTCCCTTATTAAGGCATTCTCCAGTCGTGGTACTATCCCTGCTACATACATTGAGTCAGTCACTACGTTTAGAGGAGTATCTAACCAATTGGTTAGAGCCCAAACTACCGCAGTTAATTCCAAAGTCTGAAGGAAATCCCGAGGCTGTCCCTCCATAACGTGCGGTTTCCATTGCTCACCTTCTTTCCACACGCATGCGGCGCGTCGCAAGCGCTTACCCGCATCCGTGTAGACAGTAATGCCATCTGAAAGGGGTTCCCTACTTACTTTGGACTTTTCTATCCATTGATTTCGCTGTAGCACCTGCCATAACTTTCCCTGAGGCTGACACGAATGTACCTTACCGCAGAAACCTAACAGAGCATTTTGTATGTCCACAGCATTGTGGAGCCACCACTCTAGATCAGGCAGGTTAACAGGTATACTGATATCGTTCGGCTCTTGACCACTGATCTCTAAAATTCTTAATCGCCCTTTGCGTATCAATTCACCTACTGCTTCGGTTCGGGTCTGGACACTCGTTTTTGGTTGTACACTCAAAAATACCCATTCCAAGATGTTAAATATATCATTGTGACTTTTGCTTTTGTCAGTGGCGTCTGGCAGAACTGGGGAAGGAGGCTCCTCGCTGCCATGTTGCCACTGACAAATGACCGCGTATGGTGAGTCTTTTCCATTACATATGAGTAAGGATATGGGCAGGCTTAGGAGACAGCGCGAGGACCATGACTGATGTAGTTTTTCTGTGATACGCTGTAACGCAGCATGTTGTTCAGGTGTCAGAGTAATCTTGTTAGCAGGATTTGGGCCTCGCAGCAAAGCTGTCAGGGGTGCAATATCAGTATTAGAGATACCAACACAACGCCGCACCCACTGGATGTCACCAAGTAAGGTTTGGACATCATGTAAGGTACATAATTGAGTCGCAAGCTCTGTTTTTTGGGGTCGAATTTTTGACTCTGCAACGGTCCATCCAAGATATTTCCATGGAGCCGTGCGTTGGATCTTTTCTGGTGCAATGACAAGTCCCTTTGTCGACAGAATGTCACTTAATTGTGTTAATGACTGTTCTGTAAAAGGCTCTGCCTGACAACAAAGAATGTCATCCATATAGTGGTAAATGATGGTGTCCAGCCATTGATTTCGAAGTGGCTGTAGTGCCCATGCGACATAAAGTTGACACAAAGTCGGTGAGTTTTTCATTCCTTGCGGTAAAACAACCCACTCATAACGCTCCGTGGATGCAGCCTTGTTTATTGCTGGTACAGAAAAGGCAAAGCGTTGTGTATCTTGAGGATGTAATGGGATGGTAAAAAAGCAGTCCTTTAAGTCAACTATCAGTATGTGCCACCCGTCTGGTAACATGCTAGGTGATGGCATTCCGGGTTGCAGCGTTCCCATATGTGGAAACGGTGTCACGGGCCTGTCGTAAATTCTTCCAATCATGCGATTCCCACTTTCCCTGGCCGTGTTGGAATACTATCGGTAAGGCCAAAGGAGCGGAACTGCCTTTCTCCCCGGTGGCTTGCCACTGTCCTTCCGCTATGGCCTCTTTAATAATATCACCCCAGCTGGACTCCCTTGGAAGTCCAGAAGAGGGGGTCATTAAGCAGGGAGATATCCCTTTGTCTTTCTCTTGCGCCTGCAGCTCCACTTTTTTCAGGCGCTCTGAGAGTTCCTGCAGCATTCTCACAATTTCCCCTGGTGACGGCGGTACCCTACTCTTGTCCGGTGCACTATTCTCCAAAGGCTCGCGGGCTGAAAACAGCGGGGGGTGCTCTGATAGAGTCTGACATGAGCTGGTGGTATCGGTAAAGGAGGGGTTAAGCGGCCGCTGAGGTGGAACAGGCGGCGGCAACGGCAGGTACAGAGGAGCTACACGAGACGGCGGTGAGGGGGGAAAACCGGGGGGAGGCCGGCCCTCCTTTCCGTCCAGATCGATGAGGTCAGCAAGGGGCGCGGCGCCCGCCCCTCTTTGAGCCTCCTCCGGGTGCACTTCCGCGTTTGCCTCAGAGCTCGGACCGGTCGGCTCTGAGGAAACCTCCGCCTTCTGGGAAGGAGCTGGCAAAGATGCCGGCAGCCCTTCCCCCCCAGAGTCCTCCCGCACCCTTTGCAGCACCTCCGCGACAGTCCGACACGCCGGCACCGTTGGCCCTTTAATAGGGAGTGGTCCGCCGAAAAATCGCAACATCAAGCTTGTCTTACTCGGAGAGGGTCTGATAGCGGCAGCTCCGGGGCTCAGCATTTTCGCAGCCGCGGACGCTACTTCCCTCTCTGCCTTCATTACAGTTAAAGTTTCCAACACAGTATTCCAAAGTACGCGAACGGCTTTTATCTCCTTTTCCTCCTTCTCACTTCCCCCGATCGTCTTCTGCCACATTGCTCCCCCAAACTCTTGCCACTCAGACACCGAAAACAACAGGTGGGGGTCAGAAAAATGGCCCCAACGCCGTCCCAACTTGATCAAATCGTATACCTGCTTCGCCGGGGATTCTATCCCTCTCTTAGAGAGGATTCCGACGAGCAGTGTGGCCGCAGCCTCAGTTTCCATGGCTGAGCCTGAGAGGTGGGGAGCGACCCCACAGACCGGTGTCTGCCCTGCTGCAGTTTAAGGCAGCGCCTTCTCTCAGCTGAAATTTCCCACTCCCCTCCTCTAGCTGCTTACCGCAGGCTCGGAGATCTTAGTGGAGCTGAACCATCCTCTGCTACCAGATGTCGGAGGACGCCGGAGTGGGAGGCGGGCCCGGAGTAACGATGGAGTCTCAATATGAGTATGGTCGTTCTCCTTTATTAGAGTTTACACAAAGTATATATATCGACAAGCAATACGCATGCGCTAGCAATAGTTACATGATTGGTTACAGTTTCTGTCCACACGCATAAAGCGGATACATGATTGGTGCAAGGTTGCTGTCTACGCTCCGTCGACATTTATGGAACCTAGTTCCGTCCAGACTTGTTTACCAGTTTTGTGAATACCTTCTTTTGTAGTGCTCAAGGCCGCTATACGGCCACTTTCAGCAGGCTTCAGCAGGCTCGCTTGCCTTGGCCTAGATAAGGCCGCCTTCAGCAGGCTCGCTTGCCTTGGCCTAGATTCCTTCCTCTACCCCGAAGACGGGATTGCTCATCCCAATCAGAGCGTGCTCTCTCTCACTTAACCATTCCCATAACCATTCCTCCATCATTTCCCCCTCTTGTTTTTGAGCAATCCAGGCGTGGTTCACTACCTTTAGCAGAGCGTTCTTGAAGCAGCTCAGTACTACACATAAGCACAAACTGACAACTACAAGGATTAGTAAAATGCGTAAGCCTTCAGTAAGTAATCCTGTTAGCCATTGTGGTAGATTTCCAAACAGGTTAGTTAGCCATTCGTCAAATACCCCATGGTTCTGACGGATCTTGCTTGTATGTTCCTTCAACCACTGCAATTGTTTATGAATTGATTCACCATGATCAGACAAATTCATGCAACACATACCTTCAAAATCCTCACAACCATGGCCTTGAGCTAATAGCAAAAAATCAATTGCAGCTCTATTTTGCAGAATAGCATGTCGCAAACTACCTTGATCCTCTAATAGGCTCTCTATTATCTCAGTGGTGACGTTAGCTTGCTTCTCAGCCCAGGAAGCTAACCGGCCGATCTGGTTCAGGGCGTTGCCTGCCGCTGCGCCAGGCACGAAGAAGGTCAAAAACACTCTTTCAGTGGGACTGCGTAGGGAAACTTGATCATTACAATCAGGTGAGAGCCCTATGGCTGCTCGCTTACTGCGGACGGCGGTCTCGTTCTTCGTGATATGTTTCCACCAATTTTGATCCGGTGCCAGCAACGTCAGCTTACCAAGATAACACGGACCACCCATTACACTTTTTGGGATTCCCTGCCAGGCCCTGTCACCACATATCAAAAAGACGTCTGGTGGCAAGGCCTTTGGGGTACCATTGTTCCAAATTAAGTGCTCCTTTTTTGCCTCAGCCCCAAGGGCTCCCAGCCCCTGGCGGCTGGTGCCATTGGTGCCACAGAAGGAATCACGGTTTTGATAATCATAATAGACTGCTGTTGGGGTGACATTCGTCCACCCTGTCCAGTTAAATAACCGGTAAGGCTGCACGCGTCCCCCAAAATAGATACATGTTGAGTCCAATTGCCTGACGTGTTCCCAATTCTCATGGACCCCAACAGGTTTAGCTCCTGTGGGTCCCATGGCAGCGTTCTGTTTAGGCCTGCAATGAGGGTGGCACTGCAGTTAGCAGTTGACAGACTGCCACTGCAGCTTCCCGTGCTGTATTCCTGGAAGCTGTTGACAGTATAGCTGGGGACCCCTATTAAACATGTTCTAAAAGGTTGGGTAGCAGAAGCTAGAGATAAACAGAAAGCGTCTTGCCCTGTCTTATTCGCCCAGGTAACCCACATGTCGTGTCTGGGCTCAATCTTGTAGAGCGCCATTACCACTGGGAACAGTATCCCCAGAATCAGGATCTTCGTCTTCTTGTTCGGTTGATGAGTCATGGCGAGTCAAGACAGGCTTCACGTTCTTGCTGGGTACCCACACTGGACCACGATCTGTGGAAACACACATATAACCTCGACCATTAAAAATAACAGGGGCGGGCCCAGACCATATTCCGGAGGCTGGGTCCCTATACATTACTTTAAACTGGGGTAACGCTGTTGTATTATTAAATTTAAGCTGCTGATGGTGAATGATCACCGGGGGCTCCTCACGGTCGCCCATGAGACAGAGATAATTCAGGGTGAAGAGCGCACGGTGCAGCCTCTGCTGTGCGTCCGTCTCCTCACCTTTTTGTTTTCTGAGATAGTCTTTTAATACGTGGTGGGTACATTCTACTAGCCCTTGCCCGGTAGGTGAGTGTGGAATTCCCGTAACATGATCAACCCCCCATCAAGATAAGAATGTTCTAAACTTTTGGCTGACATAGGCAGGTCCATTATCCGTTTTTATACGCTCAGGCACACCCAATACGGCAAAACAGGCCAAAAGGTGTTTGCACACATGATGTGCCTTTTCTCCGGGTAATGCAGTTGCCCGTATCATTTTTGAAAAGGTATCAATGGTTACATGCACATACTTTAATCGGCCGAACTCGGGAATATGTGTGACATCCATCTGCCATAATTCTAGAGCTTTCAGCCCTTTTGGATTTACTCCAAGCCCAATGCCTGGGCCATGGTTTCCACATCTGGGGCAAGCCTGTACAATACCTCGGGCCTCACTCTCTGTTAAGCCAAATTGCCTTTTTAAGCCCTTGGCATTTTGATGGAACGTGTCGTGACTTTGCCTAGCTTGCTGAAACTTATCCATAGGAGGTAGATGACATATGGAGCTAACCAGGCTGTCAGCAAGCTGATTGCCTTGGCCTAGCCCCACATCCAGCTGGTGACTACGAATGTGGATAACACAACAAGCTGCTGTTCGTTGACTCAGCACAGAGCGAAGGTAATGAACAGGCTTCCCAACCTCGGGTTAGATGTTTCCCTTATTAAGGCATTCTCCAGTCGTGGTACTATCCCTGCTACATACATTGAGTCAGTCACTACGTTTAGAGGAGTATCTAACCAATTGGTTAGAGCCCAAACTACCGCAGTTAATTCCAAAGTCTGAAGGAAATCCCGAGGCTGTCCCTCCATAACGTGCGGTTTCCATTGCTCACCTTCTTTCCACACGCATGCGGCGCGTCGCAAGCGCTTACCCGCATCCGTGTAGACAGTAATGCCATCTGAAAGGGGTTCCCTACTTACTTTGGACTTTTCTATCCATTGATTTCGCTGTAGCACCTGCCATAACTTTCCCTGAGGCTGACACGAATGTACCTTACCGCAGAAACCTAACAGAGCATTTTGTATGTCCACAGCATTGTGGAGCCACCACTCTAGATCAGGCAGGTTAACAGGTATACTGATATCGTTCGGCTCTTGACCACTGATCTCTAAAATTCTTAATCGCCCTTTGCGTATCAATTCACCTACTGCTTCGGTTCGGGTCTGGACACTCGTTTTTGGTTGTACACTCAAAAATACCCATTCCAAGATGTTAAATATATCATTGTGACTTTTGCTTTTGTCAGTGGCGTCTGGCAGAACTGGGGAAGGAGGCTCCTCGCTGCCATGTTGCCACTGACAAATGACCGCGTATGGTGAGTCTTTTCCATTACATATGAGTAAGGATATGGGCAGGCTTAGGAGACAGCGCGAGGACCATGACTGATGTAGTTTTTCTGTGATACGCTGTAACGCAGCATGTTGTTCAGGTGTCAGAGTAATCTTGTTAGCAGGATTTGGGCCTCGCAGCAAAGCTGTCAGGGGTGCAATATCAGTATTAGAGATACCAACACAACGCCGCACCCACTGGATGTCACCAAGTAAGGTTTGGACATCATGTAAGGTACATAATTGAGTCGCAAGCTCTGTTTTTTGGGGTCGAATTTTTGACTCTGCAACGGTCCATCCAAGATATTTCCATGGAGCCGTGCGTTGGATCTTTTCTGGTGCAATGACAAGTCCCTTTGTCGACAGAATGTCACTTAATTGTGTTAATGACTGTTCTGTAAAAGGCTCTGCCTGACAACAAAGAATGTCATCCATATAGTGGTAAATGATGGTGTCCAGCCATTGATTTCGAAGTGGCTGTAGTGCCCATGCGACATAAAGTTGACACAAAGTCGGTGAGTTTTTCATTCCTTGCGGTAAAACAACCCACTCATAACGCTCCGTGGATGCAGCCTTGTTTATTGCTGGTACAGAAAAGGCAAAGCGTTGTGTATCTTGAGGATGTAATGGGATGGTAAAAAAGCAGTCCTTTAAGTCAACTATCAGTATGTGCCACCCGTCTGGTAACATGCTAGGTGATGGCATTCCGGGTTGCAGCGTTCCCATATGTGGAAACGGTGTCACGGGCCTGTCGTAAATTCTTCCAATCATGCGATTCCCACTTTCCCTGGCCGTGTTGGAATACTATCGGTAAGGCCAAAGGAGCGGAACTGCCTTTCTCCCCGGTGGCTTGCCACTGTCCTTCCGCTATGGCCTCTTTAATAATATCACCCCAGCTGGACTCCCTTGGAAGTCCAGAAGAGGGGGTCATTAAGCAGGGAGATATCCCTTTGTCTTTCTCTTGCGCCTGCAGCTCCACTTTTTTCAGGCGCTCTGAGAGTTCCTGCAGCATTCTCACAATTTCCCCTGGTGACGGCGGTACCCTACTCTTGTCCGGTGCACTATTCTCCAAAGGCTCGCGGGCTGAAAACAGCGGGGGGTGCTCTGATAGAGTCTGACATGAGCTGGTGGTATCGGTAAAGGAGGGGTTAAGCGGCCGCTGAGGTGGAACAGGCGGCGGCAACGGCAGGTACAGAGGAGCTACACGAGACGGCGGTGAGGGGGGAAAACCGGGGGGAGGCCGGCCCTCCTTTCCGTCCAGATCGATGAGGTCAGCAAGGGGCGCGGCGCCCGCCCCTCTTTGAGCCTCCTCCGGGTGCACTTCCGCGTTTGCCTCAGAGCTCGGACCGGTCGGCTCTGAGGAAACCTCCGCCTTCTGGGAAGGAGCTGGCAAAGATGCCGGCAGCCCTTCCCCCCCAGAGTCCTCCCGCACCCTTTGCAGCACCTCCGCGACAGTCCGACACGCCGGCACCGTTGGCCCTTTAATAGGGAGTGGTCCGCCGAAAAATCGCAACATCAAGCTTGTCTTACTCGGAGAGGGTCTGATAGCGGCAGCTCCGGGGCTCAGCATTTTCGCAGCCGCGGACGCTACTTCCCTCTCTGCCTTCATTACAGTTAAAGTTTCCAACACAGTATTCCAAAGTACGCGAACGGCTTTTATCTCCTTTTCCTCCTTCTCACTTCCCCCGATCGTCTTCTGCCACATTGCTCCCCCAAACTCTTGCCACTCAGACACCGAAAACAACAGGTGGGGGTCAGAAAAATGGCCCCAACGCCGTCCCAACTTGATCAAATCGTATACCTGCTTCGCCGGGGATTCTATCCCTCTCTTAGAGAGGATTCCGACGAGCAGTGTGGCCGCAGCCTCAGTTTCCATGGCTGAGCCTGAGAGGTGGGGAGCGACCCCACAGACCGGTGTCTGCCCTGCTGCAGTTTAAGGCAGCGCCTTCTCTCAGCTGAAATTTCCCACTCCCCTCCTCTAGCTGCTTACCGCAGGCTCGGAGATCTTAGTGGAGCTGAACCATCCTCTGCTACCAGATGTCGGAGGACGCCGGAGTGGGAGGCGGGCCCGGAGTAACGATGGAGTCTCAATATGAGTATGGTCGTTCTCCTTTATTAGAGTTTACACAAAGTATATATATCGACAAGCAATACGCATGCGCTAGCAATAGTTACATGATTGGTTACAGTTTCTGTCCACACGCATAAAGCGGATACATGATTGGTGCAAGGTTGCTGTCTACGCTCCGTCGACATTTATGGAACCTAGTTCCGTCCAGACTTGTTTACCAGTTTTGTGAATACCTTCTTTTGTAGTGCTCAAGGCCGCTATACGGCCACTTTCAGCAGGCTTCAGCAGGCTCGCTTGCCTTGGCCTAGATAAGGCCGCCTTCAGCAGGCTCGCTTGCCTTGGCCTAGATTCCTTCCTCTACCCCGAAGACGGGATTGCTCATCCCAATCAGAGCGTGCTCTCTCTCACTTAACCATTCCCATAACCATTCCTCCATCATTTCCCCCTCTTGTTTTTGAGCAATCCAGGCGTGGTTCACTACCTTTAGCAGAGCGTTCTTGAAGCAGCTCAGTACTACACATAAGCACAAACTGACAACTACAAGGATTAGTAAAATGCGTAAGCCTTCAGTAAGTAATCCTGTTAGCCATTGTGGTAGATTTCCAAACAGGTTAGTTAGCCATTCGTCAAATACCCCATGGTTCTGACGGATCTTGCTTGTATGTTCCTTCAACCACTGCAATTGTTTATGAATTGATTCACCATGATCAGACAAATTCATGCAACACATACCTTCAAAATCCTCACAACCATGGCCTTGAGCTAATAGCAAAAAATCAATTGCAGCTCTATTTTGCAGAATAGCATGTCGCAAACTACCTTGATCCTCTAATAGGCTCTCTATTATCTCAGTGGTGACGTTAGCTTGCTTCTCAGCCCAGGAAGCTAACCGGCCGATCTGGTTCAGGGCGTTGCCTGCCGCTGCGCCAGGCACGAAGAAGGTCAAAAACACTCTTTCAGTGGGACTGCGTAGGGAAACTTGATCATTACAATCAGGTGAGAGCCCTATGGCTGCTCGCTTACTGCGGACGGCGGTCTCGTTCTTCGTGATATGTTTCCACCAATTTTGATCCGGTGCCAGCAACGTCAGCTTACCAAGATAACACGGACCACCCATTACACTTTTTGGGATTCCCTGCCAGGCCCTGTCACCACATATCAAAAAGACGTCTGGTGGCAAGGCCTTTGGGGTACCATTGTTCCAAATTAAGTGCTCCTTTTTTGCCTCAGCCCCAAGGGCTCCCAGCCCCTGGCGGCTGGTGCCATTGGTGCCACAGAAGGAATCACGGTTTTGATAATCATAATAGACTGCTGTTGGGGTGACATTCGTCCACCCTGTCCAGTTAAATAACCGGTAAGGCTGCACGCGTCCCCCAAAATAGATACATGTTGAGTCCAATTGCCTGACGTGTTCCCAATTCTCATGGACCCCAACAGGTTTAGCTCCTGTGGGTCCCATGGCAGCGTTCTGTTTAGGCCTGCAATGAGGGTGGCACTGCAGTTAGCAGTTGACAGACTGCCACTGCAGCTTCCCGTGCTGTATTCCTGGAAGCTGTTGACAGTATAGCTGGGGACCCCTATTAAACATGTTCTAAAAGGTTGGGTAGCAGAAGCTAGAGATAAACAGAAAGCGTCTTGCCCTGTCTTATTTGCCCAGGTAACCCACATGTCGTGTCTGGGCTCAATCTTGTAGAGCGCCATTACCACTGGGAACAGTATCCCCAGAATCAGGATCTTCGTCTTCTTGTTCGGTTGATGAGTCATGGCGAGTCAAGACAGGCTTCACGTTCTTGCTGGGTACCCACACTGGACCACGATCTGTGGAAACACACATATAACCTCGACCATTAAAAATAACAGGGGCGGGCCCAGACCATATTCCGGAGGCTGGGTCCCTATACATTACTTTAAACTGGGGTAACGCTGTTGTATTATTAAATTTAAGCTGCTGATGGTGAATGATCACCGGGGGCTCCTCACGGTCGCCCATGAGACAGAGATAATTCAGGGTGAAGAGCGCACGGTGCAGCCTCTGCTGTGCGTCCGTCTCCTCACCTTTTTGTTTTCTGAGATAGTCTTTTAATACGTGGTGGGTACATTCTACTAGCCCTTGCCCGGTAGGTGAGTGTGGAATTCCCGTAACATGATCAACCCCCCATCAAGATAAGAATGTTCTAAACTTTTGGCTGACATAGGCAGGTCCATTATCCGTTTTTATACGCTCAGGCACACCCAATACGGCAAAACAGGCCAAAAGGTGTTTGCACACATGATGTGCCTTTTCTCCGGGTAATGCAGTTGCCCGTATCATTTTTGAAAAGGTATCAATGGTTACATGCACATACTTTAATCGGCCGAACTCGGGAATATGTGTGACATCCATCTGCCATAATTCTAGAGCTTTCAGCCCTTTTGGATTTACTCCAAGCCCAATGCCTGGGCCATGGTTTCCACATCTGGGGCAAGCCTGTACAATACCTCGGGCCTCACTCTCTGTTAAGCCAAATTGCCTTTTTAAGCCCTTGGCATTTTGATGGAACGTGTCGTGACTTTGCCTAGCTTGCTGAAACTTATCCATAGGAGGTAGATGACATATGGAGCTAACCAGGCTGTCAGCAAGCTGATTGCCTTGGCCTAGCCCCACATCCAGCTGGTGACTACGAATGTGGATAGCACAACAAGCTGCTGTTCGTTGACTCAGCACAGAGCGAAGGTAATGAACAGGCTTCCCAACCTCGGGTTAGATGTTTCCCTTATTAAGGCATTCTCCAGTCGTGGTACTATCCCTGCTACATACATTGAGTCAGTCACTACGTTTAGAGGAGTATCTAACCAATTGGTTAGAGCCCAAACTACCGCAGTTAATTCCAAAGTCTGAAGGAAATCCCGAGGCTGTCCCTCCATAACGTGCGGTTTCCATTGCTCACCTTCTTTCCACACGCATGCGGCGCGTCGCAAGCGCTTACCCGCATCCGTGTAGACAGTAATGCCATCTGAAAGGGGTTCCCTACTTACTTTGGACTTTTCTATCCATTGATTTCGCTGTAGCACCTGCCATAACTTTCCCTGAGGCTGACACGAATGTACCTTACCGCAGAAACCTAACAGAGCATTTTGTATGTCCACAGCATTGTGGAGCCACCACTCTAGATCAGGCAGGTTAACAGGTATACTGATATCGTTCGGCTCTTGACCACTGATCTCTAAAATTCTTAATCGCCCTTTGCGTATCAATTCACCTACTGCTTCGGTTCGGGTCTGGACACTCGTTTTTGGTTGTACACTCAAAAATACCCATTCCAAGATGTTAAATATATCATTGTGACTTTTGCTTTTGTCAGTGGCGTCTGGCAGAACTGGGGAAGGAGGCTCCTCGCTGCCATGTTGCCACTGACAAATGACCGCGTATGGTGAGTCTTTTCCATTACATATGAGTAAGGATATGGGCAGGCTTAGGAGACAGCGCGAGGACCATGACTGATGTAGTTTTTCTGTGATACGCTGTAACGCAGCATGTTGTTCAGGTGTCAGAGTAATCTTGTTAGCAGGATTTGGGCCTCGCAGCAAAGCTGTCAGGGGTGCAATATCAGTATTAGAGATACCAACACAACGCCGCACCCACTGGATGTCACCAAGTAAGGTTTGGACATCATGTAAGGTACATAATTGAGTCGCAAGCTCTGTTTTTTGGGGTCGAATTTTTGACTCTGCAACGGTCCATCCAAGATATTTCCATGGAGCCGTGCGTTGGATCTTTTCTGGTGCAATGACAAGTCCCTTTGTCGACAGAATGTCACTTAATTGTGTTAATGACTGTTCTGTAAAAGGCTCTGCCTGACAACAAAGAATGTCATCCATATAGTGGTAAATGATGGTGTCCAGCCATTGATTTCGAAGTGGCTGTAGTGCCCATGCGACATAAAGTTGACACAAAGTCGGTGAGTTTTTCATTCCTTGCGGTAAAACAACCCACTCATAACGCTCCGTGGATGCAGCCTTGTTTATTGCTGGTACAGAAAAGGCAAAGCGTTGTGTATCTTGAGGATGTAATGGGATGGTAAAAAAGCAGTCCTTTAAGTCAACTATCAGTATGTGCCACCCGTCTGGTAACATGCTAGGTGATGGCATTCCGGGTTGCAGCGTTCCCATATGTGGAAACGGTGTCACGGGCCTGTCGTAAATTCTTCCAATCATGCGATTCCCACTTTCCCTGGCCGTGTTGGAATACTATCGGTAAGGCCAAAGGAGCGGAACTGCCTTTCTCCCCGGTGGCTTGCCACTGTCCTTCCGCTATGGCCTCTTTAATAATATCACCCCAGCTGGACTCCCTTGGAAGTCCAGAAGAGGGGGTCATTAAGCAGGGAGATATCCCTTTGTCTTTCTCTTGCGCCTGCAGCTCCACTTTTTTCAGGCGCTCTGAGAGTTCCTGCAGCATTCTCACAATTTCCCCTGGTGACGGCGGTACCCTACTCTTGTCCGGTGCACTATTCTCCAAAGGCTCGCGGGCTGAAAACAGCGGGGGGTGCTCTGATAGAGTCTGACATGAGCTGGTGGTATCGGTAAAGGAGGGGTTAAGCGGCCGCTGAGGTGGAACAGGCGGCGGCAACGGCAGGTACAGAGGAGCTACACGAGACGGCGGTGAGGGGGGAAAACCGGGGGGAGGCCGGCCCTCCTTTCCGTCCAGATCGATGAGGTCAGCAAGGGGCGCGGCGCCCGCCCCTCTTTGAGCCTCCTCCGGGTGCACTTCCGCGTTTGCCTCAGAGCTCGGACCGGTCGGCTCTGAGGAAACCTCCGCCTTCTGGGAAGGAGCTGGCAAAGATGCCGGCAGCCCTTCCCCCCCAGAGTCCTCCCGCACCCTTTGCAGCACCTCCGCGACAGTCCGACACGCCGGCACCGTTGGCCCTTTAATAGGGAGTGGTCCGCCGAAAAATCGCAACATCAAGCTTGTCTTACTCGGAGAGGGTCTGATAGCGGCAGCTCCGGGGCTCAGCATTTTCGCAGCCGCGGACGCTACTTCCCTCTCTGCCTTCATTACAGTTAAAGTTTCCAACACAGTATTCCAAAGTACGCGAACGGCTTTTATCTCCTTTTCCTCCTTCTCACTTCCCCCGATCGTCTTCTGCCACATTGCTCCCCCAAACTCTTGCCACTCAGACACCGAAAACAACAGGTGGGGGTCAGAAAAATGGCCCCAACGCCGTCCCAACTTGATCAAATCGTATACCTGCTTCGCCGGGGATTCTATCCCTCTCTTAGAGAGGATTCCGACGAGCAGTGTGGCCGCAGCCTCAGTTTCCATGGCTGAGCCTGAGAGGTGGGGAGCGACCCCACAGACCGGTGTCTGCCCTGCTGCAGTTTAAGGCAGCGCCTTCTCTCAGCTGAAATTTCCCACTCCCCTCCTCTAGCTGCTTACCGCAGGCTCGGAGATCTTAGTGGAGCTGAACCATCCTCTGCTACCAGATGTCGGAGGACGCCGGAGTGGGAGGCGGGCCCGGAGTAACGATGGAGTCTCAATATGAGTATGGTCGTTCTCCTTTATTAGAGTTTACACAAAGTATATATATCGACAAGCAATACGCATGCGCTAGCAATAGTTACATGATTGGTTACAGTTTCTGTCCACACGCATAAAGCGGATACATGATTGGTGCAAGGTTGCTGTCTACGCTCCGTCGACATTTATGGAACCTAGTTCCGTCCAGACTTGTTTACCAGTTTTGTGAATACCTTCTTTTGTAGTGCTCAAGGCCGCTATACGGCCACTTTCAGCAGGCTTCAGCAGGCTCGCTTGCCTTGGCCTAGATAAGGCCGCCTTCAGCAGGCTCGCTTGCCTTGGCCTAGATTCCTTCCTCTACCCCGAAGACGGGATTGCTCATCCCAATCAGAGCGTGCTCTCTCTCACTTAACCATTCCCATAACCATTCCTCCATCATTTCCCCCTCTTGTTTTTGAGCAATCCAGGCGTGGTTCACTACCTTTAGCAGAGCGTTCTTGAAGCAGCTCAGTACTACACATAAGCACAAACTGACAACTACAAGGATTAGTAAAATGCGTAAGCCTTCAGTAAGTAATCCTGTTAGCCATTGTGGTAGATTTCCAAACAGGTTAGTTAGCCATTCGTCAAATACCCCATGGTTCTGACGGATCTTGCTTGTATGTTCCTTCAACCACTGCAATTGTTTATGAATTGATTCACCATGATCAGACAAATTCATGCAACACATACCTTCAAAATCCTCACAACCATGGCCTTGAGCTAATAGCAAAAAATCAATTGCAGCTCTATTTTGCAGAATAGCATGTCGCAAACTACCTTGATCCTCTAATAGGCTCTCTATTATCTCAGTGGTGACGTTAGCTTGCTTCTCAGCCCAGGAAGCTAACCGGCCGATCTGGTTCAGGGCGTTGCCTGCCGCTGCGCCAGGCACGAAGAAGGTCAAAAACACTCTTTCAGTGGGACTGCGTAGGGAAACTTGATCATTACAATCAGGTGAGAGCCCTATGGCTGCTCGCTTACTGCGGACGGCGGTCTCGTTCTTCGTGATATGTTTCCACCAATTTTGATCCGGTGCCAGCAACGTCAGCTTACCAAGATAACACGGACCACCCATTACACTTTTTGGGATTCCCTGCCAGGCCCTGTCACCACATATCAAAAAGACGTCTGGTGGCAAGGCCTTTGGGGTACCATTGTTCCAAATTAAGTGCTCCTTTTTTGCCTCAGCCCCAAGGGCTCCCAGCCCCTGGCGGCTGGTGCCATTGGTGCCACAGAAGGAATCACGGTTTTGATAATCATAATAGACTGCTGTTGGGGTGACATTCGTCCACCCTGTCCAGTTAAATAACCGGTAAGGCTGCACGCGTCCCCCAAAATAGATACATGTTGAGTCCAATTGCCTGACGTGTTCCCAATTCTCATGGACCCCAACAGGTTTAGCTCCTGTGGGTCCCATGGCAGCGTTCTGTTTAGGCCTGCAATGAGGGTGGCACTGCAGTTAGCAGTTGACAGACTGCCACTGCAGCTTCCCGTGCTGTATTCCTGGAAGCTGTTGACAGTATAGCTGGGGACCCCTATTAAACATGTTCTAAAAGGTTGGGTAGCAGAAGCTAGAGATAAACAGAAAGCGTCTTGCCCTGTCTTATTCGCCCAGGTAACCCACATGTCGTGTCTGGGCTCAATCTTGTAGAGCGCCATTACCACTGGGAACAGTATCCCCAGAATCAGGATCTTCGTCTTCTTGTTCGGTTGATGAGTCATGGCGAGTCAAGACAGGCTTCACGTTCTTGCTGGGTACCCACACTGGACCACGATCTGTGGAAACACACATATAACCTCGACCATTAAAAATAACAGGGGCGGGCCCAGACCATATTCCGGAGGCTGGGTCCCTATACATTACTTTAAACTGGGGTAACGCTGTTGTATTATTAAATTTAAGCTGCTGATGGTGAATGATCACCGGGGGCTCCTCACGGTCGCCCATGAGACAGAGATAATTCAGGGTGAAGAGCGCACGGTGCAGCCTCTGCTGTGCGTCCGTCTCCTCACCTTTTTGTTTTCTGAGATAGTCTTTTAATACGTGGTGGGTACATTCTACTAGCCCTTGCCCGGTAGGTGAGTGTGGAATTCCCGTAACATGATCAACCCCCCATCAAGATAAGAATGTTCTAAACTTTTGGCTGACATAGGCAGGTCCATTATCCGTTTTTATACGCTCAGGCACACCCAATACGGCAAAACAGGCCAAAAGGTGTTTGCACACATGATGTGCCTTTTCTCCGGGTAATGCAGTTGCCCGTATCATTTTTGAAAAGGTATCAATGGTTACATGCACATACTTTAATCGGCCGAACTCGGGAATATGTGTGACATCCATCTGCCATAATTCTAGAGCTTTCAGCCCTTTTGGATTTACTCCAAGCCCAATGCCTGGGCCATGGTTTCCACATCTGGGGCAAGCCTGTACAATACCTCGGGCCTCACTCTCTGTTAAGCCAAATTGCCTTTTTAAGCCCTTGGCATTTTGATGGAACGTGTCGTGACTTTGCCTAGCTTGCTGAAACTTATCCATAGGAGGTAGATGACATATGGAGCTAACCAGGCTGTCAGCAAGCTGATTGCCTTGGCCTAGCCCCACATCCAGCTGGTGACTACGAATGTGGATAGCACAACAAGCTGCTGTTCGTTGACTCAGCACAGAGCGAAGGTAATGAACAGGCTTCCCAACCTCGGGTTAGATGTTTCCCTTATTAAGGCATTCTCCAGTCGTGGTACTATCCCTGCTACATACATTGAGTCAGTCACTACGTTTAGAGGAGTATCTAACCAATTGGTTAGAGCCCAAACTACCGCAGTTAATTCCAAAGTCTGAAGGAAATCCCGAGGCTGTCCCTCCATAACGTGCGGTTTCCATTGCTCACCTTCTTTCCACACGCATGCGGCGCGTCGCAAGCGCTTACCCGCATCCGTGTAGACAGTAATGCCATCTGAAAGGGGTTCCCTACTTACTTTGGACTTTTCTATCCATTGATTTCGCTGTAGCACCTGCCATAACTTTCCCTGAGGCTGACACGAATGTACCTTACCGCAGAAACCTAACAGAGCATTTTGTATGTCCACAGCATTGTGGAGCCACCACTCTAGATCAGGCAGGTTAACAGGTATACTGATATCGTTCGGCTCTTGACCACTGATCTCTAAAATTCTTAATCGCCCTTTGCGTATCAATTCACCTACTGCTTCGGTTCGGGTCTGGACACTCGTTTTTGGTTGTACACTCAAAAATACCCATTCCAAGATGTTAAATATATCATTGTGACTTTTGCTTTTGTCAGTGGCGTCTGGCAGAACTGGGGAAGGAGGCTCCTCGCTGCCATGTTGCCACTGACAAATGACCGCGTATGGTGAGTCTTTTCCATTACATATGAGTAAGGATATGGGCAGGCTTAGGAGACAGCGCGAGGACCATGACTGATGTAGTTTTTCTGTGATACGCTGTAACGCAGCATGTTGTTCAGGTGTCAGAGTAATCTTGTTAGCAGGATTTGGGCCTCGCAGCAAAGCTGTCAGGGGTGCAATATCAGTATTAGAGATACCAACACAACGCCGCACCCACTGGATGTCACCAAGTAAGGTTTGGACATCATGTAAGGTACATAATTGAGTCGCAAGCTCTGTTTTTTGGGGTCGAATTTTTGACTCTGCAACGGTCCATCCAAGATATTTCCATGGAGCCGTGCGTTGGATCTTTTCTGGTGCAATGACAAGTCCCTTTGTCGACAGAATGTCACTTAATTGTGTTAATGACTGTTCTGTAAAAGGCTCTGCCTGACAACAAAGAATGTCATCCATATAGTGGTAAATGATGGTGTCCAGCCATTGATTTCGAAGTGGCTGTAGTGCCCATGCGACATAAAGTTGACACAAAGTCGGTGAGTTTTTCATTCCTTGCGGTAAAACAACCCACTCATAACGCTCCGTGGATGCAGCCTTGTTTATTGCTGGTACAGAAAAGGCAAAGCGTTGTGTATCTTGAGGATGTAATGGGATGGTAAAAAAGCAGTCCTTTAAGTCAACTATCAGTATGTGCCACCCGTCTGGTAACATGCTAGGTGATGGCATTCCGGGTTGCAGCGTTCCCATATGTGGAAACGGTGTCACGGGCCTGTCGTAAATTCTTCCAATCATGCGATTCCCACTTTCCCTGGCCGTGTTGGAATACTATCGGTAAGGCCAAAGGAGCGGAACTGCCTTTCTCCCCGGTGGCTTGCCACTGTCCTTCCGCTATGGCCTCTTTAATAATATCACCCCAGCTGGACTCCCTTGGAAGTCCAGAAGAGGGGGTCATTAAGCAGGGAGATATCCCTTTGTCTTTCTCTTGCGCCTGCAGCTCCACTTTTTTCAGGCGCTCTGAGAGTTCCTGCAGCATTCTCACAATTTCCCCTGGTGACGGCGGTACCCTACTCTTGTCCGGTGCACTATTCTCCAAAGGCTCGCGGGCTGAAAACAGCGGGGGGTGCTCTGATAGAGTCTGACATGAGCTGGTGGTATCGGTAAAGGAGGGGTTAAGCGGCCGCTGAGGTGGAACAGGCGGCGGCAACGGCAGGTACAGAGGAGCTACACGAGACGGCGGTGAGGGGGGAAAACCGGGGGGAGGCCGGCCCTCCTTTCCGTCCAGATCGATGAGGTCAGCAAGGGGCGCGGCGCCCGCCCCTCTTTGAGCCTCCTCCGGGTGCACTTCCGCGTTTGCCTCAGAGCTCGGACCGGTCGGCTCTGAGGAAACCTCCGCCTTCTGGGAAGGAGCTGGCAAAGATGCCGGCAGCCCTTCCCCCCCAGAGTCCTCCCGCACCCTTTGCAGCACCTCCGCGACAGTCCGACACGCCGGCACCGTTGGCCCTTTAATAGGGAGTGGTCCGCCGAAAAATCGCAACATCAAGCTTGTCTTACTCGGAGAGGGTCTGATAGCGGCAGCTCCGGGGCTCAGCATTTTCGCAGCCGCGGACGCTACTTCCCTCTCTGCCTTCATTACAGTTAAAGTTTCCAACACAGTATTCCAAAGTACGCGAACGGCTTTTATCTCCTTTTCCTCCTTCTCACTTCCCCCGATCGTCTTCTGCCACATTGCTCCCCCAAACTCTTGCCACTCAGACACCGAAAACAACAGGTGGGGGTCAGAAAAATGGCCCCAACGCCGTCCCAACTTGATCAAATCGTATACCTGCTTCGCCGGGGATTCTATCCCTCTCTTAGAGAGGATTCCGACGAGCAGTGTGGCCGCAGCCTCAGTTTCCATGGCTGAGCCTGAGAGGTGGGGAGCGACCCCACAGACCGGTGTCTGCCCTGCTGCAGTTTAAGGCAGCGCCTTCTCTCAGCTGAAATTTCCCACTCCCCTCCTCTAGCTGCTTACCGCAGGCTCGGAGATCTTAGTGGAGCTGAACCATCCTCTGCTACCAGATGTCGGAGGACGCCGGAGTGGGAGGCGGGCCCGGAGTAACGATGGAGTCTCAATATGAGTATGGTCGTTCTCCTTTATTAGAGTTTACACAAAGTATATATATCGACAAGCAATACGCATGCGCTAGCAATAGTTACATGATTGGTTACAGTTTCTGTCCACACGCATAAAGCGGATACATGATTGGTGCAAGGTTGCTGTCTACGCTCCGTCGACATTTATGGAACCTAGTTCCGTCCAGACTTGTTTACCAGTTTTGTGAATACCTTCTTTTGTAGTGCTCAAGGCCGCTATACGGCCACTTTCAGCAGGCTTCAGCAGGCTCGCTTGCCTTGGCCTAGATAAGGCCGCCTTCAGCAGGCTCGCTTGCCTTGGCCTAGATTCCTTCCTCTACCCCGAAGACGGGATTGCTCATCCCAATCAGAGCGTGCTCTCTCTCACTTAACCATTCCCATAACCATTCCTCCATCATTTCCCCCTCTTGTTTTTGAGCAATCCAGGCGTGGTTCACTACCTTTAGCAGAGCGTTCTTGAAGCAGCTCAGTACTACACATAAGCACAAACTGACAACTACAAGGATTAGTAAAATGCGTAAGCCTTCAGTAAGTAATCCTGTTAGCCATTGTGGTAGATTTCCAAACAGGTTAGTTAGCCATTCGTCAAATACCCCATGGTTCTGACGGATCTTGCTTGTATGTTCCTTCAACCACTGCAATTGTTTATGAATTGATTCACCATGATCAGACAAATTCATGCAACACATACCTTCAAAATCCTCACAACCATGGCCTTGAGCTAATAGCAAAAAATCAATTGCAGCTCTATTTTGCAGAATAGCATGTCGCAAACTACCTTGATCCTCTAATAGGCTCTCTATTATCTCAGTGGTGACGTTAGCTTGCTTCTCAGCCCAGGAAGCTAACCGGCCGATCTGGTTCAGGGCGTTGCCTGCCGCTGCGCCAGGCACGAAGAAGGTCAAAAACACTCTTTCAGTGGGACTGCGTAGGGAAACTTGATCATTACAATCAGGTGAGAGCCCTATGGCTGCTCGCTTACTGCGGACGGCGGTCTCGTTCTTCGTGATATGTTTCCACCAATTTTGATCCGGTGCCAGCAACGTCAGCTTACCAAGATAACACGGACCACCCATTACACTTTTTGGGATTCCCTGCCAGGCCCTGTCACCACATATCAAAAAGACGTCTGGTGGCAAGGCCTTTGGGGTACCATTGTTCCAAATTAAGTGCTCCTTTTTTGCCTCAGCCCCAAGGGCTCCCAGCCCCTGGCGGCTGGTGCCATTGGTGCCACAGAAGGAATCACGGTTTTGATAATCATAATAGACTGCTGTTGGGGTGACATTCGTCCACCCTGTCCAGTTAAATAACCGGTAAGGCTGCACGCGTCCCCCAAAATAGATACATGTTGAGTCCAATTGCCTGACGTGTTCCCAATTCTCATGGACCCCAACAGGTTTAGCTCCTGTGGGTCCCATGGCAGCGTTCTGTTTAGGCCTGCAATGAGGGTGGCACTGCAGTTAGCAGTTGACAGACTGCCACTGCAGCTTCCCGTGCTGTATTCCTGGAAGCTGTTGACAGTATAGCTGGGGACCCCTATTAAACATGTTCTAAAAGGTTGGGTAGCAGAAGCTAGAGATAAACAGAAAGCGTCTTGCCCTGTCTTATTCGCCCAGGTAACCCACATGTCGTGTCTGGGCTCAATCTTGTAGAGCGCCATTACCACTGGGAACAGTATCCCCAGAATCAGGATCTTCGTCTTCTTGTTCGGTTGATGAGTCATGGCGAGTCAAGACAGGCTTCACGTTCTTGCTGGGTACCCACACTGGACCACGATCTGTGGAAACACACATATAACCTCGACCATTAAAAATAACAGGGGCGGGCCCAGACCATATTCCGGAGGCTGGGTCCCTATACATTACTTTAAACTGGGGTAACGCTGTTGTATTATTAAATTTAAGCTGCTGATGGTGAATGATCACCGGGGGCTCCTCACGGTCGCCCATGAGACAGAGATAATTCAGGGTGAAGAGCGCACGGTGCAGCCTCTGCTGTGCGTCCGTCTCCTCACCTTTTTGTTTTCTGAGATAGTCTTTTAATACGTGGTGGGTACATTCTACTAGCCCTTGCCCGGTAGGTGAGTGTGGAATTCCCGTAACATGATCAACCCCCCATCAAGATAAGAATGTTCTAAACTTTTGGCTGACATAGGCAGGTCCATTATCCGTTTTTATACGCTCAGGCACACCCAATACGGCAAAACAGGCCAAAAGGTGTTTGCACACATGATGTGCCTTTTCTCCGGGTAATGCAGTTGCCCGTATCATTTTTGAAAAGGTATCAATGGTTACATGCACATACTTTAATCGGCCGAACTCGGGAATATGTGTGACATCCATCTGCCATAATTCTAGAGCTTTCAGCCCTTTTGGATTTACTCCAAGCCCAATGCCTGGGCCATGGTTTCCACATCTGGGGCAAGCCTGTACAATACCTCGGGCCTCACTCTCTGTTAAGCCAAATTGCCTTTTTAAGCCCTTGGCATTTTGATGGAACGTGTCGTGACTTTGCCTAGCTTGCTGAAACTTATCCATAGGAGGTAGATGACATATGGAGCTAACCAGGCTGTCAGCAAGCTGATTGCCTTGGCCTAGCCCCACATCCAGCTGGTGACTACGAATGTGGATAGCACAACAAGCTGCTGTTCGTTGACTCAGCACAGAGCGAAGGTAATGAACAGGCTTCCCAACCTCGGGTTAGATGTTTCCCTTATTAAGGCATTCTCCAGTCGTGGTACTATCCCTGCTACATACATTGAGTCAGTCACTACGTTTAGAGGAGTATCTAACCAATTGGTTAGAGCCCAAACTACCGCAGTTAATTCCAAAGTCTGAAGGAAATCCCGAGGCTGTCCCTCCATAACGTGCGGTTTCCATTGCTCACCTTCTTTCCACACGCATGCGGCGCGTCGCAAGCGCTTACCCGCATCCGTGTAGACAGTAATGCCATCTGAAAGGGGTTCCCTACTTACTTTGGACTTTTCTATCCATTGATTTCGCTGTAGCACCTGCCATAACTTTCCCTGAGGCTGACACGAATGTACCTTACCGCAGAAACCTAACAGAGCATTTTGTATGTCCACAGCATTGTGGAGCCACCACTCTAGATCAGGCAGGTTAACAGGTATACTGATATCGTTCGGCTCTTGACCACTGATCTCTAAAATTCTTAATCGCCCTTTGCGTATCAATTCACCTACTGCTTCGGTTCGGGTCTGGACACTCGTTTTTGGTTGTACACTCAAAAATACCCATTCCAAGATGTTAAATATATCATTGTGACTTTTGCTTTTGTCAGTGGCGTCTGGCAGAACTGGGGAAGGAGGCTCCTCGCTGCCATGTTGCCACTGACAAATGACCGCGTATGGTGAGTCTTTTCCATTACATATGAGTAAGGATATGGGCAGGCTTAGGAGACAGCGCGAGGACCATGACTGATGTAGTTTTTCTGTGATACGCTGTAACGCAGCATGTTGTTCAGGTGTCAGAGTAATCTTGTTAGCAGGATTTGGGCCTCGCAGCAAAGCTGTCAGGGGTGCAATATCAGTATTAGAGATACCAACACAACGCCGCACCCACTGGATGTCACCAAGTAAGGTTTGGACATCATGTAAGGTACATAATTGAGTCGCAAGCTCTGTTTTTTGGGGTCGAATTTTTGACTCTGCAACGGTCCATCCAAGATATTTCCATGGAGCCGTGCGTTGGATCTTTTCTGGTGCAATGACAAGTCCCTTTGTCGACAGAATGTCACTTAATTGTGTTAATGACTGTTCTGTAAAAGGCTCTGCCTGACAACAAAGAATGTCATCCATATAGTGGTAAATGATGGTGTCCAGCCATTGATTTCGAAGTGGCTGTAGTGCCCATGCGACATAAAGTTGACACAAAGTCGGTGAGTTTTTCATTCCTTGCGGTAAAACAACCCACTCATAACGCTCCGTGGATGCAGCCTTGTTTATTGCTGGTACAGAAAAGGCAAAGCGTTGTGTATCTTGAGGATGTAATGGGATGGTAAAAAAGCAGTCCTTTAAGTCAACTATCAGTATGTGCCACCCGTCTGGTAACATGCTAGGTGATGGCATTCCGGGTTGCAGCGTTCCCATATGTGGAAACGGTGTCACGGGCCTGTCGTAAATTCTTCCAATCATGCGATTCCCACTTTCCCTGGCCGTGTTGGAATACTATCGGTAAGGCCAAAGGAGCGGAACTGCCTTTCTCCCCGGTGGCTTGCCACTGTCCTTCCGCTATGGCCTCTTTAATAATATCACCCCAGCTGGACTCCCTTGGAAGTCCAGAAGAGGGGGTCATTAAGCAGGGAGATATCCCTTTGTCTTTCTCTTGCGCCTGCAGCTCCACTTTTTTCAGGCGCTCTGAGAGTTCCTGCAGCATTCTCACAATTTCCCCTGGTGACGGCGGTACCCTACTCTTGTCCGGTGCACTATTCTCCAAAGGCTCGCGGGCTGAAAACAGCGGGGGGTGCTCTGATAGAGTCTGACATGAGCTGGTGGTATCGGTAAAGGAGGGGTTAAGCGGCCGCTGAGGTGGAACAGGCGGCGGCAACGGCAGGTACAGAGGAGCTACACGAGACGGCGGTGAGGGGGGAAAACCGGGGGGAGGCCGGCCCTCCTTTCCGTCCAGATCGATGAGGTCAGCAAGGGGCGCGGCGCCCGCCCCTCTTTGAGCCTCCTCCGGGTGCACTTCCGCGTTTGCCTCAGAGCTCGGACCGGTCGGCTCTGAGGAAACCTCCGCCTTCTGGGAAGGAGCTGGCAAAGATGCCGGCAGCCCTTCCCCCCCAGAGTCCTCCCGCACCCTTTGCAGCACCTCCGCGACAGTCCGACACGCCGGCACCGTTGGCCCTTTAATAGGGAGTGGTCCGCCGAAAAATCGCAACATCAAGCTTGTCTTACTCGGAGAGGGTCTGATAGCGGCAGCTCCGGGGCTCAGCATTTTCGCAGCCGCGGACGCTACTTCCCTCTCTGCCTTCATTACAGTTAAAGTTTCCAACACAGTATTCCAAAGTACGCGAACGGCTTTTATCTCCTTTTCCTCCTTCTCACTTCCCCCGATCGTCTTCTGCCACATTGCTCCCCCAAACTCTTGCCACTCAGACACCGAAAACAACAGGTGGGGGTCAGAAAAATGGCCCCAACGCCGTCCCAACTTGATCAAATCGTATACCTGCTTCGCCGGGGATTCTATCCCTCTCTTAGAGAGGATTCCGACGAGCAGTGTGGCCGCAGCCTCAGTTTCCATGGCTGAGCCTGAGAGGTGGGGAGCGACCCCACAGACCGGTGTCTGCCCTGCTGCAGTTTAAGGCAGCGCCTTCTCTCAGCTGAAATTTCCCACTCCCCTCCTCTAGCTGCTTACCGCAGGCTCGGAGATCTTAGTGGAGCTGAACCATCCTCTGCTACCAGATGTCGGAGGACGCCGGAGTGGGAGGCGGGCCCGGAGTAACGATGGAGTCTCAATATGAGTATGGTCGTTCTCCTTTATTAGAGTTTACACAAAGTATATATATCGACAAGCAATACGCATGCGCTAGCAATAGTTACATGATTGGTTACAGTTTCTGTCCACACGCATAAAGCGGATACATGATTGGTGCAAGGTTGCTGTCTACGCTCCGTCGACATTTATGGAACCTAGTTCCGTCCAGACTTGTTTACCAGTTTTGTGAATACCTTCTTTTGTAGTGCTCAAGGCCGCTATACGGCCACTTTCAGCAGGCTTCAGCAGGCTCGCTTGCCTTGGCCTAGATAAGGCCGCCTTCAGCAGGCTCGCTTGCCTTGGCCTAGATTCCTTCCTCTACCCCGAAGACGGGATTGCTCATCCCAATCAGAGCGTGCTCTCTCTCACTTAACCATTCCCATAACCATTCCTCCATCATTTCCCCCTCTTGTTTTTGAGCAATCCAGGCGTGGTTCACTACCTTTAGCAGAGCGTTCTTGAAGCAGCTCAGTACTACACATAAGCACAAACTGACAACTACAAGGATTAGTAAAATGCGTAAGCCTTCAGTAAGTAATCCTGTTAGCCATTGTGGTAGATTTCCAAACAGGTTAGTTAGCCATTCGTCAAATACCCCATGGTTCTGACGGATCTTGCTTGTATGTTCCTTCAACCACTGCAATTGTTTATGAATTGATTCACCATGATCAGACAAATTCATGCAACACATACCTTCAAAATCCTCACAACCATGGCCTTGAGCTAATAGCAAAAAATCAATTGCAGCTCTATTTTGCAGAATAGCATGTCGCAAACTACCTTGATCCTCTAATAGGCTCTCTATTATCTCAGTGGTGACGTTAGCTTGCTTCTCAGCCCAGGAAGCTAACCGGCCGATCTGGTTCAGGGCGTTGCCTGCCGCTGCGCCAGGCACGAAGAAGGTCAAAAACACTCTTTCAGTGGGACTGCGTAGGGAAACTTGATCATTACAATCAGGTGAGAGCCCTATGGCTGCTCGCTTACTGCGGACGGCGGTCTCGTTCTTCGTGATATGTTTCCACCAATTTTGATCCGGTGCCAGCAACGT
Source organism: Apteryx mantelli (assembly GCF_036417845.1). Classification (NCBI taxonomy): domain Eukaryota; kingdom Metazoa; phylum Chordata; class Aves; order Apterygiformes; family Apterygidae; genus Apteryx; species Apteryx mantelli. Next base: position 19,793,063 of record NC_089988.1, read on the forward strand.
CAGCTTACCAAGATAACACGGACCACCCATTACACTTTTTGGGATTCCCTGCCAGGCCCTGTCACCACATATCAAAAAGACGTCTGGTGGCAAGGCCTTTGGGGTACCATTGTTCCAAATTAAGTGCTCCTTTTTTGCCTCAGCCCCAAGGACTCCCAGCCCCTGGCGGCTGGTGCCATTGGTGCCACAGAAGGAATCACGGTTTTGATAATCATAATAGACTGCTGTTGGGGTGACATTCGTCCACCCTGTCCAGTTAAATAACCGGTAAGGCTGCACGCGTCCCCCAAAATAGATACATGTTGAGTCCAATTGCCTGACGTGTTCCCAATTCTCATGGACCCCAACAGGTTTAGCTCCTGTGGGTCCCATGGCAGCGTTCTGTTTAGGCCTGCAATGAGGGTGGCACTGCAGTTAGCAGTTGACAGACTGCCACTGCAGCTTCCCGTGCTGTATTCCTGGAAGCTGTTGACAGTATAGCTGGGGACCCCTATTAAACATGTTCTAAAAGGTTGGGTAGCAGAAGCTAGAGATAAACAGAAAGCGTCTTGCCCTGTCTTATTCGCCCAGGTAACCCACATGTCGTGTCTGGGCTCAATCTTGTAGAGCGCCATTACCACTGGGAACAGTATCCCCAGAATCAGGATCTTCGTCTTCTTGTTTGGTTGATGAGTCATGGCGAGTCAAGACAGGCTTCACGTTCTTGCTGGGTACCCACACTGGACCACGATCTGTGGAAACACACATATAACCTCGACCATTAAAAATAACAGGGGCGGGCCCAGACCATATTCCGGAGGCTGGGTCCCTATACATTACTTTAAACTGGGGTAACGCTGTTGTATTATTAAATTTAAGCTGCTGATGGTGAATGATCACCGGGGGCTCCTCACGGTCGCCCATGAGACAGAGATAATTCAGGGTGAAGAGCGCACGGTGCAGCCTCTGCTGTGCGTCCGTCTCCTCACCTTTTTGTTTTCTGAGATAGTCTTTTAATACGTGGTGGGTACATTCTACTAGCCCTTGCCCGGTAGGTGAGTGTGGAATTCCCGTAACATGATCAACCCCCCATCAAGATAAGAATGTTCTAAACTTTTGGCTGACATAGGCAGGTCCATTATCCGTTTTTATACGCTCAGGCACACCCAATACGGCAAAACAGGCCAAAAGGTGTTTGCACACATGATGTGCCTTTTCTCCGGGTAATGCAGTTGCCCGTATCATTTTTGAAAAGGTATCAATGGTTACATGCACATACTTTAATCGGCCGAACTCGGGAATATGTGTGACATCCATCTGCCATAATTCTAGAGCTTTCAGCCCTTTTGGATTTACTCCAAGCCCAATGCCTGGGCCATGGTTTCCACATCTGGGGCAAGCCTGTACAATACCTCGGGCCTCACTCTCTGTTAAGCCAAATTGCCTTTTTAAGCCCTTGGCATTTTGATGGAACGTGTCGTGACTTTGCCTAGCTTGCTGAAACTTATCCATAGGAGGTAGATGACATATGGAGCTAACCAGGCTGTCAGCAAGCTGATTGCCTTGGCCTAGCCCCACATCCAGCTGGTGACTACGAATGTGGATAGCACAACAAGCTGCTGTTCGTTGACTCAGCACAGAGCGAAGGTAATGAACAGGCTTCCCAACCTCGGGTTAGATGTTTCCCTTATTAAGGCATTCTCCAGTCGTGGTACTATCCCTGCTACATACATTGAGTCAGTCACTACGTTTAGAGGAGTATCTAACCAATTGGTTAGAGCCCAAACTACCGCAGTTAATTCCAAAGTCTGAAGGAAATCCCGAGGCTGTCCCTCCATAACGTGCGGTTTCCATTGCTCACCTTCTTTCCACACGCATGCGGCGCGTCGCAAGCGCTTACCCGCATCCGTGTAGACAGTAATGCCATCTGAAAGGGGTTCCCTACTTACTTTGGACTTTTCTATCCATTGATTTCGCTGTAGCACCTGCCATAACTTTCCCTGAGGCTGACACGAATGTACCTTACCGCAGAAACCTAACAGAGCATTTTGTATGTCCACAGCATTGTGGAGCCACCACTCTAGATCAGGCAGGTTAACAGGTATACTGATATCGTTCGGCTCTTGACCACTGATCTCTAAAATTCTTAATCGCCCTTTGCGTATCAATTCACCTACTGCTTCGGTTCGGGTCTGGACACTCGTTTTTGGTTGTACACTCAAAAATACCCATTCCAAGATGTTAAATATATCATTGTGACTTTTGCTTTTGTCAGTGGCGTCTGGCAGAACTGGGGAAGGAGGCTCCTCGCTGCCATGTTGCCACTGACAAATGACCGCGTATGGTGAGTCTTTTCCATTACATATGAGTAAGGATATGGGCAGGCTTAGGAGACAGCGCGAGGACCATGACTGATGTAGTTTTTCTGTGATACGCTGTAACGCAGCATGTTGTTCAGGTGTCAGAGTAATCTTGTTAGCAGGATTTGGGCCTCGCAGCAAAGCTGTCAGGGGTGCAATATCAGTATTAGAGATACCAACACAACGCCGCACCCACTGGATGTCACCAAGTAAGGTTTGGACATCATGTAAGGTACATAATTGAGTCGCAAGCTCTGTTTTTTGGGGTCGAATTTTTGACTCTGCAACGGTCCATCCAAGATATTTCCATGGAGCCGTGCGTTGGATCTTTTCTGGTGCAATGACAAGTCCCTTTGTCGACAGAATGTCACTTAATTGTGTTAATGACTGTTCTGTAAAAGGCTCTGCCTGACAACAAAGAATGTCATCCATATAGTGGTAAATGATGGTGTCCAGCCATTGATTTCGAAGTGGCTGTAGTGCCCATGCGACATAAAGTTGACACAAAGTCGGTGAGTTTTTCATTCCTTGCGGTAAAACAACCCACTCATAACGCTCCGTGGATGCAGCCTTGTTTATTGCTGGTACAGAAAAGGCAAAGCGTTGTGTATCTTGAGGATGTAATGGGATGGTAAAAAAGCAGTCCTTTAAGTCAACTATCAGTATGTGCCACCCGTCTGGTAACATGCTAGGTGATGGCATTCCGGGTTGCAGCGTTCCCATATGTGGAAACGGTGTCACGGGCCTGTCGTAAATTCTTCCAATCATGCGATTCCCACTTTCCCTGGCCGTGTTGGAATACTATCGGTAAGGCCAAAGGAGCGGAACTGCCTTTCTCCCCGGTGGCTTGCCACTGTCCTTCCGCTATGGCCTCTTTAATAATATCACCCCAGCTGGACTCCCTTGGAAGTCCAGAAGAGGGGGTCATTAAGCAGGGAGATATCCCTTTGTCTTTCTCTTGCGCCTGCAGCTCCACTTTTTTCAGGCGCTCTGAGAGTTCCTGCAGCATTCTCACAATTTCCCCTGGTGACGGCGGTACCCTACTCTTGTCCGGTGCACTATTCTCCAAAGGCTCGCGGGCTGAAAACAGCGGGGGGTGCTCTGATAGAGTCTGACATGAGCTGGTGGTATCGGTAAAGGAGGGGTTAAGCGGCCGCTGAGGTGGAACAGGCGGCGGCAACGGCAGGTACAGAGGAGCTACACGAGACGGCGGTGAGGGGGGAAAACCGGGGGGAGGCCGGCCCTCCTTTCCGTCCAGATCGATGAGGTCAGCAAGGGGCGCGGCGCCCGCCCCTCTTTGAGCCTCCTCCGGGTGCACTTCCGCGTTTGCCTCAGAGCTCGGACCGGTCGGCTCTGAGGAAACCTCCGCCTTCTGGGAAGGAGCTGGCAAAGATGCCGGCAGCCCTTCCCCCCCAGAGTCCTCCCGCACCCTTTGCAGCACCTCCGCGACAGTCCGACACGCCGGCACCGTTGGCCCTTTAATAGGGAGTGGTCCGCCGAAAAATCGCAACATCAAGCTTGTCTTACTCGGAGAGGGTCTGATAGCGGCAGCTCCGGGGCTCAGCATTTTCGCAGCCGCGGACGCTACTTCCCTCTCTGCCTTCATTACAGTTAAAGTTTCCAACACAGTATTCCAAAGTACGCGAACGGCTTTTATCTCCTTTTCCTCCTTCTCACTTCCCCCGATCGTCTTCTGCCACATTGCTCCCCCAAACTCTTGCCACTCAGACACCGAAAACAACAGGTGGGGGTCAGAAAAATGGCCCCAACGCCGTCCCAACTTGATCAAATCGTATACCTGCTTCGCCGGGGATTCTATCCCTCTCTTAGAGAGGATTCCGACGAGCAGTGTGGCCGCAGCCTCAGTTTCCATGGCTGAGCCTGAGAGGTGGGGAGCGACCCCACAGACCGGTGTCTGCCCTGCTGCAGTTTAAGGCAGCGCCTTCTCTCAGCTGAAATTTCCCACTCCCCTCCTCTAGCTGCTTACCGCAGGCTCGGAGATCTTAGTGGAGCTGAACCATCCTCTGCTACCAGATGTCGGAGGACGCCGGAGTGGGAGGCGGGCCCGGAGTAACGATGGAGTCTCAATATGAGTATGGTCGTTCTCCTTTATTAGAGTTTACACAAAGTATATATATCGACAAGCAATACGCATGCGCTAGCAATAGTTACATGATTGGTTACAGTTTCTGTCCACACGCATAAAGCGGATACATGATTGGTGCAAGGTTGCTGTCTACGCTCCGTCGACATTTATGGAACCTAGTTCCGTCCAGACTTGTTTACCAGTTTTGTGAATACCTTCTTTTGTAGTGCTCAAGGCCGCTATACGGCCACTTTCAGCAGGCTTCAGCAGGCTCGCTTGCCTTGGCCTAGATAAGGCCGCCTTCAGCAGGCTCGCTTGCCTTGGCCTAGATTCCTTCCTCTACCCCGAAGACGGGATTGCTCATCCCAATCAGAGCGTGCTCTCTCTCACTTAACCATTCCCATAACCATTCCTCCATCATTTCCCCCTCTTGTTTTTGAGCAATCCAGGCGTGGTTCACTACCTTTAGCAGAGCGTTCTTGAAGCAGCTCAGTACTACACATAAGCACAAACTGACAACTACAAGGATTAGTAAAATGCGTAAGCCTTCAGTAAGTAATCCTGTTAGCCATTGTGGTAGATTTCCAAACAGGTTAGTTAGCCATTCGTCAAATACCCCATGGTTCTGACGGATCTTGCTTGTATGTTCCTTCAACCACTGCAATTGTTTATGAATTGATTCACCATGATCAGACAAATTCATGCAACACATACCTTCAAAATCCTCACAACCATGGCCTTGAGCTAATAGCAAAAAATCAATTGCAGCTCTATTTTGCAGAATAGCATGTCGCAAACTACCTTGATCCTCTAATAGGCTCTCTATTATCTCAGTGGTGACGTTAGCTTGCTTCTCAGCCCAGGAAGCTAACCGGCCGATCTGGTTCAGGGCGTTGCCTGCCGCTGCGCCAGGCACGAAGAAGGTCAAAAACACTCTTTCAGTGGGACTGCGTAGGGAAACTTGATCATTACAATCAGGTGAGAGCCCTATGGCTGCTCGCTTACTGCGGACGGCGGTCTCGTTCTTCGTGATATGTTTCCACCAATTTTGATCCGGTGCCAGCAACGTCAGCTTACCAAGATAACACGGACCACCCATTACACTTTTTGGGATTCCCTGCCAGGCCCTGTCACCACATATCAAAAAGACGTCTGGTGGCAAGGCCTTTGGGGTACCATTGTTCCAAATTAAGTGCTCCTTTTTTGCCTCAGCCCCAAGGGCTCCCAGCCCCTGGCGGCTGGTGCCATTGGTGCCACAGAAGGAATCACGGTTTTGATAATCATAATAGACTGCTGTTGGGGTGACATTCGTCCACCCTGTCCAGTTAAATAACCGGTAAGGCTGCACGCGTCCCCCAAAATAGATACATGTTGAGTCCAATTGCCTGACGTGTTCCCAATTCTCATGGACCCCAACAGGTTTAGCTCCTGTGGGTCCCATGGCAGCGTTCTGTTTAGGCCTGCAATGAGGGTGGCACTGCAGTTAGCAGTTGACAGACTGCCACTGCAGCTTCCCGTGCTGTATTCCTGGAAGCTGTTGACAGTATAGCTGGGGACCCCTATTAAACATGTTCTAAAAGGTTGGGTAGCAGAAGCTAGAGATAAACAGAAAGCGTCTTGCCCTGTCTTATTCGCCCAGGTAACCCACATGTCGTGTCTGGGCTCAATCTTGTAGAGCGCCATTACCACTGGGAACAGTATCCCCAGAATCAGGATCTTCGTCTTCTTGTTCGGTTGATGAGTCATGGCGAGTCAAGACAGGCTTCACGTTCTTGCTGGGTACCCACACTGGACCACGATCTGTGGAAACACACATATAACCTCGACCATTAAAAATAACAGGGGCGGGCCCAGACCATATTCCGGAGGCTGGGTCCCTATACATTACTTTAAACTGGGGTAACGCTGTTGTATTATTAAATTTAAGCTGCTGATGGTGAATGATCACCGGGGGCTCCTCACGGTCGCCCATGAGACAGAGATAATTCAGGGTGAAGAGCGCACGGTGCAGCCTCTGCTGTGCGTCCGTCTCCTCACCTTTTTGTTTTCTGAGATAGTCTTTTAATACGTGGTGGGTACATTCTACTAGCCCTTGCCCGGTAGGTGAGTGTGGAATTCCCGTAACATGATCAACCCCCCATCAAGATAAGAATGTTCTAAACTTTTGGCTGACATAGGCAGGTCCATTATCCGTTTTTATACGCTCAGGCACACCCAATACGGCAAAACAGGCCAAAAGGTGTTTGCACACATGATGTGCCTTTTCTCCGGGTAATGCAGTTGCCCGTATCATTTTTGAAAAGGTATCAATGGTTACATGCACATACTTTAATCGGCCGAACTCGGGAATATGTGTGACATCCATCTGCCATAATTCTAGAGCTTTCAGCCCTTTTGGATTTACTCCAAGCCCAATGCCTGGGCCATGGTTTCCACATCTGGGGCAAGCCTGTACAATACCTCGGGCCTCACTCTCTGTTAAGCCAAATTGCCTTTTTAAGCCCTTGGCATTTTGATGGAACGTGTCGTGACTTTGCCTAGCTTGCTGAAACTTATCCATAGGAGGTAGATGACATATGGAGCTAACCAGGCTGTCAGCAAGCTGATTGCCTTGGCCTAGCCCCACATCCAGCTGGTGACTACGAATGTGGATAGCACAACAAGCTGCTGTTCGTTGACTCAGCACAGAGCGAAGGTAATGAACAGACTTCCCAACCTCGGGTTAGATGTTTCCCTTATTAAGGCATTCTCCAGTCGTGGTACTATCCCTGCTACATACATTGAGTCAGTCACTACGTTTAGAGGAGTATCTAACCAATTGGTTAGAGCCCAAACTACCGCAGTTAATTCCAAAGTCTGAAGGAAATCCCGAGGCTGTCCCTCCATAATGTGCGGTTTCCATTGCTCACCTTCTTTCCACACGCATGCGGCGCGTCGCAAGCGCTTACCCGCATCCGTGTAGACAGTAATGCCATCTGAAAGGGGTTCCCTACTTACTTTGGACTTTTCTATCCATTGATTTCGCTGTAGCACCTGCCATAACTTTCCCTGAGGCTGACACGAATGTACCTTACCGCAGAAACCTAACAGAGCATTTTGTATGTCCACAGCATTGTGGAGCCACCACTCTAGATCAGGCAGGTTAACAGGTATACTGATATCGTTCGGCTCTTGACCACTGATCTCTAAAATTCTTAATCGCCCTTTGCGTATCAATTCACCTACTGCTTCGGTTCGGGTCTGGACACTCGTTTTTGGTTGTACACTCAAAAATACCCATTCCAAGATGTTAAATATATCATTGTGACTTTTGCTTTTGTCAGTGGCGTCTGGCAGAACTGGGGAAGGAGGCTCCTCGCTGCCATGTTGCCACTGACAAATGACCGCGTATGGTGAGTCTTTTCCATTACATATGAGTAAGGATATGGGCAGGCTTAGGAGACAGCGCGAGGACCATGACTGATGTAGTTTTTCTGTGATACGCTGTAACGCAGCATGTTGTTCAGGTGTCAGAGTAATCTTGTTAGCAGGATTTGGGCCTCGCAGCAAAGCTGTCAGGGGTGCAATATCAGTATTAGAGATACCAACACAACGCCGCACCCACTGGATGTCACCAAGTAAGGTTTGGACATCATGTAAGGTACATAATTGAGTCGCAAGCTCTGTTTTTTGGGGTCGAATTTTTGACTCTGCAACGGTCCATCCAAGATATTTCCATGGAGCCGTGCGTTGGATCTTTTCTGGTGCAATGACAAGTCCCTTTGTCGACAGAATGTCACTTAATTGTGTTAATGACTGTTCTGTAAAAGGCTCTGCCTGACAACAAAGAATGTCATCCATATAGTGGTAAATGATGGTGTCCAGCCATTGATTTCGAAGTGGCTGTAGTGCCCATGCGACATAAAGTTGACACAAAGTCGGTGAGTTTTTCATTCCTTGCGGTAAAACAACCCACTCATAACGCTCCGTGGATGCAGCCTTGTTTATTGCTGGTACAGAAAAGGCAAAGCGTTGTGTATCTTGAGGATGTAATGGGATGGTAAAAAAGCAGTCCTTTAAGTCAACTATCAGTATGTGCCACCCGTCTGGTAACATGCTAGGTGATGGCATTCCGGGTTGCAGCGTTCCCATATGTGGAAACGGTGTCACGGGCCTGTCGTAAATTCTTCCAATCATGCGATTCCCACTTTCCCTGGCCGTGTTGGAATACTATCGGTAAGGCCAAAGGAGCGGAACTGCCTTTCTCCCCGGTGGCTTGCCACTGTCCTTCCGCTATGGCCTCTTTAATAATATCACCCCAGCTGGACTCCCTTGGAAGTCCAGAAGAGGGGGTCATTAAGCAGGGAGATATCCCTTTGTCTTTCTCTTGCGCCTGCAGCTCCACTTTTTTCAGGCGCTCTGAGAGTTCCTGCAGCATTCTCACAATTTCCCCTGGTGACGGCGGTACCCTACTCTTGTCCGGTGCACTATTCTCCAAAGGCTCGCGGGCTGAAAACAGCGGGGGGTGCTCTGATAGAGTCTGACATGAGCTGGTGGTATCGGTAAAGGAGGGGTTAAGCGGCCGCTGAGGTGGAACAGGCGGCGGCAACGGCAGGTACAGAGGAGCTACACGAGACGGCGGTGAGGGGGGAAAACCGGGGGGAGGCCGGCCCTCCTTTCCGTCCAGATCGATGAGGTCAGCAAGGGGCGCGGCGCCCGCCCCTCTTTGAGCCTCCTCCGGGTGCACTTCCGCGTTTGCCTCAGAGCTCGGACCGGTCGGCTCTGAGGAAACCTCCGCCTTCTGGGAAGGAGCTGGCAAAGATGCCGGCAGCCCTTCCCCCCCAGAGTCCTCCCGCACCCTTTGCAGCACCTCCGCGACAGTCCGACACGCCGGCACCGTTGGCCCTTTAATAGGGAGTGGTCCGCCGAAAAATCGCAACATCAAGCTTGTCTTACTCGGAGAGGGTCTGATAGCGGCAGCTCCGGGGCTCAGCATTTTCGCAGCCGCGGACGCTACTTCCCTCTCTGCCTTCATTACAGTTAAAGTTTCCAACACAGTATTCCAAAGTACGCGAACGGCTTTTATCTCCTTTTCCTCCTTCTCACTTCCCCCGATCGTCTTCTGCCACATTGCTCCCCCAAACTCTTGCCACTCAGACACCGAAAACAACAGGTGGGGGTCAGAAAAATGGCCCCAACGCCGTCCCAACTTGATCAAATCGTATACCTGCTTCGCCGGGGATTCTATCCCTCTCTTAGAGAGGATTCCGACGAGCAGTGTGGCCGCAGCCTCAGTTTCCATGGCTGAGCCTGAGAGGTGGGGAGCGACCCCACAGACCGGTGTCTGCCCTGCTGCAGTTTAAGGCAGCGCCTTCTCTCAGCTGAAATTTCCCACTCCCCTCCTCTAGCTGCTTACCGCAGGCTCGGAGATCTTAGTGGAGCTGAACCATCCTCTGCTACCAGATGTCGGAGGACGCCGGAGTGGGAGGCGGGCCCGGAGTAACGATGGAGTCTCAATATGAGTATGGTCGTTCTCCTTTATTAGAGTTTACACAAAGTATATATATCGACAAGCAATACGCATGCGCTAGCAATAGTTACATGATTGGTTACAGTTTCTGTCCACACGCATAAAGCGGATACATGATTGGTGCAAGGTTGCTGTCTACGCTCCGTCGACATTTATGGAACCTAGTTCCGTCCAGACTTGTTTACCAGTTTTGTGAATACCTTCTTTTGTAGTGCTCAAGGCCGCTATACGGCCACTTTCAGCAGGCTTCAGCAGGCTCGCTTGCCTTGGCCTAGATAAGGCCGCCTTCAGCAGGCTCGCTTGCCTTGGCCTAGATTCCTTCCTCTACCCCGAAGACGGGATTGCTCATCCCAATCAGAGCGTGCTCTCTCTCACTTAACCATTCCCATAACCATTCCTCCATCATTTCCCCCTCTTGTTTTTGAGCAATCCAGGCGTGGTTCACTACCTTTAGCAGAGCGTTCTTGAAGCAGCTCAGTACTACACATAAGCACAAACTGACAACTACAAGGATTAGTAAAATGCGTAAGCCTTCAGTAAGTAATCCTGTTAGCCATTGTGGTAGATTTCCAAACAGGTTAGTTAGCCATTCGTCAAATACCCCATGGTTCTGACGGATCTTGCTTGTATGTTCCTTCAACCACTGCAATTGTTTATGAATTGATTCACCATGATCAGACAAATTCATGCAACACATACCTTCAAAATCCTCACAACCATGGCCTTGAGCTAATAGCAAAAAATCAATTGCAGCTCTATTTTGCAGAATAGCATGTCGCAAACTACCTTGATCCTCTAATAGGCTCTCTATTATCTCAGTGGTGACGTTAGCTTGCTTCTCAGCCCAGGAAGCTAACCGGCCGATCTGGTTCAGGGCGTTGCCTGCCGCTGCGCCAGGCACGAAGAAGGTCAAAAACACTCTTTCAGTGGGACTGCGTAGGGAAACTTGATCATTACAATCAGGTGAGAGCCCTATGGCTGCTCGCTTACTGCGGACGGCGGTCTCGTTCTTCGTGATATGTTTCCACCAATTTTGATCCGGTGCCAGCAACGTCAGCTTACCAAGATAACACGGACCACCCATTACACTTTTTGGGATTCCCTGCCAGGCCCTGTCACCACATATCAAAAAGACGTCTGGTGGCAAGGCCTTTGGGGTACCATTGTTCCAAATTAAGTGCTCCTTTTTTGCCTCAGCCCCAAGGGCTCCCAGCCCCTGGCGGCTGGTGCCATTGGTGCCACAGAAGGAATCACGGTTTTGATAATCATAATAGACTGCTGTTGGGGTGACATTCGTCCACCCTGTCCAGTTAAATAACCGGTAAGGCTGCACGCGTCCCCCAAAATAGATACATGTTGAGTCCAATTGCCTGACGTGTTCCCAATTCTCATGGACCCCAACAGGTTTAGCTCCTGTGGGTCCCATGGCAGCGTTCTGTTTAGGCCTGCAATGAGGGTGGCACTGCAGTTAGCAGTTGACAGACTGCCACTGCAGCTTCCCGTGCTGTATTCCTGGAAGCTGTTGACAGTATAGCTGGGGACCCCTATTAAACATGTTCTAAAAGGTTGGGTAGCAGAAGCTAGAGATAAACAGAAAGCGTCTTGCCCTGTCTTATTCGCCCAGGTAACCCACATGTCGTGTCTGGGCTCAATCTTGTAGAGCGCCATTACCACTGGGAACAGTATCCCCAGAATCAGGATCTTCGTCTTCTTGTTCGGTTGATGAGTCATGGCGAGTCAAGACAGGCTTCACGTTCTTGCTGGGTACCCACACTGGACCACGATCTGTGGAAACACACATATAACCTCGACCATTAAAAATAACAGGGGCGGGCCCAGACCATATTCCAGAGGCTGGGTCCCTATACATTACTTTAAACTGGGGTAACGCTGTTGTATTATTAAATTTAAGCTGCTGATGGTGAATGATCACCGGGGGCTCCTCACGGTCGCCCATGAGACAGAGATAATTCAGGGTGAAGAGCGCACGGTGCAGCCTCTGCTGTGCGTCCGTCTCCTCACCTTTTTGTTTTCTGAGATAGTCTTTTAATACGTGGTGGGTACATTCTACTAGCCCTTGCCCGGTAGGTGAGTGTGGAATTCCCGTAACATGATCAACCCCCCATCAAGATAAGAATGTTCTAAACTTTTGGCTGACATAGGCAGGTCCATTATCCGTTTTTATACGCTCAGGCACACCCAATACGGCAAAACAGGCCAAAAGGTGTTTGCACACATGATGTGCCTTTTCTCCGGGTAATGCAGTTGCCCGTATCATTTTTGAAAAGGTATCAATGGTTACATGCACATACTTTAATCGGCCGAACTCGGGAATATGTGTGACATCCATCTGCCATAATTCTAGAGCTTTCAGCCCTTTTGGATTTACTCCAAGCCCAATGCCTGGGCCATGGTTTCCACATCTGGGGCAAGCCTGTACAATACCTCGGGCCTCACTCTCTGTTAAGCCAAATTGCCTTTTTAAGCCCTTGGCATTTTGATGGAACGTGTCGTGACTTTGCCTAGCTTGCTGAAACTTATCCATAGGAGGTAGATGACATATGGAGCTAACCAGGCTGTCAGCAAGCTGATTGCCTTGGCCTAGCCCCACATCCAGCTGGTGACTACGAATGTGGATAGCACAACAAGCTGCTGTTCGTTGACTCAGCACAGAGCGAAGGTAATGAACAGACTTCCCAACCTCGGGTTAGATGTTTCCCTTATTAAGGCATTCTCCAGTCGTGGTACTATCCCTGCTACATACATTGAGTCAGTCACTACGTTTAGAGGAGTATCTAACCAATTGGTTAGAGCCCAAACTACCGCAGTTAATTCCAAAGTCTGAAGGAAATCCCGAGGCTGTCCCTCCATAATGTGCGGTTTCCATTGCTCACCTTCTTTCCACACGCATGCGGCGCGTCGCAAGCGCTTACCCGCATCCGTGTAGACAGTAATGCCATCTGAAAGGGGTTCCCTACTTACTTTGGACTTTTCTATCCATTGATTTCGCTGTAGCACCTGCCATAACTTTCCCTGAGGCTGACACGAATGTACCTTACCGCAGAAACCTAACAGAGCATTTTGTATGTCCACAGCATTGTGGAGCCACCACTCTAGATCAGGCAGGTTAACAGGTATACTGATATCGTTCGGCTCTTGACCACTGATCTCTAAAATTCTTAATCGCCCTTTGCGTATCAATTCACCTACTGCTTCGGTTCGGGTCTGGACACTCGTTTTTGGTTGTACACTCAAAAATACCCATTCCAAGATGTTAAATATATCATTGTGACTTTTGCTTTTGTCAGTGGCGTCTGGCAGAACTGGGGAAGGAGGCTCCTCGCTGCCATGTTGCCACTGACAAATGACCGCGTATGGTGAGTCTTTTCCATTACATATGAGTAAGGATATGGGCAGGCTTAGGAGACAGCGCGAGGACCATGACTGATGTAGTTTTTCTGTGATACGCTGTAACGCAGCATGTTGTTCAGGTGTCAGAGTAATCTTGTTAGCAGGATTTGGGCCTCGCAGCAAAGCTGTCAGGGGTGCAATATCAGTATTAGAGATACCAACACAACGCCGCACCCACTGGATGTCACCAAGTAAGGTTTGGACATCATGTAAGGTACATAATTGAGTCGCAAGCTCTGTTTTTTGGGGTCGAATTTTTGACTCTGCAACGGTCCATCCAAGATATTTCCATGGAGCCGTGCGTTGGATCTTTTCTGGTGCAATGACAAGTCCCTTTGTCGACAGAATGTCACTTAATTGTGTTAATGACTGTTCTGTAAAAGGCTCTGCCTGACAACAAAGAATGTCATCCATATAGTGGTAAATGATGGTGTCCAGCCATTGATTTCGAAGTGGCTGTAGTGCCCATGCGACATAAAGTTGACACAAAGTCGGTGAGTTTTTCATTCCTTGCGGTAAAACAACCCACTCATAACGCTCCGTGGATGCAGCCTTGTTTATTGCTGGTACAGAAAAGGCAAAGCGTTGTGTATCTTGAGGATGTAATGGGATGGTAAAAAAGCAGTCCTTTAAGTCAACTATCAGTATGTGCCACCCGTCTGGTAACATGCTAGGTGATGGCATTCCGGGTTGCAGCGTTCCCATATGTGGAAACGGTGTCACGGGCCTGTCGTAAATTCTTCCAATCATGCGATTCCCACTTTCCCTGGCCGTGTTGGAATACTATCGGTAAGGCCAAAGGAGCGGAACTGCCTTTCTCCCCGGTGGCTTGCCACTGTCCTTCCGCTATGGCCTCTTTAATAATATCACCCCAGCTGGACTCCCTTGGAAGTCCAGAAGAGGGGGTCATTAAGCAGGGAGATATCCCTTTGTCTTTCTCTTGCGCCTGCAGCTCCACTTTTTTCAGGCGCTCTGAGAGTTCCTGCAGCATTCTCACAATTTCCCCTGGTGACGGCGGTACCCTACTCTTGTCCGGTGCACTATTCTCCAAAGGCTCGCGGGCTGAAAACAGCGGGGGGTGCTCTGATAGAGTCTGACATGAGCTGGTGGTATCGGTAAAGGAGGGGTTAAGCGGCCGCTGAGGTGGAACAGGCGGCGGCAACGGCAGGTACAGAGGAGCTACACGAGACGGCGGTGAGGGGGGAAAACCGGGGGGAGGCCGGCCCTCCTTTCCGTCCAGATCGATGAGGTCAGCAAGGGGCGCGGCGCCCGCCCCTCTTTGAGCCTCCTCCGGGTGCACTTCCGCGTTTGCCTCAGAGCTCGGACCGGTCGGCTCTGAGGAAACCTCCGCCTTCTGGGAAGGAGCTGGCAAAGATGCCGGCAGCCCTTCCCCCCCAGAGTCCTCCCGCACCCTTTGCAGCACCTCCGCGACAGTCCGACACGCCGGCACCGTTGGCCCTTTAATAGGGAGTGGTCCGCCGAAAAATCGCAACATCAAGCTTGTCTTACTCGGAGAGGGTCTGATAGCGGCAGCTCCGGGGCTCAGCATTTTCGCAGCCGCGGACGCTACTTCCCTCTCTGCCTTCATTACAGTTAAAGTTTCCAACACAGTATTCCAAAGTACGTGAACGGCTTTTATCTCCTTTTCCTCCTTCTCACTTCCCCCGATCGTCTTCTGCCACATTGCTCCCCCAAACTCTTGCCACTCAGACACCGAAAACAACAGGTGGGGGTCAGAAAAATGGCCCCAACGCCGTCCCAACTTGATCAAATCGTATACCTGCTTCGCCGGGGATTCTATCCCTCTCTTAGAGAGGATTCCGACGAGCAGTGTGGCCGCAGCCTCAGTTTCCATGGCTGAGCCTGAGAGGTGGGGAGCGACCCCACAGACCGGTGTCTGCCCTGCTGCAGTTTAAGGCAGCGCCTTCTCTCAGCTGAAATTTCCCACTCCCCTCCTCTAGCTGCTTACCGCAGGCTCGGAGATCTTAGTGGAGCTGAACCATCCTCTGCTACCAGATGTCGGAGGACGCCGGAGTGGGAGGCGGGCCCGGAGTAACGATGGAGTCTCAATATGAGTATGGTCGTTCTCCTTTATTAGAGTTTACACAAAGTATATATATCGACAAGCAATACGCATGCGCTAGCAATAGTTACATGATTGGTTACAGTTTCTGTCCACACGCATAAAGCGGATACATGATTGGTGCAAGGTTGCTGTCTACGCTCCGTCGACATTTATGGAACCTAGTTCCGTCCAGACTTGTTTACCAGTTTTGTGAATACCTTCTTTTGTAGTGCTCAAGGCCGCTATACGGCCACTTTCAGCAGGCTTCAGCAGGCTCGCTTGCCTTGGCCTAGATAAGGCCGCCTTCAGCAGGCTCGCTTGCCTTGGCCTAGATTCCTTCCTCTACCCCGAAGACGGGATTGCTCATCCCAATCAGAGCGTGCTCTCTCTCACTTAACCATTCCCATAACCATTCCTCCATCATTTCCCCCTCTTGTTTTTGAGCAATCCAGGCGTGGTTCACTACCTTTAGCAGAGCGTTCTTGAAGCAGCTCAGTACTACACATAAGCACAAACTGACAACTACAAGGATTAGTAAAATGCGTAAGCCTTCAGTAAGTAATCCTGTTAGCCATTGTGGTAGATTTCCAAACAGGTTAGTTAGCCATTCGTCAAATACCCCATGGTTCTGACGGATCTTGCTTGTATGTTCCTTCAACCACTGCAATTGTTTATGAATTGATTCACCATGATCAGACAAATTCATGCAACACATACCTTCAAAATCCTCACAACCATGGCCTTGAGCTAATAGCAAAAAATCAATTGCAGCTCTATTTTGCAGAATAGCATGTCGCAAACTACCTTGATCCTCTAATAGGCTCTCTATTATCTCAGTGGTGACGTTAGCTTGCTTCTCAGCCCAGGAAGCTAACCGGCCGATCTGGTTCAGGGCGTTGCCTGCCGCTGCGCCAGGCACGAAGAAGGTCAAAAACACTCTTTCAGTGGGACTGCGTAGGGAAACTTGATCATTACAATCAGGTGAGAGCCCTATGGCTGCTCGCTTACTGCGGACGGCGGTCTCGTTCTTCGTGATATGTTTCCACCAATTTTGATCCGGTGCCAGCAACGTCAGCTTACCAAGATAACACGGACCACCCATTACACTTTTTGGGATTCCCTGCCAGGCCCTGTCACCACATATCAAAAAGACGTCTGGTGGCAAGGCCTTTGGGGTACCATTGTTCCAAATTAAGTGCTCCTTTTTTGCCTCAGCCCCAAGGGCTCCCAGCCCCTGGCGGCTGGTGCCATTGGTGCCACAGAAGGAATCACGGTTTTGATAATCATAATAGACTGCTGTTGGGGTGACATTCGTCCACCCTGTCCAGTTAAATAACCGGTAAGGCTGCACGCGTCCCCCAAAATAGATACATGTTGAGTCCAATTGCCTGACGTGTTCCCAATTCTCATGGACCCCAACAGGTTTAGCTCCTGTGGGTCCCATGGCAGCGTTCTGTTTAGGCCTGCAATGAGGGTGGCACTGCAGTTAGCAGTTGACAGACTGCCACTGCAGCTTCCCGTGCTGTATTCCTGGAAGCTGTTGACAGTATAGCTGGGGACCCCTATTAAACATGTTCTAAAAGGTTGGGTAGCAGAAGCTAGAGATAAACAGAAAGCGTCTTGCCCTGTCTTATTCGCCCAGGTAACCCACATGTCGTGTCTGGGCTCAATCTTGTAGAGCGCCATTACCACTGGGAACAGTATCCCCAGAATCAGGATCTTCGTCTTCTTGTTCGGTTGATGAGTCATGGCGAGTCAAGACAGGCTTCACGTTCTTGCTGGGTACCCACACTGGACCACGATCTGTGGAAACACACATATAACCTCGACCATTAAAAATAACAGGGGCGGGCCCAGACCATATTCCGGAGGCTGGGTCCCTATACATTACTTTAAACTGGGGTAACGCTGTTGTATTATTAAATTTAAGCTGCTGATGGTGAATGATCACCGGGGGCTCCTCACGGTCGCCCATGAGACAGAGATAATTCAGGGTGAAGAGCGCACGGTGCAGCCTCTGCTGTGCGTCCGTCTCCTCACCTTTTTGTTTTCTGAGATAGTCTTTTAATACGTGGTGGGTACATTCTACTAGCCCTTGCCCGGTAGGTGAGTGTGGAATTCCCGTAACATGATCAACCCCCCATCAAGATAAGAATGTTCTAAACTTTTGGCTGACATAGGCAGGTCCATTATCCGTTTTTATACGCTCAGGCACACCCAATACGGCAAAACAGGCCAAAAGGTGTTTGCACACATGATGTGCCTTTTCTCCGGGTAATGCAGTTGCCCGTATCATTTTTGAAAAGGTATCAATGGTTACATGCACATACTTTAATCGGCCGAACTCGGGAATATGTGTGACATCCATCTGCCATAATTCTAGAGCTTTCAGCCCTTTTGGATTTACTCCAAGCCCAATGCCTGGGCCATGGTTTCCACATCTGGGGCAAGCCTGTACAATACCTCGGGCCTCACTCTCTGTTAAGCCAAATTGCCTTTTTAAGCCCTTGGCATTTTGATGGAACGTGTCGTGACTTTGCCTAGCTTGCTGAAACTTATCCATAGGAGGTAGATGACATATGGAGCTAACCAGGCTGTCAGCAAGCTGATTGCCTTGGCCTAGCCCCACATCCAGCTGGTGACTACGAATGTGGATAGCACAACAAGCTGCTGTTCGTTGACTCAGCACAGAGCGAAGGTAATGAACAGGCTTCCCAACCTCGGGTTAGATGTTTCCCTTATTAAGGCATTCTCCAGTCGTGGTACTATCCCTGCTACATACATTGAGTCAGTCACTACGTTTAGAGGAGTATCTAACCAATTGGTTAGAGCCCAAACTACCGCAGTTAATTCCAAAGTCTGAAGGAAATCCCGAGGCTGTCCCTCCATAACGTGCGGTTTCCATTGCTCACCTTCTTTCCACACGCATGCGGCGCGTCGCAAGCGCTTACCCGCATCCGTGTAGACAGTAATGCCATCTGAAAGGGGTTCCCTACTTACTTTGGACTTTTCTATCCATTGATTTCGCTGTAGCACCTGCCATAACTTTCCCTGAGGCTGACACGAATGTACCTTACCGCAGAAACCTAACAGAGCATTTTGTATGTCCACAGCATTGTGGAGCCACCACTCTAGATCAGGCAGGTTAACAGGTATACTGATATCGTTCGGCTCTTGACCACTGATCTCTAAAATTCTTAATCGCCCTTTGCGTATCAATTCACCTACTGCTTCGGTTCGGGTCTGGACACTCGTTTTTGGTTGTACACTCAAAAATACCCATTCCAAGATGTTAAATATATCATTGTGACTTTTGCTTTTGTCAGTGGCGTCTGGCAGAACTGGGGAAGGAGGCTCCTCGCTGCCATGTTGCCACTGACAAATGACCGCGTATGGTGAGTCTTTTCCATTACATATGAGTAAGGATATGGGCAGGCTTAGGAGACAGCGCGAGGACCATGACTGATGTAGTTTTTCTGTGATACGCTGTAACGCAGCATGTTGTTCAGGTGTCAGAGTAATCTTGTTAGCAGGATTTGGGCCTCGCAGCAAAGCTGTCAGGGGTGCAATATCAGTATTAGAGATACCAACACAACGCCGCACCCACTGGATGTCACCAAGTAAGGTTTGGACATCATGTAAGGTACATAATTGAGTCGCAAGCTCTGTTTTTTGGGGTCGAATTTTTGACTCTGCAACGGTCCATCCAAGATATTTCCATGGAGCCGTGCGTTGGATCTTTTCTGGTGCAATGACAAGTCCCTTTGTCGACAGAATGTCACTTAATTGTGTTAATGACTGTTCTGTAAAAGGCTCTGCCTGACAACAAAGAATGTCATCCATATAGTGGTAAATGATGGTGTCCAGCCATTGATTTCGAAGTGGCTGTAGTGCCCATGCGACATAAAGTTGACACAAAGTCGGTGAGTTTTTCATTCCTTGCGGTAAAACAACCCACTCATAACGCTCCGTGGATGCAGCCTTGTTTATTGCTGGTACAGAAAAGGCAAAGCGTTGTGTATCTTGAGGATGTAATGGGATGGTAAAAAAGCAGTCCTTTAAGTCAACTATCAGTATGTGCCACCCGTCTGGTAACATGCTAGGTGATGGCATTCCGGGTTGCAGCGTTCCCATATGTGGAAACGGTGTCACGGGCCTGTCGTAAATTCTTCCAATCATGCGATTCCCACTTTCCCTGGCCGTGTTGGAATACTATCGGTAAGGCCAAAGGAGCGGAACTGCCTTTCTCCCCGGTGGCTTGCCACTGTCCTTCCGCTATGGCCTCTTTAATAATATCACCCCAGCTGGACTCCCTTGGAAGTCCAGAAGAGGGGGTCATTAAGCAGGGAGATATCCCTTTGTCTTTCTCTTGCGCCTGCAGCTCCACTTTTTTCAGGCGCTCTGAGAGTTCCTGCAGCATTCTCACAATTTCCCCTGGTGACGGCGGTACCCTACTCTTGTCCGGTGCACTATTCTCCAAAGGCTCGCGGGCTGAAAACAGCGGGGGGTGCTCTGATAGAGTCTGACATGAGCTGGTGGTATCGGTAAAGGAGGGGTTAAGCGGCCGCTGAGGTGGAACAGGCGGCGGCAACGGCAGGTACAGAGGAGCTACACGAGACGGCGGTGAGGGGGGAAAACCGGGGGGAGGCCGGCCCTCCTTTCCGTCCAGATCGATGAGGTCAGCAAGGGGCGCGGCGCCCGCCCCTCTTTGAGCCTCCTCCGGGTGCACTTCCGCGTTTGCCTCAGAGCTCGGACCGGTCGGCTCTGAGGAAACCTCCGCCTTCTGGGAAGGAGCTGGCAAAGATGCCGGCAGCCCTTCCCCCCCAGAGTCCTCCCGCACCCTTTGCAGCACCTCCGCGACAGTCCGACACGCCGGCACCGTTGGCCCTTTAATAGGGAGTGGTCCGCCGAAAAATCGCAACATCAAGCTTGTCTTACTCGGAGAGGGTCTGATAGCGGCAGCTCCGGGGCTCAGCATTTTCGCAGCCGCGGACGCTACTTCCCTCTCTGCCTTCATTACAGTTAAAGTTTCCAACACAGTATTCCAAAGTACGCGAACGGCTTTTATCTCCTTTTCCTCCTTCTCACTTCC
This sequence comes from Apteryx mantelli, assembly GCF_036417845.1. Taxonomy (NCBI): domain Eukaryota; kingdom Metazoa; phylum Chordata; class Aves; order Apterygiformes; family Apterygidae; genus Apteryx; species Apteryx mantelli. Next base: position 19,813,565 of record NC_089988.1, read on the forward strand.
CCCGATCGTCTTCTGCCACATTGCTCCCCCAAACTCTTGCCACTCAGACACCGAAAACAACAGGTGGGGGTCAGAAAAATGGCCCCAACGCCGTCCCAACTTGATCAAATCGTATACCTGCTTCGCCGGGGATTCTATCCCTCTCTTAGAGAGGATTCCGACGAGCAGTGTGGCCGCAGCCTCAGTTTCCATGGCTGAGCCTGAGAGGTGGGGAGCGACCCCACAGACCGGTGTCTGCCCTGCTGCAGTTTAAGGCAGCGCCTTCTCTCAGCTGAAATTTCCCACTCCCCTCCTCTAGCTGCTTACCGCAGGCTCGGAGATCTTAGTGGAGCTGAACCATCCTCTGCTACCAGATGTCGGAGGACGCCGGAGTGGGAGGCGGGCCCGGAGTAACGATGGAGTCTCAATATGAGTATGGTCGTTCTCCTTTATTAGAGTTTACACAAAGTATATATATCGACAAGCAATACGCATGCGCTAGCAATAGTTACATGATTGGTTACAGTTTCTGTCCACACGCATAAAGCGGATACATGATTGGTGCAAGGTTGCTGTCTACGCTCCGTCGACATTTATGGAACCTAGTTCCGTCCAGACTTGTTTACCAGTTTTGTGAATACCTTCTTTTGTAGTGCTCAAGGCCGCTATACGGCCACTTTCAGCAGGCTTCAGCAGGCTCGCTTGCCTTGGCCTAGATAAGGCCGCCTTCAGCAGGCTCGCTTGCCTTGGCCTAGATTCCTTCCTCTACCCCGAAGACGGGATTGCTCATCCCAATCAGAGCGTGCTCTCTCTCACTTAACCATTCCCATAACCATTCCTCCATCATTTCCCCCTCTTGTTTTTGAGCAATCCAGGCGTGGTTCACTACCTTTAGCAGAGCGTTCTTGAAGCAGCTCAGTACTACACATAAGCACAAACTGACAACTACAAGGATTAGTAAAATGCGTAAGCCTTCAGTAAGTAATCCTGTTAGCCATTGTGGTAGATTTCCAAACAGGTTAGTTAGCCATTCGTCAAATACCCCATGGTTCTGACGGATCTTGCTTGTATGTTCCTTCAACCACTGCAATTGTTTATGAATTGATTCACCATGATCAGACAAATTCATGCAACACATACCTTCAAAATCCTCACAACCATGGCCTTGAGCTAATAGCAAAAAATCAATTGCAGCTCTATTTTGCAGAATAGCATGTCGCAAACTACCTTGATCCTCTAATAGGCTCTCTATTATCTCAGTGGTGACGTTAGCTTGCTTCTCAGCCCAGGAAGCTAACCGGCCGATCTGGTTCAGGGCGTTGCCTGCCGCTGCGCCAGGCACGAAGAAGGTCAAAAACACTCTTTCAGTGGGACTGCGTAGGGAAACTTGATCATTACAATCAGGTGAGAGCCCTATGGCTGCTCGCTTACTGCGGACGGCGGTCTCGTTCTTCGTGATATGTTTCCACCAATTTTGATCCGGTGCCAGCAACGTCAGCTTACCAAGATAACACGGACCACCCATTACACTTTTTGGGATTCCCTGCCAGGCCCTGTCACCACATATCAAAAAGACGTCTGGTGGCAAGGCCTTTGGGGTACCATTGTTCCAAATTAAGTGCTCCTTTTTTGCCTCAGCCCCAAGGGCTCCCAGCCCCTGGCGGCTGGTGCCATTGGTGCCACAGAAGGAATCACGGTTTTGATAATCATAATAGACTGCTGTTGGGGTGACATTCGTCCACCCTGTCCAGTTAAATAACCGGTAAGGCTGCACGCGTCCCCCAAAATAGATACATGTTGAGTCCAATTGCCTGACGTGTTCCCAATTCTCATGGACCCCAACAGGTTTAGCTCCTGTGGGTCCCATGGCAGCGTTCTGTTTAGGCCTGCAATGAGGGTGGCACTGCAGTTAGCAGTTGACAGACTGCCACTGCAGCTTCCCGTGCTGTATTCCTGGAAGCTGTTGACAGTATAGCTGGGGACCCCTATTAAACATGTTCTAAAAGGTTGGGTAGCAGAAGCTAGAGATAAACAGAAAGCGTCTTGCCCTGTCTTATTCGCCCAGGTAACCCACATGTCGTGTCTGGGCTCAATCTTGTAGAGCGCCATTACCACTGGGAACAGTATCCCCAGAATCAGGATCTTCGTCTTCTTGTTCGGTTGATGAGTCATGGCGAGTCAAGACAGGCTTCACGTTCTTGCTGGGTACCCACACTGGACCACGATCTGTGGAAACACACATATAACCTCGACCATTAAAAATAACAGGGGCGGGCCCAGACCATATTCCGGAGGCTGGGTCCCTATACATTACTTTAAACTGGGGTAACGCTGTTGTATTATTAAATTTAAGCTGCTGATGGTGAATGATCACCGGGGGCTCCTCACGGTCGCCCATGAGACAGAGATAATTCAGGGTGAAGAGCGCACGGTGCAGCCTCTGCTGTGCGTCCGTCTCCTCACCTTTTTGTTTTCTGAGATAGTCTTTTAATACGTGGTGGGTACATTCTACTAGCCCTTGCCCGGTAGGTGAGTGTGGAATTCCCGTAACATGATCAACCCCCCATCAAGATAAGAATGTTCTAAACTTTTGGCTGACATAGGCAGGTCCATTATCCGTTTTTATACGCTCAGGCACACCCAATACGGCAAAACAGGCCAAAAGGTGTTTGCACACATGATGTGCCTTTTCTCCGGGTAATGCAGTTGCCCGTATCATTTTTGAAAAGGTATCAATGGTTACATGCACATACTTTAATCGGCCGAACTCGGGAATATGTGTGACATCCATCTGCCATAATTCTAGAGCTTTCAGCCCTTTTGGATTTACTCCAAGCCCAATGCCTGGGCCATGGTTTCCACATCTGGGGCAAGCCTGTACAATACCTCGGGCCTCACTCTCTGTTAAGCCAAATTGCCTTTTTAAGCCCTTGGCATTTTGATGGAACGTGTCGTGACTTTGCCTAGCTTGCTGAAACTTATCCATAGGAGGTAGATGACATATGGAGCTAACCAGGCTGTCAGCAAGCTGATTGCCTTGGCCTAGCCCCACATCCAGCTGGTGACTACGAATGTGGATAGCACAACAAGCTGCTGTTCGTTGACTCAGCACAGAGCGAAGGTAATGAACAGGCTTCCCAACCTCGGGTTAGATGTTTCCCTTATTAAGGCATTCTCCAGTCGTGGTACTATCCCTGCTACATACATTGAGTCAGTCACTACGTTTAGAGGAGTATCTAACCAATTGGTTAGAGCCCAAACTACCGCAGTTAATTCCAAAGTCTGAAGGAAATCCCGAGGCTGTCCCTCCATAACGTGCGGTTTCCATTGCTCACCTTCTTTCCACACGCATGCGGCGCGTCGCAAGCGCTTACCCGCATCCGTGTAGACAGTAATGCCATCTGAAAGGGGTTCCCTACTTACTTTGGACTTTTCTATCCATTGATTTCGCTGTAGCACCTGCCATAACTTTCCCTGAGGCTGACACGAATGTACCTTACCGCAGAAACCTAACAGAGCATTTTGTATGTCCACAGCATTGTGGAGCCACCACTCTAGATCAGGCAGGTTAACAGGTATACTGATATCGTTCGGCTCTTGACCACTGATCTCTAAAATTCTTAATCGCCCTTTGCGTATCAATTCACCTACTGCTTCGGTTCGGGTCTGGACACTCGTTTTTGGTTGTACACTCAAAAATACCCATTCCAAGATGTTAAATATATCATTGTGACTTTTGCTTTTGTCAGTGGCGTCTGGCAGAACTGGGGAAGGAGGCTCCTCGCTGCCATGTTGCCACTGACAAATGACCGCGTATGGTGAGTCTTTTCCATTACATATGAGTAAGGATATGGGCAGGCTTAGGAGACAGCGCGAGGACCATGACTGATGTAGTTTTTCTGTGATACGCTGTAACGCAGCATGTTGTTCAGGTGTCAGAGTAATCTTGTTAGCAGGATTTGGGCCTCGCAGCAAAGCTGTCAGGGGTGCAATATCAGTATTAGAGATACCAACACAACGCCGCACCCACTGGATGTCACCAAGTAAGGTTTGGACATCATGTAAGGTACATAATTGAGTCGCAAGCTCTGTTTTTTGGGGTCGAATTTTTGACTCTGCAACGGTCCATCCAAGATATTTCCATGGAGCCGTGCGTTGGATCTTTTCTGGTGCAATGACAAGTCCCTTTGTCGACAGAATGTCACTTAATTGTGTTAATGACTGTTCTGTAAAAGGCTCTGCCTGACAACAAAGAATGTCATCCATATAGTGGTAAATGATGGTGTCCAGCCATTGATTTCGAAGTGGCTGTAGTGCCCATGCGACATAAAGTTGACACAAAGTCGGTGAGTTTTTCATTCCTTGCGGTAAAACAACCCACTCATAACGCTCCGTGGATGCAGCCTTGTTTATTGCTGGTACAGAAAAGGCAAAGCGTTGTGTATCTTGAGGATGTAATGGGATGGTAAAAAAGCAGTCCTTTAAGTCAACTATCAGTATGTGCCACCCGTCTGGTAACATGCTAGGTGATGGCATTCCGGGTTGCAGCGTTCCCATATGTGGAAACGGTGTCACGGGCCTGTCGTAAATTCTTCCAATCATGCGATTCCCACTTTCCCTGGCCGTGTTGGAATACTATCGGTAAGGCCAAAGGAGCGGAACTGCCTTTCTCCCCGGTGGCTTGCCACTGTCCTTCCGCTATGGCCTCTTTAATAATATCACCCCAGCTGGACTCCCTTGGAAGTCCAGAAGAGGGGGTCATTAAGCAGGGAGATATCCCTTTGTCTTTCTCTTGCGCCTGCAGCTCCACTTTTTTCAGGCGCTCTGAGAGTTCCTGCAGCATTCTCACAATTTCCCCTGGTGACGGCGGTACCCTACTCTTGTCCGGTGCACTATTCTCCAAAGGCTCGCGGGCTGAAAACAGCGGGGGGTGCTCTGATAGAGTCTGACATGAGCTGGTGGTATCGGTAAAGGAGGGGTTAAGCGGCCGCTGAGGTGGAACAGGCGGCGGCAACGGCAGGTACAGAGGAGCTACACGAGACGGCGGTGAGGGGGGAAAACCGGGGGGAGGCCGGCCCTCCTTTCCGTCCAGATCGATGAGGTCAGCAAGGGGCGCGGCGCCCGCCCCTCTTTGAGCCTCCTCCGGGTGCACTTCCGCGTTTGCCTCAGAGCTCGGACCGGTCGGCTCTGAGGAAACCTCCGCCTTCTGGGAAGGAGCTGGCAAAGATGCCGGCAGCCCTTCCCCCCCAGAGTCCTCCCGCACCCTTTGCAGCACCTCCGCGACAGTCCGACACGCCGGCACCGTTGGCCCTTTAATAGGGAGTGGTCCGCCGAAAAATCGCAACATCAAGCTTGTCTTACTCGGAGAGGGTCTGATAGCGGCAGCTCCGGGGCTCAGCATTTTCGCAGCCGCGGACGCTACTTCCCTCTCTGCCTTCATTACAGTTAAAGTTTCCAACACAGTATTCCAAAGTACGCGAACGGCTTTTATCTCCTTTTCCTCCTTCTCACTTCCCCCGATCGTCTTCTGCCACATTGCTCCCCCAAACTCTTGCCACTCAGACACCGAAAACAACAGGTGGGGGTCAGAAAAATGGCCCCAACGCCGTCCCAACTTGATCAAATCGTATACCTGCTTCGCCGGGGATTCTATCCCTCTCTTAGAGAGGATTCCGACGAGCAGTGTGGCCGCAGCCTCAGTTTCCATGGCTGAGCCTGAGAGGTGGGGAGCGACCCCACAGACCGGTGTCTGCCCTGCTGCAGTTTAAGGCAGCGCCTTCTCTCAGCTGAAATTTCCCACTCCCCTCCTCTAGCTGCTTACCGCAGGCTCGGAGATCTTAGTGGAGCTGAACCATCCTCTGCTACCAGATGTCGGAGGACGCCGGAGTGGGAGGCGGGCCCGGAGTAACGATGGAGTCTCAATATGAGTATGGTCGTTCTCCTTTATTAGAGTTTACACAAAGTATATATATCGACAAGCAATACGCATGCGCTAGCAATAGTTACATGATTGGTTACAGTTTCTGTCCACACGCATAAAGCGGATACATGATTGGTGCAAGGTTGCTGTCTACGCTCCGTCGACATTTATGGAACCTAGTTCCGTCCAGACTTGTTTACCAGTTTTGTGAATACCTTCTTTTGTAGTGCTCAAGGCCGCTATACGGCCACTTTCAGCAGGCTTCAGCAGGCTCGCTTGCCTTGGCCTAGATAAGGCCGCCTTCAGCAGGCTCGCTTGCCTTGGCCTAGATTCCTTCCTCTACCCCGAAGACGGGATTGCTCATCCCAATCAGAGCGTGCTCTCTCTCACTTAACCATTCCCATAACCATTCCTCCATCATTTCCCCCTCTTGTTTTTGAGCAATCCAGGCGTGGTTCACTACCTTTAGCAGAGCGTTCTTGAAGCAGCTCAGTACTACACATAAGCACAAACTGACAACTACAAGGATTAGTAAAATGCGTAAGCCTTCAGTAAGTAATCCTGTTAGCCATTGTGGTAGATTTCCAAACAGGTTAGTTAGCCATTCGTCAAATACCCCATGGTTCTGACGGATCTTGCTTGTATGTTCCTTCAACCACTGCAATTGTTTATGAATTGATTCACCATGATCAGACAAATTCATGCAACACATACCTTCAAAATCCTCACAACCATGGCCTTGAGCTAATAGCAAAAAATCAATTGCAGCTCTATTTTGCAGAATAGCATGTCGCAAACTACCTTGATCCTCTAATAGGCTCTCTATTATCTCAGTGGTGACGTTAGCTTGCTTCTCAGCCCAGGAAGCTAACCGGCCGATCTGGTTCAGGGCGTTGCCTGCCGCTGCGCCAGGCACGAAGAAGGTCAAAAACACTCTTTCAGTGGGACTGCGTAGGGAAACTTGATCATTACAATCAGGTGAGAGCCCTATGGCTGCTCGCTTACTGCGGACGGCGGTCTCGTTCTTCGTGATATGTTTCCACCAATTTTGATCCGGTGCCAGCAACGTCAGCTTACCAAGATAACACGGACCACCCATTACACTTTTTGGGATTCCCTGCCAGGCCCTGTCACCACATATCAAAAAGACGTCTGGTGGCAAGGCCTTTGGGGTACCATTGTTCCAAATTAAGTGCTCCTTTTTTGCCTCAGCCCCAAGGGCTCCCAGCCCCTGGCGGCTGGTGCCATTGGTGCCACAGAAGGAATCACGGTTTTGATAATCATAATAGACTGCTGTTGGGGTGACATTCGTCCACCCTGTCCAGTTAAATAACCGGTAAGGCTGCACGCGTCCCCCAAAATAGATACATGTTGAGTCCAATTGCCTGACGTGTTCCCAATTCTCATGGACCCCAACAGGTTTAGCTCCTGTGGGTCCCATGGCAGCGTTCTGTTTAGGCCTGCAATGAGGGTGGCACTGCAGTTAGCAGTTGACAGACTGCCACTGCAGCTTCCCGTGCTGTATTCCTGGAAGCTGTTGACAGTATAGCTGGGGACCCCTATTAAACATGTTCTAAAAGGTTGGGTAGCAGAAGCTAGAGATAAACAGAAAGCGTCTTGCCCTGTCTTATTCGCCCAGGTAACCCACATGTCGTGTCTGGGCTCAATCTTGTAGAGCGCCATTACCACTGGGAACAGTATCCCCAGAATCAGGATCTTCGTCTTCTTGTTCGGTTGATGAGTCATGGCGAGTCAAGACAGGCTTCACGTTCTTGCTGGGTACCCACACTGGACCACGATCTGTGGAAACACACATATAACCTCGACCATTAAAAATAACAGGGGCGGGCCCAGACCATATTCCGGAGGCTGGGTCCCTATACATTACTTTAAACTGGGGTAACGCTGTTGTATTATTAAATTTAAGCTGCTGATGGTGAATGATCACCGGGGGCTCCTCACGGTCGCCCATGAGACAGAGATAATTCAGGGTGAAGAGCGCACGGTGCAGCCTCTGCTGTGCGTCCGTCTCCTCACCTTTTTGTTTTCTGAGATAGTCTTTTAATACGTGGTGGGTACATTCTACTAGCCCTTGCCCGGTAGGTGAGTGTGGAATTCCCGTAACATGATCAACCCCCCATCAAGATAAGAATGTTCTAAACTTTTGGCTGACATAGGCAGGTCCATTATCCGTTTTTATACGCTCAGGCACACCCAATACGGCAAAACAGGCCAAAAGGTGTTTGCACACATGATGTGCCTTTTCTCCGGGTAATGCAGTTGCCCGTATCATTTTTGAAAAGGTATCAATGGTTACATGCACATACTTTAATCGGCTGAACTCGGGAATATGTGTGACATCCATCTGCCATAATTCTAGAGCTTTCAGCCCTTTTGGATTTACTCCAAGCCCAATGCCTGGGCCATGGTTTCCACATCTGGGGCAAGCCTGTACAATACCTCGGGCCTCACTCTCTGTTAAGCCAAATTGCCTTTTTAAGCCCTTGGCATTTTGATGGAACGTGTCGTGACTTTGCCTAGCTTGCTGAAACTTATCCATAGGAGGTAGATGACATATGGAGCTAACCAGGCTGTCAGCAAGCTGATTGCCTTGGCCTAGCCCCACATCCAGCTGGTGACTACGAATGTGGATAGCACAACAAGCTGCTGTTCGTTGACTCAGCACAGAGCGAAGGTAATGAACAGGCTTCCCAACCTCGGGTTAGATGTTTCCCTTATTAAGGCATTCTCCAGTCGTGGTACTATCCCTGCTACATACATTGAGTCAGTCACTACGTTTAGAGGAGTATCTAACCAATTGGTTAGAGCCCAAACTACCGCAGTTAATTCCAAAGTCTGAAGGAAATCCCGAGGCTGTCCCTCCATAACGTGCGGTTTCCATTGCTCACCTTCTTTCCACACGCATGCGGCGCGTCGCAAGCGCTTACCCGCATCCGTGTAGACAGTAATGCCATCTGAAAGGGGTTCCCTACTTACTTTGGACTTTTCTATCCATTGATTTCGCTGTAGCACCTGCCATAACTTTCCCTGAGGCTGACACGAATGTACCTTACCGCAGAAACCTAACAGAGCATTTTGTATGTCCACAGCATTGTGGAGCCACCACTCTAGATCAGGCAGGTTAACAGGTATACTGATATCGTTCGGCTCTTGACCACTGATCTCTAAAATTCTTAATCGCCCTTTGCGTATCAATTCACCTACTGCTTCGGTTCGGGTCTGGACACTCGTTTTTGGTTGTACACTCAAAAATACCCATTCCAAGATGTTAAATATATCATTGTGACTTTTGCTTTTGTCAGTGGCGTCTGGCAGAACTGGGGAAGGAGGCTCCTCGCTGCCATGTTGCCACTGACAAATGACCGCGTATGGTGAGTCTTTTCCATTACATATGAGTAAGGATATGGGCAGGCTTAGGAGACAGCGCGAGGACCATGACTGATGTAGTTTTTCTGTGATACGCTGTAACGCAGCATGTTGTTCAGGTGTCAGAGTAATCTTGTTAGCAGGATTTGGGCCTCGCAGCAAAGCTGTCAGGGGTGCAATATCAGTATTAGAGATACCAACACAACGCCGCACCCACTGGATGTCACCAAGTAAGGTTTGGACATCATGTAAGGTACATAATTGAGTCGCAAGCTCTGTTTTTTGGGGTCGAATTTTTGACTCTGCAACGGTCCATCCAAGATATTTCCATGGAGCCGTGCGTTGGATCTTTTCTGGTGCAATGACAAGTCCCTTTGTCGACAGAATGTCACTTAATTGTGTTAATGACTGTTCTGTAAAAGGCTCTGCCTGACAACAAAGAATGTCATCCATATAGTGGTAAATGATGGTGTCCAGCCATTGATTTCGAAGTGGCTGTAGTGCCCATGCGACATAAAGTTGACACAAAGTCGGTGAGTTTTTCATTCCTTGCGGTAAAACAACCCACTCATAACGCTCCGTGGATGCAGCCTTGTTTATTGCTGGTACAGAAAAGGCAAAGCGTTGTGTATCTTGAGGATGTAATGGGATGGTAAAAAAGCAGTCCTTTAAGTCAACTATCAGTATGTGCCACCCGTCTGGTAACATGCTAGGTGATGGCATTCCGGGTTGCAGCGTTCCCATATGTGGAAACGGTGTCACGGGCCTGTCGTAAATTCTTCCAATCATGCGATTCCCACTTTCCCTGGCCGTGTTGGAATACTATCGGTAAGGCCAAAGGAGCGGAACTGCCTTTCTCCCCGGTGGCTTGCCACTGTCCTTCCGCTATGGCCTCTTTAATAATATCACCCCAGCTGGACTCCCTTGGAAGTCCAGAAGAGGGGGTCATTAAGCAGGGAGATATCCCTTTGTCTTTCTCTTGCGCCTGCAGCTCCACTTTTTTCAGGCGCTCTGAGAGTTCCTGCAGCATTCTCACAATTTCCCCTGGTGACGGCGGTACCCTACTCTTGTCCGGTGCACTATTCTCCAAAGGCTCGCGGGCTGAAAACAGCGGGGGGTGCTCTGATAGAGTCTGACATGAGCTGGTGGTATCGGTAAAGGAGGGGTTAAGCGGCCGCTGAGGTGGAACAGGCGGCGGCAACGGCAGGTACAGAGGAGCTACACGAGACGGCGGTGAGGGGGGAAAACCGGGGGGAGGCCGGCCCTCCTTTCCGTCCAGATCGATGAGGTCAGCAAGGGGCGCGGCGCCCGCCCCTCTTTGAGCCTCCTCCGGGTGCACTTCCGCGTTTGCCTCAGAGCTCGGACCGGTCGGCTCTGAGGAAACCTCCGCCTTCTGGGAAGGAGCTGGCAAAGATGCCGGCAGCCCTTCCCCCCCAGAGTCCTCCCGCACCCTTTGCAGCACCTCCGCGACAGTCCGACACGCCGGCACCGTTGGCCCTTTAATAGGGAGTGGTCCGCCGAAAAATCGCAACATCAAGCTTGTCTTACTCGGAGAGGGTCTGATAGCGGCAGCTCCGGGGCTCAGCATTTTCGCAGCCGCGGACGCTACTTCCCTCTCTGCCTTCATTACAGTTAAAGTTTCCAACACAGTATTCCAAAGTACGCGAACGGCTTTTATCTCCTTTTCCTCCTTCTCACTTCCCCCGATCGTCTTCTGCCACATTGCTCCCCCAAACTCTTGCCACTCAGACACCGAAAACAACAGGTGGGGGTCAGAAAAATGGCCCCAACGCCGTCCCAACTTGATCAAATCGTATACCTGCTTCGCCGGGGATTCTATCCCTCTCTTAGAGAGGATTCCGACGAGCAGTGTGGCCGCAGCCTCAGTTTCCATGGCTGAGCCTGAGAGGTGGGGAGCGACCCCACAGACTGGTGTCTGCCCTGCTGCAGTTTAAGGCAGCGCCTTCTCTCAGCTGAAATTTCCCACTCCCCTCCTCTAGCTGCTTACCGCAGGCTCGGAGATCTTAGTGGAGCTGAACCATCCTCTGCTACCAGATGTCGGAGGACGCCGGAGTGGGAGGCGGGCCCGGAGTAACGATGGAGTCTCAATATGAGTATGGTCGTTCTCCTTTATTAGAGTTTACACAAAGTATATATATCGACAAGCAATACGCATGCGCTAGCAATAGTTACATGATTGGTTACAGTTTCTGTCCACACGCATAAAGCGGATACATGATTGGTGCAAGGTTGCTGTCTACGCTCCGTCGACATTTATGGAACCTAGTTCCGTCCAGACTTGTTTACCAGTTTTGTGAATACCTTCTTTTGTAGTGCTCAAGGCCGCTATACGGCCACTTTCAGCAGGCTTCAGCAGGCTCGCTTGCCTTGGCCTAGATAAGGCCGCCTTCAGCAGGCTCGCTTGCCTTGGCCTAGATTCCTTCCTCTACCCCGAAGACGGGATTGCTCATCCCAATCAGAGCGTGCTCTCTCTCACTTAACCATTCCCATAACCATTCCTCCATCATTTCCCCCTCTTGTTTTTGAGCAATCCAGGCGTGGTTCACTACCTTTAGCAGAGCGTTCTTGAAGCAGCTCAGTACTACACATAAGCACAAACTGACAACTACAAGGATTAGTAAAATGCGTAAGCCTTCAGTAAGTAATCCTGTTAGCCATTGTGGTAGATTTCCAAACAGGTTAGTTAGCCATTCGTCAAATACCCCATGGTTCTGACGGATCTTGCTTGTATGTTCCTTCAACCACTGCAATTGTTTATGAATTGATTCACCATGATCAGACAAATTCATGCAACACATACCTTCAAAATCCTCACAACCATGGCCTTGAGCTAATAGCAAAAAATCAATTGCAGCTCTATTTTGCAGAATAGCATGTCGCAAACTACCTTGATCCTCTAATAGGCTCTCTATTATCTCAGTGGTGACGTTAGCTTGCTTCTCAGCCCAGGAAGCTAACCGGCCGATCTGGTTCAGGGCGTTGCCTGCCGCTGCGCCAGGCACGAAGAAGGTCAAAAACACTCTTTCAGTGGGACTGCGTAGGGAAACTTGATCATTACAATCAGGTGAGAGCCCTATGGCTGCTCGCTTACTGCGGACGGCGGTCTCGTTCTTCGTGATATGTTTCCACCAATTTTGATCCGGTGCCAGCAACGTCAGCTTACCAAGATAACACGGACCACCCATTACACTTTTTGGGATTCCCTGCCAGGCCCTGTCACCACATATCAAAAAGACGTCTGGTGGCAAGGCCTTTGGGGTACCATTGTTCCAAATTAAGTGCTCCTTTTTTGCCTCAGCCCCAAGGGCTCCCAGCCCCTGGCGGCTGGTGCCATTGGTGCCACAGAAGGAATCACGGTTTTGATAATCATAATAGACTGCTGTTGGGGTGACATTCGTCCACCCTGTCCAGTTAAATAACCGGTAAGGCTGCACGCGTCCCCCAAAATAGATACATGTTGAGTCCAATTGCCTGACGTGTTCCCAATTCTCATGGACCCCAACAGGTTTAGCTCCTGTGGGTCCCATGGCAGCGTTCTGTTTAGGCCTGCAATGAGGGTGGCACTGCAGTTAGCAGTTGACAGACTGCCACTGCAGCTTCCCGTGCTGTATTCCTGGAAGCTGTTGACAGTATAGCTGGGGACCCCTATTAAACATGTTCTAAAAGGTTGGGTAGCAGAAGCTAGAGATAAACAGAAAGCGTCTTGCCCTGTCTTATTCGCCCAGGTAACCCACATGTCGTGTCTGGGCTCAATCTTGTAGAGCGCCATTACCACTGGGAACAGTATCCCCAGAATCAGGATCTTCGTCTTCTTGTTCGGTTGATGAGTCATGGCGAGTCAAGACAGGCTTCACGTTCTTGCTGGGTACCCACACTGGACCACGATCTGTGGAAACACACATATAACCTCGACCATTAAAAATAACAGGGGCGGGCCCAGACCATATTCCAGAGGCTGGGTCCCTATACATTACTTTAAACTCGGGTAACGCTGTTGTATTATTAAATTTAAGCTGCTGATGGTGAATGATCACCGGGGGCTCCTCACGGTCGCCCATGAGACAGAGATAATTCAGGGTGAAGAGCGCACGGTGCAGCCTCTGCTGTGCGTCCGTCTCCTCACCTTTTTGTTTTCTGAGATAGTCTTTTAATACGTGGTGGGTACATTCTACTAGCCCTTGCCCGGTAGGTGAGTGTGGAATTCCCGTAACATGATCAACCCCCCATCAAGATAAGAATGTTCTAAACTTTTGGCTGACATAGGCAGGTCCATTATCCGTTTTTATACGCTCAGGCACACCCAATACGGCAAAACAGGCCAAAAGGTGTTTGCACACATGATGTGCCTTTTCTCCGGGTAATGCAGTTGCCCGTATCATTTTTGAAAAGGTATCAATGGTTACATGCACATACTTTAATCGGCCGAACTCGGGAATATGTGTGACATCCATCTGCCATAATTCTAGAGCTTTCAGCCCTTTTGGATTTACTCCAAGCCCAATGCCTGGGCCATGGTTTCCACATCTGGGGCAAGCCTGTACAATACCTCGGGCCTCACTCTCTGTTAAGCCAAATTGCCTTTTTAAGCCCTTGGCATTTTGATGGAACGTGTCGTGACTTTGCCTAGCTTGCTGAAACTTATCCATAGGAGGTAGATGACATATGGAGCTAACCAGGCTGTCAGCAAGCTGATTGCCTTGGCCTAGCCCCACATCCAGCTGGTGACTACGAATGTGGATAACACAACAAGCTGCTGTTCGTTGACTCAGCACAGAGCGAAGGTAATGAACAGGCTTCCCAACCTCGGGTTAGATGTTTCCCTTATTAAGGCATTCTCCAGTCGTGGTACTATCCCTGCTACATACATTGAGTCAGTCACTACGTTTAGAGGAGTATCTAACCAATTGGTTAGAGCCCAAACTACCGCAGTTAATTCCAAAGTCTGAAGGAAATCTCGAGGCTGTCCCTCCATAACGTGCGGTTTCCATTGCTCACCTTCTTTCCACACGCATGCGGCGCGTCGCAAGCGCTTACCCGCATCCGTGTAGACAGTAATGCCATCTGAAAGGGGTTCCCTACTTACTTTGGACTTTTCTATCCATTGATTTCGCTGTAGCACCTGCCATAACTTTCCCTGAGGCTGACACGAATGTACCTTACCGCAGAAACCTAACAGAGCATTTTGTATGTCCACAGCATTGTGGAGCCACCACTCTAGATCAGGCAGGTTAACAGGTATACTGATATCGTTCGGCTCTTGACCACTGATCTCTAAAATTCTTAATCGCCCTTTGCGTATCAATTCACCTACTGCTTCGGTTCGGGTCTGGACACTCGTTTTTGGTTGTACACTCAAAAATACCCATTCCAAGATGTTAAATATATCATTGTGACTTTTGCTTTTGTCAGTGGCGTCTGGCAGAACTGGGGAAGGAGGCTCCTCGCTGCCATGTTGCCACTGACAAATGACCGCGTATGGTGAGTCTTTTCCATTACATATGAGTAAGGATATGGGCAGGCTTAGGAGACAGCGCGAGGACCATGACTGATGTAGTTTTTCTGTGATACGCTGTAACGCAGCATGTTGTTCAGGTGTCAGAGTAATCTTGTTAGCAGGATTTGGGCCTCGCAGCAAAGCTGTCAGGGGTGCAATATCAGTATTAGAGATACCAACACAACGCCGCACCCACTGGATGTCACCAAGTAAGGTTTGGACATCATGTAAGGTACATAATTGAGTCGCAAGCTCTGTTTTTTGGGGTCGAATTTTTGACTCTGCAACGGTCCATCCAAGATATTTCCATGGAGCCGTGCGTTGGATCTTTTCTGGTGCAATGACAAGTCCCTTTGTCGACAGAATGTCACTTAATTGTGTTAATGACTGTTCTGTAAAAGGCTCTGCCTGACAACAAAGAATGTCATCCATATAGTGGTAAATGATGGTGTCCAGCCATTGATTTCGAAGTGGCTGTAGTGCCCATGCGACATAAAGTTGACACAAAGTCGGTGAGTTTTTCATTCCTTGCGGTAAAACAACCCACTCATAACGCTCCGTGGATGCAGCCTTGTTTATTGCTGGTACAGAAAAGGCAAAGCGTTGTGTATCTTGAGGATGTAATGGGATGGTAAAAAAGCAGTCCTTTAAGTCAACTATCAGTATGTGCCACCCGTCTGGTAACATGCTAGGTGATGGCATTCCGGGTTGCAGCGTTCCCATATGTGGAAACGGTGTCACGGGCCTGTCGTAAATTCTTCCAATCATGCGATTCCCACTTTCCCTGGCCGTGTTGGAATACTATCGGTAAGGCCAAAGGAGCGGAACTGCCTTTCTCCCCGGTGGCTTGCCACTGTCCTTCCGCTATGGCCTCTTTAATAATATCACCCCAGCTGGACTCCCTTGGAAGTCCAGAAGAGGGGGTCATTAAGCAGGGAGATATCCCTTTGTCTTTCTCTTGCGCCTGCAGCTCCACTTTTTTCAGGCGCTCTGAGAGTTCCTGCAGCATTCTCACAATTTCCCCTGGTGACGGCGGTACCCTACTCTTGTCCGGTGCACTATTCTCCAAAGGCTCGCGGGCTGAAAACAGCGGGGGGTGCTCTGATAGAGTCTGACATGAGCTGGTGGTATCGGTAAAGGAGGGGTTAAGCGGCCGCTGAGGTGGAACAGGCGGCGGCAACGGCAGGTACAGAGGAGCTACACGAGACGGCGGTGAGGGGGGAAAACCGGGGGGAGGCCGGCCCTCCTTTCCGTCCAGATCGATGAGGTCAGCAAGGGGCGCGGCGCCCGCCCCTCTTTGAGCCTCCTCCGGGTGCACTTCCGCGTTTGCCTCAGAGCTCGGACCGGTCGGCTCTGAGGAAACCTCCGCCTTCTGGGAAGGAGCTGGCAAAGATGCCGGCAGCCCTTCCCCCCCAGAGTCCTCCCGCACCCTTTGCAGCACCTCCGCGACAGTCCGACACGCCGGCACCGTTGGCCCTTTAATAGGGAGTGGTCCGCCGAAAAATCGCAACATCAAGCTTGTCTTACTCGGAGAGGGTCTGATAGCGGCAGCTCCGGGGCTCAGCATTTTCGCAGCCGCGGACGCTACTTCCCTCTCTGCCTTCATTACAGTTAAAGTTTCCAACACAGTATTCCAAAGTACGCGAACGGCTTTTATCTCCTTTTCCTCCTTCTCACTTCCCCCGATCGTCTTCTGCCACATTGCTCCCCCAAACTCTTGCCACTCAGACACCGAAAACAACAGGTGGGGGTCAGAAAAATGGCCCCAACGCCGTCCCAACTTGATCAAATCGTATACCTGCTTCGCCGGGGATTCTATCCCTCTCTTAGAGAGGATTCCGACGAGCAGTGTGGCCGCAGCCTCAGTTTCCATGGCTGAGCCTGAGAGGTGGGGAGCGACCCCACAGACCGGTGTCTGCCCTGCTGCAGTTTAAGGCAGCGCCTTCTCTCAGCTGAAATTTCCCACTCCCCTCCTCTAGCTGCTTACCGCAGGCTCGGAGATCTTAGTGGAGCTGAACCATCCTCTGCTACCAGATGTCGGAGGACGCCGGAGTGGGAGGCGGGCCCGGAGTAACGATGGAGTCTCAATATGAGTATGGTCGTTCTCCTTTATTAGAGTTTACACAAAGTATATATATCGACAAGCAATACGCATGCGCTAGCAATAGTTACATGATTGGTTACAGTTTCTGTCCACACGCATAAAGCGGATACATGATTGGTGCAAGGTTGCTGTCTACGCTCCGTCGACATTTATGGAACCTAGTTCCGTCCAGACTTGTTTACCAGTTTTGTGAATACCTTCTTTTGTAGTGCTCAAGGCCGCTATACGGCCACTTTCAGCAGGCTTCAGCAGGCTCGCTTGCCTTGGCCTAGATAAGGCCGCCTTCAGCAGGCTCGCTTGCCTTGGCCTAGATTCCTTCCTCTACCCCGAAGACGGGATTGCTCATCCCAATCAGAGCGTGCTCTCTCTCACTTAACCATTCCCATAACCATTCCTCCATCATTTCCCCCTCTTGTTTTTGAGCAATCCAGGCGTGGTTCACTACCTTTAGCAGAGCGTTCTTGAAGCAGCTCAGTACTACACATAAGCACAAACTGACAACTACAAGGATTAGTAAAATGCGTAAGCCTTCAGTAAGTAATCCTGTTAGCCATTGTGGTAGATTTCCAAACAGGTTAGTTAGCCATTCGTCAAATACCCCATGGTTCTGACGGATCTTGCTTGTATGTTCCTTCAACCACTGCAATTGTTTATGAATTGATTCACCATGATCAGACAAATTCATGCAACACATACCTTCAAAATCCTCACAACCATGGCCTTGAGCTAATAGCAAAAAATCAATTGCAGCTCTATTTTGCAGAATAGCATGTCGCAAACTACCTTGATCCTCTAATAGGCTCTCTATTATCTCAGTGGTGACGTTAGCTTGCTTCTCAGCCCAGGAAGCTAACCGGCCGATCTGGTTCAGGGCGTTGCCTGCCGCTGCGCCAGGCACGAAGAAGGTCAAAAACACTCTTTCAGTGGGACTGCGTAGGGAAACTTGATCATTACAATCAGGTGAGAGCCCTATGGCTGCTCGCTTACTGCGGACGGCGGTCTCGTTCTTCGTGATATGTTTCCACCAATTTTGATCCGGTGCCAGCAACGTCAGCTTACCAAGATAACACGGACCACCCATTACACTTTTTGGGATTCCCTGCCAGGCCCTGTCACCACATATCAAAAAGACGTCTGGTGGCAAGGCCTTTGGGGTACCATTGTTCCAAATTAAGTGCTCCTTTTTTGCCTCAGCCCCAAGGACTCCCAGCCCCTGGCGGCTGGTGCCATTGGTGCCACAGAAGGAATCACGGTTTTGATAATCATAATAGACTGCTGTTGGGGTGACATTCGTCCACCCTGTCCAGTTAAATAACCGGTAAGGCTGCACGCGTCCCCCAAAATAGATACATGTTGAGTCCAATTGCCTGACGTGTTCCCAATTCTCATGGACCCCAACAGGTTTAGCTCCTGTGGGTCCCATGGCAGCGTTCTGTTTAGGCCTGCAATGAGGGTGGCACTGCAGTTAGCAGTTGACAGACTGCCACTGCAGCTTCCCGTGCTGTATTCCTGGAAGCTGTTGACAGTATAGCTGGGGACCCCTATTAAACATGTTCTAAAAGGTTGGGTAGCAGAAGCTAGAGATAAACAGAAAGCGTCTTGCCCTGTCTTATTCGCCCAGGTAACCCACATGTCGTGTCTGGGCTCAATCTTGTAGAGCGCCATTACCACTGGGAACAGTATCCCCAGAATCAGGATCTTCGTCTTCTTGTTCGGTTGATGAGTCATGGCGAGTCAAGACAGGCTTCACGTTCTTGCTGGGTACCCACACTGGACCACGATCTGTGGAAACACACATATAACCTCGACCATTAAAAATAACAGGGGCGGGCCCAGACCATATTCCAGAGGCTGGGTCCCTATACATTACTTTAAACTGGGGTAACGCTGTTGTATTATTAAATTTAAGCTGCTGATGGTGAATGATCACCGGGGGCTCCTCACGGTCGCCCATGAGACAGAGATAATTCAGGGTGAAGAGCGCACGGTGCAGCCTCTGCTGTGCGTCCGTCTCCTCACCTTTTTGTTTTCTGAGATAGTCTTTTAATACGTGGTGGGTACATTCTACTAGCCCTTGCCCGGTAGGTGAGTGTGGAATTCCCGTAACATGATCAACCCCCCATCAAGATAAGAATGTTCTAAACTTTTGGCTGACATAGGCAGGTCCATTATCCGTTTTTATACGCTCAGGCACACCCAATACGGCAAAACAGGCCAAAAGGTGTTTGCACACATGATGTGCCTTTTCTCCGGGTAATGCAGTTGCCCGTATCATTTTTGAAAAGGTATCAATGGTTACATGCACATACTTTAATCGGCCGAACTCGGGAATATGTGTGACATCCATCTGCCATAATTCTAGAGCTTTCAGCCCTTTTGGATTTACTCCAAGCCCAATGCCTGGGCCATGGTTTCCACATCTGGGGCAAGCCTGTACAATACCTCGGGCCTCACTCTCTGTTAAGCCAAATTGCCTTTTTAAGCCCTTGGCATTTTGATGGAACGTGTCGTGACTTTGCCTAGCTTGCTGAAACTTATCCATAGGAGGTAGATGACATATGGAGCTAACCAGGCTGTCAGCAAGCTGATTGCCTTGGCCTAGCCCCACATCCAGCTGGTGACTACGAATGTGGATAACACAACAAGCTGCTGTTCGTTGACTCAGCACAGAGCGAAGGTAATGAACAGGCTTCCCAACCTCGGGTTAGATGTTTCCCTTATTAAGGCATTCTCCAGTCGTGGTACTATCCCTGCTACATACATTGAGTCAGTCACTACGTTTAGAGGAGTATCTAACCAATTGGTTAGAGCCCAAACTACCGCAGTTAATTCCAAAGTCTGAAGGAAATCTCGAGGCTGTCCCTCCATAACGTGCGGTTTCCATTGCTCACCTTCTTTCCACACGCATGCGGCGCGTCGCAAGCGCTTACCCGCATCCGTGTAGACAGTAATGCCATCTGAAAGGGGTTCCCTACTTACTTTGGACTTTTCTATCCATTGATTTCGCTGTAGCACCTGCCATAACTTTCCCTGAGGCTGACACGAATGTACCTTACCGCAGAAACCTAACAGAGCATTTTGTATGTCCACAGCATTGTGGAGCCACCACTCTAGATCAGGCAGGTTAACAGGTATACTGATATCGTTCGGCTCTTGACCACTGATCTCTAAAATTCTTAATCGCCCTTTGCGTATCAATTCACCTACTGCTTCGGTTCGGGTCTGGACACTCGTTTTTGGTTGTACACTCAAAAATACCCATTCCAAGATGTTAAATATATCATTGTGACTTTTGCTTTTGTCAGTGGCGTCTGGCAGAACTGGGGAAGGAGGCTCCTCGCTGCCATGTTGCCACTGACAAATGACCGCGTATGGTGAGTCTTTTCCATTACATATGAGTAAGGATATGGGCAGGCTTAGGAGACAGCGCGAGGACCATGACTGATGTAGTTTTTCTGTGATACGCTGTAATGCAGCATGTTGTTCAGGTGTCAGAGTAATCTTGTTAGCAGGATTTGGGCCTCGCAGCAAAGCTGTCAGGGGTGCAATATCAGTATTAGAGATACCAACACAACGCCGCACCCACTGGATGTCACCAAGTAAGGTTTGGACATCATGTAAGGTACATAATTGAGTCGCAAGCTCTGTTTTTTGGGGTCGAATTTTTGACTCTGCAACGGTCCATCCAAGATATTTCCATGGAGCCGTGCGTTGGATCTTTTCTGGTGCAATGACAAGTCCCTTTGTCGACAGAATGTCACTTAATTGTGTTAATGACTGTTCTGTAAAAGGCTCTGCCTGACAACAAAGAATGTCATCCATATAGTGGTAAATGATGGTGTCCAGCCATTGATTTCGAAGTGGCTGTAGTGCCCATGCGACATAAAGTTGACACAAAGTCGGTGAGTTTTTCATTCCTTGCGGTAAAACAACCCACTCATAACGCTCCGTGGATGCAGCCTTGTTTATTGCTGGTACAGAAAAGGCAAAGCGTTGTGTATCTTGAGGATGTAATGGGATGGTAAAAAAGCAGTCCTTTAAGTCAACTATCAGTATGTGCCACCCGTCTGGTAACATGCTAGGTGATGGCATTCCGGGTTGCAGCGTTCCCATATGTGGAAACGGTGTCACGGGCCTGTCGTAAATTCTTCCAATCATGCGATTCCCACTTTCCCTGGCCGTGTTGGAATACTATCGGTAAGGCCAAAGGAGCGGAACTGCCTTTCTCCCCGGTGGCTTGCCACTGTCCTTCCGCTATGGCCTCTTTAATAATATCACCCCAGCTGGACTCCCTTGGAAGTCCAGAAGAGGGGGTCATTAAGCAGGGAGATATCCCTTTGTCTTTCTCTTGCGCCTGCAGCTCCACTTTTTTCAGGCGCTCTGAGAGTTCCTGCAGCATTCTCACAATTTCCCCTGGTGACGGCGGTACCCTACTCTTGTCCGGTGCACTATTCTCCAAAGGCTCGCGGGCTGAAAACAGCGGGGGGTGCTCTGATAGAGTCTGACATGAGCTGGTGGTATCGGTAAAGGAGGGGTTAAGCGGCCGCTGAGGTGGAACAGGCGGCGGCAACGGCAGGTACAGAGGAGCTACACGAGACGGCGGTGAGGGGGGAAAACCGGGGGGAGGCCGGCCCTCCTTTCCGTCCAGATCGATGAGGTCAGCAAGGGGCGCGGCGCCCGCCCCTCTTTGAGCCTCCTCCGGGTGCACTTCCGCGTTTGCCTCAGAGCTCGGACCGGTCGGCTCTGAGGAAACCTCCGCCTTCTGGGAAGGAGCTGGCAAAGATGCCGGCAGCCCTTCCCCCCCAGAGTCCTCCCGCACCCTTTGCAGCACCTCCGCGACAGTCCGACACGCCGGCACCGTTGGCCCTTTAATAGGGAGTGGTCCGCCGAAAAATCGCAACATCAAGCTTGTCTTACTCGGAGAGGGTCTGATAGCGGCAGCTCCGGGGCTCAGCATTTTCGCAGCCGCGGACGCTACTTCCCTCTCTGCCTTCATTACAGTTAAAGTTTCCAACACAGTATTCCAAAGTACGCGAACGGCTTTTATCTCCTTTTCCTCCTTCTCACTTCCCCCGATCGTCTTCTGCCACATTGCTCCCCCAAACTCTTGCCACTCAGACACCGAAAACAACAGGTGGGGGTCAGAAAAATGGCCCCAACGCCGTCCCAACTTGATCAAATCGTATACCTGCTTCGCCGGGGATTCTATCCCTCTCTTAGAGAGGATTCCGACGAGCAGTGTGGCCGCAGCCTCAGTTTCCATGGCTGAGCCTGAGAGGTGGGGAGCGACCCCACAGACCGGTGTCTGCCCTGCTGCAGTTTAAGGCAGCGCCTTCTCTCAGCTGAAATTTCCCACTCCCCTCCTCTAGCTGCTTACCGCAGGCTCGGAGATCTTAGTGGAGCTGAACCATCCTCTGCTACCAGATGTCGGAGGACGCCGGAGTGGGAGGCGGGCCCGGAGTAACGATGGAGTCTCAATATGAGTATGGTCGTTCTCCTTTATTAGAGTTTACACAAAGTATATATATCGACAAGCAATACGCATGCGCTAGCAATAGTTACATGATTGGTTACAGTTTCTGTCCACACGCATAAAGCGGATACATGATTGGTGCAAGGTTGCTGTCTACGCTCCGTCGACATTTATGGAACCTAGTTCCGTCCAGACTTGTTTACCAGTTTTGTGAATACCTTCTTTTGTAGTGCTCAAGGCCGCTATACGGCCACTTTCAGCAGGCTTCAGCAGGCTCGCTTGCCTTGGCCTAGATAAGGCCGCCTTCAGCAGGCTCGCTTGCCTTGGCCTAGATTCCTTCCTCTACCCCGAAGACGGGATTGCTCATCCCAATCAGAGCGTGCTCTCTCTCACTTAACCATTCCCATAACCATTCCTCCATCATTTCCCCCTCTTGTTTTTGAGCAATCCAGGCGTGGTTCACTACCTTTAGCAGAGCGTTCTTGAAGCAGCTCAGTACTACACATAAGCACAAACTGACAACTACAAGGATTAGTAAAATGCGTAAGCCTTCAGTAAGTAATCCTGTTAGCCATTGTGGTAGATTTCCAAACAGGTTAGTTAGCCATTCGTCAAATACCCCATGGTTCTGACGGATCTTGCTTGTATGTTCCTTCAACCACTGCAATTGTTTATGAATTGATTCACCATGATCAGACAAATTCATGCAACACATACCTTCAAAATCCTCACAACCATGGCCTTGAGCTAATAGCAAAAAATCAATTGCAGCTCTATTTTGCAGAATAGCATGTCGCAAACTACCTTGATCCTCTAATAGGCTCTCTATTATCTCAGTGGTGACGTTAGCTTGCTTCTCAGCCCAGGAAGCTAACCGGCCGATCTGGTTCAGGGCGTTGCCTGCCGCTGCGCCAGGCACGAAGAAGGTCAAAAACACTCTTTCAGTGGGACTGCGTAGGGAAACTTGATCATTACAATCAGGTGAGAGCCCTATGGCTGCTCGCTTACTGCGGACGGCGGTCTCGTTCTTCGTGATATGTTTCCACCAATTTTGATCCGGTGCCAGCAACGTCAGCTTACCAAGATAACACGGACCACCCATTACACTTTTTGGGATTCCCTGCCAGGCCCTGTCACCACATATCAAAAAGACGTCTGGTGGCAAGGCCTTTGGGGTACCATTGTTCCAAATTAAGTGCTCCTTTTTTGCCTCAGCCCCAAGGGCTCCCAGCCCCTGGCGGCTGGTGCCATTGGTGCCACAGAAGGAATCACGGTTTTGATAATCATAATAGACTGCTGTTGGGGTGACATTCGTCCACCCTGTCCAGTTAAATAACCGGTAAGGCTGCACGCGTCCCCCAAAATAGATACATGTTGAGTCCAATTGCCTGACGTGTTCCCAATTCTCATGGACCCCAACAGGTTTAGCTCCTGTGGGTCCCATGGCAGCGTTCTGTTTAGGCCTGCAATGAGGGTGGCACTGCAGTTAGCAGTTGACAGACTGCCACTGCAGCTTCCCGTGCTGTATTCCTGGAAGCTGTTGACAGTATAGCTGGGGACCCCTATTAAACATGTTCTAAAAGGTTGGGTAGCAGAAGCTAGAGATAAACAGAAAGCGTCTTGCCCTGTCTTATTCGCCCAGGTAACCCACATGTCGTGTCTGGGCTCAATCTTGTAGAGCGCCATTACCACTGGGAACAGTATCCCCAGAATCAGGATCTTCGTCTTCTTGTTCGGTTGATGAGTCATGGCGAGTCAAGACAGGCTTCACGTTCTTGCTGGGTACCCACACTGGACCACGATCTGTGGAAACACACATATAACCTCGACCATTAAAAATAACAGGGGCGGGCCCAGACCATATTCCGGAGGCTGGGTCCCTATACATTACTTTAAACTGGGGTAACGCTGTTGTATTATTAAATTTAAGCTGCTGATGGTGAATGATCACCGGGGGCTCCTCACGGTCGCCCATGAGACAGAGATAATTCAGGGTGAAGAGCGCACGGTGCAGCCTCTGCTGTGCGTCCGTCTCCTCACCTTTTTGTTTTCTGAGATAGTCTTTTAATACGTGGTGGGTACATTCTACTAGCCCTTGCCCGGTAGGTGAGTGTGGAATTCCCGTAACATGATCAACCCCCCATCAAGATAAGAATGTTCTAAACTTTTGGCTGACATAGGCAGGTCCATTATCCGTTTTTATACGCTCAGGCACACCCAATACGGCAAAACAGGCCAAAAGGTGTTTGCACACATGATGTGCCTTTTCTCCGGGTAATGCAGTTGCCCGTATCATTTTTGAAAAGGTATCAATGGTTACATGCACATACTTTAATCGGCCGAACTCGGGAATATGTGTGACATCCATCTGCCATAATTCTAGAGCTTTCAGCCCTTTTGGATTTACTCCAAGCCCAATGCCTGGGCCATGGTTTCCACATCTGGGGCAAGCCTGTACAATACCTCGGGCCTCACTCTCTGTTAAGCCAAATTGCCTTTTTAAGCCCTTGGCATTTTGATGGAACGTGTCGTGACTTTGCCTAGCTTGCTGAAACTTATCCATAGGAGGTAGATGACATATGGAGCTAACCAGGCTGTCAGCAAGCTGATTGCCTTGGCCTAGCCCCACATCCAGCTGGTGACTACGAATGTGGATAACACAACAAGCTGCTGTTCGTTGACTCAGCACAGAGCGAAGGTAATGAACAGGCTTCCCAACCTCGGGTTAGATGTTTCCCTTATTAAGGCATTCTCCAGTCGTGGTACTATCCCTGCTACATACATTGAGTCAGTCACTACGTTTAGAGGAGTATCTAACCAATTGGTTAGAGCCCAAACTACCGCAGTTAATTCCAAAGTCTGAAGGAAATCTCGAGGCTGTCCCTCCATAACGTGCGGTTTCCATTGCTCACCTTCTTTCCACACGCATGCGGCGCGTCGCAAGCGCTTACCCGCATCCGTGTAGACAGTAATGCCATCTGAAAGGGGTTCCCTACTTACTTTGGACTTTTCTATCCATTGATTTCGCTGTAGCACCTGCCATAACTTTCCCTGAGGCTGACACGAATGTACCTTACCGCAGAAACCTAACAGAGCATTTTGTATGTCCACAGCATTGTGGAGCCACCACTCTAGATCAGGCAGGTTAACAGGTATACTGATATCGTTCGGCTCTTGACCACTGATCTCTAAAATTCTTAATCGCCCTTTGCGTATCAATTCACCTACTGCTTCGGTTCGGGTCTGGACACTCGTTTTTGGTTGTACACTCAAAAATACCCATTCCAAGATGTTAAATATATCATTGTGACTTTTGCTTTTGTCAGTGGCGTCTGGCAGAACTGGGGAAGGAGGCTCCTCGCTGCCATGTTGCCACTGACAAATGACCGCGTATGGTGAGTCTTTTCCATTACATATGAGTAAGGATATGGGCAGGCTTAGGAGACAGCGCGAGGACCATGACTGATGTAGTTTTTCTGTGATACGCTGTAACGCAGCATGTTGTTCAGGTGTCAGAGTAATCTTGTTAGCAGGATTTGGGCCTCGCAGCAAAGCTGTCAGGGGTGCAATATCAGTATTAGAGATACCAACACAACGCCGCACCCACTGGATGTCACCAAGTAAGGTTTGGACATCATGTAAGGTACATAATTGAGTCGCAAGCTCTGTTTTTTGGGGTCGAATTTTTGACTCTGCAACGGTCCATCCAAGATATTTCCATGGAGCCGTGCGTTGGATCTTTTCTGGTGCAATGACAAGTCCCTTTGTCGACAGAATGTCACTTAATTGTGTTAATGACTGTTCTGTAAAAGGCTCTGCCTGACAACAAAGAATGTCATCCATATAGTGGTAAATGATGGTGTCCAGCCATTGATTTCGAAGTGGCTGTAGTGCCCATGCGACATAAAGTTGACACAAAGTCGGTGAGTTTTTCATTCCTTGCGGTAAAACAACCCACTCATAACGCTCCGTGGATGCAGCCTTGTTTATTGCTGGTACAGAAAAGGCAAAGCGTTGTGTATCTTGAGGATGTAATGGGATGGTAAAAAAGCAGTCCTTTAAGTCAACTATCAGTATGTGCCACCCGTCTGGTAACATGCTAGGTGATGGCATTCCGGGTTGCAGCGTTCCCATATGTGGAAACGGTGTCACGGGCCTGTCGTAAATTCTTCCAATCATGCGATTCCCACTTTCCCTGGCCGTGTTGGAATACTATCGGTAAGGCCAAAGGAGCGGAACTGCCTTTCTCCCCGGTGGCTTGCCACTGTCCTTCCGCTATGGCCTCTTTAATAATATCACCCCAGCTGGACTCCCTTGGAAGTCCAGAAGAGGGGGTCATTAAGCAGGGAGATATCCCTTTGTCTTTCTCTTGCGCCTGCAGCTCCACTTTTTTCAGGCGCTCTGAGAGTTCCTGCAGCATTCTCACAATTTCCCCTGGTGACGGCGGTACCCTACTCTTGTCCGGTGCACTATTCTCCAAAGGCTCGCGGGCTGAAAACAGCGGGGGGTGCTCTGATAGAGTCTGACATGAGCTGGTGGTATCGGTAAAGGAGGGGTTAAGCGGCCGCTGAGGTGGAACAGGCGGCGGCAACGGCAGGTACAGAGGAGCTACACGAGACGGCGGTGAGGGGGGAAAACCGGGGGGAGGCCGGCCCTCCTTTCCGTCCAGATCGATGAGGTCAGCAAGGGGCGCGGCGCCCGCCCCTCTTTGAGCCTCCTCCGGGTGCACTTCCGCGTTTGCCTCAGAGCTCGGACCGGTCGGCTCTGAGGAAACCTCCGCCTTCTGGGAAGGAGCTGGCAAAGATGCCGGCAGCCCTTCCCCCCCAGAGTCCTCCCGCACCCTTTGCAGCACCTCCGCGACAGTCCGACACGCCGGCACCGTTGGCCCTTTAATAGGGAGTGGTCCGCCGAAAAATCGCAACATCAAGCTTGTCTTACTCGGAGAGGGTCTGATAGCGGCAGCTCCGGGGCTCAGCATTTTCGCAGCCGCGGACGCTACTTCCCTCTCTGCCTTCATTACAGTTAAAGTTTCCAACACAGTATTCCAAAGTACGCGAACGGCTTTTATCTCCTTTTCCTCCTTCTCACTTCCCCCGATCGTCTTCTGCCACATTGCTCCCCCAAACTCTTGCCACTCAGACACCGAAAACAACAGGTGGGGGTCAGAAAAATGGCCCCAACGCCGTCCCAACTTGATCAAATCGTATACCTGCTTCGCCGGGGATTCTATCCCTCTCTTAGAGAGGATTCCGACGAGCAGTGTGGCCGCAGCCTCAGTTTCCATGGCTGAGCCTGAGAGGTGGGGAGCGACCCCACAGACCGGTGTCTGCCCTGCTGCAGTTTAAGGCAGCGCCTTCTCTCAGCTGAAATTTCCCACTCCCCTCCTCTAGCTGCTTACCGCAGGCTCGGAGATCTTAGTGGAGCTGAACCATCCTCTGCTACCAGATGTCGGAGGACGCCGGAGTGGGAGGCGGGCCCGGAGTAACGATGGAGTCTCAATATGAGTATGGTCGTTCTCCTTTATTAGAGTTTACACAAAGTATATATATCGACAAGCAATACGCATGCGCTAGCAATAGTTACATGATTGGTTACAGTTTCTGTCCACACGCATAAAGCGGATACATGATTGGTGCAAGGTTGCTGTCTACGCTCCGTCGACATTTATGGAACCTAGTTCCGTCCAGACTTGTTTACCAGTTTTGTGAATACCTTCTTTTGTAGTGCTCAAGGCCGCTATACGGCCACTTTCAGCAGGCTTCAGCAGGCTCGCTTGCCTTGGCCTAGATAAGGCCGCCTTCAGCAGGCTCGCTTGCCTTGGCCTAGATTCCTTCCTCTACCCCGAAGACGGGATTGCTCATCCCAATCAGAGCGTGCTCTCTCTCACTTAACCATTCCCATAACCATTCCTCCATCATTTCCCCCTCTTGTTTTTGAGCAATCCAGGCGTGGTTCACTACCTTTAGCAGAGCGTTCTTGAAGCAGCTCAGTACTACACATAAGCACAAACTGACAACTACAAGGATTAGTAAAATGCGTAAGCCTTCAGTAAGTAATCCTGTTAGCCATTGTGGTAGATTTCCAAACAGGTTAGTTAGCCATTCGTCAAATACCCCATGGTTCTGACGGATCTTGCTTGTATGTTCCTTCAACCACTGCAATTGTTTATGAATTGATTCACCATGATCAGACAAATTCATGCAACACATACCTTCAAAATCCTCACAACCATGGCCTTGAGCTAATAGCAAAAAATCAATTGCAGCTCTATTTTGCAGAATAGCATGTCGCAAACTACCTTGATCCTCTAATAGGCTCTCTATTATCTCAGTGGTGACGTTAGCTTGCTTCTCAGCCCAGGAAGCTAACCGGCCGATCTGGTTCAGGGCGTTGCCTGCCGCTGCGCCAGGCACGAAGAAGGTCAAAAACACTCTTTCAGTGGGACTGCGTAGGGAAACTTGATCATTACAATCAGGTGAGAGCCCTATGGCTGCTCGCTTACTGCGGACGGCGGTCTCGTTCTTCGTGATATGTTTCCACCAATTTTGATCCGGTGCCAGCAACGTCAGCTTACCAAGATAACACGGACCACCCATTACACTTTTTGGGATTCCCTGCCAGGCCCTGTCACCACATATCAAAAAGACGTCTGGTGGCAAGGCCTTTGGGGTACCATTGTTCCAAATTAAGTGCTCCTTTTTTGCCTCAGCCCCAAGGGCTCCCAGCCCCTGGCGGCTGGTGCCATTGGTGCCACAGAAGGAATCACGGTTTTGATAATCATAATAGACTGCTGTTGGGGTGACATTCGTCCACCCTGTCCAGTTAAATAACCGGTAAGGCTGCACGCGTCCCCCAAAATAGATACATGTTGAGTCCAATTGCCTGACGTGTTCCCAATTCTCATGGACCCCAACAGGTTTAGCTCCTGTGGGTCCCATGGCAGCGTTCTGTTTAGGCCTGCAATGAGGGTGGCACTGCAGTTAGCAGTTGACAGACTGCCACTGCAGCTTCCCGTGCTGTATTCCTGGAAGCTGTTGACAGTATAGCTGGGGACCCCTATTAAACATGTTCTAAAAGGTTGGGTAGCAGAAGCTAGAGATAAACAGAAAGCGTCTTGCCCTGTCTTATTCGCCCAGGTAACCCACATGTCGTGTCTGGGCTCAATCTTGTAGAGCGCCATTACCACTGGGAACAGTATCCCCAGAATCAGGATCTTCGTCTTCTTGTTCGGTTGATGAGTCATGGCGAGTCAAGACAGGCTTCACGTTCTTGCTGGGTACCCACACTGGACCACGATCTGTGGAAACACACATATAACCTCGACCATTAAAAATAACAGGGGCGGGCCCAGACCATATTCCGGAGGCTGGGTCCCTATACATTACTTTAAACTGGGGTAACGCTGTTGTATTATTAAATTTAAGCTGCTGATGGTGAATGATCACCGGGGGCTCCTCACGGTCGCCCATGAGACAGAGATAATTCAGGGTGAAGAGCGCACGGTGCAGCCTCTGCTGTGCGTCCGTCTCCTCACATTTTTGTTTTCTGAGATAGTCTTTTAATACGTGGTGGGTACATTCTACTAGCCCTTGCCCGGTAGGTGAGTGTGGAATTCCCGTAACATGATCAACCCCCCATCAAGATAAGAATGTTCTAAACTTTTGGCTGACATAGGCAGGTCCATTATCCGTTTTTATACGCTCAGGCACACCCAATACGGCAAAACAGGCCAAAAGGTGTTTGCACACATGATGTGCCTTTTCTCCGGGTAATGCAGTTGCCCGTATCATTTTTGAAAAGGTATCAATGGTTACATGCACATACTTTAATCGGCCGAACTCGGGAATATGTGTGACATCCATCTGCCATAATTCTAGAGCTTTCAGCCCTTTTGGATTTACTCCAAGCCCAATGCCTGGGCCATGGTTTCCACATCTGGGGCAAGCCTGTACAATACCTCGGGCCTCACTCTCTGTTAAGCCAAATTGCCTTTTTAAGCCCTTGGCATTTTGATGGAACGTGTCGTGACTTTGCCTAGCTTGCTGAAACTTATCCATAGGAGGTAGATGACATATGGAGCTAACCAGGCTGTCAGCAAGCTGATTGCCTTGGCCTAGCCCCACATCCAGCTGGTGACTACGAATGTGGATAACACAACAAGCTGCTGTTCGTTGACTCAGCACAGAGCGAAGGTAATGAACAGGCTTCCCAACCTCGGGTTAGATGTTTCCCTTATTAAGGCATTCTCCAGTCGTGGTACTATCCCTGCTACATACATTGAGTCAGTCACTACGTTTAGAGGAGTATCTAACCAATTGGTTAGAGCCCAAACTACCGCAGTTAATTCCAAAGTCTGAAGGAAATCTCGAGGCTGTCCCTCCATAACGTGCGGTTTCCATTGCTCACCTTCTTTCCACACGCATGCGGCGCGTCGCAAGCGCTTACCCGCATCCGTGTAGACAGTAATGCCATCTGAAAGGGGTTCCCTACTTACTTTGGACTTTTCTATCCATTGATTTCGCTGTAGCACCTGCCATAACTTTCCCTGAGGCTGACACGAATGTACCTTACCGCAGAAACCTAACAGAGCATTTTGTATGTCCACAGCATTGTGGAGCCACCACTCTAGATCAGGCAGGTTAACAGGTATACTGATATCGTTCGGCTCTTGACCACTGATCTCTAAAATTCTTAATCGCCCTTTGCGTATCAATTCACCTACTGCTTCGGTTCGGGTCTGGACACTCGTTTTTGGTTGTACACTCAAAAATACCCATTCCAAGATGTTAAATATATCATTGTGACTTTTGCTTTTGTCAGTGGCGTCTGGCAGAACTGGGGAAGGAGGCTCCTCGCTGCCATGTTGCCACTGACAAATGACCGCGTATGGTGAGTCTTTTCCATTACATATGAGTAAGGATATGGGCAGGCTTAGGAGACAGCGCGAGGACCATGACTGATGTAGTTTTTCTGTGATACGCTGTAACGCAGCATGTTGTTCAGGTGTCAGAGTAATCTTGTTAGCAGGATTTGGGCCTCGCAGCAAAGCTGTCAGGGGTGCAATATCAGTATTAGAGATACCAACACAACGCCGCACCCACTGGATGTCACCAAGTAAGGTTTGGACATCATGTAAGGTACATAATTGAGTCGCAAGCTCTGTTTTTTGGGGTCGAATTTTTGACTCTGCAACGGTCCATCCAAGATATTTCCATGGAGCCGTGCGTTGGATCTTTTCTGGTGCAATGACAAGTCCCTTTGTCGACAGAATGTCACTTAATTGTGTTAATGACTGTTCTGTAAAAGGCTCTGCCTGACAACAAAGAATGTCATCCATATAGTGGTAAATGATGGTGTCCAGCCATTGATTTCGAAGTGGCTGTAGTGCCCATGCGACATAAAGTTGACACAAAGTCGGTGAGTTTTTCATTCCTTGCGGTAAAACAACCCACTCATAACGCTCCGTGGATGCAGCCTTGTTTATTGCTGGTACAGAAAAGGCAAAGCGTTGTGTATCTTGAGGATGTAATGGGATGGTAAAAAAGCAGTCCTTTAAGTCAACTATCAGTATGTGCCACCCGTCTGGTAACATGCTAGGTGATGGCATTCCGGGTTGCAGCGTTCCCATATGTGGAAACGGTGTCACGGGCCTGTCGTAAATTCTTCCAATCATGCGATTCCCACTTTCCCTGGCCGTGTTGGAATACTATCGGTAAGGCCAAAGGAGCGGAACTGCCTTTCTCCCCGGTGGCTTGCCACTGTCCTTCCGCTATGGCCTCTTTAATAATATCACCCCAGCTGGACTCCCTTGGAAGTCCAGAAGAGGGGGTCATTAAGCAGGGAGATATCCCTTTGTCTTTCTCTTGCGCCTGCAGCTCCACTTTTTTCAGGCGCTCTGAGAGTTCCTGCAGCATTCTCACAATTTCCCCTGGTGACGGCGGTACCCTACTCTTGTCCGGTGCACTATTCTCCAAAGGCTCGCGGGCTGAAAACAGCGGGGGGTGCTCTGATAGAGTCTGACATGAGCTGGTGGTATCGGTAAAGGAGGGGTTAAGCGGCCGCTGAGGTGGAACAGGCGGCGGCAACGGCAGGTACAGAGGAGCTACACGAGACGGCGGTGAGGGGGGAAAACCGGGGGGAGGCCGGCCCTCCTTTCCGTCCAGATCGATGAGGTCAGCAAGGGGCGCGGCGCCCGCCCCTCTTTGAGCCTCCTCCGGGTGCACTTCCGCGTTTGCCTCAGAGCTCGGACCGGTCGGCTCTGAGGAAACCTCCGCCTTCTGGGAAGGAGCTGGCAAAGATGCCGGCAGCCCTTCCCCCCCAGAGTCCTCCCGCACCCTTTGCAGCACCTCCGCGACAGTCCGACACGCCGGCACCGTTGGCCCTTTAATAGGGAGTGGTCCGCCGAAAAATCGCAACATCAAGCTTGTCTTACTCGGAGAGGGTCTGATAGCGGCAGCTCCGGGGCTCAGCATTTTCGCAGCCGCGGACGCTACTTCCCTCTCTGCCTTCATTACAGTTAAAGTTTCCAACACAGTATTCCAAAGTACGCGAACGGCTTTTATCTCCTTTTCCTCCTTCTCACTTCCCCCGATCGTCTTCTGCCACATTGCTCCCCCAAACTCTTGCCACTCAGACACCGAAAACAACAGGTGGGGGTCAGAAAAATGGCCCCAACGCCGTCCCAACTTGATCAAATCGTATACCTGCTTCGCCGGGGATTCTATCCCTCTCTTAGAGAGGATTCCGACGAGCAGTGTGGCCGCAGCCTCAGTTTCCATGGCTGAGCCTGAGAGGTGGGGAGCGACCCCACAGACCGGTGTCTGCCCTGCTGCAGTTTAAGGCAGCGCCTTCTCTCAGCTGAAATTTCCCACTCCCCTCCTCTAGCTGCTTACCGCAGGCTCGGAGATCTTAGTGGAGCTGAACCATCCTCTGCTACCAGATGTCGGAGGACGCCGGAGTGGGAGGCGGGCCCGGAGTAACGATGGAGTCTCAATATGAGTATGGTCGTTCTCCTTTATTAGAGTTTACACAAAGTATATATATCGACAAGCAATACGCATGCGCTAGCAATAGTTACATGATTGGTTACAGTTTCTGTCCACACGCATAAAGCGGATACATGATTGGTGCAAGGTTGCTGTCTACGCTCCGTCGACATTTATGGAACCTAGTTCCGTCCAGACTTGTTTACCAGTTTTGTGAATACCTTCTTTTGTAGTGCTCAAGGCCGCTATACGGCCACTTTCAGCAGGCTTCAGCAGGCTCGCTTGCCTTGGCCTAGATAAGGCCGCCTTCAGCAGGCTCGCTTGCCTTGGCCTAGATTCCTTCCTCTACCCCGAAGACGGGATTGCTCATCCCAATCAGAGCGTGCTCTCTCTCACTTAACCATTCCCATAACCATTCCTCCATCATTTCCCCCTCTTGTTTTTGAGCAATCCAGGCGTGGTTCACTACCTTTAGCAGAGCGTTCTTGAAGCAGCTCAGTACTACACATAAGCACAAACTGACAACTACAAGGATTAGTAAAATGCGTAAGCCTTCAGTAAGTAATCCTGTTAGCCATTGTGGTAGATTTCCAAACAGGTTAGTTAGCCATTCGTCAAATACCCCATGGTTCTGACGGATCTTGCTTGTATGTTCCTTCAACCACTGCAATTGTTTATGAATTGATTCACCATGATCAGACAAATTCATGCAACACATACCTTCAAAATCCTCACAACCATGGCCTTGAGCTAATAGCAAAAAATCAATTGCAGCTCTATTTTGCAGAATAGCATGTCGCAAACTACCTTGATCCTCTAATAGGCTCTCTATTATCTCAGTGGTGACGTTAGCTTGCTTCTCAGCCCAGGAAGCTAACCGGCCGATCTGGTTCAGGGCGTTGCCTGCCGCTGCGCCAGGCACGAAGAAGGTCAAAAACACTCTTTCAGTGGGACTGCGTAGGGAAACTTGATCATTACAATCAGGTGAGAGCCCTATGGCTGCTCGCTTACTGCGGACGGCGGTCTCGTTCTTCGTGATATGTTTCCACCAATTTTGATCCGGTGCCAGCAACGTCAGCTTACCAAGATAACACGGACCACCCATTACACTTTTTGGGATTCCCTGCCAGGCCCTGTCACCACATATCAAAAAGACGTCTGGTGGCAAGGCCTTTGGGGTACCATTGTTCCAAATTAAGTGCTCCTTTTTTGCCTCAGCCCCAAGGACTCCCAGCCCCTGGCGGCTGGTGCCATTGGTGCCACAGAAGGAATCACGGTTTTGATAATCATAATAGACTGCTGTTGGGGTGACATTCGTCCACCCTGTCCAGTTAAATAACCGGTAAGGCTGCACGCGTCCCCCAAAATAGATACATGTTGAGTCCAATTGCCTGACGTGTTCCCAATTCTCATGGACCCCAACAGGTTTAGCTCCTGTGGGTCCCATGGCAGCGTTCTGTTTAGGCCTGCAATGAGGGTGGCACTGCAGTTAGCAGTTGACAGACTGCCACTGCAGCTTCCCGTGCTGTATTCCTGGAAGCTGTTGACAGTATAGCTGGGGACCCCTATTAAACATGTTCTAAAAGGTTGGGTAGCAGAAGCTAGAGATAAACAGAAAGCGTCTTGCCCTGTCTTATTCGCCCAGGTAACCCACATGTCGTGTCTGGGCTCAATCTTGTAGAGCGCCATTACCACTGGGAACAGTATCCCCAGAATCAGGATCTTCGTCTTCTTGTTCGGTTGATGAGTCATGGCGAGTCAAGACAGGCTTCACGTTCTTGCTGGGTACCCACACTGGACCACGATCTGTGGAAACACACATATAACCTCGACCATTAAAAATAACAGGGGCGGGCCCAGACCATATTCCGGAGGCTGGGTCCCTATACATTACTTTAAACTGGGGTAACGCTGTTGTATTATTAAATTTAAGCTGCTGATGGTGAATGATCACCGGGGGCTCCTCACGGTCGCCCATGAGACAGAGATAATTCAGGGTGAAGAGCGCACGGTGCAGCCTCTGCTGTGCGTCCGTCTCCTCACCTTTTTGTTTTCTGAGATAGTCTTTTAATACGTGGTGGGTACATTCTACTAGCCCTTGCCCGGTAGGTGAGTGTGGAATTCCCGTAACATGATCAACCCCCCATCAAGATAAGAATGTTCTAAACTTTTGGCTGACATAGGCAGGTCCATTATCCGTTTTTATACGCTCAGGCACACCCAATACGGCAAAACAGGCCAAAAGGTGTTTGCACACATGATGTGCCTTTTCTCCGGGTAATGCAGTTGCCCGTATCATTTTTGAAAAGGTATCAATGGTTACATGCACATACTTTAATCGGCCGAACTCGGGAATATGTGTGACATCCATCTGCCATAATTCTAGAGCTTTCAGCCCTTTTGGATTTACTCCAAGCCCAATGCCTGGGCCATGGTTTCCACATCTGGGGCAAGCCTGTACAATACCTCGGGCCTCACTCTCTGTTAAGCCAAATTGCCTTTTTAAGCCCTTGGCATTTTGATGGAACGTGTCGTGACTTTGCCTAGCTTGCTGAAACTTATCCATAGGAGGTAGATGACATATGGAGCTAACCAGGCTGTCAGCAAGCTGATTGCCTTGGCCTAGCCCCACATCCAGCTGGTGACTACGAATGTGGATAACACAACAAGCTGCTGTTCGTTGACTCAGCACAGAGCGAAGGTAATGAACAGGCTTCCCAACCTCGGGTTAGATGTTTCCCTTATTAAGGCATTCTCCAGTCGTGGTACTATCCCTGCTACATACATTGAGTCAGTCACTACGTTTAGAGGAGTATCTAACCAATTGGTTAGAGCCCAAACTACCGCAGTTAATTCCAAAGTCTGAAGGAAATCCCGAGGCTGTCCCTCCATAACGTGCGGTTTCCATTGCTCACCTTCTTTCCACACGCATGCGGCGCGTCGCAAGCGCTTACCCGCATCCGTGTAGACAGTAATGCCATCTGAAAGGGGTTCCCTACTTACTTTGGACTTTTCTATCCATTGATTTCGCTGTAGCACCTGCCATAACTTTCCCTGAGGCTGACACGAATGTACCTTACCGCAGAAACCTAACAGAGCATTTTGTATGTCCACAGCATTGTGGAGCCACCACTCTAGATCAGGCAGGTTAACAGGTATACTGATATCGTTCGGCTCTTGACCACTGATCTCTAAAATTCTTAATCACCCTTTGCGTATCAATTCACCTACTGCTTCGGTTCGGGTCTGGACACTCGTTTTTGGTTGTACACTCAAAAATACCCATTCCAAGATGTTAAATATATCATTGTGACTTTTGCTTTTGTCAGTGGCGTCTGGCAGAACTGGGGAAGGAGGCTCCTCGCTGCCATGTTGCCACTGACAAATGACCGCGTATGGTGAGTCTTTTCCATTACATATGAGTAAGGATATGGGCAGGCTTAGGAGACAGCGCGAGGACCATGACTGATGTAGTTTTTCTGTGATACGCTGTAACGCAGCATGTTGTTCAGGTGTCAGAGTAATCTTGTTAGCAGGATTTGGGCCTCGCAGCAAAGCTGTCAGGGGTGCAATATCAGTATTAGAGATACCAACACAACGCCGCACCCACTGGATGTCACCAAGTAAGGTTTGGACATCATGTAAGGTACATAATTGAGTCGCAAGCTCTGTTTTTTGGGGTCGAATTTTTGACTCTGCAACGGTCCATCCAAGATATTTCCATGGAGCCGTGCGTTGGATCTTTTCTGGTGCAATGACAAGTCCCTTTGTCGACAGAATGTCACTTAATTGTGTTAATGACTGTTCTGTAAAAGGCTCTGCCTGACAACAAAGAATGTCATCCATATAGTGGTAAATGATGGTGTCCAGCCATTGATTTCGAAGTGGCTGTAGTGCCCATGCGACATAAAGTTGACACAAAGTCGGTGAGTTTTTCATTCCTTGCGGTAAAACAACCCACTCATAACGCTCCGTGGATGCAGCCTTGTTTATTGCTGGTACAGAAAAGGCAAAGCGTTGTGTATCTTGAGGATGCAATGGGATGGTAAAAAAGCAGTCCTTTAAGTCAACTATCAGTATGTGCCACCCGTCTGGTAACATGCTAGGTGATGGCATTCCGGGTTGCAGCGTTCCCATATGTGGAAACGGTGTCACGGGCCTGTCGTAAATTCTTCCAATCATGCGATTCCCACTTTCCCTGGCCGTGTTGGAATACTATCGGTAAGGCCAAAGGAGCGGAACTGCCTTTCTCCCCGGTGGCTTGCCACTGTCCTTCCGCTATGGCCTCTTTAATAATATCACCCCAGCTGGACTCCCTTGGAAGTCCAGAAGAGGGGGTCATTAAGCAGGGAGATATCCCTTTGTCTTTCTCTTGCGCCTGCAGCTCCACTTTTTTCAGGCGCTCTGAGAGTTCCTGCAGCATTCTCACAATTTCCCCTGGTGACGGCGGTACCCTACTCTTGTCCGGTGCACTATTCTCCAAAGGCTCGCGGGCTGAAAACAGCGGGGGGTGCTCTGATAGAGTCTGACATGAGCTGGTGGTATCGGTAAAGGAGGGGTTAAGCGGCCGCTGAGGTGGAACAGGCGGCGGCAACGGCAGGTACAGAGGAGCTACACGAGACGGCGGTGAGGGGGGAAAACCGGGGGGAGGCCGGCCCTCCTTTCCGTCCAGATCGATGAGGTCAGCAAGGGGCGCGGCGCCCGCCCCTCTTTGAGCCTCCTCCGGGTGCACTTCCGCGTTTGCCTCAGAGCTCGGACCGGTCGGCTCTGAGGAAACCTCCGCCTTCTGGGAAGGAGCTGGCAAAGATGCCGGCAGCCCTTCCCCCCCAGAGTCCTCCCGCACCCTTTGCAGCACCTCCGCGACAGTCCGACACGCCGGCACCGTTGGCCCTTTAATAGGGAGTGGTCCGCCGAAAAATCGCAACATCAAGCTTGTCTTACTCGGAGAGGGTCTGATAGCGGCAGCTCCGGGGCTCAGCATTTTCGCAGCCGCGGACGCTACTTCCCTCTCTGCCTTCATTACAGTTAAAGTTTCCAACACAGTATTCCAAAGTACGCGAACGGCTTTTATCTCCTTTTCCTCCTTCTCACTTCCCCCGATCGTCTTCTGCCACATTGCTCCCCCAAACTCTTGCCACTCAGACACCGAAAACAACAGGTGGGGGTCAGAAAAATGGCCCCAACGCCGTCCCAACTTGATCAAATCGTATACCTGCTTCGCCGGGGATTCTATCCCTCTCTTAGAGAGGATTCCGACGAGCAGTGTGGCCGCAGCCTCAGTTTCCATGGCTGAGCCTGAGAGGTGGGGAGCGACCCCACAGACCGGTGTCTGCCCTGCTGCAGTTTAAGGCAGCGCCTTCTCTCAGCTGAAATTTCCCACTCCCCTCCTCTAGCTGCTTACCGCAGGCTCGGAGATCTTAGTGGAGCTGAACCATCCTCTGCTACCAGATGTCGGAGGACGCCGGAGTGGGAGGCGGGCCCGGAGTAACGATGGAGTCTCAATATGAGTATGGTCGTTCTCCTTTATTAGAGTTTACACAAAGTATATATATCGACAAGCAATACGCATGCGCTAGCAATAGTTACATGATTGGTTACAGTTTCTGTCCACACGCATAAAGCGGATACATGATTGGTGCAAGGTTGCTGTCTACGCTCCGTCGACATTTATGGAACCTAGTTCCGTCCAGACTTGTTTACCAGTTTTGTGAATACCTTCTTTTGTAGTGCTCAAGGCCGCTATACGGCCACTTTCAGCAGGCTTCAGCAGGCTCGCTTGCCTTGGCCTAGATAAGGCCGCCTTCAGCAGGCTCGCTTGCCTTGGCCTAGATTCCTTCCTCTACCCCGAAGACGGGATTGCTCATCCCAATCAGAGCGTGCTCTCTCTCACTTAACCATTCCCATAACCATTCCTCCATCATTTCCCCCTCTTGTTTTTGAGCAATCCAGGCGTGGTTCACTACCTTTAGCAGAGCGTTCTTGAAGCAGCTCAGTACTACACATAAGCACAAACTGACAACTACAAGGATTAGTAAAATGCGTAAGCCTTCAGTAAGTAATCCTGTTAGCCATTGTGGTAGATTTCCAAACAGGTTAGTTAGCCATTCGTCAAATACCCCATGGTTCTGACGGATCTTGCTTGTATGTTCCTTCAACCACTGCAATTGTTTATGAATTGATTCACCATGATCAGACAAATTCATGCAACACATACCTTCAAAATCCTCACAACCATGGCCTTGAGCTAATAGCAAAAAATCAATTGCAGCTCTATTTTGCAGAATAGCATGTCGCAAACTACCTTGATCCTCTAATAGGCTCTCTATTATCTCAGTGGTGACGTTAGCTTGCTTCTCAGCCCAGGAAGCTAACCGGCCGATCTGGTTCAGGGCGTTGCCTGCCGCTGCGCCAGGCACGAAGAAGGTCAAAAACACTCTTTCAGTGGGACTGCGTAGGGAAACTTGATCATTACAATCAGGTGAGAGCCCTATGGCTGCTCGCTTACTGCGGACGGCGGTCTCGTTCTTCGTGATATGTTTCCACCAATTTTGATCCGGTGCCAGCAACGTCAGCTTACCAAGATAACACGGACCACCCATTACACTTTTTGGGATTCCCTGCCAGGCCCTGTCACCACATATCAAAAAGACGTCTGGTGGCAAGGCCTTTGGGGTACCATTGTTCCAAATTAAGTGCTCCTTTTTTGCCTCAGCCCCAAGGGCTCCCAGCCCCTGGCGGCTGGTGCCATTGGTGCCACAGAAGGAATCACGGTTTTGATAATCATAATAGACTGCTGTTGGGGTGACATTCGTCCACCCTGTCCAGTTAAATAACCGGTAAGGCTGCACGCGTCCCCCAAAATAGATACATGTTGAGTCCAATTGCCTGACGTGTTCCCAATTCTCATGGACCCCAACAGGTTTAGCTCCTGTGGGTCCCATGGCAGCGTTCTGTTTAGGCCTGCAATGAGGGTGGCACTGCAGTTAGCAGTTGACAGACTGCCACTGCAGCTTCCCGTGCTGTATTCCTGGAAGCTGTTGACAGTATAGCTGGGGACCCCTATTAAACATGTTCTAAAAGGTTGGGTAGCAGAAGCTAGAGATAAACAGAAAGCGTCTTGCCCTGTCTTATTCGCCCAGGTAACCCACATGTCGTGTCTGGGCTCAATCTTGTAGAGCGCCATTACCACTGGGAACAGTATCCCCAGAATCAGGATCTTCGTCTTCTTGTTCGGTTGATGAGTCATGGCGAGTCAAGACAGGCTTCACGTTCTTGCTGGGTACCCACACTGGACCACGATCTGTGGAAACACACATATAACCTCGACCATTAAAAATAACAGGGGCGGGCCCAGACCATATTCCGGAGGCTGGGTCCCTATACATTACTTTAAACTGGGGTAACGCTGTTGTATTATTAAATTTAAGCTGCTGATGGTGAATGATCACCGGGGGCTCCTCACGGTCGCCCATGAGACAGAGATAATTCAGGGTGAAGAGCGCACGGTGCAGCCTCTGCTGTGCGTCCGTCTCCTCACCTTTTTGTTTTCTGAGATAGTCTTTTAATACGTGGTGGGTACATTCTACTAGCCCTTGCCCGGTAGGTGAGTGTGGAATTCCCGTAACATGATCAACCCCCCATCAAGATAAGAATGTTCTAAACTTTTGGCTGACATAGGCAGGTCCATTATCCGTTTTTATACGCTCAGGCACACCCAATACGGCAAAACAGGCCAAAAGGTGTTTGCACACATGATGTGCCTTTTCTCCGGGTAATGCAGTTGCCCGTATCATTTTTGAAAAGGTATCAATGGTTACATGCACATACTTTAATCGGCCGAACTCGGGAATATGTGTGACATCCATCTGCCATAATTCTAGAGCTTTCAGCCCTTTTGGATTTACTCCAAGCCCAATGCCTGGGCCATGGTTTCCACATCTGGGGCAAGCCTGTACAATACCTCGGGCCTCACTCTCTGTTAAGCCAAATTGCCTTTTTAAGCCCTTGGCATTTTGATGGAACGTGTTGTGACTTTGCCTAGCTTGCTGAAACTTATCCATAGGAGGTAGATGACATATGGAGCTAACCAGGCTGTCAGCAAGCTGATTGCCTTGGCCTAGCCCCACATCCAGCTGGTGACTACGAATGTGGATAACACAACAAGCTGCTGTTCGTTGACTCAGCACAGAGCGAAGGTAATGAACAGGCTTCCCAACCTCGGGTTAGATGTTTCCCTTATTAAGGCATTCTCCAGTCGTGGTACTATCCCTGCTACATACATTGAGTCAGTCACTACGTTTAGAGGAGTATCTAACCAATTGGTTAGAGCCCAAACTACCGCAGTTAATTCCAAAGTCTGAAGGAAATCCCGAGGCTGTCCCTCCATAATGTGCGGTTTCCATTGCTCACCTTCTTTCCACACGCATGCGGCGCGTCGCAAGCGCTTACCCGCATCCGTGTAGACAGTAATGCCATCTGAAAGGGGTTCCCTACTTACTTTGGACTTTTCTATCCATTGATTTCGCTGTAGCACCTGCCATAACTTTCCCTGAGGCTGACACGAATGTACCTTACCGCAGAAACCTAACAGAGCATTTTGTATGTCCACAGCATTGTGGAGCCACCACTCTAGATCAGGCAGGTTAACAGGTATACTGATATCGTTCGGCTCTTGACCACTGATCTCTAAAATTCTTAATCGCCCTTTGCGTATCAATTCACCTACTGCTTCGGTTCGGGTCTGGACACTCGTTTTTGGTTGTACACTCAAAAATACCCATTCCAAGATGTTAAATATATCATTGTGACTTTTGCTTTTGTCAGTGGCGTCTGGCAGAACTGGGGAAGGAGGCTCCTCGCTGCCATGTTGCCACTGACAAATGACCGCGTATGGTGAGTCTTTTCCATTACATATGAGTAAGGATATGGGCAGGCTTAGGAGACAGCGCGAGGACCATGACTGATGTAGTTTTTCTGTGATACGCTGTAACGCAGCATGTTGTTCAGGTGTCAGAGTAATCTTGTTAGCAGGATTTGGGCCTCGCAGCAAAGCTGTCAGGGGTGCAATATCAGTATTAGAGATACCAACACAACGCCGCACCCACTGGATGTCACCAAGTAAGGTTTGGACATCATGTAAGGTACATAATTGAGTCGCAAGCTCTGTTTTTTGGGGTCGAATTTTTGACTCTGCAACGGTCCATCCAAGATATTTCCATGGAGCCGTGCGTTGGATCTTTTCTGGTGCAATGACAAGTCCCTTTGTCGACAGAATGTCACTTAATTGTGTTAATGACTGTTCTGTAAAAGGCTCTGCCTGACAACAAAGAATGTCATCCATATAGTGGTAAATGATGGTGTCCAGCCATTGATTTCGAAGTGGCTGTAGTGCCCATGCGACATAAAGTTGACACAAAGTCGGTGAGTTTTTCATTCCTTGCGGTAAAACAACCCACTCATAACGCTCCGTGGATGCAGCCTTGTTTATTGCTGGTACAGAAAAGGCAAAGCGTTGTGTATCTTGAGGATGTAATGGGATGGTAAAAAAGCAGTCCTTTAAGTCAACTATCAGTATGTGCCACCCGTCTGGTAACATGCTAGGTGATGGCATTCCGGGTTGCAGCGTTCCCATATGTGGAAACGGTGTCACGGGCCTGTCGTAAATTCTTCCAATCATGCGATTCCCACTTTCCCTGGCCGTGTTGGAATACTATCGGTAAGGCCAAAGGAGCGGAACTGCCTTTCTCCCCGGTGGCTTGCCACTGTCCTTCCGCTATGGCCTCTTTAATAATATCACCCCAGCTGGACTCCCTTGGAAGTCCAGAAGAGGGGGTCATTAAGCAGGGAGATATCCCTTTGTCTTTCTCTTGCGCCTGCAGCTCCACTTTTTTCAGGCGCTCTGAGAGTTCCTGCAGCATTCTCACAATTTCCCCTGGTGACGGCGGTACCCTACTCTTGTCCGGTGCACTATTCTCCAAAGGCTCGCGGGCTGAAAACAGCGGGGGGTGCTCTGATAGAGTCTGACATGAGCTGGTGGTATCGGTAAAGGAGGGGTTAAGCGGCCGCTGAGGTGGAACAGGCGGCGGCAACGGCAGGTACAGAGGAGCTACACGAGACGGCGGTGAGGGGGGAAAACCGGGGGGAGGCCGGCCCTCCTTTCCGTCCAGATCGATGAGGTCAGCAAGGGGCGCGGCGCCCGCCCCTCTTTGAGCCTCCTCCGGGTGCACTTCCGCGTTTGCCTCAGAGCTCGGACCGGTCGGCTCTGAGGAAACCTCCGCCTTCTGGGAAGGAGCTGGCAAAGATGCCGGCAGCCCTTCCCCCCCAGAGTCCTCCCGCACCCTTTGCAGCACCTCCGCGACAGTCCGACACGCCGGCACCGTTGGCCCTTTAATAGGGAGTGGTCCGCCGAAAAATCGCAACATCAAGCTTGTCTTACTCGGAGAGGGTCTGATAGCGGCAGCTCCGGGGCTCAGCATTTTCGCAGCCGCGGACGCTACTTCCCTCTCTGCCTTCATTACAGTTAAAGTTTCCAACACAGTATTCCAAAGTACGCGAACGGCTTTTATCTCCTTTTCCTCCTTCTCACTTCCCCCGATCGTCTTCTGCCACATTGCTCCCCCAAACTCTTGCCACTCAGACACCGAAAACAACAGGTGGGGGTCAGAAAAATGGCCCCAACGCCGTCCCAACTTGATCAAATCGTATACCTGCTTCGCCGGGGATTCTATCCCTCTCTTAGAGAGGATTCCGACGAGCAGTGTGGCCGCAGCCTCAGTTTCCATGGCTGAGCCTGAGAGGTGGGGAGCGACCCCACAGACCGGTGTCTGCCCTGCTGCAGTTTAAGGCAGCGCCTTCTCTCAGCTGAAATTTCCCACTCCCCTCCTCTAGCTGCTTACCGCAGGCTCGGAGATCTTAGTGGAGCTGAACCATCCTCTGCTACCAGATGTCGGAGGACGCCGGAGTGGGAGGCGGGCCCGGAGTAACGATGGAGTCTCAATATGAGTATGGTCGTTCTCCTTTATTAGAGTTTACACAAAGTATATATATCGACAAGCAATACGCATGCGCTAGCAATAGTTACATGATTGGTTACAGTTTCTGTCCACACGCATAAAGCGG
Organism: Apteryx mantelli; assembly: GCF_036417845.1. NCBI lineage: Eukaryota > Metazoa > Chordata > Aves > Apterygiformes > Apterygidae > Apteryx > Apteryx mantelli. The sequence goes on from NC_089988.1 coordinate 19,858,046, forward strand.
ATACATGATTGGTGCAAGGTTGCTGTCTACGCTCCGTCGACATTTATGGAACCTAGTTCCGTCCAGACTTGTTTACCAGTTTTGTGAATACCTTCTTTTGTAGTGCTCAAGGCCGCTATACGGCCACTTTCAGCAGGCTTCAGCAGGCTCGCTTGCCTTGGCCTAGATAAGGCCGCCTTCAGCAGGCTCGCTTGCCTTGGCCTAGATTCCTTCCTCTACCCCGAAGACGGGATTGCTCATCCCAATCAGAGCGTGCTCTCTCTCACTTAACCATTCCCATAACCATTCCTCCATCATTTCCCCCTCTTGTTTTTGAGCAATCCAGGCGTGGTTCACTACCTTTAGCAGAGCGTTCTTGAAGCAGCTCAGTACTACACATAAGCACAAACTGACAACTACAAGGATTAGTAAAATGCGTAAGCCTTCAGTAAGTAATCCTGTTAGCCATTGTGGTAGATTTCCAAACAGGTTAGTTAGCCATTCGTCAAATACCCCATGGTTCTGACGGATCTTGCTTGTATGTTCCTTCAACCACTGCAATTGTTTATGAATTGATTCACCATGATCAGACAAATTCATGCAACACATACCTTCAAAATCCTCACAACCATGGCCTTGAGCTAATAGCAAAAAATCAATTGCAGCTCTATTTTGCAGAATAGCATGTCGCAAACTACCTTGATCCTCTAATAGGCTCTCTATTATCTCAGTGGTGACGTTAGCTTGCTTCTCAGCCCAGGAAGCTAACCGGCCGATCTGGTTCAGGGCGTTGCCTGCCGCTGCGCCAGGCACGAAGAAGGTCAAAAACACTCTTTCAGTGGGACTGCGTAGGGAAACTTGATCATTACAATCAGGTGAGAGCCCTATGGCTGCTCGCTTACTGCGGACGGCGGTCTCGTTCTTCGTGATATGTTTCCACCAATTTTGATCCGGTGCCAGCAACGTCAGCTTACCAAGATAACACGGACCACCCATTACACTTTTTGGGATTCCCTGCCAGGCCCTGTCACCACATATCAAAAAGACGTCTGGTGGCAAGGCCTTTGGGGTACCATTGTTCCAAATTAAGTGCTCCTTTTTTGCCTCAGCCCCAAGGGCTCCCAGCCCCTGGCGGCTGGTGCCATTGGTGCCACAGAAGGAATCACGGTTTTGATAATCATAATAGACTGCTGTTGGGGTGACATTCGTCCACCCTGTCCAGTTAAATAACCGGTAAGGCTGCACGCGTCCCCCAAAATAGATACATGTTGAGTCCAATTGCCTGACGTGTTCCCAATTCTCATGGACCCCAACAGGTTTAGCTCCTGTGGGTCCCATGGCAGCGTTCTGTTTAGGCCTGCAATGAGGGTGGCACTGCAGTTAGCAGTTGACAGACTGCCACTGCAGCTTCCCGTGCTGTATTCCTGGAAGCTGTTGACAGTATAGCTGGGGACCCCTATTAAACATGTTCTAAAAGGTTGGGTAGCAGAAGCTAGAGATAAACAGAAAGCGTCTTGCCCTGTCTTATTCGCCCAGGTAACCCACATGTCGTGTCTGGGCTCAATCTTGTAGAGCGCCATTACCACTGGGAACAGTATCCCCAGAATCAGGATCTTCGTCTTCTTGTTCGGTTGATGAGTCATGGCGAGTCAAGACAGGCTTCACGTTCTTGCTGGGTACCCACACTGGACCACGATCTGTGGAAACACACATATAACCTCGACCATTAAAAATAACAGGGGCGGGCCCAGACCATATTCCGGAGGCTGGGTCCCTATACATTACTTTAAACTGGGGTAACGCTGTTGTATTATTAAATTTAAGCTGCTGATGGTGAATGATCACCGGGGGCTCCTCACGGTCGCCCATGAGACAGAGATAATTCAGGGTGAAGAGCGCACGGTGCAGCCTCTGCTGTGCGTCCGTCTCCTCACCTTTTTGTTTTCTGAGATAGTCTTTTAATACGTGGTGGGTACATTCTACTAGCCCTTGCCCGGTAGGTGAGTGTGGAATTCCCGTAACATGATCAACCCCCCATCAAGATAAGAATGTTCTAAACTTTTGGCTGACATAGGCAGGTCCATTATCCGTTTTTATACGCTCAGGCACACCCAATACGGCAAAACAGGCCAAAAGGTGTTTGCACACATGATGTGCCTTTTCTCCGGGTAATGCAGTTGCCCGTATCATTTTTGAAAAGGTATCAATGGTTACATGCACATACTTTAATCGGCCGAACTCGGGAATATGTGTGACATCCATCTGCCATAATTCTAGAGCTTTCAGCCCTTTTGGATTTACTCCAAGCCCAATGCCTGGGCCATGGTTTCCACATCTGGGGCAAGCCTGTACAATACCTCGGGCCTCACTCTCTGTTAAGCCAAATTGCCTTTTTAAGCCCTTGGCATTTTGATGGAACGTGTCGTGACTTTGCCTAGCTTGCTGAAACTTATCCATAGGAGGTAGATGACATATGGAGCTAACCAGGCTGTCAGCAAGCTGATTGCCTTGGCCTAGCCCCACATCCAGCTGGTGACTACGAATGTGGATAACACAACAAGCTGCTGTTCGTTGACTCAGCACAGAGCGAAGGTAATGAACAGGCTTCCCAACCTCGGGTTAGATGTTTCCCTTATTAAGGCATTCTCCAGTCGTGGTACTATCCCTGCTACATACATTGAGTCAGTCACTACGTTTAGAGGAGTATCTAACCAATTGGTTAGAGCCCAAACTACCGCAGTTAATTCCAAAGTCTGAAGGAAATCCCGAGGCTGTCCCTCCATAATGTGCGGTTTCCATTGCTCACCTTCTTTCCACACGCATGCGGCGCGTCGCAAGCGCTTACCCGCATCCGTGTAGACAGTAATGCCATCTGAAAGGGGTTCCCTACTTACTTTGGACTTTTCTATCCATTGATTTCGCTGTAGCACCTGCCATAACTTTCCCTGAGGCTGACACGAATGTACCTTACCGCAGAAACCTAACAGAGCATTTTGTATGTCCACAGCATTGTGGAGCCACCACTCTAGATCAGGCAGGTTAACAGGTATACTGATATCGTTCGGCTCTTGACCACTGATCTCTAAAATTCTTAATCGCCCTTTGCGTATCAATTCACCTACTGCTTCGGTTCGGGTCTGGACACTCGTTTTTGGTTGTACACTCAAAAATACCCATTCCAAGATGTTAAATATATCATTGTGACTTTTGCTTTTGTCAGTGGCGTCTGGCAGAACTGGGGAAGGAGGCTCCTCGCTGCCATGTTGCCACTGACAAATGACCGCGTATGGTGAGTCTTTTCCATTACATATGAGTAAGGATATGGGCAGGCTTAGGAGACAGCGCGAGGACCATGACTGATGTAGTTTTTCTGTGATACGCTGTAACGCAGCATGTTGTTCAGGTGTCAGAGTAATCTTGTTAGCAGGATTTGGGCCTCGCAGCAAAGCTGTCAGGGGTGCAATATCAGTATTAGAGATACCAACACAACGCCGCACCCACTGGATGTCACCAAGTAAGGTTTGGACATCATGTAAGGTACATAATTGAGTCGCAAGCTCTGTTTTTTGGGGTCGAATTTTTGACTCTGCAACGGTCCATCCAAGATATTTCCATGGAGCCGTGCGTTGGATCTTTTCTGGTGCAATGACAAGTCCCTTTGTCGACAGAATGTCACTTAATTGTGTTAATGACTGTTCTGTAAAAGGCTCTGCCTGACAACAAAGAATGTCATCCATATAGTGGTAAATGATGGTGTCCAGCCATTGATTTCGAAGTGGCTGTAGTGCCCATGCGACATAAAGTTGACACAAAGTCGGTGAGTTTTTCATTCCTTGCGGTAAAACAACCCACTCATAACGCTCCGTGGATGCAGCCTTGTTTATTGCTGGTACAGAAAAGGCAAAGCGTTGTGTATCTTGAGGATGTAATGGGATGGTAAAAAAGCAGTCCTTTAAGTCAACTATCAGTATGTGCCACCCGTCTGGTAACATGCTAGGTGATGGCATTCCGGGTTGCAGCGTTCCCATATGTGGAAACGGTGTCACGGGCCTGTCGTAAATTCTTCCAATCATGCGATTCCCACTTTCCCTGGCCGTGTTGGAATACTATCGGTAAGGCCAAAGGAGCGGAACTGCCTTTCTCCCCGGTGGCTTGCCACTGTCCTTCCGCTATGGCCTCTTTAATAATATCACCCCAGCTGGACTCCCTTGGAAGTCCAGAAGAGGGGGTCATTAAGCAGGGAGATATCCCTTTGTCTTTCTCTTGCGCCTGCAGCTCCACTTTTTTCAGGCGCTCTGAGAGTTCCTGCAGCATTCTCACAATTTCCCCTGGTGACGGCGGTACCCTACTCTTGTCCGGTGCACTATTCTCCAAAGGCTCGCGGGCTGAAAACAGCGGGGGGTGCTCTGATAGAGTCTGACATGAGCTGGTGGTATCGGTAAAGGAGGGGTTAAGCGGCCGCTGAGGTGGAACAGGCGGCGGCAACGGCAGGTACAGAGGAGCTACACGAGACGGCGGTGAGGGGGGAAAACCGGGGGGAGGCCGGCCCTCCTTTCCGTCCAGATCGATGAGGTCAGCAAGGGGCGCGGCGCCCGCCCCTCTTTGAGCCTCCTCCGGGTGCACTTCCGCGTTTGCCTCAGAGCTCGGACCGGTCGGCTCTGAGGAAACCTCCGCCTTCTGGGAAGGAGCTGGCAAAGATGCCGGCAGCCCTTCCCCCCCAGAGTCCTCCCGCACCCTTTGCAGCACCTCCGCGACAGTCCGACACGCCGGCACCGTTGGCCCTTTAATAGGGAGTGGTCCGCCGAAAAATCGCAACATCAAGCTTGTCTTACTCGGAGAGGGTCTGATAGCGGCAGCTCCGGGGCTCAGCATTTTCGCAGCCGCGGACGCTACTTCCCTCTCTGCCTTCATTACAGTTAAAGTTTCCAACACAGTATTCCAAAGTACGCGAACGGCTTTTATCTCCTTTTCCTCCTTCTCACTTCCCCCGATCGTCTTCTGCCACATTGCTCCCCCAAACTCTTGCCACTCAGACACCGAAAACAACAGGTGGGGGTCAGAAAAATGGCCCCAACGCCGTCCCAACTTGATCAAATCGTATACCTGCTTCGCCGGGGATTCTATCCCTCTCTTAGAGAGGATTCCGACGAGCAGTGTGGCCGCAGCCTCAGTTTCCATGGCTGAGCCTGAGAGGTGGGGAGCGACCCCACAGACCGGTGTCTGCCCTGCTGCAGTTTAAGGCAGCGCCTTCTCTCAGCTGAAATTTCCCACTCCCCTCCTCTAGCTGCTTACCGCAGGCTCGGAGATCTTAGTGGAGCTGAACCATCCTCTGCTACCAGATGTCGGAGGACGCCGGAGTGGGAGGCGGGCCCGGAGTAACGATGGAGTCTCAATATGAGTATGGTCGTTCTCCTTTATTAGAGTTTACACAAAGTATATATATCGACAAGCAATACGCATGCGCTAGCAATAGTTACATGATTGGTTACAGTTTCTGTCCACATGCATAAAGCGGATACATGATTGGTGCAAGGTTGCTGTCTACGCTCCGTCGACATTTATGGAACCTAGTTCCGTCCAGACTTATTTACCAGTTTTGTGAATACCTTCTTTTGTAGTGCTCAAGGCCGCTATACGGCCACTTTCAGCAGGCTTCAGCAGGCTCGCTTGCCTTGGCCTAGATAAGGCCGCCTTCAGCAGGCTCGCTTGCCTTGGCCTAGATTCCTTCCTCTACCCCGAAGACGGGATTGCTCATCCCAATCAGAGCGTGCTCTCTCTCACTTAACCATTCCCATAACCATTCCTCCATCATTTCCCCCTCTTGTTTTTGAGCAATCCAGGCGTGGTTCACTACCTTTAGCAGAGCGTTCTTGAAGCAGCTCAGTACTACACATAAGCACAAACTGACAACTACAAGGATTAGTAAAATGCGTAAGCCTTCAGTAAGTAATCCTGTTAGCCATTGTGGTAGATTTCCAAACAGGTTAGTTAGCCATTCGTCAAATACCCCATGGTTCTGACGGATCTTGCTTGTATGTTCCTTCAACCACTGCAATTGTTTATGAATTGATTCACCATGATCAGACAAATTCATGCAACACATACCTTCAAAATCCTCACAACCATGGCCTTGAGCTAATAGCAAAAAATCAATTGCAGCTCTATTTTGCAGAATAGCATGTCGCAAACTACCTTGATCCTCTAATAGGCTCTCTATTATCTCAGTGGTGACGTTAGCTTGCTTCTCAGCCCAGGAAGCTAACCGGCCGATCTGGTTCAGGGCGTTGCCTGCCGCTGCGCCAGGCACGAAGAAGGTCAAAAACACTCTTTCAGTGGGACTGCGTAGGGAAACTTGATCATTACAATCAGGTGAGAGCCCTATGGCTGCTCGCTTACTGCGGACGGCGGTCTCGTTCTTCGTGATATGTTTCCACCAATTTTGATCCGGTGCCAGCAACGTCAGCTTACCAAGATAACACGGACCACCCATTACACTTTTTGGGATTCCCTGCCAGGCCCTGTCACCACATATCAAAAAGACGTCTGGTGGCAAGGCCTTTGGGGTACCATTGTTCCAAATTAAGTGCTCCTTTTTTGCCTCAGCCCCAAGGGCTCCCAGCCCCTGGCGGCTGGTGCCATTGGTGCCACAGAAGGAATCACGGTTTTGATAATCATAATAGACTGCTGTTGGGGTGACATTCGTCCACCCTGTCCAGTTAAATAACCGGTAAGGCTGCACGCGTCCCCCAAAATAGATACATGTTGAGTCCAATTGCCTGACGTGTTCCCAATTCTCATGGACCCCAACAGGTTTAGCTCCTGTGGGTCCCATGGCAGCGTTCTGTTTAGGCCTGCAATGAGGGTGGCACTGCAGTTAGCAGTTGACAGACTGCCACTGCAGCTTCCCGTGCTGTATTCCTGGAAGCTGTTGACAGTATAGCTGGGGACCCCTATTAAACATGTTCTAAAAGGTTGGGTAGCAGAAGCTAGAGATAAACAGAAAGCGTCTTGCCCTGTCTTATTCGCCCAGGTAACCCACATGTCGTGTCTGGGCTCAATCTTGTAGAGCGCCATTACCACTGGGAACAGTATCCCCAGAATCAGGATCTTCGTCTTCTTGTTCGGTTGATGAGTCATGGCGAGTCAAGACAGGCTTCACGTTCTTGCTGGGTACCCACACTGGACCACGATCTGTGGAAACACACATATAACCTCGACCATTAAAAATAACAGGGGCGGGCCCAGACCATATTCCGGAGGCTGGGTCCCTATACATTACTTTAAACTGGGGTAACGCTGTTGTATTATTAAATTTAAGCTGCTGATGGTGAATGATCACCGGGGGCTCCTCACGGTCGCCCATGAGACAGAGATAATTCAGGGTGAAGAGCGCACGGTGCAGCCTCTGCTGTGCGTCCGTCTCCTCACCTTTTTGTTTTCTGAGATAGTCTTTTAATACGTGGTGGGTACATTCTACTAGCCCTTGCCCGGTAGGTGAGTGTGGAATTCCCGTAACATGATCAACCCCCCATCAAGATAAGAATGTTCTAAACTTTTGGCTGACATAGGCAGGTCCATTATCCGTTTTTATACGCTCAGGCACACCCAATACGGCAAAACAGGCCAAAAGGTGTTTGCACACATGATGTGCCTTTTCTCCGGGTAATGCAGTTGCCCGTATCATTTTTGAAAAGGTATCAATGGTTACATGCACATACTTTAATCGGCCGAACTCGGGAATATGTGTGACATCCATCTGCCATAATTCTAGAGCTTTCAGCCCTTTTGGATTTACTCCAAGCCCAATGCCTGGGCCATGGTTTCCACATCTGGGGCAAGCCTGTACAATACCTCGGGCCTCACTCTCTGTTAAGCCAAATTGCCTTTTTAAGCCCTTGGCATTTTGATGGAACGTGTCGTGACTTTGCCTAGCTTGCTGAAACTTATCCATAGGAGGTAGATGACATATGGAGCTAACCAGGCTGTCAGCAAGCTGATTGCCTTGGCCTAGCCCCACATCCAGCTGGTGACTACGAATGTGGATAGCACAACAAGCTGCTGTTCGTTGACTCAGCACAGAGCGAAGGTAATGAACAGACTTCCCAACCTCGGGTTAGATGTTTCCCTTATTAAGGCATTCTCCAGTCGTGGTACTATCCCTGCTACATACATTGAGTCAGTCACTACGTTTAGAGGAGTATCTAACCAATTGGTTAGAGCCCAAACTACCGCAGTTAATTCCAAAGTCTGAAGGAAATCCCGAGGCTGTCCCTCCATAACGTGCGGTTTCCATTGCTCACCTTCTTTCCACACGCATGCGGCGCGTCGCAAGCGCTTACCCGCATCCGTGTAGACAGTAATGCCATCTGAAAGGGGTTCCCTACTTACTTTGGACTTTTCTATCCATTGATTTCGCTGTAGCACCTGCCATAACTTTCCCTGAGGCTGACACGAATGTACCTTACCGCAGAAACCTAACAGAGCATTTTGTATGTCCACAGCATTGTGGAGCCACCACTCTAGATCAGGCAGGTTAACAGGTATACTGATATCGTTCGGCTCTTGACCACTGATCTCTAAAATTCTTAATCGCCCTTTGCGTATCAATTCACCTACTGCTTCGGTTCGGGTCTGGACACTCGTTTTTGGTTGTACACTCAAAAATACCCATTCCAAGATGTTAAATATATCATTGTGACTTTTGCTTTTGTCAGTGGCGTCTGGCAGAACTGGGGAAGGAGGCTCCTCGCTGCCATGTTGCCACTGACAAATGACCGCGTATGGTGAGTCTTTTCCATTACATATGAGTAAGGATATGGGCAGGCTTAGGAGACAGCGCGAGGACCATGACTGATGTAGTTTTTCTGTGATACGCTGTAACGCAGCATGTTGTTCAGGTGTCAGAGTAATCTTGTTAGCAGGATTTGGGCCTCGCAGCAAAGCTGTCAGGGGTGCAATATCAGTATTAGAGATACCAACACAACGCCGCACCCACTGGATGTCACCAAGTAAGGTTTGGACATCATGTAAGGTACATAATTGAGTCGCAAGCTCTGTTTTTTGGGGTCGAATTTTTGACTCTGCAACGGTCCATCCAAGATATTTCCATGGAGCCGTGCGTTGGATCTTTTCTGGTGCAATGACAAGTCCCTTTGTCGACAGAATGTCACTTAATTGTGTTAATGACTGTTCTGTAAAAGGCTCTGCCTGACAACAAAGAATGTCATCCATATAGTGGTAAATGATGGTGTCCAGCCATTGATTTCGAAGTGGCTGTAGTGCCCATGCGACATAAAGTTGACACAAAGTCGGTGAGTTTTTCATTCCTTGCGGTAAAACAACCCACTCATAACGCTCCGTGGATGCAGCCTTGTTTATTGCTGGTACAGAAAAGGCAAAGCGTTGTGTATCTTGAGGATGTAATGGGATGGTAAAAAAGCAGTCCTTTAAGTCAACTATCAGTATGTGCCACCCGTCTGGTAACATGCTAGGTGATGGCATTCCGGGTTGCAGCGTTCCCATATGTGGAAACGATGTCACGGGCCTGTCGTAAATTCTTCCAATCATGCGATTCCCACTTTCCCTGGCCGTGTTGGAATACTATCGGTAAGGCCAAAGGAGCGGAACTGCCTTTCTCCCCGGTGGCTTGCCACTGTCCTTCCGCTATGGCCTCTTTAATAATATCACCCCAGCTGGACTCCCTTGGAAGTCCAGAAGAGGGGGTCATTAAGCAGGGAGATATCCCTTTGTCTTTCTCTTGCGCCTGCAGCTCCACTTTTTTCAGGCGCTCTGAGAGTTCCTGCAGCATTCTCACAATTTCCCCTGGTGACGGCGGTACCCTACTCTTGTCCGGTGCACTATTCTCCAAAGGCTCGCGGGCTGAAAACAGCGGGGGGTGCTCTGATAGAGTCTGACATGAGCTGGTGGTATCGGTAAAGGAGGGGTTAAGCGGCCGCTGAGGTGGAACAGGCGGCGGCAACGGCAGGTACAGAGGAGCTACACGAGACGGCGGTGAGGGGGGAAAACCGGGGGGAGGCCGGCCCTCCTTTCCGTCCAGATCGATGAGGTCAGCAAGGGGCGCGGCGCCCGCCCCTCTTTGAGCCTCCTCCGGGTGCACTTCCGCGTTTGCCTCAGAGCTCGGACCGGTCGGCTCTGAGGAAACCTCCGCCTTCTGGGAAGGAGCTGGCAAAGATGCCGGCAGCCCTTCCCCCCCAGAGTCCTCCCGCACCCTTTGCAGCACCTCCGCGACAGTCCGACACGCCGGCACCGTTGGCCCTTTAATAGGGAGTGGTCCGCCGAAAAATCGCAACATCAAGCTTGTCTTACTCGGAGAGGGTCTGATAGCGGCAGCTCCGGGGCTCAGCATTTTCGCAGCCGCGGACGCTACTTCCCTCTCTGCCTTCATTACAGTTAAAGTTTCCAACACAGTATTCCAAAGTACGCGAACGGCTTTTATCTCCTTTTCCTCCTTCTCACTTCCCCCGATCGTCTTCTGCCACATTGCTCCCCCAAACTCTTGCCACTCAGACACCGAAAACAACAGGTGGGGGTCAGAAAAATGGCCCCAACGCCGTCCCAACTTGATCAAATCGTATACCTGCTTCGCCGGGGATTCTATCCCTCTCTTAGAGAGGATTCCGACGAGCAGTGTGGCCGCAGCCTCAGTTTCCATGGCTGAGCCTGAGAGGTGGGGAGCGACCCCACAGACCGGTGTCTGCCCTGCTGCAGTTTAAGGCAGCGCCTTCTCTCAGCTGAAATTTCCCACTCCCCTCCTCTAGCTGCTTACCGCAGGCTCGGAGATCTTAGTGGAGCTGAACCATCCTCTGCTACCAGATGTCGGAGGACGCCGGAGTGGGAGGCGGGCCCGGAGTAACGATGGAGTCTCAATATGAGTATGGTCGTTCTCCTTTATTAGAGTTTACACAAAGTATATATATCGACAAGCAATACGCATGCGCTAGCAATAGTTACATGATTGGTTACAGTTTCTGTCCACACGCATAAAGCGGATACATGATTGGTGCAAGGTTGCTGTCTACGCTCCGTCGACATTTATGGAACCTAGTTCCGTCCAGACTTGTTTACCAGTTTTGTGAATACCTTCTTTTGTAGTGCTCAAGGCCGCTATACGGCCACTTTCAGCAGGCTTCAGCAGGCTCGCTTGCCTTGGCCTAGATAAGGCCGCCTTCAGCAGGCTCGCTTGCCTTGGCCTAGATTCCTTCCTCTACCCCGAAGACGGGATTGCTCATCCCAATCAGAGCGTGCTCTCTCTCACTTAACCATTCCCATAACCATTCCTCCATCATTTCCCCCTCTTGTTTTTGAGCAATCCAGGCGTGGTTCACTACCTTTAGCAGAGCGTTCTTGAAGCAGCTCAGTACTACACATAAGCACAAACTGACAACTACAAGGATTAGTAAAATGCGTAAGCCTTCAGTAAGTAATCCTGTTAGCCATTGTGGTAGATTTCCAAACAGGTTAGTTAGCCATTCGTCAAATACCCCATGGTTCTGACGGATCTTGCTTGTATGTTCCTTCAACCACTGCAATTGTTTATGAATTGATTCACCATGATCAGACAAATTCATGCAACACATACCTTCAAAATCCTCACAACCATGGCCTTGAGCTAATAGCAAAAAATCAATTGCAGCTCTATTTTGCAGAATAGCATGTCGCAAACTACCTTGATCCTCTAATAGGCTCTCTATTATCTCAGTGGTGACGTTAGCTTGCTTCTCAGCCCAGGAAGCTAACCGGCCGATCTGGTTCAGGGCGTTGCCTGCCGCTGCGCCAGGCACGAAGAAGGTCAAAAACACTCTTTCAGTGGGACTGCGTAGGGAAACTTGATCATTACAATCAGGTGAGAGCCCTATGGCTGCTCGCTTACTGCGGACGGCGGTCTCGTTCTTCGTGATATGTTTCCACCAATTTTGATCCGGTGCCAGCAACGTCAGCTTACCAAGATAACACGGACCACCCATTACACTTTTTGGGATTCCCTGCCAGGCCCTGTCACCACATATCAAAAAGACGTCTGGTGGCAAGGCCTTTGGGGTACCATTGTTCCAAATTAAGTGCTCCTTTTTTGCCTCAGCCCCAAGGGCTCCCAGCCCCTGGCGGCTGGTGCCATTGGTGCCACAGAAGGAATCACGGTTTTGATAATCATAATAGACTGCTGTTGGGGTGACATTCGTCCACCCTGTCCAGTTAAATAACCGGTAAGGCTGCACGCGTCCCCCAAAATAGATACATGTTGAGTCCAATTGCCTGACGTGTTCCCAATTCTCATGGACCCCAACAGGTTTAGCTCCTGTGGGTCCCATGGCAGCGTTCTGTTTAGGCCTGCAATGAGGGTGGCACTGCAGTTAGCAGTTGACAGACTGCCACTGCAGCTTCCCGTGCTGTATTCCTGGAAGCTGTTGACAGTATAGCTGGGGACCCCTATTAAACATGTTCTAAAAGGTTGGGTAGCAGAAGCTAGAGATAAACAGAAAGCGTCTTGCCCTGTCTTATTCGCCCAGGTAACCCACATGTCGTGTCTGGGCTCAATCTTGTAGAGCGCCATTACCACTGGGAACAGTATCCCCAGAATCAGGATCTTCGTCTTCTTGTTCGGTTGATGAGTCATGGCGAGTCAAGACAGGCTTCACGTTCTTGCTGGGTACCCACACTGGACCACGATCTGTGGAAACACACATATAACCTCGACCATTAAAAATAACAGGGGCGGGCCCAGACCATATTCCGGAGGCTGGGTCCCTATACATTACTTTAAACTGGGGTAACGCTGTTGTATTATTAAATTTAAGCTGCTGATGGTGAATGATCACCGGGGGCTCCTCACGGTCGCCCATGAGACAGAGATAATTCAGGGTGAAGAGCGCACGGTGCAGCCTCTGCTGTGCGTCCGTCTCCTCACCTTTTTGTTTTCTGAGATAGTCTTTTAATACGTGGTGGGTACATTCTACTAGCCCTTGCCCGGTAGGTGAGTGTGGAATTCCCGTAACATGATCAACCCCCCATCAAGATAAGAATGTTCTAAACTTTTGGCTGACATAGGCAGGTCCATTATCCGTTTTTATACGCTCAGGCACACCCAATACGGCAAAACAGGCCAAAAGGTGTTTGCACACATGATGTGCCTTTTCTCCGGGTAATGCAGTTGCCCGTATCATTTTTGAAAAGGTATCAATGGTTACATGCACATACTTTAATCGGCCGAACTCGGGAATATGTGTGACATCCATCTGCCATAATTCTAGAGCTTTCAGCCCTTTTGGATTTACTCCAAGCCCAATGCCTGGGCCATGGTTTCCACATCTGGGGCAAGCCTGTACAATACCTCGGGCCTCACTCTCTGTTAAGCCAAATTGCCTTTTTAAGCCCTTGGCATTTTGATGGAACGTGTCGTGACTTTGCCTAGCTTGCTGAAACTTATCCATAGGAGGTAGATGACATATGGAGCTAACCAGGCTGTCAGCAAGCTGATTGCCTTGGCCTAGCCCCACATCCAGCTGGTGACTACGAATGTGGATAGCACAACAAGCTGCTGTTCGTTGACTCAGCACAGAGCGAAGGTAATGAACAGACTTCCCAACCTCGGGTTAGATGTTTCCCTTATTAAGGCATTCTCCAGTCGTGGTACTATCCCTGCTACATACATTGAGTCAGTCACTACGTTTAGAGGAGTATCTAACCAATTGGTTAGAGCCCAAACTACCGCAGTTAATTCCAAAGTCTGAAGGAAATCCCGAGGCTGTCCCTCCATAATGTGCGGTTTCCATTGCTCACCTTCTTTCCACACGCATGCGGCGCGTCGCAAGCGCTTACCCGCATCCGTGTAGACAGTAATGCCATCTGAAAGGGGTTCCCTACTTACTTTGGACTTTTCTATCCATTGATTTCGCTGTAGCACCTGCCATAACTTTCCCTGAGGCTGACACGAATGTACCTTACCGCAGAAACCTAACAGAGCATTTTGTATGTCCACAGCATTGTGGAGCCACCACTCTAGATCAGGCAGGTTAACAGGTATACTGATATCGTTCGGCTCTTGACCACTGATCTCTAAAATTCTTAATCGCCCTTTGCGTATCAATTCACCTACTGCTTCGGTTCGGGTCTGGACACTCGTTTTTGGTTGTACACTCAAAAATACCCATTCCAAGATGTTAAATATATCATTGTGACTTTTGCTTTTGTCAGTGGCGTCTGGCAGAACTGGGGAAGGAGGCTCCTCGCTGCCATGTTGCCACTGACAAATGACCGCGTATGGTGAGTCTTTTCCATTACATATGAGTAAGGATATGGGCAGGCTTAGGAGACAGCGCGAGGACCATGACTGATGTAGTTTTTCTGTGATACGCTGTAACGCAGCATGTTGTTCAGGTGTCAGAGTAATCTTGTTAGCAGGATTTGGGCCTCGCAGCAAAGCTGTCAGGGGTGCAATATCAGTATTAGAGATACCAACACAACGCCGCACCCACTGGATGTCACCAAGTAAGGTTTGGACATCATGTAAGGTACATAATTGAGTCGCAAGCTCTGTTTTTTGGGGTCGAATTTTTGACTCTGCAACGGTCCATCCAAGATATTTCCATGGAGCCGTGCGTTGGATCTTTTCTGGTGCAATGACAAGTCCCTTTGTCGACAGAATGTCACTTAATTGTGTTAATGACTGTTCTGTAAAAGGCTCTGCCTGACAACAAAGAATGTCATCCATATAGTGGTAAATGATGGTGTCCAGCCATTGATTTCGAAGTGGCTGTAGTGCCCATGCGACATAAAGTTGACACAAAGTCGGTGAGTTTTTCATTCCTTGCGGTAAAACAACCCACTCATAACGCTCCGTGGATGCAGCCTTGTTTATTGCTGGTACAGAAAAGGCAAAGCGTTGTGTATCTTGAGGATGTAATGGGATGGTAAAAAAGCAGTCCTTTAAGTCAACTATCAGTATGTGCCACCCGTCTGGTAACATGCTAGGTGATGGCATTCCGGGTTGCAGCGTTCCCATATGTGGAAACGGTGTCACGGGCCTGTCGTAAATTCTTCCAATCATGCGATTCCCACTTTCCCTGGCCGTGTTGGAATACTATCGGTAAGGCCAAAGGAGCGGAACTGCCTTTCTCCCCGGTGGCTTGCCACTGTCCTTCCGCTATGGCCTCTTTAATAATATCACCCCAGCTGGACTCCCTTGGAAGTCCAGAAGAGGGGGTCATTAAGCAGGGAGATATCCCTTTGTCTTTCTCTTGCGCCTGCAGCTCCACTTTTTTCAGGCGCTCTGAGAGTTCCTGCAGCATTCTCACAATTTCCCCTGGTGACGGCGGTACCCTACTCTTGTCCGGTGCACTATTCTCCAAAGGCTCGCGGGCTGAAAACAGCGGGGGGTGCTCTGATAGAGTCTGACATGAGCTGGTGGTATCGGTAAAGGAGGGGTTAAGCGGCCGCTGAGGTGGAACAGGCGGCGGCAACGGCAGGTACAGAGGAGCTACACGAGACGGCGGTGAGGGGGGAAAACCGGGGGGAGGCCGGCCCTCCTTTCCGTCCAGATCGATGAGGTCAGCAAGGGGCGCGGCGCCCGCCCCTCTTTGAGCCTCCTCCGGGTGCACTTCCGCGTTTGCCTCAGAGCTCGGACCGGTCGGCTCTGAGGAAACCTCCGCCTTCTGGGAAGGAGCTGGCAAAGATGCCGGCAGCCCTTCCCCCCCAGAGTCCTCCCGCACCCTTTGCAGCACCTCCGCGACAGTCCGACACGCCGGCACCGTTGGCCCTTTAATAGGGAGTGGTCCGCCGAAAAATCGCAACATCAAGCTTGTCTTACTCGGAGAGGGTCTGATAGCGGCAGCTCCGGGGCTCAGCATTTTCGCAGCCGCGGACGCTACTTCCCTCTCTGCCTTCATTACAGTTAAAGTTTCCAACACAGTATTCCAAAGTACGCGAACGGCTTTTATCTCCTTTTCCTCCTTCTCACTTCCCCCGATCGTCTTCTGCCACATTGCTCCCCCAAACTCTTGCCACTCAGACACCGAAAACAACAGGTGGGGGTCAGAAAAATGGCCCCAACGCCGTCCCAACTTGATCAAATCGTATACCTGCTTCGCCGGGGATTCTATCCCTCTCTTAGAGAGGATTCCGACGAGCAGTGTGGCCGCAGCCTCAGTTTCCATGGCTGAGCCTGAGAGGTGGGGAGCGACCCCACAGACCGGTGTCTGCCCTGCTGCAGTTTAAGGCAGCGCCTTCTCTCAGCTGAAATTTCCCACTCCCCTCCTCTAGCTGCTTACCGCAGGCTCGGAGATCTTAGTGGAGCTGAACCATCCTCTGCTACCAGATGTCGGAGGACGCCGGAGTGGGAGGCGGGCCCGGAGTAACGATGGAGTCTCAATATGAGTATGGTCGTTCTCCTTTATTAGAGTTTACACAAAGTATATATATCGACAAGCAATACGCATGCGCTAGCAATAGTTACATGATTGGTTACAGTTTCTGTCCACACGCATAAAGCGGATACATGATTGGTGCAAGGTTGCTGTCTACGCTCCGTCGACATTTATGGAACCTAGTTCCGTCCAGACTTGTTTACCAGTTTTGTGAATACCTTCTTTTGTAGTGCTCAAGGCCGCTATACGGCCACTTTCAGCAGGCTTCAGCAGGCTCGCTTGCCTTGGCCTAGATAAGGCCGCCTTCAGCAGGCTCGCTTGCCTTGGCCTAGATTCCTTCCTCTACCCCGAAGACGGGATTGCTCATCCCAATCAGAGCGTGCTCTCTCTCACTTAACCATTCCCATAACCATTCCTCCATCATTTCCCCCTCTTGTTTTTGAGCAATCCAGGCGTGGTTCACTACCTTTAGCAGAGCGTTCTTGAAGCAGCTCAGTACTACACATAAGCACAAACTGACAACTACAAGGATTAGTAAAATGCGTAAGCCTTCAGTAAGTAATCCTGTTAGCCATTGTGGTAGATTTCCAAACAGGTTAGTTAGCCATTCGTCAAATACCCCATGGTTCTGACGGATCTTGCTTGTATGTTCCTTCAACCACTGCAATTGTTTATGAATTGATTCACCATGATCAGACAAATTCATGCAACACATACCTTCAAAATCCTCACAACCATGGCCTTGAGCTAATAGCAAAAAATCAATTGCAGCTCTATTTTGCAGAATAGCATGTCGCAAACTACCTTGATCCTCTAATAGGCTCTCTATTATCTCAGTGGTGACGTTAGCTTGCTTCTCAGCCCAGGAAGCTAACCGGCCGATCTGGTTCAGGGCGTTGCCTGCCGCTGCGCCAGGCACGAAGAAGGTCAAAAACACTCTTTCAGTGGGACTGCGTAGGGAAACTTGATCATTACAATCAGGTGAGAGCCCTATGGCTGCTCGCTTACTGCGGACGGCGGTCTCGTTCTTCGTGATATGTTTCCACCAATTTTGATCCGGTGCCAGCAACGTCAGCTTACCAAGATAACACGGACCACCCATTACACTTTTTGGGATTCCCTGCCAGGCCCTGTCACCACATATCAAAAAGACGTCTGGTGGCAAGGCCTTTGGGGTACCATTGTTCCAAATTAAGTGCTCCTTTTTTGCCTCAGCCCCAAGGGCTCCCAGCCCCTGGCGGCTGGTGCCATTGGTGCCACAGAAGGAATCACGGTTTTGATAATCATAATAGACTGCTGTTGGGGTGACATTCGTCCACCCTGTCCAGTTAAATAACCGGTAAGGCTGCACGCGTCCCCCAAAATAGATACATGTTGAGTCCAATTGCCTGACGTGTTCCCAATTCTCATGGACCCCAACAGGTTTAGCTCCTGTGGGTCCCATGGCAGCGTTCTGTTTAGGCCTGCAATGAGGGTGGCACTGCAGTTAGCAGTTGACAGACTGCCACTGCAGCTTCCCGTGCTGTATTCCTGGAAGCTGTTGACAGTATAGCTGGGGACCCCTATTAAACATGTTCTAAAAGGTTGGGTAGCAGAAGCTAGAGATAAACAGAAAGCGTCTTGCCCTGTCTTATTCGCCCAGGTAACCCACATGTCGTGTCTGGGCTCAATCTTGTAGAGCGCCATTACCACTGGGAACAGTATCCCCAGAATCAGGATCTTCGTCTTCTTGTTCGGTTGATGAGTCATGGCGAGTCAAGACAGGCTTCACGTTCTTGCTGGGTACCCACACTGGACCACGATCTGTGGAAACACACATATAACCTCGACCATTAAAAATAACAGGGGCGGGCCCAGACCATATTCCGGAGGCTGGGTCCCTATACATTACTTTAAACTGGGGTAACGCTGTTGTATTATTAAATTTAAGCTGCTGATGGTGAATGATCACCGGGGGCTCCTCACGGTCGCCCATGAGACAGAGATAATTCAGGGTGAAGAGCGCACGGTGCAGCCTCTGCTGTGCGTCCGTCTCCTCACCTTTTTGTTTTCTGAGATAGTCTTTTAATACGTGGTGGGTACATTCTACTAGCCCTTGCCCGGTAGGTGAGTGTGGAATTCCCGTAACATGATCAACCCCCCATCAAGATAAGAATGTTCTAAACTTTTGGCTGACATAGGCAGGTCCATTATCCGTTTTTATACGCTCAGGCACACCCAATACGGCAAAACAGGCCAAAAGGTGTTTGCACACATGATGTGCCTTTTCTCCGGGTAATGCAGTTGCCCGTATCATTTTTGAAAAGGTATCAATGGTTACATGCACATACTTTAATCGGCCGAACTCGGGAATATGTGTGACATCCATCTGCCATAATTCTAGAGCTTTCAGCCCTTTTGGATTTACTCCAAGCCCAATGCCTGGGCCATGGTTTCCACATCTGGGGCAAGCCTGTACAATACCTCGGGCCTCACTCTCTGTTAAGCCAAATTGCCTTTTTAAGCCCTTGGCATTTTGATGGAACGTGTCGTGACTTTGCCTAGCTTGCTGAAACTTATCCATAGGAGGTAGATGACATATGGAGCTAACCAGGCTGTCAGCAAGCTGATTGCCTTGGCCTAGCCCCACATCCAGCTGGTGACTACGAATGTGGATAACACAACAAGCTGCTGTTCGTTGACTCAGCACAGAGCGAAGGTAATGAACAGGCTTCCCAACCTCGGGTTAGATGTTTCCCTTATTAAGGCATTCTCCAGTCGTGGTACTATCCCTGCTACATACATTGAGTCAGTCACTACGTTTAGAGGAGTATCTAACCAATTGGTTAGAGCCCAAACTACCGCAGTTAATTCCAAAGTCTGAAGGAAATCCCGAGGCTGTCCCTCCATAACGTGCGGTTTCCATTGCTCACCTTCTTTCCACACGCATGCGGCGCGTCGCAAGCGCTTACCCGCATCCGTGTAGACAGTAATGCCATCTGAAAGGGGTTCCCTACTTACTTTGGACTTTTCTATCCATTGATTTCGCTGTAGCACCTGCCATAACTTTCCCTGAGGCTGACACGAATGTACCTTACCGCAGAAACCTAACAGAGCATTTTGTATGTCCACAGCATTGTGGAGCCACCACTCTAGATCAGGCAGGTTAACAGGTATACTGATATCGTTCGGCTCTTGACCACTGATCTCTAAAATTCTTAATCGCCCTTTGCGTATCAATTCACCTACTGCTTCGGTTCGGGTCTGGACACTCGTTTTTGGTTGTACACTCAAAAATACCCATTCCAAGATGTTAAATATATCATTGTGACTTTTGCTTTTGTCAGTGGCGTCTGGCAGAACTGGGGAAGGAGGCTCCTCGCTGCCATGTTGCCACTGACAAATGACCGCGTATGGTGAGTCTTTTCCATTACATATGAGTAAGGATATGGGCAGGCTTAGGAGACAGCGCGAGGACCATGACTGATGTAGTTTTTCTGTGATACGCTGTAACGCAGCATGTTGTTCAGGTGTCAGAGTAATCTTGTTAGCAGGATTTGGGCCTCGCAGCAAAGCTGTCAGGGGTGCAATATCAGTATTAGAGATACCAACACAACGCCGCACCCACTGGATGTCACCAAGTAAGGTTTGGACATCATGTAAGGTACATAATTGAGTCGCAAGCTCTGTTTTTTGGGGTCGGATTTTTGACTCTGCAACGGTCCATCCAAGATATTTCCATGGAGCCGTGCGTTGGATCTTTTCTGGTGCAATGACAAGTCCCTTTGTCGACAGAATGTCACTTAATTGTGTTAATGACTGTTCTGTAAAAGGCTCTGCCTGACAACAAAGAATGTCATCCATATAGTGGTAAATGATGGTGTCCAGCCATTGATTTCGAAGTGGCTGTAGTGCCCATGCGACATAAAGTTGACACAAAGTCGGTGAGTTTTTCATTCCTTGCGGTAAAACAACCCACTCATAACGCTCCGTGGATGCAGCCTTGTTTATTGCTGGTACAGAAAAGGCAAAGCGTTGTGTATCTTGAGGATGTAATGGGATGGTAAAAAAGCAGTCCTTTAAGTCAACTATCAGTATGTGCCACCCGTCTGGTAACATGCTAGGTGATGGCATTCCGGGTTGCAGCGTTCCCATATGTGGAAACGGTGTCACGGGCCTGTCGTAAATTCTTCCAATCATGCGATTCCCACTTCCCCTGGCCGTGTTGGAATACTATCGGTAAGGCCAAAGGAGCGGAACTGCCTTTCTCCCCGGTGGCTTGCCACTGTCCTTCCGCTATGGCCTCTTTAATAATATCACCCCAGCTGGACTCCCTTGGAAGTCCAGAAGAGGGGGTCATTAAGCAGGGAGATATCCCTTTGTCTTTCTCTTGCGCCTGCAGCTCCACTTTTTTCAGGCGCTCTGAGAGTTCCTGCAGCATTCTCACAATTTCCCCTGGTGACGGCGGTACCCTACTCTTGTCCGGTGCACTATTCTCCAAAGGCTCGCGGGCTGAAAACAGCGGGGGGTGCTCTGATAGAGTCTGACATGAGCTGGTGGTATCGGTAAAGGAGGGGTTAAGCGGCCGCTGAGGTGGAACAGGCGGCGGCAACGGCAGGTACAGAGGAGCTACACGAGACGGCGGTGAGGGGGGAAAACCGGGGGGAGGCCGGCCCTCCTTTCCGTCCAGATCGATGAGGTCAGCAAGGGGCGCGGCGCCCGCCCCTCTTTGAGCCTCCTCCGGGTGCACTTCCGCGTTTGC
Source organism: Apteryx mantelli (assembly GCF_036417845.1). NCBI lineage: Eukaryota > Metazoa > Chordata > Aves > Apterygiformes > Apterygidae > Apteryx > Apteryx mantelli. Next base: position 19,879,142 of record NC_089988.1, read on the forward strand.
CTCAGAGCTCGGACCGGTCGGCTCTGAGGAAACCTCCGCCTTCTGGGAAGGAGCTGGCAAAGATGCCGGCAGCCCTTCCCCCCCAGAGTCCTCCCGCACCCTTTGCAGCACCTCCGCGACAGTCCGACACGCCGGCACCGTTGGCCCTTTAATAGGGAGTGGTCCGCCGAAAAATCGCAACATCAAGCTTGTCTTACTCGGAGAGGGTCTGATAGCGGCAGCTCCGGGGCTCAGCATTTTCGCAGCCGCGGACGCTACTTCCCTCTCTGCCTTCATTACAGTTAAAGTTTCCAACACAGTATTCCAAAGTACGCGAACGGCTTTTATCTCCTTTTCCTCCTTCTCACTTCCCCCGATCGTCTTCTGCCACATTGCTCCCCCAAACTCTTGCCACTCAGACACCGAAAACAACAGGTGGGGGTCAGAAAAATGGCCCCAACGCCGTCCCAACTTGATCAAATCGTATACCTGCTTCGCCGGGGATTCTATCCCTCTCTTAGAGAGGATTCCGACGAGCAGTGTGGCCGCAGCCTCAGTTTCCATGGCTGAGCCTGAGAGGTGGGGAGCGACCCCACAGACCGGTGTCTGCCCTGCTGCAGTTTAAGGCAGCGCCTTCTCTCAGCTGAAATTTCCCACTCCCCTCCTCTAGCTGCTTACCGCAGGCTCGGAGATCTTAGTGGAGCTGAACCATCCTCTGCTACCAGATGTCGGAGGACGCCGGAGTGGGAGGCGGGCCCGGAGTAACGATGGAGTCTCAATATGAGTATGGTCGTTCTCCTTTATTAGAGTTTACACAAAGTATATATATCGACAAGCAATACGCATGCGCTAGCAATAGTTACATGATTGGTTACAGTTTCTGTCCACACGCATAAAGCGGATACATGATTGGTGCAAGGTTGCTGTCTACGCTCCGTCGACATTTATGGAACCTAGTTCCGTCCAGACTTGTTTACCAGTTTTGTGAATACCTTCTTTTGTAGTGCTCAAGGCCGCTATACGGCCACTTTCAGCAGGCTTCAGCAGGCTCGCTTGCCTTGGCCTAGATAAGGCCGCCTTCAGCAGGCTCGCTTGCCTTGGCCTAGATTCCTTCCTCTACCCCGAAGACGGGATTGCTCATCCCAATCAGAGCGTGCTCTCTCTCACTTAACCATTCCCATAACCATTCCTCCATCATTTCCCCCTCTTGTTTTTGAGCAATCCAGGCGTGGTTCACTACCTTTAGCAGAGCGTTCTTGAAGCAGCTCAGTACTACACATAAGCACAAACTGACAACTACAAGGATTAGTAAAATGCGTAAGCCTTCAGTAAGTAATCCTGTTAGCCATTGTGGTAGATTTCCAAACAGGTTAGTTAGCCATTCGTCAAATACCCCATGGTTCTGACGGATCTTGCTTGTATGTTCCTTCAACCACTGCAATTGTTTATGAATTGATTCACCATGATCAGACAAATTCATGCAACACATACCTTCAAAATCCTCACAACCATGGCCTTGAGCTAATAGCAAAAAATCAATTGCAGCTCTATTTTGCAGAATAGCATGTCGCAAACTACCTTGATCCTCTAATAGGCTCTCTATTATCTCAGTGGTGACGTTAGCTTGCTTCTCAGCCCAGGAAGCTAACCGGCCGATCTGGTTCAGGGCGTTGCCTGCCGCTGCGCCAGGCACGAAGAAGGTCAAAAACACTCTTTCAGTGGGACTGCGTAGGGAAACTTGATCATTACAATCAGGTGAGAGCCCTATGGCTGCTCGCTTACTGCGGACGGCGGTCTCGTTCTTCGTGATATGTTTCCACCAATTTTGATCCGGTGCCAGCAACGTCAGCTTACCAAGATAACACGGACCACCCATTACACTTTTTGGGATTCCCTGCCAGGCCCTGTCACCACATATCAAAAAGACGTCTGGTGGCAAGGCCTTTGGGGTACCATTGTTCCAAATTAAGTGCTCCTTTTTTGCCTCAGCCCCAAGGGCTCCCAGCCCCTGGCGGCTGGTGCCATTGGTGCCACAGAAGGAATCACGGTTTTGATAATCATAATAGACTGCTGTTGGGGTGACATTCGTCCACCCTGTCCAGTTAAATAACCGGTAAGGCTGCACGCGTCCCCCAAAATAGATACATGTTGAGTCCAATTGCCTGACGTGTTCCCAATTCTCATGGACCCCAACAGGTTTAGCTCCTGTGGGTCCCATGGCAGCGTTCTGTTTAGGCCTGCAATGAGGGTGGCACTGCAGTTAGCAGTTGACAGACTGCCACTGCAGCTTCCCGTGCTGTATTCCTGGAAGCTGTTGACAGTATAGCTGGGGACCCCTATTAAACATGTTCTAAAAGGTTGGGTAGCAGAAGCTAGAGATAAACAGAAAGCGTCTTGCCCTGTCTTATTCGCCCAGGTAACCCACATGTCGTGTCTGGGCTCAATCTTGTAGAGCGCCATTACCACTGGGAACAGTATCCCCAGAATCAGGATCTTCGTCTTCTTGTTCGGTTGATGAGTCATGGCGAGTCAAGACAGGCTTCACGTTCTTGCTGGGTACCCACACTGGACCACGATCTGTGGAAACACACATATAACCTCGACCATTAAAAATAACAGGGGCGGGCCCAGACCATATTCCGGAGGCTGGGTCCCTATACATTACTTTAAACTGGGGTAACGCTGTTGTATTATTAAATTTAAGCTGCTGATGGTGAATGATCACCGGGGGCTCCTCACGGTCGCCCATGAGACAGAGATAATTCAGGGTGAAGAGCGCACGGTGCAGCCTCTGCTGTGCGTCCGTCTCCTCACCTTTTTGTTTTCTGAGATAGTCTTTTAATACGTGGTGGGTACATTCTACTAGCCCTTGCCCGGTAGGTGAGTGTGGAATTCCCGTAACATGATCAACCCCCCATCAAGATAAGAATGTTCTAAACTTTTGGCTGACATAGGCAGGTCCATTATCCGTTTTTATACGCTCAGGCACACCCAATACGGCAAAACAGGCCAAAAGGTGTTTGCACACATGATGTGCCTTTTCTCCGGGTAATGCAGTTGCCCGTATCATTTTTGAAAAGGTATCAATGGTTACATGCACATACTTTAATCGGCCGAACTCGGGAATATGTGTGACATCCATCTGCCATAATTCTAGAGCTTTCAGCCCTTTTGGATTTACTCCAAGCCCAATGCCTGGGCCATGGTTTCCACATCTGGGGCAAGCCTGTACAATACCTCGGGCCTCACTCTCTGTTAAGCCAAATTGCCTTTTTAAGCCCTTGGCATTTTGATGGAACGTGTCGTGACTTTGCCTAGCTTGCTGAAACTTATCCATAGGAGGTAGATGACATATGGAGCTAACCAGGCTGTCAGCAAGCTGATTGCCTTGGCCTAGCCCCACATCCAGCTGGTGACTACGAATGTGGATAGCACAACAAGCTGCTGTTCGTTGACTCAGCACAGAGCGAAGGTAATGAACAGACTTCCCAACCTCGGGTTAGATGTTTCCCTTATTAAGGCATTCTCCAGTCGTGGTACTATCCCTGCTACATACATTGAGTCAGTCACTACGTTTAGAGGAGTATCTAACCAATTGGTTAGAGCCCAAACTACCGCAGTTAATTCCAAAGTCTGAAGGAAATCCCGAGGCTGTCCCTCCATAATGTGCGGTTTCCATTGCTCACCTTCTTTCCACACGCATGCGGCGCGTCGCAAGCGCTTACCCGCATCCGTGTAGACAGTAATGCCATCTGAAAGGGGTTCCCTACTTACTTTGGACTTTTCTATCCATTGATTTCGCTGTAGCACCTGCCATAACTTTCCCTGAGGCTGACACGAATGTACCTTACCGCAGAAACCTAACAGAGCATTTTGTATGTCCACAGCATTGTGGAGCCACCACTCTAGATCAGGCAGGTTAACAGGTATACTGATATCGTTCGGCTCTTGACCACTGATCTCTAAAATTCTTAATCGCCCTTTGCGTATCAATTCACCTACTGCTTCGGTTCGGGTCTGGACACTCGTTTTTGGTTGTACACTCAAAAATACCCATTCCAAGATGTTAAATATATCATTGTGACTTTTGCTTTTGTCAGTGGCGTCTGGCAGAACTGGGGAAGGAGGCTCCTCGCTGCCATGTTGCCACTGACAAATGACCGCGTATGGTGAGTCTTTTCCATTACATATGAGTAAGGATATGGGCAGGCTTAGGAGACAGCGCGAGGACCATGACTGATGTAGTTTTTCTGTGATACGCTGTAACGCAGCATGTTGTTCAGGTGTCAGAGTAATCTTGTTAGCAGGATTTGGGCCTCGCAGCAAAGCTGTCAGGGGTGCAATATCAGTATTAGAGATACCAACACAACGCCGCACCCACTGGATGTCACCAAGTAAGGTTTGGACATCATGTAAGGTACATAATTGAGTCGCAAGCTCTGTTTTTTGGGGTCGAATTTTTGACTCTGCAACGGTCCATCCAAGATATTTCCATGGAGCCGTGCGTTGGATCTTTTCTGGTGCAATGACAAGTCCCTTTGTCGACAGAATGTCACTTAATTGTGTTAATGACTGTTCTGTAAAAGGCTCTGCCTGACAACAAAGAATGTCATCCATATAGTGGTAAATGATGGTGTCCAGCCATTGATTTCGAAGTGGCTGTAGTGCCCATGCGACATAAAGTTGACACAAAGTCGGTGAGTTTTTCATTCCTTGCGGTAAAACAACCCACTCATAACGCTCCGTGGATGCAGCCTTGTTTATTGCTGGTACAGAAAAGGCAAAGCGTTGTGTATCTTGAGGATGTAATGGGATGGTAAAAAAGCAGTCCTTTAAGTCAACTATCAGTATGTGCCACCCGTCTGGTAACATGCTAGGTGATGGCATTCCGGGTTGCAGCGTTCCCATATGTGGAAACGGTGTCACGGGCCTGTCGTAAATTCTTCCAATCATGCGATTCCCACTTTCCCTGGCCGTGTTGGAATACTATCGGTAAGGCCAAAGGAGCGGAACTGCCTTTCTCCCCGGTGGCTTGCCACTGTCCTTCCGCTATGGCCTCTTTAATAATATCACCCCAGCTGGACTCCCTTGGAAGTCCAGAAGAGGGGGTCATTAAGCAGGGAGATATCCCTTTGTCTTTCTCTTGCGCCTGCAGCTCCACTTTTTTCAGGCGCTCTGAGAGTTCCTGCAGCATTCTCACAATTTCCCCTGGTGACGGCGGTACCCTACTCTTGTCCGGTGCACTATTCTCCAAAGGCTCGCGGGCTGAAAACAGCGGGGGGTGCTCTGATAGAGTCTGACATGAGCTGGTGGTATCGGTAAAGGAGGGGTTAAGCGGCCGCTGAGGTGGAACAGGCGGCGGCAACGGCAGGTACAGAGGAGCTACACGAGACGGCGGTGAGGGGGGAAAACCGGGGGGAGGCCGGCCCTCCTTTCCATCCAGATCGATGAGGTCAGCAAGGGGCGCGGCGCCCGCCCCTCTTTGAGCCTCCTCCGGGTGCACTTCCGCGTTTGCCTCAGAGCTCGGACCGGTCGGCTCTGAGGAAACCTCCGCCTTCTGGGAAGGAGCTGGCAAAGATGCCGGCAGCCCTTCCCCCCCAGAGTCCTCCCGCACCCTTTGCAGCACCTCCGCGACAGTCCGACACGCCGGCACCGTTGGCCCTTTAATAGGGAGTGGTCCGCCGAAAAATCGCAACATCAAGCTTGTCTTACTCGGAGAGGGTCTGATAGCGGCAGCTCCGGGGCTCAGCATTTTCGCAGCCGCGGACGCTACTTCCCTCTCTGCCTTCATTACAGTTAAAGTTTCCAACACAGTATTCCAAAGTACGCGAACGGCTTTTATCTCCTTTTCCTCCTTCTCACTTCCCCCGATCGTCTTCTGCCACATTGCTCCCCCAAACTCTTGCCACTCAGACACCGAAAACAACAGGTGGGGGTCAGAAAAATGGCCCCAACGCCGTCCCAACTTGATCAAATCGTATACCTGCTTCGCCGGGGATTCTATCCCTCTCTTAGAGAGGATTCCGACGAGCAGTGTGGCCGCAGCCTCAGTTTCCATGGCTGAGCCTGAGAGGTGGGGAGCGACCCCACAGACCGGTGTCTGCCCTGCTGCAGTTTAAGGCAGCGCCTTCTCTCAGCTGAAATTTCCCACTCCCCTCCTCTAGCTGCTTACCGCAGGCTCGGAGATCTTAGTGGAGCTGAACCATCCTCTGCTACCAGATGTCGGAGGACGCCGGAGTGGGAGGCGGGCCCGGAGTAACGATGGAGTCTCAATATGAGTATGGTCGTTCTCCTTTATTAGAGTTTACACAAAGTATATATATCGACAAGCAATACGCATGCGCTAGCAATAGTTACATGATTGGTTACAGTTTCTGTCCACACGCATAAAGCGGATACATGATTGGTGCAAGGTTGCTGTCTACGCTCCGTCGACATTTATGGAACCTAGTTCCGTCCAGACTTGTTTACCAGTTTTGTGAATACCTTCTTTTGTAGTGCTCAAGGCCGCTATACGGCCACTTTCAGCAGGCTTCAGCAGGCTCGCTTGCCTTGGCCTAGATAAGGCCGCCTTCAGCAGGCTCGCTTGCCTCGGCCTAGATTCCTTCCTCTACCCCGAAGACGGGATTGCTCATCCCAGTCAGAGCATGCTCTCTCCCATTAACCATTCCCATAACCATTCCTCCATCAAGCAGCCACGCACCTAGCACTGGCCTAGCAGGCACTGAGCCACCACTGACCTCACAACCACAACCAGCACCCACGCACCTAGCACTGGCCTAGCAGGCACTGAGCCACCACTGACCTCACAACCACAAACAGCACCCACGCACCTGGCACTGGCCTAGCAGGCACTGAGCCACCACTGACCTCACAACCACAAACAGCAGCCACGCACCTAGCACTGGCCTAGCAGGCACTGAGCCACAAGTGACCTCACAACCACAACCAGCACCCACGCACCTAGCACTGGCCTAGCAGGCTCTGAGCAACCACTGACCTCACAACCACAAACAGCACCCACGCACCGAGCACTGGCCGAGCAGGCACTGAGCCACCACTGACCTCACAACCACAAACAGCAGCCACGCACCTAGCACTGGCCCAGCAGGCACTGAGCTACCACTGACCTCACAACCACAAACAGCACCCACGCACCTAGCACTGGCCTAGCAGGCACTGAGCCACCACTGACCTCACAATCACAAACAGCACCCACGCACCTAGCACTGGCCCAGCAGGCACTGAGCTACCACTGACCTCACAACCACAAAGAGCACCCACGGACCTAGCACTGGCCTAGCAGGCACTGAGCTACCACTGACCTCACAACCACAAACAGCAGCCACGCACCTAGCACTGGCCTAGCAGGCACTGAGCCACCACTGACCTCACAACCACAAACAGCACCCACGCACCTAGCACTGCCCTAGCAGGCACTGAGCCACCACTGACCTCACAACCACAAACAGCAGCCACGCACCTAGCACTGGCCTAAGAGGCACTGAGCCACAAGTGACCTCACAACCGCAAACAGCAGCCACGCACCTAGCACTGGCCCAGCAGGCACTGAGCCACCACTGACCTCACAACCACAAAGAGCAGCCACGCACCTAGCACTGGCCTAGCAGGCACTGAGCCACCACTGACCTCACAACCACAAACAGCACCCACGCACCTAGCACTCGCCTAGCAGGCACTGAGCCACCACTGACCTCACAACCACAAACAGCAGCCACGCACCTAGCACTGGCCTAGCAGGCACTGAGCAACCACTGACCTCACAACCACAAACAGCACCCACGCACCTAGCACTGGCCCAGCAGGCACTGAGCCACCACTGACCTCACAACCACAAACAGCACCCACGCACCTAGCACTGGCCCAGCAGGCACTGAGCCACCACTGACCTCACAACCACAAAGAGCAGCCACGCACCCATCACTGGCCTAGCGGCACTGAGCCACCACTAACCTCACCATTGAAAACAGCACCCATGCACCTAGCACTGGCCTAGCAGGCACTGAGCCACCACTGACCTCACAAGCACAAACAGCACCCACGCACCTAGCACTGGCCTAGCAGGCACTGAGCCACCACTGACCTCACAACCACAAACAGCACCCACATACCCATCACTGGCCTAGCAGGAACTGAGCAACCACTGACCTCACAACCACAAACAGCACCCACGCACCTAGCACTGGCCTAGCAGGCACTGAGCCACCACTGACCTCACAACCACAAACAGCAGCCACGCACCTAGCACTGGCCCAGCAGGCACTGAGCCACCACTGACCTCACAACCACAAACAGCAGCCACGCACCTCGCACTCGCCTAGCATGCACTGAGCCACAAGTGACCTCACAACCGCAAACAGCAGCCACGCACCTAGCACTGGCCCAGCAGGCACTGAGCCACCACTGACCTCACAACCACAAACAGCACCCACGCACCGAGCACTGGCCTAGCAGGCACTGAGCCACCACTGACCTAACAATTGAAAACAACAGCCACTCACCTAGCACTGGCCTAGCAGGCACTGAACCACAGGTGACCTAACAACCGAAAACAGCAGCCACGGACCTAGCACTGGCCTAGCAGGCACTGAGGCACCACTGACCTCACAACCACAAACAGCACCCACGCACCTAGCACTGGCCTAGCAGGCACTGAGCCACCACTGACCTCACAACCACAAACAGCACCCACGCACCTAGCACTGGCCTAGCAGGCACAGAGCCACCACTGACCTCACAACCACAAACAGCACCCACGCACCTAGCACTGGCCTAGCAGGCACTGAGCCACCACTGACCTCACAACCACAAACAGCACCCGCGCACCTAGCACTGGCCTAGCAGGCACTGAGCCACCACTGACCTCACAACCACAAACAGCAGCCACGCACCTAGCACTGGCCTAGCAGGCACTGAGCCACCACTGACCTCACAACCACAAACAGCACCCACATACCCATCACTGGCCTAGCAGGAACTGAGCAACCACTGACCTCACCACCACAAACAGCAGCCACGCACCTAGCACTGGCCTAGCAGGCACTGAGCCACCACTGACCTCACAGTTGAAAACAGCAGCCACGCACCTAGCACTGGCCTAGCAGGAACTGAGCAACCACTGACCTCACCACCACAAACAGCACCCACGCACCTAGCACTGGCCTAGCAGGCACTGAGCCACCACTGACCTCACAACCACAAACAGCACCCACATACCCATCACTGGCCTAGCAGGAACTGAGCAACCACTGACCTCACCACCACAAACAGCAGCCACGCACCTAGCACTGGCCTAGCAGGCACTGAGCCACCACTGACCTCACAACCACAAACAGCAGCCACGCACCTAGCACTGGCCTAGCAGGCACTGAGCCACCACTGACCTCACAACAACAAACAGCACCCACGCACCTAGCACTGGCCTAGCAGGCACTGAGCCACCACTGACCTCACAATTGAAAACAGCAGCCACGCACCTAGCACTGGCCTAGCAGGCACAGAGCCACCACTGACCTCACAACCACAAACAGCAGCCACGCACCTAGCACTGGCCTAGCAGGCACTGAGCCACCACTGACCTCACAACCACAAACAGCAGCCACGCACCTAGCACTGGCCTAGCAGACACTGAGCCACCACTGACCTCACAAATGAAAAAAGCACCCACGCACCCATCACTGGCCTAGCGGCACTGAGCCACCACTGACCTCACCATTGAAAACAGCACCCACGCACCTAGCACTGGCCTAGCAGGCACTGAGCCACCACTGACCTCACAACCACAATCAGCACCCACGCACCTAGCACTGGCCTAGCAGGCACTGAGCCACCACTGACCTCACAACCACAAACAGCACCCACGCACCTAGCACTGGCCTAGCACGCACTGAGCCACCACCGACCTCACAACCACAAACAGCAGCCACGCACCTAGCACTGGCCTAGCAGGCACTGAGCCACCACTGACCTCACAACCACAAACAGCAGCCACGCACCTAGCACTGGCCTAGCAGGCACTGAGCCACCACTGACCTCACAACCACAAACAGCACCCACGCACCTAGCACTGGCCTAGCACGCACTGAGCCACCACTGACCTCACAACCACAAACAGCACCCACGCACCTAGCACTGGCCTAGCAGGCACTGAGCCACCACTGACCTCACAATTGAAAACAGCACCCACGCACCTAGCACTGGCCTAGCAGGCACTGAGCCACAAGTGACCTCACAACCACAAACAGCACCCACGCACCTAGCACTCGCCTAGCAGGCACTGAGCCACCACCGACCTCACAGCCACAAACAGCACCCACATACCCATCACTGGCCTAGCAGGAACTGAGCCACCACTGACCTCACCACCACAAACAGCACCCACGCACCTAGCACTGGCCTAGCAGGAACTGAGCCACCACTGACCTCACAACCACAAACAACACCCACGCACCTAGCACTGGCCTAGCAGGCACTGAGCCACCACTGACCTCACAACCACAAACAGCACCCACGCACCCAGCACTGGCCCAGCAGGCACTGAGCCACCACTGACCTCACAACCACAAACAGCACCCACGCACCTAGCACTGGCCTAGCAGGCACTGAGCCACCACTGACCTCACAACCACAAACAGCACCCACATACCCATCACTGGCCTAGCAGGCACTGAGCCACGACTGACCTCACAACCACAAACAGCACCCACGCACCTAGCACTGGCCTAGCAGGAACTGAGCCACCACTGACCTCACAACCACAAACAGCACCCATGCACCTAGCACTGGCCTAGCACGCACTGAGCCACCACTGACCTCACAACCACAAACAGCACCCACGCACCTAGCACTGGCCTAGCAGGCACTGAGCCACAAGTGACCTCACAACCACAAACAGCACCCAAACACCTAGCACTGGCCGAGCAGGCACTGAGCCACCACTGACCTCACACCCACAAACAGCAGCCATGGCCCTAGCACTGGCCTAGCAGGAACTGAGCCACCACTGACCTCACAACCACAAACAGCACCCACGCACCTAGCACTGGCCTAGCAGGCACTGAGCAACCACTGACCTCAGAACTGAAACCAGCAGCCAAGCACCTAGCACTGGCCTAGCAGGCACTGAGCCACCACTGACCTCACAACCACAAACAGCAGCCACGCACCTAGCACTGGCCTAGCAGGCACTGAGCCACCACTGACCTCACAACCGCAAACAGCAGCCACGCACCTAGCACTGGCCTAGCAGGCACTGAGCCACCACCGACCTCACAACCACAAACAGCACCCACGCACCTAGCACTGGCCCAGCAGGCACTGAGCCACCACTGACCTAACAACCACAAACAGCACCCACGCACCTAGCACTGGCCTAGCAGGCACTGAGCCACCACTGACCTCACAACCACAAACAGCACCCACAGACCTAGCACTGGCCTAGCAGGCACTGAGCCACCACTGACCTCACAACCACAAACAGCACCCACGCACCTAGCTCTGGCCTAGCAGGCACTGAGCCACCACTGACCTCACAATTGAAAACAGAACCCACGCACCTAGCACTGGCCTAGCAGGCACTGAGCCACCACTGACCTCACAACCACAAACAGCACCCACGCACCTAGCACTGCCCTAGCAGGCACTGAGCCACCACTGACCTCACAACCACAAACAGCACCCACGCACCTAGCACTGGCCTAGCAGGCACTGAGCCACCACTGACCTCACAACCACAAACAGCACCCACACACCTAGCACTGGCCTAGCAGGAACTGAGCAACCACTGACCTCACAATCACAAACAGCACCCACGCACCTAGCACTGGCCCAGCAGGCACTGAGCGACCACTGACCTCACAACCACAAACAGCACCCACGCACCTAGCACTGGCCTAGCAGGCACTGAGCCACCACTGACCTCACACCCACAAAGAGCACCCACATACCCATCACTGGCCTAGCAGGAACTGAGCAACCACTGACCTCACCACCACAAACAGCACCCACGCACCTAGCACTGGCCTAGCAGGAACTGAGCCACCACTGACCTCACAACCACAAACAGCAGCCACGCACCTAGCACTGGCCTAGCAGGCACTGAGCCACCACTGACCTCACAACCACAAACAGCACCCACGCACCTAGCACTGGCCTAGCAGGCACTGAGCCACAAGTGACCTCACAACCACAAACAGCACCCAAACACCTAGCACTGGCCGAGCAGGCACGGAGCCACCACTGACCTCACAACCACAAACAGCACCCAAACACCTAGCACTGGCCTAGCAGGCACTGAGCCACCACTGACCTCACAATTGAAAACAGCAGCCAAGCACCTAGCACTGGCCTAGCAGGCACTGAGCCACCACTGACCTCACAATTGAAAACAGCAGCCACGCACCTAGCACTGGCCTAGCATGCACTGAGCCACAAGTGACCTCACAACCGCAAACAGCAGCCACGCACCTAGCACTGGCCTAGCTGGCACTGAGCCACCACCGACCTCACAACCACAAACAGCACCCACGCACCTAGCACTGGCCCAGCAGGCACTGAGCCACCACTGACCTCACAACCACAAACAGCACCCACGCACCTAGCACTGGCCCAGCAGGCACTGAGCCACCACTGACCTCACAACCACAAACAGCACCCACGCACCTAGCTCTGGCCTAGCAGGCACTGAGCCACCACTGACCTCACAATTGAAAACAGCACCCACGCACCCAGCACTGGCCCAGCAGGCACTGAGCCACCACTGACCTCACAACTGAAAAGAGCACCCACGCACCTAGCACTGGCCTAGCAGGCACTGAGCCACCACTGACCTCACAACCACAAACAGCACCCACATACCCATCACTGGCCTAGCAGGCACTGAGCCACCACTGACCTCACAACCACAAACAGCACCCACGCACCTAGCACTGGCCTAGCAGGAACTGAGCCACCACTGACCTCACAACCACAAACAGCACCCACGCACCTAGCACTGGCCTAGCAGGCACTGAGCCACCACTGACCTCACAACCACAAACAGCACCCACGCACCTAGCACTGGCCTATCAGGCACTGAGCCACAAGCGACCTCACAACCACAAACAGCACCCAAACACCTAGCACTGGCCTAGCAGGCACTGAGCCACCACTGACCTCACACCCACAAACAGCAGCCACGCACCTAGCACTGGCCTAGCAGGCACTGAGCCACCACTGACCTCACAACCACAAACAGCACCCACGCACCTAGCACTGGCCTAGCAGGCACTGAGCCACCACTGACCTCAGAACTGAAAACAGCAGCCAAGCACCTAGCACTCGCCTAGCAGGCACTGAGCCACCACTGACCTCACAACCGCAAACAGCAGCCACGCACCTAGCACTGGCCTAGCAGGCACTGAGCCACCACCGACCTCACAACCACAAACAGCACCCACACACCTAGCACTGGCCCAGCAGGCACTGAGCCACCACTGACCTCACAACCACAAACAGCACCCACGCACCTAGCACTGGCCCAGCAGGCACTGAGCCACCACTGACCTCACAACCACAAACAGCAGCCACGCACCTAGTACTGGCCTAGCAGGCACTGAGCCACCACTGACCTCACAACCACAAACAGCAGCCACGCACCTAGCACTGGCCTAGCAGGCACTGAGCCACCACTGACCTCACAACCACAAACAACACCCACGCACCTAGCACTGGCCTAGCAGGCACTGAGCCACCACTGACCTCACAACTGAAAAGAGCACCCACGCACCTAGCACTGGCCTAGCAGGCACTGAGCCACCACTGACCTCACAACCACAAACAGCACCCACGCACCTAGCACTGGCCTAGCAGGCACTGAGCCACCACTGACCTCACAACCACAAACAGCAGCCACGCACCTAGCACTGGCCTAGCAGGCACTGAGCCACCACTGACCTCACAACCACAAACAGCACCCACGCACCTAGCACTGGCCTAGCAGGCACTGAGCCACAAGTGACCTCACAACCACAAACAGCAGCCACGCACCGAGCACTGGCCTAGCAGGCACTGAGCCACCACTGACCTCACAATTGAAAACAGCAGCCACGCACCTAGCAGTGGCCTAGCAGGCACTGAGCCACCACTGACCTCACAACCACAAACAGCAGCCACGCACCTAGCACTGGCCTAGCAGGCACTGAGCCACCACTGACCTCACAACCACAAACAGCACCCACGCACCTAGCACTGGCCTAGCAGGCACTGAGCCACCACTGACCTCACAACCACAAACAGCACCCACGCACCTAGCACTGGCCTAGCAGGCACTGAGCCACCACTGACCTCACAAATGAAAAAAGCACCCACGCACCCATCACTGGCCTAGCGGCACTGAGCCACCACTGACCTCACCATTGAAAACAGCACCCACGCACCTAGCACTGGCCTAGCAGGCACTGAGCCACCACTGACCTCACAACCACAATCAGCACCCACGCACCTAGCACTGGCCTAGCAGGCACTGAGCCACCACTGACCTCACAACCACAAACAGCAGCCACGCACCTAGCACTGGCCTAGCAGGCACTGAGCCACCACTGACCTCACAACCACAAACAGCACCCACGCACCTAGCACTGGCCTAGCACGCACTGAGCCACCACTGACCTCACAACCACAAATAGCACCCATGCACCTAGCACTGGCCTAGCAGGCACTGAGCCACCACTGACCTCACAACCACAAACAGCACCCACGCACCTAGCACTGGCCTAGCAGGCACTGAGCCACAAGTGACCTCACAACCACAAACAGCAGCCACGCACCTAGCACTGGCCTAGCAGGCACTGAGCCACCACTGACCTCACAATTGAAAACAGCAGCCACGCACCTAGCACTGGCCTAGCAGGCACTGAGCCACCACTGACCTCACAACCACAAACAGCACCCACGCACCTAGCACTGGCCTAGCAGGCACTGAGCCACCACTGACCTCACAACCACAAACAGCACCCATGCACCTAGCACTGGCCCAGCAGGCACTGAGCCACCACTGACCTCACAACCACAAACAGCACCCACATACCCATCACTGGCCTAGCAGGAACTGAGCAACCACTGACCTCACCACCACAAACAGCACCCACGCACCTAGCACTGGCCTAGCAGGAACTGAGCCACCACTGACCTCACAACCCCAAAAAGCAGCCACGCACCTAGCACTGGCCTAGCAGGCACTGAGCCACCACTGACCTCACAACCACAAACAGCAGCCACGCACCTAGCACTGGCCTAGCAGGCACTGAGCCACCACTGACCTCACAACCACCAACAGCAACCACGCACCTAGCACTGGCCTAGCAGGCACTGAGCCACCACTGACCTCACAACCACAAACAGCACCCACGCACCTAGCACTGGCCTAGCAGGCACTGAGCCACCACTGACCTCACAACCACAAACAGCACCCACGCACCTAGCACTGGCCTAGCAGGCACTGAGCCACAAGTAACCTCACAACCACAAACAGCACCCACGCACCTAGCACTGGCCTAGCAGGCACTGAGCCACCACTGACCTCACAACCACAATCAGCACCCACGCACCTAGCACTGGCCTAGCAGGCACTGAGCCACCACTGACCTCACAACCACAAACAGCACCCACGCACCTAGCACTGGCCTAGCAGGCACTGAGCCACCACTGACCTCACAACCACAAACAGCACCCACGCACCTAGCACTCGCCTAGCAGGCACTGAGCCACCACTGACCTCACAACTGAAAACAGCACCCACGCACCTAGCACTGGCCTAGCAGGCACTGAGCCACCACTGACCTCACAACTGAAAAGAGCACCCACGCACCTAGCACTGGCCTAGCAGGCACTGAGCCACCACTGACCTCACAACCACAAACAGCACCCACGCACCTAGCACTGGCCTAGCAGGCAGTGAGCCACCACTGACCTCACAACCACAAACAGCACCCACGCACCTAGCACTGGCCCAGCAGGCACTGAGCCACCACTGACCTCACAACCACAAACAGCACCCACGCACCTAGCACTGGCCTAGCAGGCACTGAGCCACCACTGACCTCACAACCACCAACAGCACCCACGCACCTAGCACTGGCCTAGCAGGCACTGAGCCACCACTGACCTCACAGTTGAAAACAGCAGCCACGCACCTAGCACTGGCCTAGCAGGCACTGAGCCACCACTGACCTCACAACCACAAACAGCAGCCACGCACCTAGCACTGGCCTAGCAGGCACTGAGCCACCACTGACCTCACAACCACAAACAGCACCCACGCACCTAGCACTGGCCTAGCAGGCACTGAGCCACCACTGACCTCACAACCACAAACAGCACCCACGCACCTAGCACTGGCCTAGCAGGCACTGAGCCACCACTGACCTCACAAATGAAAAAAGCACCCACGCACCCATCACTGGCCTAGCGGCACTGAGCCACCACTGACCTCACCATTGAAAACAGCACCCACGCACCTAGCACTGGCCTAGCAGGCACTGAGCCACCACTGACCTCACAACCACAATCAGCACCCACGCACCTAGCACTGGCCTAGCAGGCACTGAGCCACCACTGACCTCACAACCACAAACAGCACCCACGCACCTAGCACTGGCCTAGCAGGCAGTGAGCCACCACTGACCTCACAACCACAAACAGCAGCCACGCACCTAGCACTGGCCTAGCAGGCACTGAGCCACCACTGACCTCACAACCACAAACAGCACCCACGCACCTAGCACTGGCCTAGCAGGCACTGAGCCACCACTGACCTCACAACCACAAACAGCACCCACGCACCTAGCACTGGCCTAGCACGCACTGAGCCACAAGTGACCTCACAACCACAAACAGCACCCATGCACCTAGCACTGGCCTAGCAGGCACTGAGCCACCACTGACCTCACAATTGAAAACAGCACCCACGCACCTAGCACTGGCCTAGCAGGCACTGAGCCACAAGTGACCTCACAACCACAAACAGCACCCACGCACCTAGCACTGGCCTAGCAGGCACTGAGCCACCACTGACCTCACAATTGAAAACAGCAGCCACGCACCTAGCACTGGCCTAGCAGGCACTGAGCCACCACTGACCTCACAACCACAAACAGCACCCACGCACCTAGCACTCGCCTAGCAGGCACTGAGCAACCACTGACCTCACAACCACAATCAGCAGCCACGCACCTAGCACTGGCCTAGCAGGCACTGAGCCACCACTGACCTCACAACCACAAACAGCACCCACGCACCTAGCACTCGCCTAGCAGGCACTGAGCCACCACTGACCTCACAACCACAAACAGCACCCACGCACCTAGCTCTGGCCTAGCAGGCACTGAGCCACCACTGACCTCACAACCACAAACAGCAGCCACGCACCTAGCACTGGCCTAGCAGGCACTGAGCCACCACTGACCTCACAACCACAAACAGCAGCCACGCACCTAGCACTGGCCTAGCAGGCACTGAGCCACCACTGACCTCACAACTGAAAAGAGCACCCACGCACCTAGCACTGGCCTAGCAGGCACTGAGCCACCACTGACCTCACAACCACAAACAGCACCCACATACCCATCACTGGCCTAGCAGGCACTGAGCCACCACTGACCTCACAACCACAAACAGCACCCATGCACCGAGCACTGGCCTAGCAGCACTGGTCTACCACTGACCTCACAACCACAAACAGCAGCCATGGGCCTAGCACTGGCCTAGCAGGCACTGAGCCACAAGCGACCTCACAACCACAAACAGCACCCACGCACCTAGCACTGGCCTAGCAGGCACTGAGCCACCACTGACCTCACAACCACAAACAGCACCCACGCACCTAGCTCTGGCCTAGCAGGCACTGAGCCACCACTGACCTCACAACCACAAACAGCAGCCATGGGCCTAGCACTGGCCTAGCAGGCACTGAGCCACAAGCGACCTCACAACCACAAACAGCAGCCACGCACCTAGCACTGGCCTAGCATGCACTGAGCCACCACTGACCTCACAATTGAAAACAGCAGCCACGCACCTAGCACTGGCCTAGCAGGCACTGAGCCACCACTGACCTCATAATTGAAAACAGCAGCCACGCACCTAGCACTGGCCTAGCAGGCACTGAGCCACCACTGACCTCACAACCACAAACAGCAGCCACGCACCTAGCACTGGCCTAGCAGGCACTGAGCCACCACTGACCTCACAACCACAAACAGCACCCACGCACCTAGCACTGGCCTAGCAGGAACTGAGCAACCACTGACCTCACAACCCCAAAAAGCAGCCACGCACCTAGCACTGGCCTAGCAGGCACTGAGCCACCACTGACCTCACAACCACAAACAGCACCCACGCACCTAGCACTGGCCTAGCAGGCACTGAGCCACCACTGACCTCACAATTGAAAACAGCACCCACAGACCTAGCACTGGCCTAGCAGGCGCTGAGCCACCACTGACCTCATAATTGAAAACAGCAGCCACAGACCTAGCACTGGCCTAGCAGGCGCTGAGCCACCACTGACCTCACAATTGAAAACAGCAGCCACGCACCTAGCACTGGCCTAGCAGGCACTGAGCCACAAGTGACCTCACAACCACAAACAGCACCCACGCACCTAGCACTCGCCTAGCAGGCACTGAGCAACCACTGACCTCACAACCACAATCAGCAGCCACGCACCTAGCACTGGCCTAGCAGGCACTGAGCCACCACTGACCTCACAACCACAAACAGCACCCAAACACCTAGCACTGGCCGAGCAGGCACTGAGCCACCACTGACCTCACACCCACAAACAGCAGCCATGGCCCTAGCACTGGCCTAGCAGGCACTGAGCCACCACTGACCTCACAACCACAAACAGCACCCACGCACCTAGCACTGGCCTAGCAGGCACTGAGCAACCACTGACCTCAGAACTGAAACCAGCAGCCAAGCACCTAGCACTGGCCTAGCAGGCACTGAGCCACCACTGACCTCACAACCACAAACAGCAGCCACGCACCTAGCACTGGCCTAGCAGGCACTGAGCCACCACTGACCTCACAACCGCAAACAGCAGCCACGCACCTAGCACTGGCCTAGCAGGCACTGAGCCACCACCGACCTCACAACCACAAACAGCACCCACGCACCTAGCACTGGCCCAGCAGGCACTGAGCCACCACTGACCTAACAACCACAAACAGCACCCACGCACCTAGCACTGGCCTAGCAGGCACTGAGCCACCACTGACCTCACAACCACAAACAGCACCCACAGACCTAGCACTGGCCTAGCAGGCACTGAGCCACCACTGACCTCACAACCACAAACAGCACCCACGCACCTAGCACTGGCCTAGCAGGCACTGAGCCACCACTGACCTCACAACTGAAAACAGCACCCACGCACCTAGCACTGGCCTAGCAGGCACTGAGCCACCACTGACCTCACAACCACAAACAGCACCCACGCACCTAGCACTGCCCTAGCAGGCACTGAGCCACCACTGACCTCACAACCACAAACAGCACCCACGCACCTAGCACTGGCCTAGCAGGCACTGAGACACCACTGACCTCACAACCACAAACAGCACCCACACACCTAGCACTGGCCTAGCAGGAACTGAGCAACCACTGACCTCACAATCACAAACAGCACCCACGCACCTAGCACTGGCCCAGCAGGCACTGAGCCACCACTGACCTCACAACCACAAACAGCACCCACGCACCTAGCACTGGCCTAGCAGGCACTGAGCCACCACTGACCTCACACCCACAAAGAGCACCCACATACCCATCACTGGCCTAGCAGGAACTGAGCAACCACTGACCTCACCACCACAAACAGCACCCACGCACCTAGCACTGGCCTAGCAGGAACTGAGCCACCACTGACCTCACAACCACAAACAGCAGCCACGCACCTAGCACTGGCCTAGCAGGCACTGAGCCACCACTGACCTCACAACCACAAACAGCACCCACGCACCTAGCACTGGCCTAGCAGGCACTGAGCCACAAGTGACCTCACAACCACAAACAGCACCCAAACACCTAGCACTGGCCGAGCAGGCACGGAGCCACCACTGACCTCACAACCACAAACAGCACCCAAACACCTAGCACTGGCCTAGCAGGCACTGAGCCACCACTGACCTCACAATTGAAAACAGCAGCCAAGCACCTAGCACTGGCCTAGCAGGCACTGAGCCACCACTGACCTCACAATTGAAAACAGCAGCCACGCACCTAGCACTGGCCTAGCATGCACTGAGCCACAAGTGACCTCACAACCGCAAACAGCAGCCACGCACCTAGCACTGGCCTAGCAGGCACTGAGCCACCACCGACCTCACAACCACAAACAGCACCCACGCACCTAGCACTGGCCCAGCAGGCACTGAGCCACCACTGACCTCACAACCACAAACAGCACCCACGCACCTAGCACTGGCCCAGCAGGCACTGAGCCACCACTGACCTCACAACCACAAACAGCACCCACGCACCTAGCTCTGGCCTAGCAGGCACTGAGCCACCACTGACCTCACAATTGAAAACAGCACCCACGCACCCAGCACTGGCCCAGCAGGCACTGAGCCACCACTGACCTCACAACTGAAAAGAGCACCCACGCACCTAGCACTGGCCTAGCAGGCACTGAGCCACCACTGACCTCACAACCACAAACAGCACCCACATACCCATCACTGGCCTAGCAGGCACTGAGCCACCACTGACCTCACAACCACAAACAGCACCCACGCACCTAGCACTGGCCTAGCAGGAACTGAGCCACCACTGACCTCACAACCACAAACAGCACCCACGCACCTAGCACTGGCCTAGCAGGCACTGAGCCACCACTGACCTCACAACCACAAACAGCACCCACGCACCTAGCACTGGCCTATCAGGCACTGAGCCACAAGCGACCTCACAACCACAAACAGCACCCAAACACCTAGCACTGGCCGAGCAGGCACTGAGCCACCACTGACCTCACACCCACAAACAGCAGCCACGCACCTAGCACTGGCCTAGCAGGCACTGAGCCACCACTGACCTCACAACCACAAACAGCACCCACGCACCTAGCACTGGCCTAGCAGGCACTGAGCCACCACTGACCTCAGAACTGAAAACAGCAGCCAAGCACCTAGCACTCGCCTAGCAGGCACTGAGCCACCACTGACCTCACAACCGCAAACAGCAGCCACGCACCTAGCACTGGCCTAGCAGGCACTGAGCCACCACCGACCTCACAACCACAAACAGCACCCACACACCTAGCACTGGCCCAGCAGGCACTGAGCCACCACTGACCTCACAACCACAAACAGCACCCACGCACCTAGCACTGGCCCAGCAGGCACTGAGCCACCACTGACCTCACAACCACAAACAGCAGCCACGCACCTAGTACTGGCCTAGCAGGCACTGAGCCACCACTGACCTCACAACCACAAACAGCAGCCACGCACCTAGCACTGGCCTAGCAGGCACTGAGCCACCACTGACCTCACAACTGAAAAGAGCACCCACGCACCTAGCACTGGCCTAGCAGGCACTGAGCCACCACTGACCTCACAACCACAAACAGCACCCACGCACCTAGCACTGGCCTAGCAGGCAGTGAGCCACCACTGACCTCACAACCACAAACAGCAGCCACGCACCTAGCACTGGCCTAGCAGGCACTGAGCCACCACTGACCTCACAACCACAAACAGCACCCACGCACCTAGCACTGGCCTAGCAGGCACTGAGCCACAAGTGACCTCACAACCACAAACAGCAGCCACGCACCGAGCACTGGCCTAGCAGGCACTGAGCCACCACTGACCTCACAATTGAAAACAGCAGCCACGCACCTAGCAGTGGCCTAGCAGGCACTGAGCCACCACTGACCTCACAACCACAAACAGCAGCCACGCACCTAGCACTGGCCTAGCAGGCACTGAGCCACCACTGACCTCACAACCACAAACAGCACCCACGCACCTAGCACTGGCCTAGCAGGCACTGAGCCACCACTGACCTCACAACCACAAACAGCACCCACGCACCTAGCACTGGCCTAGCAGGCACTGAGCCACCACTGACCTCACAAATGAAAAAAGCACCCACGCACCCATCACTGGCCTAGCGGCACTGAGCCACCACTGACCTCACCATTGAAAACAGCACCCACGCACCTAGCACTGGCCTAGCAGGCACTGAGCCACCACTGACCTCACAACCACAATCAGCACCCACGCACCTAGCACTGGCCTAGCAGGCACTGAGCCACCACTGACCTCACAACCACAAACAGCAGCCACGCACCTAGCACTGGCCTAGCAGGCACTGAGCCACCACTGACCTCACAACCACAAACAGCACCCACGCACCTAGCACTGGCCTAGCACGCACTGAGCCACCACTGACCTCACAACCACAAACAGCACCCATGCACCTAGCACTGGCCTAGCAGGCACTGAGCCACCACTGACCTCACAACCACAAACAGCACCCACGCACCTAGCACTGGCCTAGCAGGCACTGAGCCACAAGTGACCTCACAACCACAAACAGCAGCCACGCACCTAGCACTGGCCTAGCAGGCACTGAGCCACCACTGACCTCACAATTGAAAACAGCAGCCACGCACCTAGCACTGGCCTAGCAGGCACTGAGCCACCACTGACCTCACAACCACAAACAGCACCCACGCACCTAGCACTGGCCTAGCAGGCACTGAGCCACCACCGACCTCACAACCACAAACAGCACCCATGCACCTAGCACTGGCCCAGCAGGCACTGAGCCACCACTGACCTCACAACCACAAACAGCACCCACATACCCATCACTGGCCTAGCAGGAACTGAGCAACCACTGACCTCACCACCACAAACAGCACCCACGCACCTAGCACTGGCCTAGCAGGAACTGAGCCACCACTGACCTCACAACCCCAAAAAGCAGCCACGCACCTAGCACTGGCCTAGCAGGCACTGAGCCACCACTGACCTCACAACCACAAACAGCAGCCACGCACCTAGCACTGGCCTAGCAGGCACTGAGCCACCACTGACCTCACAACCACCAACAGCAACCACGCACCTAGCACTGGCCTAGCAGGCACTGAGCCACCACTGACCTCACAACCACAAACAGCACCCACGCACCTAGCACTGGCCTAGCAGGCACTGAGCCACCACTGACCTCACAACCACAAACAGCACCCACGCACCTAGCACTGGCCTAGCAGGCACTGAGCCACAAGTAACCTCACAACCACAAACAGCACCCACGCACCTAGCACTGGCCTAGCAGGCACTGAGCCACCACTGACCTCACAACCACAATCAGCACCCACGCACCTAGCACTGGCCTAGCAGGCACTGAGCCACCACTGACCTCACAACCACAAACAGCACCCACGCACCTAGCACTCGCCTAGCAGGCACTGAGCCACCACTGACCTCACAACTGAAAACAGCACCCACGCACCTAGCACTGGCCTAGCAGGCACTGAGCCACCACTGACCTCACAACCACAAACAGCACCCACGCACCTAGCACTGGCCTAGCAGGCACTGAGCCACCACTGACCTCACAACCACAAACAGCACCCACACACCTAGCACTGGCCTAGCAGGAACTGAGCAACCACTGACCTCACAATCACAAACAGCACCCACGCACCTAGCACTGGCCTAGCAGGCACTGAGCCACCACTGACCTCACAACTGAAAAGAGCACCCACGCACCTAGCACTGGCCTAGCAGGCACTGAGCCACCACTGACCTCACAACCACCAACAGCACCCACGCACCTAGCACTGGCCTAGCAGGCAGTGAGCCACCACTGACCTCACAACCACAAACAGCACCCACGCACCTAGCACTGGCCCAGCAGGCACTGAGCCACCACTGACCTCACAACCACAAACAGCACCCACGCACCTAGCACTGGCCTAGCAGGCACTGAGCCACAAGTGACCTCACAACCACAAACAGCAGCCACGCACCGAGCACTGGCCTAGCAGGCACTGAGCCACCACTGACCTCACAAATGAAAAAAGCACCCACGCACCCATCACTGGCCTAGCGGCACTGAGCCACCACTGACCTCACCATTGAAAACAGCACCCACGCACCTAGCACTGGCCTAGCAGGCACTGAGCCACCACTGACCTCACAACCACAAACAGCACCCACGCACCTAGCACTGGCCTAGCAGGCACTGAGCCACCACCGACCTCACAACCACAAACAGCAGCCACGCACCTAGCACTGGCCTAGCAGGCACTGAGCCACCACTGACCTCACAACCACAAACAGCACCCACGCACCTAGCACTGGCCTAGCAGGCACTGAGCCACCACTGACCTCACAACCACAAACAGCACCCACGCACCTAGCACTGGCCTAGCACGCACTGAGCCACCACTGACCTCACAACCACAAACAGCACCCATGCACCTAGCACTGGCCTAGCAGGCACTGAGCCACCACTGACCTCACAATTGAAAACAGCACCCACGCACCTAGCACTGGCCCAGCAGGCACTGAGCCACCACTGACCTCACAACCACAAACAGCACCCACGCACCTAGCACTGGCCTAGCAGGCACTGAGCCACCACTGACCTCACAATTGAAAACAGCAGCCACGCACCTAGCACTGGCCTAGCAGGCACTGAGCCACCACTGACCTCACAACCACAAACAGCACCCACGCACCTAGCACTCGCCTAGCAGGCACTGAGCAACCACTGACCTCACAACCACAATCAGCAGCCACGCACCTAGCACTGGCCTAGCAGGCACTGAGCCACCACTGACCTCACAACCACAAACAGCACCCACGCACCTAGCACTCGCCTAGCAGGCACTGAGCCACCACTGACCTCACAACCACAAACAGCACCCACGCACCTAGCTCTGGCCTAGCAGGCACTGAGCCACCACTGACCTCACAACCACAAACAGCAGCCACGCACCTAGCACTGGCCTAGCAGGCACTGAGCCACCACTGACCTCACAACCACAAACAGCACCCACGCACCTAGCACTGGCCTAGCAGGCACTGAGCCACCACTGACCTCACAACTGAAAAGAGCACCCACGCACCTAGCACTGGCCTAGCAGGCACTGAGCCACCACTGACCTCACAACCACAAACAGGCCCACATACCCATCACTGGCCTAGCAGGCACTGAGCCACCACTGACCTCACAACCACAAACAGCACCCATGCACCGAGCACTGGCCTAGCAGCACTGGTCTACCACTGACCTCACAACCACAAACAGCAGCCATGGGCCTAGCACTGGCCTAGCAGGCACTGAGCCACAAGCGACCTCACAACCACAAACAGCACCCACGCACCTAGCACTGGCCTAGCAGGCACTGAGCCACCACTGACCTCACAACCACAAACAGCAGCCACGCACCTAGCTCTGGCCTAGCAGGCACTGAGCCACCACTGACCTCACAACCACAAACAGCAGCCATGGGCCTAGCACTGGCCTAGCAGGCACTGAGCCACAAGCGACCTCACAACCACAAACAGCAGCCACGCACCTAGCACTGGCCTAGCAGGCACTGAGCCACCACTGACCTCACAATTGAAAACAGCAGCCACGCACCTAGCACTGGCCTAGCAGGCACTGAGCCACCACTGACCTCACAACCACAAACAGCAGCCACGCACCTAGCACTGGCCTAGCAGGCACTGAGCCACCACTGACCTCACAACCACAAACAGCAGCCACGCACCTAGCACTGGCCTAGCAGGCACTGAGCCACCACTGACCTCACAACCACAAACAGCACCCACGCACCTAGCACTGGCCTAGCAGGAACTGAGCAACCACTGACCTCACGACCCCAAAAAGCAGCCACGCACCTAGCACTGGCCTAGCAGGCACTGAGCCACCACTGACCTCACAACCACAAACAGCACCCACGCACCTAGCACTGGCCTAGCAGGCACTGAGCCACCACTGACCTCACAATTGAAAACAGCACCCACAGACCTAGCACTGGCCTAGCAGGCGCTGAGCCACCACTGACCTCATAATTGAAAACAGCAGCCACAGACCTAGCACTGGCCTAGCAGGCGCTGAGCCACCACTGACCTCACAATTGAAAACAGCAGCCACGCACCTAGCACTGGCCTAGCAGGCACTGAGCCACAAGTGACCTCACAACCACAAACAGCACCCACGCACCTAGCACTCGCCTAGCAGGCACTGAGCAACCACTGACCTCACAACCACAATCAGCAGCCACGCACCTAGCACTGGCCTAGCAGGCACTGAGCCACCACTGACCTCACAACCACAAACAGCACCCAAACACCTAGCACTGGCCGAGCAGGCACAGAGCCACCACTGACCTCACACCCACAAACAGCAGCCATGGCCCTAGCACTGGCCTAGCAGGCACTGAGCCACCACTGACCTCACAACCACAAACAGCACCCACGCACCTAGCACTGGCCTAGCATGCACTGAGCCACAAGTGACCTCACAACCGCAAACAGCAGCCACGCACCTAGCACTGGCCTAGCAGGCACTGAGCCACCACCGACCTCACAACCACAAACAGCACCCACGCACCTAGCACTGGCCCAGCAGGCACTGAGCCACCACTGACCTCACAACCACAAACAGCACCCACGCACCTAGCACTGGCCCAGCAGGCACTGAGCCACCACTGACCTCACAACCACAAACAGGCCCACATACCCATCACTGGCCTAGCAGGCACTGAGCCACCACTGACCTCACAACCACAAACAGCACCCATGCACCGAGCACTGGCCTAGCAGCACTGGTCTACCACTGACCTCACAACCACAAACAGCAGCCATGGGCCTAGCACTGGCCTAGCAGGCACTGAGCCACAAGCGACCTCACAACCACAAACAGCACCCACGCACCTAGCACTGGCCTAGCAGGCACTGAGCCACCACTGACCTCACAACCACAAACAGCAGCCACGCACCTAGCTCTGGCCTAGCAGGCACTGAGCCACCACTGACCTCACAACCACAAACAGCAGCCATGGGCCTAGCACTGGCCTAGCAGGCACTGAGCCACAAGCGACCTCACAACCACAAACAGCAGCCACGCACCTAGCACTGGCCTAGCAGGCACTGAGCCACCACTGACCTCACAATTGAAAACAGCAGCCACGCACCTAGCACTGGCCTAGCAGGCACTGAGCCACCACTGACCTCACAACCACAAACAGCAGCCACGCACCTAGCACTGGCCTAGCAGGCACTGAGCCACCACTGACCTCACAACCACAAACAGCAGCCACGCACCTAGCACTGGCCTAGCAGGCACTGAGCCACCACTGACCTCACAACCACAAACAGCACCCACGCACCTAGCACTGGCCTAGCAGGAACTGAGCAACCACTGACCTCACGACCCCAAAAAGCAGCCACGCACCTAGCACTGGCCTAGCAGGCACTGAGCCACCACTGACCTCACAACCACAAACAGCACCCACGCACCTAGCACTGGCCTAGCAGGCACTGAGCCACCACTGACCTCACAATTGAAAACAGCACCCACAGACCTAGCACTGGCCTAGCAGGCGCTGAGCCACCACTGACCTCATAATTGAAAACAGCAGCCACAGACCTAGCACTGGCCTAGCAGGCGCTGAGCCACCACTGACCTCACAATTGAAAACAGCAGCCACGCACCTAGCACTGGCCTAGCAGGCACTGAGCCACAAGTGACCTCACAACCACAAACAGCACCCACGCACCTAGCACTCGCCTAGCAGGCACTGAGCAACCACTGACCTCACAACCACAATCAGCAGCCACGCACCTAGCACTGGCCTAGCAGGCACTGAGCCACCACTGACCTCACAACCACAAACAGCACCCAAACACCTAGCACTGGCCGAGCAGGCACAGAGCCACCACTGACCTCACACCCACAAACAGCAGCCATGGCCCTAGCACTGGCCTAGCAGGCACTGAGCCACCACTGACCTCACAACCACAAACAGCACCCACGCACCTAGCACTGGCCTAGCATGCACTGAGCCACAAGTGACCTCACAACCGCAAACAGCAGCCACGCACCTAGCACTGGCCTAGCAGGCACTGAGCCACCACCGACCTCACAACCACAAACAGCACCCACGCACCTAGCACTGGCCCAGCAGGCACTGAGCCACCACTGACCTCACAACCACAAACAGCACCCACGCACCTAGCACTGGCCCAGCAGGCACTGAGCCACCACTGACCTCACAACCACAAACAGCAGCCACGCACCTAGCACTGGCCTAGCAGGCACTGAGCCACCACTGACCTCACAACCACAAACAGCACCCACGCACCTAGCACTGGCCTAGCAGGCACTGAGCCACCACTGACCTCACAACTGAAAAGAGCACCCACGCACCTAGCACTGGCCTAGCAGGCACTGAGCCACCACTGACCTCACAACCACAAACAGCACCCACATACCCATCACTGGCCTAGCAGGCACTGAGCCACCACTGACCTCACAACCACAAACAGCACCCACGCACCTAGCACTGGCCTAGCAGGCACTGAGCCACCACTGACCTCACAACTGAAAAGAGCACCCACGCACCTAGCACTGGCCTAGCAGGCACTGAGCCACCACTGACCTCACAACCACAAACAGCACCCACATACCCATCACTGGCCTAGCAGGCACTGAGCCACCACTGACCTCACAACCACAAACAGCACCCATGCACCGAGCACTGGCCTAGCAGCACTGGTCTACCACTGACCTCACAACCACAAACAGCAGCCATGGGCCTAGCACTGGCCTAGCAGGCACTGAGCCACAAGCGACCTCACAACCACAAACAGCACCCACGCACCTAGCACTGGCCTAGCAGGCACTGAGCCACCACTGACCTCACAACCACAAACAGCACCCACGCACCTAGCTCTGGCCTAGCAGGCACTGAGCCACCACTGACCTCACAACCACAAAAAGCAGCCATGGGCCTAGCACTGGCCTAGCAGGCACTGAGCCACAAGCGACCTCACAACCACAAACAGCAGCCACGCACCTAGCACTGGCCTAGCATGCACTGAGCCACCACTGACCTAACAATCACAGACAGCAGCCACGCAAATAGCACTGGCCTAGCAGGCACTGAGCCACCACTGACCTCACAACCACAAACAGCACCCACGCACCTAGCACTGGCCTAGCAGGAACTGAGCAACCACTGACCTCACAACCCCAAAAAGCAGCCACGCACCTAGCACTGGCCTAGCAGGCACTGAGCCACCACTGACCTCACAACCACAAACAGCAGCCACGCACCTAGCACTGGCCTAGCAGGCAGTGAGCCACCACCGACCTCACAACCACAAACAGCAGCCACGCACCTAGCACTGGCCTAGCAGGCACTGAGCCACCACTGACCTCACAACCACAAACAGCACCCACGCACCTAGCACTGGCCTAGCAGGCACTGAGCCACCACTGACCTCACAACCACAAACAGCACCCACGCACCTAGCACTGGCCTAGCAGGAACTGAGCCACCACTGACCTCACAACCACAAACAGCAGCCACGCACCTAGCACTGGCCTAGCAGGCACTGAGCCACCACTGACCTCACAACCACAAACAGCACCCACGCACCTAGCACTGGCCTAGCAGGAACTGAGCCACCACTGACCTCACAACCACAAACAGCACCCATGCACCTAGCACTGGCCTAGCAGGCACTGAGCCACCACTGACCTCACAAATGAAAAAAGCACCCACGCACCCATCACTGGCCTAGCGGCACTGAGCCACCACTGACCTGACCATTGAAAACAGCAGCCACGCACCTAGCACTGGCCTAGCAGGCACTGAGCCACCACTGACCTCACAACCACAAACAGCACCGACGCACCTAGCACTGGCCTAGCACGCACTGAGCCACCACTGACCTCACAATTGAAAACAGCACCCACGCACCTAGCACTCGCCTAGCAGGCACTGAGCCACCACTGACCTCACAACCACAAACAGCACCCACGCACCTAGCACTGGCCTAGCAGGCACTGAGCCACCACCGACCTCACAACCACAAACAGCAGCCACGCACCTAGCACTGGCCTAGCAGGCACTGAGCCACCACTGACCTCACAACCACAAACAGCACCCACGCACCTAGCACTGGCCTAGCAGGCACTGAGCCACCACTGACCTCACAACCACAAACAGCAGCCACGCACCTAGCACTGGCCTAGCAGGAACTGAGCCACCACTGACCTCACAAATGAAAAAAGCACCCACGCACCCATCACTGGCCTAGCGGCACTGAGCCACCACTGACCTGACCATTGAAAACAGCACCCACGCACCTAGCACTGGCCTAGCAGGCACTGAGCCACCACTGACCTCACAACCACAAACAGCACCCACGCACCTAGCACTGGCCTAGCAGGCAGTGAGGCACCACCGACCTCACAACCACAAACAGCAGCCACGCACCGAGCACTGGCCTAGCAGGCACTGAGCCACCACTGACCTCACAACCACAAACAGCAGCCACGCACCTAGCACTGGCCTAGCAGGCAGTGAGGCACCACCGACCTCACAACCACAAACAGCAGCCACGCACCGAGCACTGGCCTAGCAGGCACTGAGCCACCACTGACCTCACAACCACAAACAGCAGCCACGCACCTAGCACTGGCCTAGCAGGCACTGAGCCACCACTGACCTCACAACCACAAACAGCACCCACGCACCTAGCACTGGCCTAGCAGGCACTGAGCCACCACTGACCTCACAACCACAAACAGCACCCACGCACCTAGCACTGGCCTAGCAGGCACTGAGCCACCACTGACCTCACAAATGAAAAAAGCACCCACGCACCCATCACTGGCCTAGCGGCACTGAGCCACCACTGACCTCACCATTGAAAACAGCACCCACGCACCTAGCACTGGCCTAGCAGGCACTGAGCCACCACTGACCTCACAACCACAAACATCACCCACGCACCTAGCACTGGCCTAGCACGCACTGAGCCACCACTGACCTCACAACCACAAACAGCACCCATGCACCTAGCACTGGCCTAGCAGGCACTGAGCCACCACTGACCTCACAATTGAAAACAGCACCCACGCACCTAGCACTGGCCTAGCAGGCACTGAGCCACAAGTGACCTCACAACCACAAACAGCAGCCACGCACCTAGCACTGGCCTAGCAGGCACTGAGCCACCACTGACCTCACAATTGAAAACAGCAGCCACGCACCTAGCACTGGCCTAGCAGGCACTGAGCCACCACTGACCTCACAACCACAAACAGCACCCACGCACCTAGCACTGGCCTAGCAGGCACTGAGCCACCACTGACCTCACAACCACAAACAGCACCCACGCACCTAGCACTGGCCTAGCAGGCACTGAGCCACCACTGACCTCACAAATGAAAAAAGCACCCACGCACCTAGCACTGGCCTAGCAGGCACTGAGCCACAAGTGACCTCACAACCACAAACAGCAGCCAAGCACCTAGCACTGGCCTAGCAGGCACTGAGCCACCACCGACCTCACAACCACAAACAGCAGCCACGCACCTAGCACTGGCCTAGCAGGCACTGAGCCACCACTGACCTCACAACCACAAACAGCACCCACGCACCTAGCACTGGCCTAGCACACACTGAGCCACCACTGACCTCACAACCACAAACAGCACCCATGCACCTAGCACTGGCCTAGCACGCACTGAGCCACCACTGACCTCACAATTGAAAACAGCACCCACGCACCTAGCACTGGCCTAGCAGGCACTGAGCCACAAGTGACCTCACAACCACAAACAGCACCCACGCACCTAGCACTGGCCTAGCAGGCACTGAGCCACCACTGACCTCACAATTGAAAACAGCAGCCACGCACCTAGCACTGGCCTAGCAGGCACTGAGCCACCACTGACCTCACAACCACAAACAGCACCCACGCACCTAGCACTCGCCTAGCAGGCAGTGAGACACCACTGACCTCACAACCACAAACAGCACCCACGCACCTAGCACTGGCCTAGCAGGCACTGAGCCACCACTGACCTCACAACTGAAAAGAGCACCCACGTACCTAGCACTGGCCTAGCAGGCACTGAGCCACCACTGACCTCACAACCACAAACAGCAGCCACGCACCTAGCACTGGCCTAGCAGGCACTGAGCCACCACTGACCTCACAACCACAAACAGCACCCACACACCTAGCACTGGCCTAGCAGGCGCTGAGCCACCACTGACCTCACAATTGAAAACAGCAGCCACGCACCTAGCACTGGCCTAGCAGGCACTGAGCCACCACTGACCTCACAATTGAAAACAGCACCCACAGACCTAGCACTGGCCTAGCAGGCACTGAGCCACCACTGACCTCACAACCACTAACAGCACCCACGCACCTAGCACTGGCCTAGCAGGCACTGAGCCACCACTGACCTCACAACCACAAACAGCAGCCACGCACCTAGCACTGGCCTAGCAGGCACTGAGCCACCACTGACCTCACAACTGAAAACAGCACCCACGCACCTAGCACTGGCCTAGCAGGCACTGAGCCACCACTGACCTCACAACCACAAACAGCAGCCACGCACCTAGCACTGGCCTAGCAGGCACTGAGACACCACTGACCTCACAACCACAAACAGCACCCACGCACCTAGCACTGGCCTAGCAGGCACTGAGCAACCACTGACCTCACAACCACAAACAGCAGCCACGCACCTAGCACTGGCCTAGCAGGCACTGAGACACCACTGACCTCACAACCACAAACAGCACCCACGCACCTAGCACTGGCCTAGCAGGAACTGAGCAACCACTGACCTCACAATCACAAACAGCACCCACGCACCTAGCACTGGCCCAGCAGGCACTGAGCCACCACTGACCTCACAACCACAAACAGCACCCACGCACCCAGCACTGGCCCAGCAGGCACTGAGCCACCACTGACCTCACAACCACAAACAGCACCCACGCACCTAGCACTGGCCTAGCAGGCACTGAGCCACCACTGACCTCACAACCACAAACAGCACCCACGCACCTAGCACTGGCCTAGCAGGCACTGAGCAACCACTGACCTCACAACCACAAACAGCACCCACGCACCTAGCACTGGCCTAGCAGGCACTGAGCCACCACTGACCTCACAACCACAAACAGCACCCACGCACCTAGCACTGGCCTAGCAGGCACTGAGCCACCACTGACCTCACAACCACAAACAGCACCCACGCACCTAGCACTGGCCTAGCAGGCACTGAGCCACCACTGACCTCACAACCACAAACAGCACCCACGCACCTAGCACTGGCCTAGCAGGCACTGAGCAACCACTGACCTCAGAACTGAAAACAGCAGCCAAGCACCTAGCACTGGCCTAGCAGGCACTGAGCCACCACTGACCTCACAACCACAAACAGCACCCACGCACCTAGCACTGGCCTAGCAGGCACTGAGCCACCACTGACCTCACAACCACAAACAGCACCCACGCACCTAGCACCGGCCTATCAGGCACTGAGCCACAAGTGACCTCACAACCACAAACAGCACCCAAACACCTAGCACTGGCCGAGCAGGCACTGAGCCACCACTGACCTCACACCCACAAACAGCAGCCATGGCCCTAGCACTGGCCTAGCAGGCACTGAGCCACCACTGACCTCACAACCACAAACAGCACCCACGCACCTAGCACTCGCCTAGCAGGCACTGAGCAACCACTGACCTCAGAACTGAAAACAGCAGCCACGCACCTAGCACTGGCCTAGCAGGCACTGAGCCACCACTGACCTCACAACCACAAACAGCACCCACGCACCTAGCACTGGCCTAGCAGGCAGTGAGCCACCACCGACCTCACAACCACAAACAGCAGCCACGCACCTAGCACTGGCCTAGCAGGCACTGAGCCACCACTGACCTCACAACCACAAACAGCACCCACGCACCTAGCACTGGCCTAGCAGGCACTGAGCCACCACTGACCTCACAACCACAAACAGCACCCAAACACCTAGCACTGGCCTAGCAGGCACTGAGCCACCACTGACCTCACAACCACAAACAGCACCCACGCACCGAGCACTGGCCTAGCGGCACTGGTCTACCACTGACCTCACAATTGAAAACAGCAGCCACGCACCTAGCACTGGCCTAGCAGGCACTGAGCCACCACTGACCTCATAATTGAAAACAGCACCCACAGACCTAGCACTGGCCTAGCAGGCACTGAGCCACCACTGACCTCACAACCACAAACAGCACCCACGCACCTAGCACTGGCCTAGCAGGCACTGAGCCACCACTGACCTCACAATTGAAAACAGCACCCACAGACCTAGCACTGGCCTAGCAGGCGCTGAGCCACCACTGACCTCACAATTGAAAACAGCAGCCACGCACCTAGCACTGGCCTAGCACGCACTGAGCCACCACTGACCTCACAACCACAAACAGCACCCACGCACCTAGCACTGGCCTAGCATGCACTGAGCCACAAGTGACCTCACAACCGCAAACAGCAGCCACGCACCTAGCACTGGCCTAGCAGGCACTGAGCCACCACCGACCTCACAACCACAAACAGCACCCACGCACCTAGCACTGGCCCAGCAGGCACTGAGCCACCACTGACCTCACAAATGAAAACAGCACCCACGCACCCATCACTGGCCTAGCGGCACTGAGCCACCACTGACCTCACCATTGAAAACAGCACCCACGCACCTAGCACTGGCCTAGCAGGCACTGAGCCACCACTGACCTCACAACCACAAACAGCACCCACGCACCTAGCACTGGCCTAGCAGGCACTGAGCCACCACTGACCTCACAACCACAAACAGCACCCACGCACCTAGCACTCGCCTAGCAGGCACTGAGCCACCACTGACCTCACAAATGAAAAAAGCACCCACGCACCCATCACTGGCCTAGCGGCACTGAGCCACCACTGACCTGACCATTGAAAACAGCACCCACGCACCTAGCACTGGCCTAGCAGGCACTGAGCCACCACTGACCTCACAACCACAATCAGCACCCACGCACCTAGCACTGGCCTAGCAGGCACTGAGCCACCACTGACCTCACAACCACAAACAGCACCCACGCACCTAGCACTCGCCTAGCAGGCACTGAGCCACCACTGACCTCACAACCACAAACAGCACCCACGCACCTAGCACTGGCCTAGCAGGCACTGAGACACCACTGACCTCACAACCACAAACAGCACCCACACACCTAGCACTGGCCTAGCAGGAACTGAGCAACCACTGACCTCACAATCACAAACAGCACCCACGCACCTAGCACTGGCCCAGCAGGCACTGAGCCACCACTGACCTCACAACCACAAACAGCACCCACGCACCCAGCACTGGCCCAGCAGGCACTGAGCCACCACTGACCTCACAACCACAAACAGCACCCACGCACCTAGCACTGGCCTAGCAGGCACTGAGCCACCACTGACCTCACAACCACAAACAGCACCCACATACCCATCACTGGCCTAGCAGGAACTGAGCAACCACTGACCTCACCACCACAAACAGCACCCACGCACCTAGCACTGGCCTAGCAGGAACTGAGCCACCACTGACCTCACAACCACAAACAGCACCCACGCACCTAGCACTGGCCTAGCAGGAACTGAGCAACCACTGACCTCAGAACTGAAAACAGCAGCCAAGCACCTAGCACCGGCCTATCAGGCACTGAGCCACAAGTGACCTCACAACCACAAACAGCACCCAAACACCTAGCACTGGCCGAGCAGGCACTGAGCCACCACTGACCTCACACCCACAAACAGCAGCCATGGCCCTAGCACTGGCCTAGCAGGCACTGAGCCACCACTGACCTCACAACCACAAACAGCACCCACGCACCTAGCACTGGCCTAGCAGGCACTGAGCAACCACTGACCTCACAACTGAAAACAGCAGCCAAGCACCTAGCACTGGCCTAGCAGGCACTGAGCCACCACTGACCTCACAACCACAAACAGCAGCCACGCACCTAGCACTGGCCTAGCAGGCACTGAGCAACCACTGACCTCAGAACTGAAAACAGCACCCACGCACCTAGCACTGGCCTAGCAGGCACTGAGCCACCACTGACCTCACAACCACAAACAGCACCCACGCACCTAGCACTGGCCTAGCAGGCACTGAGCAACCACTGACCTCAGAACTGAAAAAAGCAGCCACGCACCTAGCACTGGCCTAGCAGGCACTGAGCCACCACTGACCTCACAACCACAAACAGCACCCACGCACCTAGCACTGGCCTAGCAGGCACTGAGCCACCACTGACCTCACAACCACAAACAGCACCCAAACACCTAGCACTGGCCGAGCAGGCACTGAGCCACCACTGACCTCACAACCACAAACAGCAGCCACGCACCTAGCACTGGCCTAGCAGGCACTGAGCAACCACTGACCTCACAACCACAATCAGCAGCCACGCACCTAGCACTGGCCTAGCAGGCACTGAGCCACCACTGACCTCACAACCACAAACAGCACCCAAACACCTAGCACTGGCCGAGCAGGCACTGAGCCACCACTGACCTCACACCCACAAACAGCAGCCATGGCCCTAGCACTGGCCTAGCAGGCACTGAGCCACCACTGACCTCACAACCACAAACAGCACCCACGCACCTAGCACTGGCCTAGCAGGCAGTGAGGCACCACCGACCTCACAACCACAAACAGCAGCCACGCACCGAGCACTGGCCTAGCAGGCACTGAGCCACCACTGACCTCACAACCACAAACAGCAGCCACGCACCTAGCACTGGCCTAGCAGGCAGTGAGGCACCACCGACCTCACAACCACAAACAGCAGCCACGCACCTAGCACTGGCCCAGCAGGCACTGAGCCACCACCGACCTCACAACCACAAACAGCACCCACATACCCATCACTGGCCCAGCAGGCACTGAGCCACCACTGACCTCACAGTTGAAAACAGCACCCACGCACCTAGCACTGGCCTAGCAGGCACTGAGCCACCACTGACCTCACAACCACAAACAGCACCCACATACCCATCACTGGCCTAGCAGGAACTGAGCAACCACTGACCTCACCACCACAAACAGCACCCACGCACCTAGCACTGGCCTAGCAGGAACTGAGCCACCACTGACCTCACAACCACAAACAGCACCCACGCACCTAGCACTGGCCTAGCAGGAACTGAGCAACCACTGACCTCAGAACTGAAAACAGCAGCCAAGCACCTAGCACCGGCCTATCAGGCACTGAGCCACAAGTGACCTCACAACCACAAACAGCACCCAAACACCTAGCACTGGCCGAGCAGGCACTGAGCCACCACTGACCTCACACCCACAAACAGCAGCCATGGCCCTAGCACTGGCCTAGCAGGCACTGAGCCACCACTGACCTCACAACCACAAACAGCACCCACATACCCATCACTGGCCTAGCAGGAACTGAGCAACCACTGACCTCACAACCACAAACAGCACCCACGCACCTAGCACTGGCCTAGCAGGCACTGAGCCACCACTGACCTCACAACTGAAAACAGCAGCCAAGCACCTAGCACTGGCCTAGCAGGCACTGAGCCACCACTGACCTCACAACCACAAACAGCACCCACGCACCTAGCACTGGCCTAGCAGGCACTGAGCAACCACTGACCTCAGAACTGAAAACAGCACCCACGCACCTAGCACTGGCCTAGCAGGCACTGAGCCACCACTGACCTCACAACCACAAACAGCACCCACGCACCTAGCACTGGCCTAGCAGGCACTGAGCAACCACTGACCTCAGAACTGAAAACAGCACCCACGCACCTAGCACTGGCCTGGCAGGCACTGAGCCACCACTGACCTCACAACCACAAACAGCAGCCACGCACCTAGCACTGGCCTAGCAGGCACTGAGCAACCACTGACCTCACAACCACAAACAGCACCCACGCACCTAGCACTGGCCTAGCAGGCACTGAGCCACCACTGACCTCACAACCACAAACAGCACCCAAACACCTAGCACTGGCCGAGCAGGCACTGAGCCACCACTGACCTCACACCCACAAACAGCAGCCATGGCCCTAGCACTGGCCTAGCAGGCACTGAGCCACCACTGACCTCACAACCACAAACAGCACCCACGCACCTAGCACTGGCCTAGCAGGCACTGAGCCACAAGTGACCTCACAACCGCAAACAGCAGCCACGCACCTAGCACTGGCCTAGCAGGCACTGAGCCACCACCGACCTCACAACCACAAACAGCACCCACGCACCTAGCACTGGCCCAGCAGGCACTGAGCCACCACTGACCTCACAACCACAAACAGCAGCCACGCACCTAGCACTGGCCTAGCAGGCACTGAGCCACCACTGACCTCACAACCACAAACAGCACCCACGCACCTAGCACTGGCCTAGCAGGCACTGAGCCACCACTGACCTCACAACCACAAACAGCACCCACGCACCTAGCACTGGCCTAGCAGGCACTGAGCCACCACTGACCTCACAACCACAAACAGCACCCACATACCCATCACTGGCCTAGCAGGCACTGAGCCACCACTGACCTCACAACCACAAACAGCACCCACGCACCTAGCACTGGCCTAGCAGGCACTGAGCCACCACTGACCTCACAACCACAAACAGCACCCATGCACCGAGCACTGGCCTAGCAGGCACTGAGCCACAAGCGACCTCACAACCACAAACAGCAGCCACGCACCTAGCACTCGCCTAGCATGCACTGAGCCACCACTGACCTAACAATCACAGACAGCACCCACACGCCTAGCTCTGGCCTAGCAGGCACTGAGCCACAGGTGACCTCACAACCGAAAACAACACCCACGCACCTAGCACTGGCCTAGCAGGCACTGAGCCACCACTGACCTCACAACTTAAAAGAGCACCCACGCACCTAGCACTGGCCTAGCAGGCACTGAGCCACCACTGACCTCACAACTTAAAAGAGCACCCACGCACCTAGCACTGGCCTAGCAGGCACTGAGACACCACTGACCTCACAACCACAAACAGCAGCCACGCACCTAGCACTGGCCTAGCAGGCAGTGAGCCACCACCGACCTCACAACCACAAACAGCAGCCACGCACCTAGCACTGGCCTAGCAGGCACTGAGCAACCACTGACCTCACAACCACAAACAGCACCCACGCACCTAGCACTGGCCTAGCAGGCACTGAGCCACCACTGACCTCACAACCACAAACAGCACCCACGCACCTAGCACTAGCCTAGCAGGAACTGAGCAACCACTGACCTCACAACCACAATCAGCAGCCACGCACCTAGCACTGGCCTAGCAGGCACCGAGCCACCACTGACCTCACAACCACAAACAGCAGCCACGCACCGAGCACTGGCCTAGCGGCACTGGTCTACCACTGACCTCACAACCACAAACAGCAGCCACGCACCTAGCACTGGCCTAGCAGGCACTGAGCCACCACTGACCTCACAATTGAAAACAGCACCCACAGACCTAGCACTGGCCTAGCAGGCACTGAGCCACCACTGACCTCACAACCACAAACAGCACCCACGCACCTAGCACTGGCCTAGCAGGCACTGAGCCACCACTGACCTCACAACCACAAACAGCACCCACGCACCTAGCACTGGCCTAGCAGGCACTGAGCCACAAGTGACCTCAGAATTGCCAGCAGTGATATAGTTTTTCCTTGTTGGCTGTTGTTTATAGATGTATAATTGGCCTACCAGTGTGTGTCAAAGGACGTCGCTTGCTCCTTGCCTATCCCATTCCGAGGAAGTAGTGACTTCACAGGCTTCAGCAAAGCCACC
Organism: Apteryx mantelli; assembly: GCF_036417845.1. Taxonomy (NCBI): domain Eukaryota; kingdom Metazoa; phylum Chordata; class Aves; order Apterygiformes; family Apterygidae; genus Apteryx; species Apteryx mantelli. The sequence goes on from NC_089988.1 coordinate 19,919,080, forward strand.
TGCCATCTGCTGGCCTATTATATAGGAAGGCAAGAATGACCTCACAAGCGAAAACAGCAGCCATGTGCCCACCACTGGCCTCTCAATACTGAAACAAAAGTCACCTCACAGTCTGCATTGAAGCCACGTGCATGCTGCTGGCCTAGCATGGACTGAGGCACACCATCCCCAGAAGCACAAACAACACTCATCTCCACACTGCTGCTCTAACAAGTGCTCCTGCACCTGTACAAAAAGAAGCAATGTGTCTGCTGGTGGCCTAGGAGATACTCAGCCCAAATGACTTCACAAACACAAACATCAGCAATATGCATCGAGCTGGACTGTCAGGTGCTGAGGCTGAAGTGAGAGGAGAGGAGAAGCTCACCTGGGCCACTTGCATGTCCCTTGATTAAGCTGTTATCACTCTGTACAGAACAGTCTTCTGCAAACACCTGTCATCTCCTGGCAAGACTCTCTCCAGGTCATGGCACAGCTCCACTCTGTCACCCTGCACACAAATCACAAAAGGGAACGATTGCCCTTGCTTTTCCTTTAGTGCCATCAAGTCCGAGCTGGGAGCCTTTGCACTGCAGCACCTACACAATGACAGCAGGACGCCACTTCCATTTCTGGTGCATTTCTAGGGACAGAGACCAGCTGAGGGAGCAGCTGTACTGCAAAGGGTTGCTGACACTGTCACATCAACTCAGCACTGCACCAGGCATCAACCTGATGCCAGACCTCTGCTCTGCCACCTAGTCTACAAACACACTGTCTCTGCCCCACAGAGCTGCCTCTTCTGCTCGATACAACCAGGTGCCACCAAGAAGAGATGCATGCAGGACACTCGCCACTTGCACACTCCCCAGCCACTGCTCTGCTCGCTGCCTTCCCTTGGCTCCTCAACCCAGACACACAGCGAAGCTCTTGCGGTGACACCACAAGGTGGCCAAGGCACTCTGGGCTCACAAGGCCTGTGCAAATGAGCAGCACAAGATCGGGGACAGAGCTGGCTCCTTGGGCGATGCTGCTCTTTTCAGAGGGAAGGAGCCTGCTTTCTTTGGGCACAGCAGGCTGCTGCTTTCCACCTCCATCCCCTCAGGAACCTCCACCTAGGGATGGCAGGGATGGGCATTTTCTTTAGTAATACAAAAGACACAGATACAATGTAGAAACAGTAGAGAGTCCAGAAGGCCTCCTGAGCCCAAAGGAACCTCGGGTCCTTTAGTTCCTTGGACAAGGAGCCCCAGGGAAGGGAAAAAGAGGGCAGAGGCTTTGGCATGAGGCCCTAGCAATGAGACAGACCCACACTGGATGGCTGCTGAAATGCCAGCTCTCCTGGCTGCGCAGCCTCTGCAGCAGCAGTCTGGGCTCCACAGCTGCCTTCACAGAGCACTGAGGGCTGGGTGCCACGGGCAACCCAGCCCTGGACACATCTTCACCCCTCGCAGAGCCAGCAGCCCAAGAGCTGTCAGACTTCCTCAGATCAAGCTATGGAGGCTTTGCGGCCCTCACACAAAGGCACTCAGGACATGCGGACATTTATTATAAGTGTCTTGGACTCGTCCTATATGGCACCACAACCTCCTAGGAAAAGGAGGTGACACGGTAGCATTTGCCGAGCGGGCTGGCAGTAACAGCAGTTGTGGGAGGAGGAATTTGCAGCACAGCAGAGGTACCAGGAGGTGAACCCACACCCCATGTCACCCAGGGAAGCCAGGCGCATTTATGGAAGCCTTCACATCCATATGTAGCCTCTTCTCATCCACTTGCAGCTGCTTTCACAGAGGACTCACGATGTTGGCAAAGATGTTGACAGGCACAGGGACACACCCTGGCATCCTGCCTCCACCCTCAGGGGTTCCAGGACTGCACTGGGAACCTCCAGGAGTGGAGCAACCTAGAAAGAAAGAAAGAAAGAAAGAAAGAATCGGAGTGTTACTGGCAGTTCTGCTGGCCTTACACAGTCTCAACAGACGGGGGCAAATGTCTCCCTCCATGCTGAGCTGTATTGGTGAGAGCCTGATCAAAGCTTCCCTGGAAAAGGATCCAAGACACCTCATCTACTGGCACCTGCCTTGAGCAGGGCATTGCATCCTTACCTCCACACGTCTCCCCCGTTGCAGCCTCAAGGAATCTGCTCTTCTGAGACTCTTTCCAAAGACACCAGCGGCTTTGGAGATGCCGCCTCCACCGCTCACCAAGGACAGCTGTCTCAGAGCCACCCATCGCCCTCAGAGGCCTGACTTCTCATGAGGTGGCATCTCCCCTCTCTGCAAGGGTCTGCGTAGGCACAAAGTGGAGAAATGGCTCTGACTGACTTGATTCACTACCCATCTCTCTGAGGGATCGGAATGGATTAGGGTCTGGGATGGGAAGATGCAATGAGGGTCCAGCTGCAACAGAAAGCCTTTAAGGAGGGAGAAGATGACTTTCTCCAAGGGAGTCAGTAAAATCCCAAAGACTCACGGAAGCATCAAGACCTTCTGAAACTGCAAGCTTGAACCTCAGCTGACAGAAACCACCACACTGCGAGCAGCCCTGCCTCGCACCAGGATGCTCCAAGGAGGCAACACGGTCACCAGCAGTCCTCACCCAGGTTTCCCAGAAGGACACTGTGATGGCAGGCTGGGCTCTGGCAGCAGAGCACTGCTCTCTCCAGACACCTCCTCCCATGCTGAGCAGCAAAACACTGGGGCCACCACCTTGCTCCACCACAGGGCACCCTGCACTGTAACATGCCTCAACCCCTGCACCTCACAGAGGGTTGGCAGCCAACACTTGCTCTGCATCAGTGACACGCAGGCCACAGCTCCACACATGGCAGCAGACAGGGCACCCCCAACTGCCCCACAACACACAAAGCCCAACTCTCCAGACCTTCCATTCCTTTCCAGGCCTCCAAGGCCTTGCAACAGGCACTGCCTCTGCACATCCACTCGCAACCCGGGGCCTGCTCACTTCCCACCTCCAGGACTCTCAGAGCCACTCAGAAATGCTGTTTTCAGAACAAACGAGACCATTGGGAAGGGCCCTTTGTGAGGACACCAGCAGCCTGCTCACACTTTGCCCAGCAGCTCCCAAACGCAGCTCCGAGCAGCACCTGGGGGCTGAGGTGGCAGCAGCAGCTCAGGGAAACGCTTCCAAATGACTCTCCGACCCCCGGCAGGGGCAAAGCTTCCTGCCCCCCAACCCCAGCAGCCACCCCGGCCCAGCTGCTCAGGGCAAGCCGGCACATCTGGCTGCAGGGCAGCTCCCCGCTCTGTCCCCGGTCGCTCTGTGCCTTGCTCACAGCCCCACCAGCCCCTGCTGCAGCTCCTGCAGGAAAGCAGCCCCGTTGCCAGCACCGCTGCCCCCACCCCGGGGGGAGGGCACCCGCCGGCAGCTGAAGGCGCCCGCAGCCCCGCCAGCCCCACTCACACCTGCTTTCGCCCCCTCCCTCCCTCCAGCTTGCCTCCTGCTCTCCTTTCACGGCTGTTTTTCCACATGCCACACTCTGATTGGCTGACAGAGCCACCAGTCAAACCCTGCCCCAGCCTCCTCCCCTGGCCGGCCAATAGGAGGGCAGCACTGGGGGCGATGCCATGGCAACACTGCGGCCCTGTGTGACCCCGTGGGCAGCCCCCTCCCCCTCCCATGCGGTGGGGCGCCATGTTGTGGGCGGCAGCACAGGGCAGCGTGAGGCGTCGCAGGGCCTGGGGGCAGCGCGGCCCCGTATGGCTGGGCAGTGCGGGGCCCTGGGGCCGGACCGCTGCCCCACCGGGGCTGGGCTCTGCCGCAGGGGGCACGTGGGGTTCCTGGCTGCCCTGCGCCCAGGGGCTGTGCCATGTGCGGGGAGGCACCTGTAGGGCCTGTGCTGGCGCCAGCCCTGGTGCCAGCGCGGGGGCCCTGGGCATCGCTGGGGCGCTGGAGCCCGTGTGTAGTGTCCTGCTGCCCCCGAGGCAGGGCAGGGCGGGGGGGGGGGACAGGCCAGGCAGGGCAGTGTCTTCTCGCCCCTCCTGCCCCAGCCCCCTGCCCACGGCAGCCCCTGGGACTCGGCAGCCCTCGCGCTGCACCCGGCAGTGCTGGGCCGCAGCCAGGCAGGGGCTGCTCTCTGCGGGGCTGGGCTGTGCCCCAGGAGGTGGCTCCGGAGGGCTGAGGAGCCCCACAGGGGCACAGGGCAGTGATGGGGAGAGCAGCTCTGGGCCTGCTGGTGCTGGGGAGCGGTGGTGTGGGGTTGTGAGGGGGCTGAGGGAGATAGCTGTGTTGGGCTCACCCCAGCACTGCCCACCCCAGCTCAGAGAAAAATCCTTGGGGTCAGCCAGGACCTGTTGAATGGCGATTACACCTCCACCTCTTTACAAGCTGCTCTCTCAAATATATTTTCTTTTGGGTGCACAGTTTTGACCCCAGTTTGCAGGAGGACAGGGGCTGTGGCCATCTGAAGATAGCATCTGTGAGCCCAAAACATGCTGTGCCAAGTTGGAAGCATAAAAGGATCCAGGGGGAAGGAACAAAGGTTTTCCAAAACATGTGGAGAACTTGAGGTTATTACAAGGTGAAGGTTTCATTATCCTATATGGACATTTCCAGCAGGCTCCTGAGAGCCCCACGGGAGTTGCAGGCCACCCCAGCCTCTGGGATGCAGGACCCCATTCTTCTCAGAGCCAGACTCCAAAGGGGGACCCACTCCCAGGGAAACCTGGCCAAGGATTTCCCACCCCCTCCCCCCCACCCACAAGGGGATGGAACTGTCCCCACAGAAGCCTTGGGGCTCATGGCAGCCCCAGCACCAGGACCCAGGAGTCCCGGCTGCCACATTGTCCCCCGAGCCAGAGGGGACCCTGAGGCAGTACTCTCGCAGCAGCCCCCAGCCCTGTCCAGCCACCCCCACAGCCCAGCATCCACAGCAGTTTTTACAGTTAACAGTCTGTGTGTGACACCTCGGGAAGGAGCTCCCGAAGCCCTTACTCTCAGTGGAGAGCTGCAGGAGCATTGGGAACAAGGAACTGCAGTCCAGGCTGACGGTGTCCATCCAGCAGTCCTCCATCTCGCTTGCCCCCTTGCCCTCAGATAACCTCTCCAGCCGAGGAGGAAGGACGCTCTTCTCGTCTCGTCACCCAAAACTCCTTTCCAACATGCCCCTGTTCCTCTGCCTGTTGGTGAGGGGCCCCAACGTGGCCTCCTGTCCCCTCTCCTTGCCATGAAGCCACTATGAAGGGCAGCCATGGGGAGGGTGTGAGCAGTGCCCAGGAGTGCCTGGGCCTCACAGGGAAGTGAGGCCTCCCCACCAGGACACTGGCGAGACCTCCCTGTGATGCAGCACATCCCAGTGCGACCTCAGCTCATGTCATCTGGGGTCTCAGTAGGTCACTGCCATGGAGATGGCCCAATGCTTTAGGAATGTCCTCAGACAGTGCCAAAGGTTGTGAAATGTCTTGAATGGGGCACTGGAGACGTCACTTCTGCGCCCCTACACTGACAGGTCACTGCACTGGGCAGATGTGTGCAGGAATCTGGAGTTTGGGGGTTGGCATTTTTACAAGATCCAAGACATGTGGGATGAAACAGCCCAAAGTGTGGCCACAGGCTGAGAAATGCTTTGGTGAGCCTCAAAACTGGTTTCTACTGTGGGTTGCTCTTTTTGTAGAACTAGGGTGTAGGACAATATGGGACAGGATGCAGCCTTCCTCCTTTAGGCACCAAGGCAGGCTCTTTGCTTTTAAAAGTGCTCAGCAAGGTTTCTCAGTCATCAGTGCTTGAGATAGAGATGCTATGCCAGAAAAGAGCAAACATACCCTTAACACACATCATCCGGAGGATCTTATCCAGGACCCTGGATCCTGCCAGCCTCCAAAGCCATGGGTGAGGCCAGGTAGCAAATGTGGGGAAGTTTTCCCATTTCCCATGAAATTTGCCCAGCTTTCCTTCTGGCTGAGCCTGAGGAAAGCCATTTCTCATCCCTGGGCCTCAGTTGGTCCTTGGGCTTTTCAGTGTCACCTTGGGACTGTGCTTCTCCCCTGGGTATGCTCCTCAGGCCCCTGCCCTCCTTCCCGCAGGCTCCCTTGCTCTCCTGGGGGCTGTACAGCCCTGACATCCTGGATTTCCTACATTTTATGACTCTGGGCTTCTCAGGACATGCCCACACACTGCAGTGCTGCTGTCCAGGCTCCAGTGCAGAGCCTATGAGGCAGTGCAATGCCTCAGGACGTGCATTTTGACTCACTCCCAAGTTTGTGAGATGACCAGCTCCCAGCTCTGCAGCTGCTGAAGCTTGAGAGCATCCCTACAACCTGCCTTCCTGCTCTTCCTAGTCTCTGCCTAGTCCAGGGGCAAATCTTGCAGAAGGGAGACTCCATTCGTGTTGAATACTGTCAGAGACGTGACTTTTCAAGCCACTGCAAAAGGAAGGACTCCTTTACTTCTTTGGGTTGCTTATTCAGCCTGTGGCACCCCCTCTGTGATGCTGGGAGCCCAGTTCTGCACCCTGGGGTCTCTGCCCTTTCTCTCCCCTGTCTCCTGCTTGTCTACTCAAAGTCTTCTCTACGTACCAGGGGCATGGGAAGTGTTCCTTTAGAGAGCTCATTTGAAGCTGTGCCACGTTGTGAAGCTGAAGGCCTGATGGAGGCTAGTCTGGGACGTGGTCGTGCCCCCACACCCCTTCCTGCTGCCAGCCCGAGGATGCAGGAAGGTCTCCAGGGAGAGCAGTGGGTTTGGTGTGGATGGGATGGGTTTCCCTTGACGTCTCTGGGTCCTACATGGGTTTCTCTAAGCGCCCAGGAAAACCCCTCTTCTCTAGGGGCTTCCATCAAGGCTTTTCCAGACTTTTGCACAGAAACACAGCCTGGTCCAAGATCCCCAAGAGCAGCACAGCCCCCAGCATCGCCCGGGACCCCCAGGAGCTGTCTGGCTCTCTCTTCTGTTCCCACATTCCCCGATTAAATGGACAGTCTGTAACCTCACCTTTACAACACACCATCTGGACACTGCAACATTGTGACTCCTCCCCTAGCTCATTCCTATAGGCAGCTGCTGATTTGTGACCCGCCTATTGGCTGGCAGGAGGAGGGGGGCGGGTTTGGATTTCACTGATGGCTCTGTCAGCCAATTGGAGTCCACCATGTGGAAGAAAAAAAGACGTGAAAGAGAGAGGTGAAAGAGGAGAGGGAGCGAAGCAGGGGAGGCTTTGGGTGGAAAGCAGGACTGGGCTTGGGCAGCTTGTTTCTCACCAGAATGTGAGAAACGCTCTGCCCCCCCCGGCCAGTATAACTGCTCTGCCTGGCACTGAGGCACTGGAGGACTCAGGGTGGAGATCGGGCTCTGCAGATAAGAGCCCCAGGGGCAGAGTTAGGAAACAAGAAAAGACCTCGAATGCGAAAAAACAGCATCTTTAAGTATACCAGAAACCAGCAGGGGCTGGAAAATACCCCAAGCTGTAGTAAAAGTTTCTGAGCATAAAGAAAAATCAATGAAAAAAAAAAAAAACTGTTCAAATTTGAATAATAGATGCATGTAACCGAGTAACCTTAAAAGAAATAGCTTCAGCAGTTACAGCTAAAACCAAACTATAACAACCTAATGGCTTTGGGAGGCTTTTCTTTTTGTTGGGGTTTTACAGAGTGACCCTCTGAAGAGCAACAACTTGAAAAGAAGCAGCCAGAAAGAGTGATAGAATTGTCAGGCAAGTAATGCGGGGTTTTTTAAAGTATCTAAATAATAGAATGAATCTAGGAGCCAGAAGAGAAGTAACATCAAAGGAAGATGGCATACCTAAAAATGAGAGGATACTCATACCAGGCTGATAACCAAACTTAACAGCTGTATTTTAGTGTTTGTAAAAATTCATGATCTCAAGTAAGGTGCTAACACCTTCCCTTGATGAAAGGAAAGGAAAGAAAGAGAAAAAGATGGTAAAATCTAAGCATAAGTGAAACAGCTGTTGATCTGAAGTTAAAGTTGTCTGTTTACTATAGAGAAGAGAGGGAAATATGGAAAAATAATAATAATAAAAAAGTGTCCAACTCTAGTTGAAGCTTCTTTAAAGGGAACTCTTCCAGCTTGGGGAACAAACGGATCTTTTGGATCAGGAAAGAAATGCTTGCAATTAAAGGAAATAAGATTTCTGTGTTAACATATTGAACTGGAACAATACTCAGATTCACTGAATTTGGGTCAATAGGCCAAACGAATCGTGTTGCTATTAGGATTAAGACTGTTAATTTTAACAGTTGTTTACGTGTTACTACAAATGGGCATGCTTTGCTTTTGGTGTCTATTAATAGCAGTGCGCATTTCCCCAGTACACTGTGCTTACCAAAAAGCCACCCACTGCACACCAAGGGGAATTTGCTGACTTCTGAAAAAAATGTGTGTGTCTGGCGGTGTCAAGGGGTAGAGTGACAGGCGCCACACAGGCAAGCGTGGGAGTCCGGATGGTGCAGCCCACAGAAGAGGGGTTTGCTCTGGGGTGCTCCCAGGAGTTAAGGAACCCCGGGTGCATCACAGCTGGAGCCACCACACTGTGGGGTTGCTGCAGCCTGGGGGCACACCCTCTACCAACCCCATGACTGACAAGGCCAGACAGAGGAGAAGTGACACCGCAGACTCACCCCATAAGCATCTAGGTGCTGTGGAACCGTTCCCCACAGAACGACCTGTTCATGGGTGCTGTTGCCAACTGAGCAGTGCTGTGGGCTGAGCACTAGGTTACCTGTTGATGTGCATGCTGTTATTGACTGAGGCCATACGGCCTTTGTGTAACTGTGCGCTGGCATTGTTTGGACTCGCTATAGAAAAGAGTTAGCCACAGAAGTTGGTGTGGACTCTGACCGACCGTCAGCTGGCTTGTGGATGTCAACGGCATGATGAGGAGAATCTGGGCAAAACTGTACCGGAAGGGTGGCCAATAAAGGGCAAGAGCGGTCGCTGTATTTTGCATCTGTGATTAACTGTAGAGCTCTGATATGTATATATATTTTTTCAGTTCTGTTATATTTCTAGCTTTTTTTGTTATAACCTCTTATCTCTAATAAATTCTCATACTTGACAAATGATGATCTCTTGGAGTTCAGTGCAAATAACCCCCGAATGCAAAAGAATCACAGACGCCCCTCTATTGGCATTTCAGAGGTAACACTCACAAGGGGCATCAAATTTCTTGAGCAGGATGGCTGGTTACTGTCCAGGTAGCAGTGGCAGCCTCCTTTGCCAGGGTCCTTCCAATAGTGGCTTCCACTGGATCAGATGCAACTCCCCAAACTGTTCTTTTGGGGAATTTGTATAATCCAGCTGGTTTGTGGTCCTGTGTGACCTCTCCAGCATATGCATGAGCCATTGCTACTGATTACCTCAAACTACATACCAAAGCATCTCCTAACTCTCCTAAGAATGCATAAAAGACTGTCCTACATGGCCGCTTCTTCATTTGCAGGAGCAGTTTCTACTGTCAATTTTCAAGGGTCTTAAGTATTTACAATTTAATCAGTTCTGCAGCAGGAACCGCTGCGGAGATTCTGAAACAGCCAGATACTCCACCTGTGATGGTATTCACCACATTTAAGCACAGGAATTGGTCCAGACGCAGGAGGATCTGCCTCTGGAAATCTCTAGAACTGTCTGAAATACCCACTTGGAGAGGTTCTGCACCAGTCAGTCCAACACCTAATTTGGAAGGTGTTAGGAATTCAGTCAATCTCCTAGTTTCAAATCCATCCCCTGTCTCAAACTTGCCCATCAGCTCACCTGTGTGGATTACTAGATGAGGGAGTTCCTGGACCACCCAGGGGATTCATGACTTGAGTGCTCTGAGTGCACACACAGGCACAGGCCTGATAGCCTGTTACCCACCCACACCACAATTATGACTGTAAGAGAAACCTGAATTTCATACCTGGAACTTGATTTCCAAAGCTTTTGCCACAAGTACTGGCTTTTAGCTAGCACTCTGGCCTACCTCTGCAAGCAAGTGAGGCAGGAGAGTTGTTTCCTGTGTCTAAAGACAGGTGGGATGAATTAACATTTATTTCACAGCATTGGATATAAACAAAGAGAAAATGAGAATCCCTTGTGCAGTTCTGGTCTCCCACCTCAAGAAAGAAAAGTAGGACTAGGAAAATGGAAGGGAAAGTTGATGAAGGCAGCAAGATGAATTTCACCACACATGACATTAGTTACTCTTGTCACAACTTCAACTGACTGGCTTCTGAAATGGATCCTCCCAACCGTACCATAGCAAGCAAATTCTTCCTGAAGGCCTTTTCAGTCACTCCTCAAATGCAAATCCTCTTCTTCACACTGCCGTGGGTGATTTATCTGCTCACTGCCATGGGGAATATGGTCATGATAGCCATCATTTGGCTCAATCAGTTCCACACCAGCGTATCTCTTCCCCAGCAGCTTCTCCTTCTTAGATATTTGGTTCCCTTTGCCCCTAAAAAGTTTGTCGGCCTCATCTTGGAGATTAAGACCATCCCACAGCTGCTTGCTGGTTCCAGACCTTCCTTTTCATCTTCCTGGGCACAGCTGATTTCAACCTGCTTGTTGTGATGTCTTTCAATTGCTGTGGGGCCATTTGCAACCTGTCACACTGTACCATCTGTATGAAGCCCTAGTTGGGCTCCACGCTCATCTTTATCCATTGGGTGATGGCATCTCTATTCTTGCTCAGCTCCACCATCTGATATACTAAGGTACCCTGTGTCCCCAGTAAAGAGACTCTTTCTTCTGTGGTCTCATCCCTTTGATGAGAGCAACCTGCATGGGCACCAGCTACCTTCAAACATGAGCTTTGTTCCCTTCTCCGCTATGTTGCTGAGCTCCTTCACACTGACCCCTGTGTCTTATGCCTGCACTAGATCCTGAGAATACCCTCTAGGAAAGCCATAAGAAGCCTTCTTCACCTGCATATCTCACACTGCCATAGTCACTATCGCATAGGGTATCTCCATTTTTGGCTACGTGGGGCCTGAATACAGCAAATCCTTTGAACCAACCAAAACCTGATAAAAGGGTTCAAGAGGGTTACCCCCATGGTGAGCAGAGAAGCTGCTTTGCTGTAAGCTCTCGGCAGCTTTGCAGGTTCCTCTAAGAAAGTACATTCAGGAGAAGCATGATTTTAGCTGACAGCCAGCAGACTAAGAACACAGTCTGTGGAGAACCTCTGTTTCACTGCTTGAAACCCATCATCCCCTCCTCCTGCCCTTGCACTATTGAAGCATCCTATTTGTGGAATCATCTGCTCCTTTCCTTTATATGTCTAAAACCAAATGCAAAGGTGGAGGGAAAATGTCAGTATTTATTGCCTATGTTTTTCTTGGGCTTCCTTCTGTTGGACATGTTCTTTGGTTTGAAAAAGAAATTAGCTACTACATTAATTAAGAGGGTGGAGACAGAAATAGTGATTTCATTGACTTCATTAGAGGTGTCTGTGAGCAGCTGGTGTCTGTACTCATTTTTCCTTGGCTCCCTGTATAGTCAAGAGAGCTCTAGAGACGGGATCCTCCCAGACCATAATTGACAGGCGAAAGAAGTGTTACCAGTCTCTTCCAGACACTCTTCTCTCTCTCTGCACTGACAAGATGGGAGGAAGCTAACTTGCTCAAACCAAAGTGCCCAATGTCTAAAATATAACCCGGCTTAGTATTTTTGTTGTTGTTGTTGTTCCAGACCCTTCCTATTTCAAATAATCAAAAGGACAGCCTTTAAGTTCTTTAAGATGAGAAGATTTCCCCCTTCCCCTAAAGGGAAAGCAAGGCATTTAGGTCAGGACATTTAATACCAATGTTTCCTCAATGTTTCTGGAGAAACAGAGAGGAAGAAGCTGTGGAAGAAAGCAGGGGATTACAGAAGACATGCTCAGTACTGGCTTGTTTTGAAAGCAACAGCCTCACAGACATTCCAAGTCAAAAAAGGCAAGTACTGAAAAGTAGAAGGAATAACTTTCAACATGCTTATCTACATGGATGGACTGGCATCTGCAGATACTAGTAAGTATTTTTGCTGGGAGGTTAGTTTGGCTTTTGAAACACAGATGTGATGGATGTTTGCAATAGGTCCAAGTGAACAGGGAATTTCCCAGGCATGGCATGAACTAGTTCACAACCTCTTTACAATACTGTGCTCGTGAGAAAGAATCCTTTGTGAGTGTCTGGAAAAGGTAGAAAGAAGACAGTAAAATCTCTGAGGACTCTCAGTAAAATGTGAAGCAGAGAAATCTGGGTGTGATGAATGGCTGAGAGGAATATTTCTGTCTGTGTTACATAGGAAGCAAGCAAGGGAGCAAAGAAGGAAGGATATACCCTCCCGTCGAGACTGTGAAATTCTCACACTTGCTTCTTCATGCTCCTGTCTCAGCAGGACGTACTGAAATTGGGCATGGGAGCAGGAAATGAAACTGCGGTTGCTGAGTTCATCCTGGAGGGTTTCTCAGGGCTTGATCAAAGGCTACAGCTGTTTCTCTCCCTGATCCTTTTACTCATGTATCTGACAACACTGACAGGGAACACAATGATCATTTTCCTTGTGTGTGTGGATCACCGCCTGCAAACCCCCATGTACTTTTTCATCAGCAATCTGGCATTCCTGGAAATCTGGTTCACATCCTCCACAACCATCAAACTGTTGGTGATTCTGAGCTCTGGAAGGAGAACAATCTCATTAAAGAGCTGCTTTGCCCAGTCCTATTTCTATGTTGCCCTCGGTTTTACAGAGTTCGCTCTCCTTGTTGTCATGTCCTTTGACCGCTATGTTGCCATCTGCCAACCTTTGCATTATGCTGCCATCATGAAGCAGCAGCTCTGCACCCACCTGGTTGTTGCTGCGTGGGTCCTAGGCTTCACACTCTTGAGTTACCGCCTGGTCCTCCTCTCAAAGCTGACTTTCTGTGGCCCCAACAAGATCCACCATTTTTTTTGTGACAGCTCCCCCTTATTCAAACTGTCCTGCTCTGACACCACCCTGCTTTGGAAAGCAGACTCCATTTTCATATCATTTGTAGTGCTGGGTTCCTTATGTTTAATCATGGTGTCCTACATGTGCATCTTCCACTGTATTCTGCACATGCCATCAGCATCTGGGAGGAGGAAAGCTTTTGCTACATGTTCTTCCCATCTCACTGCCTTAGCCATTGTCTATGGAAGCTGCATTGTTCTCTATGCACGGCCCTCAGAAGGGGTTTCCTTGGAGACCAACAGAATTGTAGCTTTGCTCAACACTGTCCTGTACCCATTCTTAAACCCCTTCATCTACAGTCTCAGAAACAAGACTGTGAAGCTGGCCCTGGAGGAAGCCCTTGGCCGTCCAAAGGTTTGGCTTTTCCCCCGGTCATGATGCTTTTCATGACAGCAATTCTAATTATATGTCAGTGTTGTATCACACACACATATATATAGCTATTAAATACAGGTGCCTCAGGAGATTTATTTTCTCATTGGATTGTAGTAGTGAAAGGAAGGAATGTGAATTGTGTGTCTTGGTTACAGGGGGTTATTATAAACAACATCTAAAAAATATTAATAAAATGTTGAACACACACACACACACACACACCCACACACACACCAACTTTGCTGGGACTGGGACTTAGACTGCCAGTGCATGCTGACACAAGGAAGTTTTCATAAGTCATCTCAGGAAATTTAGCTGAAAACTCTGGGGACAATGTCCAAGGGGTGTTGAGGAAAGCGCAAAATGTCTTCTCTCACTGAATAACAGAAGATGCTAAACATGAAAATTATGCTCAGACACTACAATGGGCTCAAATTCATTGGATTCAAATCCATAATACACTTCTCAGTTTCATTAGTGTGATGAAGACAGCCTCACTGATTTGTCAATGATAGCATGCAGATGATAGTTTTATTATTCACTTTGGAGGGAGATTTCTTAAAAATGCATATTTTCATAACATACTGTCAGTTTGTCCACTATTAAAAGCCCTGCTTTATCTCCACTGGTGACTCCAGGATGCATTCTCCTGAAGGGAAAAAAAAAAAAAAAAAAGAATGTATTTCTTTTTGGATAATTAGGCATTTTCTACCTTCTTTTTCTTTGTTGAAGGAGTATTTCATGTTTGAGAATTATTTCAAATAAACTATGTATGCTTCTATCACACTTTTTTCTTCTTGTCCATCAATGGAATTATATATTCCCCCCTTATTTTACACTTCTGTCTCTATCCATATCTTTACATGCCAAAGGGATGGGCAGAAGCATGTTCAATTGATAAAAGGAAACATCTGTTAGAAAAATAATCAGCACACAGAGATCCCTTTTCTCCTTTTATTTTGCAGTCCACAGGGAAAAACAAAGCACAGGGGAAGGGAAAGCATTGCCATTGCTTTACTCCTTTGCAGTTGTTTCTAATCAGCATTTCATTTTGTTAGGGCTTCTGAGGAGCAGAATTACTGTTAACAGCTTCTTTAAATTTTGTGCTTGAGCGTCCCATTTCCAAAGGGAATTCTATAAGGGTGAACTCTTTTTAGGAAAACTGGGTCCAGTTCATCTCTGCAGCCCGACTCCTCATGTGGGACCCCAAGGAAGCTACGGCGTTTTGGGTGACCAAAGCTCAGCTCAGCAGAGCACCTGGGCGCTCTTGGGCAGCTCAGTCATCTTGCTCTGGGCTGGGTCCTTGTGCACCACAGTGAAGGATGTGGTGGCCCTGGGTCTTCCCATCCAGACCCACAGCTCCACCAGCAACACAGGGTTAACGTATGCAGGCAGACGACTAGGCTCTGCCTCAGAGTTGAGATAACTGAACAGGGCGTGAGAAACTAGTGGCTATGAGAAATCATTGGACACTGCAGGGAACAGAATGAGACCCTGCCAAGTTCCAGACAGCACGGTGAGCGATGGCTGGATTTCAGCGGTGGTTAAGGGAGAGTTATATGAGAAAAGGCCAAGCGTCACACATAACTCGCGTATTGGGGAACCTTCGGGGAGTAGACTCTTGCAGCACCAGCAGTACCGAGGTAATGATATCAGAAGCACTGTATGAGCCAGAGGTTGCCTAGCTAACAGTACCAGAAATATTAAACTTGAGTACATAGGCAGTAAAACTGGCACCAATGAAAGAAAAATACTTGGAGATGGGCTGTTTATTTCAAAGGGGATAAAGCTGGAGAAAGGGAGGGATCAAGCTGCATCATGGAAGAAGCAGCATGGGAAAATGGAGGCAGAGGGAATAAAAGGGGCCAATCATGTGCAAGCAAGCTGCTGGCAAGGACACTTGTCTGGCCAGGCTGTGTACCTGCTCTCTGCAGTGTAGCCTATCATTGTATTAAATCCTTTTCCTAGCTCTTTTCTGGGTGAGTGTGCTCACTGTTCTGCGTGAGTGCATGTGTGGAAGGCTTGCAGACATCAAGGCAGCCAGCTCCAGAGACACCCGTGCGAGGGTGCGTGTGAGGTCTCCTGCAAGCTCTGAGTCTGATTAGCTGCTGAGCAAGAACAGGACCAGGCCGTTTGTATCGTTCATGTTTATGAGTGCTGCTCATGTCTCTGTGGTGCCTGTAAAGGTACTGTGCCCCTGCTGGAGGTGATTTTTTGGTGGTCGACCATGTCCGTACAGAGTATGTGTATGCCTCTTGCAAGTACATGCCCCGTCTCGCTGCTGGCAGGACCAGGGAACAGGGAACCACAGCAGTCTCCCTTCCAGCGGACCAGGAAGGAGGAATCCCTTTATTCAAAAATCCACTGGATCCAGTGTCCTTTAACAGCACAGGTCCTGGAGGTGCTGCAGCCACTTGGTCTTGATGTTGAGGTCCCGCTTCTCCATCACCTTGTTGTTCCCAAAGGGCACGGAGGCTTAGGCTTTGGGGTTGCAGCGTAAAGGACCAGCTTTGGCACACATCTTTCTAGTTCCCCACTATTGATTTAAGCAATACAAATACAGAGAGTTTATAAGTGTTTGGGTCAGTGATCCCCTAGAGTCAAAGGCAGTTTTGTTTTGTTTTGTTTTGTTTTCTGATCAGACTTTCCATCTGCCAACCTTTATCATAAAAGTGGCTGGGGTTGGACAGGCAGTGCCATATGATCTACCCTCCATTTCTAAACCATCCACAGAAAATAGCACTATTTATTCAATCTAAATAGCAGGGGCAATGACCACTGTTTTGTTGGTGGTCCATGAACAGGACAGTTGTGCTGAGCAAAACTCCATTGTCTGAGGATCTGATACACATTACTAAACACATCTTCATCATGTCCAAGGGTAAAAAAAAGCTGGGGGATATTTAAGCCAAATAATGACCTCAAATATCTCAAGACCTATTTCCTCCTTTTACACAACAAACATTACTCTCATGTTAAGGATGGCAGGAAGGTATTTGGGTCGAGAAACATTTTTGAGCTTTGTCAGGCATTGCACAAACATCTCCATAGCTGCATTATTGCCATTTCTGCCTGCTACGAGACTGCAGATAACATGGGCACAAGAAGAAGGTGCCCTAGCTGCAAGCTGATGTGTAGATCTGGGGCAGCACAAGGCCCTGGCTGTTAGTCTTTAAATGGTTTGTCCAGGATTTTGTGAGAGAGGTGCCCAGTCTACATGGAAAAGCATCACAAATGTAAAAGCCGGGAATGCTTTTTGTATCATGAAAATATCTTGAACGTCAGCCAGCACCAGTGTTTCACACCTGTGGTCGAACCCCAGAAACAGGGAAGGGCTGTATTTGCTGTGCTACGTAACATGTGCAGGAAACTGGGACAAGTCACGTTTCTCTCCTGGAGGTAGCACTGGAAGTAGCGTGGGATGAAGAAGGGATGGAAAGGAAAGCGCGGTGAGAAGGGGAGTTCAGGAGGGTCACGAGTCTTGGAGACTTTCTGGGGTTGGTTCTGCCCGCACCGGCTCGAAAGTCTCCATGGTGAGGGACAGTCTGCAAAGCACTTCCCATCTCTATGGTCGTCTGGACGGGACAGCCCATCTCTATGATCAGGTGGCTCCTCTGGGCCGGCCTCCAGCGCTTCTCTATGGTCTCCCAGCAGAGGGACACTCTGGGATCCCCCCTCCGGCCCCTTTCTTGGGCTGCTGATGGAGACAAAATTTCAGGGCCACCCGCTCATGGCAGATAATGCCAAAGGCTGCGATGGGCCCTGGGTTGTTCATCTACTCCTGAAAAAAAGGCCGCAGCCTCCCGGGGCTCCCGTCACGTGCACGTGCATCCTCTTGTCGAGACTCGCCCAGGCCCCGGGGCAGAGCGGGGCCCTGTGGCAACAGCGCCCCAGCAGCAGCGTTTCCCTGCCGACGCTCCCCTGCAGCACAACTCCCGCAGCCCTGGGCCAGCCCGGCGCCGCTCCCCCTCGCTCCCCGGCCCCGGCCCCAGCCGGCAGCAGCCGCCGCAGGCTCCAGCCACACGAGCACATGCCGGGCCGCAGCGTCGCTCCGGGCTCCCTGCACAGCAGCCGCCAACACCCGCCGCTGCCGCAGCTGCTTCTCCGCGGCCTCGAGAACGGCGCCGCGGCAGGGCCCAGGGGGCGGGGCCGGCGGCACCAGGGGCGGTGGCCATGGACACACAGGCCCCGCCCCCTCACAGGGCCGGAAGTGCCGCCTCCTCCCGTGGAGCATGCGCACTGGTGCAGAGCAGGGCAACTGAGGGGCGGGGGCGGGACCGGGGCTGTCCGGGCCCTGCGGGCGGGGAGGGGGCGAGAGGCGGCTGGTGCCGCGTGGGGCAGCGTCTCTTGGCGCGGGGCCGCCCGGAGCCTGGAGCCGCAGTGCTGGGAGCTGCTGCCCCTTCTCCTGTCAGGCCAGTGACAGCACCAGCTGGGTTTGGGAGCATAACAGTGGCAAAGGAATGATTTTTCTTGAAAAAAGACCGAAGTACCCTTCCAGTGTCTCCTATTCTTTTTGAAAGGACATAGAAAAAACCCTTAGAAACTGCTTTTGCTCTCTGTTCCTGAAGCAGAAGTTTTCCCAAGACTTCCTCTTTGCCTTAGCTGATCTAATACTTTGCCTCTTGCCTTCTGCTGAGTGGGGAAGTGTGCGGCTGAGAAGTTTTTGCAGACCTAGTTGCTGAACCCTGCTTTGGCAGTAAGTTATTTAAGTGGGTGTATGAGTTGCTTTTCCATCTTTTATTTCCTCACCCCCTTAGACATTTCTACCCTAGGTTTGAGTGTGTTCAAAGCAGAGGTCTGCGCAAGACCTCTGAGTGTCTCTTGTTTCTTGGAGATGGTTCTTGCGGCATCTTTGTGAAATCTTCAGAGCTTGCGTTTAACCTGCTGCCAAGTCCCTGCAGCTGCTGCCTGCCTCTGCGAGCGTCAGCCCCACATCTGGCATGAGGGTCCCCACGCTCCTCCAGTTCTGCTGGTTTAAGTGTTTGTGGGCTGGTGTGAGGAGGCCAATAGCTGGTGCAGGTGTGAGAGCAGTGCAGGCAGAGCGGTCTGTGATCCCCGTGTGTTTAGTGAGCTGGTGCCTGCAGCTCTGCTGGCGCTGCCTCTTCCCCTGTTCAGTCCCCGTCCGCCCCAGGCCCTGAGGTGCCGCAGTCACTAGGTCTCAAACACGTCTGCAGGTTAACGGTGCTGGACAGCAGTTCCCTGCAAGTTTTCTGGAGAAGCTCATTGGCAAGGGAAGGACCCGCCGGTTCAAGCGCCCAGAAGAAGGTTTTGGTCACTGCCAAGTCATTGCTGGGCGTTTTGGTGTGGTCAGTTGCCAGCGCTTCCTCCCCGGTGGCAGCAGCCGCCTGCACCGTGTCGCCGTGGGGTGAGTGCGGTGCAGTGCCCGCTGCCCTCCCTCGCAGCCAGGTTTCCCGCATGGGGGCCGTGGCCGGGTGAGCACAGCCACAGTGCCCAGCCTGGCTGGGACCCCCGGCGGGGTTCTCCCTGCGGCCCGGCCTGTGTGGGGGCAGGGGCAGCCCCCGACCACCCCGTGCAGCCCCTGCCCACTGCAGGGACAGCCCTGGCTGGGGCCCCGGGGGCGAGGGGGGCTGTGCCCCCTCTGTGACATGGGCTGTGGTCACAGGGGACATCCCGTGTCACGGCGACAGCTGCCCTCTCCCGCATGGTCCTGGCCTCTCCCCACATGTTGCGGCGAGGCCGGGGGAGCCCAGGCGCTGGGGCTGCTCTTGGCACCACTCTGCTGCAAGGAGCCGCCGACCCCAAGCGGGAGCTGGCGAGGGGCTGCGCGGGACTGCGGTGATGTGTGGAGGAGGAGGAGGAGGAGAGGAGCTGTTTCCTCATCACCTCTTGCTGCAGGGTGACCCAGGGCGAGGAGGACAAAGATGGAGCTCTGGGACGCTGACCATGGGACGCGGTGTGGGCAGGTGGTGCCAGTGCTCCCCACCCATGGTAAGGCCTTCAGGATCTCCTTCCCGGGAGCTGTCGCAGAGACCATTAACTCTGAACATGGCTGTGGAAACCCTGGGGCCGGGGGGAGGCTGGCCGGGGCTGGGGGCTGCAGCCAGAGTCCAGACTGATGGTCCCCTCTGGCTCAGGTGCCAGTGTGGCCACCAGGACTTCTGGTCACTGGCCCTGAGGCTGCCCCTGCTGACCTGGGGCACCCTGGGCAGACGTCCCTGCCCCGAGGTCACTGCTGGCCTCGCAGTAGGGATCGCCCACCCGAGCTCCTGGTGGGGAAGGGAGCTGGAGCTGCTCCGGTGGCTGTGCAGAGGCTGTGTGTGCGGGGATCCCATAGAGAAAACTGGCCCCACAGGGGAGATTCTGGGGGATGCCCTGAGCCCCCGGACTGCCATGGGCACAGCACCGTCTTCTCGCTGGGTGAAAATCCCTTGCCAGTGTCCCTAGGGAGGGCTCACCCTGTGAGAGCTGCTTCTGGAAGGAAAGGAGACCTGTCTGAGGAAGGCTGAGGGCTCCTGCAGCTCCTGCTGGGCTCTGAAGAGGCTACTGGAATCGCATGTGCTGGAGAGGAATCCTTAGACTTCCTCAGCTCAGCAGGGTTTTCTGTCTGGGACCCCAAGCACTGCCTGTAATTCCTTCCCAAAGCCTTTGAGCTCAGGGACACATTGTGGATGTCCCGTGGTATGATCTGCATGTCCTAATGCCTCTGTTTCAGCTGCAGACCCCTCCTGGGGGCAGATAAAGGTTGTAGCCTCAAGGCAGTGCCCACCTCAGCTGCTGAGCCCCTGTCAGGGATGGGGTATGTTTGGGGAGGGGGATGCAGTTCGAATGTGCTTGCACTTGTCATCTCCTTGGCTAGGCATGTGCTGAACAGCTGTGAGCTGCCCCCCCCCAGAGCATGACGTGTCTTTCCCTTATTTTCCAGAGACCGTTGCTGTCTGGGAAGGTGTGTCTGACTACATTGTACGGCAGCTGATGCTGAACCAGGTGGGTCTGTCATCATGGGCTGTGGCGGATGAATGGCACGGACTCAGGAGGATTTGCGTCCTGAGACGTTTATTGTTTATTCTGACACATATTTATACTAAAAAGTTAGCTACTTCAGCAACTCACAGATACACTTTGCTAAGCCAATCATTATGCAGATTATGTCACAGGTAGTCAGTCATTACACCGATCACGCACGCAGCGATCATGTCTTGTTTGCTTCTTTGTTGGAGAAACGCTGACTTGTTCTTAGCCTTGGTTCCCACTGGCTTTTGCTGGTTTATCTGTACTTTCTCAAGATGTATCATTCCCAGCTGCACCGGTGTCCTTGGGCATACTTGCTCCTGTTGAGACTCTTCTTTGTTCGAGCTAGCAACAGTTTCCCCTGTTCCCTTTTCCCATGGTGTGCAACTTTCCTCCAACTTAACCCTGTCATGACCCTCCACAAACACTGGGCTTTTCCTCCCAAGCGGGAGCCAAGAATGTACTCAGGGAATTGCACTCAAAAAGGCCCTGTTGCCATGCCTGGGTTTTCCAAGGACTAAGGACAATGTGCTCATAGGGTGATGTGTTAGGGTGCCCAGTGGGTGTCCAGTGCCCTGGAGAGTGTGAGTGGTCAAGTGGTATCTGCCAGGGACTGTCTCACATATCACTAGGTTGCTCACAGATGCCCGTCCTTCTGGAAGGAAATATGGAGCCACCCGGAGAGCAGAGGGGATCTCCAGGGCGGTGTGTGCCTGGGATGGGCAGTGAGTGGAGACTCTGAAAACCATGTGGAGTCACCCAAAGGTAAAGGGCCAAACTGAGGAACGTACCAAATCTCAGGAGAGGGAATGTGCTGGGTCTAATGACACCTCTGAACACATCCTGAGCTATGTGAAATGCCCTGTGATTGCTCCAAGCATCTTCCACAGCCACAGATCCTGGGGAGGGTGTTGTCAGGTGCAGTGATGCTGGTCCAGCTGGGCCTGCCCTGACCATCACGACCAGTGTGGAGTCACCCCAGGGTCTCATGGCCCGCTCACCATGCAGAGCAGCACCACTAGCCTGGGGCCCTGCGGGAACACAGGGGAGGGCTGCAGGAAAAGCTGGCCAGGACAACACGGACACACTGACCTGGAGAAAGGCTCTCTGGGGAGCAGGGACATCCCTGGAGAAGAGCAAAGGCGCAGTTGTTTGCTTCTGTGGGGGGGAATAAATGAAAACCTGTTTCTATGCGTGTCAGCTCAGGGCAGGCTGCCCTGTCACTGGAGCTGCCTGAGGAGCCCCGGGGCCAGGACTTGTGTGCTGTCCTGGGAAGAGGAGCTGCCCAGAGGGGCTGCTGGCAGTCCAAGTTAAGGATCTCCTGGTCACGAGAGCAGTGGAGACATGGAGTGAGCAGCCTCCCTTTCCTTGTGCCATTGCTGGCCCCCAGCCCTGGTGCTGATGGGGAGGCTGACACCCCTCTCTGCCCCCCAGGACCTGCTGTGCCCTTCAGAGGGTCTGGGGCTGAGGAGTGAGTGCCCAGAGCTCTGAAGCCCCCTGTGACAGGCACTGCTGCTGGGCCACCGCCACCGTGGGCTGCTCTGCTGGGTGGTCTGGGGAGAGGGCAGGGGAGGTGGGGAGAGCCAGGGATGGTCTGGTCTGGTCTGGAAAGGGCCCAGGAGAAGAAAAATGCCAGCAGGCAGCTACTGCATGTGAATGGCAGTGTGGGAGCACAGAGCTGTGTGCTTGGAGGGCAAATGCAGGTCTCCTGGGAAAGGCACCAGGACATGGCGGGTGCAGGAGAGAAGATCCCAGGTTGTTCCCTGTGTTGCATGGACACACTGGGGAAGCTGCCCCAAGGCCATCGTCCCAGACCAGCCCCTCACATCACCCCTTTCCCATGCTGACTGCTCACCCCAGCTGTGGGGTGGTCCATGGCCACCTGCGTCCCCCTGCAGGTTTCTCTATCCCAGTGGAAGGGAAAAGGACAGCCTTGCATGGCCTCTCTTCTGCACCAGATCCTGGCAGATCCAGGAGCATGGCTGTTTGCTGACCCCCACGTGGGGCACAGCCTGGGCTGCGTAGGTGCTCCCCAGACTCTGGGGGATTATTTAAGAGTCATTTAATAATAGCACAGCCCTCTCCATGTCTGAGGTCTCTGGTGCCAGCTTCTGCTGAGCTCTGGCTTTCCTCTCTCCATCCTTGTGTGCACAGACAAGGTCTCGATGTTCCCCCTGGGCAGCCCGTGCTCCTTCCACCCTCTGTGCACATCCACCCCAGCACCCTGAGCATGGGTGCTGCTGCCAGGGCAGAGGTGAAGGATCCCCTGGAGCGGCTCCTCAGGGAGCTCCCCAGGGAAAAGCTGTGCCCAGCCCCAGCCCCAGCCCCAGCGTGGCAGAGGGGAGCTGCCCTCTCCCAACCCAAGGTGGCAGTGCCAGCCCCACCTCAGCCCACTCCTGAAAGCCTCCAGTGCAGCCCTGGAGGGAGCTGGAGCTGCCTCAGGCCCAGGGCAGTCTGGCAGCAGGAGGGTTTGACATGGGCACAGCAGCAGCAGTGCTGGGAGCAGGAGAAATTGGGGCAAAGACCCCTGCCCTTGGCGGCACGGCCTGGGCACTGGACGGGTGATGCCTTTGTGGCCAGCCAGGCTCCAGGTTCTGGGTGGATGCCCACTCGAGGGTAGGAGCACTGGGATTTTCATGGGCTTCTGGGCAGCTGTGACTGTGGAGAAGGCAAGTGGACAGACCCAGGCACACACAACGGCAAAGGCCAGGGTGGAAAAGGCAGTGTGGGGCTGGTGAAGTCTCTTCTTCTCCTCCCCGTGGGGAAGAGAGTCCCCAGGCAATGGTGGCCACCACTTTGTCTGATGGGAGGGGAGCACAGGGCAGGGTGGAAGAGGCAGATGGAGCCTCTCAGGGTGCACAACAGGCTTTGCCAAAGGCCAGGGCTGACCCAGGGACCATTAGATCTTCCTCATGACGCTCTCCCAGCCAGACTCGTTCTGCCCTGCCCTAGGTGCTCTCATCCCCCTACCAGCCGTGCCAGAGCAGAGGCTGAGGAGTAAGAATTCATGGAATTGCAGAGGAGTTTTGGTGGGAAAGGACCTCTGGAGGTCTCCAGTCCAAGCTCCCACACAAAGCAGGGCTGGTTGGAGACCTCCAGTCATCTGGCCATCGCTGAACTGAGCCTGACCCCAGTTACCATCCCCAAATCTGCTCTGCTCTTCTCGTCCGGGCACTGTGGGATGGCACGTCTCATCGGTGGGTCCCTGCCCTGCCTGCCTTGCCGGCACCCTCAGCTCCCGGCTCTGCTTCCTGCATGCAGCAGCCGCGCTCTTGCTGCTCCCAACAACATCCTCTTTGTAGCAGGAACCCAATAACAAATGGTTCATAAACAGTCAAGCTGTGACACAGAAAGACCTGTTGTCATGACTGGGCATCATCAAATCAGACCCCAAGTGACTGCTTTCGCTTCTTCATGCAGCTAAGACTCTGCATGCAGTGTTCCCTGGGTAGAGGGTCCAAATCCGAAGCTCTCCTGACACCTTTAAATTGCCTGTCAGGCAAGAGTTGCTGCTATGGATATAGGGTCACCTTTTGCATTTACAGCCTTCTTTGGGATCTCCTTGGATGCCAGCTTCCCTTGCCAAGGCTTTCTTGGCTGCAGTCGGAGGCAGGTCCGAGGAGGAGATGGGGAGTCAGGTCAGCAGGATGGGGACAGGGACGGGTCAGGACCTGAGAGGTGCCGGGCCAGGCACAGCCATGTCCACAGTGTAACTCAGGCATGGCCCAAGGCCCCCAGCAGGGGTGAGAGGCCCTGCAATGGGGACAGTCACTCTGTCTGCCCTGCTCTTGTGCCCAGCACATCCCCCTCCCTGTCTGCCTGCAGCCCCTCCATGCCCACCCCGCTGCCCAGCACAGCATGAGAGCCCTGGCCCTGCAGCCCCTCCGGCAGCTCCTGCTGCCTTGGGGACAGAGCTGCCTGCTGCCAGCTGGTGCACAGGGAAACCTGCTTCTTGTTCTCATTTCCTATCTCTGAATGCTGCCCTGCTTCTCTCCTGGGACATCCCTGCTCCCCAGAGAGCCTTTCCCCAGGTCAGTGTGTCCATGCTGGCCTGGCTGTTCCTGCACCCCTGCTCTGTGCTCCCCAGGCTGGTGGTGCTGCTCCACAGAGTGAGTGCCTGTGGGGTCATGAGGCCATGGGGTAGCTCCTGTCTCATCTCTGGTCATGCTGGTCAAGGGAGGGAAGCAGACCCAGCTGGACAGGGATCAACACCACTGATACTGCTGACACATGCCTGTACTCATGGACGGTGCTCAGAGTGATCCCAGGGCATTTGCAATGGCAGGAGATGTGTTTGGGTGTGCACTAGCTCCAGCCTGTGGTGTTTCACTGAGGGTGCAGGAATCACTCTCCCGTGCTCCTTCCCTGGGTCTCCTGGGTCCCCACTGCCTCTCTGGGGATTGCAGAGTCCTCCTTTCCCCATGTGTACCTGGATTTAGTGCTATACCTTCTGCTTACTTCACCATGGACCATCCCTCACTTTGTGAGGCTCCACTCACTGCCCACACCAGGCACACACTGTCCCTGGAGATTCCTTGAGCTCTCCTGGGGCTCAGATTCCCCTCCAGAAGGATGGGCATCTCTCATCAGCACTGTCACCTGTGGGACAGCCCCAGGCAGACAACTCAGAGACCATTCCCCATCTCCACTGGCGCTGGTCACCAAGAGATGAACCCTGGATCCAGCCCTCAGTCCCTAACAGATCCCATGGAGACTCTGAACTTGTCCCCTAGATCCCAAGGAGTTCACAAGGAGAAAAGGAGGCCCTGTTGTGGTGCAATCGCTTGAGCGTATTTTTGACTCCAGCTTCTGAAGAAAGGCCAGACTTCAGGCACCTCACAGGGGACATCTTTTATTATGGAAATGTTATTCTGGAGGCCAGGTGTGGCATAAGGGTGCCCTTTTCCTGGTCTTGCCTGAGTTCTCAGGACACATGAACATAGAAACACAACCCTACCACCACCAGGTTATGAGAACTCCTGGGCCATATCCACAGAATAGAGCACAGAAAGACAGCATGGAAATGAACAGGAGGAACAACTCTAAAAAGAGAAAGTCCTACTGCTGTGTGGGGATGTGTCTCCAGGAAAGCTGCAGCCCCCATGGGAAGGCTGCAGTGAGGAAATGCTTGCTGTGGCAGTGGGGGGGATCAAGCACAGGGTCTGTCCCCACAAGCTGCTGCCTGACTCCCCTCCCCTCCACTCCTCCTCCACTTGTAGTGTTGGAGCGCTGGAAAGGGAAGGAACCAGCCTGTGGTGACACTTGGCTGCCACCTTCACAGGAGAGGGGTGTGAGATCACATCCTGACTGTGGCCAGGGGAGCTGAGCTCTTCTAATGGACACGGGACCCATGGTCTCACCCCACCTGTACTCATCGGAGCCTGACCCTGTGCCTCTGAACTCCCTCAGTGTTAGTGCCGAAAGAGACCCTGCAAAAGGAAACTCTCTGCATTGCACTGGGGGCATCCGAAGGAGCTCAGACTAGTGGGCTCTCAGGTTCCCCATCTCTGCTGATGAAGGGGGAAGCCTGGCTTCCTGCTTCAACATGGTCTCTGGGTCAGATTCAAAAAAGGGATGCCTGAGTAGACATAAAAGAACCTTTTTTTTTTTTTAAGAAAAGAGAGAAAAACAAGAAAGAAAGAAATGCAAAACACACAGCCTTGATGCCACACACCCTAAGGAGTGGATGCAGAATGGACGGTTATTGATGCTGACATTGTACACACTGAATGAGTTTTTTCACTGCATCCTGGAGCTCCTTGTTCCTCATGCTGTAGATGAGAGGGTTCAGAGTTGGAGGCACCACCGCATACAGAACAGCCACCACCAGATCCAGAGCTGGAGAGGAGATGGAAGGGGGCTTCAGGTGGGCAAACATGTTAGTGCTCACAAACAGGGAGACCACAGCCAGGTGAGGGAGGCACATGGAAAAGGCTTTGTGTCGTCCCTGCTCAGAGGGCATCCTCAGCACAACAGTGAAGATCTGCACATAGGACAGCACAATGAAAATGAAACAACCAAAGACTAAGCAGGCACTAAACGCAAGAAGCCCAGCTTCCCTGAGGTAGGAGTCTGAGCAGGAGAGCTTGAGGAGCTTGGGAATTTCACAGAAGAACTGGTCCACTGTGTTGCCTTGGCAGAGTGGTATTGAAAATGTGTTAGCAGTGTGCAGCACAGAATACAGAAAACCACTGGCCCAGGCAGCAGCTGCCAGTCTCACACAAGCTCTGCTGCCCATGAGGGTCCCGTAGTGCAGGGGTCTGCAGATGGCAACAAAGCGGTCATAGGCCATAACAGTGAGAAGAACATACTCTCCTGCTAACAAGAAGTCAAACAGAACGACCTGGGCAGCACATCCTGAGTGGGAAATGGCCCTTGTGTCCCACAGAGAATTGGCCATGGATTTGGGGACAGTGGTGGAGACAGTGCCAAGGTCCAGAACAGAGAGGTTGAGGAGGAAGAAGTACATGGGGGTGTGGAGGCGGTGGTCACAGGCTACAGCTGTGATGATGAGGCCGTTGCCCAGGAGGGCAGCCAGGTAGATGCCCAGGAAGAGTGAGAAGTGCAAGAGCTGCAGCTCCCGTGTGTCCGCAAATGCCAGGAGGAGGAACTCTTTGGGGGTGCTGCTGTTGGACATTTTGCTATCTCCAAGCATGGGGGACTGTCCAAAGGAGAAGAGACATTGAGAAGTTAGGAGAGACTTTTCAAGCAAAAATGCCCCGAATGTTGCAGTTCTCATACAAGCCCCCACATTGCCTCTCTCTTTACTGAAAGGGTCTTTGAACAGCTCCCTTGCTGGAGCTTCACTTTGCACTGGCTGAGTGTGCTGTGAGGAGCAGGGATCTCTGCCCATGGGCTCTGCAGGAGTCAATCCTGCAGTAAAGCTGTGGGCACACGGGAACGGGGGTGACCTGCTCTCACAGTCACAAGTTCTGTCAGGTGAAATCCACTCATCGTGCAGAAGGGCTTTTCAGCATCTTCTCTCAGAATTGTAAAGAGTGAGGTTTGAGGAACAGAGTTTCAGGGATTTTTTTTATTTTCTTTCAGATGGTCTTGTCACCGCTGGGGAGTGTTCCTCAAAGGTAGAAATCCTTGGCATTTCCACTGTGTCATGAGAGAAAAGCATCCACTGTCATTCTTGCAGAGCGAGGCCAGCTGGTCTGTCTATTAGTCTCATTCCCAGCTGGCCGGTGCTTGCAACTCTTTCAGCTGGAGGATGATCACACTCATATATGTTGCCCTAGAAAGAAACCAGCCCCTGCTGAGAGCACACGAGTCCACTTTCAAAGTGCACAGCTCCAAACTTCTCACCCTTTCTACGGGCACCTGAGGGAGCTCTCCACACTCCCCTTCTAGCCAAGGACTCACACGGCTCCTTTTGGATGCCCACGTACAGCCTCCCACCACCATCTCTATACTCTCAACATCTCTGCACCTTCCTCATGGGTCTCTCAGATATCACAGAGGTGCTATGAGACAGCAGTGCCTTTCTAGAGGGCAGCACGCAGCCTGGCAGGACACGACAGGGAAATGGTCAAAAGACTCTTAGGACTGGAGATGGGTTCTCCTTAAGGGAGAGTCAGCTCATTTCGCAGCCCCACAGACTGCATTTCCTGGAGCTCCACAGGTTAGAAGGGAGCTGGGGCAACCTCATTCCCATGCAGACCCCCCTGCTGCACAGCTTGCATCATCAGTGTCTGAACTGCAGCTGAAAAGGCTCCAACGCCAGAAAGCCTGAGAAGAACAGGAGCAGCATGGCCAGGAGGGGAAACAAGGAGCAGCCCCATGATCCTGCTGTCAGGGGAGGCAAGAAGAGAGACAGAGAGGCATTCTGGAAAGCCTTCCCCTTACCCAGCTGGCCATGCCACCTCGCAAACGGTGACATCGCAGGGCAGTCAATCTCAGCCCCTCTGTCAGGCAGCATGAAATGAGCCCAGAGCAGGAGAGATGCCCCTCTCCTCTGGCAGAGGTCTGGCTGCAGAGGAGGTGGCTCATGCCCTGCAGTTCCCTCTCATTCCCCGCCCATCCCTGCTGCCTGGAGCTGTCCCTGCTGGCAGCTCTTTCTCTGTCCCAACATCTTCTCCCAGTCAGTGCTCACAGACACCATCCCACACGCTGTGTGCTCACTTCTGCCCTGCAGAAACCTCCTGGATCAGGGCACTGTCTACGGGCATCTCTGTGCATGCACATCCTAAGGAGCAGGTCACAAAACTCCAATGAGGCCACAACGTGATGGTGATGTTGATGCTGTCTTTAGACTAAGGTGGGGATGAAGCAAGTTTCTGAGGTTTCTCACTGACCTATTACTGTCTCAGAGTGAAGGTTTAGGAGTCCCACTTCCTTCACAAAATAGAAAGCCTGTTCATTCATTCTCCCTGCCAAATGTAGGAACCTGAAAGTGCAGACACCTGAAGGAAAGCTCCTTCCCTTTCAAGAAGCCCTTCTCTTGGTCTCCTCCTGAAAAAAACCCCTTGCACATATCCTGCGCTTCAGCTAGAGCTGTGAGCAGCCCTGACCCATGCAGCACCCTCTCAGCAGGAGAATGAACCTGCCCTGCCGGGGGTCGCTTCTCTCTCCCAGAGTTTCTCCCCGTAGTGCTGCGGGGAGCTCCCCAGGCAGGCTGAGGGCTGACCATCGCTGGCAGCACAGTCACTGCCCCAGGCACACAGCACCCTGGGGTGCACAGACACTGCTCTGAATCGCAGCCCTGCACAAACCTGTGTGTGCTCCCTGTCTTCACACCCTGCAGGCACCCCTGGCAGAATGGAGCTGCACGCCCTGTCCCTATGACAGTGTGGCAGGGAATCCCTGCTCTGAAGCATCTCCTCCTCTGCCTATGCACTGGATTTGCCAGGAGAGTGATCCTTAAAAAGCCTATCAGTCATGGGATGGGAGGGGTTTAGAAGACCCCTCCAGGAACCTCAGTAGCATTGCCCTGCAGCCAGAGACTTACTGTGTCAAGGGCTCTGAAGATTTCTCCCACAAGCAGCTCTCCTCTCTCCTCCCACTCCACACTGCCTTTCCCTTCTCTCTGCCTTGTCTCCTCTCATGTCAGCAGCAGCAGGCAGTGCCCGGAGCCCTGCTGCTCTTTGCAGAGGAGCTGCCCCTGCACACAGCTGTCTCTGGGCAGTGCTGCCCGGTTGCTATGAGCTCCCTCAATCACTGGATCCTGGCCCCACTCAGGAGCAGAGGCCCAGCTGAGCTCATGAATTTCTCTGTCCCTTGTGCTCCCTCCTCCTGGGAAATGTTCACTCCAATAAACTAAAATAATCACCAATGGGTCCTCTCTAAGCACTGGAGGAAGACTGATTCCAGCATTACAGATTGTTTCATCAGAGCATGGTTATCTGCAAGAGGTGGAAAAGTCCCACTCTGAAAGCCCCTATTCCCATCTCTTAACTAGGCAGGAGATGCAGAAAAGAGCAAGAAGGGAGGTCATTGACACCTGGTTCAGGTGCTGACTCAGATGAGTCAATGTGGGCATCTCATTCTGATTTGGAAGCCCCTGGGCTGGAGTGGGATTCAGCAAACTCCTCTGAACTCCACAAACACACAGCAGGTGGGATTCCCCTTGCCCAAGCTGAAGTGTGCACAACACAGATGTCTTCATGGGTGCTCTTTCTCTAAGCTCCCATTGTAATCACCTGAGATGGAAGGTGGGAGTCACTTCCTCACACACAAACACCTGGTGAGATTGGAAGAGACAGAGGTGGTCCCAGGCATGTGCCAGTGTCTGCTTGCTCTCATGGAGCAGCTATGACACCCCCACCATTCTAGAGCCTGAGTTGGGGGCCAGGTGGAGAATTTCCTTGGCCAGCTCAAATGACACTAGATGCCCACTACTGTTAGAGCACCCCTCACTATGATGCTGAGACTCATGGAGATGCCTACAGTGCAAACTGCTAATGCAATTCAGTGCAGACACTTGATGTAATGGCTTAGAAACAGGCTGGCAAGGCCATGTCAGATGCCTGGGGTTTCTAGCACAACTGCATGGATGGGACCTATGGGAAAACCATGCCCCTTTGGAGTGGCTGCTGGCAGACAACCCAGGTTATCTCAGGCTTTCCTACCTGTGCCCAGACAACTGAATCCCACCACTGCCTTTAGGGAAAGTCCATCCCGTCTGCATTCAAGTATGCTGCATAAATGGGAGGCACATCACACCAAGGTCTCTGCTCAAGTCTCTGCACTCTCAAATACTTCTTGCTCTCCTTTTCCTCCCGAAACTTTTCTCACCCCCCAAGATGATATGAACAGGACTGGGCTAATGATGACCGCAGGGTGCCTGGATCAAAGGCTGCCCAGGCCCAGGGACTTCTTCAGTGGCACTTGTCCTACCTGGAGATTGGTTCACCTCTGTCACAGGCCCCAAGGTGCTACAAATCAGATCAGGCAGCCAACACCTCTCCTGCTATTTCTGCACAGCCCAGCTCTGTTTCTCGCTGGCCTTGGGCACTGCAGGCTTTGCTCTCTTAGTGGGAACCTCCTTGCACCATTACATTGCCACCTGCTATCTAGGCCAGCATGGCTCTGCTCTGAAGTGGGGCCATTGCACACCCAGTGTCTTTGGATCTTGGTAACAGGTTTCACCACAACCAGTCTGCTCTCTGTGCCACAGCTGATGCTCTGCAACACTAATATATGCAAATGTATGCAGCCTGGGGTAGAGACAGGAGCAGATGGAGATGTACAAGCTTTAACCGGTGTGAAACATCATTGGAATGACTGAGATGTGGTGGGATCACTCACATGACTGGAGGGCAATGCTTGTGGGGTACAATGTCTTCAGGAGAGACTGTCAGAAAAGATGAGGAGGGAGGATGCCTTTTGTGTGAAGGGGTAGCTCGGATGTGTGGTAAATGTCCTTTACCTAGACTTTAGCAAGGTGTTTGACACTGTCTCTCACAATATTCTTGCATGCACGTTTAGAATGTTACCGTCTAGAAGAGCAGACAGCAGGATGGGTAAAAAGCTGCTTGGAGGACCAGAGGCTCCGAGGGCAGTGGTGAATGGGTAGGACTCTTCCTGGAGGTCAGGGAGAAGTGGAACACCACAGGGTCTCTCCAGGAACTTGTCCTGTTTATCATCTGTATTAGTTACATGCAGGTGGCAAAACACATCATGCTTGCAGATGACCCCAAACAGAAGGCAGGGGTTCCAGTCCCATGTTTGAGGGCTGCCATTGAGAGGGACCTAGACAGGCAGAAGGAATGGGCTGTCAGCAACCTCATGGAATTCAAGAACGACAAATGCCAGGTCTTGCACCTGCGATAACCCAACACCCCACAGTGTCACAGGCTGGGGCCTGAGGGCCTGGGGAGCAGCTCTGTGGAAAAGGACATGAGGGTGCTGGGGGACAGGAGGCAAAACATGAGGCAGCAGCGTTCCCTGGCAGCAAAGAAGGCCAGAAGCATTGTGGGCTCTATGAGCAGGAGCACAGCCAGGAAGTCAATGGAAATGGTGATCGCCTTCTAGTCAGTATTCATTAGGCCACATCTAGAACCCTGCATCCAGGTTTGGATTTCCAGGAAAAGAAAGAGGTTGATAAGTGGGAACGAGTTTGGCCGAGGGCCCTCACAGTAGTCAAAGAACGGAGCACTTGGTGTGTGAGGAAAT
This sequence comes from Apteryx mantelli, assembly GCF_036417845.1. Lineage (NCBI taxonomy): Eukaryota > Metazoa > Chordata > Aves > Apterygiformes > Apterygidae > Apteryx > Apteryx mantelli. The sequence continues at coordinate 19,950,952 of NC_089988.1, forward strand.
GGGGTTGGTTCAACTTGGAGAAGAGATGGCTTTGGAGGGATCTCATAGCACCCTTCCAATGGCTACAAGGAGGTCCTCAAGAAGGTGAGGACAGGCTCTTCACCAGGGTGCATGGTGGGAGGACAAGAGACAATGGGCATAAGTTGGAAGACGAGACGTTCGTGCAGGAGATAAGGAAAAGCTTTTCCACTACGAGGATGGTCAAGCATTGGAAGAGGTTGCCCAGAGAGGCTGTGCAGTGTCCTGCCTTGGAGGTTGCCAAGACCAGACTGGATGAAGCCCAGAGCAACCTGGTCTGACCCCAGAGCTGACGCTGCTGTGAGGAAGCAGATTGCACTAGAGACCTCCTGAGGTCCCTTCTACCCTGAAGGAGTCCATCATTCTTCCCACTCTCCATCTTCTCTTGTGGATGTCAGGGAAAGCATGCAGGTGGCCTGTGACAGTGGAAGCAGGCCAGCTTTCTTGTCCTCCTCCAGTCTGAATTATTCAGATGCAGGGCTTCTTGGCAGGAATCCCCAAGACAGACTTGATGAATCCTTGGCTTCACTTTTAATATCCTTGTTTTTTTCCCATGTCTTCTAACTCTGTCCCTTTTACCACCCTGATCCAGTACCACACAGCCCACCCCACCCCTGCTTACCCTTAACTCATTGGCCCTGGTGTGGTTTGTTTCGTTCGTTAGTTGGTTGGTTTTTTTGTTTGTTTTGCTTTGTTTTTTTTGATTTGGACAACAAATACCTCATGAAGACTTACAAGAGAAGTGTCAAGTCCTGTGCCTAGGTGGAAATAAACCCGTCCATGAGGAGAGGTTGAGGGACCTGGGCTTCTTTAGCCTGCGGAAGTGGAGGCAAAGGGCAGTATAGGAGGAGACTGTGACTGCTCAAAGCATGGTTTCAGAGATGATAGAGGTTTTCTTAGTTTAGGTAAACAGCATGCGAAGGGGAAAGAGCCACAAAGTGCATCTTGAGAGATTCAGACTGGACTTCAGGTCAAAAGAATGTCACTCCTAGGGTAGTGCTGAGGTGCAACAGGTCACCCAGAGGGAGTCTGTGATCAGCCCCTGCCTTTGTGTTTCAAGGAAAAGCAAGGGAGGACAGGAAGACATCAGGAGAGATGAGGAGATCGCAGGGTGAGAGCAAGGTGGGGAAGCAGCTTGGGTGTGTACAGTCTGCAGGGAAAGAGGCACAGGTGTGCGAAAGCATAGGACAGCCTGTGGTGGAGATGGCCCAGGGCACTGCCAAGGCTCAAAGCTCCCAACACAGCTAGGTCTTTGTCCTTTTGGCTATGGCTGGTGTCTCTGCCACTGAGGTCCCCGAGAAGACACTGTTTCCATAAAGCACTGTGGCCTTGCTGCCTCCTTGTCCCTTGGGAGCCCAGCAGGTGCCCTATCATGGTCCTGCACTTGGCATTGTGCACCTCCACCCTCACACTGCCCCCAGGAAGAGCCCTGAGCAATGTGGGGTGGAAAGCATCACCCTACCCAGGGGCTGGCTGTCAGTGCCTGGTCACTCTGCTTGATAACACACATCGAGGTTGACTTGGCATCACAGCCACCCTCACATTGCCTTTGCCTGCCTGCAATCAGGGCCTCTGACTTTCGGCTCTAATCAGCCCCTGGGGAGACTGTCTTGGTAATGGACCTCAGTGGGACTCATTATTTTTCCAAGAAACTTGGGATTTGCTTCTTGAGAGGTTGCTTCAGCCTCTTCTCAGCATCTGAGGTTCATGGGCCTAGCACCAAATACATTCGAGGAGTCATTAAAATGCAAAAAAAACCCTAGGGAGCCATGCCTCTTTCCATAATTTTCTTCAGCTCTTCAATTCTTGTTTCGCTAATTGGAAAGTTTAAAGGAGTGTATTTAGAAGAGAAAGAGGTCAATGAGCACCTGAAAAAGAAAGACGTCTGCTTCTTAAGCTTTCTTGATTCTTCAGTTTGCAGAATAAGTCATACCCATATTCTCCAATTCATACTGACCCACAGTGTCTCCTAATGAAGTCTGGACATGTAGGCAAAGCAGTATTTTTGATAGGAGACCTGTATGGAGAACCTTCCTCCCCAGCTCCCCAGCCCTGCCATTTCCCTCATCAGCCACTGGCGACTTCACATTACTCTTGTGAAAATCGAACCTTTTGCCACACAAGGCTGTAGCTGAATGTTACAGCTCATGTGCACCAATTCCCACCTGCTTTCCTTCAAGAACTAGCTGCAAGCAGATACAGAAGGGTTTGTCTTAAGAGCAAACAAACAAATTATAATTTGGAACAGTTTAATAAAAGATACAAAAATCACTCCTCAACTTTACGGTAAGTCCAAGCTACCTCCAGTGAGGTCCACTGCCCACAAGGCATAACCTTCCTTGAAATGCTTTCCACAGATAGATAGGAAAGGATAGACAAGAAACACAACAAAGGAGGTGGCTAAAGAGACAAGGAGACTGCTGAAAGACGAGGCAAGCTTCAGACTCCCAGAAGACCTCCCAGAGAGGTATCTGAAAGGAGAAAAAGTAAGGGGAGGAGGAAAACTGGGAAACTATGGGAAGTGCATATGCCCAGAGAGTCTGATGCAAAGATGCCTTTAGAAATGACCAATTTAATCAGGACATGTGGAAATATGTGAGAGAGCACTGAGATTACATCCACAGCCTAATAGACAGAGCAGTGGAAACACAAGGGCAAGGGCAGATCAATATTTCTTCTCCCCAGATTAATACCCTTCCTGATGATTTTCACTATTTCAACATAGGAAAACATTGACATAAAAATTAGCCAATCGTTTGAGCTGATGAAAGTGTGTTCCTATTTTTGAAATGTTGTTCTTCCCTTTTTCAGTCAAAGCTCAGGGGTCCAGCCACGAGCACCCAGGGGCACTTGGAGAGGCCCCTGTGTCTCTGAGGGACCTGCCTGGGCCTGGCAGCTCTCCCAGGGGTCCTGTGGGAGACCGGAGTCCCTTGGAGCTGCAGAGGGAGGCTGTGCAGAGGGGACCAGGGTACCTACAGTGGTAAGAGCCATCCATGACCCTGTGACTGCATCCAACCCCAGCTCTGAAAATCACTTTCCCTTTCAAAAAAAGAAGAAAAAGAATCTCCCCAAAAGGCCAGTGTATCAAAAAAGAACCAAACAAAAAAGATAAGTAGAAAAAGAAGAAAATAAGAACACAATGATAATAAGAAAAATAAGAACACAAAGAAGTTTGTAATGCTGAAAAGTCTAACAAATCTTTTTTTTTCTACTTTAGATAATTATCTAATTTCTTTCTTGTTTCTTTTTTATTGGCAGTTTCTAAAGATTTCTTCTATAATAAGGCCTACACTATTAAAAATGATATTTTTGTGTCTCGCACAAGTCCAGTGCCCTCAAACCACTCCCTGTCCAGGATCTTCCTTGCCACTCCTCAGTCTTTGCACACAGCGAGTCGCAAGATGAGATGTCGAGCTCTCACAACTGATAGAGGAAAGCAGCCTGATCAGCTTCAGTGAAAATGCTCTATTTATCGATGGCAAAAATGCACAAATCTCAACGTACCTGTGTTACAGTGATGCCTTAAAGGAGTCCCTAAACATCTAGCCACAAACCCTTTTCATTCCCTGCATGGTCATGAAGCGCGACTCTATTTTAGGCAACAACAGGGATGGGAATTAGCTCACCCGATGCCAGACCCCTGCAGTGCAGATGTCTCTGGCTAACCCAGGTGTCTGGACTTCCCTTTCTAGTCAATGGAAAGAAAAAAGTTGTCCCACTGAGAGGTCTTGAGATGCTTCTCCTGCTGACCAGCCAATGCTCCAGAAACGTTCCCATAGTTCCTGGGTCACATTGCCCAGCGCCACATGGCAACACAGCTACACAGGGCATCTCAGGCAGCAGTGACCTCTATATGTGTCTATAAGAGCCTGAATGTAAAGTTCTCGTCATTGGGTGAAATCTATGCAAAAAATAGCTCTATGCAAGAACTGAAAAAAATATTTTTTTTTCAGATCTTCCAACACTCTTTATCAATTCTAATGAACATTTTCTTTCTCTTTTATTGGCAGCCCCATATGCATGCACTACAGAAATCACTCTATGTGAGTTTATATGTTTACCTAGATGTATATGTTATTCTTCATGAGATGTTTCCTGCCAACACTCTGAATGGAGAAACTTGGTCCTGAGAAACTACTGTATTCAAACTGACGTCTCCTCTCTCTTCTTCTGCCTTCCTGTGCTCTCTTCCTCTGCCTAGTCTGTCTTTACAGAGGCCTCATGGCCCCTCTGCCCTCCAGGGAAGTCTCCTGTGGGATCCTGCAAAGCAGATCCTGAAGGAGCCGAAACACCTACCAGAATGTCACCCAGACTGCTGTGTCCTCTTATCCTTACTACAAGGTCTCAACTGGCTCATCACCTGCTCCAAGGCAAAGCCCTGTGCACTCCAGCCACCCCTTTGCACAGAGCACACCTGCACCTCCTCACCATCCCATCCTGCCTTCCCCAGGAGCCCAGTTTCTCCCTGCCATGTGAGCTGTCCCACCATGTGTGTGTAATTCCACAGGAATAGAGGAGAGGGAGGTGCTAGTAAAGGGGACATGACTGGGATGTTGAATGTGGGGCCCAGAAGAGAGGACGACTCAGAAGAGGGGCAGGACAGAAAATCATAGAAGTGACACATGTGCAGTGTTGATGGTGAGGTCACCTCTTGTACAGGAACCTCATGGGCTGGGTTCTGGTAGGAGCCATTGTGAGGACAAGAAGAGAATCGCACCACCACTCATCCCACCACCAGAGATGATATATGGGCAGGAGGATGGGGAGAGGCAGGCAAAGGGGACATGGCTGCAGTGTTGATTGTGAGGTCACTTCCACTGCAGCTGCCTGATTGGCCCTCAGCAGATGTGCTGGCCAGCAGGCTTTGGGATGTCACCCAGCGCCTCAGAGAGTCCACCCAGGAGAAATGACTGCCCTAGGGAGGGGAAGGGATGAAGCAGGTGACAGGGACCCATCTGTGCAGTGACTGCGAGGGCACCTCTGCTGCAGCCACCCCACCAGTCCACAGCGGGCAGGCAGGAAGGCATGGCTCATGGCCACCCTGCTCAGTACTAGCCCTCTGCAGCAGACCTGCCACCAAGCAGCACACAGATCCTCACCTAGGCCTCTTCGACACCAGCATGCTGCTCCTGTGGCCCAGAGACACCATGGACATTATCTGGAGGCTTCTCTGGCAGATCAATGTTTCCAAAGTAGCACGTGATGTATTATTACCAGCCATAAGGGTTTTTTTATAGTGTGATACCACTAAGAAATCATTCTGCAGGCTCCAATGTACACTTCGATGATGGGTGGGTGAGCTGGACTGTGCAAGGCCTGCTGGGACAGCCCTGCACCACCCTACAAGGAACTGACCCTCACTTCCTTTTATCCACACCTCACTGCCAAGAGGGGACCTTTCTCCAAATCAGCCTCGGATCCACACTTGCGATTTCATCTCAGAGGGGCCTCACTTGCAAAGAAGAGACCACAAGTTAGCTAATGCCCAGGCTGTGCCTGAGCTGATCAGGCAGGAGCTTCAGAACCTGCAGGCCTCAACCAGCTCAGGGACACAGTGCAAAAGGTGCTCAGCTGAGTTGGACACCTGACCTGTCAGGTAGAAATGACTGCCTTAGAGAAGAGAGGAGCATGTGGAAAGGTGAGGGACATCCTTCTGAGGGGGCTGGCAAGTTATCTGCATAAAACAACTTCAGCTTTGCAAGCTGATTCTCAGCTATGACCCATGAAGCATTTCCTGCTGACTTGCAGGCAAGTGCTGGAGCATCACTACTCACTGTAGTCACTGCACATCTGGGAGAAGTGGTTTCAAAGGCCAACTATTTTCTGAAGATATATTTTGTCTTCGGAAGTTTCCCTTATTTTGCCCATTTCAAAAGCTAATGACTGTGGCACTGACGCTTGAAAGGGCGCCTCTGATTGCTCCACCTTGGCAAGACCATTTCCTTGTTAACTGTGTGGGTAGAAAAAGTCCCAGGTGATGGAAACTGCTCTCTGTGGCCTCCTGCTGGATGTCAGCCCCTGCATGTCTTGTGTCAGAGCCCAGGGGATGGTGCAGGGTTCAGGGTGCAGCAGGGAGCCCCAAAACAGCGAGGCCTTCAGCACAAAAAGCTCAAGACCCTCTCCAGAATTCACTGGATTGGAGGGGGGTTAATCGGATGGTTAAGTAAGGGCTAATTGGGGGATACTACTGCATTATAAGCAAAGAGTTTCTAGGGTCCTGCCACATGAGAAGAAAAGAGTGTCTGCACCAATTATGTATATGGGTAGTATCCCCATTAGCCTTTGCTCATAGGAAAGAGAGGCAACTGCCATGCCTCTAGCCTAAAAAACTTGCCTGCTATGCCTAAAAAAAATCTTGTGTTTGGACAGATCCCAGAAGTGTTAATGTCAAGAATCTCCAACAAGGAACCCTTTCTGAAAGATGACCTTTTCTACTCCAAATACTCTAAGCTGCATATTTGTATGTATTTCAGTCTATGTGGGATATCTGGCTGCACATCCTGAAAAGAGCTTTGGAAACTCAAGGCCTGAACCTCAGTGCACACAAGGCAGCAGGCTGCCAGCAACCTTGGCTCAGGCCACCAGGGCAGCCTGGGCCCTGTGAGCCAAGGCACCTCCTCACCTCGCAGTGCTCCCTAGCTCCCCAGCCTGGCAGGGCTCCCCACGCACAGCACTGCTCTCTCCAGACAGCTCTTCCTGCATGCAGCACCAAGACACTGGGGACACCGCCTGTCCCCACCACAGGCCACCCCACCACTGGGACATGGTGGTGATGTGTGACTCCTATTTTATGCCCTGACAAATTGAGACATGGAGAAGGACTGCCTTCCAGTACATGAGGGGAAATCTCTCTGCTTTCTTCCTGCGTGCCGCATCTCCATGGTGGTGACCTGCTGAGCCCCCAGACGACACAAGCTGAGGTCACAGTGAGATGTGCTGCATCACAGGGAGGTCTCTTTGGTGCTTCCCTGCAATGCCCAGGCACTGCTGGGCACTGCTCACATGCTCCCCACCTCTGCCCTTCAGAGCTGCTCCACAGCATGGAGTGGGGACAGGAGGCAGCGGGACGATGCTGGGGCCCCTCACTGACAGGCAGAGGAGCAGGGACATGTTGGAGAGGAGTTTTACGGTAATGAGACGATAAGAGTGCCCTTCTTCCCCGGATGGACAGGTGAGCTGAGGGCAAGAGGGCAAGTGAGATAGATGGAGGACTGCTGGACTGAGACCATCACCCTGGACCACAGTTCCTTGTTCCCAATGTTCCTGCAGCTCTCCACCAAGGGGAAGGGCTTCGGGAGCTCCTTCCTGAGGTGTTGCACACAGAGTGCTAATTCCAAAAATGGCTGTGGGTCCTGGGCTGTGGGGGTGACTGGACAGTGCTGGGGGCTGCCACAAGAGCTCTGCCTGAGGGTCCCGCCTGGCTCAGGGAACAATGTGGCAGCCAGGAATTCTGGGTCCTGGGGCTGTGGCTGCCCTGAGCACCATGGCTCTTCTGGGGCCAGCTCCATCCCCTCATGGCAGGGAGAAATCCAGGTCGAGGTATCCCTGGGAGTGGGTCCCCCTTTGGGATCTGGATCTGGCACAAAAGGGGTCCTGTGTCCTGGAGGTTGGGGTGTCCTGCAGCTCCTGTGGGGCTTTCAAGAGCCTGCTGGAAATGCCCACGTTGGAAATGGTTCCTTCACTTGTAATAACCCCAAGGCAACTACTTGTTTGGGAGAACCTCTCTTCCTTCCCCCTGCATCATTTTATGCTTTCAATTTGGCAGAGCATGGTTTGGGCTCAGAGATGTTGTCCTCAGATGGCCACAGCCCCTGTCCTCCTGCAAATGGGAGTCAAAACTCTGCACCCAAAAGAAAGCCTGTTTGGGGAAGCAGCTTGGAAACAGGTGGGGGTGCCATCGCCACCCCACAAGTCCCTGCTGACACCAAGCATTTTCCTCTGAGCCGTAGGGGGCAGTGCTGGGGGGAGTCCAGCAGGGCCACCTGCCCCAGCCCCCTCCCAGCCACACACCTCCGCTGCCCAGCACCAGCAGGCCCAGAGCTGCTCTGCCCTGGCTGCCCTGTGCCCCCACGACTCCTCAGTCCTCCAGAGCAACCCCCAGGACCCAGCCCGGCCCCACAGAGAGCAGCCCCTGCCTGGCCGCGGCCCAGCCCTGCTGGGTGCAGTGCGAGGGCTGCCGAACTCCGGGGCTGCCGGGGCCCCAGGGGTGACAGGGCTCTGCCCTGCCCTGCACTGGGGGCAGCAGGACGCTGCCCGCTGGCTCTGGCGCCCCAGCCATGCCCAGGGCCCCCACGACAGCACCAGGGCCGGCACCAGCACAGGCCCCGGGGGGGGCTGCTCCCCCGCACCTGGCACAGCCCCAGGCGCAGGGCAGCCAGGATCCCCGCAGGGCCCCTGAGGCAGAGCCCAGCCCCGGCGGGGCAGCGGCCATGCCCCAGGGCCCCGCACTGCCCAGCCATACGGGGCCACGCTGCCCCCAGGCCCTGCAACGCCTCGTGCTGCCCTGTGCTGCCGCCCACAACATGGTGCCTCACCGCATGTGAGGGGGAGGGGGCTGCCCATGTGGTCACACAGGGCAGCAGCGTTGCCATGGCATCACCCCCAGTGCTGCCCTCCTATCGGCTAGCAAGGGGAGGAGGGCAGGGCAATATTTGACTGATGGCTCTGTCAGCCAATCAGAGTGCAGCAGGTGGAAAAACAGCTGTGAAAGCAGAGTGGGCGCCAAGCTGGAGGGAGGGAGCGGGCGAGAGCGGGTGTGAGCGGGGCTGCGCGGGGCTGCGGGCGCCTTCAGCTGCCGGTGGGTGCCCACCCACCGGGGTGGGGGCAGCGGTGCTGGCCCTGGAGCTGCTTTCCTGCAGGAACTGCAGCAGGGGCTGGTGGGGCCATGAGCACAGCACAGAGCGACCGGGGACAGAGCGGGGAGCTGTCCTGTAGCCAGACGTGGCGGCCTGCCCCAAGCAGCTGGGCCGGGGTGGCTACTGGGGTTGGGGGCAGGAAGCTTTACCCCTGCTGGGGGTCGGAGACCCATTTGGAAGTGTTTCCCTGAGCTGCTGCTGCCACCACAGCCCCCAGGTGCTGCTCGGAGCTGTGTTTGCGAGCTGCTGGGCAGAGTGCGAGCAGGCTGCTGGTGTCCTCGTGAGGGGCCCTTCCCAATGGTCTCGTTTGTTCTGAAAATGGCATTTCTGAGTGGGTCAGAGAGGTCCTGGAGGTGGGAAGTGAGCAGGCCCTGGGCTGTGAGTGGCTGTTCAGAGGCAGTGCCTGTTGCAAGGCCTTGGAGGCCTAGAAGGGAATGGAAGGTCTGGGGGGTTGGGCTTTGTGTGTTGTGGGGTGCTTGGGGGTGCCCTGTGTGCTGCCATGTGTGGAGCTGTGGCCTGTGTGTCACTGATGCAGAGCATGTGTTGGCTGCCAACCCTCCGTGAGGTGCAGGGGTAGCGGTGTGTTACAGTGCGGGGTGCCCTGTGGTGGACCAGGTGGTGGCCCCAGTGTTTTGCTGCTCAGCATGGGAGGAGGTGGCTGGAGAGAGCAGTGCTCTGCTGCCAGAGCCCAGCCTGCCATCACAGTGTCCTTCTGCGAGACCTGGGTGAGGACTGTTGGTGACTGTGTTGCCTCCTTGGAGCATCGTGGTGCGAGGCAGGGCTGCTTGCAGTTTGGTGGTTTCTGTCAGCTGAGGTTCAGGCTTGCAGTTTCAGAAGGTCTTGATGCTTCCGTGAGTCTTTGGGCTTTTACTGACTGCCCTGGAGAAAGTCATCTTCTCCCTCCTTAAAGGCTTTCTGTTGCAGCTGGACCCTCATTGCATCTTCCCATCTCAGACCCTAATCCACTCCAATCCCTCAGAGAGATGGGTAGTTAATCAAAGCAGTCAGAGCCATTTCTCCACTTTGTGCCTACACAGATCCTTGCAGACAGGGGAGATGCCACCTCACGAGAAGTCAGGTCTCTGAGGGCGATGGGTGGCTCTGAGACACCTGTCCTTGGTGAGCGGTGGAGGTGGCATCTCCAAAGCCGCTGGTGCCTTTGGCAAGAGTCTAAGTATAGCAGATTTCTTGAGGCTGCAATGGGGGAGACATGTGGAGGTAGGGATCCAACGGCCTGCTCAAGGCAGGTGCCAGTAGAGGAGGTGTCTTGGGTCCTTTTCCAGGGAAGTTTTGATCAGGCTCTCACCAATACAGCTCAGCACAGAGGGGAGACATTTGCCCCTGCCTGTTGAGACTGTGTAAGGCCAGCAGAACTGACACTAACACTCCGGTTCTTTCTTTCTTTCTAGGTTGCTCCACTCCTGGAGGTTCCCAGTGCAGTCCTAGAGCCCCTGAGGGTGGAGGCAGGATGCCAGAGTGTGTCCCTGTGCCTGTCAACATCTTTGCCAGCATCGGGAGCCCTCTGTGAAAGCAGCTGCAAGTGGATGAGAAGAGGCTACGTATGGATGCAAAGGCTTCCATAAATGCGCCTGGCTTCCGTGGGTGACTTGGGGTGTGGGTTCACCTCCTGGTACCTCTGCTGTGCTGCAGATTCTGCCTCCCACAACTGCTGTTACTGCCAGCCTGCTCAGCAAATGCTACTGTGCCCCCTCCTTTTCCTAGAACGTTGTGGTGCCATATAGGATGAGTCCAAGACCCTTATAATAAATGCCGGTGTGTCTTGAGTGCCTTTGTGTGAGGGCCACAAAGCCTCCGTAGCTTGACCTGAGGAAGTCTGACAGCTCTTAGGCTGCTGGCTCTGCGAGGGGTGAAGAAGTGTCCAGGGCCAGGTTGCCCGTGGCACCCAGCCTTCAGTGCTCTGTGGACCCAGCTGTGGAGCCTGGACTGCTGCTGCAGAGCCTGCACAGCCAGGAGAGCTGGCATTTCAGCAGACGTCCAGGCTGGGGCTGTCTCATTGCTTGGGCCTCATGTCAAAGCCTCTGCACCCTGTTTCCCTTCCCTGGGGCTCCTTGTCCAAGTAAGTAAAGGAAAGGACCTGAGGTTCCTTTGGGCTCAGGAGCCCTTCTGGACTCTCTACTGTTTCTACACTGTATCTGTATCTTTTGTATTACTAAAGAAAATCCCCATTCCCCCCATCCCTAGGTGGAGGTTCCTTAGGGGATGGAGGTGGAAAGCAGCAGCCTGCTGTGCCCAAAGAAAGCAGGATCCTTCCCTCTGAAAAGAGCAGCATCTCCCAAGGAGCCAGCTCTGTCTCTGATCTTGTGCTGCTCATTTGCACATGCCTTGTGAGCCCAGAGTGCCTTGGCCACCTTGTGGTGTCACCGCAAGAGCTTCCCTGTGTGTCTGGGTTGAGGAGCCAAGGGAAGGCAGCGAGCAGAGCAGTGGCTGGGGAGTGTGCAAGAGGCGAGTGTCCTGCATCCATGTCTTCTTGCTGGCACCTGGATGTATCAAGCAGAAGAGGCAGCTCTGTGGGGCAGAGACAGTGTGTTTGTAGACTAGGGGGCAGAGCAGAGGTCTGGCATCAGGTTGATGCCTGGTGCAGTGCTGAGTTGATGTGACAGTGTCAGCAACCCTTTGCAGTGCAGCTGCTCCCTCAGCTGGTCTCTGTCCCTAGAAATGCACTAGAAATGGAAGTGGCGTCTTGCTGTCATTGTGCAGGAGCTGCAGTGCAAAGGCTCCCAGCTTGGACTTGATGGCACTAAAGGAAAAGCAAGACCAATTGTTGCCTTTTGTGATTTGTGTGCAGGGTGACAGAGTGGAGCTGTGCCATGACCTGGAGAGAGTCTAGCCAGGAGATGAAAGCCGTTTGCAGAAGACTGTTCTGTACGGAGTGCTAACAGCGTAATCAAGGGACATGCAAGTGGCCCAGGTGAGCTTCTCCTCTCCTCTCTCTTCAGCCTCAGCACCTGACAGACCAGCTCGATGCATATTGCTGATGTTTGTGTTTGTGAAGTCATTCGGGCTCAGTATCTCCTAGGCCACCAGCAGACACATTGCTTCTTTTTGTACAGGTGCAGGAGCACTTGGTAGAGCAACAGTATGGAGATTAGTGGTGTTTGTGCTTCTGGGCATGGTGTGCCTCAGTCCGTGCTAGGCCAGCAGCATGCACGTGGCTTCAATGCAGACTGTGAGGTCACTTTTGTTTCAGTATTGAGAGGCCAGTGGTAGGCACATGGCTGCTGTTTTCGTTTGTGAGGTCGTTCTTGCCTTCCTATATAATAGGCCAGCAGATGGCAGGTGGCTTTGCTGAAGGCTGTGAAGTCACTACTTCCTCGGAATGGGATAGGCAAGCAGCAAGCAACTTCCTGTGATACACACTCTTAGGCAAGTTCTGCATCTATAAACGACAGCCAACAAGGAAAAACTATATCACTGTTTGCGATTCTGAGGTCACTTGTGCCTCAGTGCCTGCTAGGCCAGTGCTAGGTGTGTGGCTGCTGACTGTGGTTGTGAGGTCAGTGGTGGCTCAGTGCCTGCCAGGCCAGTGCTAGGTGCGTGGTTGCTGTTTGTGGTTGTGAGGTCCCTTGTGGCTCAGTGCCTGCTAGGCCAGTGCTAGGTGCGTGGGTGCTGTTTGTGGTTGTGAGGTCAGTGGTGGCTCAGTGCTTGCTAGGCCAGTGTTAGGTGCGTGGCTGCTGTTTGTGGTTGTGAGGTCAGTGGTGGCTCAGTGCCTGCTAGGCCAGTGCTAGGTGCGTGGGTGCTGTTGGTGGTTGTGAGGTCAGTGGTGGCTCAGTGCCTGCTAGGCCAGTGCTAGGTGCGTGGGTGCTGTTTGTGGTTGTGAGGTCAGTGGTGGCTCAGTGCCTGCCAGGCCAGTGCTAGGTGCGTGGTTGCTGTTTGTGGTTGTGAGGTCAGTGGTGGCTCAGTGCCTGCTAGGCCAGTGCTAGGTGCGTGGGTGCTGTTTGTGGTTGTGAGGTCAGTGGTGGCTCAGTGCTTGCTAGGCCAGTGTTAGGTGCGTGGCTGCTGTTTGTGGTTGTGAGGTCAGTGGTGGCTCAGTGCCTGCTAGGCCAGTGCTAGGTGCGTGGGTGCTGTTTGTGGTTGTGAGGTCAGTGGTGGCTCAGTGCCTGCTAGGCCAGAGCTAGGTGCGTGGCTGCTGTTTGTGGTTGTGAGGTCACTTGTGGCTGAGTGCTTGCTAGGCCAGTGTTAGGTGCGTGGGAGCTGTTTGTTGTTGTGAGGTCCGTGGTGGCTCAAAGCCTGCTGGGCCAGTGCTAGGTGCGTGGCTGCTGTTCTCAATTGTGAGGTCAGTGGTGGCTCAGTGCCTGCTAGGCCAGTGCTAGGTGCGTGGCTGCTGTTTGTGGTTGTGAGGTCAGTGGTGGCTCAGTGCCTGCTAGGCCAGTGCTAGGTGCGTGGCTGCTGTTTTCAATGGTGAGGTCAGTGGTGGCTCAGTGCCTGCTAGGCCAGTGCTAGGTGCGTGGGTGTTCTTTGTGGTTGTGAGGTCAGTGGTGGCTCAGTGCCTGCTAGGCCAGTGCTAGGTGCGTGGGTGCTGTTTGTGGTTGTGAGGTCACTTGTGGCTGAGTGCTTGCTAGGCCAGTGTTAGGTGCGTGGCTGCGGTTTGTGGTTGTGAGGTCAGTGGTGGCTCAGTGCCTGCTAGGCCAGTGCTAGGTGCGTGGGTGCTGTTGGTGGTTGTGAGGTCAGTGGTGGCTCAGTGCCTGCTAGGCCAGTGCTAGGTGCGTGGCTGCTGTTTGTGGTTGTGAGCTCAGTGGTGGCTCAGTGCCTGCTAGGCCAGTGCTAGGTGCGTGGGAGCTGTTTTGAACTGTGAGGTCAGTGGTGGCTCAGTGCCTGCTAGGCCAGTGCTAGGTGCATGGGTGCTGTTTGTGGTTGTGAGGTCAGTGGTGGCTCAGTGCCTGCTAGGCCAGTGCTAGGTGCGTGGCTGCTGTTTGTGGTTGTGAGGTCAGTGGTGGCTCAGTGCCTGCTAGGCCAGTGCTAGGTGCGTGGGTGCTGTTTGTGGTTGTGAGGTCAGTGGTGGCTCAGTGCCTGCTAGGCCAGTGCTAGGTGCGTGGCTGCTGTTTGTGGTTGTGAGGTCAGTGGTGGCTCAGTGCCTGCTAGGCCAGTGCTAGGTGCGTGGGTGCTGTTTGTGGTTGTGAGGTCAGTGGTGGCTCAGTGCCTGCTAGGCCAGTGCTAGGTGCGTGGCTGCTGTTTGTGGTTGTGAGGTCAGTGGTGGCTCAGTGCCTGCTAGGCCAGTGCTAGGTGCGTGGCTGCTGTTGGTGGTTGTGAGGTCAGTGGTGGCTCAGTGCCTGCTAGGGCAGTGCTAGGTGCGTGGCTGCTGTTGGTGGTTGTGAGGTCAGTGGTGGCTCAGTGCCTGCTAGGCCAGTGCTAGGTGTGTGGGTGCTGTTTGTGGTTGTGAGGTCAGTGGTGGCTCAGTGCCTGCTAGGCCAGTGCTAGGTGCGTGGCTGCTGTTTGTGGTTGTGAGGTCAGTAGTGGCTCAGTGCCTGCTAGGCCAGTGCTAGGTGCGTGGCTGCTGTTTTCAACTGTGAGGTCAGTGGTGGCTCAGTGCCTGCTAGGCCAGTGTTAGGTGCGTGGGTGCTGTTTGTGGTTGTGAGGTCAGTGGTGGCTCAGTGCCTGCTAGGCCAGTGCTAGGTGCGTGGGTGCTGTTTTCAATTGTGAGGTCAGTGGTGGCTCAGTGCCTGCTAGGCCAGTGCTAGGTGCGTGGGTGCTGTTTGTGGTTGTGAGGTCAGTGGTGGCTCAGTGCCTGCTAGGCCAGTGCTAGGTGCGTGGCTGCTGTTGGTGGTTGTGAGGTCAGTGGTGGCTCAGTGCCTGCTAGGCCAGTGCTAGGTGCGTGGGTGTTCTTTGTGGTTGTGAGGTCAGCGGTGGCTCAGTGCCTGCTAGGCCAGTGCTAGGTGCGTGGCTGCTGTTTGTGGTTGTGAGGTCACTTGTGGCTGAGTGCTTGCTAGGCCAGTGTTAGGTGCGTGGCTGCGGTTTGTGGTTGTGAGGTCAGTGGTGGCTCAGTGCCTGCTAGGCCAGTGCTAGGTGCATGGGTGCTGTTTGTGGTTGTGAGGTCAGTGGTGGCTCAGTGCCTGCTAGGCCAGTGTTAGGTGCGTGGGTGCTGTTTGTGGTTGTGAGGTCAGTGGTGGCTCAGTGCCTGCTACGCCAGTGCTAGGTGCGTGGGTGTTCTTTGTGGTTGTGAGGTCAGTGGTGGCTCAGTGCCTGCTAGGCCAGTGCTAGGTGCGTGGCTGCTGTTTTCAATTGTGAGGTCAGTGGTGGCTCAGTGCCTGCTAGGCCAGTGCTAGGTGCGTGGCTGCTGTTTTCAACTGTGAGGTCAGTGGTGGCTCAGTGCCTGCTAGGCCAGTGCTAGGTGTGTTGGTGCTGTTTGTGGTTGTGATGTCAGTGGTGGCTCAGTGCCTGCTAGGCCAGTGCTAGGTGCGTGGCTGCTGTTTCTGGTTGTGAGGTCAGTGGTGGCTCAGTGCCTGCTAGGCCAGTGCTAGGTGTGTGGGTGCTGTTTGTGGTTGTGAGGTCAGTGGTGGCTCAGTGCCTGCTAGGCCAGTGCTAGGTGCGTGGCTGCTGTTTGTGGTTGTGAGGTCAGTGGTGGCTCAGTGCCTGCTAGGCCAGTGCTAGGTGCGTGGCTGCTGTTTTCAACTGTGAGGTCAGTGGTGGCTCAGTGCCTGCTAGGCCAGTGTTAGGTGCGTGGCTGCTGTTTGTGGTTGTGAGGTCAGTGGTGGCTCAGTGCCTGCTAGGCCAGTGCTAGGTGCGTGGGTGCTGTTTTCAATTGTGAGGTCAGTGGTGGCTCAGTGCCTGCTAGGCCAGTGCTAGGTGCGTGGGTGCTGTTTGTGGTTGTGAGGTCAGTGGTGGCTCAGTGCCTGCTAGGCCAGTGCTAGTTGCGTGGCTGCTGTTGGTGGTTGTGAGGTCAGTGGTGGCTCAGTGCCTGCTAGGCCAGTGCTAGGTGCGTGGGTGTTCTTTGTGGTTGTGAGGTCAGCGGTGGCTCAGTGCCTGCTAGGCCAGTGCTAGGTGCGTGGCTGCTGTTTGTGGTTGTGAGGTCACTTGTGGCTGAGTGCTTGCTAGGCCAGTGTTAGGTGCGTGGCTGCGGTTTGTGGTTGTGAGGTCAGTGGTGGCTCAGTGCCTGCTAGGCCAGTGCTAGGTGCGTGGCTGCTGTTTGTGGTTGTGAGGTCAGTGGTGGCTCAGTGCCTGCTACGCCAGTGCTAGGTGCGTGGGTGTTCTTTGTGGTTGTGAGGTCAGTGGTGGCTCAGTGCCTGCTAGGCCAGTGCTAGGTGCGTGGGTGCTGTTTGTGGTTGTGAGGTCAGTGGTGGCTCAGTGCCTGCTAGGCCAGTGCTAGGTGCGTGGCTGCTGTTGGTGGTTGTGAGGTCAGTGGTGGCTCAGTGCCTGCTAGGCCAGTGCTAGGTGTGTGGGTGCTGTTTGTGGTTGTGAGGTCAGTGGTGGCTCAGTGCCTGCTAGGCCAGTGCTAGGTGCGTGGGTGTTCTTTGTGGTTGTGAGGTCAGTGGTGGCTCAGTGCCTGCTAGGCCAGTGCTAGGTGCGTGGCTGCTGTTTGTGGTTGTGAGGTCACTTGTGGCTGAGTGCTTGCTAGGCCAGTGTTAGGTGCGTGGGTGCTGTTTGTGGTTGTGAGGTCAGTGGTGGCTCCGTGCCTGCTAGGCCAGTGCTAGGTGCGTGGGTGCTGTTTGTGGTTGTGAGGTCAGTGGTGGCTCAGTGCCTGCTAGGCCAGTGCTAGGTGCGTGGGTGCTGTTTGTGGTTGTGAGGTCAGTGGTGGCTCAGTGCCTGCTAGGCCAGTGCTAGGTGCGTGGCTGCTGTTTGTGGTTGTGAGGTCAGTGGTGGCTCAGTGCCTGCTAGGCCAGTGCTAGGTGCGTGGGTGCTGTTTGTGGTTGTGAGGTCAGTGGTGGCTCAGTGCCTGCTAGGCCAGTGCTAGGTGCGTGGCTGCTGTTTGTGGTTGTGAGGTCAGTGGTGGCTCAGTGCCTGCTAGGCCAGTGCTAGGTGCGTGGCTGCTGTTGGTGGTTGTGAGGTCAGTGGTGGCTCAGTGCCTGCTAGGGCAGTGCTAGGTGCGTGGCTGCTGTTGGTGGTTGTGAGGTCAGTGGTGGCTCAGTGCCTGCTAGGCCAGTGCTAGGTGCGTGGGTGCTGTTTGTGGTTGTGAGGTCAGTGGTGGCTCAGTGCCTGCTAGGCCAGTGCTAGGTGCGTGGCTGCTGTTTGTGGTTGTGAGGTCAGTAGTGGCTCAGTGCCTGCTAGGCCAGTGCTAGGTGCGTGGCTGCTGTTTTCAACTGTGAGGTCAGTGGTGGCTCAGTGCCTGCTAGGCCAGTGTTAGGTGCGTGGGTGCTGTTTGTGGTTGTGAGGTCAGTGGTGGCTCAGTGCCTGCTAGGCCAGTGCTAGGTGCGTGGGTGCTGTTTTCAATTGTGAGGTCAGTGGTGGCTCAGTGCCTGCTAGGCCAGTGCTAGGTGCGTGGGTGCTGTTTGTGGTTGTGAGGTCAGTGGTGGCTCAGTGCCTGCTAGGCCAGTGCTAGGTGCGTGGCTGCTGTTGGTGGTTGTGAGGTCAGTGGTGGCTCAGTGCCTGCTAGGCCAGTGCTAGGTGCGTGGGTGTTCTTTGTGGTTGTGAGGTCAGCGGTGGCTCAGTGCCTGCTAGGCCAGTGCTAGGTGCGTGGCTGCTGTTTGTGGTTGTGAGGTCACTTGTGGCTGAGTGCTTGCTAGGCCAGTGTTAGGTGCGTGGCTGCGGTTTGTGGTTGTGAGGTCAGTGGTGGCTCAGTGCCTGCTAGGCCAGTGCTAGGTGCATGGGTGCTGTTTGTGGTTGTGAGGTCAGTGGTGGCTCAGTGCCTGCTAGGCCAGTGTTAGGTGCGTGGGTGCTGTTTGTGGTTGTGAGGTCAGTGGTGGCTCAGTGCCTGCTACGCCAGTGCTAGGTGCGTGGGTGTTCTTTGTGGTTGTGAGGTCAGTGGTGGCTCAGTGCCTGCTAGGCCAGTGCTAGGTGCGTGGCTGCTGTTTTCAATTGTGAGGTCAGTGGTGGCTCAGTGCCTGCTAGGCCAGTGCTAGGTGCGTGGCTGCTGTTTTCAACTGTGAGGTCAGTGGTGGCTCAGTGCCTGCTAGGCCAGTGCTAGGTGTGTTGGTGCTGTTTGTGGTTGTGATGTCAGTGGTGGCTCAGTGCCTGCTAGGCCAGTGCTAGGTGCGTGGCTGCTGTTTCTGGTTGTGAGGTCAGTGGTGGCTCAGTGCCTGCTAGGCCAGTGCTAGGTGTGTGGGTGCTGTTTGTGGTTGTGAGGTCAGTGGTGGCTCAGTGCCTGCTAGGCCAGTGCTAGGTGCGTGGCTGCTGTTTGTGGTTGTGAGGTCAGTGGTGGCTCAGTGCCTGCTAGGCCAGTGCTAGGTGCGTGGCTGCTGTTTGTGGTTGTGAGGTCAGTGGTGGCTCAGTGCCTGCTAGGCCAGTGCTAGGTGCGTGGCTGCTGTTTTCAATGGTGAGGTCAGTGGTGGCTCAGTGCCTGCTAGGCCAGTGCTAGGTGCGTGGCTGCTTTTTCAATTGTGAGGTCAGTGGTGGCTCAGTGCCTGCCAGGCCAGTGCTAGGTGCGTGGCTGCTGTTTTCAAATGTGAGGTCAGTGGTGGCTCAGTGCCTGCTAGGCCAGTGCGAGGTGCGTGGCTGCTGTTGGTGGTTGTGAGGTCAGTGGTGGCTCAGTGCCTGCTAGGCCAGTGCTAGGTGCGTGGCTGCTGTTTTCAACTGTGAGGTCAGTGGTGGCTCAGTGCCTGCTACGCCAGTGCTAGGTGCGTGGGTCCTGTTTGTGGTTGTGATGTCAGTGGTGGCTCAGTGCCTGCTAGGCCAGTGCTAGGTGCGTGGCTGCTGTTTCTGGTTGTGAGGTCAGTGGTGGCTCAGTGCCTGCTAGGCCAGTGCTAGGTGCGTGGCTGCTGTTTTCAACTGTGAGGTCAGTGGTGGCTCAGTGCCTGCTAGGCCAGTGCTAGGTGTGTGGGTGCTGTTTGTGGTTGTGAGGTCAGTGGTGGCTCAGTGCCTGCTAGGCCAGTGCTAGGTGCGTGGCTGCTGTTTGTGGTTGTGAGGTCAGTGGTGGCTCAGTGCCTGCTAGGCCAGTGCTAGGTGTGTGGGTGCTGTTTGTGGTTGTGAGGTCAGTGGTGGCTCAGTGCCTGCTAGGCCAGTGCTAGGTGCGTGGCTGCTGTTTGTGGTTGTGAGGTCAGTGGTGGCTCAGTGCCTGCTAGGCCAGTGCTAGGTGCGTGGCTGCTGTTTTCAATGGTGAGGTCAGTGGTGGCTCAGTGCCTGCTAGGCCAGTGCTAGGTGCGTGGCTGCTTTTTCAATTGTGAGGTCAGTGGTGGCTCAGTGCCTGCCAGGCCAGTGCTAGGTGCGTGGCTGCTGTTTTCAAATGTGAGGTCAGTGGTGGCTCAGTGCCTGCTAGGCCAGTGCGAGGTGCGTGGCTGCTGTTGGTGGTTGTGAGGTCAGTGGTGGCTCAGTGCCTGCTAGGCCAGTGCTAGGTGCGTGGCTGCTGTTAGTGGTTGTGAGGTCAGTGGTGGCTCAGTGCCTGCTACGCCAGTGCTAGGTGCGTGGGTGCTGTTTGTGGTTGTGAGGTCAGTGGTGGCTCAGTGCCTGCTAGGCCCGTGCTAGGTGCGTGGGTGCTGTTTGTGGTTGTGAGGTCAGTGGTGGCTCAGTGCCTGCTAGGCCAGTGCTAGGTGCGTGGCTGCTGTTTGTGGTTGTGAGGTCAGTGGTGGCTCAGTGCCTGCTAGGCCAGTGCTAGGTGCGTGGCTGCTGTTTGTGGTTGTGAGGTCAGTGGTGGCTCAGTGCCTGCTAGGCCAGTGCTAGGTGCGTGGGTGCTGTTTGTGGTTGTGAGGTCAGTGGTGGCTCAGTGCCTGCTAGGCCAGTGCTAGGTGCGTGGCTGCTGTTTTCAATTGTGCGGTCAGTGGTGGCTCAGTGCCTGCTAGGCCAGTGCTAGGTGCGTGGCTGCTGGTTGTGGTTGTGAGGTCAGTGGTGGCTCAGTGCCTTCTAGGCCAGTGCTAGGTGCGTGGGTGCTGTTTGTGGTTGTGAGGTCAGTGGTGGCTCAGTGCCTGCTAGGCCAGTGCTAGGTGCGTGGGTGCTGTTTGTGGTTGTGAGGTCAGTGGTGGCTCAGTGCCTGCTAGGCCAGTGCTAGGTGCGTGGATGCTGTTTGTGGTTGTGAGGTCAGTGGTGGCTCCGTGCCTGCTAGGCCAGTGCTAGGTGCGTGGCTGCTGTTTGTGGTTGTGAGGTCAGTGGTGGCTCAGTGCCTGCTAGGCCAGTGCTAGGTGCGTGGGTGCTGTTTGTGGTTGTGAGGTCACTTGTGGCTGAGTGCTTGCTAGGCCAGTGTTAGGTGCGTGGCTGCTGTTTGTGGTTGTGAGGTCAGTGGTGGCTCCGTGCCTGCTAGGCCAGTGCTAGGTGCGTGGCTGCTGTTTGTGGTTGTGAGGTCAGTGGTGGCTCAGTGCCTGCTAGGCCAGTGCTAGGTGCGTGGCTGCTGTTGGTGGTTGTGAGGTCAGTGGTGGCTCAGTGCCTGCTAGGCCAGTGCTAGGTGCGTGGGTGCTGTTTGTGGTTTTGAGGTCCGTGGTGGCTCAAAGCCTGCTGGGCCAGTGCTAGGTGCGTGGCTGCTGTTCTCAATTGTGAGGTCAGTGGTGGCTCAGTGCCTGCTAGGCCAGTGCTAGGTGCGTGGCTGCTGTTTTCAACTGTGAGGTCAGTGGTGGCTCAGTGCCTGCTAGGCCAGTGCTAGGTGCGTGGGTGCTGTTTGTGGTTGTGAGGTCAGTGGTGGCTCAGTGCCTGCTAGGCCAGTGCTAGGTGCGTGGCTGCTGTTGGTGGTTTTGAGGTCCGTGGTGGCTCAGTGCCTGCTAGGCCAGTGCTAGGTGCGTGGCTGCTGTTTTCAATTGTGAGGTCAGTGGTGTCTCAGTGCCTGCTAGGCCAGTGCTAGGTGTGTGGGTGCTCTTTGTGGTTGTGAGGTCAGTGGTGTCTCAGTGTCTGATAGGCGAGTGCTAGGTGCGTGGGTGCTGTTTGTGGTTGTGAGGTCAGTGGTGGCTCAGTGCCTGCTAGGCCAGTGCTAGGTGCGTGGCTGCTGTTTGTGGTTGTGAGGTCAGTGGTGGCTCAGTGCCTGCTAGGCCAGTGCTAGGTGCGTGGGTGCTGTTTGTGGTTGTGAGGTCAGTGGTGGCTCAGTGCCTGCTAGGCCAGTGCTAGGTGCGTGGCTGCTTTTTCAATTGTGAGGTCAGTGGTGGCTCCGTGCCTGCTAGGCCAGTGCTAGGTGCGTGGCTGCTGTTTTCAATTGTGAGGTCAGTGGTGGCTCAGTGCCTGCTAGGCCAGTGCTAGGTGCATGGGTGCTGTTTGTGGTTGTGAGGTCAGTGGTGGCTCAGTGCCTGCTAGGCCAGTGTTAGGTGCGTGGGTGCTATTTGTGGTTGTGAGGTCAGTGGTGGCTCAGTGCCTGCTAGGCCAGTGCTAGGTGCGTGGGTGTTCTTTGTGGTTGTGAGGTCAGTGGTGGCTCAGTGCCTGCTAGGCCAGTGCTAGGTGCGTGGCTGCTGCTGTCAATTGTGAGGTCAGTGGTGGCTCAGTGCCTGCTAGGCCAGTGCTAGGTGCATGGGTGCTGTTTGTGGTTGTGAGGTCAGTGGTGGCTCAGTGCCTGCTAGGCCAGTGTTAGGTGCGTGGGTGCTGTTTGTGGTTGTGAGGTCAGTGGTGGCTCAGTGCCTGCTAGGCCAGTGCTAGGTGCGTGGGTGCTGTTTTCAACTGTGGGGTCAGTGGTGGCTCAGTGCCTGCTAGGCTAGTGCTAGGTGCGTGGCTGCTGTTGGTGGTTGTGAGGTCAGTGGTGGCTCAGTGCCTGCTAGGCCAGTGCTAGGTGCGTGGCTGCTGTTTTCAACTGTGAGGTCAGTGGTGGCTCAGTGCCTGCTAGGCCAGTGCTAGGTGCGTGGGTGCTGTTGGTGGTTGTGAGGTCAGTGGTGGCTCAGTGCCTGCTAGGCCAGTGCTAGGTGCGTGGCTGCTGTTGGTGGTTGTGAGGTCAGTTGTGTCTCAGTGCCTGCTAGGCCAGTGCTAGGTGCGTGGGTGCTGTTGGTGGTTGTGAGGTCAGTGGTCGCTCAGTGCCTGCCAGGCCAGTGCTAGTTGCGTGGATGCTGTTTGTGGTTGTGAGGTCAGTGGTGGCTCAGTGCCTGCCAGGCCAGTGCTAGGTGCGTGGCTGCTGTTTGTGGTTGTGAGGTCAGTGGTGTCTCAGTGCCTGCTAGGCCAGTGCTAGGTGCGTGGCTGCTGTTTGTGGTTGTGAGGTCAGTGGTGGCTCAGTGCCTGCTAGGCCAGTGCTAGGTGCGTGGCTGCTGTTGGTGGTTGTGAGGTCAGTGGTGGCTCAGTGCCTGCTAGGCCAGTGCTAGGTGCGTGGGTGCTGTTTGTGGTTTTGAGGTCCGTGGTGGCTCAGTGCCTGCTAGGCCAGTGCTAGGTGCGTGGCTGCTGTTTTCAATTGTGAGGTCAGTGGTGTCTCAGTGCCTGCTAGGCCAGTGCTAGGTGTGTGGGTGCTCTTTGTGGTTGTGAGGTCAGTGGTGGCTCAGTGCCTGCTAGGCCAGTGCTAGGTGCGTGGGTGCTGTTGGTGGTTGTGAGGTCAGTGGTCGCTCAGTGCCTGCTAGGCCAGTGCTAGGTGCGTGGCTGCTGTTTTCAATTGTGAGGTCAGTGGTGGCTCCGTGCCTGCTAGGCCAGTGCTAGGTGCGTGGCTGCTGTTTTCAATTGTGAGGTCAGTGGTGGCTCAGTGCCTGCCAGGCCAGTGCTAGGTGCGTGGCTGCTGTTTGTGGTTGTGAGGTCAGTGGTGGCTCAGTGCCTGCTAGGCCAGTGCTAGGTGCGTGGCTGCTGTTTGTGGTTGTGAGGTCAGTGGTGGCTCAGTGCCTGCTAGGCCAGTGCTAGGTGCGTGGGTGTTCTTTGTGGTTGTGAGGTCAGTGGTGGCTCAGTGCCTGCTAGGCCAGTGCTAGGTGCGTGGCTGCTGTTTTCAACTGTGAGGTCAGTGGTGGCTCAGTGCCTGCTAGGCCAGTGCTAGGTGCGTGGGTGCTGTTTGTGGTTGTGAGGTCAGTGGTGGCTCAGTGCCTGCTAGGCCAGTGCTAGGTGCGTGGGTGCTGTTTGTGGTTGTGAGGTCAGTGGTGGCTCAGTGCCTGCTAGGCCAGTGCTAGGTGCATGGGTGCTGTTTGTGGTTGTGAGGTCAGTGGTGGCTCAGTGCCTGCTAGGCCAGTGCTAGGTGCGTGGGTGCTGTTGGTGGTTGTGAGGTCAGTGGTCGCTCAGTGCCTGCCAGGCCAGTGCTAGGTGCGTGGCTGCTGTTTGTGGTTGTGAGGTCAGTGGTGGCTCAGTGCCTGCCAGGCCAGTGCTAGGTGCGTGGCTGCTGTTTGTGGTTGTGAGGTCGCTTGTGGCTCAGTGCCTGCTCGGCCAGTGCTAGGTGCGTGGCTGCTGTTTGTGGTTGTGAGGTCAGTGGTGGCTCAGTGCCTGCTAGGCCAGTGCTAGGTGCGTGGCTGCTGTTGGTGGTTGTGAGGTCAGTGGTGGCTCCGTGCCTGCTAGGCCAGTGCTAGGTGCGTGGGTGCTGTTTGTGGTTTTGAGGTCCGTGGTGGCTCAGTGCCTGCTAGGCCAGTGCTAGGTGCGTGGCTGCTGTTTTCAATTGTGAGGTCAGTGGTGGCTCAGTGCCTGCTAGGCCAGTGCTAGGTGTGTGGGTGCTCTTTGTGGTTGTGAGGTCAGTGGTGTCTCAGTGTCTGATAGGCGAGTGCTAGGTGCGTGGGTGCTGTTGGTGGTTGTGAGGTCAGTGGTGGCTCAGTGCCTGCTAGGCCAGTGCTAGGTGCGTGGCTGCTGTTTGTGGTTGTGAGGTCAGTGGTGGCTCAGTGCCTGCTAGGCCAGTGCTAGGTGCGTGGGTGCTGTTTGTGGTTGTGAGGTCAGTGGTGTCTCAGTGCCTGCTAGGCCAGTGCTAGGTGCGTGGATGCTGTTTGTGGTTGTGAGGTCAGTGGTGGCTCAGTGCCTGCTAGGCCAGTGCTAGGTGCGTGGGTGCTGTTGGTGGTTGTGAGGTCAGTGGTGGCTCAGTGCCTGCTAGGCCAGTGCTAGGTGCGTGGGTGCTGTTTGTGGTTGTGAGGTCAGTGGTGGCTCAGTGCCTGCTAGGCCAGTGCTAGGTGCGTGGCTGCTGTTGGTGGTTGTGAGGTCAGTGGTGTCTCAGTGCCTGCTAGGCCAGTGCTAGGTGCGTGGGTGCTGTTGGTGGTTGTGAGGTCAGTGGTGGCTCAGTGCCTGCTAGGCCAGTGCTAGGTGCGTGGCTGCTGTTTGTGGTTGTGAGGTCACTTGTGGCTGAGTGCTTGCTAGGCCAGTGTTAGGTGCGTGGCTGCTGTTTGTGGTTGTGAGGTCAGTGGTGGCTCCGTGCCTGCTAGGCCAGTGCTAGGTGCGTGGGTGTTCTTTGTGGTTGTGAGGTCAGTGGTGGCTCAGTGCCTGCTAGGCCAGTGCTAGGTGCGTGGGTGCTGTTTGTGGTTGTGAGGTCAGTGGTGGCTCAGTGCCTGCTAGGCCAGTGCTAGGTGCGTGGCTGCTGTTGGTGGTTGTGAGGTCAGTGGTGGCTCAGTGCCTGCTAGGCCAGTGCTAGGTGTGTGGGTGCTGTTTGTGGTTGTGAGGTCAGTGGTGGCTCAGTGCCTGCTAGGCCAGTGTTAGGTGCGTGGCTGCTGTTGGTGGTTGTGAGGTCAGTGGTGGCTCAGTGCCTGCTAGGCCAGTGCTAGGTGCGTGGCTGCTGTTTTCAACTGTGAGGTCAGTGGTGGCTCAGTGCCTGCTAGGCCAGTGCTAGGTGCGTGGCTGCTGTTGGTGGTTGTGAGGTCAGTGGTGGCTCAGTGCCTGCTAGGCCAGTGCTAGGTGCGTGGCTGCTGTTTGTGGTTGTGAGGTCACTTGTGGCTGAGTGCTTGCTAGGCCAGTGTTAGGTGCGTGGCTGCTGTTTGTGGTTGTGAGGTCAGTGGTGGCTCCGTGCCTGCTAGGCCAGTGCTAGGTGCGTGGGTGTTCTTTGTGGTTGTGAGGTCAGTGGTGGCTCAGTGCCTGCTAGGCCAGTGCTAGGTGCGTGGGTGCTGTTGGTGGTTGTGAGGTCAGTGGTGGCTCAGTGCCTGCTAGGCCAGTGCTAGGTGCGTGGCTGCTGTTGGTGGTTGTGAGGTCAGTGGTGGCTCAGTGCCTGCTAGGCCAGTGCTAGGTGTGTGGGTGCTGTTTGTGGTTGTGAGGTCAGTGGTGGCTCAGTGCCTGCTAGGCCAGTGCTAGGTGCGTGGCTGCTGTTTTCAATTGTGAGGTCAGTGGTGGCTCAGTGCCTGCTAGGCCAGTGCTAGGTGCGTGGCTGCTGTTTGTGGTTGTGAGGTCAGTGGTGGCTCAGTGCCTGCTAGGCCAGTGCTAGGTGCGTGGCTGCTGTTTTCAACTGTGAGGTCAGTGGTGGCTCAGTGCCTGCTGGGCCAGTGCTAGGTGCGTGGCTGCTGTTTGTGGTTGTGAGGTCACTTGTGGCTGAGTGCTTGCTAGGCCAGTGTTAGGTGCGTGGCTGCTGTTTGTGGTTGTGAGGTCAGTGGTGGCTCCGTGCCTGCTAGGCCAGTGCTAGGTGCGTGGGTGTTCTTTGTGGTTGTGAGGTCAGTGGTGGCTCAGTGCCTGCTAGGCCAGTGCTAGGTGCGTGGGTGCTGTTTGTGGTTGTGAGGTCAGTGGTGGCTCAGTGCCTGCTAGGCCAGTGCTAGGTGCGTGGCTGCTGTTGGTGGTTGTGAGGTCAGTGGTGGCTCAGTGCCTGCTAGGCCAGTGCTAGGTGTGTGGGTGCTGTTTGTGGTTGTGAGGTCAGTGGTGGCTCAGTGCCTGCTAGGCCAGTGCTAGGTGCGTGGCTGCTGTTTTCAATTGTGAGGTCAGTGGTGGCTCAGTGCCTGCTAGGCCAGTGCTAGGTGCGTGGCTGCTGTTTGTGGTTGTGAGGTCAGTGGTGGCTCAGTGCCTGCTAGGCCAGTGCTAGGTGCATGGGTGCTGTTTGTGGTTGTGAGGTCAGTGGTGGCTCAGTGCCTGCTAGGCCAGTGTTAGGTGCGTGGGTGCTGTTTCTGGTTGTGAGGTCAGTGGTGGCTCAGTGCCTGCTAGGCCAGTGCTAGGTGCGTGGCTGCTGTTTTCAACTGTGAGGTCAGTGGTGGCTCAGTGCCTGCTAGGCCAGTGCTAGGTGCGTGGCTGCTGTTGGTGGTTGTGAGGTCAGTGGTGGCTCAGTGCCTGCTAGGCCAGTGCTAGGTGCGTGGCTGCTGTTGGTGGTTGTGAGGTCAGTTGTGTCTCAGTGCCTGCTAGGCCAGTGCTAGGTGCGTGGGTGCTGTTGGTGGTTGTGAGGTCAGTGGTCGCTCAGTGCCTGCCAGGCCAGTGCTAGGTGCGTGGATGCTGTTTGTGGTTGTGAGGTCAGTGGTGGCTCAGTGCCTGCCAGGCCAGTGCTAGGTGCGTGGCTGCTGTTTGTGGTTGTGAGGTCAGTGGTGGCTCAGTGCCTGCTAGGCCAGTGCTAGGTGCGTGGCTGCTGTTTGTGGTTGTGAGGTCAGTGGTGGCTCAGTGCCTGCTAGGCCAGTGCTAGGTGCGTGGCTGCTGTTGGTGGTTGTGAGGTCAGTGGTGGCTCAGTGCCTGCTAGGCCAGTGCTAGGTGCGTGGGTGCTGTTTGTGGTTTTGAGGTCCGTGGTGGCTCAGTGCCTGCTAGGCCAGTGCTAGGTGCGTGGCTGCTGTTTTCAATTGTGAGGTCAGTGGTGTCTCAGTGCCTGCTAGGCCAGTGCTAGGTGTGTGGGTGCTCTTTGTGGTTGTGAGGTCAGTGGTGTCTCAGTGTCTGATAGGCGAGTGCTAGGTGCGTGGGTGCTGTTTGTGGTTGTGAGGTCAGTGGTGGCTCAGTGCCTGCTAGGCCAGTGCTAGGTGCGTGGCTGCTGTTGGTGGTTGTGAGGTCAGTGGTGGCTCAGTGCCTGCTAGGCCAGTGCTAGGTGCGTGGCTGCTGTTTGTGGTTGTGAGGTCAGTGGTGGCTCAGTGCCTGCTAGGCCAGTGCTAGGTGCGTGGGTGCTGTTTGTGGTTGTGAGGTCAGTGGTGGCTCAGTGCCTGCTAGGCCAGTGCTAGGTGCGTGGCTGCTGTTGGTGGCTGTGAGGTCAGTGGTGGCTCAGTGCCTGCTAGGCCAGTGCTAGGTGCGTGGCTGCTGTTTTCAATTGTGAGGTCAGTGGTGTCTCAGTGCCTGCTAGGCCAGTGCTAGGTGTGTGGGTGCTCTTTGTGGTTGTGAGGTCAGTGGTGTCTCAGTGCCTGCTAGGCCAGTGCTAGGTGCGTGGCTGCTGTTTGTGGTTGTGAGGTCCGTGGTGGCTCAAAGCCTGCTGGGCCAGTGCTAGGTGCGTGGCTGCTGTTTTCAATTGTGAGGTCAGTGGTGGCTCAGTGCCTGCTAGGCCAGTGCTAGGTGCGTGGGTGCTGTTTTCAATTGTGAGGTCAGTGGTGGCTCAGTGCCTGCCAGGCCAGTGCTAGGTGCGTGGCTGCTGTTTGTGGTTGTGAGGTCAGTGGTGGCTCAGTGCCTGCTAGGCCAGTGCTAGGTGCGTGGCTGCTGTTTGTGGTTGTGAGGTCAGTGGTGGCTCAGTGCCTGCTAGGCCAGTGCTAGGTGCGTGGGTGCTGTTTGTGGTTGTGAGGTCAGTGGTGGCTCAGTGCCTGCTAGGCCAGTGCTAGGTGCGTGGGTGCTGTTTGTGGTTTTGAGGTCCGTGGTGGCTCAGTGCCTGCTAGGCCAGTGCTAGGTGCGTGGCTGCTGTTTTCAATTGTGAGGTCAGTGGTGTCTCAGTGCCTGCTAGGCCAGTGCTAGGTGCGTGGGTGCTCTTTGTGGTTGTGAGGTCAGTGGTGTCTCAGTGTCTGATAGGCGAGTGCTAGGTGCGTGGGTGCTGTTTGTGGTTGTGAGGTCAGTGGTGGCTCAGTGCCTGCTAGGCCAGTGCTAGGTGCGTGGCTGCTGTTTGTGGTTGTGAGGTCAGTGGTGGCTCAGTGCCTGCTAGGCCAGTGCTAGGTGCGTGGGTGCTGTTTGTGGTTGTGAGGTCAGTGGTGGCTCAGTGCCTGCTAGGCCAGTGCTAGGTGCGTGGCTGCTTTTTCAATTGTGAGGTCAGTGGTGGCTCCGTGCCTGCTAGGCCAGTGCTAGGTGCGTGGCTGCTGTTTTCAATTGTGAGGTCAGTGGTGGCTCAGTGCCTGCTAGGCCAGTGCTAGGTGCATGGGTGCTGTTTGTGGTTGTGAGGTCAGTGGTGGCTCAGTGCCTGCTAGGCCAGTGTTAGGTGCGTGGGTGCTATTTGTGGTTGTGAGGTCAGTGGTGGCTCAGTGCCTGCTAGGCCAGTGCTAGGTGCGTGGGTGTTCTTTGTGGTTGTGAGGTCAGTGGTGGCTCAGTGCCTGCTAGGCCAGTGCTAGGTGCGTGGCTGCTGTTTTCAACTGTGAGGTCAGTGGTGGCTCAGTGCCTGCTAGGCCAGTGCTAGGTGCGTGGGTGCTGTTTGTGGTTGTGAGGTCAGTGGTGGCTCAGTGCCTGCTAGGCCAGTGCTAGGTGCGTGGGTGCTGTTTGTGGTTGTGAGGTCAGTGGTGGCTCAGTGCCTGCTAGGCCAGTGCTAGGTGCATGGGTGCTGTTTGTGGTTGTGAGGTCAGTGGTGGCTCAGTGCCTGCTAGGCCAGTGCTAGGTGCATGGGTCCTGTTTGTGGTTGTGAGGTCAGTGGTGGCTCAGTGCCTGCTAGGCCAGTGCTAGGTGTGTGGGTGCTGTTGGTGGTTGTGAGGTCAGTGGTCGCTCAGTGCCTGCCAGGCCAGTGCTAGGTGCGTGGCTGCTGTTTGTGGTTGTGAGGTCAGTGGTGGCTCAGTGCCTGCCAGGCCAGTGCTAGGTGCGTGGCTGCTGTTTGTGGTTGTGAGGTCGCTTGTGGCTCAGTGCCTGCTCGGCCAGTGCTAGGTGCGTGGCTGCTGTTTGTGGTTGTGAGGTCAGTGGTGGCTCAGTGCCTGCTAGGCCAGTGCTAGGTGCGTGGCTGCTGTTGGTGGTTGTGAGGTCAGTGGTGGCTCCGTGCCTGCTAGGCCAGTGCTAGGTGCGTGGGTGCTGTTTGTGGTTTTGAGGTCCGTGGTGGCTCAGTGCCTGCTAGGCCAGTGCTAGGTGCGTGGCTGCTGTTTTCAATTGTGAGGTCAGTGGTGGCTCAGTGCCTGCTAGGCCAGTGCTAGGTGTGTGGGTGCTCTTTGTGGTTGTGAGGTCAGTGGTGTCTCAGTGTCTGATAGGCGAGTGCTAGGTGCGTGGGTGCTGTTGGTGGTTGTGAGGTCAGTGGTGGCTCAGTGCCTGCTAGGCCAGTGCTAGGTGCGTGGCTGCTGTTTGTGGTTGTGAGGTCAGTGGTGGCTCAGTGCCTGCTAGGCCAGTGCTAGGTGCGTGGGTGCTGTTTGTGGTTGTGAGGTCAGTGGTGTCTCAGTGCCTGCTAGGCCAGTGCTAGGTGCGTGGATGCTGTTTGTGGTTGTGAGGTCAGTGGTGGCTCAGTGCCTGCTAGGCCAGTGCTAGGTGCGTGGGTGCTGTTGGTGGTTGTGAGGTCAGTGGTGGCTCAGTGCCTGCTAGGCCAGTGCTAGGTGCGTGGGTGCTGTTTGTGGTTGTGAGGTCAGTGGTGGCTCAGTGCCTGCTAGGCCAGTGCTAGGTGCGTGGCTGCTGTTGGTGGTTGTGAGGTCAGTTGTGTCTCAGTGCCTGCTAGGCCAGTGCTAGGTGCGTGGGTGCTGTTGGTGGTTGTGAGGTCAGTGGTGGCTCAGTGCCTGCTAGGCCAGTGCTAGGTGCGTGGCTGCTGTTTGTGGTTGTGAGGTCAGTGGTGGCTCAGTGCCTGCTAGGCCAGTGCTAGGTGCGTGGGTGTTCTTTGTGGTTGTGAGGTCAGTGGTGGCTCAGTGCCTGCTAGGCCAGTGCTAGGTGCGTGGGTGCTGTTTGTGGTTGTGAGGTCAGTGGTGGCTCAGTGCCTGCTAGGCCAGTGCTAGGTGCGTGGCTGCTGTTGGTGGTTGTGAGGTCAGTGGTGGCTCAGTGCCTGCTAGGCCAGTGCTAGGTGTGTGGGTGCTGTTTGTGGTTGTGAGGTCAGTGGTGGCTCAGTGCCTGCTAGGCCAGTGCTAGGTGCGTGGCTGCTGTTTTCAATTGTGAGGTCAGTGGTGGCTCAGTGCCTGCTAGGCCAGTGCTAGGTGCGTGGCTGCTGTTTGTGGTTGTGAGGTCAGTGGTGGCTCAGTGCCTGCTAGGCCAGTGCTAGGTGCGTGGCTGCTGTTTTCAACTGTGAGGTCAGTGGTGGCTCAGTGCCTGCTGGGCCAGTGCTAGGTGCGTGGCTGCTGTTGGTGGTTGTGAGGTCAGTGGTGGCTCAGTGCCTGCTAGGCCAGTGCTAGGTGCGTGGCTGCTGTTTTCAACTGTGAGGTCAGTGGTGGCTCAGTGCCTGCTAGGCCAGTGCTAGGTGCGTGGGTGCTGTTGGTGGTTGTGAGGTCAGTGGTGGCTCAGTGCCTGCTAGGCCAGTGCTAGGTGCGTGGCTGCTGTTGGTGGTTGTGAGGTCAGTTGTGTCTCAGTGCCTGCTAGGCCAGTGCTAGGTGCGTGGGTGCTGTTGGTGGTTGTGAGGTCAGTGGTCGCTCAGTGCCTGCCAGGCCAGTGCTAGGTGCGTGGATGCTGTTTGTGGTTGTGAGGTCAGTGGTGGCTCAGTGCCTGCCAGGCCAGTGCTAGGTGCGTGGCTGCTGTTTGTGGTTGTGAGGTCAGTGGTGGCTCAGTGCCTGCTAGGCCAGTGCTAGGTGCGTGGCTGCTGTTTGTGGTTGTGAGGTCAGTGGTGGCTCAGTGCCTGCTAGGCCAGTGCTAGGTGCGTGGCTGCTGTTGGTGGTTGTGAGGTCAGTGGTGGCTCAGTGCCTGCTAGGCCAGTGCTAGGTGCGTGGGTGCTGTTTGTGGTTTTGAGGTCCGTGGTGGCTCAGTGCCTGCTAGGCCAGTGCTAGGTGCGTGGCTGCTGTTTTCAATTGTGAGGTCAGTGGTGTCTCAGTGCCTGCTAGGCCAGTGCTAGGTGTGTGGGTGCTCTTTGTGGTTGTGAGGTCAGTGGTGTCTCAGTGTCTGATAGGCGAGTGCTAGGTGCGTGGGTGCTGTTTGTGGTTGTGAGGTCAGTGGTGGCTCAGTGCCTGCTAGGCCAGTGCTAGTTGCGTGGCTGCTGTTGGTGGTTGTGAGGTCAGTGGTGGCTCAGTGCCTGCTAGGCCAGTGCTAGGTGCGTGGGTGCTGTTTGTGGTTGTGAGGTCAGTGGTGGCTCAGTGCCTGCTAGGCCAGTGCTAGGTGCGTGGCTGCTGTTTTCAACTGTGAGGTCAGTGGTGGCTCAGTGCCTGCTAGGCCAGTGCTAGGTGCGTGGCTGCTGTTGGTGGTTGTGAGGTCAGTGGTGGCTCAGTGCCTGCTAGGCCAGTGCTAGGTGCGTGGCTGCTGTTTTCAACTGTGAGGTCAGTGGTGGCTCAGTGCCTGCTAGGCCAGTGCTAGGTGCGTGGGTGCTGTTGGTGGTTGTGAGGTCAGTGGTGGCTCAGTGCCTGCTAGGCCAGTGCTAGGTGCGTGGCTGCTGTTGGTGGTTGTGAGGTCAGTTGTGTCTCAGTGCCTGCTAGGCCAGTGCTAGGTGCGTGGGTGCTGTTGGTGGTTGTGAGGTCAGTGGTCGCTCAGTGCCTGCCAGGCCAGTGCTAGGTGCGTGGATGCTGTTTGTGGTTGTGAGGTCAGTGGTGGCTCAGTGCCTGCCAGGCCAGTGCTAGGTGCGTGGCTGCTGTTTGTGGTTGTGAGGTCAGTGGTGGCTCAGTGCCTGCTAGGCCAGTGCTAGGTGCGTGGCTGCTGTTTGTGGTTGTGAGGTCAGTGGTGGCTCAGTGCCTGCTAGGCCAGTGCTAGGTGCGTGGCTGCTGTTGGTGGTTGTGAGGTCAGTGGTGGCTCAGTGCCTGCTAGGCCAGTGCTAGGTGCGTGGGTGCTGTTTGTGGTTTTGAGGTCCGTGGTGGCTCAGTGCCTGCTAGGCCAGTGCTAGGTGCGTGGCTGCTGTTTTCAATTGTGAGGTCAGTGGTGTCTCAGTGCCTGCTAGGCCAGTGCTAGGTGTGTGGGTGCTCTTTGTGGTTGTGAGGTCAGTGGTGTCTCAGTGTCTGATAGGCGAGTGCTAGGTGCGTGGGTGCTGTTTGTGGTTGTGAGGTCAGTGGTGGCTCAGTGCCTGCTAGGCCAGTGCTAGTTGCGTGGCTGCTGTTGGTGGTTGTGAGGTCAGTGGTGTCTCACTGCCTGCTAGGCCAGTGCTAGGTGCGTGGGTGCTGTTTGTGGTTGTGAGGTCAGTGGTGGCTCAGTGCCTGCTAGGCCAGTGCTAGGTGCGTGGGTGCTGTTTTCAACTGTGAGGTCAGTGGTGGCTCAGTGCCTGCTAGGCGAGTGCTAGGTGCGTGGGTGCTGTTTGTGGTTGTGAGGTCAGTGGTGGCTCAGTGCCTGCTAGGCCAGTGCTAGGTGCGTGGCTGCTGTTTTCAATTGTGAGGTCAGTGGTGGCTCAGTGCCTGCTAGGCCAGTGCTAGGTGCGTGGCTGCTGTTTGTGGTTGTGAGGTCAGTGGTGGCTCAGTGCCTGCTAGGCCAGTGCTAGGTGCGTGGGTGCTGTTTGTGGTTGTGAGGTCAGTGGTGGCTCAGTGCCTGCTAGGCCAGTGCTAGGTGCGTGGCTGCTGTTTTCAATTGTGAGGTCAGTGGTGGCTCAGTGCCTGCTAGGCCAGTGCTAGGTGCGTGGCTGCTGTTTGTGGTTGTGAGGTCAGTGGTGGCTCAGTGCCTGCTAGGCCAGTGCTAGGTGCGTGGGTGCTGTTTGTGGTTGTGAGGTCAGTGGTGGCTCAGTGCCTGCTAGGCCAGTGCTAGGTGCGTGGCTGCTTTTTCAATTGTGAGGTCAGTGGTGGCTCCGTGCCTGCTAGGCCAGTGCTAGGTGCGTGGCTGCTGTTTTCAATTGTGAGGTCAGTGGTGGCTCAGTGCCTGCTAGGCCAGTGCTAGGTGCGTGGGTGCTGTTTTCAATTGTGAGGTCAGTGGTGGCTCAGTGCCTGCTAGGCCAGTGCTAGGTGCGTGGGTGCTGTTGGTGGTTGTGAGGTCAGTGGTGGCTCAGTGCCTGCTAGGCCAGTGCTAGGTGCGTGGCTGCTGTTGGTGGTTGTGAGGTCAGTGGTGGCTCAGTGCCTGCTAGGCCAGTGCTAGGTGCGTGGCTGCTGTTTGTGGTTGTGAGGTCAGTGGTGGCTCAGTGCCTGCTAGGCCAGTGCTAGGTGCATGGGTGCTGTTTGTGGTTGTGAGGTCAGTGGTGGCTCAGTGCCTGCTAGGCCAGTGTTAGGTGCGTGGGTGCTGTTTGTGGTTGTGAGGTCAGTGGTGGCTCAGTGCCTGCTAGGCCAGTGCTAGGT
Source organism: Apteryx mantelli (assembly GCF_036417845.1). Lineage (NCBI taxonomy): Eukaryota > Metazoa > Chordata > Aves > Apterygiformes > Apterygidae > Apteryx > Apteryx mantelli. The sequence continues at coordinate 19,984,043 of NC_089988.1, forward strand.
GCGTGGCTGCTGTTTTCAACTGTGAGGTCAGTGGTGGCTCAGTGCCTGCTAGGCCAGTGCTAGGTGCGTGGGTGCTGTTGGTGGTTGTGAGGTCAGTGGTGGCTCAGTGCCTGCTAGGCCAGTGCTAGGTGCGTGGCTGCTGTTGGTGGTTGTGAGGTCAGTTGTGTCTCAGTGCCTGCTAGGCCAGTGCTAGGTGCGTGGGTGCTGTTGGTGGTTGTGAGGTCAGTGGTCGCTCAGTGCCTGCCAGGCCAGTGCTAGGTGCGTGGCTGCTGTTTGTGGTTGTGAGGTCAGTGGTGGCTCAGTGCCTGCTAGGCCAGTGCTAGGTGCGTGGCTGCTGTTTGTGGTTGTGAGGTCAGTGGTGGCTCAGTGCCTGCTAGGCCAGTGCTAGGTGCGTGGCTGCTGTTTGTGGTTGTGAGGTCAGTGGTGGCTCAGTGCCTGCTAGGCCAGTGCTAGGTGCGTGGGTGCTGTTTGTGGTTTTGAGGTCCGTGGTGGCTCAGTGCCTGCTAGGCCAGTGCTAGGTGCGTGGCTGCTGTTTTCAATTGTGAGGTCAGTGGTGTCTCAGTGCCTGCTAGGCCAGTGCTAGGTGTGTGGGTGCTCTTTGTGGTTGTGAGGTCAGTGGTGTCTCAGTGTCTGATAGGCGAGTGCTAGGTGCGTGGGTGCTGTTTGTGGTTGTGAGGTCAGTGGTGGCTCAGTGCCTGCTAGGCCAGTGCTAGTTGCGTGGCTGCTGTTGGTGGTTGTGAGGTCAGTGGTGGCTCAGTGCCTGCTAGGCCAGTGCTAGGTGCGTGGCTGCTGTTTGTGGTTGTGAGGTCAGTGGTGGCTCAGTGCCTGCTAGGCCAGTGCTAGGTGCGTGGCTGCTGTTTGTGGTTGTGAGGTCAGTGGTGGCTCAGTGCCTGCTAGGCCAGTGCTAGGTGCGTGGCTGCTGTTGGTGGCTGTGAGGTCAGTGGTGGCTCAGTGCCTGCTAGGCCAGTGCTAGGTGCGTGGCTGCTGTTTTCAATTGTGAGGTCAGTGGTGTCTCAGTGCCTGCTAGGCCAGTGCTAGGTGTGTGGGTGCTCTTTGTGGTTGTGAGGTCAGTGGTGTCTCAGTGTCTGATAGGCGAGTGCTAGGTGCGTGGGTGCTGTTTGTGGTTGTGAGGTCAGTGGTGGCTCAGTGCCTGCTAGGCCAGTGCTAGTTGCGTGGCTGCTGTTGGTGGTTGTGAGGTCAGTGGTGGCTCAGTGCCTGCTAGGCCAGTGCTAGGTGCGTGGCTGCTGTTTGTGGTTGTGAGGTCAGTGGTGGCTCAGTGCCTGCTAGGCCAGTGCTAGGTGCATGGGTGCTGTTTGTGGTTGTGAGGTCAGTGGTGGCTCAGTGCCTGCTAGGCCAGTGTTAGGTGCGTGGGTGCTGTTTTCAATTGTGAGGTCAGTGGTGGCTCAGTGCCTGCTAGGCCAGTGCTAGGTGCGTGGGTGTTCTTTGTGGTTGTGAGGTCAGTGGTGGCTCAGTGCCTGCTAGGCCAGTGTTAGGTGCGTGGCTGCTGTTTTCAACTGTGAGGTCAGTGGTGGCTCAGTGCCTGCTAGGCCAGTGCTAGGTGCGTGGCTGCTGTTTTCAATTGTGAGGTCAGTGGTGTCTCAGTGCCTGCTAGGCCAGTGCTAGGTGTGTGGGTGCTCTTTGTGGTTGTGAGGTCAGTGGTGGCTCAGTGCCTGCTAGGCCAGTGCTAGGTGCGTGGCTGCTGTTTGTGTTTGTGAGGTCAGTGGTGGCTCAGTGCCTGCTAGGCCAGTGCTAGGTGCGTGGCTGCTGTTTGTGGTTGTGAGGTCCGTGGTGGCTCAAAGCCTGCTAGGCCAGTGCTAGGTGCGTGGCTGCTGTTTGTGGTTGTGAGGTCAGTGGTGGCTCAGTGCCTGCTAGGCCAGTGCTAGGTGCGTGGGTGCTGTTTGTGGTTGTGAGGTCAGTGGTGGCTCAGTGCCTGCTAGGCCAGTGCTAGGTGCGTGGCTGCTGTTTTCAATTGTGAGGTAAGTGGTGGCTCAGTGCCTGCTAGGCCAGTGCTAGGTGCGTGGGTGCTGTTTGTGGTTGTGAGGTCAGTGGTGGCTCAGTGCCTGCTAGGCCAGTGCTAGGTGCGTGGGTGCTGTTTGTGGTTGTGAGGTCAGTGGTGGCTCAGTGCCTGCTACGCCAGTGCTAGGTGCGTGGCTGCTTTTTCAATTGTGAGGTCAGTGGTGGCTCCGTGCCTGCTAGGCCAGTGCTAGGTGCGTGGCTGCTGTTTTCAATTGTGAGGTCAGTGGTGGCTCAGTGCCTGCTAGGCCAGTGCTAGGTGCATGGGTGCTGTTTGTGGTTGTGAGGTCAGTGGTGGCTCAGTGCCTGCTAGGCCAGTGTTAGGTGCGTGGGTGCTATTTGTGGTTGTGAGGTCAGTGGTGGCTCAGTGCCTGCTAGGCCAGTGCTAGGTGCGTGGGTGTTCTTTGTGGTTGTGAGGTCAGTGGTGGCTCAGTGCCTGCTAGGCCAGTGCTAGGTGCGTGGCTGCTGTTTTCAACTGTGAGGTCAGTGGTGGCTCAGTGCCTGCTAGGCCAGTGCTAGGTGCGTGGGTGCTGTTTGTGGTTGTGAGGTCAGTGGTGGCTCAGTGCCTGCTAGGCCAGTGCTAGGTGCGTGGGTGCTGTTGGTGGTTGTGAGGTCAGTGGTGGCTCAGTGCCTGCTAGGCCAGTGCTAGGTGCATGGCTGCTGTTTGTGGTTGTGAGGTCAGTGGTGGCTCAGTGCCTGCTAGGCCAGTGTTAGGTGCGTGGGTGCTGTTTGTGGTTGTGAGGTCAGTGGTGGCTCAGTGCCTGCTAGGCCAGTGCTAGGTGCGTGGCTGCTGTTTTCAAATGTGAGGTCAGTGGTGGCTCAGTGCCTGCTAGGCCAGTGCTAGGTGCGTGGCTGCTGTTTTCAACTGTGAGGTCAGTGGTGGCTCAGTGCCTGCTAGGCCAGTGCTAGGTGCGTGGGTGCTGTTGGTGGTTGTGAGGTCAGTGGTGGCTCAGTGCCTGCTAGGCCAGTGCTAGGTGCGTGGCTGCTGTTGGTGGTTGTGAGGTCAGTTGTGTCTCAGTGCCTGCTAGGCCAGTGCTAGGTGCGTGGGTGCTGTTGGTGGTTGTGAGGTCAGTGGTCGCTCAGTGCCTGCCAGGCCAGTGCTAGGTGCGTGGATGCTGTTTGTGGTTGTGAGGTCAGTGGTGGCTCAGTGCCTGCCAGGCCAGTGCTAGGTGCGTGGCTGCTGTTTGTGGTTGTGAGGTCAGTGGTGGCTCAGTGCCTGCTAGGCCAGTGCTAGGTGCGTGGCTGCTGTTTGTGGTTGTGAGGTCAGTGGTGGCTCAGTGCCTGCTAGGCCAGTGCTAGGTGCGTGGCTGCTGTTGGTGGTTGTGAGGTCAGTGGTGGCTCAGTGCCTGCTAGGCCAGTGCTAGGTGCGTGGCTGCTGTTTTCAACTGTGAGGTCAGTGGTGGCTCAGTGCCTGCTAGGCCAGTGCTAGGTGCGTGGCTGCTGTTTGTGGTTGTGAGGTCAGTGGTGGCTCAGTGCCTGCTAGGCCAGTGCTAGGTGCGTGGCTGCTGTTTTCAACTGTGAGGTCAGTGGTGGCTCAGTGCCTGCTAGGCCAGTGCTAGGTGCGTGGCTGCTGTTTTCAACTGTGAGGTCAGTGGTGGCTCAGTGCCTGCTAGGCCAGTGCTAGGTGCGTGGCTGCTTTTTCAATTGTGAGGTCAGTGGTGGCTCAGTGCCTGCCAGGCCAGTGCTAGGTGCGTGGCTGCTGTTTGTGGTTGTGAGGTCAGTGGTGGCTCAGTGCCTGCTAGGCCAGTGCTAGGTGCGTGGGTGCTGTTTGTGGTTGTGAGGTCAGTGGTGGCTCAGTGCCTGCTAGGCCAGTGCTAGGTGCGTGGCTGCTCTTTTCAATTGTGAGGTCAGTGGTGGCTCAGTGCCTGCCAGGCCAGTGCTAGGTGCGTGGCTGCTGTTTGTGGTTGTGAGGTCAGTGGTGGCTCAGTGCCTGCTAGGCCAGTGCTAGGTGCGTGGCTGCTGTTTGTGGCTGTGAGGTCAGTGGTGGCTCAGTGCCTGCTAGGCCAGTGCTAGGTGTGTGGGTGCTGTTTGTGGTTGTGAGGTCAGTGGTGGCTCAGTGCCTGCTAGGCCAGTGCTAGGTGCGTGGCTGCTGTTTTCAATTGTGAGGTCAGTGGTGGCTCAGTGCCTGCCAGGCCAGTGCTAGGTGCGTGGCTGCTGTTTGTGGTTGTGAGGTCAGTGGTGGCTCAGTGCCTGCTAGGCCAGTGCTAGGTGGTGGCTGCTGTTTGTGGTTGTGAGGTCAGTGGTGGCTCAGTGCCTGCTAGGCCAGTGCTAGGTGCGTGGCTGCTGTTTGTGGTTGTGAGGTCAGTGGTGGCTCAGTGCCTGCTAGGCCAGTGCTAGGTGCGTGGCTGCTGTTTGCGGTTGTGAGGTCAGTGGTGGCTCAGTGCCTGCTAGGCCAGTGCTAGGTGCGTGGGTGCTGTTTGTGGTTGTGAGGTCCGTGGTGGCTCAGTGCCTGCTAGGCCAGTGCTAGGTGCGTGGCTGCTGTTTTCAATTGTGAGGTCAGTGGTGTCTCAGTGCCTGCTAGGCCAGTGCTAGGTGCGTGGGTGCTGTTTGTGGTTTTGAGGTCCGTGGTGGCTCAGTGCCTGCTAGGCCAGTGCTAGGTGCGTGGCTGCTGTTTTCAATTGTGAGGTCAGTGGTGTCTCAGTGCCTGCTAGGCCAGTGCTAGGTGTGTGGGTGCTCTTTGTGGTTGTGAGGTCAGTGGTGTCTCAGTGTCTGATAGGCGAGTGCTAGGTGCGTGGGTGCTGTTGGTGGTTGTGAGGTCAGTGGTGGCTCAGTGCCTGCTAGGCCAGTGCTATGTGCGTGGCTGCTGTTTGTGGTTGTGAGGTCAGTGGTGGCTCAGTGCCTGCTAGGCCAGTGCTAGGTGCGTGGGTGCTGTTTGTGGTTGTGAGGTCAGTGGTGGCTCAGTGCCTGCTAGGCCAGTGCTAGGTGCGTGGCTGCTTTTTCAATTGTGAGGTCAGTGGTGGCTCCGTGCCTGCTAGGCCAGTGCTAGGTGCGTGGCTGCTGTTTTCAATTGTGAGGTCAGTGGTGGCTCAGTGCCTGCTAGGCCAGTGCTAGGTGCGTGGCTGCTGTTTGTGGTTGTGAGGTCAGTGGTGGCTCAGTGCCTGCTAGGCCAGTGCTAGGTGCGTGGCTGCTGTTTTCAACTGTGAGGTCAGTGGTGGCTCAGTGCCTGCTAGGCCAGTGCTAGGTGCGTGGGTGCTGTTTGTGGTTGTGAGGTCAGTGGTGGCTCAGTGCCTGCTAGGCCAGTGCTAGGTGCGTGGGTGCTGTTGGTGGTTGTGAGGTCAGTGGTGGCTCAGTGCCTGCTAGGCCAGTGCTAGGTGCGTGGCTGCTGTTTGTGGTTGTGAGGTCAGTGGTGGCTCAGTGCCTGCTAGGCCAGTGCTAGGTGCATGGGTGCTGTTTGTGGTTGTGAGGTCAGTGGTGGCTCAGTGCCTGCTAGGCCAGTGTTAGGTGCGTGGGTGCTGTTTGTGGTTGTGAGGTCAGTGGTGGCTCAGTGCCTGCTAGGCCAGTGCTAGGTGCGTGGGTGTTCTTTGTGGTTGTGAGGTCAGTGGTGGCTCAGTGCCTGCTAGGCCAGTGCTAGGTGCGTGGCTGCTGTTTTCAACTGTGAGGTCAGTGGTGGCTCAGTGCCTGCTAGGCCAGTGCTAGGTGCGTGGCTGCTGTTTGTGGTTGTGAGGTCAGTGGTGGCTCAGTGCCTGCTAGGCCAGTGCTAGGTGCGTGGCTGCTGTTTTCAACTGTGAGGTCAGTGGTGGCTCAGTGCCTGCTAGGCCAGTGCTAGGTGCGTGGCTGCTGTTTTCAACTGTGAGGTCAGTGGTGGCTCAGTGCCTGCTAGGCCAGTGCTAGGTGCGTGGCTGCTTTTTCAATTGTGAGGTCAGTGGTGGCTCAGTGCCTGCCAGGCCAGTGCTAGGTGCGTGGCTGCTGTTTGTGGTTGTGAGGTCAGTGGTGGCTCAGTGCCTGCTAGGCCAGTGCTAGGTGCGTGGGTGCTGTTTGTGGTTGTGAGGTCAGTGGTGGCTCAGTGCCTGCTAGGCCAGTGCTAGGTGCGTGGCTGCTCTTTTCAATTGTGAGGTCAGTGGTGGCTCAGTGCCTGCCAGGCCAGTGCTAGGTGCGTGGCTGCTGTTGGTGGTTGTGAGGTCAGTGGTGGCTCAGTGCCTGCTAGGCCAGTGCTAGGTGCGTGGCTGCTGTTTGTGGCTGTGAGGTCAGTGGTGGCTCAGTGCCTGCTAGGCCAGTGCTAGGTGTGTGGGTGCTGTTTGTGGTTGTGAGGTCAGTGGTGGCTCAGTGCCTGCTAGGCCAGTGCTAGGTGCGTGGCTGCTGTTTTCAATTGTGAGGTCAGTGGTGGCTCAGTGCCTGCCAGGCCAGTGCTAGGTGCGTGGCTGCTGTTTGTGGTTGTGAGGTCAGTGGTGGCTCAGTGCCTGCTAGGCCAGTGCTAGGTGGTGGCTGCTGTTTGTGGTTGTGAGGTCAGTGGTGGCTCAGTGCCTGCTAGGCCAGTGCTAGGTGCGTGGCTGCTGTTTGTGGTTGTGAGGTCAGTGGTGGCTCAGTGCCTGCTAGGCCAGTGCTAGGTGCGTGGCTGCTGTTTGCGGTTGTGAGGTCAGTGGTGGCTCAGTGCCTGCTAGGCCAGTGCTAGGTGCGTGGGTGCTGTTTGTGGTTGTGAGGTCCGTGGTGGCTCAGTGCCTGCTAGGCCAGTGCTAGGTGCGTGGCTGCTGTTTTCAATTGTGAGGTCAGTGGTGTCTCAGTGCCTGCTAGGCCAGTGCTAGGTGTGTGGGTGCTCTTTGTGGTTGTGAGGTCAGTGGTGTCTCAGTGTCTGATAGGCGAGTGCTAGTTGCGTGGCTGCTGTTGGTGGTTGTGAGGTCAGTGGTGGCTCAGTGCCTGCTAGGCCAGTGCTAGGTGCGTGGGTGCTGTTTGTGGTTGTGAGGCCAGTGGTGGCTCAGTGCCTGCTAGGCCAGTGCTAGGTGCGTGGCTGCTGTTTGTGGTTGTGAGGTCAGTGGTGGCTCAGTGCCTGCTAGGCCAGTGCTAGGTGCGTGGCTGCTTTTTCAATTGTGAGGTCAGTGGTGGCTCAGTGCCTGCTAGGCCAGTGCTAGGTGCGTGGCTGCTGTTTTCAATTGTGAGGTCAGTGGTGGCTCAGTGCCTGCTAGGCCAGTGCTAGGTGCGTGGGTGCTGTTTTCAATTGTGAGGTCAGTGGTGGCTCAGTGCCTGCCAGGCCAGTGCTAGGTGCGTGGCTGCTGTTTGTGGTTGTGAGGTCAGTGGTGGCTCAGTGCCTGCTAGGCCAGTGCTAGGTGCATGGCTGCTGTTTGTGGTTGTGAGGTCAGTGGTGGCTCAGTGCCTGCTAGGCCAGTGCTAGGTGCGTGGCTGCTGTTTTCAACTGTGAGGTCAGTGGTGGCTCAGTGCCTGCTAGGCCAGTGCTAGGTGCGTGGCTGCTGTTTTCAATTGTGAGGTCAGTGGTGGCTCAGTGCCTGCTAGGCCAGTGCTAGGTGCGTGGCTGCTGTTTGTGGTTGTGAGGTCAGTGGTGGCTCAGTGCCTGCTAGGCCAGTGCTAGGTGCGTGGGTGCTGTTTGTGGTTGTGAGGTCAGTGGTGGCTCAGTGCCTGCTAGGCCAGTGCTAGGTGCGTGGGTGCTGTTGGTGGTTGTGTGGTCAGTGGTGGCTCAGTGCCTGCTAGGCCAGTGCTAGGTGCGTGGCTGCTGTTTGTGGTTGTGAGGTCAGTGGTGGCTCAGTGCCTGCTAGGCCAGTGCTAGGTGCATGGGTGCTGTTTGTGGTTGTGAGGTCAGTGGTGGCTCAGTGCCTGCTAGGCCAGTGTTAGGTGCGTGGGTGCTGTTTGTGGTTGTGAGGTCAGTGGTGGCTCAGTGCCTGCTAGGCCAGTGCTAGGTGCGTGGGTGTTCTTTGTGGTTGTGAGGTCAGTGGTGGCTCAGTGCCTGCTAGGCCAGTGCTAGGTGCGTGGCTGCTGTTTTCAACTGTGAGGTCAGTGGTGGCTCAGTGCCTGCTAGGCCAGTGCTAGGTGTGTTGGTGCTGTTTGTGGTTGTGAGGTCAGTGGTGGCTCAGTGCCTGCTAGGCCAGTGCTAGGTGTGTTGGTGCTGTTTGTGGTTGTGAGGTCAGTGGTGGCTCAGTGCCTGCTAGGCCAGTGCTAGGTGCGTGGGTGCTGTTGGTGGTTGTGAGGTCAGTGGTGGCTCAGTGCCTGCTAGGCCAGTGCTAGGTGCGTGGCTGCTGTTTTCAACTGTGAGGTCAGTGGTGGCTCAGTGCCTGCTAGGCCAGTGCTAGGTGCGTGGGTGCTGTTTGTGGTTGTGAGGTCAGTGGTGGCTCAGTGCCTGCTAGGCCAGTGCTAGGTGCGTGGCTGCTGTTTGCGGTTGTGAGGTCAGTGGTGGCTCAGTGCCTGCTAGGCCAGTGCTAGGTGCGTGGGTGCTGTTTGTGGTTGTGAGGTCCGTGGTGGCTCAGTGCCTGCTAGGCCAGTGCTAGGTGCGTGGCTGCTGTTTTCAATTGTGAGGTCAGTGGTGTCTCAGTGCCTGCTAGGCCAGTGCTAGGTGCGTGGGTGCTGTTTGTGGTTTTGAGGTCCGTGGTGGCTCAGTGCCTGCTAGGCCAGTGCTAGGTGCGTGGCTGCTGTTTTCAATTGTGAGGTCAGTGGTGTCTCAGTGCCTGCTAGGCCAGTGCTAGGTGTGTGGGTGCTCTTTGTGGTTGTGAGGTCAGTGGTGTCTCAGTGTCTGATAGGCGAGTGCTAGGTGCGTGGGTGCTGTTGGTGGTTGTGAGGTCAGTGGTGGCTCAGTGCCTGCTAGGCCAGTGCTATGTGCGTGGCTGCTGTTTGTGGTTGTGAGGTCAGTGGTGGCTCAGTGCCTGCTAGGCCAGTGCTAGGTGCGTGGGTGCTGTTTGTGGTTGTGAGGTCAGTGGTGGCTCAGTGCCTGCTAGGCCAGTGCTAGGTGCGTGGCTGCTTTTTCAATTGTGAGGTCAGTGGTGGCTCCGTGCCTGCTAGGCCAGTGCTAGGTGCGTGGCTGCTGTTTTCAATTGTGAGGTCAGTGGTGGCTCAGTGCCTGCTAGGCCAGTGCTAGGTGCGTGGCTGCTGTTTGTGGTTGTGAGGTCAGTGGTGGCTCAGTGCCTGCTAGGCCAGTGCTAGGTGCGTGGCTGCTGTTTGTGGTTGTGAGGTCAGTGGTGGCTCAGTGCCTGCTAGGCCAGTGCTAGGTGCGTGGCTGCTGTTGGTGGTTGTGAGGTCAGTGGTGGCTCAGTGCCTGCTAGGCCAGTGCTAGGTGCGTGGCTGCTGTTTTCAACTGTGAGGTCAGTGGTGGCTCAGTGCCTGCTAGGCCAGTGCTAGGTGCGTGGCTGCTGTTTGTGGTTGTGAGGTCAGTGGTGGCTCAGTGCCTGCTAGGCCAGTGCTAGGTGCGTGGCTGCTGTTTTCAACTGTGAGGTCAGTGGTGGCTCAGTGCCTGCTAGGCCAGTGCTAGGTGCGTGGCTGCTGTTTTCAACTGTGAGGTCAGTGGTGGCTCAGTGCCTGCTAGGCCAGTGCTAGGTGCGTGGCTGCTTTTTCAATTGTGAGGTCAGTGGTGGCTCAGTGCCTGCCAGGCCAGTGCTAGGTGCGTGGCTGCTGTTTGTGGTTGTGAGGTCAGTGGTGGCTCAGTGCCTGCTAGGCCAGTGCTAGGTGCGTGGGTGCTGTCTGTGGTTGTGAGGTCAGTGGTGGCTCAGTGCCTGCTAGGCCAGTGCTAGGTGCGTGGCTGCTCTTTTCAATTGTGAGGTCAGTGGTGGCTCAGTGCCTGCCAGGCCAGTGCTAGGTGCGTGGCTGCTGTTTGTGGTTGTGAGGTCAGTGGTGGCTCAGTGCCTGCTAGGCCAGTGCTAGGTGCGTGGCTGCTGTTTGTGGCTGTGAGGTCAGTGGTGGCTCAGTGCCTGCTAGGCCAGTGCTAGGTGTGTGGGTGCTGTTTGTGGTTGTGAGGTCAGTGGTGGCTCAGTGCCTGCTAGGCCAGTGCTAGGTGCGTGGCTGCTGTTTGTGGTTGTGAGGTCAGTGGTGGCTCAGTGCCTGCTAGGCCAGTGCTAGTTGCGTGGCTGCTGTTGGTGGTTGTGAGGTCAGTGGTGGCTCAGTGCCTGCTAGGCCAGTGCTAGGTGCGTGGGTGCTGTTTGTGGTTGTGAGGCCAGTGGTGGCTCAGTGCCTGCTAGGCCAGTGCTAGGTGCGTGGCTGCTGTTTGTGGTTGTGAGGTCAGTGGTGGCTCAGTGCCTGCTAGGCCAGTGCTAGGTGCGTGGCTGCTTTTTCAATTGTGAGGTCAGTGGTGGCTCAGTGCCTGCTAGGCCAGTGCTAGGTGCGTGGCTGCTGTTTTCAATTGTGAGGTCAGTGGTGGCTCAGTGCCTGCTAGGCCAGTGCTAGGTGTTTGGCTGCTGTTTTCAATTGTGAGGTCCCTTGTGGCTCAGTGCCTGCTAGGCCAGTGCTAGGTGCGTGGCTGCTGTTTGTGGTTGTGAGGTCAGTGGTGGCTCAGTGCCTGCTCGGCCAGTGCTAGGTGCGTGGGTGCTGTTTGTGGTTGTGAGGTCAGTGGTGTCTCAGTGCCTGCTAGGCCAGTGCTAGGTGCGTGGATGCTGTTTGTGGTTGTGAGGTCAGTGGTGGCTCAGTGCCTGCTAGGCCAGTGCTAGGTGCGTGGGTGCTGTTGGTGGTTGTGAGGTCAGTGGTGGCTCAGTGCCTGCTAGGCCAGTGCTAGGTGCGTGGGTGCTGTTTGTGGTTGTGAGGTCAGTGGTGGCTCAGTGCCTGCTAGGCCAGTGCTAGGTGCGTGGCTGCTGTTGGTGGTTGTGAGGTCAGTTGTGTCTCAGTGCCTGCTAGGCCAGTGCTAGGTGCGTGGGTGCTGTTGGTGGTTGTGAGGTCAGTGGTGGCTCAGTGCCTGCTAGGCCAGTGCTAGGTGCGTGGCTGCTGTTTGTGGTTGTGAGGTCACTTGTGGCTGAGTGCTTGCTAGGCCAGTGTTAGGTGCGTGGCTGCTGTTTGTGGTTGTGAGGTCAGTGGTGGCTCCGTGCCTGCTAGGCCAGTGCTAGGTGCGTGGGTGTTCTTTGTGGTTGTGAGGTCAGTGGTGGCTCAGTGCCTGCTAGGCCAGTGCTAGGTGCGTGGGTGCTGTTTGTGGTTGTGAGGTCAGTGGTGGCTCAGTGCCTGCTAGGCCAGTGCTAGGTGCGTGGCTGCTGTTGGTGGTTGTGAGGTCAGTGGTGGCTCAGTGCCTGCTAGGCCAGTGCTAGGTGTGTGGGTGCTGTTTGTGGTTGTGAGGTCAGTGGTGGCTCAGTGCCTGCTAGGCCAGTGCTAGGTGCGTGGCTGCTGTTTTCAATTGTGAGGTCAGTGGTGGCTCAGTGCCTGCTAGGCCAGTGCTAGGTGCGTGGCTGCTGTTTGTGGTTGTGAGGTCAGTGGTGGCTCAGTGCCTGCTAGGCCAGTGCTAGGTGCGTGGCTGCTGTTTTCAACTGTGAGGTCAGTGGTGGCTCAGTGCCTGCTGGGCCAGTGCTAGGTGCGTGGCTGCTGTTGGTGGTTGTGAGGTCAGTGGTGGCTCAGTGCCTGCTAGGCCAGTGCTAGGTGCGTGGCTGCTGTTTTCAACTGTGAGGTCAGTGGTGGCTCAGTGCCTGCTAGGCCAGTGCTAGGTGCGTGGGTGCTGTTTGTGGTTGTGAGGTCAGTGGTGGCTCAGTGCCTGCTAGGCCAGTGCTAGGTGCGTGGCTGCTGTTGGTGGTTGTGAGGTCAGTTGTGTCTCAGTGCCTGCTAGGCCAGTGCTAGGTGCGTGGGTGCTGTTGGTGGTTGTGAGGTCAGTGGTCGCTCAGTGCCTGCCAGGCCAGTGCTAGGTGCGTGGATGCTGTTTGTGGTTGTGAGGTCAGTGGTGGCTCAGTGCCTGCCAGGCCAGTGCTAGGTGCGTGGCTGCTGTTTGTGGTTGTGAGGTCAGTGGTGGCTCAGTGCCTGCTAGGCCAGTGCTAGGTGCGTGGCTGCTGTTTGTGGTTGTGAGGTCAGTGGTGGCTCAGTGCCTGCTAGGCCAGTGCTAGGTGCGTGGCTGCTGTTGGTGGTTGTGAGGTCAGTGGTGGCTCAGTGCCTGCTAGGCCAGTGCTAGGTGCGTGGGTGCTGTTTGTGGTTTTGAGGTCCGTGGTGGCTCAGTGCCTGCTAGGCCAGTGCTAGGTGCGTGGCTGCTGTTTTCAATTGTGAGGTCAGTGGTGGCTCAGTGCCTGCTAGGCCAGTGCTAGGTGTGTGGGTGCTCTTTGTGGTTGTGAGGTCAGTGGTGTCTCAGTGTCTGATAGGCGAGTGCTAGGTGCGTGGGTGCTGTTTGTGGTTGTGAGGTCAGTGGTGGCTCAGTGCCTGCTAGGCCAGTGCTAGTTGCGTGGCTGCTGTTGGTGGTTGTGAGGTCAGTGGTGGCTCAGTGCCTGCTAGGCCAGTGCTAGGTGCGTGGGTGCTGTTTGTGGTTGTGAGGTCAGTGGTGGCTCAGTGCCTGCTAGGCCAGTGCTAGGTGCGTGGCTGCTGTTTTCAACTGTGAGGTCAGTGGTGGCTCAGTGCCTGCTAGGCCAGTGCTAGGTGCGTGGCTGCTGTTGGTGGTTGTGAGGTCAGTGGTGGCTCAGTGCCTGCTAGGCCAGTGCTAGGTGCGTGGCTGCTGTTTTCAACTGTGAGGTCAGTGGTGGCTCAGTGCCTGCTAGGCCAGTGCTAGGTGCGTGGGTGCTGTTGGTGGTTGTGAGGTCAGTGGTGGCTCAGTGCCTGCTAGGCCAGTGCTAGGTGCGTGGCTGCTGTTGGTGGTTGTGAGGTCAGTTGTGTCTCAGTGCCTGCTAGGCCAGTGCTAGGTGCGTGGGTGCTGTTGGTGGTTGTGAGGTCAGTGGTCGCTCAGTGCCTGCCAGGCCAGTGCTAGGTGCGTGGATGCTGTTTGTGGTTGTGAGGTCAGTGGTGGCTCAGTGCCTGCCAGGCCAGTGCTAGGTGCGTGGCTGCTGTTTGTGGTTGTGAGGTCAGTGGTGGCTCAGTGCCTGCTAGGCCAGTGCTAGGTGCGTGGCTGCTGTTTGTGGTTGTGAGGTCAGTGGTGGCTCAGTGCCTGCTAGGCCAGTGCTAGGTGCGTGGCTGCTGTTGGTGGTTGTGAGGTCAGTGGTGGCTCAGTGCCTGCTAGGCCAGTGCTAGGTGCGTGGGTGCTGTTTGTGGTTTTGAGGTCCGTGGTGGCTCAGTGCCTGCTAGGCCAGTGCTAGGTGCGTGGCTGCTGTTTTCAATTGTGAGGTCAGTGGTGTCTCAGTGCCTGCTAGGCCAGTGCTAGGTGTGTGGGTGCTCTTTGTGGTTGTGAGGTCAGTGGTGTCTCAGTGTCTGATAGGCGAGTGCTAGGTGCGTGGGTGCTGTTTGTGGTTGTGAGGTCAGTGGTGGCTCAGTGCCTGCTAGGCCAGTGCTAGTTGCGTGGCTGCTGTTGGTGGTTGTGAGGTCAGTGGTGTCTCACTGCCTGCTAGGCCAGTGCTAGGTGCGTGGGTGCTGTTTGTGGTTGTGAGGTCAGTGGTGGCTCAGTGCCTGCTAGGCCAGTGCTAGGTGCGTGGGTGCTGTTTTCAACTGTGAGGTCAGTGGTGGCTCAGTGCCTGCTAGGCGAGTGCTAGGTGCGTGGGTGCTGTTTGTGGTTGTGAGGTCAGTGGTGGCTCAGTGCCTGCTAGGCCAGTGCTAGGTGCGTGGCTGCTGTTTTCAATTGTGAGGTCAGTGGTGGCTCAGTGCCTGCTAGGCCAGTGCTAGGTGCGTGGCTGCTGTTTGTGGTTGTGAGGTCAGTGGTGGCTCAGTGCCTGCTAGGCCAGTGCTAGGTGCGTGGGTGCTGTTTGTGGTTGTGAGGTCAGTGGTGGCTCAGTGCCTGCTAGGCCAGTGCTAGGTGCGTGGCTGCTTTTTCAATTGTGAGGTCAGTGGTGGCTCCGTGCCTGCTAGGCCAGTGCTAGGTGCGTGGCTGCTGTTTTCAATTGTGAGGTCAGTGGTGGCTCAGTGCCTGCTAGGCCAGTGCTAGGTGCGTGGGTGCTGTTTTCAATTGTGAGGTCAGTGGTGGCTCAGTGCCTGCCAGGCCAGTGCTAGGTGCGTGGCTGCTGTTTGTGGTTGTGAGGTCAGTGGTGGCTCAGTGCCTGCTAGGCCAGTGCTAGGTGCGTGGGTGCTGTTTGTGGTTGTGAGGTCAGTGGTGGCTCAGTGCCTGCTAGGCCAGTGCTAGGTGCGTGGCTGCTGTTTTCAACTGTGAGGTCAGTGGTGGCTCAGTGCCTGCTAGGCCAGTGCTAGGTGCGTGGGTGCTGTTGGTGGTTGTGAGGTCAGTGGTGGCTCAGTGCCTGCTAGGCCAGTGCTAGGTGCGTGGCTGCTGTTGGTGGTTGTGAGGTCAGTGGTGGCTCAGTGCCTGCTAGGCCAGTGCTAGGTGCGTGGCTGCTGTTTGTGGTTGTGAGGTCAGTGGTGGCTCAGTGCCTGCTAGGCCAGTGCTAGGTGCATGGGTGCTGTTTGTGGTTGTGAGGTCAGTGGTGGCTCAGTGCCTGCTAGGCCAGTGTTAGGTGCGTGGGTGCTGTTTGTGGTTGTGAGGTCAGTGGTGGCTCAGTGCCTGCTAGGCCAGTGCTAGGTGCGTGGCTGCTGTTTTCAACTGTGAGGTCAGTGGTGGCTCAGTGCCTGCTAGGCCAGTGCTAGGTGCGTGGGTGCTGTTGGTGGTTGTGAGGTCAGTGGTGGCTCAGTGCCTGCTAGGCCAGTGCTAGGTGCGTGGCTGCTGTTGGTGGTTGTGAGGTCAGTTGTGTCTCAGTGCCTGCTAGGCCAGTGCTAGGTGCGTGGGTGCTGTTGGTGGTTGTGAGGTCAGTGGTCGCTCAGTGCCTGCCAGGCCAGTGCTAGGTGCGTGGCTGCTGTTTGTGGTTGTGAGGTCAGTGGTGGCTCAGTGCCTGCTAGGCCAGTGCTAGGTGCGTGGCTGCTGTTTGTGGTTGTGAGGTCAGTGGTGGCTCAGTGCCTGCTAGGCCAGTGATGGGTATGTGGGTGCTGTTTGTGGTTGTGAGGTCAGTGGTGGCTCAGTGCCTGCTAGGCCAGTGCTAGGTGCGTGGGTGCTGTTTGTGGTTTTGAGGTCCGTGGTGGCTCAGTGCCTGCTAGGCCAGTGCTAGGTGCGTGGCTGCTGTTTTCAATTGTGAGGTCAGTGGTGTCTCAGTGCCTGCTAGGCCAGTGCTAGGTGTGTGGGTGCTCTTTGTGGTTGTGAGGTCAGTGGTGTCTCAGTGTCTGATAGGCGAGTGCTAGGTGCGTGGGTGCTGTTTGTGGTTGTGAGGTCAGTGGTGGCTCAGTGCCTGCTAGGCCAGTGCTAGTTGCGTGGCTGCTGTTGGTGGTTGTGAGGTCAGTGGTGGCTCAGTGCCTGCTAGGCCAGTGCTAGGTGCGTGGCTGCTGTTTGTGGTTGTGAGGTCAGTGGTGGCTCAGTGCCTGCTAGGCCAGTGCTAGGTGCGTGGCTGCTGTTTGTGGTTGTGAGGTCAGTGGTGGCTCAGTGCCTGCTAGGCCAGTGCTAGTTGCGTGGCTGCTGTTTGTGGTTGTGAGGTCACTTGTGGCTGAGTGCTTGCTAGGCCAGTGTTAGGTGCGTGGCTGCTGTTTGTGGTTGTGAGGTCAGTGGTGGCTCCGTGCCTGCTAGGCCAGTGCTAGGTGCGTGGGTGTTCTTTGTGGTTGTGAGGTCAGTGGTGGCTCAGTGCCTGCTAGGCCAGTGCTAGGTGCGTGGGTGCTGTTTGTGGTTGTGAGGTCAGTGGTGGCTCAGTGCCTGCTAGGCCAGTGCTAGGTGCGTGGCTGCTGTTGGTGGTTGTGAGGTCAGTGGTGGCTCAGTGCCTGCTAGGCCAGTGCTAGGTGTGTGGGTGCTGTTTGTGGTTGTGAGGTCAGTGGTGGCTCAGTGCCTGCTAGGCCAGTGCTAGGTGCGTGGCTGCTGTTTTCAATTGTGAGGTCAGTGGTGGCTCAGTGCCTGCTAGGCCAGTGCTAGGTGCGTGGCTGCTGTTTGTGGTTGTGAGGTCAGTGGTGGCTCAGTGCCTGCTAGGCCAGTGCTAGGTGCGTGGCTGCTGTTTTCAACTGTGAGGTCAGTGGTGGCTCAGTG